>NC_136914.1:180834039-182226362 GCF_949752795.1 Hyperoodon ampullatus
CAAATGTCTAAAAGTTCCTTGTGCCCAGGGCATGACTGTAAAATCAGTTTGCCAGTCTTGACCTGGATATGTGCCTCTAAACTGGGTGGGGGTCACTCCATTGACCTTGGGGTTGGGGCAGGGGAATGTTGGACTTATTCTAGAGGCAGATAGGGCAAGCTTCAACCACCTGTTTAAGGAGATTGTGGAAATTGGGAGTAGTCATGGATTTGATGAGCCACTGATATAGGGCCTCCTGCCTGTAATGTGTGCTCTGGTGAGCTTCCCTGGTGGCCTGCAGGGTAACAGCTGATGGGAGGAACCGCTGCCCATGACCATTAACCATCCATCCCAGATATTCTGGGCTTTTAAAATAGCCCCATCTCAAAGCCTTTTCCCTTTCTTCTGGGGTACATATGGGAGTGTAGGAGTTAAGGTCTGGGTGAGCTGGTAGGAGTGGCATTTGAAGTCCGTCCCCATCCTCTGCTACTTGTTTAGCTGCCATGTCTGCTCTGTTAACTCCTCTTTTAATTTCTGCTTCTCCCTTTTGTTAGCCTCTGCAGTGAATAACTGCTACCTCCTTTGGCAGGAGTATAGCCTCCAGCAGCTGCATAATTTACCTCTATTCTTTTTTCTTTTTTTCATTGGAGTATAATTGCTTTACAATGTTGTGCTAGTTTCTGCTATACAATGATGTGAATCACCTATATGTATACATATATCCGCTTCCTCTTGGACCTCCCAATCCCGCACTTCTAGGTCATCACAGAGAACCAAGCTGAGCTACCTGTGCTTTATAGCAGGTTCACACTAGCTAGCTATTTTGCAGGTAGTGTATAATGTCAATCCTAATCTCCCAATTCATCCCACCCTCCTCTTCCCCCCCCCACCATGTCCACATTATCCATTCTCTACGTCTGTGTCTCTATTTCTACCCCGGAAATAGGTTCATCTGTACCCTTTTCCTAGATCCCACATACACGCGTTAATACACGGTATTTGTTTTTGTCTTTCTGACTTACTTCACTCTGTATGACAGATTCTAGGTCCATCTGCCTCACTACAAATAACTCAATTTCGTTCCATTTTATGGCTGAGTAATATTCCATTGTAGATATATACCAAATCTTCTTTATCCATTCATCTGCTCTTGGACATTCAGGTGGTTTCCATGTGCTGGCTGTTGTAAATTACAAGTGCTGCAATGAACACTGGGGTACACATGTCCTTTTGATTATGGTCTTCTCAGTATATATGCCCACTAGTGGGATTGCTAGGTCATACAGTAGTTCTATTTTTAGTTTTTTAAGGAACCTCCATACTCTTTCTCCACAGTGGTGGTCTCAATTTATATTTGCACCAAGAGTGCAAGAGGGTTCCCTTTTCTCCACACCCTCTCCAGCATTTACTGTTTGTAGATTTTTTGATGATGGCCATTCTTACTGGTGTGAGGTGATACCTCATTGTAGTTTTGATTTGCATTTCTCTAATGATTAGTGATGTTGAGCACCTTTTCATGTGCCTCTTGGCCACCTGTATGTCTTCCTTGGTAAAATGTCTATTTAGATCTTCCACCCATTTTTTGATTGGGTTGTTTTTTTTGATATTGAGCTGCATGAGCTGTTTGTATATTTTGGAGATTAATCCCTTGTTGGTTGCTCATTTGCCTATATTTTCTCCCATTCTGAGGGCTGTTTTTTGTTTTGCTTATAATTTCTTTTGCTGTGCAAAAGCTTTTAAGTTTAATTAGGTAACCCATTTGTTTATTTTGTTTTTATTTTCATTACTCCAGGAGGTGGGTCAAAAAAGATTTTGCTGTGGTTTATGTCAAAGAGTGTTCTTCCTATGTTTTCCTCTAAGAGTTTTATAGTGTCTGGTCTTACATTTAGGTCTCTAATCCATTTTGAGTTTATTTTTGTGTATGGTGTTAGGGAGTGTTCTAATTTCATTCTTTTCCATGTAGCTGTCTAGTTTTCCCAACAGCCTCTTCAATAAGTGGTGTCTTTTCTCCATTGTATATTCTTGCCTCCTTTGTCATAGATTAGGTGACCATAGGTGCTTGGGTTTATCTCTGGGCTTTCTATCCTGTACCACTGATCTATATTTCTGTTTTTGTGCCAGTACCATACTGTCTTCACTACTGAAGCTCTGTAGTATAGTCTGAAGTCAGGGAGCCTGATTCCTCCAGCTATGTTTTTCTTTCTCAAGATTGCTCTGGCTATTTGGGGTCTTTTGTGTTTCCATACAAATTATAAAATTTTTTGTTCTAATTTGGTGAAGAATGCCATTGGTAATTTAATAGGGATTGCATTGAATCTGTAGATGGCTTTTGGTAGTCATTTTCACAGTACTGATTCTTCCAATCCAAGAACATGGTGTATCTGTCCATCTGTTTGTGTCATCTTTGGTTTCTTTCATCAGTGTCTTATGGTTTTCTACATACAGGTCTTTGGTCTCCTTAGGTAGGTTTATTCCTAGGTATTTTATTCTTTTTGTTGCAATGGTAAATGGGAGTGTTTCCTTAATTTCTCTTTCTGATCTTTTGTTCTTAGTGCATAGGAATGCAAGAGATTTCTGTGCATTAATTTTGTATCCTGCAACTTTACCAAATTCATTAGTTGTTTTCTGGTAGCATCTTTAGGATTCTCTGTAGTATAGTATCATGTCATCTGCAAACAGTGACAGTTTTACTTCTTTTCCAATTTGGATTCCTCTTATTTTTCTTCTCTGATTGCCGTGGCTAGGACTTTTGAATATGAGTGGCGAGAGTGGGCATCCTTGTCTTGTACCTGATTGTAGTGGAAATGCTTTCAGTTTTTCACCTTTGAGAATGATGTTTGTTGTGGGTTTATCATGAGAATGATGTTTGCTCTGGGTTTATCATATATGGCCTTTATTATGTTGAGAAAGGTTCCCTCTATGCCCACTTTCTGAAGAGTTTTTATCATAAACGGGTGTTGAATTTTGTCAAAAGTTTTTTCTGCATCTATTGAGATGATCATATGGTTTTTATTCTTTAATGTGCTAATATGGTATACCACATTGATCTGTGTATATTGAAGAATCCTTGCATCTCTGGGATAAATCCCACTTGACCATAGTGTATGATCCTTTTAATGTGCTGTTGGATCTGGTTTGCTAGTATTTTGTTGAGGATTTTTGTGTCTACGTTCATCAGTGATATTGGTCTGTAATTTTCTTTATGATATCTTTGGTTTTGGTATGAGGGTGATGGTGGCCTCGTAGAATGAGTTTGGGAATGTTACTCCCTCTGCAATTTTTTGGAAGAGTTTGAGAAGGATAGGTGTTAGCTCTTCTCTAAATGTTTGATAGAATTCACCTGTGAAGCCATCTGGTCTTGGACTTTTGTTTGTTGGAAGATTTTTAATTACACTTTCAATTTTATTACTTGTGATTTGTCTGTTTATATTTCTTCCTGGCTCTGTCTTAGAAAGTTGTACCTTCCCAAGAATTTGTCCATTTGTTCCAGGTTGTCCATTTTACTGGCATATAGTTCCTTGTAGTAGTCTCTTATGGTCCTTGTATTTCTGTAGTGTCAGTTGTAATTTCTCCTTTTTCATTTCTAATTTTATTCGAGTCCTCTCCCTTTTCTTCTTGATGAGTCTGGCTGAAAGTTTATCAATTTTGTTTACCTTCCTAAAGAACCAACTTTTTAGTTTTCTTGACCTTTGCTATTGTTTTATTCCTTTCTGTTTCATTTATTTCTGCTCTGATCTTTATGATTTCTTTCCTTCTACTGACTTCGGGTTTTCTTCTTCTTCTCTGGTTGCTTTAGGTATAAGGTTAGATTGTTTGAGATTTTTCTTGTTTCTTGAGGTGAGACTAAATTGCTATAAACTTCCCTCCTAGAACTGCTTTTGCTGTGTCCTATAGGTTTTGGGTTGTCATACTTTGTCATTTATTTCTATGTATTTTTTATTTCCTCTTTGATTTCTTGAGTGATCTCTTGGTTATTTAGCAGTGCACTGTTTAGCCTCCATGTGTCCTGTGTTTTTTATTTTTCCTGTAATTGATTTCTAATCTCATAGTGTTGTGGTTGGAAAATATACTTGATACAATTCAGTTTTTTAAAATTTACCAAGGCTTGATTTGTGACCCAAGATGTGATCTATCCTGGAGAACGTTCTGTGAGCACTTGAGAAAAGACTGTATTTCCACTTTTGGGTGGAATGTCCTATAAATATCAATTAAATCTATCTGGTCTGTTGTGTCATTTAAAGCTCGTGTTTCCTTATTTTCTGTATGGATGATCTGTCTATTGGTGTTAGTGGGGTGTTAGAAGTCCCCCATTATTATTGTGGTACTGTCAATTTCCCCTTTTATGGCTGTAAGCATTTGCCTTATGTATTGAGGTGCTCCTATGTTGGATGCATAAATATTTATAATTGCTTTATTTTCCTCTTGGATTGATCCCTTGAGCATTATGTAGTGTCCTTCCTTATCTCTTGTAACAGTCTTTATTTTAAAATCTCTTTCATCTGATATGAGTACTGCTACTCCAGCTTTCTTGTGATTTCAATTTGCATGGAGTATCTCTTTCCATCCCGTCAACTTTCAGTCTGCATGTGTCCCTAGGTGTGAGGTGAGTTTCTTGTAGACAGCATATATATGGGTCCTGTTTTTGTATCCATTCAGCCAGTCTGTCTTTTGGTTAGAGCATTTAATCCATTTACATATAAGGTAATTATTGATATGTATGTTCGTATTACCATTTTCTTAATTGTTTTGGATTTTTGTGGGTCTTTTTCTTCTTTTGTGTTTCCTGCCTAGAGATGATCCTTTAGAATTTGTTGTAAAGCTGGTTTGGTGGTGCTGAATTCTCGTAGCTTTTGCTTGTCTGTAAAGGTTTTGATTTCTCCGTCGAATCTGGATGAGAGCCTTGCTGGGTAGAGTGATCTCGGTTGTACGTTTTTGCCTTTCATGGCTTTAAATACATCCTGCCACTCCCTTCTGGCCTGCAGAGTTTCTGCTGAGAAGTCAGCTAATAACCTTATGGGAATTCCCTTGTATGTTATTTTTTTCCTTTCCCTTGCTGCTTTTAATATTTTTTCTTTGAATTTAATTTTTGTTAGTTTGATTAATATCTCATTTGTTTGTTCTTTAGTTCTTCTAGGTCTTTGTTAAAGACCTTGATCTGTGCCTCAGTTCTATTTCCGAGATTTTGCATCATCTTTACTATCATTACTCTGAATTCTTTTTCAGGTAGGTTACCTTGCTCCTTCATCTGTAACATAGTTTGTTGTCTCTTTTTTTGATGGGTGGGACTGTGTTCCTGTCTTACTGTTTGTTCGGCCTGAGGCTTCCAGCACTGGAGTTTGCAGGCAGTTGGGTAGAGCTGGGTCTTGGTGCTGAGATGAGGACCCTCTGGGAGACCTCACTCTGATTAATATTCCCTGGGGTCTGAGGTTCTCTGTTAGTCAAGCAGTTTACACTCTGTGCTCTTACCACAGCAGCTCAGGCCCGACTTCCGGCCTGGGAACCAAGATCTCACAAGCCGCACAGCACAGCAAAAGAAAAGAAAAAAAAAATAGGTGCAGTATAATAACAAAGAATAAAAAATAAAATAGAAAGATAAAAAATATATTAGGAAAAATAAAAATTGAAACAACTACAACAAGGCAAAACAGAACCACAACATAAAAAAAGAAAGAAAAAAGGGGGAGGGGGACAAGCCAAAAGGAGCAGAATAACAAAGTATAAAGATTAAAATGCAATTAGAAAAATAAAAAATTAGAAAAAATATAAATTAACAAGAAGGTAAAACAACCACAACCTGAAAGAAAAAAAAAAGAAAAAGAAAAAGGCCAGACAAGGCCTTGGCTGTGGAGGGCAGAGCTTAGGCAGGGAGTGGAACTTAGGCAGCAGCAGGCTTTAGCGGGGGCAGCAGGGCCTAGGCTCAGGTCCTTGTAGCTGGAAAAAGCCTTGGGGGGTGGGACCCAGGCTTAGAACCTGCACAGCAGGGAAAAGCAGCATGGCCTGAGGGGTGCCTCACAGTGTGGAGTTTGGAGGTAAAGGGGTGTGTGGGCAGGGTTTAGGCCCAGCAGGGTTGGAGGGGGTCTTAGGGTGCTGTGTGCAGAGTTAGGATGCTGGGTATAGGGGTGGGGCTTAGGCTTTGTGCAGCAGGAAGGAGACTCTGAGGGTGGAGCATTAGTCCTGGGAGCCCAAGAGGCTCCCTGGTGCCCAAGTGGGCAGGGGAAGCACTTGTTGCTCCCTTCCATTCCTCTGCTCTCCTGAGGGTCTCCCCTGTCACTGCTGAACCCCTAATGTGGGTGGGGCCCCCTAGGTGTGGAAACTCCTCCCCTTCCCCATCAGTCCGGTCTTTACTTTTGCTCCCCCTTCCCTCCCTCCCTCAAGGCCCACATGGCTGAAGGGGGCCTTGGTGGGCAGAGGGTCAGGCCTGGGATCTCAGCAGGCTCCCTGGGGCCCAAGTGGGTAGGGGAAATGCTGGCCGTGCTCCCTTCTGATCCTCTGCCCTCCCAATAGTCCCCCCTTTTCCCCCTTGGGGCGTGGGAGCCCTTCCCCTACCCCAGCTGCTTCTCAGGGGTGCTGGTCCTGCTCCCCACCACTTCTCCCCCTTCCTCCCCACAAATCCTAAGTGGTCGCTGGGGGTTCCTCCTGTCTGCTTAGGTGTCTGTGGTCCCCCACCAGGGCCTGGTAGGTGCCCTAGTTGTGCAGAGACACAAACTCCGTGCCCTCCTAGTCTGCTATCTTCACTCCACCCCCCCTTTTTCTTTTATGTGTGTGACCAGCGAGGATGGGCCAGGACACAGAGGTCCCCTTAGCTGCCTTCTGGGATGTTTGGGGCCTCCCCCTTCCAGTGGCCCTCCTCGAGGCAGTGTGCACACTGATTGACTTTGAGCCCTTCCCTGCACTGTGGGCATGGTCTTCGAAACCTGGGTCAACTCATCAATGTCACAGGGTCCCTTCGAGGGGGCCCCATTGTCACTGGGAGGTTGACAGACCCTGAATCACTAAAGGCAGATTACTGGCAGTTTGTTGTGCTCATCTATCTTCCTTGGCATCTGCCTCTAGATACCAGTTGTTGAACATATGAAATGCTGACTCCACCCCCGGGAAGTGGGCGTGGTGGCCCCTATCTCCAACTTCTGTAATTTTCTCCTAATGTCTGGGGCACTCTAGGAAGTGAAACGGGACTTAAGACTGGCCTGTCCTTCCCCTGACTCCAGGTTCACATTCATGTACACGCAAAGGCACTCCCTTAGGCATTTCCGGACATCTGAAGGGGTTTTCCTTCAGTCACTGGATGACTCCTTGAACCCTATTCTAATTTATGGGTTTCTTCGCAGCCTATTGAATGCCCTGAAGTATCAAGTCCCTGAAATGTGTGAGGTGCTGCTGACCGTTTTCCTCTTAATGGTTCCACCCCCAGAGTCCATGTCAGGAATGGCCTGGATTCAAGTCTGGTGTAGAGTGTGTCCTGCATTATTTTGACTGGTCTTATCAGCTTCCTCCTTTGCATTAGTTATAATCAGTGCCTTTTCTTCCCCAGAGAATAAGATGTTCAGGAGGGTTTGGACACTCACCCAAGTGGGGAAAGGAGTGTGGAATATTCCTCAGACTAAATTGGACAGGGAGGCCAAATGCCCATTTGGCATGTGTCCAGTTCTCCATTTACTCAGCTACAAGGACCCAAGGACTTTGGACGTCCTTTTCTTCTTTTCCCAGCAGGCAAACTGATTTTCCTGAAATCTGGCAGGAACAACATTTGTAAAGAGTTTGTGTCTGAGAAGGGATCCCTAGGGATCTGCAGTGGAGGATAGTGGGGAGAGACCTGTCCAACAGAGACATGTACCCTGCCCCGGGATGGCAAATTGGGATACAACAGACCAACACAAAGGATGTGCTCTTGGGTTTTTGACTACATCCTGAAGGTGGGAATGCAGCAGGGGTTCTGGGGGCTGTGAGCATTTTACAGTTGCCTACTTACATTTGCTTCAGTCAGCAGGATGCCTAGTGCTCATCTACCCTGCTCTGTGACAGACTTATCTTTTCGTGGAAGTCTTCCAGTGGTGAGTGGCCTTTAACAATGCTCAAGCTGTGCCCACATTTGCAGCAAGGGTTTTCAAGAGCATTAGGACAGACAACATAGAACAGAGACTGAAGCTTCAATCATATCAAGAACAGACTAGGACTTACAACACACACAGAAAACAAAGAGGTGTTCTTACCATGTGGTGGCCCCTTGTCCAGTCTAGTCCCCTTTTGGGGAACCAGTTCAACGAGACAGCCAATTGTTCAATCTCACTCACTAGTAGAGGATTGGCTATATTTAGACAACTACCTAGTTGTTGTGTGGATCCCAAGGAGGGGGTCCATACGACCTAATTCAGCGGAAAAAGCAGTGTAAAATGTAATCCCTCTAATATTCAAACTGCATTTTTCATGGAAACAGAACAACAATCCTACCACTTGTATGGAACAACAAAGAACCCTGAATAGCCTAAGTGATCCTAAGAAAAAAAAACACAGCTGGAAATATCTCCCTCCGTGACTTCATACTACACTACGAAGCTACAGTAACCAAAACAGTGTAGTTCTGGCACAAAAACAGGTGCATGGGCCAGAGGAACAGAAATAATCCCATTTGTACATCATCAGTTAATTCATGACAAAGGAGGCAAGAATACAAGACAGGGAGAGGACAGTCCCCTCAATAAATGGTGCCAAGAAAGCTCTACACCAAACATTAAAGAACACCAGACACCGTCAACACCACACACAAAACTAATATCCACAATTTTCCACATCAAGCCCTTCCTCTGCGGGGTCCTCTGAAAATGGACCCCCCCCTTAGTGGTAAAGCACACACAGGAGGTTTCTCTCCCCCTTTTCCTCCCCTGATGGTGCCTTCTGGCAGTTCCTAAAGACATCTGGCTCTTGCCTGCATGGACTCAACCAAGTGTTGTCCCAAAGCTGAAACCATGGCGGATCCTGAAGAGACCGAACTTCAGTCAGCAGCGTGAGAAGCCAAGTTCCTTCACGAGCCAAGTTAATCAGTGAAGCACATATGCACCTCAAGGACCAGCAAGGTGGGTGTACCACCTCCTGCTGGCCAACTGGGAAGTGAAGGCCACAACCTCTCAGTTCAGTGGAGCCCATGCTCCAAGCTGGCACGCCTGCAGAAACCACTAAATTTGGAAATTCAAACTGAAATGGAGCCAAATATCCCATGACTTCTCCAAAAAGAGTTACAGAATAATTGGAAATCATATGCAATCAAAAGAATGTAGACACAAACTTTACAGCCTACACCAAAATTCACTCAAAATTGTCCACAGACAAATTTAAAATGCAAAACTATAAAAACTGTAGATGAAAACACAGAAGCAAATCTACATTACCTTGAATTTGGTGGTGGATTTTAACACAAAACCTCAAAAGCCTATCCACAAGAGAAATAAAATTTTGAACATGGACTTTAAACTCCATGAAATATATCTTATTCAGAAAACCAAAAGACATGCCACAAACTGAAAGAAAAATATTTGCAAAATACATATCTGATAAAAGATTTGTACTCAAATTACACCAAGAACTCTAGAACAAACCTCCTTAAAAATGGGTAAAGATTAGAACAGACACCTGGCCAAAAAAGATTATACAGATGATAGTAAATAAGCATACAAGAATATGCCCAACATCATATACCATTAGGGAATTACAAATGAAAACAACGAGGTAGCACTGCACACCTATTAGAATTAATAAACTCCAAAAAAAATGACACGATTGATGGGAGGTGAACAGGAACTCTCTTCTACTGCTGGTGAAATGCAAATACAGCTACTTTAAAAGATATTTTGGAAGTTTTTTCCAAAGCTAAGTAAGACTCACCTGAGGATCCAACATCCTGCCTCCAGTATTTAGACAACTGCTTTTCAGAACTATGTCCAAACGCAAACAAGGATGTAATTAAGCACAGCACTTCTACTCATAATGGCTATAAACTTAAAGAAACCAGGATGTTCTTCAGTAGAAGAATGCATAAGCAAATTGGGGTACCTCCATTTCAAGGCGAGCAGAATATGCCACCCCAATATGCCTCTTGGAATAAGGATTATTTTGAGCTGATTATTTTTTGTTTTTTTAAAAAGAAGACAACATGAGAATCTCTGAAAACCAAGTCAAGATTGCCCTGTTACGAGGGAAATATATATTTATAAGGGAAATCTCCATTTGAAAGGTTATCTTCCTCTCCATTACCAGGAATGGAAGGATGACTAAATCTCAAGAAAGTCTATCAATGGAGAAAGGCTACTACTTAAATCTGCACAACACCCATACCCTTCCTTTCTTTCGTCTTTAGATGAAGATGGTATTTAAGGTGATGGCTTGGGCCATTTCAGGGCGTTAGTGTTCCTGAGTATCTCCCTTGCATATAGGAGGTACATATGTTATGAAACTTCTGATTATTTGTCTCCAGTTCATCTGCCTTTCATTTTTTATGGGGGGTAAGAGGGGGACCTCAATGAAGAACAAAGAAGGGTAGAGGGAAAATTATTTTTCCTTCCATACACATGCAATGGTATAGCATTTAGAAATACAAAGGAGTGAACCATCAACCCATGCAAAAAACATGGATGGACCTTACATGTATATTGCTAAGCAAAGAATCCAGTCGGAAGTGCTACACACTGTACGACCCCATTTATGACATTCTGAAACACGTAAAACAGAGATGGTAAACAGGTTACGGGTGGGGGATTGAAATATTCCATACAATACTTCAGTGATGAATACCTGCCACTATGCATTTGTTTAGATCCAGAAATTTTTACAGCCCAACAAATAAATCATAATATATTCAATTTTAGTTATTTAGCATATGGGAGTGCCACAGGATGCATTACAGAATTTAACAAAAACTGATTTAGTAATGTATGAGAAAACCTCACTGTTGGTAGTGGGACAAAAGGTGCTGACCTTAGTAATTCTGGAAGTAAATGGAATCTCTAGACTAAATGCAAGATGTACTGTACCTAAACAGTAGACTCTAAGTTCTTTCCCTGCGGGCAGGAGCTAAGAATGTTGAAGCCACTGTATCTGTAATCTGGAATGGAACAAGCAATGAATTCAAAAAATGACAGATGGTGGAAGCCAGGTTTCTCACCACTGGAATAGGAAGTTACAGATAAACAAAGGGAGTAGGTTACAATATCCATGTAATAATGGATCAGGGTGATGACATCTATATAAATTCATCTTTAGTTTAACATGGATACAGACAGTTCCACATAGAAATCTTTATAATTAGGTGTATATGCACAGGTTGGAATACATGCATATATTTTAGTGCATTATCAGCTGAGTACATTTAGCTTTCAAATGTAAGTTTTTAATACCATCCTCTAATTAAAGGAATCAGGGCTCTTTGAAAAAAATGTCTGCTACTAGAACTCAGTAAATATATGAGCCAGGATAACCTTAAAGTATCAAAGTAAAGAAGTACCAGCAGGGGGTGAGGGGTGGGGGGGACGGACGACTCACAAGATGTTTTCATGTGACATAATTCCATGAGACAATGGAAAAAGCTCTCAACAGTCAAAGCAAGAATGAACTAAGCACTGTACTGCTGAATTATAACCACAAGTATAACTATTCAGGTGTCCACACTAGTAAAATAAATGACTACACTTTTTCTGAACTGTGTTGAACAGAAATGTCCTATGCAGAAGAATTCCAAATAACTGATGTAGATACACAGCCATCCATCCATCGAGGAGGGTAACCCTAACCCTCCTCTGAAGTGTGGGTTCTTCCTAAATAAGACACATAGTATGGACATGGGAAAAATAACTTCACAGCAGGGAAAACTGACAAACAGGACCTCAGCCACGTGACCAAAGTTAACATGAATGGTGATAAGTTGCCTTGAGAGCCTGTTCCTTTGACATATAATGATAAGAACGCACTTGACCTCTGTGATCTGCTTCCTCAAAACCCATAAACCCAGTCTAATCGTGACAGAAAAACACCACGTAAATCCCAACATGGGACAGTCTACAAAATACCTGACCAGTCCTCCACAAAGAGAAACAAGGAGAGTCCGAGAAACTGTCAAAGGCCAGAAGAACCTAGACAGACATGATGACTACATGTCATGTGGTGCCCTGGACGGGATCTGGGACAGAAAAAGGAAAAACAAAGGGAACCAGAATAAAATATGGACTTCAGTTAATATATAAAAAGGTATCAATATGTGTTCATTCATTGTGACAATTCTGTAGGAAGCTAGAAGAAAGGAAAAATTAAAAGTCAAATAAGAAAGCTACTGTATCAAACTGTAACTGTAGAGGAAATGGGTGATTTTGTAATAAAAACACATTAACAAAATGCCCTTAAAATAAGGCAAATACAAACAGACTGATTAGCCACCCAGGGACCCCTTTCCCCTGCTGGTTCTCCTCTCACTACTATGGGGTTTCCCTCTTCTGGACAGGGAAGGAACAAGAACAGAGATGCCCAGCGGCTCCCCTAAGATCTGACCCCACCCAGTGTTTCCACCTCTGCCCACCATGACCCCCCGAATGAGGACACCCTGCCAAAGGGAGTCTCAGGGATTATTGGTTCTGATGTGTCAGCAAGGAATTTTTTGACTCCAAGGGACTGGACACACTTACTGATAGAAAATAAGTTAATTTCTTAATGATAGAAAGAAAATTATATACTTGCAAGAAGCAGTTATAGGAGTGGTTTTGAGCTTGGTAAGACAAGCTCACACTCTCACAGTGTGACCTGGTCCCTTTCTCCTACTAAGTGACTTTGTGGTGGCGCCATCCACAGGCACAGTCTCTCTCTCTGCATCAGGGGCCTTCAGCAACTCCAGGCTAACACCCACTCATGTCCATCCTACTGGGAAGGGTCTCTCCTTCTTTAGGTTCCATGAAAAGTCATGGCTTTAAATACCTTTGCTCTGGCTTGGGTCATGGTCTCATGCTTGAACACACCAGAGCACCAAGAGGATGGAACATGGGATTGGCTAGAGGTGGATCATATGCCCATCTTCGAGGGGGGTGGAACATGGGATCAATCCTCTGCAAGTGTGTGGACCAGAAGCAGGTAAGATGTAATTCCCAAAAGCTGAGATGTTGAGAATAGATGCTGGGTTGGGGAAAGCAGCAGATACCACATTACTGACAGCCTACTGCATAGCTGTGTATGAAGCCCAAGAAAGGAAGGGATTCACTTAGGGTCAGGGGCTGTGGCCACCCATCCAGTGCTGTCCTCCCAGTTTGGCAAGAAGCTCTTCCACTTGCTGAAAAAGCAACTTTGCTGTTGGTGATAAACTCAGGGATCCTGGTTTGGGCATCGGGTCCTCACATTTTAAAGACTGGCCAAGAATAGCCTGTGTGCCCTCAAAGGGCCCACAGACCTCATTCCTAGCCCTGGGAGGTGGGAGCCACGCCTACCCCTTGGCCACATTACTCACTCACCCACAAGGAACAAATGTGCCCATTTTCTAGTCTCTTCTCTCTATGAAGAGCAGAGACCAAATACTAGAGTTGCAGATAAATTCTTATTCAATGAAACAGATGGAGTCTCATGGACTATTTTATACTATGATAACACAGCTGGTAGCTTTCCAGAGACCACAGGGTATGGGCCAGGGATGCACATATCTCCCCAAGGCCATATAGCCACAACATGAAACTGCCTGTTAGGAGGCCCAGATGCTTCCATACCTTTGAATATGAAGGTCAATCTTTGTTACAACCAGAAGGTCAGAATTGCAGGGCCACAGTCTGTTCATTATTGTCATGACCAGGGCCATGCTCAACATTTGGAGGGTTATTACTTGTCTTGGCAGGCTAAGAGGCTGTAAAGGAAGAGACATTTGTCTCAATGACATGGATGTTGGGAACTGAAACATCCCAAGGAGCTGTCTAGGCTTCCCAGGTAGTTGTTCAATTACCCAGCAGCACAATCAGTAATTGGCCACAGGGGCTTGAGGGGCCAAGGCTGACCTGAGCTGGAAGACCATGGATATCTGCCTGGATGCTGAGAGGCCAAGGGCTGTTCTGAGACCTGTTTCTACACCCATGCAGACGGAACAAAGGATACATCCAGTCCCAGGAGGGCCCCACCAGACCTCAAGAAGGCAGCACCTGGGGGCTGGCAGCTCAATGCACCCACTCCTGTATAAAATCCACACATGTTGGGGCTTCCCTGGTGGCACAGTGGTTGGGAATCTGCCCGCCAATGCAGGGGACATGGGTTCAAGCCCTGGTCTGGGAAGATCCCACATGCTGCAGAGCAACTGAGCCTGTGAGCCACAACTACCAAGCCTGCGTTCTAGAGCCCGTGTGCCACAACTACTGAGCCCACGTCCCACAACTACTGAGCCTGCGTGCCATAACTACTGAAGCCCATGTGCCTAGAGCCCATGCTCCACAACAAGAGAAGCCACCACAATGAGAAGCCTGTGCACTGCAACGAAGAGTAGCTCCCGCTCGCTGCAACTAGAAAAAGCCCGCGTGCAGCAACAAAGACATAACACAGCCAAAAAAAAAAAAAAAAATCCATACATGTCTACTGAGTACCCTGCATGTCAGGGCTCTGGTGGACGTGGGGCTGCCCTGACAGAGTGGGGCCTGCATCACCCTTCCCAGGTGGGAGCATGGAGGGAAACCCTGAGACCCTAAGAACACTTGGCTGAGGTTGGGTTCAATTTGGAACAGTGAGTGGCCAGAGCAGACATTTCATTCATCATCTATCAGAGCCCAGGACAGGAGAAGGAGAAAAACAATGACCTAGCTCAACCTTGACCCCTAATACTGACAATGATCCTAACCCTAAACTCTGACCCTGACCCTAAACCCTGACCTAACCTTACCTCTAGCCTATACCCTAAACCTGTACCTTACCCTAACCCATATTCATACCCATATCCTACCTGTACCCTAATTCTAACCCATACCCTAACACCCATACTCCAACACAGAACCCTAAGATCAAAGACCCTGAGACCAAAACCATAAACCTTAACCAATAAACAAAACCATAACCATAATCAAACTGTAATGCATATTAACCATGTGCATAAATAAGTCATAACGATAAAAGTTAGACTGCAACAGCAAATTCAGAATAATGAGAGTGAAGATGATCCAGGACCTCGGAAAAAGAATGGAGGCAAAGATCGAGAAGATGCAAGAAGTGTTTAACAAAGATCTAGAAGAATTAAAGAACAAACAAACAGAGATGAACAACACAGTAACTGAAATGAGAAATACATTTGAAGAAATCAATAGCAGAATAACTGAGGCAGAAGAACAGATAAGTGACCTGGAAGACAGAATGGTGGAATTCACTGCCACAGAACAAAGAAAAAAGAATGGGGGAAATCGGGAAGATGGCAGAAGAGTAAGACGCGGAGATCACCTTCCTCTCCACAGTTACACCAGAAATACATCTACACGTGGAACCACTCCTACAAAACACCTACTGAACACTGGCAGAAGACCTCAGACCTCCCAAAAGGCAAGAAACTCCCCACGTACCTGGGTAGGGCAAAAGAAAAAAGAATAGAGACAAAAGAATAGGGACGGGACCTGCACAGTGGGAGGGAGCCGTGAAGGAGGAAAGGTTTCCACACACTAGGAAGCCCCTTCACGAGCGGAGACTGCGGGGGGCGGAGGGGGGAAGCTTCGGAGCTGCAGAGGAGAGCACAGCAACAGGGGTGCGGAGGGCAAAGCAGAGAGATTACTGCACAGAGGATCGATGCCGACCAGCACTCACCAGCCTGAGAGGCTTGTCTGCTCACCCGCGGGGGCGGGCGGGGCTGGGAGCTGAGGCTCGGGATTCGGTCGGAGAGCAGGGAGAGGACTGGCGGCGTGAACACAGCCTGCAGGGGGTTAGTGCACCACGGCTAGCCGGGAGGGAGTCCAGGGAAAAGTCTGGACCTGCCGAAGAGGCAAGAGACTTTTTCTTCCCTCTTTGTTTCCTGGTGCACGAGGAGAGGAGATTAAGAGCGCTGCTTAAAGGAGCTCAAGAGAAGGGCGCGAGATGCTAAGACTGCTGCTGCCGCCACCAAGAAGCCTGTGTGCGAGCACAGCTCACTATCCACACCTCCCCTCCTGGGAGCCTGTGCAGCTTGCCACTGCCAGGGTCCCAGGATCCAGGGACAACTTCCCCGGGAGAACGCATGGCGCACCTCAGGCTGGTGCAACGTCATGTTGGCCTCTGCCGCCGCAGGCTCGCCCCGCATCTGCACCCCTCCCTCCCGCCGGCCTGAGTGAGCCAGAGTCCCAGAAGCAGCTGCTCCTTTAACCCCGTCCTGTCTGAGCGAAGAACAGATGCCCTCTGGCGACCTACACGCAGAGGCAGGGCCAAATCCAACACTGAGCCCCGGGAGCTGTGCGACCAAAGAAGAGAAAGGGCAATCTCTCCCAGCAGCATCAGAAGCAGCAGATTAAAGCCCCACAATCAACTTGATGTACCCTGCATCTGTAGAATACATGAACAGACAATGAATCATCCCAAATTGAGGAGGTGGACTTTGAGAACAAGATTTATTATTTTTCCCCTTTTCCTCTTTTTGTGAGTGTGTATGTGTATCCCTCTGTGTGAGATTTTGTCTGTATAGCTTTGCTTTCACCATTTGTTCTAGGGTTCCACCTGTTGGTTTTTTTTCCTTAAAAAAAATGTTTTCTCTTAATAATAATTTTTTATTTTATTTTATCTTACTTTATCTTCTTTCCTTCCTTCCTTCCTTCCTCTTTCCTCCCTCCCTCCCCCTCCCTCCCTCTCTCTCTCTTTTTCCCTTTCTCTTTCTCTTTCTTTCTTTCTTTCTTTCTACTTTTTCTCCCTTTTATTCTGAGCTGTGTGGATGAAAGGCTCTTGGTGCTGCAGCCAGGAGTCAGTGCTGTGCCTCTGAGGTGGGAGAGCCAACTTCAGGACACTGGTCCACAATAGACCTCCCAGCTCCACATAGTATCAAACAGCAAATATCTCCCAGAGATATCCAATCTCAACACCAGCACCCAGCTTCACTAAACGACCAGCAAGCTACAGTGCTGGACACCCTATGCCAAACAACTAGCAAGACAGAAACACAGCCCCACCCATTAGCAGAGAGGCTGCCTAAAATCATAATAAGGCCACAGACAACTCAAAACACACCATGAGATGTGGACCTGGCCACCAGAAAGACAAGATAAGGCCTCATCCACCAGAACACAGGCACTAGTCCCTCCACCAGGAAGCCTACACAACCCACTGAACCAACCTTACCCACTGGGTACAGACACCAAAAACAACGGGAACTACAAAACTGCAGCCTGCAAAAAGGAGACCCCAAACACAGTAAGATAAGCAAAATGACAAGACAGAAAAACACACAGCAGATGAAGGAGCAAGGTAAAAACCCAACAGACCTAACAAATGAAGAGGAAGTAGGCAGTCTACCTGAAAAAGAATTCAAAAAAATGATATTAAAGATGATCCAAAATCTTGGAAATAGAATAGACAAAATGCAAGAAACATTTAACAAGGACGTAGAAGAACAAAAGAGGAAACAAGCAATGATGAACAACACAATAAATGAAATTAAAAATACTCTAGAAGGGATTAATAGCAGAATAACTGAGGCAGAAGAATAGATAAGTGACCTGGAAGATAAAATAGTGGAAATAATTACTACAGAGCAGAATAAAGAAAAAAGAATGAAAAAAATTGAGGACAGTCTCAGAGACCTCTGGGACAATATTAAATGCACCAACATTCGAATTATAGGGGTCCCAGAAGAAGAAGAGAAAAAGAAAGGGACTGAGAAAATATCTGAAGAGATTATAGTTGAAAACTTCCTTAATATGGGAAAGGAAATAGTTAATCAACTCCAGGAAGCAAAGAGAGTCCCATACAGGACACGCCAAGACACATATTAATCAACTGTCAAAAGTTAAATACAAAGAAAACATATTAAAAGCAGCAAGAGAAAAACAACAAATAACACACAAGGGAATCCCCATAAGGTTAACAGCTGATCTTTCAGCAGAAACCCTGCAAGCCAGAAGGGACTGGCAGGACATATTTAAAGTGATGAAGGAGAAAAAGCTACAACCAAGATTACACTACCCAGCAAGGATCTCATTCAGATTTGATGGAGAAATTAAAACCTTTACAGACAAGCAAAAGCTGAGAGAGTTCAGCACCACCAAACCAGCTTTACAATAAATGCTAAAGGAACTTCTCTAGGCAAGAAACACAACAGAAGGAAAAGACCTACAACAACAATCCCAAACAATTAAGAAAATGGGAATAGGAACATACATATCAATAATTACCTTAAATGTAAATGGATTAAATGCTCACACCAAAAGACACAGACTGGCTGAATGGATACAAAAACAAGACCCATATATATGCTGTCTACAAGAGACCCACTTCAGACCTAGAGACACACACAGACTGAAAGTGAGGGGATGGAAAAAGATATTCCATGCAAATGGAAATCAAAAGAAAGCTGGTGTAGCAATTCTCATATCAGACAAAACAGACTTTAAAATAAAGATTATTAGAAGAGACAAAGAAGGACACTACATAATGATCAAGGGATCGATCCAAGAAGAAGACATAATAATTGTAAATATTTATGCACCCAACATAGGAGCACCTCAATACATAAGGCAAATACTAACAGCCATAAAACGGGAAATCAACAGTAACACAATCATAGTAGGGGACTTTAACACCCCACTTTCACCAATGGACAGATCATCCAAAATGATAATCAATAAGGAAACACAAGCTTTAAATGATACATTAAACAAGAAGGACTTAATTGATATTTATAGGACATTCCATCCAAAAACAACAGAATACACATTTTTCTCAAGTGCTCATGGAACATTCTCCAGGATAGATCATATCTTGGGTCACAAATCAAGCCTTGGTAAATTTAAGAAAATTGAAATTGTATCAAGTATCTTTTCCGACCACAATGCTATGAGACTAGATATCAATTACAGGAAACGATCTGTAAAAAATACAAGCACATGGAGGCTAAACAATACACTACTTAATAACGAAGTGATCACTGAAGAAATCAAAGAGGAAATTAAAAAATACATAGAAACAAATGACAATGGAGACATGACGACCCAAAACCTATGGGATGCAGCAAAAGCAGTTCTAAGAGGGAAGTTTATGGCAATACAGTCCAACATTATGAAACAGGAAACATCTCGAATAAACAACCTAACCTTGCACCTAAGAAGAACAAAACAACCCCAAAGTTAGCAGAAGGAAAGAAATCATAAACATCAGATCAGAAATAAATGAAAAAGAAATGAAGGAAACGATAGCAAAGATCAATAAAACTAAAAGCTGGTTCTATGTTTTTTTTTTTTTTTTTTTTTGCAGTACGCGGGCCTCTCACTGCTGTGGCCTCTCCCGTTGCAGAGCACAGGCTCCGGACGCGCAGGCTCAGCGGCCATGGCTCACGGACCCAGCCACTCCGTGGCATGTGGGATCTTCCCGGACTGGGGCACGAACCCGTGTCCCCTGCATCGGTAGGTGGACTCTCAACCACTGCGCCACCAGGCAAGCTCTAAAAGCTGGTTCTTTGAGAAGATAAACAAAATTGATAAACCATTAGCCAGACTCATCAAGAAAAAAAGGGAGAAGACTCAAATCAATAGAATTAGAAATGAAAAAGGAGAAGTAACAACTGACACTGCAGAAATACAAAAGATCATGAGAGATTACTACAAGCAACTATATGCCAATAAAATGGACAACCTGGAAGAAATGGACAAATTCTTAGAAATGCACAACCTGCCAACACTGAATCAGGAAGAAATAGAAAATATGAACAGACCAATCACAAGCACTGAAATTGAAACTGTGATTAAAAAACTTACAACAGGGCCTCCCTGGTGGCACAGTGGTTGAGAGTCCGCCTGCCGATGCAGGGGATACGGGTTCGTGCCCCGGTCAGGGAGGATCCCACATGCCGCGGAGTGGCTGGACCCATGAGCCATGGCCGCTGAGCCTGCGCGTCCGGAGCCTGTGCTCCGCAACGGGAGAGGCCACAACAGTGAGAGGCCCGTGTACCGCAAAAAAAAAAAAAAAAAAAAAAAATCTTACAACAAACAAAAGCCCAGGACCACATGGCTTCACAGGTGAATTCTATCAAACATTTAGAGAAGAGCTAACACCTATCCTTCTCAAACTCTTCCAAAATATAGCAGAGGGAGGAACATTCTCAAACTTATTCTATGAGGCCACCATCACCCTGATACCAAAACCAGACAAGGATGTCACAAAGAAAGAAAACTACAGGCCAGTATCACTGATGAACATAGATGCAAAAATCCTCAACAAAATATTAGCAAACAGGATCCAACAGCACATTGAAAGGATCATACACCATGATCAAGTGGGGTTTATTCCAGGAATGAAAGGATTCTTCAATATACGAAAATCAATCAACGTGATACACCATATTAACAAATTGAAGGAGAAAAACCATATGATCATCTCAATAGATGCAGAGAAAGCTTTTGACAAAATTCAACACCCATTTATGATAAAAATGCTGCAGAAAGTAGGCATAGAGGGAACTTTGCTCAACGTAATAAAGGCCATATACAACAAACCCACAGCCAACATCGTCCTCAGTGGTGAAAAACTGAAACCATTTCCACTAAGACAAGGTTGCCCACTCTCACCACTCTTATTCAACATAGTTTTGGAAGTTTTAGCCACAGCAATCAGAGAAGAAAAGGAAATAAAAGGAATCCAAACCGGAAAAGAAGAAGTAAAGCTGTCACTGTTTGCAGATGACATGATACTATACATAGAGAATCCTAAAGATGCTACCAGAAAACTACTAGAGCTAATCAATGAATTTGGTAAAGTAGCAGGATACAAACTTAATGCACAAATCTCTGGCATTCCTATACACTAATGATGAAAAATCTGAAAGTGAAATCAAGAAAACACTCCCATTTACCACTGCAGCAAAAAGAATAAAATATCTAGGAATAAACCTACTGAAGGAGACAAAAGAGCAGTATGCAGAAAATTATAAGACACTGATGAAAGAAATTAAAGATGATACAAATAGATGGAGAGATATACCATGTTCTTGGGTTGGAAGAATTAACATTGTGAAAATGACTCTACTACCCAAAGCAATCTACAGATTCAATGCAATCCCTATCAAACTACCACTGGCATTTTTCACAGAACTAGATGAAAAATTTCACAATTTGTATGGAAACACAAAGGACCCCGAATAGCCAAAGCAATCTTGAGAACGAAAAATGGAGCTGGAGGAATCAGGGTCCCTGACTTCAGACTATACTATAAAGCGACAGTAATCTAGACAGTATGGTACCGGCACAAAAACAGAAATATAGATCAATGGAAGAGCATAGAAAGCCCAGAGATAAACCCACGCACATATGGTCACCTTATCTTTGATAAAGGAGGCAGGATTGTACAGTGGAGAAAGGAAAGACTCTTCAACAAGTGGTGCTGGGAAAACTGGACAGGAACATGTGAAAGTATAAGATTACATCACTCCCTAACACCACAGACAGAAATAAGCTCAAAATGGATTAACGACCTAAATGTAAGGCCAGAAACTATCAAACTCTTAGAGGAAAACATAGGCAGAACACTCTATGACATAAATCACAGCAAGATCCTTTCTGACCCACCTCCTAGAGAAATGGAAATAAAACCAAAAATAAACAAATGGGACGTAACGAAACTTCAAAGCTTTTGCACAGCAAAGGAAACCATAAACAAGACCAAAAGACAACCCTCAGAATGGGAGAAAATATTTGCAAATGAAGCAACTGACAAAGGATTAATCTCTAAAATTTACAGGCAGCTCATGCAGCTCAATAACAAAAAAACAACCCAATCCAAAAATGGGCAGAAGACCTAAATAGACATTTCTCCAAAGAAGATACACAGACTGGCAACAAACACATGAAAGAATGCTCAACATCATTAATCATTAGAGAAATGCAAATCAAAACTATAATGAGATATCATCTCACACTGGTCAGAATGGCCATCCTCAAAAAATCTAGAAACAATAAATGCTGGAGAGGGTGTGGAGAAAAGGCAACCCTCTTGCACTGCTGGTGGGAATGTGAATTGGTACAGCCACTATGGAGAACAGTATGGAGGTTCCTTAAAAAACTACAAATAGAACTACCATATGACACAGAAATCCCACTACTGGGCATATACACTGAGAAAGCCATAATTCAAAAAGAGTCATGTACCAAAATGTTCATTGCAGCTCTACTGACAATAGCCAGGAGATGGAAACAACCTAAGTGTCCATCATCAGATGACTGGATAAAGAAGATGTGGCACATATATGCAATGGAATATTTCTCAGCCATAAAAAAAAAGGAATTGAGCTATCTGTAATGAGGTGGATGGACCTAGAGTCTGTCATATGGAGTGAAGTAAGTCAGAAAGAGAAAGACAAATACCATATGCTAACAGATATATATGGAATCTAAGGAAAAAAATGTCATGAAGAACCTAGGAGTAAGACAGGAATAAAGACACAGACCTACTAGAGAATGGACTTGAGGATACGGGGAGGGGGAAGGGTAAGCTGTGACAAAGCGAGAGAGTGGCATGGACATACATACACTACCAAACGTAAAATAGATAGCTAGTGGGAAGCAGCCGCAGAGCACAGGGAGATCAGATCGGTGCTTTGTGACCACCTAGAGGGGTGGGATAGGGAGAGTGGGAGGGAGGGAAATGCAAGAGGGAAGAGATATGGGAGCATATGTGTATGTATAACTGATTCACTTTGTTATAAAGCATAAACTAACACACCATTGTAAAGCAATTATACTCCAATAAAGATGTAAAAAAAAAAACCCAAAACAATTAAAATGGGAAAGGAATATACATATCGATAATTACCTTAAATGAGAATGGATTAAATGCTCCAACCAAAAGACACAGGCTTGCTGAATGGAAACAAAAACGAGACCCATATATATGCTGTCTACAAGAGACGCACTTCAGACCTACGGGCACATACAGACTGAAAGTGAGGGGATGGAAAAAGATATTCCATGCAAATGGAAATCAAAAGAAAGGTGGAGTAGCAATACTCATATCAGCTAAAATAGACTAAAGAATGTTACAAGAGACAAGGAAGGACACTACATAATGATCAACGGATCAATCCAAGAAGATATAACAGCTTTAAATATATATGCACCCAACATAGGAGCACCTCAATAAATAAGGCAACAGCTAACAGCTATAAAAGGGGAAATCGACAGTAACATAATAACAGTGAGGGACTTTTAACACCTCACTTACACCAATGGACAGATCATCCAAACAGAAAATCAATAAGGAAACACAAGATTTGAATGACACAATAGACCAGATAGATTTAATTGATATTTATAGAACATTCCATCCAAAAACAGCTGATTACACTTTCTTCTCAAGTGCTCATGGAACATTCTCCAGGATAGACCACATCTTAGGTCACAAATCAAGCCTCAGTAAATTTAAGAAAATTGAAATTATATCAAGCATCTTTTCTGACTACAATGCTATGAGATTAGAAATCAATTACAGGGAAAAAAACATAAAAACCCCAAACACATGGAGGCTAAATAATACATTACTAAATAACCAAGAGATCACTGAAGAAATCAAAGAGGAAATCAAAAGATACCTAGAGAGAAATGACAATGAAAACATGATGATCCAAAACCTATGGGATGCAGCAAAAGCAGTTGTAAGAGGGAAGTTTATAGCAATACAAGCCTACCTTAAGAAATAAGAAAAATCTCAAATAAACAATCTAAACTTACACCTAAAGGAACTAGAGAAAGAAGAAGAAACAAAACCCAAAGTTAGCAGAAGGAAAGAAATCATAAAAATCAGAGCATAAATAAATGAAATAGAAAAAAGAAAACAATAGCAAAGATAAATAAAACTAAAAGCTGGTTCTTTGAGAAGATAAACAAAATCGATAACCATTAGCCAGCCTCATCAAGAAAAAGAGGGAGAGGACTCAAATCAATAAAATTAGAAATGAAAAAGGAGAAGTTACAACAGACAATGCAGAAATACAAAGCATCCTAAGAGACTACTACAAGCTACTTTGCCAATAAAATGGACAACCTGGAAGAAATGGACAAATTCTTAGAAAGGTATAACCTTCCAAGACTGAAGCAGGAAGAAATAGGAAATATGAACAGACACATCACAAGTAATGAAATTGAAACTGTGATTAAAAATCTTCCAACAAACAAAAGTACAGGACCAGATGGCTTCACAGGTGAATTCTATCAAACATTTAGAGAAGAGCTAAAACCCATCCTTCTCAAACTCTTTCAAAAAAATTGCAGAGGAAGGAACACTCCCACACTCATTCTATGAGGCCACCATCACCCTGATACCAAAACCAGACAAAGATACTACAAAAAAAGAAAATTACAGACCAATATCACTGGTGACTATAGATGCAAAAATCCTCAACAAAATACTAGCAAACAGAATCCAACAACACATTAAAAGGATCACACACCATGATCAAGTGGGATTTATCCCAGGGATGCAAGGATTCTTCAATATATGCAAATCAATCAATGTGATACACTATATTAACAAATTAAGAAGAAAAACCATATGATCCTCTCAATAGATGCAGAAAAAGCTTTTGACGAAATTCAACACCCATTTACGATAAAAACGCTCCAGAAAGTGGGCACAGAGGGAACCTACCTCAACATAATAAAGGCCATATACGACAAACCCACAGCAAACATCATTCTCAATGGTGAAAAACTGAAAGCATTTCCTCTAAGATCAGGAAGAAGACAAGGAGGTCCACTCTCTCACCACTATTATTCAACATAGTTTAGAAAGTCCTAGCCATGGCAATCAGAGAAGAAAAAGAAATAAAAGGAATACAAACTGGAAAAGAAGAAGTAACACTGTCACTGTTTTCAGATGACATGATACTATACATAGAGAATCCTAAAGATGCCACCAGAAAACTACTAGAGCTAATCAATGAATTTGGTAAAGTTGCAGGATACAAAATTAATGCACAGAAATCTCTTGCATTCCTGTACACTAATGATGAAAAATCTGAAAGAGAAATTAAGGAAACATTCCCATTTACCACTGCAACAAAAAGAATAAAATACCTAGGAATAAACCTACAAGGGAGATAAAAGACCTGTACGCAGAAAACTGTAAGACACTGATGAAAGAAATTAAAGATGATACCAACAGATGGAGAGATATACCATGTTCTTGGATTGGAAGAATCAATACTGTGAAAATCACTATACTACCCAAAGCAATCTACAGATTCAATGCAATCCCTATCAAATTACCAATGGCATTTTTTACAGGACTAGAACAAAAAAATCTTAAAATTTGTATGGAGACACAAAAGACCCTGAATAGCCAAAGCAGTCTTGAGGGAAAAAAACAGAGCTGGAGGAATCAGACTCCCTGACTTCAGGCTATACTACAAAGCTACAGTAATTAAGACAACATGGTACTGGCACAAAAACAGAAATATAGATCAGTGGAACAGGATAGAAAGCCCAGAGGTAAACCCATGCACCTATGGTCAACTAATCTATGACAAAGGAGGCAAGGATATACAATGGAGAAAACACAGTCTCTTCAATAAGTGTTGCTGGGAAAACTGTACAGCTACATGTAAAAGAATGAAATTAGAACACCCCCAATACCATACACAAAAATAATCTCAAAATGGATTAGAGACCTAAATGTAAGACCGGACACTATAAAACTCTTGGAGGAAAACATAGAAAGAACACTTTTTGACATAAATCACAGCAAGATATTCTTTGATCCACCTCCTAGAGGAATGGAAATAAAAACAAAAACAAACAAATGGGACCTAATGAAACTTCAAAGCTTCTGCAAAGCAAAGGAAAGTACAAACAAGATGGAAAGACAACCCTCAGAATGGGAGAAAATATTTGCAAATGAATCATCGGACAAAGGATTAATCTCTGAAATATATAAACAGCTCATGCAGCTCAATATTAAAAAAACAAATAACCCAATCTAAAAATGGGCAGAAGACCTAAATAGACATTTCTCCAAAGAGGACATACAGATGGCCAAGAAGCACATGAAAAGCTGCTCAACATCACTAATTATTAGAGAAATGCAAATCAAAACTACAATGAGGTATCACCTCACACCAGTTAGAATGGGCATCATCAGAAAATCTACAAACAACAAATGCTGGAGAGGGTGTGGAGAAAAGGGAACCCTCTTGCACTGCTGGTGGGAATGTAAATTGATACAGCCACTATAGAGAATAGCATGGAGGTTCCTTAAAAAACTGAAAATAGAATTACCATATGACCCAGCAATCCCACTACTGGGCATATACCCAGAGAAAACCATAGTTCAAAAAGACACATGCACCCCGATGTTCATTACAGCACTGTTTACAATAGCAGGTCATGGAAGCAACCCAAACGCCCATCGACAGACGAATGGATAAAGAAGACATGGTACATATATACAATGGAATATTACTCAGCCATAAAAAGGAACGAAATTGGGTCATTTGTAGAGACGTGAATGAATCTAGAGACTGTCATACAGAGTGAAGTAAGTCAGAAAGAGAAAAACAAATATCGCATATTAACGCATATATGTGGAACCTAGAAAAATGGTACGGATGAACCGGTTTGCAGGGCAGAAATTGAGAAAAAGATGTAGAGAACAATCGTATGGACAACAAGGGGGGAAAGCAGCAGTGGTTGGGGGTGGTGGTGTGATGAATTGGGAGATTGGGATTGACATTTATACACTAATGTGTATAAAATGGATAACTAATAAGAACCTACTGTATAAAAAAATAAAATTTAAAAAAGAGAAACATATCAATTCATGAAAATCTATCTTATATGTATACACTAGCAATAAATAATCTGAAAAAATTACGAAAACAATTCTATTTTAAATGTCAACATCAATATTTAAGAATATATTTAATCAAGATACAAGACTTGTTTTTATGTATGTAGAGTTGTCTGTATGTTCAAAATTACTGGAAAGTAAATTACTTTTCAAAACACCATGTCAATACCATGCCGGAATAGCAGAGAAAACATCAAACTTCATATAGAGGCCAGCCTTACCCAGATCCAGTTCATCCAAAGTACACACATAATTTAGAGGCACTGTGGGAAGATTATATTAGGGACCACTTTCTTCCGTATTGTGGATGACCTGGATGTGGTAGAAAGAGTTGGATTTTTGAATTCCAATTTTACACATCATTCCACCAACAAATTACTAGAAATAATGCATTCAGTAAAGTAACAAAATCAATACACAAAAATCAGTTGCAGTTCTAAACACTAACAATGAACCATCAGAAAGAGAAAAAAAAAACCTATTTACAATTCCATCAAAAAGAATGAAATGGTATTCATTTAAATTTATGAATAAATTTAACCAAGGACGTGAAAGACCTGCACATGGAAAACTTTAAGACATTGATGAAGAAATTGAAAAAAAACACAAATAAAGGGAAAGATATCCTGTTCTCATGGAATGGAAGAATTAACGTTGTTAAGATTTCCATTCTACCCAAAGCAATGTACATAGTGAATGCAATCCCTACCAAATTCCAATGTACTTTTTACAGAAACAGAGCAAATCATCCTAATATTTGTATGGAACCACAAAGGACCCCAGTTAGCCAAAGCGATCCTCAGAAAGGAGAACAGGCATCTCGCTCCTTGACCTCACACTACAGCACGAAGCCACAGTCACCAGAAGTGTGGACTTGGCACAAAAACAGGCGTGTGGGCAGCAGGAACAGAGGACCCAGAAGTAAACCCACGTGGATGGGGTCAGTTAATTTATGACAAACGGGCCAAGGACACACCAAGGGGAAGGACAGTCCCCACAATAAGCAGTGCTGGGAAAAATGGACACCACATAAGTCATGCCGGTTACACTGCCCACAAAACTGACGAAAGCCCAGTTTTCAACATGAAGCCCTTCCTGGGTCGTATGAAGACGGACCGCCCCTCAGCAGTCAGTCGCACACAGGAAGCTTCTCCCCACTTTTCTTCACTGTTTTCTCACTTTTTCCTTCCGGTCGTCAGGAAACTCAGCTCCAGTCTGCATGGACGCAGTCCTGTGTTGTTCTGAAGCTGAACCCCAGCGAGCCCTAAGGAGACTGAGCTCCTATTGGCAGAGATGCTGACCCGAGGCATCCCAGGCCCAAGCGGTGCCTGAGGCAACAGAATTCCTTTCAGGCGTGCAGAGCCAAGTCCCAGGTGGAATGCGCATGCGCCGTGGGTCAGCGAGGTTGGCTTGGCCCCCCTGTGACAGTCCCGGAACTGCAGGCTGCGACTCACTCACAGTTCACTGGTAACAGCGCTCCCTGCAGGCAGAACTGCGGAATCCATTAAACTGTGGAAATTCAAACTGAAATGGAGATAACACTCCACAACTTTCTTAAAAATAGTTAAGGAACAATTAATTGGAAACCGCACGGAATGAAATGAATGTAGATGCAAACTTACACAAAATTCACTCAAAATTATTCATAGAAAAATTTTAAATACAAAACTATTCAAAATTATAGAAGAAAACACAGAAGAAAATTGACAGGAGCTTGGGTTTGGTCATGTAGATCCTGAGCTCCAAGTTTTAACAAAAAACACAAAAAGCCAATCCACAAAGAAAAACAAGGAATATCATCGACTTTGTAAAATTAAAGATTTCTACTCTGTGAAAGGTCTTATTCAGAAAATCAGAAGACAAGCCACAGACTGAGAAAAATATTTGTAAACACATAATCTAACAAAGGATTTGTTTCAAAATATACAAAGAACTCTAACACAAACAACCCCATTAAAAATAGGGAAAGCTCTGAATAAACACCTGATCAAAGAATTATATAGATAGTACACAAAACCATGCCCATGACCAGGGGCAGAGAAACAATGGTCCAGCTCAAGTCCCTAAGTCATGTGTGACCCTAGACTAATCCTGTCCTTCCTGGAGGCCTCAGAGAGATGGAGAGGGAGGAAGGGAAAGAGGGCCAGTTATGCTTAAACCTAACTCTAACCCTGAACACTCTCACCACTTTCGTTCCAAGGTCTAGGAAGTCCTAGCCATACTAATTAGATGAGAAAAAGAAATAAAAGGAATCTAATGGCAGAGGAAAAAGTAAAACTGTCACTGTTTGTAGATGACATGGTACTGTATAGAACAGCCTGAAGAAGACACCCCAAAACAGAGAGGACCCATTGGAAAATTCAGTTAAGTTGCAGGATAGAAAATTAATCTACAGAAATTGGTTGCATTTCTATACACTCACAACAAACTATCAGAATGAGAAATTAAGAAAACAACTCCACTGACAATAACATTAACACAAATAAAATACCTAAGGGTTACATCTAAACCAGGCAGTAAAAGACGTGTACTCAGGAAACTGGAAGACCTTGATGAAATAAATTGAAGACCACACAAACAAATGGAAAAATATGCTGTGCTAATGGATTTGAACAATTCGTATTGTTAAAATGATTCCACACCTCACGGCAATCTAGAGATTCAATACCATTCCTATCCTATCAAAATACCAATGGGATTATTTGGAGAACTAAAACAAAGAATTCTAAAATGTGTATGGAAACACAAAAGAACCTGAAAAGTCAATACCATCTTAAGAGAAGCACAAACCTGGACATGTTACGCTCCCTAATTTCAAACTATACTACAAACCTAGAATCATCAGAACAATATGGTATTGGCACCAAAGAAACACAATAGATCCATGGAACAGAACTAAGAGCACAGAAATAAACCCACACTTTATGGTCAGTTCATCTATGACAGAGGAGGTGAGAATATACAATGGGGAAAAGATAGCCTCTTCGATAACTATGTTGGGAAAACTGGACAGCTACATGCACGAGAATCAAACTGGAATCCTTTCTCATACCATCTATAAAAACCTCAAAATGAATCAAATACTTCAATGTAAGACCTGAAGCCATAAAACTCCTAGAAGAAAACATATGCAGTATGCTCTCTGACATCAGTCTTAGCAATATTTTGGGGATCTGTCTCCTTAAGCAAGGGAAACAAAAGCAAAAGAAGCCAACGGGACTCCATCCAACTGAAAAGCTTTTCAATGGCAAAGGAAACCATCCACAAAATGAAAAGGCAGCTTACTGAATGTGAGAAAATATTTTCAAATAATATATGTGGTAAGGGGTTCATATCCAAAATAGACCAAAAACTCACACAACTCAACCTCCAAAAAACAAAACCAATTAAAAAATTGGCAGAAGATCAAGCATTTTTCCAAAGAATATATACAGATGGGCAACAGACACATGAAAGGATAAACAATATCACTTATCATCACGGAAATGCACACCCAAACCACAATGAGATTATCACCTCACACCTGAAAGAATGGCTATCAACCAAAAGACAACAAATAACAAGTACTGGCAAATGTGTGGAGAAAAGGGAACCCTCATGCATTTTGTTGGGAATGTTCATTGGTACAGCCACTATGGAAAACAGTATGGAGGTTCCTCAAAAAATTAAAAGTAGCACTACCATATGATGCAGGAATTATACCAGGCCACCACTCTGATTCCACCCAGGTAACCCTATGTCCCCTCCTTGTATGTGTGGACGTAGGGGGTTTATGTGGAGTGGGTCTACTTCAAGCAAGAGCAGGTCAGAAGCCTGGTGGGCTGGTCATATCCACACTCCAGGTCAAAGCTGGCTGGGTCGGATGTGGAGAGCTGGGGCAGTGCCCTCTTGCCCGAGGTTTATCCCAAGCCCTCTAGAGGCATCTCTTTCCTCCCAGGTGGATATCTGAGCAGACACAGCTCTGTGCCTGATTTGGAAGCAGAAGGTCTAATAGGCAGAAAAAGCAGCGATAAGATAAAGGCCTGGCAGGGCTCTGATACATCCGGGCCAGGCTGGCTGCTGGTCACTGTCATTGCAGAGCCCCACCCCACAGAGCCATGAGGAGCTTGTTGATGGCAACACTCAATCCATCTCCCCAAGTGAGGGGCCACTGCACCACACTGCCAATGAGGGCCAATGCAGCATCCTGGTGAGTGTGTCCACAGAGGGTTCTCCAGAACCAGGGCCCAGAGATGAATGGGAAAGGCCTCCTGCCTGCATACCACCCAAGCCATTCTCCAGGGTCCCGTCCTGGGCTTACGTGCAGCTCAGCACATCCAGCTCTGACATGAAACACTATGTCAACCTTCCCCTGAGTCAGCTGGAGGACCTGGAGCCCACCAAGGCAGAGACCAAAGGTGGGAAGGGCGGGGGTGGGTGCATGTGAGTGTGTGGGAGGGCTGAGTTCTGGGCCACACAGGGAGGAGTACCCAGAGGCTGGTGTTGGGCCAGGAGCAAAGACTGGCTCCAGACCACCCATCTGGTGGACTGCAGTCTGAGAAGTTCCTGGGCTGGGACTTCTCTGGAAGGCTCTGGGAAGATTTCTGTCCTTGGAAAAGAACATGGAAAGGCAGGCATGTGGGTAATCTTTTCTTCTCTCACAGCTCCAGCCAGAGACCCAGAGCCAGGTCAAAATTCACCACCCCTGCAGGGAGAGCATGCACCAGCTCTTGCAGGAGACCCAAAGCCATTTCAGAAACCACCACACACCCAGGCAGAGCTGGCTCTGCTACCACCACTGCTGTCAACTCCCGATCTACACCATCAACCCACTCCCCCACCCAAAATTTACTTTCCTTCCCCTGTAGTTGTTTGCATTTGTGTGGTTTGTAATTTTATTTTTTCCCCCACATTATTTACGGCACCCCGTCCTTTAGGTTTTACGTGTGAAATAATAAAATTTAAACTTTTTCTATTTTAAATTGTGCAATTAAGTATTCACAACGCTGTGCAAATATCACCACTGAATAGTTTCAGACTATTTAATTCCCCCCAAATAAAACCCTCTCTGCAAAGCACACACTCCCCATTCCTCCCTCCCCCAGCCTCTCACAACCCCTAATCCTCTTCCTTTACCTGTTTCTTTACCTATTCTGGATGTTTCCTATAAACGAAGCTATACAAAAGGTGACTTTTTGTGTCTGCCCACATATTTTAAGAGGGGACTGGTGAACTTTTATTTTTTTTAAATTTGAAATAGCATTTTTGTTATTTAAAAGGGAAATCCAGATGGATTAAAGATGAGAGGTATAAAACGAAACCCTTTTAGTAAATATACGCAGAATCTCGGGGTAGACACTGTTCTAAATGTGACACCTAAGCCAGAAGACAGAAGGGAAATGCTTAGCTCCTCCTGTGGCATTAGTCTAAAACCATGGATTTTTATGACCCAACATGTAAATCATAACATATTCAAATATAGTTATTTACGATATGGGAGTGTCATAGGGTGGAAGAGAGAATGTGGCAAATAATCTGATTTAGAAATGTATGAAAAAAACTCACTGTTATTGGTGGGGCAAAAGGTACTTGCTTGACCTAGTTAACTATAGAAAAGAATGTAATCTGTAGAACAAAGGCAAACTGTGCCATACGTAAATACTGGACTCTATAAGTTCTTTCCATGGTGTTAGTAGCTAACAATACTGAAACTACTATATCTGTACTAAGCTGGAATGGAGCAAGCAATAAATTCAATGCATGACAAATGTTGGAAGCCAGGTTTCTTACCGTTGGAGTGGGAAGTTACAGATAAGCAAAGGCAGATGGTCACAATACTCATGTAATAACGGACAGATTACATTTCCTCAACTTGAAAAAATTTTGTGCATCAAAAGGTGCTATCAGAAAGTGAAAACACAGCCCACAGAACTGAAGAAAATATGTGCACATGATATATCTGACAGGAGTCTGTCCTTCAGAATACATCAAGAACTTTTACAAATCATCCACAAAAAGACAACCCAAATTTTAAAATGGAAAAGGACTTGAACACACCTTTCTCCAGACAAGAAACATAGATGGTCAATAAGCACATAAAAAGATGTGTACGAAGATAAAAAGAAACCCACAAGATGGAATTATGTCAGAGGAAAGCAGGAGCAAATAGAAAGAGCTCTCAATAGCCAAAGCAGGAATGAATTGAGCAGCCAATACTGCTGGATTATGACCAAAAGCTTAAAATAACTTTCTGGGTGGGGTGTCCACGCTGGTAAAAAGAAATGATTAAATAGTGTTTTGTTGTTTTTTAATGAGTACTGTTGAATAGAAGTCTCCTACGTTTAAGTATTCCAAACAGCTGATGTAGATATTCAGCCACTCATTAAGGAGGTGGGGCTAACTCCCCTCTCCTGAAGTGTGAGTGCCGCATAGTGACTTCATCTTGAAGAAGACGCAAAGTATGGACTTGGGGAAAAAGTAACTTCACAGTGGGGAAAATATGACAAAAACTACCTCAGCCAGGAGGGCACAGTTAACACGAACAGTGTTGCTTTGATGTATGTTCCTATGATATAAAATAATGAGAAAGCACTTTACCTCTGTGATATGCTTCCTTAAAACCCATGACCCCATTCTAATTGCAAGAAAAACATCAAGTAAATCCCAATGCAGGACAGTCTACAAAATACCTGACTAGTCCTCCTCAACACTACCAAGGTCACTGAGAGAAGGATAGTGGGAGAAAATGTCAAAGCCAGAAAGATCCTAAAGTGACATGATGACTCAATGCCATGTGATACCCTGGATGGGATCCTAGGACAGAAAAAAGGGAGAATGAAGGGAACCCGAATAAAATATGGATTTTAGTTAGTAGTAAGGTATCCATATTTGTCGATTAACTGTGACAATTCTGTAGAAAACGAATGAAAGGTGAAATTAAAGGTCAAAAATGACAAGCTATTGCATCAAACTATAAATCTAGGATAAAACAGTGATTTCCTAACAATATACAAACAAAATAAACCGTAAAATATGGAAAATACAAGCAGACCAATTAACCATGCTATGACCCTTTCTCCCTGCTAGCTCTCCTCTCGTTGTTCTGGGGTCTTCCTCTCCTGGGACATTGAAGAACAGGGATAGAGTTGTTTGGCAGCTCCCCTTAGATCTGACCCCACCCAGTGTCTTCATCCACTGAAAGCAAACTGTTCCAGGGCAGATGGACTCACAAGCTTGACCTACCCAGGCACTTTAAAAAGATCCAGTCCACCCACCCAAATACGTATTAGGAGTGCGTAAATCCCATGGGCTCAGATTCCATGTAGAAGATGATACTCAATCCACCATCTCATTCTATTTCTCAATCTTGAAAGACTGGTTATCCAATCTTTTGGAATTCACCTTTTCATTGCCTGATGAACCATTTGGATGGCTTACTCCTCCCCTCCCCCACCTTTCCACTCAAACACTCAATAACTTTGTTTGCCTATGGCTGGTTTCTTGGGATGTGAAGGACGGGGCTGGCAGCAACCTGGGCTTCATGCGCCCTCTGGTGGGCTTCAGAGGCAAGGAGCAGAATTGTGACCAACCCGAAAGGACTTGCCAGTCTGGAGGCCACAGTCAATACAGTCTAGGGGAGGGTTGCAGTGTTCCTCATGACTGTTGGATGACCACATGTTCTGCCGGGACTTCATCTGCTTCAAACAGTCCTTGTCCACTTCCCACTTGGTGAGGATAAAGAGGAGGATACCACAGGGGAAGCTGATGGCCCAGGCTAGTCCCACAGCTTTCATGGGGTTCTTGCCGTTCTTTCTGGGAATGTATTCCAGCTCAGGGGATGGGGCTTGGGCTCCTCCTCACACTCTATGGAGCTGTGGCTTTGCAGTGCCCAGGTCCTGTTCTGGGAACCCTTGTTAGCTGTGGCTCCTGACAGAATCCCTTTGAAAGCCACTTCCACATCACTGAGGGCTCATCACCCTGGTGCCAGGGGAGTGAGCTTCACTGTTATCTCCTCAGACACAGGACGTGAAGGACTGCAGTAGGGCTCATGTGAGACACGCGAAGGAAATCTGAGAAAAGGTTTTCAAACCTGGAGGGCATGGGCATTTCTTGCCCCCTGGCCCTTCAGTGCCACAGCAGCTACCACCGCCGCCATGTTCAGATCCTACCCCCCTTCCTGGATGGCTTACTCTTGGCACTGACCATTGGGCATGACATAGATGCTTGTGTTCTGGACACATGAACACAACCAAGATGTCTGCAGTGGTGCAGTGGGACATCCTAGCACAGTTCACTTCCTTCCAATCCTTCTCACCAGGTGATGGGATCTGGCAGCCCGCCCACTGCTCATGTCTCATGCAGTTACTGAAAGAACGGAAAGCACTAGGCTGCTTCCCCAAACCACCTGAGGTTGAATGGCATGAATTTCCTGATATGATGTGGAAAACTATATTCACTGGGGAAAACAGAAGTATGAACTCATTTAAAAAAACATGTTACTGTACGATATTTCAGCGGTGAGACTTGAGGAAAGCTGACCCAGCGTTCTTTAAAGACTTTTGTCTCCTCATGCCCCACACCCAGCACCACTCCCCGACCTCGCTCCCTGAATAAGAACAAACATGAAAACAATTCACTGTAAGCTGGATTTGGCAGCCACCCATGGTGTGGTCCAAGAAAGAATGCATCTTGTGGTTCTGCACAGGAGGAAGAGAGGAAACTGTATTAGAAACAGTATGATCTGTGCTGTTATAGATTAGAGGTCTAGACTTTGCGTGCTGAGCTAGAGGGAAGAGCAGAGAAAGATCCGTGGGAAGAAGAGGGGTCAGCTGATTTTGTTCCATGAAAGTAGAGAAAGAAAGCAATGCTGAATTCAGATGGGCCTGTGAGGGCTGCAATCATGCATCCCCTGCTACCCTCTCTTTTGGTTTATGCATGATTTTAATCAGCCTCTGCCTCTGGGGTGGGACTAACACTATGTTTTCAAGGGTCACCACTGGTTTGAAAAGAACAAAGTCTCACACTCGGCTTCGGTCTTTCTGCCCATGTCTAAGTCCCAGTTCTGGTAATGTTCCCAACACCATAGTAATTTAGATGGGCAGCTTCAAGATCACAATTACCTGAGAAGGTCTTTACTGCCAGCTAGTCAGATTCCTCCCATGCCATGAACAACAGGGATTAACATTTACTGAGCACTAACTGTACGCCAGGCACTTAACATCCATTACCTAATTTAATTCTTAGAACAAGCCTGTGAAGGTGATGCTATTATTATCATGCCCATTTTATAGGTGAGGAAATTGAAGCTAAGATCACCTATCTGGTGGGGGTGGGGCTCAAGTGATGGTAGTCTGACTGCACAGTCCATCCTTTTGACCTCCAGGCTGGAAGTCAGCACATTCCCTGCTTTCTGACCAAATCCCAGCACCTGTGTTCTCACACGCCTTACTGATTTCTAGTCTCAATTTCTGCTTCATTATGATTCTGCTGCTTGAGTCTTGGTGACATTCATCTACTCATTTATTCAACAAGGATTTACTGAGCCCTTACCATGCACTGGATGCTATGGATACAGGGATGAGAAAAACAGGCATGGTACTTGCAGTCACGGAGCTCACAATCTGGATCCTTTTACCAGGACAGCCACTAGCTGATTTTTGACCTTCACTTCTCAGACTCCATCTGACACTCAGGGCAGCGTCTCAGAGACTGACCCACAAAACCCTGTGGTTGTGTTCCCAGGTACCATTTCCAGGAGGCACACATCTATCAGCAGATTTGTCTCAGGGCTGATGCTTACTGGGCCCTCTGAATAGTTCCTGCTCCTGGCTTCCTTATGGTGATGCTTTGCCTGATAGCTGGGATACCTTACTACTGTCTGTATACCAAGAAAATAAGTTCAATAACCAAGGCCTCTGAGTGCCAAACTCTTAGATCAAAACAGATTTATGCACAGTCACTTTACAGAGATGGACAGTTGAACTGGTTCATCTATATCTTCCTTTCTCTTGCTTCTATGGTCACAGGACTATTCTGAATGTACTAGGATTTCGTCTGTACATGTAGGTAAGATGACGAGAAACAACTGCCTTTGAAAGAAGAGTTTATCACTGACAGCCCACCAAGGGACAGGAGGTATGTCCTGCCACACAAGGGGGCCACATGGAGAAGCACTAGGGTCAGTCAGGAGACAGGAGGAGTGAGGGGAAAGCACGGGCCAAAGTCTTTATTGTGGTTTTTGTGGCAAGGAATGCGTGAAGCAAGGTAAGCAGTTAAGCACGTTTAAGGTTGAATAGTCTGGGACTTCCCTGGTGGCGCAGTCATTAAGAATCCGCCTACCAATGCAGGGGACACGGGTTCGATCCCTGGTCTGGGAAGATCCCACATGCCGCGGAGCAACTAAGCACGTGTGCCACAACTACTGAGCCTGCACTCGAGAGCCCGTGAGCCGCAACTACAGAGCCCACATGCTGCAACTACTGAAGCCCGCGTGCCTAGAGCCCATGCTCCGCAACAAGAGAAGCCACGACAATGAGAAGCCCGCGCACCGCAATGAAGAGCAGCCCCCGCTTGCTGTGCGTAGCAACAAAGACCAAATGCAGCCAAACATAAATAATAAATTAAAAAAAAAAGATTGAATACTCTGAGTAACTTAGGAGGCTCTGGGTGATACAGGGCAGGGGAAATATTGGCTTGGTGTGTGTGAGCTCAGGAAAGGAGGTGGCTGGGGGTATAGGCTCTGGGTGGGTTGGTATGCATGTCAAAGGCAGGCTCACAGGCAAGGTGGGTGCTATCTCTAGGAATTAGCTAACCCTGGGAGGAGCAGTTCCTCCTCGGTATGCAGGGTCCCAAGATGTCAAAGCATCATAAAATACAGAAAAAAGAGACACTATTAAAACAATGACCCCAGACGGCCAATCATAAGCATTATCCCCTAGTTCCAGTGGTTGGTTCAAGGGGTGGGCATGTGACCTAAGCCAGACCCATCAGTCTTTTCCTTTACTCTCTTGTCATGTAAGGATGTGCTTCTGCAGCTCCTGGGAGCCAGGAAAGGCCAACTCTGAGCGAAGGAACGTGACATATGTAGAGAGAAACTGGATGGCACTTAAGTCTTATATGGTGGAGTCAGACAGACCTAAACTAAAATCTCAGCTCTTAAACTTCCCACTCATGTGACTATGAGCTATGTACGAAAGCTCATATGAAAGTAGAAATCTCAGAGCTGTGATAAGAATAAACACAATGGACTCCCACTTGAAAGAACACCAGAATCACAACAAACTGCTGAACAATCATCGACTGGAAGACACTGGAACTCACCAAAAAAGATACCTCACATCCAAAGACAAAGGAGAAGTTACAATGAGACAGTAGGAGGGGCGCAATCACAATCAAATCAAATCCCGAAACTGTTGGGTGGGTGACCCACAAACTGGAGAACACTTATACCACAGAAGTCCACCCACTGGAGTGAAGGTTCTGAGCCCCACATCAGGCTACCCAACCTGGGTCTGGCAACGGGAGGAGGAATTCCGAGAGAATCCGACTTTGAAGGCTAGAGGGATTTGATTGCAGGACTTCAACAGGACTGGGGGAAAAAGAGACTCCACTCTTGGAGGGCACACACAAAGTAGTGTGTGCATCGGGACCCAGGGGAAGGAGCAGTGACCCCATAGGAGACTAAACAAGACCTACCCGCTACTGTTGGAGGGTCTCCTGCAGAGATGGGAGGTGGCTGTTGCTCACCGTGGGGGACAAGGACACTGGCAGCAGAAGTTCTGGGAAGTACTCCTTGGCATTAGCCCTCCCAGAGTCCATCATAAGCCCCACCAAAGAGCCTGTAGGCTCCAGTGCTGGGTCACCTCAGGCCAAACAACCAATAGGGAAGGAACCCAGCCCCACCCATCAGCAGACAAGCGGATTAAAGTTTTACTGAGCTCTGCCTACCAAAGCAACAGCCAGCTCTGCCCACCATCAGTCCCTCCCATCAGGATGAGATAGCCTCATCCACGAGAGAGCAGACAGCAGAAGCAAGAAGAACTACAGTCCTGCAGCCTGTAGAACAAAAACCACATTCACAGAAAGATAGACAAGATGAAAAGGCAGAGGGCTATGCACTAGATGAAGGAACAAGATAAAACCCCAGAAAAACAACTAAATGAAGTGGAGATAGGCAACCTACCAGAAAAAGAATTCAGAATAATGCTAGTGAGGATGATCCAGGACCTCAGAAAAAGAATGGAGGCAAAGATCGAGAAGATCTTTAACAAATGTTAAAGATCTTCAAGAAGTGTTTAACAAAGACCTAGAAGAATTAAAGAAGAAACAAACAGAGATGAATAATACAATAACTGAAATGAAAAATACACTAGAAGGAATCAATAGTAGAATAACTGAGGCAGAAGAACAGATGAGTGACCTGGGAGACAGAATGGTGGAATTCACTGCCACAGAACAGAATAAAGAAAAAAGAATGAAAAGAAATGAAGACAGCCTAAGAGACCTCTGGGACAACATTAAACACAACAACATTTGCATTATAGGGGTCCCAGAAGGAGGAGAGAGAGAGAAAGGACCCGGGAAAATATGTGAAGAGATTATAGTAGAAAAATTCCCTAACATGGGAAAGGAAATAGCCACGCAAGTCCAGGAAGTGCAGAAAGTCCCATACAGGATAAGCCCAAGGAGAAACACGCCAAGACACATAGTAATCAAATTGGGAAAAATTAAAGACAACGAAAAAGTAATGAAAGCAGCAAGGGAAAAGCGACAAATAACATACAAATGACCTCCCATAAGGTTAGCAGCTGATTTCTCAGCAGAAACTCTACAAGCCAGAAGGGAGTGGCATGACATATTTAAAGTGATGAAAGGGAAGAACCTACAACCAAGATTACTCTACCTGGCAAGGACCTCATTCAGATTTGACGGAGAAATCAAAAGCTTTACAGACAAGTAAACGCTAAGAGAATTCAGCACCACCAAACCACCTCAACAACAAATGCTAGAGGAACTTCTCTAAGTGGGAAACACAAGAGAAGAAAAGGACCTACAAAAACAAACCCAAGGAGAGAGGGGGAAGATGGCGGAAGAGCAAGACGCGGAGATCACCTTCCTCCCCACAGATACATCAGAAATACGTCTACACGTGGAACAACTCCTACAGAACACCCACTGAACGCTGGCAGAAGACCTCAGACCTCCCAAAAGGCAAGAAACTCCCCACGTACCTGGGTAGGGCAAAAGAAAAAAGAATAAACAGAGACAAAAGGATAGGGACGGGACCTGCACCAGTGGGAGGGAGCCGTGAAGGAGGAAAGGTTTCCACACACTAGAAGCCCCTTCGTGGGCGGAGACTGTGGGTGGTGGAGGGGGAAAGCTTCGGAGCCGATGAGGAGAGCACAGCAACAGGGGGGCGGAGGGCAAAGCGGAGAGATTCCCGCACAGAGGACCAGGCCGACCGGCACTCACCAGCCTGAGAGGCTTTTCTGCTCACCAGCAGGGGCGGGCGGGGGCTGGGAGCTGAGGCTCGGGCTTCGGTCTGAGCGCAGGGAGAGGACTGGCGGCGTGAACACTGCCTGAAGGGGTTAGTGCACCACGGCTAGCCCGGAGGGAGTCCGAGAAAAAATCTGAACCTGCCGAAGAGGCAGGAGACTTTTTCTTCCCTCTTTGTTTCCTGGTGCTTGAGGAGAGGGGATTAAGAGCGCTGCTTAAAGGAGCTCCAGAGACGGGCACAAGCCGCGGGTAACAGCGCGGACCCCAGAGATGGGCATGAGACGCTAAGGCTGCTGCTGCCGCCACCAAGAAGCCTGTGTGCAAGCACAGGTCACTATCCACACCTCCCCTCCCGGGAGCCTGTGCAGCCCGCCACTGCCAGGGTCTCGTGATCCAGGGACAACTTCCCCGGGAGAACACACGGCGCGCCTCAGGCTGGTGCAACGTCACTCTGGCCTCCGCCGAAGCAGGCTCGCCCTGCACTCCGTGCCCCTCCTTCCCCCCAGCCTGAGTGAGCCAGAGCCCCTGAATCAGCTGCTCCTTTAACCCCGTCCTGTCTGAGCGAAGAACAGACGCCCTCCGGTGACCTACATGCAGAGGCGGGGCCACATCCAAAGCTGAACCCCGGGAGCTGTGCGAACAAAGACGAGAAAGGGAAATTTCTCCCAGCAGCCTCAGGAGCAGCAGATGAAATCTCCACAATCAATTTGATGTACCCTGCATCTGCGGAATACCTGAATAGACAACGAATCATCCCAAATTGAGGAGGTGGACTTTGAGAGCAAGATTTATTGTTTTTTCCCCTTTTCCTCTTTTTGTGAGTGTGTATGTGTATGCTTCTGTGTGAGATTTTGTCTGTATAGCTTTGCTTTCACAATTTGTCCTAGGGTTCTATCCATCCGTTTTTGTTTTTATTTAAAAAATTTTTTTTCTTAATAACTATTTTTTTATTTTAATAACTTTATTTTATTTTACCTTATTTTATTTTATTTTATTTTATCCTCTTTCTTTCTTTCTACTTTTTCTCCCTTTTATTCTGAGCCGGGTGGATGAAAGGCTCTTGGTGCTGCAGCCAGGAGTCAGTGCTGTGCCTCTGAGGTGGGAGAGCCAACTTCAGGACACTGGTCCACAAGAGACCTCCCAGCTCCACGTAATATCAAACGGTGAAAATCTACCAGAGATCTCCATCTCAACACCAAGACCCAGCTTCACTCAACGACCAGCAAGCTACAATGCTGGACACCCTATGCCAAACAACTAGCAAGACAGGAACACAACCCGATCCATTAGCAGAGAGGCTGCCTAAAATCATAATAAGTCCACAGACACCCCAAAACACACCACCAGACGTGGATCTGCCCACCAGAAAGACAAGATCCAGCCTAATCCACCAGAACACAGGCACTAGTCCCCTCCACCAGGAAGCCTACACAACCCACTGAACCAACTTTAGCCACTGGGGACAGACACCAAAAACAACGGGAACTACGAACCTGCAGCCTGCAAAAAGGAGACCCCAAACACAGTAAGATAAGCAAAATGACAGGACAGAAAAACACACAACAGATGAAGGAGCAAGGTAAAAACCCAACAGACCTAACAAATGAAGAGGAAATAGGCAGTCTACCTGAAAAAGAATTCAGAATAATGATAGTAAAGATGATCCAAAATCTTGGAAATAGAATAGACAAAATGCAAGAAACATTTAACAAGGACCTAGAAGAACTAAAGATGAAACAAGCAACGATGAACAACACAATAAATGAAATTAAAAATACTCTAGAAGGGATCAATACCAGAATAACTGAGGCAGAAGAATGGATAAGCGACCTGGAAGATAAAATAGTGGAAATAACTACTGCAGAGCAGAATAAAGAAAAAAGAATGAAAAGAACTAAGGACAGTCTCAGAGACCTCTGGGACAACATTAAACACACCAACATTCGAATTATAAGGGTCCCAGAAGAAGAAGAGAAAAAGAAAGGGACTGAGAAAATATTTGAAGAGATTATAGTTGAAAACTTCCCTAATATGGGAAAGGAAATAGTTAATCAAGTCCAGGAAGCACAGAGAGTCCCATACAGGATAAATCCAAGGAGAAACAGGCCAAGACACATATTAATCAACTGTCAAAAATTAAATACAAAGAAAACATATTAAAAGCAGCAAGGGAAAAACAACAAATAACACACAAGGGAATCCCCATAAGGTTAACAGCTGATCTTTCAGCAGGAACTCTGCAAGCCAGAAAGGACTGGCAGGACATATTTAAAGTGATGAAGGAGAAAAAGCTACAACCAAGATTACACTACCCAGCAAGGATCTCATTCAGATTTGATGGAGAAATTAAAACCTTTACAGACAAGCAAAAGCTGAGAGAGTTCAGCACCACCAAACCAGCTTTACAACAAATGCTAAAGGAACTTCTCTAGGCAAGAAACACAACAGAAGGAAAAGACCTACAATAACAATCCCAAACAATTAAGAAAATGGGAATAGGAACATACATATCAATAATTACCTTAAATGTAAATGGATTAAATGCTCACACCAAAAGACACAGACTGGCTGAATGGATACAAAAACAAGACCCATATATATGCTGTCTACAAGAGACTCACTTCAGACCTAGAGACACATTCAGACTGAAAGTGAGGGGATGGAAAAAGATATTCCATGCAAATGGAAATCAAAAGAAAGCTGGAGTAGCAATTCTCATATCAGACAAAATAGACTTTAAAATAAAGACTACTAGAAGAGACAAAGAAGGACACTACATAATGATCAAGGGATCGATCCAAGAAGAAGATATAACAATTGTAAATATTTATGCACCAAACGTAGGAGCACCTCAATACATAAGGCAAATACTAACAGCCATAAAAGGAGAAATCAACAGGAACACAATCACAGTAGGGGACTTTAACACCCCACTTTCACCAATGGACAGATCATCCAAAATGAAAATAAATAAGGAAACACAAGCTTTAAATGATACATTAAACAAGATGGACTTAATTGATATTTATAGGACATTCCATCCAAAAACAACAGAATACACATTTTTCTCAAGTGCTCATGGAACATTCTCCAGGATAGATCATATCTTGGGTCACAAATCAAGCCTTGGTAAATTTAAGAAAATTGAAATTGTATCAAGTATCTTTTCTGACCACAATGCTATGAGACTAGATATCAATTACAGGAAAAGAGCTGTAAAAAATACAAACACATGGAGGCTAAACAATACACTACTTAATAACGAAGTGATCACTGAAGAAATCAAAGAGGAAATTAAAAAATACCTAGAAACAAATGACAACGGAGACACGACGACCCAAAACCTATGGGATGCAGCAAAAGCAGTTCTAAGAGGAAAGTTTATAGCAATACAATCCCACCTTAAGAAACAGGAAACATCTCGAATAAACAACCTAACCTTGCACCTAAAGCAATTAGAGAAAGAAGAACAAAAACATCCCAAAGTTAGCAGAAGGAAAGAAATCATAAAAATCAGACCAGAAATAAATGAAAAAGAAATGAAGGAAACGATAGCAAAGATCAATAAAACTAAAAGCTGGTTCTTTGAGAAGATAAACAAAATTGATAAACCATTAGCCAGACTCATCAAGAAAAAAAGGGAGAAGACTCAAATCAACAGAATTAGAAGTGAAAAAGGAGAAGTAACAACTGACACTGCAGAAATACAAAAGATCATGAGAGATTACTACAAGCAACTCTATGTCAATAAAATGGACAACCTGGAAGAAATGGACAAATTCTTAGAAATGCACAACTTGCCAAGACTGAATCAGGAAGAAATAGAAAATATGAACAGACCAGCCACAAGCACTGAAATTGAAACTGTGATTAAAAATCTTCCAACAAATAAAAGCCCAGGACCAGATGGCTTCACAGGCGAATTTTATCAAACATTTAGAGAAGAGCTAACACCTCTCCTTCTCAAACTCTTCCAAAATATAGCAGAGGGAGGAACACTCCCAAACTCATTCTACGAGGCCACCATCACCCTGATACCAAAACCAGACAAGGATGTCACAAAGAAAGAAAACTACAGGCCAATATCACTGATGAACACAGATGCAAAAATCCTCAACAAAATACTAGCAAACAGAATCCAACAACACATTAAAAGGATCATACACCATGATCAAGTGGGGTTTATTCCAGGAATGCAAGGATTCTTCAATATATGCAAATCAATCAATGTGATACACCATATTAACAAATTGAAGGAGAAAAACTATATGGTCATCTCAATAGATGCAGAGAAAGCTTTCGACAAAATTCAACATCCATATATGATAAAAACCCTCCAGAAAGCAGGCATAGAGGGAACTTTCCTCAACATAATAAAGGCCATATATGACAAACCCACAGCCAACATTGTCCTCAATGGTGAAAAACTGAAAGCATTTCCACTAAGATCAGGTACAAAACAAGGTTACCCACTCTCACCACTCTTATTCAACATAGTTTTGGAAGTTTTAGCTACAGCAATCAGAGAAGAAAAGGAAATAAAACGTATCCGTTTCGGAAAAGAAGAAGTAAAGCTGTCACTGCTTGCAGATGACATGATACTATACATAGAGAATCCTAAAGATGCTACCAGAAAACTACTAGAGCTATCAATGAATTTGGTAATGTTGCAGGATACAAAATTAATGCACAGAAGTCTCTTGCATTCCTATATACTAATGATGAAAAATCTGAAAGAGAAATTAAGGAAACACTCCCATTTACCATTGCAGCAAAAAGAATAAAATACCTAGGAATAAACCTACCAAGGGAGACAAAAGACCTGTATGCAGAAAACTATAAGACACTGATGAAAGAAATTAAAGATGATACCAACAGATGGAGAGATATACCATGTTCTTGGATTGGAAGAATCAATACTGTGAAAATCACTATACGACCCAAAGCAATCTACAGATTCAATGCAATCCCTATCAAATTACCAATGGCATTTTTTACAGAAGTAGAACAAAAAATAGTAAAATCTGTATGGAGACACAAAAGACCCTGAGTAGTCAAAGCAGTCTTGAGGGAAAAAAACAGAGCTGGAGGAATCAGACTCCCTGACTTCAGACTATAGTACAAAGCTACAGTAATCAAGACAACATGGTATTGGCACAAAAACAGAAATATAGATCAGTGGAACAGGACAGAAAGCCCAGAGAGAAACCCACGCATCTATGATCAACTAATCTATGAGAAAGGAGGCAAGGATATACAGTGGAGGAAAGACAGTCTCTTCAAGAAGTGGTGCTGGGACAACTGGACAGCTACATGTAAAAGAATGAAATTAGAACACTCCCTAACACCATACACAAAAATAAACTCAAAATGGATTAGAGACCTAAATGTAAGACCAGACATTATAAAACTCTTAGAGGAAAACATAAGAAGAACACTATTTGACACAAATCACAGCAAGATCTTTTGTGATCCACCTCCTAGAGGAATGGAAATAAAAACAAAAATAAACAAATGGGACCTAATGAAACTTTAAAGCTTCTGCAAAGCAAAGGAAACTACAAACAAGTTGAAAGGACAACCCTCAGAATGGGAGAAAATATTTGCAAATGAATCAACAGGCAAAGGATTAATCTCTAAAATATATAAACAGCTCATGCAGCTCAATATTTAAAAAAGGAACAACCCAATCTAAAAATGGGCAGAAGACCTAAATCGACAGTTCTCCAAAGAGGACATACAGATAGCCAAGAAGCATGTGAAAAGCTGCTCAACATCACTAATTATTAGAGAAATGCAAATCAAAACTACAATGAGGTATCACCTCACACCAGTTGGAATGGGCATCATCAGAAAATCTACAAACAATAAATGCTGGAGAGGGTGTGGAGAAAAGGGAACCCTCTTGCACTGTTGGTGGGAATGTAAATTGATACAGCCACTATGGAGAACAGTATGGAGGTTCCTTAAAAAACTAAAAATATCATATGATCCAGCAATCCCACTACTGGGCATATACCCAGAGAAAACCATAATTCAAAAAGACACATGCACCCCAATGTTCACTGCAGCACTATTTACAATAGCCAGGTCATGGAAGCAACCTAAATGTCCATCGACAGACGAATGGATAAAGAAGACATGGTACATATATACAATGGAATATTACTCAGCCATAAAAAGGAATGAAATCGGGTCATTTGTAGAGACGTGAATGAATCTAGAGACTGTCATACAGAGTGAAGTAAGTCAGAAAGAGGAAAACAAATATCGCATATTAAAGCATATATGTGGAACCTAGAAAAATGGTATGGATGAACCAGTTTGCAGGGCAGAAATTGAGACACAGATGTAGAGAACAAACATATGGACACCAAGGGGGGAAAGCGGCAGCGGGTGGTGGTGGTGGTGTGATGGGAGATTGGGATTGACATGTATACACTGATGTGTATAAAATGGATGAATGATAAGAACCTGCTGTATAAAAAATAAAAATTGAAAAAATTGAAAAAGAATAAACAATGTACTATAGTTATTTTCACATAAGTACTCCATTAGTGGCAAAATTATTCTCAGGTGTGATTTAAGAGGTTGAATTATCAGCACATGGGATTTTCTGTGAAGTTAGAGCCCCTCTGGGTGGAATTTTTATCCCCTTTAATCTTCCCCCACTGTCTTGTTTTCGTGGTACCCTTTCAGCAGGGGGGAGGTGCCACATATCAAGCACCGAACCCTGTGATAGGCACATAGTAGGTGCTTTAGAAATGTTGGCTAACCAGGACTTTCCTATCTTTGGGGAGAGGACTGTCCTTGTGGAGGGGATGGAGGCTTTGGGTTACTACAGCTCCAAGACCACCCATGCTTCCATTTCTCATGTACATCCATTAATACATTGACTTTCTGATTTTTATTTAAAAAAATATCACTTCTCCTTGACACTCTCTCCTTCCGACCACACAACCTGAAGTCTTCCTCCCAGGCAGTCCTAGCTTCATACTCCTGGAAGACAGGGGCCATGTATATTAATACTACTCAACTCTGCCTTCGTAACACAAAAGCAGCTATAGGCAATATATCAATTCATGGGTGTGGCTGTGTCCCAATAAAGCTTTATTTATAAAGACCGGTGGCAGGCTAGATTGGGTTCCTTGGCCACAGTTTGCCAACTTCTGCTTGAGGTGGTGTTAGGCATGAAGTGGGCAGAACCTGAGCCCCAGCTCACTGACATGAGCTGTGAAAGCCACCAAGAGGTGATGCTCCTGGATAAACAGAAGTTCGTAGCCAAGATGGCAATGGTGCGAAATCCTTCCTCCCATCCTACCCTTGAGTGTCATCGAGTTGGGAAGAGGATTAAACTGAAAAGACTGGCATCACACAGTAAGAGGAGGGACTTACCCAGAGCACGGAAGCTTCATTCTAAGAGATGCATCTGTCTGGGCATTATGAGCTTGACAAATTCATATAAGATTCCGCAAATCAGACTGGTCTCTCCTCTGCATTTTCCCAGACTGCATTTCCAAAGGGACACAACCAAAAAGGTGGCCTCGAGAACAGTAGCATATTTAAGAATGCATGTCTATTCTATTGGTATTTCTTCAGGCAATTACATGTAGTTATGCCTGTGTAGCCAGGAGCTTGCTTTTTTTTTTTTTTTTGAAAAAGAGTGAATGAAACTTAGGACTTCTCAGAAGTCTAAAATATGGAAGAAACTAACATGACTAGAGGGCTTAGCTCTTGTTGGGAAACAGGAAGCCTCTGTCCCATCCATGCTAGATGGTGGGGGGAGGGATGGCGATCCATCCTCAGACATAACAAACAATCCTTTGCTGGATGCACAAGGTCACAAGACCAACTTCCTTCTTCATGACTGAAAAATGTTCAGCTTCCCAGATTACAGCATAATCCCTCCAGGGCAGGGACGGTATGACACCCTTACCCTGTGTCCCTATAGGTTAAAGTAATAATCTTTGCTAACATTTAAGGAGCAATTATTTTGTGCCAGGCACTACCAAAGTGCTTTAAGGCCCTTCTCATTTAACAACCTCACAACTCATGCCTTGGGACCCTTTATCATTATTATTCCATATCGATAGATAATAGAACTGGGGATAAAGAGATTGAGTAACTTGGCCCAAATCATGCAGCTGCAAGCGTGGAGTCCAGATTTGGACCCAGGGATCCCAGCTCCAGAGACACTGCTCTTAACTTCTATCTATACTGCTTCTAATAATGCAACCAATACAGGTGATCAGTAAACTTTTGGGGTGGATGACAGTAGTGGCTTGGAGAGATGGGGAACAGAGGAGGAGGTCTGGGTTGAAGCTAAGCCAACTGTGCATGATTGCCAGTGAGCTCACTCTGCGCATTCCCCTGGGTGGGGAACACAGGACTGTCTTGAGGGCTCTGCACTGGAGCCCGGCTCTAAGAGGGCAGCTGCTACTGGAGGAGCTGCAAGTAGGCACGTCTGCAGCTCGTAAAGGCCTTTCTTCAACCGCCTGAGCTGGGAGGCGTGGGAGATGTGCCTACAGCTGGGATCAGTGCTCTCTCTGACCCTCCCAGAGCCTTCCCTAAGGGGCCAGGGTAGAGAAGATAGCCCCAGGGCAGCCCCCATCCCCCCACCCCCCAATCTCCTCAAGATCCTGACTCTGGGAATGCAGGGGCCAGGCCTTCCTAATTTCTCAGTGATTGAGGTGAAGACGAGGGGCAGCTGAGGAGGAGGAGAGGGAAGAGGCACTATCAAGCTGGGGCTAGACATGATAACTTTGTTCATCAGACCACTTGGTTTTTCCTTCATCAATACCCAGATTATTTTGATTTTTCTTTCCTTTTTCTTTCTTTTTTTTTTCTTAAAATGTTTTTGATTCAGAAGCTATTTTAATCTCTATTTTTCTTCTCTAACACCGGCGTTTGGGAGTAGGAAATGTAGTCCAATTACAGTTTTGATTGCATCCCATGGTATACAGGGAAGACTGCACTTCTACTGTCTTTTGATATATTGTGTACTTGGTTTCTTCTTTCACAAAACAGCTATTTAATAGTTTTTGAGCAATTGGATAGCTTTTAATTAGCTCAGCATTCTACACCTCCAAAGTCCTTATATCATGTTATGAGAATGTCGTGGGCAATTAAGTCTGATTGCTTTATTTATGAGAATATTTTTCAAACAGACCCTATATATCTTTGTAAAAGACCTCTGTACTCTTGAAATATATTTTATCCTCCACTTTTAAAATTTTTCTTAAAAATTCTATTAAATTTCTCCCAATGAAGTGTGGAACAAAGCTGTTTCATTTATTCTGCTGATCAAACATTTAATTTATTTATCATTGCTTTCTTTGTCTAACATACCCTGATAACAGGGTGCAAAGACTCTGTACATGCAATTATTTCCAAGAGTCAGAGAACCTGTACTCAGATCCTGGTTTATCTTTAAGCTGCTGCATCACTTTGGCCCAAATCACTTGACATCTCTGGACCTAGGTTTCCCTTTTTTATAACATGTAGAGTTGAATTAAAACTTTCAAAACTGTCTTTTGACAATATCATTCTAGGACAGCTTTCAGTGAGGCTGTACCACCAGGACCATCTTTCCTCTTCCTTTCTGCTCCAAGGTAACCCTTTTAACCAGATTTCACCTGATGAAGGAAGGGAAGGAAAGATCAAATAGACCCTGAGAATCACTACACTGTCCTTAGAAGGAAAAGGAATTCCTTGTTCTGCGCGCACGTGCGCGCGCGCGCGCACACACACACACAGGATGCCTGAATGTGAACTTTTAAATAATCAGTTGTAATGTACCGATGAGAAAATTTTTATTCTGAGCAACCGGCAAGTATTTGGTAAAGGGATTTTTTCTTTTACTTAAGGGCAAATATCAAGAGGCCACAAGCCTAGGGGGACCCTGGCCACCTTATATCTCCCTAGCCTTGGAACGGATACAATGGAACAATCGCAGAGAAATGCCAGCCTCAGAGGGAATAAACTTAGAATCTTCAACTTCCACAGCCTGGCTGTCACCACAGTATATCGGTCAGATTTCACTCAAGTCACTGCCGGGAAAGACCCAGACACCTGGCTAGGATCAAGGTTCTGCAGGCATCTGAAAATCAACTATTCCTTCATGGACTGAGGATGTCGGAACAAAATAATATGGATTGGCTTCAGCATGTAACACACTTCTACTATGAAAACATCCAAGAACAACTGTTAAATGTACATACAGTGTGCAAGAAAAATGAGCATTACCTGGATTGGACTCAATCACACTGGGCCAGCCACGCCAGGAATTCCAAGTGAAATCCTTGACTTCAGGCCCTCTGAGATCTCCAGCATGTCAGCCCATGCTCTGGCTCACCCAGAGCTGATAAAAATTACAGTTGGAATTTCAACCACCAAGCTGGGAATAACATTTCAACACACTCTCTTCAGTTTAGATGTCCCCTCCAAGAAGCTCTTTATGTACAGCAAAAAGTGACCAGTCTGCTGATCAAGGCAGGGACTGAGAGAAACGGGGTGCTTCCCCTGAGCCCATCAACAGGTGAATTTAAAATGTGGGGAAAAACACAGAACTGAAGAGGAAGTGGTGGCAAAGGAGCCCTGGGAAAGAAAGAGGTTCCCCGGACTGGAACTTTCCCTTGGAAAATGTAGGCGACAAAAAACAACAACAACAACAACCAAAAAAAAGACCAAAACTGCTGAGCTTTTACCCATGTCATTCCCCTTTCCTGGACTGAAATTTTCTCTTTTCCAAATATGAAAATCCTATTTGGAACCCCAGTTTACGCTCCTTCTCTACAAGGCTTTCCCAAACCCATCCACCCCATAAAAACTGCTCCATTCTCTAAACTCAGCTGGTGTCTCGTTTCACTCTAACAATAATGCTCATGCTGTCTTCTGGCATCTCACATCCTTGTTTTGTGACATCATGTAATTATTCCACTATTATTCAGCTTTTCACATGCTCATACCTCGATTTCTAAACTTGATTTTAACCTTCCTTCCTGAAGGTGAACTCCATGATCATTTTAGCTTTTTTCTCTAAGGCAGTCGTTCCATACATGCTAATTGATAAAGGAAGGAAAGAGGAGGGGAAGGTAACACAGTACAAAAGTGTCCCCTGGTAGCACAAGGGTGGACCTGTCCTGACAGAAAGGGCAACAAAATCCCGTGCAAACTAAGTACCAACAGCACACAGCAGACACCTAAACATGTCTGTTGAATGAAAGGAAGGGAGAGAGGGAGGGAGGGAGGGAGGAAAAATTAGAGGAAATGATAAAGGGAAGAAAGTGAGGAGGGGAAAGAAAAAGAGGGAAGGATGGAGGGAGAAAGGGAGGGAAGGAGGAGAGAATAGAATGGAAGAAAGGATGGAAAGAAAGATGGATGGAAAGGCGGACAAAGGGGTAGAAGGAAGAAGGAGGGAGAGTGGAAAAAAGGGGAAAGAAAAGGATGGAGGACGTCTTATCCTTGACCTTCTGGGTCTTCCATGTTTATACTTGTTCCCTTTCTATTTCCAAAATATCCCTGGGACCTTATGATACCGAGCAGGACCCTCTGGGGCTCCTGGGCACAAAAGCCTTTCTGTGTCCACTGATAAATGGAATATTTCCTGCCATATCAGTAAACAAAGGATGTCATAGTCATCAACAATTGCAGTCCTCCAATGTGAGCCAGTGAGCCCTGAGGGAACTCGGGGCTGAAAAGAATACCTGCCATCTAGCAGCCAACAGACTGCAGCCACTCCCTACGGTGAGCCCTGAGGAAACTCAGGATGTGAAAACACAGGATACAGGCCCCAGATGGCTGAGGTGCATATCAAAGGAATGATTTCAGTGAGCCCAGACTCTTGCATCTTCCCACATATAGAAAAGCACTAAATTCCTTAACTTGAGATACCTGGTTTTCTTTAATTAACAATAATCTTTTGACGTTCTGACTACCTGCCCTTTGTTATAAAACTTCTATACAACCTGGCTCCCGTCCTCGTCTCCCCGGAGCAGTTTCTCAGAGTTCACTGAAACGCTGTCTCCTGGGCCGCAGTCCTCATTTTGCCCCAAATAAAACTTAACTCGCAACTCTTATGTTGTGCTTTTTTTTTTTAAGTCAACACCGCCATTTCTTGATTACAGAAAATAGGCTTCATTCAGTCTCCATTACTTTCCCTGAGTTCCAACCAGCAGGTTCAAACAGTTGCTAATTAGGGAAGGGAGGGGGATGCAGAGACTAGGGAGGAACTGCCAAAAGAAACAATAGTGCAGCCTTGGGGTAGGGTCCTGGTTCCCCCTCAAGGGACACGCAAAACAATACCTTTGAGCTGTTTTGCAGATACTGAAACCCAACCAGGTGGGAGAAGTTAACTGTATGCTGCCCACAAGCACGTAGACCTCAGGCCACCAGGTGGAACCAGAAGGTTGATGATGCTGACTCCCACTTACCTCACCACCAACCCAATCAGAAAAATGTCCACAAACTGATCACGCCCTCTTCGAACTATCACTATAAAACTGTTCACTACCCCCTCCCTGTTGGGACAGCACAGTTTTTGAGGGCATTAGCCCGCTCTGGCCCCTTTTGCCTGACAAAACAATAAAGCTATTCTTTTGTACTTCACCCAAAACTTTGTTTCCAAGATTTAATTCGGTGTCGGGGTACAGAGGCCAGATTCAGCTTCACTTACAGGGCACCCAGCACCTAGTTCCAGGCTGCCTGATTCACCTGCATAAAGATGTGCGTGAACCACCTCCAAGGCCAGTTTGCTTCACTGGTCAGCACCCACCATCTCTTTCGAGTGCCCCCCGGTCCAGGGACGCCGGCTCCCACAAAGCTACGCCTCATGACCCAGGGCTTGGAGCTCTGGGGGACGTGTGGGCAAAAGCCTGGTCACTCCTGGTGCAGCGGGAGGCCATCTCCTCTTACTTGTGACAAGGCAGCACATGACGCAGCCCACTGGCTTCCTGGGCAGCCCATTAGGGAATCAGGGATCCTGGGCTCCGAGGGGTCGGGGCGGGGAGCGCCTCTGAGGACCCGCACTGGCGCGCATGCAATGCCTCCCTCACTGCCAACCACCGACCCCCCTGCAGCCCTCGCCCCTCCTGCACCCCCTCCTCCATGCAACCCCAAGGACCTGGAAGGCGGGAGCAAGGGGTGGGGGGAACTAGAGCCTTAAAGCCCACCCGCGTCCTTCAAGGGAAGGGAGGAACGCATCTTCCTAACAGTACTTTCCTCAGGGATCAGCCTGAAAGCAAGGACCCTGTGGGGCCCTCCTGGACACAAAAGCCTTTCTGTGTCCCCCGTTTCTGGTCTGTAGGAAATAAGCGTCATTCAGCCTCCAAGACCTTCCCCGAGTTCCAAACAGCAGGTTCAAACATTTGCAAATCAGGGAAGGGAGGGCGGGATGCGCAAACAAGGGAGAGGCAATCCAGAAACAATGTGCAGCCTTGGGGCAGGGTCCGGGTTCCTCCTCATGGAAAATACAAAGCAAGATCTTTGAGCTCTTCAAGGGACCTACGAGCCAATGGATGAGTTTCGAGCCCGTGGATGAGTTGTAAACCCGAGAGCCCAAGACTCAATCAAATACTGGAACCTACTGTAAGAGTGGGGGGGATGGTTAGGAGGCTGAGTCCCACTGCAGCGGCTCCAGCCCTGGGACACCGCATATCCTCCTCGCCCCCCGACCACTTCCCCTCGCTCAGGAGGTGGGGCGCTGCGACTGCAGCTGGGACGCTGAGACTCTGTGCCTCCCCCTCCTCATTCCCCTCAGGAGGCGCAGGTTGGACCTCTCCCCGCTCCCGCCGGCCCCGGTGAGCCGGGTGGAAGGCAGGAGCTAGACGGCGCACCAAAGTTCCCCTGGACCAAGACGCTGCCCCCAGCTCTTCCTAAACAGCAGGGGCGGCTCCGAGCGAACGCGAACACGTGGGACTCAAAAGTTGGTCTCCCGCAGCAGCCCGGGGATGCGGTACTGGGTCCGCCCCTACTTACCAGGCGCGGGGCCCCGAGGGCGGACTGGGCTTCGGCTGGCGGGGTCCAGCCCGAGTGCGGCGGCGGTGCGGCCGTGGGCGAGGTCGAGGGTCGCGCCGCCCTCCCCTCGGGCTCCGGGGCAGCGCAGCGGCGGCAGAGAGAAGAGACGCCAAGCCGGGAGTTCGGGCTCCGCGGGGACCCGGTCTCCACTCCAGGCGTCGGGGGTGGGTCCGCTCGGCCCTAAGTCTCTAGGGGAGGGGGGCGGGGGCGGCGGAGAGTGTGGGGAGCTAGAGGGAGGAAGCGGGGCCCGAGCGGGCAGCTGGGCACCACGCCTCCGCAAAGCGTTTCCATCTTCTGAAGATCCCCTGGCCACGCAGCCCACGCGTCGCCCACGCGCTGCCTGCTCCTATGCCTTGGCGCGAGCGCCCCCTGGGGGCCGGGAGGAGGGCGGGCCGGGAGCGGAGTGCACCGCCCGGCCCCTCCGTGCCCCGCCCCGCCGGGTGTCCCGAAGGGGGCGGTCCGGACTGGGGAAGGCCCGCCTTGGCAGCAGCCCTGGCTCCTGGCTAGGCCCCATCGCTCACCTGCAGCTCCTGGGGACACGTCTCCTCTCCACTTCGGGGTAAAGCGGGGATATCTGGAAGCGGGTAGGAGTGATGCTTCTTTTCGCACGCATTCCAGGAAACTTCTTGGATGGATGTTCAACTGCCACAAAAAACGGTGAGGATATCGCTCACCTCTGCATCCTCAAGGTCTCCAAGAGCGCCTGGCCTATGGTAGGGGCCTGGTAATAATTTTTTAGTAAATAAGTGCATGAATAAATGAATGGATCATGAGGCTTTTTTTCATCCCATAAAGTCTTCTGGAATACATCCGCTTCACAAATAAGTAGAAGATAAAGAAATGCTTGGGGAGCACCAATGTTTAAAAATAAATATAAACAGGCTGTCTTATGTAAGGGGTAACCACTGCCACATGTTCTGAAGCACTTTAGAAAGGAAATGTGGCTTTCCTGTTCCACACTTATTAAAAGTCTAATTCAGACAAATGAGTGCTGGAGGTGTATACTGTGCCTTACGTCTGATTCTTTCTGCAACAACAGATAAACTAGACAGCTACAGTAATCAAAGAGGATTATTCCACATCCAGAAACGGAGCCACCTGTCAGGTGGAGGAACACACAAGCCAAAGGGAGCCTGTTGGCGTTTTGGAGAGTGTCTGCTTCCAGCATAAGGTTTACTTTATTTATTTACATTTTGTTTTATTTTTTTAATTTTATTTTTAAAAATCTATTATTTATGAAATTGTTCTCTTTGGTCAGATATATACTGGTATTGAAGACAGTTAAAACATGTAATGGTTATCTACAAAAAAATCATTTCTGATTGTTGTATTCCCTCAATAGCATATGCATCTACACAGGTGCAAGGATATTATATTCCCCAAATATTTTATATTCAGAATTAAATTTTAAAGGACCGTTCCATAGTTTTGGTCTGGTAAACAGGTTATTTAAAAAAACCCATTAAAAGGGGCACAAGTCATCAGAATAGGCACCCAATATCACAATAGGCACTAACCATCAGAATAGGTGCCAACTATCAGAACAAGGCATCAGCCATCAGAACAAGCACCAGTGACCAGAAGAGGCATCAACCATCAGAATGCTTGACATACTGTTTATTCCCCATTGAACTTTCACGCCACTTATTCATTTATTTATATTGGAAAGGACACAGCTTTCTGTTTGATTCAGTGGGTTATTATCCATTACTCTCATTGTTTATTTTAATCCTCACATTGTCCCAGATTTGACCAGTGAGGACCTCTTCAAACTGGATTCTGGGTCTCTTCAACATGCTCCATCATTCTTAGAGCACTTTGTTACTTTGTAGGCCCCAAAGATCTTACAGGCTCATCTTGTATTTTCCCTGCCCCTTGGATTCTTTTAATGGAGAATGGCTTTTAGAAGTCAGATATGGGTGCTAGGTGTGCTCATTGCTATTGGGGTGGTCATTGCTCCTAGGCTGTCTCGGTGGACAGAACTAAAAGTGTATGTGTATATGTGTGTGTGTCTCACAATTACATTAATATTTATCTCTATATATTGAAAACCATTAATTTACATAATACCTCTAATTCTAATTCAAAGCCACAGGGCTCATTCTGTTTTTCTCCCCTTCTGTATTTGTAACTGCCTTCTTAATCAGTGAGAAAACTGGCTCCCATCATTCTTAATATATTTGCTTTGCTTGGTTGATCTCCCTGCATGGAACCAACTTCCCATAGGAGGACACCCTCCCACCAGCACCTCATTCTGCTTGGGCTTTGGCATTCCACCTTGGCTGTTCCCGTTTCTTGTGTGGACACCCTCTTCATTGTATTTGGGCTCTGACACTGTGCGTTGGGCTACCAAATCCCTGCTCCCCTGTATGGATACTCTCTTTGTTCTGTTCCGGCTCCGACATCCCATGCCAGACCCTCCCCACCACGGGGTGCTCTGCTCTCACAGTGCTGGGCTGCTCCAGTAGCTGCCCTACCCTGTGCAGATGTACTCCTCCCTACTCAGCTCCAACACCCACCTGGTCTGCCCCTTATGGGGACATCCTCTCATTCCACTTGGGCTCCAACTCTCTGCTCTTAGCCTCTGAGACTCCCTAACCCTGGCCCATCCTCATGAATGCTGAGTCTCTGGTGATGGTGCCATGCCTCTAGACTATAGCAGTTAATCAGGTAGCCCTTCCTCCACGGTCCCCTAGTTCTATGACTGGATTGTCTCCCCTGATTCCATTAGCTGTAGGGTGGTAACTTCTTTTGCTAGTCTTTGACTACCTCACCATATCCTGTATTTTCCCTTAACTCTGCCCACACCTCTCTGTTACCTTCCCATGAAGATCTCTTCATGTGACTATCTGGGGGTGAACTCTCCTGCTTAGAGTACGACTGATATGCTACCTTTCATTTTCTTGGTCTCCCTTCCTGGAAATTTTATTAATTGGATAATGGATCATTTGCATTAATCATCTATGCCTCTTATTTTTACATAGGGTTTCCATCTTTTTGTGTTTTTGCTCTACATTATGAGACATTTCTTTACCTTCCCAATATTCCCATCCCTCCCAATAAAATATTTTTCAGTTTCAGCAATCATACGTTTCATTTTCAAGGGTTCTTTCTTGCTTTCTTGGTCTCATGTTTTCATAGCAATCTGCTCTTATTTGCTGGATTCAGAAACTTTGTTAATCTCCCTAAGGATTAATGGAAGTTTCTAGTCTCTTAAGTTTCTTTTCTATTTCTTGAGGTATTTCAGCTTCTTTTGAGGCCAATTATTTTATTTATCTTGACTTTTTTTTCTTTTGTGCTGTTGGTTTTCTGAATGTATGGGACTCTTCGGTTCTCTTTTCATAAGAATGGGAAAATAAATGGATTTTCCTGGATAGCTGATGAGGCTTTCCTTTGCTATGGGTCTCCCAGGGAAAAAGCAAGACAGCTACCCGTGAGCTCTCTGTATGGGCGACATACTTGTCAGCTTCCGTTTAAAATGAGCAAGTGGAAGGTCAGGGACATTTCACAGAGGACTGCGTCTCTAAGAATGAGTAGGAGTTTTCCAAGTGCAAAATGAGCTCAGTGAGTCCAGGTTCTGGAAGCAACATCTACACAAGCGTGGATGTGTAAAACACAATGATATTCCCTAAAAATGAAGAGTTTATGTGGAGAAGGAGTCTGGGGGAGGCACCTTAGGAAACCTTAAGGAGAAATAGTGTCAGACTGATTTTATTTATTTATTTATTTATTTATTTATTTATTTATTTATTTAATCATTTAGATTTTGTTTTTAAATTTTTACTAGGATATAACTTATATATAGCCCAGTGCAGATATCTTAATTGATGAAGTTAGGTGTATTTATACATTCAAGTGACAACCACCCAGATGGCGATATAAAACATTTCCATCACCCCAGAAAGAGTGTCAGGCTGACTTTACAGGCTCCCATGGCTGAGCACGTAGAGCCTGTTAGGACCCTGTTGGACTAATTCAGGAGAGAGGTGTGGATCGTGCCGTGTGGCTGGAGAGGTTTTCAACTAGAATTGGTAGGGACTGCTCATTAGCTGTGGGTAGGGAGCTCAGGGAGGTGGACAGGCACATAGGACACAGGAATGATAACACCAGCCACAGATCTCCAGGATGTGTTTCCTGCCAGGGACTGTACTAGGAGCTGTTTGCATCTCATCTCATTTTTTCTCAAGCAAGATTTTATTACTGGCTCTATTTTACAAAAGAGAATCTGAGGCTTGGCGAGTTGGCTCCCACGCCCAGCTCCTGACCACTCACCACACTGGTTATCAGGATGCTCAAAGTAATAGCAAATTGCCAGCAAGGAAGTGGATTGGGTCCATCTTCACTTCCTGACCCTCAGCTTTCTCCATCAGACCAAGGACAGCACTGATTGACCTTGCAGTGGACTGAGAGTTCAAACTTTGAGCTGTCGAGGGCCAAACACACCTGTTTGACTCCAAGGTGATTCACGTGGAACATTCCTAAGGGGGCAAGAAGTGAGGTCTGTCACTAAGCTATTAAGGAAGGTCAATGTCTAGGAGGTTGGACAAAGCCAGACACTTTTTTTTTTTTTTTTTTTTGCGGTACGCGGGTCTCTCACTGTTGTGGCCTCTCCCATTGCGGAGCACAGGCTCCGGACGCAGGCTCAGAGGCCATGGCTCACGGGCCCAGCTGCTCCGTGGCATGTGGAACCCTCCCGGACCGGGGCACGAACCCGCGTCCCCTGCATCGGCAGGCAGACTCTCAACCACCACGCCACCAGGGAAGCCCAAAGCCAGACACTTTTATGGTGCAGGGAAAACCCTATTGAGCCCCTTCCTCAGAGACTGCAGAATGCAGCCTGGCCACTGGCAGGACCTCCCAGACAGGGGTCCTGGCCCCAGATGCCAGCAAGTGGGGAAGTACAGCTCCCAGTTTCTTGCTCATGGGCTTTGCTTTCTTGGGGAGCTCCAGATATTCGTCCTCTGCTCTGTTCAGGGCTCAGCTGCCACCAGGGGTTGCTGTTTCCTTCCCCGGCTGAGTAAAGCGTCTGAGAGCTAGCTCCTGCTGCGTTGGTTTAACTAGGAATGTCTGCTATCAGGCACTCCTTCCCCTTCTCGGGGGCTCTCTGGTGCTGAAGAAGGAGTTCGGACTTTGGGTTCAAACCCCAACCCCACCATCTACAATTTGGATGACTGAGACAAGTCATTCCACTTCTTCGAGCCTCAGTTTTCTCACCAGTGAAATGGGGTGATCATACTTCACAAGGTGGGAGTGAGGATGGAATAAAAGAAAGTGCTGCTGCCTGGAGCGGGAGCTGGTCACTATTTTCACTGCTCCCTCAGCTGCTCTCTGATCCATGGGGGCTCGGGGTCAGGCCTGGGAGCCCTGGGCGGTTGCTCAAAGGATTCACCTGTAAGACCTCAGCCCTTGGCCCCAAACAGCTTCCCCACGAGGAGGAGGTGTCAGTGTCTGAGTTCTTGCCCACACAGAGAACAGGTGTCTATAGGTGAATGGTTTCTGGACAGGAAAGACTCTTAACTTCATTATTTTTTTAGTTTTTACGTTTTTGGCTACGCTGCGCGGCTTTTGGGATCCTAGTTCCCTGACCAGGGATTGAACCCCTGCCCCTGCAGTGAAAGCACAGAGTCCTAACCACTGGACCAGCAGGGAAGTCCCAAATACTCTTCACTTTAGACTCCTGGAAGCCATCATTATGATTAAGTTCCATCAAATGCATTCCTTCCTCCCTTTGTCGGATGCTGTCACTGTATATGGACCCATGCTGGGCTCTGAGGGCAGAGACAAGGAATAGTGCCCTAGACACGGGGAGTATGTTGTGTAAACATACAAGCAGGCTTGGCCACCTGCCTCTGCAGCAGAGCACAGAAGGCTGCGGGAATGCATCATGGCACAGGGGACGTCAGAGCTAGGCTGCGAAGGAGGAGCAGCATTTTCCCAGGCAATCAAGGCAGGGACGAGAGTGGTCCTGAAAGAAGACACGGCAGCTGCAAACCTGGAGGGGCCAGTGAGCAGAGGCATGGGTGTTTGGCAGACTGGATCTGAGTGTTTCTTAGCTGAGTGACTTTGGGTAAGTTGCTCAATGCTTGAGTCTCACTTGGCTTCATCAGTAAAACAGATATAAAAATGCCCACCTCTCAGAGCTGTTGTGATGATCCAATAGGGTAAGGTCTGCAGAGCCCACATGGGCCATAAATGACAGCTGTCATTCTAGAAAGCTGTCACTGCCCACAACTCTGGAAACATTTCCATAGTCGGCGCCATGGATGGTGACTCTGGGATTACTTGGTGTGTTTGGGGGAGCGGCTGGGAGGTCTGGGCCATGTGCTGTGGGTCATGGGGAGCCATGGAAGGTTTTTTCCCCCCCAGCTTTATTGAGATATAGTTGACATAGAACATTATGTACATTTAAGGTGTACAATGAGTTGATCTGATACATTTATATATGGCAAAAGGATTACCACCATAGCATTAGCTAATACCTCCATCCCATCACATAATTACCATTTCTTTTTTTCGTGGTGAGGACATTTAAGATCTACTGTCTTAGCAACTTTCAAGTATATAATACAGTATCATTAGCTATAATCACCAAGCTGTACATTAGATCCCCAGAACTTGTTAATCTTATAACAGGAAGTTTGGACCCTTTGACCAATTATCTCCCCATTTCCTCAACCCCCTGGCCCCTGGTAACCACTGCTTTACTCTGCTTCTGTGATTTGGAGCCATGGAAGGTTTTAGAGAAGAGTTGTATATGTCGGATACTTAGGAAGTTCCCCAGAAGCAACGCCTACTCTCAGGAGGTCCTCCAAGTACACACATGATTTTACCATGTGGCCTTCTGGAGGAAATTATAAGTTAGTGTATTCAAAATTGGAGCAGCCTTTGTAATAAACATTGTCCCCTTTCAGGCAAGTCCTGTTTCACGTGGACTCCAATGGAGAAGTGCTTTCTTACTTGATTCTTGTTGCACCAATCTTGGAGGCCTTTCCAGGATCTACCAGGGCCTCCCTGACTGTTCTCACATGCACCTCTGAAAGCCTTGGCATTCTCCAGCCAAGGAGATCACTGCCCTTCAGTGATCTCCAGTGAGTCAATGCCTCCAGTCTCAGGGACTTTGCGCTTACTGTGCCCTCTGCCTGGCCCACATATCTAAAGCTGATCCATTTCCCCACAGCATCTCACTCCCTGCAATAATATTAACTTATTTACTTGTTTACTTGTCCTTGATGGGCCTTCTCCCCCCAGGGCTGGGAACTCCAGGATAACACAAGGATGGGAACTCTGTTTTGCTCAGCTCTGTGTCTAGCAGGAGAGCCAGGTTCATAGGAGGCCTGTAATTAATATTTGTGAACGAATTTATGAAAGGCAGGTCTTATGCCCATTTCATGGATGAGGACACTGGGGCTCAGAGAGAACATCAACAGGGCAGTTCCAGCCCGCTGGTGTGTAGGGTCGGGGTGGGCGTGGGGCAGGCCGGCGTGCGGGGCTGCAGCTCCTGGCGCACGGCGGACGGGAGGGTTCGCGGCCGCAGCTCCGGAGCAGGCGCCTGGGTCGCCGGCGGCCGGCCGGAGCGTCCTCAAGGCCGGCGCGGGCGGCAGACTGGGCGGGCACTGGCGGCGGCGGCGCGGGAGGGAGCCGAGCGGGCGGGGAGAGCGGCAGGGCAGCTCCGCTCCGCACGCAGAGAGCGCCGGGCCGCCGGAGCAGGTGAGACCGGCGCGGGCCCCGCGATTTGCCCCGTGGATCCCACGGGCAGAAGGGACCCGGGCCCGAGGGGTTCCCGGGAAGCCGCGCGCTGCCTCTGCCGGGCGACTGGGGAGGGGTCGCCGGGAGGGCTTCGCAGGGGCTCAGAGCCGCGCAACCGGGACGGTGCGGGGAACCCTGCTCCTCGAGCGGACTTGGGCTCCTTCAGTCTCACCTGTCCTCACCTGTGTGCTGCCGGGAGAGCAGGTAAGGGGTGAGTGGAAAATGTGGGCGCCGCGGGCTTTAGGAGACAGAAGCTGTTTGCTGAAATTTCAGGAAACAAAGCAGACATTCTTCTCTCCATTCTTAGCTCACGGGAGAATTGATATTATTTGTATTCTCCATTAGTTTTCCTCTGAGTGCTGGGAAGGCAGGCTGCAGTGGAGGGCTCCCCCTCCCCCCTCCCCCCCGGGTTGCAGATGTTTCCACCTTGTCACGAGAACCGCTTGGGAACTAAACCCGGAGACACTATTTCACTGACTTTGCACAATAGTCTGCCTTCCCGCTGCCAGAATCGCCACCCCCTGGGGTGTGCCTGGAGGACCTGAGGTCTCCTGGTCCGCACTGGGCATCTCTGAGGAATGCAGTGGGAAGTGAGGGACAGTCTTGGTGTGAGGGCCCTCCAGGGAACTCCAAATCACCCAGAAGGATCTGAAGTGGTCGGAGTGGCCCCAGCTCAGCAGCCCAGGGGAGTGGATGCGATCACCTTGAGGTGATCCAGGTGAAGAGTTGCATTGCTGGAGGCTGCAAGGGATAGACACTCGCTTGTGATAGCCCTTCAAGCCCACGTCTCTCCCCTGGGAGCTGTGCTCTTGTGTTCTGCCCCGGCGAGGGGCCTCTGGGGTTCCGAACTGTGTCGGGAAGGAGGCAGCTCTATCTAGGAGTGTCATTCCATTAGGGACTCCAAACCCGCATCTGCTTGGGAAGGATGAGGGGCTGGAGAGGCTGGGCTGTCCGCAGAGCTGTCCCGGGAGGAGGGGGCTCTGAGCCAGCATGCTGGGGCCCCAGGCCAGGGGACGTTGGGCGCTGCCACCCCACCTGGGGCATCTTCTCACTTGGGCGAGCCACATCCCGGCACCCCCAGGTGCTCACCCAGTCACGCTTTGTTGGGGATTGGATGTCCATCTCCAACCCTGCCTCTACCACTCCGCCTGCCCACATTAGTTCACCTCCTGCTTCAAGACAGGCCCCGTTCCTCTTTCCTCCTTTTCAAAATCTCTCTGTCTGGCAGGGCCTGGTGCAGGGGGCTTCAGAATCAGACTGACCAGGGTTCCAGTTCAGCTTTGCCACTTACTGACTGTGGGGACGTTGGCCAGGTCCCTTCATCTAACTGGGCCTCAGTGTCCTCCTCTTTGAAATGGGGCTGATACTGGATCCAACCATATGAATTTGCTGTCTTTGCAGGTTGAAAGTGCTTGGATACTGGCAATTTCATAGTTCAGCCTAGTAATGCCTTCCTCCCAGGGCTTCAGTGTGGATTAATGCTCAGGGAGATGTCTTGTGCCCAAAGCTCTGTGAAGGCTAAAGTCCCTCCTGCCCTCTGTCTCCCAGCAAAGTGTGCGCTCTCCAGGGTGAGGCAAGACACACCCCCTCCTTGGGCTCTCTGCAAGACTGGGCTCCCGCCTTCCCTCCCCTGCCTGTCTTTCCAAATTCCCCTTCCTGCTCCTCTGGGTATGGCAGGCTCAGTTGCTTCCATTCTCTCCCCAACCCCTGCCCAGTTACAGCCCCTGAGGCTGCTTGGGCCTCCCATGTGTCTGCGGGACCAAACTCAGACCAGAGTCACCTCTGCATGCGTGCCGCCACTGCCTTCTCCCTGCTGCCCCTGTGCAATTTCTACAGAAGGAAACCAGCTTTCGTGCTGACCTGGGGCTCAGGGGTTTGAAGTATTACTGCCTTGCCCCTGGAGAATGCTTCGGAAATCCTCAGTTCCTGTGTACAGAGGGCCTTTCTGGGGTAGGGGCTTATGGAGTGGTTCCCTCCCTGGTGTTCCCTTCAGCTCTGGAGAAAGATGCAAAGGCCAGATGGCAGTTCTGCTCCTTTCTTGGTCCCCCAAAGATCTCCTTCCCATGTTGATGCTCTCCCAGCCCCAGCACTTCCCTCCTCTGCCCCAGTCCCAGAGGCTGCTTTGGGTTCAGGCAGAGGCTGATTTGGGTTCAGGCAGCTGTGTGGTCTAACCAGCAGGGACTGGTGTGGGGTTTCCTGGCTCACTGGTGACCATCCCTTGTGTTAGCTCTTTATGGATTCTCTGAGAAGAGGGCTGCAAGCCAGGCAGATCCCCGGTGCTGCCTTCAGCCCTCTCCCTCCTCCTGTCTGGGGCCTTTCCCTCAATCTATTCTCTACATCCAAGTGCCCTTTCTGGAATGAACTTGGGCTTGCTGGCAGCCTTTCAGCAGCTCACCCAGCATTCCTGGTCTGGCCCACCTCTCCAGCCCATCTTTTGCCACTCCCTTCCACCTACTCTAGGCTCTAGTTATTCTGAACTGCTTACTGTTCTCTGAGGAGGCTTTCTTCTTTCCTGACTCCTTGCCTTTGTACCCTGTTCCCTGTACCTTGAATTCCTTCCTCCACCTTGTCTATTTGGATAGTTAACTCATCTTGGATCCTTTGAGCCCTGGGTCCATGTCCCCTCTTCTCTCACCTGCCTGCTTCCTTCCTCGATCTCCCAGCTCACAGGCATTCCATTCATACTGGTTTTGGTGATGGCAATGTGGCATTGAGGTTCATCTGTGTTCCTGGTGGCTAGTTCCTCTGGTCTGGGAGGGACACGGCTGTATAAGTCATCTTTGCAGACCTTGTTTCTAGCGTGGGACTTGGTACATGCTTATTGAGTGAATGAATGAACGAAGCAGGGAGGATTTTCTGGAGCCCTCCCCATCTAGTAATGGCACTCTGATCATGCTGAGCTTGGCCAGTTTGGAACCAATGGTGTCGTTTCCCATTGTTGACCCAGCCCTGGCTGTTGGTCAACCAGAGTCTTGGATTTCCATCTTATTTGCTGCTTCTGAGCACAGTGTATCTGCCACAGTTTCATGCAGCTATGGCTGTTTTTTCACTCAAATACTGGACCTTATATTTTGCCCTGGTATATTACATTTTGTCACATTCAATTCCAAATGACTCTTTTTGCCCGAAGACTGTGGTACCAGAAAAATCCTCTTGCCTCTGGGATTGGGTAGCTGAAATAACCAGACTATAAACTGTCATTCGAATTCACGACGATCTTGTACGTGGCAGAATGTGTCTCATCTTTATAAGCCAAATTAAATGTACAGTGAGTGACATTTTTGATGGCTGACAAATAGGTTTTATTGACCTCTGGTTAATTTTGGCTATACCCTGTAAAAACTGTCTCTAACTTAGCACTTGAACATAAAGAACATATATAATGTTCACAGTTCACAAATAGACACGACCATTATAAGGCCTCAAAGAATATCTGAAATAGGGTATTCCTCTATGAACAGTACCTATCAAAATGGGGTCCAAGGACCATGTGCATCGGAGTCATAAGGGTCAGTTGTTAAAATACAGATTCCTGAGCCCCATCCCGGACTCACTTAACTGCATCTCCTGGTGAGGGATTCTGGAATCTGCGCTTTCAATCTGCTCCTAGAATGATTCTGATGTCTCCTGAAAGTTGAGAACTGCTTGTGGGATTAGTGATGACTAGAGAAGTCATGAGGAAGGTGAGCCCTAGTGGTGTGTGATGATGCGGTGGCACTCCACGTCAAAATATCTTTCATTGGCATTACCACCTGGAAGCTCTGGAGTCCAAATTCCAATTAAGTCTTGGCAGAGGGTCCCTTGTGTTAAGGCACCAGAGGAAGACAGCCAGGCTGGGCCAGGACATGGAGGTATGGCCCAGGCTGGTGTCTGGGAGCTGCAAACTGTGACTTGAGCATAGGCATGGAGGGGACCCACAGGGAAGGCAGTGGGCATCCCTTGACCTTGGCCTGGTGTGTGTGTACACAGAGGGGTCAGGAGGAGAGAGCTGGTGTGCTGATGACCAAGTCTTTGCATACCTGGCTGTCTTCAACTCTGCCATGTGTCACCTGAGAAACAAGGCTGGCAGGGCAGGTAGGGGCTGAGACCAGAAGTGCACACTGTGTGTCAAGCCCCGAGGTTTTTGTTCTGTCCTAAAGGGGGTGCCATGGAAGGACCTGAGCACATGGCAGAATGTGTTGCTGTCTCTATTTGCATAAAATGTGATAAGGGGATTTCTACCCATGTTCCCTAAGTAATTCTGTCCCTGAACTCTGCATACAACAGTCCAACTTCTTTATCATCAAAATAGCCTCAAACTCTGAGGTCAGAGGGAATTTGTGGAACAGGTTCTGAGGTCAGACAGACCTGGGTTTGTATCTGGACCCCATTACTTATTAGCTGTGTGACTATGGGCAAGTTGCTTTACATCTCTGAGTTTCAGGTCCCCTAGGTCTCAGCCTTGGGAAGGAAGCAGCCATGAACCTCTCTACCTGGTCCCCACTCTTCCCTGGATTCCACACAGGAGGCACTATCCTTCAGTGCCATTTGTCTTTGCTTTGCAGATGTCATCATTGAATCTCCTGGAATCTTTTCACATCCACCATGAATATCTCTCACTTCCTGGCCTTGCTGCTCCCAGAATCCCCACAGGGTCAAAACAGGAGCAAGTCAAGTTCTCTGTACGCTCCATACAACTTCTCTGACTACTGCCAGGATTCCATAGACCTAGTGGTCTTCATTGTCACCTCCTACAGCATTGAGACCATTGTGGGAGTCCTGGGCAACCTCTGCCTGATATGTGTGACCATTAGGCAGAAGGAGAAGGCCAATGCGACCAACCTGCTTATTGCCAACCTGGCCTTCTCTGACTTCCTCATGTGCCTCATCTGCCAGCCACTCACAGCTATCTACACCCTCATGGACTACTGGATCTTTGGCGAGGTCCTTTGCAAGATATCGGCCTTTATCCAGTGTATGTCGGTGACAGTCTCCATCCTCTCGCTTGTACTTGTGGCTCTGGAGAGGCATCAGCTCATCATCAATCCAACAGGCTGGAAACCCAGTGTCTCCCAGGCCTACCTGGGGATTGTGGTCATCTGGCTCATTGCGGGCTTCCTTTCCCTGCCCTTCCTGGCTAACAGCATTCTAGAGAATGTCTTTCATAAGAACCACTCCAAGGCTCTGGAGTTTCTGGTGGATAAGGTGGTCTGTACTGAGTCCTGGCCACTGGACCATCACCGCATCATCTACACCACCTTTCTTCTGCTCTTCCAGTACTGCGTCCCACTGGCCTTCATCTTGGTCTGCTACGTTCGCATCTACCAGCGTCTGCGGAAGCAGGGGCGGGTATTCCGCAAGGGCACCTACAGCTTTCGGGCTTGGCAGATGAAGCGGATCAATGTGATGCTTGTGGTCATGGTGGCTGCCTTTGCTGTGCTTTGGCTGCCCCTGCATGTGTTCAATAGCCTGGAGGACTGGTACCATGAGGCCATCCCCATCTGTCATGGCAACCTCATCTTCTTGGTGTGCCACCTGCTTGCCATGGCCTCTACCTGTGTCAACCCTTTCATCTATGGCTTTCTCAACACCAACTTCAAGAAGGAGGTCAAGGCCTTGGTGCTGACTTGCAAGCAGAGCGTCCCTGTGGAGGAGTCCGAGCATCTGCCTCTGTCCACAGTGCACACGGAAGTCTCCAAAGGGTCTCTGAGGCTCAGTGGCAGGTCTAACCCCATTTAGCCAGGTTTAGGGCTTCTCTCTGCCATGTTCATTACCAGCCTCCCTCACTTAGCTAAGTGGGCACGTTGCAAGCTGGGCGTGGCACTGGCCTTGCGGGACCCAGATAGGGTAGCAAGAGCCTGTTTTTGCATCCATTTGCCTTGTGAAGCCGAGCATGCTGATGGTTCAGCTATTGTTCTTGGAAGAATTCTGAGTCTGGATTCTGCAGGTCGCACACAGTATGTCTTGCATCCTGAGCAGAAGCCAGAGCCGGAGATGGTCTGATTGATGGTCTGTGGTTCATTCTGGTAACTCAACAACAGATGCCCATCCCGGGAGCCCAGGGATTTCACTTCCACCAGTGAGGCTGCAAGGCCATGGTGCGGTGAGGGGAAGAACACATGGAGTCAGAGTTCTGGACCTTGGTAAACCCCTAACCTCTGTGGGAGACGATGTTTGTGGATGGGCTTTGTAAGTGGTAAAGAGTTCTATGGAGGCAAGACAGTGGGATTACTGTATATCATTAGCACATCCAGCTGCAGAGAAGGGACCCTGGCAGCCAGCTCACACTCCTCTGCAGTAGGAAAATCAGCCCTGAGCAGCGGGAATTCCAGGGTTCACATCCTACTCCATCCTTTTTCTCTTTCTTTGTATCTGCCACCTTGAATGGAAATAAGCCTGCAAGCATCTCTCCTTGATAAGACTGTGGGCCCCTTGAGGGTGACACCTGTATTGTCAAAGAGCTTGGGTCCCCTACGCCTGGGACAGTCCCTGGCACAGGGAGAGAGCTCCAGAAAGATTTACCATGGTGACAAGAAAGGTAGCAGGTGCCCCTGCTGAGTGCTCAGCTGAGGACAGCACCCTGCGACACAGTCCAGTGTAGGAAGGGCTCAGGCTGCTGCAGCCACACTCTCTCACCTGCCCTTCCTTGCCTCCAAAGACCTCTCTTGACAAGGCAGCTGGCCAAGGACTCTGCGGCCCTGCCCAGTCCACCCATTGCAGAGACTTACAGTACTTAAGGCCATGACTCCAGCCTCCTTCGTTCCACTCTGCCCCTGAGCTGACTTGCCCCAGGTGATGTGTCACCGTTCTTCCGAAGCCTCCCCAGGACTTTGGGCCTCCCAGCGGCTTTCAGTAATGGCAGGACCAGGGAGGGAGTTCTTAAAGTCTGGGGCATGGGCTGAAAGGAGCAGACTCTCCCCCTTCCTCCAGCCAGCCTGGGAGATAGAGAAAGGGCTACGATGAGTGTGAATATCTAACCCATGGAGGTCAAGGTTCAGGCTTCTGGATCCAAGGCTTCATCTGTGTGTGGACCAGACAGCTTGTCCTTGCAGAAAGGGAAATGTCAAGATTGCTTGTGGGCCACCTTGGATGGGATATCCAGACCTGGTTGTACCTGCTCAGACCTGCAGAGTGGCTAGCGGCTGGACCCACCATGGCCTCCCGGGGCAGGGTATTCAAGTCTCTAGACCGTTTGAGGGGCCTCACTGTGAGGCTCCTAGGGTTGGCTCTACACAGGGCATCTGGCAAAGGGCCAGGTAGCAGGAGATTGAACAGCCACATTTGATCATCTCTCTGGCCTGGCCTCTGACCAAGAACCCGTACAGCTGACACCAAAGACAACTGCTCTTTGAGTCACCAGCTCCCTTCCTGGGAGCTCCCTTCCTGGAACTGTTTGTTTTGTCCCAACTTCTGGTCACATCTCTCATTCCGTTCCTTTGCTCACCTTTTTTTTTTTTTTTTTTTTTTTTTTTTTTTTTTTTTTTTTTTTGCGGTACGCGGGCCTCTCACTGTTGTGGCCTCTGCCGTCGCGGAGCACAGGCTCCAGACGCGCAGGCCCAGCGGCCATGGCTCACGGGCCCAGCCGCCCCGCGGCATGTGGGATCCTCCCAGACCGGGGCACGAACCCATGTCCCCTGCATCGGCAGGCGGACTCTCAACCACTGCGCCACCAGGGAAGCCCTTTGCTCACCTTTATCCTATTTTTTTTGGACAGATTGTTGAGCCATTCTCTTGGTTGCAGCTTGTGCTTGTCCTCTGGTGCCACCTGCTGCTGGCTGCTCCAGGTAACCACCTGCCAGCAAAGCCCAGACCATGGGACCCATTCCAGAAAGATGTCATTGCTCAAGCTCCGCAAGGAACTGGGGGCCTCAGGCCCCTCCCGATCCCATACGATTGCCTGGAGTTTGTGTGTCACCACTCATCTCAGTGGTGCCAAGATGCTTGGGGACAAGGATGCTTTAGGGTGCTAGCATGCTTGAAGACTGGGGGACCAGGCTGAGCATGTGGTGAAGGTGCTTGGCATTGGGAATTCGGGTAGTGGATGGAAGCCTCGCTGAGTATCTTCTGTGCTCCCCTCACCTTGCTGGGTTGGCATGACTTGCCTGGATGGCTGTCTCCTGCTCCTGGTTCCTAATGACCCTTGGGGTTTCCCATTTATCCCACCTTTGGCCCTTGTATCTCAAAGTGTACTCCGAAGACGAGCAGCCTTAGCATCACTTGGAGCTTGTTTGGCATGTAGAATCTCTCTTCCCACCCCAGACCTATTGAATCAGAATCTGCATTTTTATCAAGATCTCTGAGTTAATGGTGCAAACATTCGAGAAGCTCTCCTCTAGGAAACAGATTGCCCTGGAGCCTGGAGCCAGTCGGTGAGCACCTTTAGATACCCACAGTGGGATCTCCAGTAGAGCTATAGGAATCCTAGTTCTAGAGATATGGCTGTAAAATGGTATTGCTGAAAAGGTAGATTCAGTTTTGATTGCATATCTGGCTGCATGTGGACATATTTCTTGTGGCCTTTTCCTTCCTTCAATAAATATTTGTGAAATGAACAGTTTGCATGGTTATATTCTTGGCGAACGTGCTCCTCTGTATTCTGCTCTGTTTCACTTAAAACTGTATCATCAACAGTTTTCCATCTTGCTGGGTATTATTTTTGCCAGCTGGTTAAGAATCTAGAAAATGCTCCAGTGAAAGCTGGTGCCTCTGAACAGCATCTCTCCTTAGCTCTTAGAGGGGCCTTCTCTCACCCAGAAAACAGACCTGCCCCGATAGTAGTGGGAGTAACCCATCTTCATAGGAGCACCATGGCTGGAATTGGAGACCCACACCGACAAAGACTGCCTGGGGACACTCGGAGAGTGCAAAACCTTATTGAGTCCTGTCGATGAGAGTGTAAATCCTGCCTAACTTTAGCCCTTCCTTATTATTTTTATTTCTTATTTTTCAACTGCGCCACATGGCTTGTGGGATCTTAGTTCCCCGACCAGGGATTGAACCTGGGCCATGGTAGTGAAAGCCCTGAGTCCTAACCACTGGACCGCCAGAGAACTCCCAAGCCCTCCCTTTTTAAAGAAATGACCTTGACTTGTTTTTTCCATCATAAAAGTAATCATATTCATTTTACAAAATATGCAAAATAAAAATAAAATGAAAAAGGAAATAATATTTCACCACCCAAAGATGATTACTGTTTATAGTTTAGGGAGTTATTTCTTTAGTTTTTATATATATAGTGTTAGGGTGTTTTTTGTTTGTTTGTTTGTTTGTTTAAAACATGGTTGAGATCATACTGTGAGCGTATGCAGATTTACATGTAAATTTAAGGATTATTTTATCTTTTTATTGCTTAACTTTATAAGAATATTTATTCATTCATTCAACAAATACCAGTTACATGGTAGGTGCTGGGGGTAAGTGATAAATAAAATAGACACCATCCCTGTTCTCAGGGAGTTTATAATCCAGTCAGTGGGTCCATTCTGCATCCTTAATCATTATCTATTGTGGCATATTTAGATGTTCCTAGACCTATGATAAAGAATTTTGTGACAAATGTCTATGCAGAGAACTTTCTTCTGTATTTGGAATGATTTCCTGAGGAGAGATTTCCAGAAGTGGAATTAGTGGGTCAAAGGACATGGACATCTTTCAGGGCTCTTGATGTGTATTGCTAAACTGATTTCCCAAGAGGCTGGAATGATTTCCACTCCCTGAATAGTGCCTGCTTCCCTGTACCCTGGACACTGTTGAAAAATTACCATTAATGAAAAGACCCCCATGTTCACTCGATCTTGTTTTCCTCTCATTCACTCATGAGCATCACTCCAACATCACCAGTTTTCTGGGCTCCCCTTCACACAAAACTCCTCCAGAGGCTTGTGGAATCTCGAAGTCTCTGCTTCTCCTCCTCCCATGCTCTTTTGTCCATCCAAGTAGCTCTTGCCAAAGTCACTGGTGACCTCCGTGTTGCCAAATACCATGACCAATTCTCAGTCTTGTCTTATGTGGCAATCAGCATCATGCGGCAGTTGGTCAGCTTTTTCTCTTTGAAACTCTTCTGCATGTGACTACTTCAGGAAGACACTTGCGGTTCTCTCCTGACTCACGGGGCACTCCTTCTCAAGCTCCTTTCCTGGGCTCTCATCTCCCTGACCTTGGAACATTGGCCTGTCCCCAGGAAACCATGGAGGCCCATCTGCTCTCATTCCCTAGGTGGGTTCATCCAGGCTCCTGGCTTTCTTTTTTCTTTTTTTTTTTTTGTAGTACGCGGGCCTCTCATTGTTGTGACCTCTCCTGTTGCGGAGCACAGGCTCCGGATGCGCAGGTTCAGTGGCCATGGCTCACGGGCCTAGCCGCTCCATGGCATGTGGGATTCTCCCGGACTGGGGCACGAACCCGTGTCCCCTGCATCGGCAGGCGGACTCTCAACCACTGCGCCACCAGGGAAGCCCTCCTGGCTTTCAATACCACCAAATGTTTCAATGTCCAATGCTCCCAAATGGGAATCTCTAGTCTGGACTTTCCCCTGCTCTCCAGATTTGTTTATCCAGCCATTACTTTGTGTTTACTGGACATCCAATCAGCGTGTTCAAAAGCAGGCTCCTGATTTGCCTCCTCACCTCTTCTTCCTTAATCTCCCCCTTTCAGTAAATGGCAACTCCCTCATTTCATTTCATTGCATCCCAGTCTTGGGACCAACCTTCTGTTTACACTCCACATCCAATCCATCACCAAGTTCTGAAAGTTCTGCCTTCAAAATGTATTGAGCATGACCATTTCTCACCTCCCCCGTCTCTGCCTTAGACCACCTGGTCTAAGCCAACATCACATCTACCAATGTTATTGCACTGGCCTTCTCTCTGGTCTCACTCATTCAGAGCGATCCTTTGAAGCCTAAGTCAGGTCCCTCCACACCTCTGTTTAAAACCCTTCATTAGCTTTCTGCCACTCAGAGTAGAATTCACAGTCCATGGCCTGCCCAAGCCATCTGCCTGTCTCTGACGTCACTTCTTACCACCTTACCCTCGCCCACCCCCTGCACCAGTGCTGGCCTCTCTGCTGCTGTCTCTTGAACACTCTAAGATTGCTCCTACCTCAGCCCTCTGTGGTCCCACTCGGGCTGCTTGGAATGCTACCCCTGATATCAATGGTTTCACTCCTTTGCTCCCTTTACCTTAAGTGAGCTTTTATCAGAAGATTGCTTCCTCAACCATGTTATAAAAATATAAGCCCCCTCACTCTGCATTCCTACTTTATGCCATAGCACCTAGTACCCTATGACATGCTTACACACATTGACTGCTTCACTGTGGAGTGTCTCATTTCCTCATTAGAATACAAACCCCATGAAGGCAGGGACCTTGTATGTTTCGTTCACTATCTAGCTCTCCAAAGAGTGTCTGCATATGGGAGGTGAAGAAATATCTGTAGAGTAATACATTTAAACACTTTTATATTTGATCAGTGAGCATTGATGACTTCAGCCTCTTGTTTGTGGAGTCCAGTCTGGCTTTGTAGGATTTTGGTCCCAGGTTTCATAGCTATTGTGAGCCAACTGTGTGACCCTGAGCAGCTCCCTTTGCATATTGCTTTCCGATTCCTCATCTGTAATAATGCTGACTGCTATGTATTTAGTGTCCCAAACACTCTGCTAGACACTACATACATTGCCTCTCCTCAACCCTGGGATTGGGTAGATGAAGAAACTGAAGCTTAGAGAGGTGAAAAACTTTATCCCAGTTTTCAGAAAGAGCCAGGTTTAAAACCCAGTCTGATGGATCCCAAAGCCCATGACTTGGACTGTTGCAGCATGAAAGAAGGCTGACCAGATGGCCTCTAAGCTGCCTTCCAGCTTTTAGCTAGAGAGTTTGAACTTTAGGACAATGGAGAAGCATTGTAGGGCTTTCAGCAGGGGAATGGCATGGTCAGGTTATATTGAGAGAGAGCTCTGTGGCTGAATGGGCCCGGGTTCCCCTAAAAGCAGAAGCTGAGGCAGAGGCTTAAGGGCTTTTTCTTTATTAGAGAATCCAATCCCAGGAAACAGATTGAGGGACCTGGGGAATGAAACAGGGAAAAAGAGAGAGCCAATTCCAAGGTATTTTATGAGCTGATTGTTTCTAAGAGGCAGATGATCACTTGATTTTTGGTATAGCTATCTCAGGACAGTCTGTCTGGAAGGAGAAAGAAGTAAGAATTTATTCATTGGCTCCTTTTTTCCTTTTGTCAATGGTTCCCCCCATGGAGTTGTGCACTCATAGACACTGAACACACTTTCCGTGAACAGGACAGCTCCAGGAAGAGGTGAAGTGAAGTGTTGTGAGGGTACGAGGTGGGGCGGCATCAGGTCACACCTGTGGGAAGTTGGTTGGAGCCTTGCAGGGTTGGATGATGCAGCGGCCACGGGACCAAGAAGCAGGTGAAAACCAGAGGATCTCAAGTAGGGCAAAAGTGGCCTCTGATGCAGGCAGAGCTAAGTTGGGATGGGAGGTGTTATGGATTGAATTGTGTCCCCCCACATTCATAAGTAGAAGTCCTAACCCCTGTTCCTCAAAATGTGACTTTATTTGGAAGTAGGGGCATTGAAGATGTTCTTAGTTAAGATGAGCTCATAGTGGAGTACGGAGGGTCCCTAATCCAATATGACTGTGTCTTTACAAAAAGAGGAAATTTGGACACAGAGACACTCACACACAGGAAGAATGCCATGTGAGGATGAAGGCAGAGATCTGGGTGTTGCTTCTACAAGCTAAGAAAGGCCAAAGATTGCCGGAAAACCACCAGAAGTTACTAGAAGGGTATGGACAGATTCTCCCTCACAGGCCTCAAAAGGAACCAACCCTTCTGGCCCTTTGGTTTTGGACTTCCAGCCTCCAGAACTGTGAGACAATACATCTCCGTTGCTTAAGCCACCCAGTTTGTAATACTTTGTTATGGGAGCCCTAGCAGACTAATACAGCAGGTGAGATTGAAGGGAGGGGGACCCGTCTATGTGAGTTATTGGGTCAGCAGGTGTTCAGTAGTTGGAAATAGACCACAATTCAAACTTGTTATGATGAAATAGGGAATTTATAGACTCATGTCATGGGGCTGTCCAAAGGAAGTTCTTTGACTGTAGGCTGGATTCAGGGGTTAAAACAATGACATCAGAGCTCTCCTTTCCTTGCCCCCCTAGTCTCTATCACTCTCTCTAATCCCTTGATTCTGCTGGTCTCTTCATAGCTTTACACTCTACATGTGATAGTAAGAGGCCCCACAGCTCCTGTCTTACCTTGGTCCTTGTGAGCCCAAGGAGAAAGGGCATAGCTTTCTCGCCATGCCCAGTAGAACTCTGGGGAGGATTCTGATAGTTCAGCCCTTAACTGATGACTGTGGCCAAGTGGCTGGATACTTTCTGTATCCAGGCCTGGATCCCTTGACCACTCCTAGACCAAGATGGTGGGGTCAGCCCCACTTGAATCACATGGATGTGCAGGGTTATCATACTAGGGCATAGAGGTAGTCCCCAAAGAAAGTAATGCCAGGCAAGCAACAAAAGCAGAAGTGGACTTAGAGAGGATAAATGGATTAGAAAGATACTTGGGTGTCAAATGGACAGGATGACTTGGGTGTGGAAGAGAGAAAGAAGATTCCCAGGTTCCAGACTTGGGAAAGTAGGTATATGTCTGGTCCATTTAGTGAGATGGAGAGGGTTTTTATTTTTTTGGTTTATCTTTGGACATGCTGTGTTTGGGGCCCTCTTGGGTGTGCAGATGGATGGCCAGATGCTTGAGTCTGGAGCTCTAGAGACCTTTGGCCAAGGCCTGACCAAGTCTTGCTGAGGGGTGGGGCTGGGTTGTGCTAGACTGGGGTGTGAGCTGATCTGGAGCTGGATGTGGGCCAAAGGAATTCCAGTTTCCCAGAGCTGAATCTGCTGATAGGACACAGGTCAGCAAACAAGGTGGGGTCCTGGGATACGGGGTGGGGTAGTGCTCAGCAGGATGCCCTGGTAGACAGGGTGGAGTAAGCCAGGCACAGGAGCTATTTTCCCAGAGATGACACCAGGTAAGTTGCCCTTCATCTGTGACCTGTGGCCTCAGTTCTTTTGAGAATGAAGGACTGTTTCAAGGTCAAGCTTCTTGGCTAGAAGTTGGGAGTTGTTGCTGTGACTTACTGCTTTGTAGGGATACAATGATGCCTGAGAAAATCCTGAAAAGGCCTGGAAGTTCTTCAGAGAAGGAATCTGTGATTCTTACACCCTGTTGAGAGATGGTCTGGTGGTGGAGGAGTGAGCACAGCTGTCATCTCTGTCTTAAAGCATGTCATGCTCACTTGGACCGACATCTTTAGTGACAAGGCCCTTGGCCTGACCTGGTCTGGTGGTGGGGCTTCTCCCCAGAGTACCTCTTCAAGGCTCTGATACATCTCACAACGGCTGCAAATATACAGACAGACAAGACTGGGGCTTCTGGGTCCTGAGAAGATACTGGGAAAGGATTTGCAGAGCATATTCAGATGCCTTCTTTTTTTACATCTTTATTGGAGTATAATTGCTTTACAATGGTGTGTTAGTTTCTGCTTTATAACAAAGTGAATCAGTTATACATATACATATGTTCCCATATCTCTTCCCTCTTGCGTCTCCCTCCCTCCCACGCTCCCTATCCTACCCCTCTAGGTGGTCACAAAGCACCTAGCTGATCTCCCTGTGCTATGTGGCTGCTTCCCACTAGCTATCTATTTTACATTTGGTAGTGTATATATGTCCATGCCACTTCTTTTTTTTTTTTTTTTTTTTTTTTTTTTTTTTTTTTTTGTGGTACGCGGGCCTCTCACTGTTGTGGCCTCTCCCGTTGCGGAGCACAGGCTCCGGATGCGCAGGCTCAGCAGCCATGGCTCACGGGCCCAGCCGCTCCGCGGCATATGGGATCCTCCCAGACCGGGGCACGAACCCGTATCCCCTGCATCGGCAGGCGGACTCTCAACCACTGCGCCACCAGGGAGGCCCTCCATGCCACTTCTTAACCGACAGCAGCCAGGCACTTCCTACCTCGGGCAGCTGGGAAGGCATCTGCAGGGTGAACTTGCCAATGAACCATCGAGCAGGAGGGTGCTTGTGAATGGGGCTGTGTAATCATGGCCCTTGAGGTTTCTAGTTGTTTAAATGTCACCCTTTATTTGAAACTGATTCTTGTCAGACTTTGAAAAGAGTTTGTCGGTGCTGTACATTTCCTTTCATTCATGAAGCTGTTAATGGGCATTCGATTAGTCATTCAGTCACTACCAAGGAAACCATACTGAAAATGGGGCATGCATTCAGAACAAAGAACTTCCACTCACTGAGATAACCGTATCTCCCTTAAAGATAGTGCGCTTTGTGATGGCACCTTGTAAATGTCATTTGCAGCCCCTTCTGGGTTTGATAACTTTAAGGTGTGGGGGTGGATCTACAAAGGATTTCTTAAAGAGAGAGACCTCCTTTTCCTACCTTTACTTTTACAGACTCACGTACCTGGAGCTCGTGGGAGACCTGTGCCGTACCTGGGCAGGTGTGAGCACCAGCCTTTTCCCCAGACCCCTGGGCACTGTCAGGGTGTGCTGTCAGTTGACAGTGGGACCTCAGTCACATCCTGGCGGAGGGAATACTGAGGTTCTCATTGGTATATTTAACTATTCAGAGGAAATGGCCAGTACCACATTTTGTCCAGTGTGTAGCTTTAAAACAGTTAAAGATAACATGATTTATATAAGAGAGTAGGTGTTTCAGCATCTGTGAGATCTGGGATCTATGGCTATGGGTAGGGCAGAAGGGCTTGGAGCCTGAGCTCTGGGGAGGGGTATATGCAGCTGATGCCCTTCATCCTTATTCATCGGCACCTTCTCTGCAGATGGCATGACTGAGCCACCTCCAGACAGGCAGGTATGAAAACAACTACGCAGTGCAATGACAAGGGTAATTATAGAGTCAGGGTGCGGAGAAGGAGCCAGACGTTCTCCATGAGGGCATTTGGGGTAACGCGCCTGCAAGTTCACAGGGCCGGCAGGATGGGAAAAGGCTCACTTTGCTGTGAGCAATGGTGGGAGGTAGCAGATCCAGTGCATTTGGGGATGGGGCTGCTGAAGGTAAGCCTGGACAGAGAGGTGAGATCTGGTGGAGGAGGCCTTGCATCCTAGGCTAAGCAGTTTGACTATATCATGCTGGTGAGGGAAGACACTAACAGGTCTTAGCAGAGGGTTCCACGGTTAAGTTTGAGATTAGGAAGGCTGCCTTTGACTGCAGTGATAAGAAGGGGTTAGGGTAGTGAGAAGTAATGTATTCAGCTGATTCCTGGTTTAGCTATTCTCTGCAGGCTGGCCTCACAGGAGGCTGGTCCCCTGCAGAGCTCCAAGGAAGCTGGCTCCAGCTGAATCCTGAAGATGACCAATCTTGGTAGATCACTGCCATGTCATAGGCTGGAACCCCAAACCCTGGCCATGCCAGAGTGGGGCTGCGGCTCCCCAACTCTGAATGCTGAGCTGGAAGGGCAGGGCAGATGACCAGAGTTCTGCCAAACCACACTGTGATCCAATCAGGAGAGGGGGCTGCTGCTTCTCTAATCATAAAAGCCCAAGGCCTGGGGTCCCTCTGCTGGAGTCTGACACTAGTCCAGCTAGATCCCCATGCAAGGCCCGGGAACGGGTCCCGTGCGCTGTTCCGGAGCTTACCTCTGTGGGTTTCCCCCACTGAACCCTGCTGCAGCAGGCAGCGTGTGGGCCTCCAGGTACTTTTCCCTTGTTTGCTCAAGGAGTTTGCGGCCCTAAGGCCATTTCCACACCCTTTTGGTTCAGCTTGCCAGAGGGAGGCTGCTCTCATTCACAAGCACAGAGTCCTGACGAATGTGGGGACTTGGAGGATGATGGGGGTGTGCAGGCCACCTTGATGACGGGGCATGTACTGCTGTGCCCACCCACCTCCTCCTCAGCCTCCCCTCCACTGTCCAAGTCTCTTTCCCACAGTGCGTTACCCAGGTTTGCCCCCCAGCCTAGAAATTATGAGGGCTCTGTGTCTAGTTCCGAGCCCCACAGAGTATGGTTTGTTGTCCAGAAGGGGTGACTGGACCTCATAGAACCCTTGTCATCTCATGGTAGCCGTCTTCTCACTGTTCAATGGATTCTGTGTCACCCGCTCATTGAGAAAGGTCTGGAAAGTTGTTAACTCTGAGTCTCATTTCCATATTAGTCAAATGGGGGGTGGAGGTTGGACTAGAATATATTCAGGATTCTGTGCTCTTTTAGGAGAGTCCATGATTTCTTTTTCTTTGTAGGAAATAGAGTAATTCTGTAGCCCTCCCATCTTTCCACAGAATAAAGCAGAGGCACAGCCACTGTGGAGAAGAGTATGGAGGCTCCTTAAAAAACTAAAAATAGAGTTACCATATGATCCAGCAATCCCACTCCCGGGCATATATCTGGAAAAGATGAAAACTCTAATTCCAAAAGATACATGCACCTTAATGTTCATAGCAGCACTGTTTACAATAGCCAAGACATGGAAGCAACCGAAGTGTCCATTGACAGATGAATGGGTAAAGAAGATGTGGTATATATATATACAATGGAATACTACTCAGCCATAAAAAGAATGAAATAATGCCATTTGCAGCAACATGGATGGACCTATCATACTAAGAGAAGTAAGCCAGACAAATATCATATGACATCGCTTATATGTGTAATCCAAAAAATAGTACAAATGAACTTATTTACAAAACAGAAATAGACTCACAGGCATAGAAAACAAACTTATGTTTACCGAAGGGGAAGTGGGGGAGAGATAAATAAGGAGTTTTGGATTAACAGATACACACTAATATATATAAAATAGATAAATGACAAAGACCTACTGTATAGCATAGGGAACTATATTCAGGAACTTGTAATAACCTATAATGGAAAAGAATCTGAAAAAGAATACATATATAAATATACATATAATATATATAAATATTTTCTATATATATATATAGAAAATCTTACTTTGCTATATACCTGAGACTAACACAACATTGTACATCAACTATACTTCAATTAAAAAAAAAGAGAGAATGAAGCAGAGGTCCTCACTGGCAGAGCCAGTATCAGGACCAGTGAGTAGAATTCCCACTACATGGCGGGAGTTGCCTGACTAGTTAAATTCATACCCTCATTTTCATGAGGGCTGTGCTGATTTTTCTGGCCTGGCCTACTCAGGCCAGAGCTTGATTCTATGGATGGGTTAGTTAATTTAGTCATTTTTTAAACCTTAGCCGCATCAGAGCTGTGCAATTGGCTATTAAAAGCCAGACAATAGCCTCATCCATCTGAATTATCACTGTGCACCGACAAGACACATGGTGCTAGATAACACGTCATAAATGTCCAAAATGCTGAGAAAAAATGTGGGACGAGCGGGGTCAGAGGCCCACGTCACACTGTTGCCAGCTTGCCATGTAGCTCCAGAACTCGGGCCTGTGTCCAGCACTGAGTTCCCGACACTCCGCTGACTCAGGATGTCAGCGTCTGAGCCTTGCCAGGCAGCTTCTCCACAGGGCCCTGATTCTTCTCCTCCCTCCCGCCTCGCCTGAACTGGCCTGCAGCTCAGCACTAGGAAATGCCAAAATATCTGAGCCTGTGGAGGGTGACAAACCCAAAGCCTGTGAGGGTGACTTCTTTTGGGAAAGTTTATCCTGCAGTTAATGACATCACAATTCTCTAGTCTCCCAGCTTGGCATTGTCAAAGTCATCCTCGTAGCCTCTACCTCTACAGGCTGTGGCATCACAACCTACAAACTAGGTGAAGCCCCACATAGGAAAAACCCTTCCCGTGACTTTGCCAACCCCCTTTTTGGATCTTTTTCCCTTTCAAAGCCAAGCTCTTCTGAGAATATTCTACGCTCATGGCCATCAATTTCTCACCTTCTCTTTGCTTCTCAGTTGTGGGTGTTTTGATACCCACTGCTGCTGAAATTGCTGTCCATAAAGTCACAGCAATGGGATGGCGTGCTCATCACCATATGGCTTGGGTCCACACCCCACCTGAACTTTGTAGCATTTTGTTTTGACATTGTGTCCCTGAATTCCCCTCTTCTGTTGGCTTCCATGGCATGAACTCCAGCCTCGTTCTCTTAACACTGGCACCTCCTTCTCAGCTCCTGTCTCCCTCACATGCCAGGCTTTTCCTTGTTCCGCTTTGGTGCTTGTGTCCCACCCGACACACTTCCCATGAGCAATTGCATTCTATTCCTGTGGCTTCAGCGGCCACTTGCAAGTTGACAGTTCCCAAATGGACATCTCCTCCAGACTTTATCTACTTGCCACTGGACATTGTCTCCTGGATGTTCCACACACACCTGAAGTGCAAGTGCAAAGCAAAATGGGGGCCCTTCTCTTGGATTCCCACTGGATTTTCCATCACAGTTACTCCTATCAGCAACCACCTGATAGCCTAATTCACAGCATCTGATTCATCCCTGTCCCTTTGGACTGTTGCAAGAATTTCCTCACTGGTGTCTCTGCTTCCAGTCTTGCTGTCTTGTGGTCCTTTCTCTACTCCAGTCATAGATTTGACCTTGACAGGTCTATTTGGCAGGTCTATTTTGGCAGTTCTAATCTATTTGGCAGTTCCTACTATCTGCAAGATACAGTCCCAGTGCTTTTACATGGCCCTTGGGCCATTCATGGTCCAGCACTAGCTGGCCCTCCCATCCTCTGTTCTAAATCCATCTGCAACCCCCATCCTGTTGCAGTCACCAGACTCCTTATTTTCTGTTCCTCAAACATGCCATACTTTGCCCAGATTGATGCCACAGGAGTGCACTTTCCAAGTTTACCTTCTCTGAAAACTTTCCCTGGCTCCCTTGTCTCATTGTCTGCATGCCCAGAGCACTTTGTAATGTCTCTCTTGGACACTTAGAGAGTCTTAGAACTGGAAAAAAGAAAGGGTGTCTCTCTCTTTCCTCATGTCTGTAGCCCCTCAAGCAAAGGAATTGGGCCTTTATCTTCTGAGCTGCCAGCACAGCACCTGGCCTTGAGTAAGTGCCCCATGAAAGGACAGTATGCTGGTGTCCACCAAGAAGAAAAGACAAATCAACTTGGGAGCTTAGAGGTGAGCTGGGCTTCAGGGAGGAGACCAGGAAGAGTTGGGTCGGCAACCTCTTTTCTCTGCAGTGCAGCTAATAGAGGCTACAACATCTCTAGCAACAGTGCGTGCAGAGTGACTCTCCATATGGAACATTTAAACTCTGGGGTCTAAGGGAATGTAGCCTGTCTATTTTTTGTATTTGAGAAAGCAGGGCAGTATAACATACATTAAGAGAGAGACTAAGGCAGAGTACTGTCCTCTGTAAATTCCTTGGGCCTGATGGAGGCAAGCTTTCTATCTTGGGCTCAGTACTTTATCACCTAGACATACTTCCTCCTCTTTTCCCCAGGCAGAACTATTGATACAGGAAACTACATTTGTATATATTAACACAGAAACCAATGAACAAATGCTGTGTTCCTGTGCAACTAGGCAAACTTCCTTATGCAGACAGGGATCAGCGACATTTGGCTCAGAAACTTTTGGTTTTTAGAAATATTTAACAGACGCAGGTCCAGATGATGTGCCCGCTGCTGCACCCTCCTCCAGCGACAGTCCCGGGCCTGGACACCCCTGCTTTCCTCAGTCTCCCTGCTGTGCTCTGAGCATTTCTGTGGTCACTGTCCTTAGCTTCCTGGAAGCTAACATGTTCTTTAGTGAGTGTGTGTCAGATCCGTGCACTCACTTAACAATGAGAAGGGATGGGTTATGCATGAGTCGTCAATGAATGAGGGTCATTCAGTCAACATCATCAGCCACCTAGGCACGTGCCAGGCTCTGGAGCCATGGAAGGCGGGGCTACAAATGTGCATGAGGCAGCCTGGAGGAGCTCAGCGCTTATAAGGGAGACCTGTATTTGATGGTAAGATTATGTACAAAAAGGCCTTTCTCTGTGCTGTATCATGTAGTGAAATATAGGGAACAAGCAAATGTCCTACAATCAGAGAAAGCTAAATAACATGCCATGACAGCCTCCTGGGCTGCTATTTTAATAGTATTAGGATTGCTCATGATCTGCTAAATACTGTGAAATCAGAATGTTGAACCATAGAGTATATGCTGCACTATTTGTAAGTACACTTACCCAATCATGGAAAAACAATAAACCAATATCCCTGGAAGGAAATACACTACTGATTACGGGATTATAGTGATTGTTTTTTGTTCTTTTTATATTTTTCACATTTCCCAAGTTTTCTGTAATAAGCAGACATTGCATTTATAATCAGAAAAAGCTATGTTAAAAATCTCTTCAGGCCTAGGTGGAAAAGACTGTCCACGGAGATCCTTAGGGGTCCCTTGGGTTCTGCTCTCCTGTCAGGGAAACCTGGTTCTAAGAATTCCTATAAAAGAACTACCTAAAAGCAAAATGAAGGGGAAACAGAATGTGCACATTTCTAAGCTTCTGATACATCTTGCAAAACCACTTTCCAGCAAGGCTGTGCTGACTGACCTCCTCCTCCAACATCGCATGAGAGGTGCAAAGGGTTGGAGCAGACACCTCAGTCCTGAGGGGAAGGGCGTTCAGACTGGTGACATTTAGTGGCAAGGCTACTTCTCTCCCACAGGGAGGGGAGTCACCAGGGCTCCCGCTCAAATCCCATCTTATCTTCAAACACCCAGCCCTGGTTCAGAGATCAGAAATACATGCATTTTGACAGAAGACCTCCAAGTACTGTCTTCCAGAGCAAGTAAGTCCTACCATTGCTATGGGCTTTCCTGTGTCTCAGTCGGGAATGTTGGAGTCTGTCTGAACAGGCTGTTATCTCCAGAGTGATGATGTGACATTTGTAGGAGGCTGGCTCTGTTGGCTGTCTGTCACTAGGACAGTGCTAAGAACTGAGGATGCAGGAAGCAAAGGGGTGCAGCAAAGAGAGCCCAGAGTGGGGAGCTGAGTGGCCTGGCAACCCTGGGCAGGTGACTGCCCCTTCCTGGGCCACAGGTTCCTCACCTACGACATGTATTCTGAGGTCCTTCCTGCCTGAACATCCAGCCATTTTGCATGCTCTGGTACAAAGAGATGCTGTGTGAATTCTCAGGGCGCCCCCAGTGCCCAGATAAACTCCTCTGTGGGTTTGCTTGGTGTCATTCAAGTGTTCCAAGTTTTCATTGGCTTTGGACTTCAGATCATAGATTGTTTGAGCTCACAGTGTTAGGGTTGGGATCTGACTACGTCAAGGCTCTCAAATTACAGATGAGGAAACTGAGACCCAGAAGGATGGAGAGACTTGCCTGAAGTCCCAGGGCCTTTGCAGGCCAGCTGAGAGGACACCTGAGGCCCTCTCATCTGTGTATGGAGCTCCTCACATCACCCTGCTTCCCCTCAACGTTGTATCTGAGCACTCCTCCTTGGGAGGAGCAGAGCCAGCTGGGACTCGAGCCCTGGGTTCCAAGCGTGATTTCCTTACACACGTGATGACCAGGATGCTGTCCCTATGAGGCCGAGGCATGCTCAGTGGGGCAAAGTGCTTCCTAACACCAAGCACCTGTGCGGAGGTTGCACAATCAAAAGCCACAGAGGAGAAACCCCAGGACTTTGTCAGAAAGGAGAGAAGGGGACTCTCCCCTCCCAGGCGCTGCCAGACTCTTAGCAGAAGGTGGAGAGTGGGAACAGAGGGAGGGGCAGGGATGGTCTGCCCCAGCCCTCCCGTGTCGGCTGTGAGCCTGGGCACTGAGGCCTTTGGCCCTGCCACCACGAAGCTCCCAGGATGTCACGGTACAGGGGCGTGGGGCTAAAAGTGGGCTTTTGGCAGTGGATTTCTCTCCATCATTTTCTAGCAAGTCGAGCTGCCTGAGTTAGAAGGCAGATCCCCCAGCCTTGCTGTCTGTTCTTGAGAATGTGAATTCCACCTTGAATCACACAACGGGCCATAGGATGCATCTTGGTGTGTTACACAAATTTCTCAAACAAATTACCGAGGCCCATTCAAGAAAAAATAGACAACTGAATAGCTCTATTACTGTTAATGACATTAAAATTTAAAACCTTCTCACAAAGAAGCTCCCAGGTCTGAATGACTTCACTGGTGAATTCAATCAAATATTTAAGGAAGTAATAACATCAATCCTACAGTTGATTTTTGTACATGATATGAGATAGATTCCAACTTTAGTCTTTTTGCATGTGAATATCGAGCTTTCCAGCACCATTTGTTGAAGAGATTGTTCTTTCCCTTTTGAATGGACTTGGCAGCCTTATCAAAAATTAGTTCATCATAGATATATAGGCATATTTCTGGATTCTCAATTCTATTGTCTTGGTCTATATGTCTCTCTTTATGCTAGTACCACACTGTTTGGGCTACTGTAGCTTTGTAGTGAGTTTTGAAATCAGGAAGTGTGACTCAGACACATATTCTTTTATTCCTGCCCATATCATGTGCTGGTGACCTGCTAGCCTCCAGGACCCCCCTTGAACTTCTGGTCCTGTGCCTAGGTTAGGCACAAGCCTAGGAGGCCTGCTTCTTCTTTCTTCCCTCAGACTCCTCTCTGGGGTGTGTGGGTGTGTGGGTGGGGGAGGGGGGAGAATATATTATGAAACTTGGATATTTTTGAAAGTGAAAGGGGATTTGTATCCATTTTACAGGGCTTATATGACAAATTACCACAAACTTGGTGGCTTGAAACAATAGATATTTATTCTCTCATAGTCTGGAGGCCAGACGTCTGGAAACAAAGTATTGGCAGAACTGTGTTTTCTCAGAAGGCTCTTGGGGAGGCTCCTTCCTTTACTTCTCTAGCTTCTGGTGGCTGCAGGCATTCTTGGCTTGTGGCCACATGACTCCAATCTCTGCTGCCGTCTTCCTATGGTCTTCTTATCTGTGTGTCTTCTCTTCTGTCTCTTATAAGGGCACTTATCATTGGATTTAGGGCCCAGTGGATAATCCAGGATGATCTTATCTTGAGATCCTTAATTACATCTCCAAAGACCCTTTTTTCCAAACAAACTTATGGTTACCAAAGGAGAAAGCGGAAGAGGGTAGGTAATAAACCGGGAATTTGGGATTAACAGATACACACTACTATATACAAAGTAAGCAACAAGGACCTACTGTATAGCACAGGAAACTATATTCAATATCTCGTAATAACATATAATGGAAAAGAATCTGAAAAAAATATATGTAAAACTGAATCACTTTGCTCTATACTGAAACATTGTAAATCAACTATACCTCAATAAAAAACAAAACAAAACAAAAACTCTTTTCCCAAATAAGTTCACATTTGCAAGTTACAGAGGTTAGGATGTGAGCACGTTTTTTTGGGGGGGGGGATTGCATAATTCAGCCCACTCTAGGATTTTACTAAAATTATACCAGGACAAAAGATATAATACCAGGACTCTCCCCCGCAAAGTAGGGCGTATGGCCACCTAGATTGAAGACCCTGGAGTTTCCCTTATATGAAGGGACTGCTCTTTTCTTCCATAGCATAGGGCAGAAGCACCCTCCCTCTCACATCACCCTACCATGCTTCCTTGTGCTAAGCCAGAGTCTGGCCCATGTGGTTTTCCAAACCTGAGGATTCCCCTTACAGAGGTGGCATCTCAATCTCTGTCTCTCCATATCACTGAGAGGCAGGGGGGAAAAGAACTCTGATCCCTTTTGTACCTCCATCTAAAGATTCCCGTGCTCCTATAATAGGCATACCAGGTGTCAGAGAATCCATGTGGCTCCTGACCTGTGCCAGACGTGTTCCCTTGTCTTTCCCTAGAAGTCGGGGACGGATCCAGCCCTCCTGATGTTTGCTTCTCCTCTCAGAACTCAAGGGAGGGGTGAGAGTGGGGGAGGGCTGGGAGATAAGTCCATCTGGAGGCAGAGCAGGGGATACAGGTTTCAGAGGGAAAGCAGAGAGAGGTTCTAGGTTTGGTCTTCTGCAGAAGGGGACAAGGGAGGCCGAGAGGGTAGACGGCCTGGGAGGTCTGGGAGGATGGGGAGAAACAAGAGGGGTGGGGTGAAATCTGGGCACCTGGGGGTAGGGGCTGAAAAAGGGGACCTAGGAAATTCCAGAGGCACATTTCTCTTTGTCACCTAGGTGCTGGTTGTGTGGTCCCTTACATGGCATTGCAGGGACTTCTGGTACAGTTTTACCTCTATGATGTCCTGCTTTAAGAAAAAGATTCCTTCTTACCAACATTCTGTGATTCTGTGGGGGTAATAATAGAGGAACTCCCCCTCTCAACCACAGGTGGTCAGATGACACGAGCTGGACAATTAGAGCGTCTCATAACATTAGACGTGCTCATAACGTTAGACGTGTCACAGGGTCAGCATGTGACACAGCAGGGCCAACCAGAGCCCACTTTTCAGGAACTGAGGATGGATGTTGGGGAAGGAGTACTCTGTCTATGTGTACTGTGTGGGCTGTGTGAGCGGGGGCTTCTGTACAACCTCCTGCTGTCTCACGGAGAGAATGTGTCTGAAGCCGAAGCCAAGTGGAGGCCTGCAGAGTCTAGAGGTGACTAGGGAGTGTCGAGGACCCTATTTGAACTCCTGGGCCCAGCCACACCTCAAAGTCCTGGCCGTGGGCTTTGAGGGCGACAAGTCCATACGTTTGCTTTGAGTAATGGCCACAGAATCTTTGACAGGGCTCCCCTGGAGAGGTAGGGTGGACCTCAGGTGGTTGGCTAAGCCAGAGGCCTGTGGGCAAGAACTGGGTACCAAGGAGCACCATCAATGGGGCTGTGGGGTGTGGTGGAGCAGAGAGCAGAAGTGGACTCAGAGGAACTGGAGGAGGAGATGCTTACTACCACATGATCTCATTTCATACTCACTCAGCCTTAGAGGTGGGCACTGCTCCTATCCCAATGAGAAGACCAAGGCTGCAGAAGGTGAAGGCCAAGGCCACCCTGTAAGCAAGCAGCAGGACTGGAGTCCAGGCTCACTCCTGCCTGAGTCAATTTTCCTGATAACGAGGCAGTGATCGCTGTGCCCTCACAGCCTCCTCCACCCAGCTGCCTCCTGAATTATCCTGCTGCACAGACCTCATTACCACCAGAGCAGGGAGCATGGCTCCAGCCTCAGTGCACACCTCGGCTGCTAATGAGCACCCTAATTTGATTGGCTCCAAATGAATGTGATGCAAAATTACAAGATGCCAGAAGACACTGCCATAAATCGAATGAGTTGGCTTCAATTTATTATATTTTGAATTCAATTAGATTTCTCCTCCAATCTGCTCTGAATATTAATCCAGCTTCTGGCTAGAGAGTGATACCTGGGAGGGGCTGTTATCATCGAATTCCAGCCTCAGCCATTCAGCTTGGGCTCGGGCAACAGTACTGTACGGAACACCTCAGCCTGGGCGTGGGAAAGTCAAGGAAGTTCAAGGCCATCTGCCAAGCCTCCCGCCAGCGAGTCTGCATATTTCCTGTTGGGGAAGGGATTTAAAGCAATGTACCCGATTAAAATGGTTTTCAATTATTTTTAGTGCATAAACACTTCAAAAGGCTACATAGAAGGCAGTGTTGGAGTCATGCACTTTGTCATGTGACAGGCAGCAAGGGACATGGTGACCCGAGGTCTGGGCTCAGCCACAAACTCTCTATGTGACCAGGGTAAATATCCAACCTCTCCCAGCCTTGATTTCCCCATTTGCCAATTGAGGGAGTTGGACTCCAAGAACGATTTCGATAGCCTTAGATTCTGTGCTGCACACCCACCCACCCTGTCCCCCTCCCGCTGTCATTCTCTGGCCCATTTGCCCTGGAAACCTGACCTCTTCAGTCTGCCTCAGTGGCTCCCACATCTTGGTCCTAGTGCTGCCCCTTGGCTCATAGGGAAGCTGGGCAATGATTATTTACTTTCCTGGGGAAGGAGCAGCCACTAGGGAGGGATGGGGTCCCTGTCACTTCAGGTGGTTACGACGGTCTGGAAAGCCCAGGACTGATAACAAAGGGATGCCGATGACCTCAGGGACCTTCCCAAACTTGGACACCTAGGGGCTGTGACCTCTCAGTCAATAGAAAATTCGGGTATGAAGAAGCCATGCCTGGATTCTGGGCAACTGGAGATGGGGATCTAGGCCAAGAGTCAGAGCACCAAGTCAGGCCTCAGGAAAGCAAAGGTGAATGGGATCCTGGCCAGCTGCTCTCAGGTGGCTTCCATTCATCTCCCAGGGCCAGAGCTGGCAGGAGCAGAGAGATGAGCATGGTGTGGTGAGTGTTCTGGACAGACGCTGGAGACAGATGAGCCATATGTGTGCGAAACAGATAAATGGGGGAGGGGCAGGTCTTCTTGTGAGAACTAAGGTAGCTTGCTGTCTCCTGTAGAAAGGGGGTTGACAAGAGGTCCATCCATTCATTCCTTCAACTATTTGTTATTGCTTTTTTTTTTTTTTGGCTGCATCAGGTCTTTGTAGCTGTATATGGGCTTTCTCTAGTTGCAGTGAGCGGGGGCTACTCTTCATTGCGGTGCATGGGCTTCTCATTGCGGTGGCTTCTCTTGTTGAGGAGCATGGCTCTAGGTGTGTGGGCTTCAGTAGTTGTGGCTCGTGGGCCTAGTTGCTCCGTGGCATGTGGGATCTTCCCGGACCAGGGCTCAAACCCGTGTCCCCTGCATTAGTAGGTGGATTCTTAACCACTGCGCCACCAGGGAAGCCCGGTTTGTTTGTAAAGCCTTGGGACATCTATCTTTTATAGAAACTTGTGACATAGCAGGTCAAACTCCTAGAGGTTCAGCCCAGCAGATAAGAAACAAGGTAGTTTGCTTCTTAAAAAGCGTAAGTTAAATGCTAATAAAGATGATTTCAAATCATCTTCATTGTATTTGACCCTAAAATTTCATCCCAAACGGAGTCACAATACTAGCTTAGGCTGTTCATCCAAATATCAATATTTAATGATCTTTCACTACCACAGTATATCTTGTCATCGACGTAATGCATACAAATAGGAACAAATCAAATAGGACAGAAGAGTTTATGATGAAAGAAAACAGTTGCCAACCTCACTTCTCCCCAGTCCTGGTCTCACTCTCCAGAAGCAAACTTCTTTTAAACATTTCCATTTTTAGTCCTTCTGGTGGATACCTCCATAACTCTAAATAGCATGCATGTGTAGTCTTATTTCTTGATCCATTATCTGTAGAAAATTTATTGAGCCCTACAGTGGAAAAAAGAAATTGCTTCATAGATATGCCTCTCCTTCCTCCCTTCATTTTCCCAAGTTTAATGGTTTCCCATAAGTTTTTTTAGTTCTTCTGTTATTTACTTTTATAACTACACTCTGTAATTATATCTTGATCCCACATTTCATTAACCTCAGTCAGGGTAATGGATTGTGGCAGCCAGTTTTGGTCTGTTTCCATACTCCCCACCCCTTCTTTCTTTTGGGAGGGTATCTTCCTTTCTCTCCTGGGGCTAGGCTGGAGCATGCTCCTGGCCGGCCAGTCAGTGCACTCCATCTCTTTAGCCATGGCAACTGCCTCAATACTGGGCGTGTTCCCTAACCCAGGCCATTAAGCATCTTCCCCAGGCCTTTTACTACTAAGACGTCTTTCTTTTTCTCTGGGACTACCTCTAGCAGGTAAATGGAACATTTACTCTTGTAGGGTCCTTCTGGGCCACCATGTGGAGAGATCCTGCCTGAGAAACACAACCCAGAGGCCAACAGTTGTGAGAGGGGGAGCTAACGAGAGAGAGAGAGAGAGACTAAGTTCTGATGATGGGAAAGACTGCGGATCCATCTCACCTGAAGCCTAGTTTGCCTCTTGACCTTCAGGGCTACATGAACCTAAACATTTCATCATTAGCTCTAACCCAGTGTATTAGCTTTCTGACTAATACAGGGCTAATCACAGCATACTGAACACCCCATCACATATAAGATGAGTATTAACAACTATATTTCCTGTATTATTTGCCTACCACTGCTGTAACAAATTACCACAAATTTAGTGGCTTAAAATTTCACAAATTCTGCAGTTCTGGAGGTCAGAAGTCTGAAATGGGTCTCACTGGGCTAAAGTGTTCACAGGGCTGTGTTCCTCCTTCTGGAGGCTCTAGTGGAGAATCTGTTTTCTTGCTCTTTCCAGCTTCTTATGACTGCCTGCCTTCCTTGGCTTGGTACCTCTCCATCCGTCTCCATCACTAACAATGGTGGGTCCAGTCCTTCTCACATGACGTCACTCTGACCTCCTCTGCTGCCTCCATCTTCCCCGTTTAAAGATTGCTGGGATTCCACTGGATAATCCGGAATGCTCTTTTTCTACCTGAATTTCCCTTTGCCACTGTGATGTTCTTTCTGACACTGCTTCTGACACCCAATATGTGGTATCTTTTCCAACACCAGTCAATTCTCCAGTTCTCCAAGATCAACACCAAATCTCTGATTCTGTTACACAACTCAGTGCCCTACGATTCAACTCAATTCTGACACTAACTACACAAAGTAAGCACAGACCCCACAGTTTTCAGGGTTCCGTCCCTCAGGCTGACCTCAGTTCAGTTGCCAGTCACAAGTACTGCGTCTCCAGGTTACCCACACTTCTGTCCAGATGCTACAAATTTGAAGTTGTTTGAAGTTACCAACTATAATTTTGGATTTCCGTGCTTCTCCTTTCAGCCCCATCAGTTTTTTCTTCACCTGTTCTGAGGCTCTGTTGTTCGGTGTGTACACATATAGTATTGTTATGTCTTCCTCCTGAATTGATCCTTTTATCATTTTATAACGTCCCTCTTTGTTTCTAGTAATTTTCCTTTTTCTGAAGTTCCCTTTATCAGATATTGATATATTATATACACACCTAATTTTTATTTTTTCCTTCTTTTTTAAAAAAATATTTATTCATTTATTTATTTATTGGCTGCATCAGGTCTTGTGGTGTAGGGGCTTATCTCTAGTTGTGGTGAGTGGGCTCAGCAGTTGCAGTGCATGGGCTTAGTTGCCCCGTGGAATGTTGGATCTTAGTTCCCTGACCAGGGATCGAACCAGTGTCCCCTGCATTGCAAGACGGATTCTTAATCACTAGACCACCAGGGAAGTCTCCCCTAATTTTTTTTTTTTTTTAAAGAAGATGTTGGGGGTAGGAGTTTATTAATTAATTAATTTATTTTTTTGCTGTGTTGGATCTTCATTTCTGTGCGAGGGCTTTCTCTAGTTGTGGCAAGCGGGGGCCACTCTTCATCGCGGTGCGCGGTCCTCTCACTATCGCGGCCTCTCTTGTTGTGGAGCACAGGCTCCAGACGCACAGGCTCAGTAGTTGTGGCTCACGGGGCTAGTTGTTCCACGGCATATGGGATCCTCCCAGACCAGGGCTCAAACCCGCATCCCCTGCATTAGCAGGCAGATTCTCAACCACTGTGCTACCAGGGAAGCCCACCCCCCTAATTTTTAAATTCATGTTTGTATTGTTTTTTCCCATTATTTTATGTTCAATCTACCTTTGTCATTGAATTTGAAGTGAGATTTTTGTAAATAGCATATAGTTGGGTCTTTTTTTTTTTCATTTAACATCCACTTTGCTAATTTCTGTCATGCTTGGTGTATTTAGACCATTTAATTTAAGGCAATTATTGAGATGTTAGGGATTAAATCTGCCATTTTATTATTTGTTTTATGTTTGTTTTCTGTGGTTCTTATGTTTCTCTTTTCTTGCCTTCTTATGGGTTACTTGAACACTTTTTAGGATTCTATATTGATTTGTTTATTAGGTTTAAGAGTGTATCTCTTTGTATAGTGGTTTCTCTGGATATTACAATATGTATATATCTTATCAAAGTCTACTAGTATCAATATTTTACCATTCTGAATAAAGTGTTGAAACGTTACCTGTTTGCAGCCTCAGTCATGCCTGCTAAGTGTGTGAAGAGAACCTCTCCCACCTCCTCTGGAATCCTCATATACACTTGGCACTGCAGAAATGTGTTGGACTCCTTCATTCATTAATGGCCCTCCCTTCTCTTTGCTTCTGCCCTATGGGTTTTATTCATTTTAAATTTACAAGATTAAATTTCAGGCTATCTTCAGAAGAATAGGAGGTGAAGGAATAAAAGAATGGAAAGCTCAAAGGGCTCTTTAAGAGGCATGCAGTGGGAGGATCCTGGACTTTGGTTCTGGGCAGATCCGATGCCTCGTGAGTTGGCACTGTTCACTCACTCATCGCGTGGGTAAGTGCGTGATCACACCAACCTCCAGTGTTGTCTCGGCAGCTCACATTGTTGCTGTGAGGATGAGTGAGAGAGAGTGTGTGAGGAGTCTGATTCGGTGCCTGGCACAGAGAGATGCCCTATTGATGGCTCACTATCTTTACACCTGCACCATGGTCAAAAGCTGAGTGCTGGGAAGATGCAGCACATCCCTGTGGGGTGACCACAGGCCTCTTTCACTGGTGATTCCTGAAACAGTCTGACTAAACCACCTTTGGTGCCAAGGAATGTCCCAGGAAAGGAGGTGTGTGGCCCTTGGAGGGAACTGCTTCCTGATGGCTGAGCCGAGTAAGGGAGGGGGTCAGGGCCATTTTAAGAAAGTCACTGCCGGACTTCCCTGGTGGCGCAGCGGTTAAGAATCTGCCTGCCAATGCAGGGGACACGGGTTTGATCTCTGGTCTGGGAAGATCCCACACGCTGCGGAGCAACCAAGCCCATGTGCCACAACTACTGAGCCTGCTCCCTAGAGCCCACGAGCCACAACTACTGAAGCCTGTGCACGTAGAGCCCATGCTCCTCAACAAGAGAAGCCACCGCAATGAGAAGCCCACGCACCGCAACGAAGAGTAGCCCCCGCTCGCCGCAACTAGAGAAAGCCCGCACACAGCAATGAAGACCCAATACAGCCAAAAACAAATAAATTAATTAAATAAAAAAAAAAAAAGAAAGTCACCGCCCACTACACTCTATCCCTTGGGGACTCCACCCACCCCATTTCAAACAGTAAAACCACCACATACACCCTCATTACATGCAGTTTATATATAACTACTATAAAACAACAAGTTCCCTAGTTGACATAATGTTACATATTGTAGGCTTGGGATTAAAATACCTACATATTTCGTCAAAAGATGTTTTTTGTAGCATTTGAGAAGTTTGGAGCTCCTAATGGTTTCTCATGTCGCAAACATTTTTACAGGCCCTGGAAAAACTCAGAGGACCTGCATTCTGGGCTTGCAACAGATGAAACAGCCCTGCCAGCGTTCTCAGGAGGATGGTGGGGACCAGGCTTGCTGGGGGAGGGTCAGCCGATGCCCACCACGCAGGAGGCAGGGCATCATGCCACAAGGATCGGTTTGTTGAGCACACCAACAGCAGGACTGAGCCACAAGCCCCCAGTGAGTGGCCAGTGAGCAGGGCATAGCAGGCTACAGCATCTGGGGTATCAGTGGCGTGAAATCCTGGCTTTGTTGCCTTCTGGCTGTGTGACTTTGGTCATGTTACTTGCCCATCCTGATCCTCAAATACTCTAAGGTCTTTTTACCTTTAGAACCTCTAGGACCAGAACAGCCACGAGGCTCTGGTTTGTTAGCTGCTGCCCCTTATTTAAGTCCTTTTCTCAAATATGGGCGATTGGGTTGGCTTAAAATGGGACATTTCTGGGCACTCTCCTCACTCTGACTTGGAGGCTGTGAGGAAACCCACTGTGCGGAAGGAATGGGGGGAAAATTGAGGCTGGACCTGTGTTTTATTGGCAAAGGGAAGGGGAGATCAGGTGCTTGAGTTACAGAGAATGAGGATCACACACCTTTTCTTAGATTAAAAACATTCCTGAGCTCTTTATGTGCCCTGTTGCAACTCCTAAATTGCTAAAGCCTTATGCCTCCAGGTTGGCCTGATGTGTGGTCTCCATGCTGGTTGGGGTGAGTGAGCCTGAAATGTTCCTCGGCTGAATGGAAAAGCGAGGCCACCTGGGACCTGCCCAGCATCTCACTGTGGGGACTGACAAGCGTGGGCATCGTCAGTGAGCACTTCCTGAGACCCAGCAGGGGAGGCATGGGAGCTTCTGCCTGCTTGGTACTGGGCTGGCCCAGTCGGGGCTTGGGAGGGCCATGCCCAAGAGGGCTGCACCCTGGCCGGGAACACGCCCAGCCTGCCAGCACTCGGCCCAGGGGAGAGGCCAGGCTGGCACAGAAGGGCAAGGTCATGGGGCAGTCATGGCCTGGGGGCCCTTCCTAGCAGGTGAGTCCAAGCCAGGGGTTATTTCTCTCCTGAAAGTGAGGTCCAAATATGGGTTTACTATTGTTATTGCTGTTTTATTATTGCTAGTGTTGGAAATACACATTGAACAATGTTGTGAGCATTGGAGATTAAACATGAATGACGCAAATTCCTCTCTTTTTTTTTTTTTTTTTTTTTTTGGCGGTACGCGGGCTTCTCACTGCTATGGCCTCTCCCGTTGCGGAGCACAGGCTCCGGATGCGCAGGCTCAGCGGCCATGGCTCACGGGCCCAGCCGCTCCGCGGCACATGGGATCCTCCCAGACCGGGGCACGAACCCGTGTCCCCTGCATCGGCAGGCGGACTCGCAACCACTGCGCCACCAGGGAAGCCCCGCAAATTCCTCTCTTAAGAGGCTCACATTCCAGAGGGGGAGACAGATACCCTTCCCCCTAATAAACAGACAATGGCTACAAAATGTAGTAATTTCCCTGAAGAGAAAAACCAAGGGACAGAGAGAAAATAATGGTGATAGGGTGGGTTAGACTTTAGGAAGGGAAATGAGGAGTGGTCCCCGCACAGGAGTAAGGGGGAGGAAGCTGAGGCTCAGAGAAGTAAAGTTACTTACCCCAAGGTCACTTCCTGCTAATGGCAGGGCTAGTGGGCTGTCCCTCCCCACTTTGTCCTGCTCACCATGTCAACATGTTGGGACCAGGGTCTGAGCTGGGGCAGAAACTATGGCACTGCGGGTGTGTGGCCCTGGTGGAGAAGGTTAAGGGGCCCCATGCAGGCCAGAGCCTGAGCCTTCTGTGCTCAGCCTTCAAAGGGATAACTCAGAGTCCTGCATCCTGTCCCTCTCCCAACTCTCCAGGCTTTTCCTGGCTCTACTCTGGTGGGCTCAGGAGTTAAGACCTACGCTGCACAAAATAATGACTGAGAAGTCAGATTTTAAAGGAGAACTTGGAGAACACCACCCTTATTTTATGAAGGAGAAACAGGTCCAGAGACAGTGGGTGATTTGCCTAAGGTAACACAGCTGACCTGGAGTAGTCTCCCAAGAGGTCCCTCAGTGCTCTTTCCCCTTGTGTGGTTATATTCCCTTCTAGGAAACTTACAAGGACCCAAAGGAATGCATCACTAATGGTGTGATTTTGTGGAAGGTGGGAGTGAGCTATAGGAGGCATGAACACAGCCTACTAATAGCATAATATGAAATTAGCACACACTTGGCACATGGTAAGCCCTCCATGATTGCTCTCTTCTTCTTCCATCACTTGGTTAAGATGTGATGTCTGAGTTCTGGGCCTTGCACATTGTTGGCACTCTACCAAAGTTTGCTAATTGACTGCATGAATGCTGAGGTGTGGGGATGTCTTCTTACTTTCTCATCCTCAAAGGACACTCTTTATATACTTAGGGAGGGGGAGGTGTAGGGGGAGTCAACTTTCACCTATTCATGCTGATTATATGCTCCTGCATGCACACGTGCGCGCACACACACACACACACACACACACACACACACACACACTGGACTTCTCAAGCTTTTGGAGCCAGCAAGGAACATAGCCAGGCCTAAGATAATATTTGTTGGCCTCTTTTTTCTTGTGCTTTAACAGAAAAAAACTATCCTCCAAGCCCACGGCTGTGGAGATCTTCCTGGGCAGTGCTCAGTCTTTAATCACGTTCTGGAGGACAGGCTGATCCATGACTCAGGAATCTGCTTGGTTGATAACTCAATTCTGCCACTGGGCCACATTTATAGGCAGTGATAGCGCACCCCACGGAAACCCAGAATCCAATTAGGGCTAAGGGCTGCATCATTTCTCATTCCTCACTCTGCCTTCCACAGCCCCTGACCATCCATCTTCCTTGGCTGAAGGCGCCCTGTGGTCTGCAGGGCAAACTTCTGACCCTCTCACTGGCTGCTCATCAGGCTACTCTCCCAATACTCACAGCAGCCACAGGTATTGGAGTCAAATCTTGAGGGGACAGGCTTTTTTTGGTCTCTGGGACTGGGGCACACAGGACAATTCCGAGCTTTCAGTGAGTGGAGGCGTTTCATTACCTCTATCTGTTCTAGTCTTGGAGGTCCTGGGTATTTTCAAAAGCTCACCCAGCCTGAGAGCCGTTTGCGTGAAGCTGCGTGGATTGCTTCTTGGCAACAAATGTTGAAGCAGAGACTGCTAGAAAATCAGACATTAGGATTTTAGCAATACAGAAAGCAGACCCCAAAGAGTTTTAATCAGCTTCATTTATACAAAAATGCAAATGTGCCATTAGATAAGGGCTACATGGATTTGCATCAGGCCATAAGATCAAAAGTTTCTGAATTTTTCTGAGATTCATACTCACTTCTCAATTCTAGGACTATTAAGGTCCCGCCCCCCCCAACCTCCACCCCCCCAGAAATGTCTGAAGGACTACATTTGTCCCAAGGGCTCAGCCTCCTCATTTTATGAACTATTTAGATAAGGAACAACAAATATCTTTCAACTTGCCTGTCCGCTCCAATAGATTCGTGGTGGCTGCTCTAAAAGTTGGGTCTAGAAGGATTCTGAGTCCTAATTGGGCACAGAAGGGAAGAATGCCACGTTCAATTAGCAAAGCCCTTTCTGCCTGCTGGAGGGTGAGAGGTGGCACATGCGTCACAGGATTTGCTATCTTCCCACTGAACCACTGTAAATTCTGAAAGGGATTTTTAAATAAGACAAATAGATCCAGCCTTCAAGTTGTTCTCAGGATAACAGGCTGAAGAGCAGCAAGTACTCCCAGTCAACAGATGATGCCTTTGTTGAGGCAGATGTAAGCATCAGTGTGCCATACTAGCCAATCACATGGACTTGGACAAAGCCTGCTTCTGACACTTAACTGCTGGGTGGCAGTGGGCTAATCATCTCTATGCTCTGAGCCACAGTATTTGTAAAAGGAAGATAATACCTATCTCACAGGGTAGTTGTGGTCACTAAATGACATCAGATTTTGAAGCATTAGATGCTTACCTTTTAATTATCATTGGTGTAGAACCCCAGGCAGGTCTCTAAACTTTGCCTTGGGTACAGAGAAGATTCCACAGAGAGGCCCTGTTCTGAATTTCAAGTGGTGCACGGCAACCTTCAGCAGAAGAAGACAGAGGCCATTCAGCACAGAGGAGGACATTCTGCCCCCTTGGTTAGGGAAATCTGAACTAGGGGTTAGAAAAAAAATTAGGGTTAACATTCAAAGCACCTTTCCTGAAATAAAGGAAGACTTGAATGTACTGACTGAAAGGGAAATTGATACAGAGTGGTCAACACTGAGACAGATCCTAATAAATGAATATTTGACTTTAAAGAAAAAAAATTCTAAGGGTGTCCAGTGAAAAACCATCCCTTTAAAAGCCAAGTTAAAAAAATCCCCAAAACAAACAAATGAAAAAATCACATAAAAATTCAAACCAAGAGAAGGACTTCCGGAATGGCAAAATAAGACCTCTGAAAATATGCTCCTCCATTAAAGCAATGAAGATGCTGGCAAAAATTGTTGAAATCAACTTCTTCAGAGCTCTTGGAAAAAAACAAAGGTTTTCAACAATCTGAGTGTCATTTATTGAAGTGAAATGACTGAATCATGATAAGAATAGCAAATTTTATGGTGTTTTAACTTGCCTTATTCCCATCCTCCTCTCAAACTCCACTGTAGACTTGAAAACCAGAGGCCTCACACCCCTGGTAGCTGTGGAAACCAGCAGCTTGGCAGCCCCTGAAGAGGACAGAATGGTTTGGAACTTTCCAAAAAACCCCATCCCCAAAGAATTGTCAGTATTTGATCTGACAGCTCCCTGGAAAATATCCCTTCTTAGGGATTACTTTTATTTGACATGGCTCAGAGCTTACTCTGTGCAAATAGCCCTAATCTGGGGACGTTTGTCAAAAACAATCAGCGACCTGGGGTGACAATACCAGCTGGGGATAACAAGAAACTGATCAAAATGCTTAAAAGGAAAAACTGGGGAATGAGGTATTCATAGGGGTTTGGAAAAGCTGGGGCATATTCCCGGAATTCTAGAAGGCCGCATGCATGTGCTGTGTTGTATGCATGCCCAAGACCTGCATAGGGTTTAACCTCCAACTGACCTTGAGGCACAGAGAAAGCAGGAAGTAAAGATGGAGGCAGAGTTGTAAGTGCAAGACTTGTATACTGAAAACCATAAAACACCATTAAAAAAAATTAAAGAAGACATAAATAAATAGAAAGACTGCCTATGTTCATGGATTTGGATGGGTTAATATTGTTAAGACAGCAATACTTCCCAGCTGGTCTACAGATTCAATGCAATCCCAATAAAAATCTCACCTGCCTTTTTCTCAGAAATTTGCAAGCTAATGCTAAAATTCATGTGGAAATGCAAGGGACCCAGAATAGCCAATATAATCTTGAAACAGAAAAACAATGTTGCACACTTGCTTTTGTTAATTTCAAAACGTACTACAAAGCTATAATAATCAAGACAGTGTGGTACTGGAAATGGAATAGAATGAGGATCCAGAAACAAAACGCTCACATATATGGTTAATTGATTTTTGCCAAGACAATTCAATGGGGAAAAAAAGTCTTCAATAAATAATGCTGGGACAACTGGATGTCCATATGCAAAAGAATTAAATTGGACCATTACCTCACACTACATACAAAAATTAACTCAATTGGATCAAAATTCTAAATGTAAGAGCTATTAGAAGAAATTATAGGAGTAAATTTTCATGGCCTTGAACTTGGCAAAGGATTCTTACATATGACACCTAATGCAAGAGCAAGAAAACAAAAGCTAAGTAGACTGGATATCATCAAAATTAAAAACTTTTGCTTTTCAAGAAAGTCAAAAGATAATCCACAGAATAGGAGACAGTATTTGCAAATCATAAATATGATAAGGGACTTGCATATAGAATATATAAACAATTTTACAACTCAACAGGAAATGACAAATAACCTAATGAAAACGTGGGCAGAGGATTTGAATAAACATTTATCTAAAGAAGATATACACATGGCCAAAAAGCACATGAAAAAATGTTCAACATCATTAGTCAGTAGGTAAATGCAAATCAAAACCACAATAAGATACCACCATCCACTCGCTAGGATGGCTTTAATAAACGAGACAAATAATAATAAGTGTTTATGACGATGTGGAGAAACTGGAAACATTATACATTGTTGGTGGGAATATAAAATGGTTCAGTCATTTTGGAAAACAGTTTGGCAGTTCCTCAAAAAGTGAAATGAAGACTTACCATATGACCAAGTAATTCCACTCCTAGGTATATATCCAAGAATTTGAAAATATATGCCCTCACAAAATCTCTTATCGGTATATTCATAACAGTATTACTCATAATAGCCAGAAAGTAGAAACAATCCAAATGTCCATCAACTGATGAAGGGATAAACAAATGTCATATTCCATTCTGGTAGTGGGAGAGAGAATTAACCAGGGAAACATGGCTAATTCACTAAACTCACTAAAAGGAAGAAAGGACGTGGGCTGACAATTCATACGAAAACAAGTACAAAAGGCTTTTTATATGCAAAAAGCATCACGTGTTCAAAACCACTCGTTGTAGGAAGACAAATTAAAATGTCAATTTATTACTTTACTCACCAGATTAGCAATGATCAAATTTTAAAAATTTACTGTGTTAGTGCAAGGGTTAGGAAACTGGTACTTTGCTTCTTTATTGATGAGAATGTCAGTTTGGGGGCAATTTGGCAAAATTTATCTCAGTTACCATTCCACATGCCCTTTGATCCATGCACTATATTTTAGGAGTCTATCCTATGACTGTACTGTATGAAGTCATACGAGGATGTTTATTGCAGCATATTTTCGATAGCAAACAACCACAAACATCCTAAATGTCCATTGAGCAGTGACTTGCATTTATCATATTACCCAACAACTGCATTCCTGGAAATTTATTAGAGAAATTAAAATTTAAGTCCACACACAAACTGTATTCAAATGTTCATAGCAGCTTTATTTATAATATTTCTTTGATGACTAATTCACATACAATGAAATGCACAAATCATAAGTTTTACAATTCATTATGTTTGGCAAATGCATGCACTCCCATAATCCACTCTTTATAAGATTTAAAACATTGCTAACATCCCAGAAAGTTCCTTTGTTCCCCTTCCAGTTAATCTCTGCTATATCACAGCATCCCCAAATCCCAGGGCAATTAGTAGTCTGATTTCTTTCATCGTATATTAGTTTTCAACCATAATTCAAAAAGAGTCATGTGCCACAATGTTCATTGCAGCTCTATTTACAATAGCCAGGACATGGAAGCAACCTAAGTGCCCATTGACAGATGAATGGATAAAGATGTGGCACATATATACAATGGAATATTACTCAGCCATAAAAAGAAAAGAAATTGAGTTATTTGTGGTGAGGTGGGTGGACCTAGAGTCTGTCATACAGAGTGAAGTAAGTCAGAAAGAGAAAAACAAATACCATATGCTAACACATACATATGGAATCTAAAAAAAAAAAAAAAAGGTTCTGAGGAACATAGGATCAGGACAGGAATAAAGATGCAGATGTAGAGAATGGACTTGAGGACACGGGGAGGGGGAAGGGTAAGCTGGGACAAAGTGAGAGAGTGGCATGGACTAATATATACTACCAAATGTAAAATAGCTAGCTAGTGGGAAACAGCCGCATAGCACAGGACGATCAGCTCAGTGCTTTGTGACCACCTAGAGGGTTGGGATAAGGAGGGTGGGAGGCAGACGCAAGAGGGAGGAGAAATGGGGATATATGTATACGTATAGCTGATTCACTTTGTTGTACAGCAGAATCTAACACACCATGGTAAAGCAATTATACTTCAATAAAGATGTTTAAAAAAAGTATATTAGTTTTCATATACATGGAATCACACACTGTATATTCCTTTATGTCGGGCTTCTTTTGGTCAGGAACATGTTTCTGAGATTCTTCTGTGTTGTAATGTACATCAATAGTTCATTTCCTTTTTATTGCCTGTTAGTGTTCCATTGTATGGATACACCACAATTTGTTTATTTATTCCTCTGTGGATAGACGTTTGGATTGTTTCTCATTTTCTTCTTTTATGAATAAGGCTTCTGTGAACATTGTCTCTAAGTCTTTTGTTAGAGATGAGTTTTCACTCCTTTTGAATAAAAACCTAAAAATGGAATTGCTGGATCATACAATAGGGAATATATTTAAATTTATAAGAAACAACCAACTATTTGCAAAAGTCTTTGCATCATTTACTTTCTCACTAGCAAAACAGATGAGCCTATTTGAAATTTTTGATGATTATGCAGTTTTTATGTGAGTATTGGCTATATTCCTTTGTGAAGTGTTTTTCAAGACTTTTGCCCATTTTTAAATTGGGCTTTTTATTATTGAATTGTAGAAATTCTTTCTTTTTCTCCAGCTTTATCAAGATATAATTGACGTATAACATTGTGTAAGTTGGAAGTATACAATTATGTGTTGTAAAATGCTTATCACCATAGCATTAGTTAACACCTGTATCACATCACATAATTACTGTTTGTTTTGTTTCAAGAACATTTAAGATCTACTCTCTTATCAGCTTTCAAGTATATAATACAGCATTAAAACCACAATCACTCTGCCGTACATTAGATCTCCAGAGATTATTCATCTTATAACTGGAAGTTTGTACTCTTTGACTAAGAGTTGTACGAATTCTTAAATATTCTGGCATCAAGTACTTTGTTTGGTATGTTTTGTGAATACTTTCTTCCAGTCTAACTGGGAGATGGATCATTTAAAAAAAATTATTTATTATATTTATTTATTTTTGGCTGTGTTGGATCTTCGTTGCTGCATGCAGGCTTTCTCTAGTTGCCGCGAGCGGGGGCTACTCTTCGATGCGGTGGGCAGGCTTCTCCTTGTGGTGGCTCCTCTTGTTGCGGAGCATGGACTCTAGGCACGCGGGCTTCAGTAGTTGTGGCACGCGGGCCCTAGAGCGCAGGCTCAGTAGTTGTGGCGCATGGCCTTAGTTGCTCCGCAGCATGTGGGATCTTCCTGGACTAAGGATCAAACCCGTGTCTCCTGCATTGACAGATGGATTCTTAACCACTGTGCCACCAGGGAAGTCCTCTATTCATTTTTTTACTGGCAAAGTTTAAAATTTTGGTGAGGTTCAATTTATCAATGTTTTTCCATTGTAGTTACTGCTTTCTCTGTCTTGTCTAAGAAATATTTTCTTATCCTAAGGTGGTGAAGATATTCTGTCTATTCGAGAAGCTTTTAAGTTTATTTCTATGATTTATCTCTAATTATTTTTTTTACCAGATGCACATTATATTTAATATTTAAAAAATAACTAATTAAAGAAAAACATGTAGGAGTCAGTAGGAACATCAGTGGCCTTGAAGTCCAGGGTGTATCTTTATTGTGTCCAGCCAGGTGGCCTTGGGCATTTCCCTCCCCAGGGAACAAAGTGGGCTAAGGAAGTGAGTGCAACAGTGACCCACTGAGGGTCAGTACAGGTAAGTTTTGGTTTTTTTTTTTTTTTTTTTAACATCTTTATTGGAGTACAATTGCTTTACAATGGTGTGTTACTTTCTGCTGTATAACAAAGTGAATCATATCCCATATCTCCTCCCTCTTGCATCTCCCTCCCACCCTCCCTATCCCACCCCTCTAGGTGGTCACAAAGCACCGAGCTGATCTCCCTGTGCTATGTGGCTGCTTCCCACTAGCTATCTATTTTACATTTGGTAGTGTATATATGTCCATGCCACTCTCTCACTTCGTCCCAGCTTACCCTTCCCCCTCCCCGGGTCCTCAAGTCCATTCTCTACGTCTGCATCTTTATTCCTGTCCTGCTCCTAGGATCTTCATAACCAAGTGTTTTTGAATCTAATTGGAGAAGCTTACTGCTCCGCAGTGAGGACGCTCCAGAAAGCTGATATGTAAGAAAACGTGGAACTCCCCGTACCCAGTACTGACGAGGGCCAGGGATCCCCCTCCACAGTGCCTCAGCCCTCTCTGCCTGGGCAGTGGGTGTCCACCCCTTTCTGCTACTTTGAGTCTAGACCAGCTTGGGGCTTCCTGCTGCACCCATGCAAGACTGGGCTCTGCCTGCTTGTGCAAGGGTGCTATTTGCTCTCTGGGGGGCGGAGGAGGCTTTACAATTCACATACCGTCACACAGGGATCTGGGGAGGAGGGCAGAGCAGTGACTTCACCTAAGGTGTGGAAATGTCTGCCCCTGCTGGTGTGTTCCTTCAGAACACAGATCTAGGAATGGGAACAGAGGAATAAAGGCAGCCTAGGAAGGGGAGGAGGGGCTGAAACGAAGGGCAACATGGGGCAATGGGCCCCAGTCAGACTGGCACAGGGAGACCCAGGGAACACGGCAGAGTCTGGCATTTGTGGTGAGTCAGTTCACCCTACGTTAATCAGTGAGGGCCTATGTCCCACCAGGCCAGGGGCAGAGCTTAGATGACTGACTTCTGTTTCAATTAGGATCCATTTATGACAGGGTGGGATGGAGGTGAGGGAGGGGAAACTTATCTGTGAGGGGCTGCAAACAGCAGACACAGGGGCAGTGGGATAGGGCAGTCATGACTCACCCATGGCTAATCTGGTCTCTCTGGCAGCAAGGCATTCTGGGAGTAAGAGAAATACTGAGTTCTGGAGAGGAAGGCTTGGCTGTAAAGCTGTGGTCCTATGTCGGAGCTGACTGGCCCAGACAGAGTGAGGCAAGTGTGTCCAGTCAAAACTGAGTGTCAGGCACCCCCAGGTTTTGGGTCTGGGAGACGCTGATGGGAGTCTAGCTCCAGAGCACATCACAGAGGTGGTGTAAGCCCTAATCTCCAAGCTGGTAGCCCCAGAATTCCATCACAGCACAGCCCCAGGGCCAGGCCCAGAACCAGGAGCAGGCTGGCAGGGGAATAAAGGTATCCCAGGCCACTGGGGTATCAGACAGGTCCACTTCAGCCCAATCCCATGAGGGAACTTGGACACCTACTCAGGGCCATGGAAGTCCCCAGAACCTCACACTCAGGCTCAGGGCTCACAGAGCTATTTCAGAATTTATGGGCTGATGGTGAGAGCTATGGAAATCAACATCCGCTCCTCACTACGGGGACAGAGACGCAGTGGCCTGGAGCTACATCACAACTACATATAAAGATTTCACTTCCCAGGATCAGAACAGAGAGTGTCCAAGCTTAGCTTCCCTCTTGGGAATTATCTCCCGGACCACAAAGCACTAGGCAGGAAGGGTGGTGGGAGTTGCCCTTGGTAGCTGCAATAGCTTCAGCTCTGGGCTCCCCTCCTCCAGACTCACGCAGGCACACTCACCTTTGTAGTGCTGCCGGAAATCTTACTAAGTTCCATCCCAGATGCCCCTTGCCTGAGCCCTGAAAGGCTCTGGTTCCCCGGGAAATAGTTTGAGCTTCTCAGCCTGATACCTCCCTGACTTGGCTGCTGACATCTTTTGATTTGTTTTGTTTTTTGTTTTTTTGCGGTACGCGGGCCTCTCACTGTTGCGGCCTCTCCTGTTGGGGAGCACAGGCTCCGGACGCGCAGGCTCAGCCGCCATGGCTCACGGACCTAGACACTCCGTGGCATGTGGCATCTTCCCAGACCAGGGCACAAACCTGTGTCCCTTGCATCGGCAGGCAGACTCTCAACCACTGCGCCACCAGGGAAGCCCAGCTGCTGACATTTTTATCTTTTGACTTTCTCACCATTCCTGCAGTCTGATAGAGACCAGAGTTCCTGGGTGTTTGCATTCCTCCCTCTGCCTGGAATGTTCTTCCCTGTCCTGTCTAACTGATAAGCACTGAGTCATCCTTTGAGACCCTGCTCAAGCATTGCCTTCTTTATGAAGACGTACCTGGCCAGCTCCAACCTGGTTGCAGTTAGAATGCTTGGCCATAGTAACAGACAACGTAAGGTGTTGACCACAAATCTATTCCTCCTTTTGCTTCTTACCAAAGTATCCTGATTTTGTCCAAGTAGTCAACCCTCAGCAAAATGACCCCTTGCTCAAGGAGAAAGTAGAAGGAGGCCAGGCCCAGCATGCTAGCCCTGTCCCCCTGGTGGCAAGAAGCCAACACTGGTGGGCATGTGCTCAGTTCTGGCCACTGCCCGAGTGCCCCATGGGATGGTGGTCAGGTGTGACGAGCTCTTACAAAGGGGCTCAATCAGGGATTGATTCTGCTGGACTTGTTTTTCACTGCAGTGTCAGAAACTGAAACAGGGCCCGGTGCCAAGTAGGTGCCAAAAGAGTTGCAAGAAGCTGCCTTCCCTGTTAGAGCCTTTTCAGGACTGTTTTCATTGGGTTGGCTGAGCAGGCATCCCTCCTTGGGGGAGTTCACAAGGCCCAGAGTGTCTTCTCAGAATCAGAGACCATGAAGGACTGGCTCAGGCTCGATGGCTATTGGGTCTTCTGTCCTCCCAAAGTCCATGCTCTTGTTTGTTGTTGTTTGTTCAAAAATATTCACGGAATGCTGGCTATGTACCAGCCACTGCATGTTCACAAATGAACAAAACCAAGTTCCTGCCCTCAAGGGGCTCACAGCTTTTTGGAAGGAGACACATAAACAGATAATTATCCTCTGATGTCATAAGGGCAGTGATTCTGTGCAATAGAGAGACTTCTTGGTTGCTAACAAGAACATTGTCTCTGGATAGTATAAGCAGAAATGGAATTTATGAAAGGTCATTTGATAGCTCACAGAATCCGGTACCCAATGGAAACGATGTCTCAATCACGTAGTAGGACAAACTCTGAACTCAGCTGACTAGAGCAGCGTCTGCCCTTCCCCACCAGGCATTGCAACGGAAGAAAATGAATCCACTTTCAGAGAAAGGGAAACCTTGGATCTGAGGATATCGAGGAAGTCCATGAATATATAATGTATCATAGAGAGTTAGAAAACAAAACAACATTTTTCGTTATAGAACCACGAGCAGGGCACACATACTCTCTCATTTTCCTTCTTTGCTGAAATCAAACTGACCGGACCTCCAATGGCAAAGCATTGTACTTTAGGAAAGGGTCTGTTTCATCAGAAGTACCCCAAAGCTTATTCCAGCAAAAATGATTTGGAGGTAGAGGACACTATCAGTGTCCTGGCCAGGTTCCTTTGCCAGTCGGTGCCCCTTTTCCCCCCAGTGGTCACAAGAGTCAGCTAATGACACCTAGCTGGCCCCTTCTCTGGAGAATGCCCTCAGCTAGACAGGAGCCATCTCACAGGGAGGGCACATGACCCCCCAAGCTGCTGTAGCTGTGACCCCAGGAGGAGAGAGCATCTCTCCAATCTGAGGAGACCTGCTGCTTCCACCCTGTGGGGATGGCGGGGAGCTCCACTGGGAGTGACAATGAACTGCACGGTTCTGCTCAACAGATTTCCCTGCTGGACACATAGTTGGACATCACCACGTTTCCTAGGCCGTCTCCTTGGCTGTAGCTTTCTTGAGGTCCCTGTTTGGACATGTCAAGCCAGTTTTGGGGTGGGTCGCAAGGGAATCTTTTGCCCAGAGAACCAGCATGCCAAAGGATTGCAGGGTGGAGGGATCTTCTAAGTCCTTTCTAAAGGGCTTTGGCTGAAAGTGACTCAGTGACTCAGCACTGGAAGAAAGTCCAGGGAGGGACTTGAATAAAAAAAGAAAAAAGAATTATTACCACCCGAGAGCCTCGCCCGAGGCCTGACAGACAGCCCTGAAACCCAGCAGTAGGGATTGAGGCCTGGTCCTGCCGGGGTCCCTTAGACCCTGCTCCAGCCCTACAGACAGCAGCCATGCACATGGGACAGTTGTGCTGCATGAGTTGTTCAATATTTTAAACTACTTGTTCAGAGTTTAAGACAATGGCCACCAAATTCTTTGACATTTGTCCCATTGACAGATGGGGACTGTGTTTCCTTCCCTTGAAGCTGGGCTGGATTGTGATGACCTTGACCAATAGGGCATGACGGAAGTGATCTGTGTGAGGTTTTTTCACAGAAGGAAATGCAGCCTTGAGCCGCCACATAAGGGCTTCCAGTACCCTGGGCCCCAACCCTGGTGAGGTCACATGTAGGAGTGTTAGGGGACAGTCCCAGCTGAGCCCAGCCTTCCAGCCATCTCACCATCACCCAGCATGTGAGTGAAGAAGCTTCCAGATGATTCCAGCATCTGCCCTAGAGTTCTCTTGACATTTGGGTCTTCCTGACAGAGTCTCCAGACTTGCTGGAGCAGAGACAAGTTATCCGCACTGGGCAACAGGTCTGAATTCCTGACCTACAAAACCCAGGAGCATCATAAAATGATGGTTTTCTACCACTACCTTTGAGGTGGTTTGAAAGCAGCAATTGCAGCAGGGTTTCCACCTCTGCAGGTAAAGGTAAAGAATCTGAGACTCAGACACACACACACACACACACACACACACACACACACACACACACACACACACGAAGTGATTAGGTCAGAGTCACGAGAGCCAGTGCAGGGCAGAGCCAGAATCTACCTCTCCTCTGTGTGAGCTCAAAGCCCCACTGATCTGCCTCACTCTTTGCTCCCAGGTATTTCTTCCCCAAAGCTGCTTATTAATCTGCCCTTTAATAAAGCATCATTGTTATGTGATGACCTGCATGGGGAAAGCCTGGTCCTGCCCTACAGACCCCTGGCAGGCACTGTGATGAGATACTTGTAAATGAATTGAAGTCCCGCCGATGTGGCATGACACTTGGACCTGACATGGACATGTATAAACATATTGTCTAGCCCTGAAAACAAACAAACGATTCTCAGGGTTGCACTCTATAAAAGTTTCTAGTTTGCAAACTAGAAAATGTTTGGAGGAGTTGGCCCCAAACCGGGCTTTAAGAGGGACAGTTGAAGGGACTGAGGACATTTAGCTTTGACAGAAGAAGTCTTGGTAGAATATGTGGGCTGTCTTCAGAGATCAGAAATGTTGTTAATGGGAAAGGATAAGCTTTGTAGCCCTAGATGGCATAGTCTGGAGAGTAGGCTCTATGGGGTAGAATTTGGCTAATCAAAGTGGTTCTACTTTGGTCACCTCTAAAAATCCAAAGACACTTAAGTTCCAATGTACAAATCTTTATTGTTTTGAAAAGCACAACACAGGTATCTCAGCTTCTCCTGCAACCAGTTCCCATTGCCATTTGGTCAGGATTAGAGATTCTCCAGGCTTGCGTCATGGGAGGAAGGAGCAGCTATTTTGATCAAGGACTAGAGAAGCCCAAGCCTCTTAGAACACAGTGTCCTTGTGTCAGGCCATTAATTTTCAGCTTTCTCTGTTGGTAGGATGATGAGAGAATTTTTCTTCTACTTATAGCCTAGTATTTTAAAATGAAGCTGGTGAATGAATGTTGGTGATAGCCCACTTGGCCTGGATATATGTGTTCCTTTCTCAGCTGCCCACAAGCATGTGCTCAGAAACAAACAAGCTCTCACAGCCTTCTCTGGTTGCCTGAAAGTGAAGCATATCAGCTGAGACACTTATTAAAATTCCATATTGTCTGGTCTATTCTCTGCAGATCTCAGATTAGTAGATGGGAGTGGGCTGAGAGCCTAGGGGACTCTGTGACCAGTCAGGCTTGGGAAGCTCCTGTGTAGGGAGAAAGAAATCATCACGAGCCCCTGTAGACCCCTTCATGCTGAGGTATTTGTCAGATCAGATATATGCTAAGGTTGGCAATGTGCTCACACCTGAAAATGACTTGGGAAGACAGTGGAAGTAGGAGCCCCAGGCTGATCCTTACTTCTGGGTCAGAGAAACTGGCTGGAAAGCACTGGAAGCTGGGAGACAGAGGACTGAAAGCTGTGCTGTGGCTCCCCCCACCCCCATCCCCATCCATGGCCAAGGTTGAGCAAGCAGGACCCAGTGGCTCCACCTTCTTGACCTTTGCTCTTGTCCTTCTGAGCCTTCAGGGGTCACTGCCCACCAGGTTCAGCAGGGCATTCTTGTAGTCGCTGCTTGTGTCTTCCTGAGGACAGGAGGGATGTGAGAATTAGAAGGGGGGGTGGTTTGTGGCATTGGCTTGACTTGGAGTCACCTGCATCAGGAACAGCTGCTCTTATTACCAGGAGTTGTGCTTCTCTGCGGGAGACCTGGAACATTCCTCTACAGGTTCCTATGCCACAGGCCCCTCACTGTCACCCATCTTTCTTTGTTTTCCATTTCAGGCTGTTTCTATTGCCACTCCCAATCCCCTACCACCTACTGCCCCATTCTGAAACATCTTAAAGCAGAAACATCTTTTTAACATACTGTAAGCTATGTGTGTCTTGGAAAGTGTAGTGAACAATGGACACTTGTAGAATAACTAGAGGCTTGACTTAATAGCCAGTGAAGACTTAGGGATATATTTCTCATGACTTGACTTCTGTTAATGAAGCTGTCAAGGCCTCATTTGGTATTAATGGCTAGAAGAGCTTTTTCTCTTGAAGTTATAGCAGTGTGATAATCACTGTGTTTTCTCAGCTCTAGAATGTTCACTAATTGGAATCAGGTTAGGCAGCCCACTGGAGCTCATATGATTTATGTCCTTAAATTTTTGCTGTCAGGACTACCTATATCTGTATTTGAATGCTACGCCTCGACTCCGACTAAACTATTTACTCTCACTGACTCTTCAGATATGGTTCCTTCTGCAAGGATTCGGTGTGTCATTTTCAAAGGGGCAACCATAACTCAAATGCAAAGCTAACTTACTGGGTGCAATGTACAGGGGCCTCCACTAGCTACACCGACCTCCTTGCTGATCCCTGTATGTAGCACATAGCAATGAATGCAAGAGTGTGATACCCACTGAGGAGGGACGGACACGTGTGACTTATGACATTGGTCACAGCATTCAGGTTTCCCAGTAAGGTCTCTGTTTAAAACTGCTGTTAGAAATGGGAACTCGGGTTTCCCTGGTGGCACAGTGGTTGAGAGTCCGCCTGCCGATACAGGGGACACGGGGGTCCGGGAAGATCCCACAGGCCGCGGAGCGGCTGGGCCCATGATCCATGGCTGCTGAGCCTGCGCGTCCGGAGCCTGTGCTCCGCAACGGGAGAGGCCATAACAGGGAGAGGCCCGCGTACCGCAAAAAAAAAGAAAAGAAATGGGAGCTCATGGCTCACCATGATCATGCTGCTGAGGGTCTTGCCGTACATCTCCTTGAACTGACACTTGATGAGATTTAAGTCAATCTCACTCCTTGAAACGATGTTTCGTATCAGGGTCCCATCGTGAGTTCCTGCTCCCTGAATAAGACACAGCAGTCAACCATCACTTCTTGCCTTCCTGGTCCATCTCTGTGATAATGGACAAATCTATGTTGGGTTCAGGGGGCTTTCGTAGGGGATGGAGGTACAGGAATGAGCCTCCGCTTTAGCAGTGAAGCACTGAGAGGGATGCGCTAAGGGATCCCTTGATCTCTTCTCACTCACTGCTCATGTTTGTCTCTTATTAGACGCCAAATACCCCAGATAGCAGTGTGTGTTTGATTTGCTTCATCAGATTCTAGACACAAAATGTTCACTGCTCCAGGAATAAGGCCTCTTCCTAGGGCAGCAACATCATGAAATCAGCTTAACTGACCAATTCACATGCAGGACCCTCCTGCTCACTTTCATCCTTGATCACTCTCATGTCAGAGGGAGCCACGTGACCAAGGGAATCCCATGCCCTCTCTCACTTCCTGGCCAGATGTAGCCAGAGAGCTTGGGGTTCTTGCTTCAGGTGATGTTAGCAACCATCAGTCAGAGAAGGTGGGCTGACTTTAATCTCCAGGAATTACTTTCACTATCTATCTTCCAGTGTGGTTCCAGATACCAGAGCCTCCCTTGATATGAGTGTCTTGAACATCTGAGTGGCCAGTGCTGCCTTCTGGACAACAGGCAAACCCAGACGGGCACCCTGGCACACGCAGTGTTGTTGAACTGCTGTGTGTGGCAATCTCCCTCTTAAACATGCCTGTTCAAAGGATGCCTTGACCTCCTGGCAATCCTGACTTGTGCTTTGTCAAGGAGGCCACGTGGACAATGATGCATAAATAAAATCAGAATAAAAAAGACAATTGCACTGGCTTGGACTCAAATCAACACTTTGCCACCTACTAACTGTGTGACCTTGACCACAAGTCTTGGTTTCACCCCCTCTGGGAGGGCAGATTACTACATAAGTTTCACAGGATTGTGGTGAAAGTTCAGTACCATGCACACCTGTTGAATGCACCTACTCAAATTCAGCCTTCAGGAGCTGTCGCTGTTGCCCTCTGAGAACTAAAACCCTTCTGGTCCACAAGAGGCTGGGATAAGAGGAGACCCAAGTGTCGGAGACTTGGGTGGTGGCTCTGAGCTCCTTGGCTTTGCGGTTGTGCCGTGTAGGACTGAGGGTCAGGCACACAGAAGACAGAACAGTTACCTTCATGGCATAGTAAAGGCGCTCTGCAAAGTAGCTGTGGAGGTTCCGGGTGCATTTCACTGTCAAACAGGAAAGTTCTGTTAGCAACCAGAGGTTGTAGGCGACATTGTATACATGTTTATTTATTTATGTCTTGCTTTGGGTCTTAAGGGTTAGTGTTGTGCAAGTCTTGGCCTATTTATCTGTACTCTGCCTAGTCCTAAAATGAGAGGCTTTGTGTCAGGAGGGGTGGGGCAGGGAAGGAAGCCCAGGGCACTGGGCACAGGTGCAAAGACCGAGAGTAGGCAGACAAAAGGGAAAGGTGTGAAATGCACTGGGATCCACAGGGCTGGTCTGGCTCATCAGAGCACAGCTCCACCAAGGGAGTCCCTGGGCTCCTACATTCCAGACACAGCTTCACCAAGAATCTAGCCACACAGCTCCATGGAGGAGCCACCGTTGTGGTGACCACTGGCCTCTGAGTGCCTGCTTTACATGTCACCTCTCAGAGGGCCCCTGCAGATTGAATTCCCTTGTGACAGATGGGTTTTGGACCCAGAGCAAGAAGGCACCCAGGGCATCTGGCCCTATCCTTGCTTTCATGGATGCTGTTTCAGAGACTTGGTGTCTGGGTGGGGAGGTTGGTGTTTTAATCCAAGGTGGCAGAAAGAGCGAGGGCTTTGAGGGAGGTAGGCATGAGTTTGAACCCTGCTTGATGGCACCAGGTGCCTAGTGACTTGACCTCCCTGCCTTGCACCATCCTCACGTGTGAAGTGAGTGGTGTGAGTCTTCAAGGATAAACAAACAGTAAGTGCCCAGCACTCCAGGGCCCGGCATAGCCTTGCTTTTCCCTGCCTGTAGATTTTTTTCAGTTGTTTAAATCGGATCCAGGGGCTGCCTTTGGAAGCTGAGACTGGAGCAGGAGGCATGCTTAGATGCTCCGACATAGATTGGATTTATCACAGAAGTCAAAGGCAGCTGGGAGAGTCAGATGCCCCAGTTTACCCCCATGGACCAGGACACACTGTGCAGCTCCCCTGGCTGCTCGGCACCCAGTGGACACAGCCTGGTGTGGAGGTGACCTTGGCTCCATCATGGGAGGGAGGAGGGAAGTCCCTCTGCCCTGGGCCTCAGTTCTTTACTCTGCAATGACTCCTCTCCCTGTCACTTTGCCTCTGGACCCCAGGATGTGCTCTGCAACCTGTCCTCCTACATGAATCTGACCTCATGCTTGGTGGAAGGTTCTCAGTGTTCCCCTAGTGTCAGACCACCAATCACTCAGTTTGGATTCCAACTACACATCATCATTTCTTCAATCAGCAACTGAGGCAGGGACCAAACCCCTGGCTAAAGTCCAGCTAGGTGATTCCTTCAGGGCTTCACAGTCAGAACCAGAATGTTCCTTGTGTGGCTGCTGTGGGTGAGCACAGGCCCTGGGTCCGGCACAATCCTGCACATGTGTGCATACACACACGTGCACACTCACACACACAACTCGCGCACACAACTCCCACGCACACACTCGCACGCTCGCACGCGCATGTGCGCACACACTCGTGCGTGCACACACACTCACACGCGTGCACATGCACGCACACTCAGTGCATACACACACTCACATGCGCACACCACCCACTCACGTGCACGCACATGCACTCGCACGCACACGCAAGCACACACGCTCATGCACACACATGTGCACACTCAAGCACACACACTCATGCACACGCACATATATGATGACACACTCACACGGCACTGGGCACTCTGTGGGCAGCACAGAGAACAATCTCTGGCAGGCCACAGCACACTGAGGACACGAGGGTCTCTCCTAGTACCTCCAGTGTCCTGGGTGAAGGGTACATGCTGAGAGTGGCAGCTGGTGTGGAGGTTGGCTTTGAAGGTGAACATAGGGACCCAGCACTTGCTATTGCGCCCTGGGCCCTTCGCCCTTTGGTGCTGCCCCACTTCTGAGCCCCAGGGCCAGCGGACACACGTGAGCCTGAGCACGGAGCTCCGTCTCTTACCCACTGTGAGCATGGCCTCCTCCAGTGAGCCGTGGGTCTCACTCTTGATGCTGTCCTCAATGCTCTTGCTGGCAATTTTCTCATATTCCTCAAACACTGTGGAGAAAGGCCTTCTCTTAGGGGACATGCGCATCTCAGCGTGACGCCCCCCAGCATCTCAAATAGGAGACTGCACATCTGTGCACCACCCCTGACCTCCACTTGGTTGCTGGGGAAAGGGTCCAGGGCTCCTTGGCTCTTTCCCCAGCTCCATGATTTGACAAGGCCACACACTGGGTATTCAGTGTGAAGGGAGAGGACCTCGAGCCAGGGTGCCTCCCTGTCCCCCAGGACCTCCCTACCTCCCCGGTACCTCTCATCAGGTGTGTGGCACTGCGCGTGCACAGGATGGTGATGAATTTCATCTCATCAGTCCCACAAATCTTCTCACCCACTGTGTATAGATCCTGCATTGGGACACCCATGACAACCAGTGAAGGCGAGCAAGGGGGGTGAAGAACAGCCCCCCATCCACGCTGCCAGGTTGACATTCTCCTCTGCTTGACCATCTTTTTGACTGGGAGCCTGCTATCCCCGTGGTTAAATTCTCTTCTCAATACCGGGCTGCTCTAGGAACTGTCCCGCCTCCCCTCTGGGGCTTTGCTTTGCCTCTGGGTACCTTCAAGCGTTCTGCCAGCAGGCAGACCTATAGAGAGCTGAATGCACACATCTGGGCCTCGGAGGCCCAGCATTCCCGGGTTCGTAGGCTGTTCCTGCCCGGGCAGTGCTTCAGTGAACCCCACCCAAATCAGTCTCCTTCCTCCCCTCCACCCTCACTTCCCTCTGCAGACACCAGAGGGTAAAGGCCTGCAGAGAGCTGAGCCAGGGCCCAGCCTAGCATCAGAGAAAACCCCTGCGGGCAGAGGGGCTGGGTGAGGCTTTTAGGCTTCAGCACCCCAGAGTCTAGATGGCAGAGGGTGGGACTGGGTGGCCTGCAGGGCAGAGCTGCTGAGGGGTAGCCTTACCTGTGCATCTTTCAGGGCCAGTCCTGGGTCCACGAAGCCACCCAACTCATCTCTGCTGCCCTAGGAACAGAAGAGGCGGCTCTGTAAGGCAGGCTGGCTGAGCAGAGCAGCCGGGACAGAGGGGACAGCCAGGTAGGAAGGCAGGCAGTTATCCTCTCCAGGCCTTGGCCTCTCATCCGTAAAGGGAGAGTCATAAGGAATGCCCCATAAGGAGCTGCAGGACTCAGTGAGCAAAAGTAAGCAACGTGCCTGGCATGGGGCCTGGTGGGAGGGACCTGCTCAGTGACGGGCCCTCTCCTCCTACTTTCTGGAGATGTGCAGGCGCTCTGCCATGAGAACACTCCGAGCCCGCTGGGATGTACCCAGTGAGCCCAGGCCCCAGCGGCTGTACCACACCCTTGCCCCCCACCCCACTTCAGTAGCTTTGCCCAAGAGCCACTCTCTGATGGGGGATCTGTGGGGATCCCCCAAACAAGGGGCTCCCGGGACCCTGGGCTGTGATACCTGCAGGAGGCACACCAGGATCCTCTCCAGGTAGCCGCTGGTGTCTGCTTGGATGTCTTCCTCCAGGCTGGACCCATAGTCTGCAGGGGATCAGGACCATGAGGCTCAGACCTGCTTTCCTCCTCCTTGCCCCATTTCTCACCCTTTTCCTGACTAAAGCCTTCCAGGAGAGATGAGTCCTTGGCACAGGGAGAGTTTGCTCTGTCCAGGTGTCTGAGTGGCAGAGGCTCCCTGCTTGTGGTTGTTCAGAACTAGGAAGCAACATGGGTTGCCAGCCAAGCTCAAAGCACAAAGATGGGCCAGGCCAGAGAGCCAGGGGCTGCTGATTGAGCCTTATTTCATCACGTGGTTTGGCAAAGCCAGGAACTTCCTGTGGACTCCCCACCAGGCAGACATTGTGGAGGATGGGCTTTGCCTTGCAGCCCATGAGAGCTGGCTAGGGCTCCACACCCACCATTGCAACGGGGCCCTGCATGGTCCCCAGGGTCAGCCTGTGCCTGGCCAGGAGGGTGTCAGCCCCGCCCACTGCTGACACAGCCGGCGGCCCGCAGTGCCGCCACACTGTCAAGGGGCAGAGAACTTAATGGGTGCATACCCTCCCCCGCAGCAGCCCATGCTCTTAGGGAGCACAGAGATGGATCCTGACTCATATCAAATCTCACTGTCAGGCACGGGATTTGGCACACAGAAGGTGCTCAGCATCTGTGTGTGGAAAAGCCCAGAAAGAATCCTTTCCAACGTGGCCCAGTACACGGCTTGTCTCTTATTTGCCGCTAGGCTGCCAAAGCTCATGGTCATTCCCAAGCTAGCCTTTAACTCAGGGCCCACATCCTCCCTCTTAGCAGGCCCCTTACCCTCCTCATATGCCTTCATTATCTCCTGAAGCTGGTTCTTGGTCCGAGAAGCCAGGATTTCGATGATGACGCCCTCTCTGGTTCCTAAGCCCTGTGGATAAAAACCTCTGCCTGCTCGAGAGCTCTATCCACACCCTCCTGCTCTGTCCGCATTCTCTTTTGTCAAGAGGCAAAAGGAACAGTCCTAGGACGAACCAGTCAGTGCTCTGCTGGGGGGCCTCTGCTGGAGGATGTTACTGGGGGAGATGACATGCATTTGTCTCCAGTGGTGGATACTTGTGGGCAAGTGATGTGATGGGAGGCCTGTGTCTCAGCTCAGCCCTCTATAGCTGGGTGGTCCCAAACAGGTCACTCCACCTCCCTGAGCCTGAGGGTCCTCATCAGGACACAGGGATAATAAGCCACCCCCACCCCGAAGGTGGAGATAATAGATGTAAAATGCCTGGCAGGTCCACACAGTAAGTGCCCTTTCAATTTTTTTTTTTTTTCCTGCACTGTGCAGCATGCGGGATCTTAGTTCCCCAACCAGGGGTCGAACCCGTGCCCCCTGAATTGGAAGCATGGAGTCTTAACCACTGGACCACCAAGGAAGTCCCTTTTCAATTTTTTTTTTTTTTTGGAGTAAGTACACTTTCTTTCTTTTTTTAAAAAATTAAATTAAATTAAAATTTTTTATACAGCAGGTTCTTATTAGTTATAAGTGCCCTTTCTTTTTTTTTTTTTTTTTTTTTTTTTTTTTTGCGGTATGCGGGCCTCTCACTGTTGTGGCCTCTCCTGTTGCGGAGCACAGGCTCCGGACGTGCAGGCTCAGCGGCCATAGCTCACGGGCCTAGCCGCTCTGCGGCATGTGGGATCTTCCCGGACCAGGGCACGAACCCATGTCCCCTGCATCGGCAGGCGGACTCTCAACCACTGCGCCACCAGGGAAGCCCTGTAAGTGCCCTTTCAATGGAGATGATTATTATTACTTGGTCCTGACTCCTTCTTAATCATCTTCGAATGCAAAAGGAGCAGTGGGAAGTAACGGGAAATTGGGGGACAAGGCACGAGACAGCAGAGGCTGGTTCCTAATTCCTGCACACTGGTCTAGCAATGTCCTGAGAAGGATGAATTTTGGTTCCATCAAGGCCAGATGATGGCGGAGGCCAGTCTGTGTTTGGTGGCAGTCTGAGTGATAGGGACAGAGTAAAGGGACAAAGAAGGTGATTAAATAGTTAATCCCACTTGGGCATTGTCAGTAGAGAAAAAAAGTATGGGAGACCCCTGTAAGTTAATGATCACTCAAGAAACCAGGTTTGCTTAACCACAAAACCAAGCAGGCTTGCTTAGCAACAAAACTGTGCAACAGGAGCATGGCCCCCAAACAATAAAACAATGGTGGAATGAGACCCACATCCTGCCCAGGGAGCTCAGTAAGTTAATGATTCCTAGAACATGCTCCTCTGTGCACACTAAAAACAAAAATATAAGGAAAAGGTGATATTATACTGAAACCTGAGATGATTTACCATATTTTAGTATACGTCACAGCCTTTTTGCTCATTTCCATTACGCCATGACAGTCCCGGTTTGACCATGAAACAAGAAACAAGGGACAAGAAAACTCCCCTGCCCGACATGGAGGAGGGAACTGATGATAGAAGCGTGAAATCTACTCAAGAACGAGGAAAAAGGTGGTCTTCTCCCCCTCCCCACTTTTCCTTTGATTACAAAACAGTAGGGCTTCCCTGGTGGCGCAGTGGTTAAGAGTCTGCCTGCCAGTGCAGGGGACGTGGGTTCGAGCCCTGGTCCGGGAAGATCCCACATGCCGCGGAGCAACTAAGCCCGTGAGCCACACCTACTGAGCCTGCGCGCCACAACTAATGAAGCCCACGTGCCTGGAGCCCGTGCTCCGCAGCAAGAGAAGCCACCGCAATGAGAAACCCACGCACCGCAACGAAGAGTAGCCCACGCTCGCCGCAACTAGAGAAAGCCCATGCACAGCAACGAAGACCCAACGCAGACAAAAATAAATAAAAACAAAACAACAAACATAAAAACCTGCAGCCCACTAAGTTCTTGGGGTGGCACGCTCTTGCCCGCCTACTTGTAAGCCCCACAAGCGTCCTATTCTAATAAATCACTTCTTATCTATCACTTTGCCTCTCACTGAATTCTTTCCATGCTGAGATAGAAGAACCTACGCTCTACCAAGTCCCAAAACATCTTGTATGATTTCATGAGCAGCAGGCTGCAAGCTCGCTGGGCTCGTTCCAAACAGTGGCTCAAGGGGAGCTCAGAGCCCCCTGTGCCAGGGTCTCTGGGGAAAGCAGTCCCGGGCATCGTTCCCCCACCCAGTCCTTGTAAGTGTTTCTGAACCCCCTCACCCCACTTGCTTGGTTACCTTCATGGAGTCGTACAGCTCCTTGGCTTCGTATCTGTATGGAGGGTACATGAGGGCTACGATGAGCCTCTCGAACTGGCTGCTCAGCTCCGACTTCAGCATCTCGATGAGATTCTAAGGCAGGAGCAGGGAAGGGTGGTGCTCTGTGTGCTGTGTCCACTGGAGTGCCGGCAGCGGGTGCTGGCTGGGCCCAGGGGCTCTGGCTGGATTCCCACGTGGGCTCTGCCACGCGCTGGTGCTGGCTGGGGCTTCTTGGGCCAGCAACTCAGCCTCTCTAAGCATCCTTACCCTTTTCTGTGAAATAGAAACCTTGGTGCTCCTGCTTCATACCATTGCTTAGGGGATTGGCGGAGAGATGTCGAAATCGCTCTCAGCGCAGCGCCGGGCACACCATAAGCCCGAAATACAAGTCTGTCATTAAGCTCATCAAGTCCCTGTCACTTAGCCTGTAGACACTCAATGAATGAGTGAAATGAATTAAGGAATCTATCTCACGTGTGTCTCCTTCTAAGGGCACTTATATTTGCAAGAAACCACAAGGCCACACCGAGCTGATCTCCCCTCACAGCACAGCGAAGGACCAAGGGCCTTGTCAGACCTGGATTTAAATCCCAACCTTGTTGCTTACAGGCTCTGGGATCCTGGGCAACAGCCTCCGCCTCTCAGAACATCAGTTTCCTCTGACGTCGAATGCAGAGAATAATGCATAGTTGTGAAGGTTAAGAGAGATAAATTATTTTTTAGGAGAGAACATTGGTTTCTCCCATGGAGTGTTTGGGCTTCATCATTCATCTTCCTGGGTTAAGTGTCCACATTACCAATGTGTGCTAATGGAGGCTTCCGGCCACTACGGCTCTGTGTGCATTTATTCCTGTGCTTAGCTAGGATGCCGATGCCTCGCTCTGTCCTGGGGGCGGCGGGAGGAGAGACAAAGGGTCCAGGCGGTGTGCTCCCTGCCCTTGGGTTTCACCCGTGGCAGGAGGGAAGGGGCACTGGAACAGCAGCTCCAACATGAGGAGACAGTCCTGCGGCACAGCACAGAGCAGAGCCCGGCCTGCATCTCTGGCATGTGGGAAAGAGAAGGGCCTTCCAGTCTTGGGGAATAGGACAAGCAAAGCGTAGAGGCAGGGAAACAGCTCAGGGATGGGGCCGTGGAGCAATTGTAAAGGAGCAAGTGAGAGAGAAGGTGGGAAAAGAGGTTGGGGCCAGACATCAGAAGGCTGGACCAAGCCAGGGCTGTGGGGAGCCATCAGTAAGTTTTCAGAGTTAAATCTGATTTTCAGAGAAACAATGCATCATGTTTTTAGTGTATGTCCCAAATGCCCCATGTTGCCAGTGGGCTGGGCTCTAGACCAGCTGGACCTCGTCCAGCAAGGCCCTGCCTGCAAGGCTGTCTCTGGCAGCGGTGGTCCCTACAGCCCCCCGAGCACAAGTGCCCCACTTTACCTTGCCAAACTGAGCCTTGAAGGACTTGGCGATCTGCTGCCTCTGTGCGTTGCTTCTCTGTGTGAGCACATCGATGATGGCCTGCTCGTTGGTCCCTGGAGGGGGGCACAGTATGAGCACCTTCATTGCCCCTGGGGGACTGATGAGGGCTGGGGAGGAGGGAAGGCAGCTGCTTGGTGGCCAAGCAGTGGGGACGCACCACCTGGAAGCTCCCAAACCTGATGATTTTCATGGTGTAGACAAGACAGAAAATCCATCTGTCCCCCCCATCCACACAATGTTGGGGTGCAGCCAGGCCCAGCCTCACAGCGATAGAATCCGAGGCCCCTCTGGTTTTCTGATCTGCTCTGGACATCAGCTGGAAACTCCGGAGCTCAGGCAGTGAGACCTCCTGCCCTGACCTCCCTTGTGCTGGTGGCCATGGGGGAGGATGGGGACAGAGGGTCCGGAAAACTGGATCTGAGTCCTGACCCAGCAGCTGGGTGAGTAGAAGGCTCACCTCCCCAAGCCTCCACATTTTTCTTTGGGAAATGGAGATAATTATAAAGATTTCACAGGGAGCAGAAGACGGAACATGATTTCTCAGCTTGTCTGGGAATGGCAGCTTTTGTTAATGCCCCAATTCACCAGTCAGAGCCAGTTAGAGGGTAAATCCCGCCTGGGTGACAGCATGAGGGCTGTCTGGGCCGGGTTATCCAAATCCCAGCGGGCCTCCGGCCAGCCCTTTCCTGCTCACAGGAAAGCAGGTGCTGGAGACAGGACGGTCAGCTCTGCACAGCTCCCAACCTAGTCCCATCCGAAATTCACAGTGACACGCAGGGTCCAGAGTTGTCAGGGCCATTTTATGAGGGAGAAAGCACAGACTGAATGGGGAGAGGTCTCTTGCACAAGGACTCGCAGGAACACACAGCAGATGGCCTCCGCCTCCCCACCCCCATTACTCACAACTGCCCTCCCCCGTCTCCAGTCTTGGGAGTCTGTGTAGACCTGTTCTGGGGAATGTGGGCCCTGTGTGATTCTCTGGGTGCCAGAGGATTATGGGGAGACGTTCACTCCCAGGGCTGTGAGCAGAGGGGTCTTGAGCAGAGAGGGCAGAGCCCCAGAGAGTCACGGGGTTCCCGGGTCAAGGCCACTCACCGATCCCCTTCATAGCTTTGTAGAGGGTCTCTGCGTCGGGGTCTGGGTTGAAGTGGGGACTGCTCTTCACCGAGACACCCTCCTGTTCAATCTGCAAGAGAAGCCACGCCTGCTCAAAGCGGGAATGTGGGGAAGGCAGCGCCCCTGGCAGCCAGCCCAGCAGGGTGAGCACCAGCTCGGCCCCTGCAGACCAACGGCTGAGCCTCCATCCGTCCTGGCCCTGCCCATCCATCCAGGGTGAGGGGAGGCCCAGGAGAGGCCTCAGCTTCTGGACATGCTAGTTTCCATCAGGTCGTGCTGAGGAAGGGGCACCTTTGTCCACTTTGCACTAGGTTGCCATATGGTCCTCTCAGGTCAGGGCTGCAGAAGAGCCACGTGACTATTAGCCCCTTGGCCAAGGGGAGGCCTGTCCTGCCAGCTCGGCCCTCAGGCTGGAAGGAGGGGCCTCCTGAGGAGGAGTGGGTTGGCGCCACCCGGCCACACTAAGAGATGGAATCCCAGCTCTCAGCCCCACTGCCAGAGTTGGGCTTGGGGAGTTGGGAGTTGGGGCTTGCAGGCTCAGACGGTGTAGGGAAAGACCTCAAAGGTGGCTGGTACTGTGGCCACTGCCAGAGCCTCCGTGCTGACTGTGGGGCAGCAAGAAAAGGCTCTAGAGACTGGACTCCAGCCTTCGGTGTTGGGAGCCTCATCTGTCTCCTGAGTCTCCCACGGCCAGCAGCCCTGTGGGGACCACGCCTCCACCCCCTCCTACACACCCAGCAGCCCCGGGCCACGTCTCCTCTGTAGCTCTGGGTCCTTAGATCCTCAGTTGGCCATTTGTTTTCTCCCTACTTGCACTTCCTGGGGTTTTGTGACGATCAATGGATTTTAAGGAAAAAAATAAAAACAACCAAAAAATTTGGAGAGATAGAGTTGGGGTAGGGGGCCTGGCCTGAAAAAAGATCAGCAGGGGTTTGGGGGGCCGCTGAAGAGGGAGAATCCTTCAGAGTCCAGTGATGGTTTTACTGCGGTGACAGGGCACAACAATGGAATCTCCTAGGAGATCTGTGAGGCCAGATGACCCAGGGGCTGTTCACTCCGAGGCGTTAGCTGTGTAGGGAAGGGTACCCCCAGAGACAGTGGCCTGACCGTGAGGGATTGCTGGTTCCCCTTGGGGCTCTGTGGGACTGCCTTCTCTCCTGTGCAGAATGGCCTCTTGTTTTAACAGGCTGGCGCCAGCCAGAGCCACAAAACCTCTCCCATCCCTGCCCCATCCTGGGGCGTGGGCTCTGAATCAGGCTGCATCTCTCCCAGGCAGTGCCATCTGAGGGCAGGCAGCAGGAAGGGACAACCCTGCTCAAAGCTACAAGGACAACGATCAAGTAAGGAAAGGCTTAGTGGAGCTGAACATGCTGCCTCCCTACTCCTTCTATCCACCCCTCATCCACTCATCTACTCTTCCACCTATCCACCTACCAATCCACTCATCCATCCATCCATCCATCCATCCATCCAGTCAGCCAGCCAGTCAGCCAGCCAGTCAGCCAGCCAGCCATCCACCCATCCAATCACCACATCCATCATTTTTTCCTCCCTTTCTTCCTTCCTTCCTTCCTTCCTTCCTTCCTGGCCCTTGTCAGATCCTGAAAATACAGAGCAGCTTCCCATCCATGGTATATCTGTAAGGATATTTCTTTTGAGTAAAAAGTAAGAAGTCTTTCCATATCCTTTGCTTGAATTTCAAATATCTGGTGACAGATTTTCCTACTTTATTTCTTAGCACCATGTTTCACAGAAGAAATTACGAGAAGTAATTCCCTGTGCAAATTTCATCCAGAGAGCCTTTGTGGTCCCAGATGTTGCCCAGCTGCATGCGTGCATCTACTGCATCCCTTTTTTGTGGAGTCATGAGCAGCTGTTACTACTGTTAGTGATTTGAGCACCTCCTATGTGCCAGGCCTTGTGTGTTAGAGGCTTTAGGTGCTTTTGATGCAATGCTCTTCTCCTTGCTGTCTCTGCCAGTCACACTAGGGAGCTATGAATGCCGCATTTTACAGGCTGGGCTCGAAGCGCCTGGCAAGGTTACGCACCTAGTAAATGGCGGTGCTGGATTTAACCCACAGCCTGACTCAGAAGCTAAGCTCTGTCTGCCGCCCCCTGCTCTCAATGACTCAACCTTTCCCAGACATTAAGTTTTCCCGGTACCCTTCGCTGAAGGAAACCTTGCTCACAGGAATGCAGGTCGTTTGTGAGCATGGGGTCATCTCAGATCTCAGTGCTAAGCTCTGGAGGCCACCCAGGAGGGGCTCTCCCCCGTCCCTTGCCCCAGGCTGGCACTCAGGGGGCTGTGCAGCAGTGACTGACCAGGCCATGTGTGCCAGTCACCATGGAGTGGCCTATTCAGCGGGTCTGAGGTTGGGGTCCGGTGGTAATGTTTGTAACTAACTCCCTGGGGGTTGTGATTTCATTGCATTGAAGAGCCCCAGCCTTACCTCCCACGCTAAGGTGTTAGGGGGAAAAAAGGCAAATTTCCGGGAATCAGACCCCTGCCTAGTGGGTGGTTCTACCCACTCCCCACCCCATGTTGGAGGAGGGGTCTGCCTAGGCCTTTGCCGGGTCTTGCACAGAGCAGGCTAGTCCCGACAGGAACATTTTCACTGAAAAGGTGACTCAGCCTGGCTTGTGACTCTGTTATGTGTCTGTGAAGGTCTCAGGGGAGCTGCCACGCCTTTGCCTTCCCCCATCACAGGGCTGCCCCGGAGAACTTGGGAGGCAGAACTTCAGCTCCACAAGAGAGGCACAGACGGGCCCCCCTCAAGCTGATCTTTCACACCCCTTGGCTGCCCTTGGCTTGTGGGTGGCCGAACCCCATAGAGTTTGAGCTCTGGCGTCAGGTTGCTCAGAGTCTAACCCAGACTCTAACACTTCGTAGTGTGGCAACTTTGGGCACCGTCTTAGTCTCCGTTTCTTCATCTGTGGATAAGGATATTGGCATCTATATTGTACTGCAGAGGTGTACAGAGGCTCAAGCAAGATATTGACAGAGGAAGGTCCAGGGCACAGTAGGTGCTCAAGGAATGTCATTGTTATCCTGCCAGGTTGTCATCCAGCCTCCCTGCAAGGAGGCTTCTGCCTGCCTGGCTGGGTGGGCCCTAAGGATGGGCCTTTGACCCACCCCACTGGGAGCAAGGCCCAAAGTCAGGCCACCTTGGGCAGCAGCTGACTTTGGAAAGTGCCCAGCACTGGACTCTCCCTGCCACGTATGCCTCCTCAAAGCCTTGTTCCGCATCAGCCAGGATGAAGCTGGAGGCCGCCCTGGTCCTTGCCCTGTCGTGGCTGTTTCGCTGGAGCCAGATGGCTGCCACACCTTGCCCCTGGTCTCCTCTCTGTCCCACCTGTCCAGGCCCAGCACGTCTGAATCTGAGGGCCCCTGGGTTGTGACGTTTGTGACAAAGAGATTTCCTGAATTAGGATAAGCCCGGGTCACCCACTAAGACTCACAGAGAGCCTGGGGGCAGGGACAGAGAGAGACCCCAGTTCACACTAGACCCCCACCTGCTAGCTGTGGGACTGTGCAAGTTACTAGATATGGCTGAGCCTTAGTTACCTCATCTGTGAAGTGGAAATAGCAGCCCTGATATCCCAGGGCTGCCTGGGGATGAAATGAAGGAAGGTGTGCCAAGCACACAACATTGTGCCTCCCCAGGGGACATCACCTGCTCCTCATCTTTGTCCCCCTTTTGTGTTTTCAACTCCTTAGCATGAGACAATGTCGGACTCAAACCCAGATGAAACACTCCTGAGAATCTGTTCATTCACTGGACATGGGAGACTTGGGGGCAGGATGTGCTGTCCCCCTAACTCAGCCATCTGTCACTCTGTAAATTTCACTCATGGATTTCAAATGTGGAAGGCCCCTGTGGCCCAGGTCGTCCTCCCATCCCCTGAGGAGAAGACATTGATGAGTCCTCTAACATCAGCCTATTCAATCAGGTTACTCTCCAGCTCAAGGTCCTTCAATGGCTCTGCACTGCTCTCAAAGTGGAGCCCAAGCTCCTTAGCCTGCCATGCACAGCTCTGTAGGTCCTGGCCCTGCCTGCTTCTTTAGGTGCATTTTCCCCGACCCTCAACCCTCCCATCCAGGACCCTCAAGCTTACTTCTCTTTAAAGCCAAGCTTCCCAGTCTTCTGAACCTTTGCACATACTGTTCCCTCTTTAAGGAAACATCTGCCTGATTCTCCCTAAACACACCCATGTGCATACACCACACACACACACACACACACACACACACACACACGCACACACACACATGGACATATGACTCAACCATGACTCCCCCTTGTTTCCAGCAGCCTGACCCCTCCCTTTGGGCTCCCCCAGCTCCTCAGCTTCCCCAGGTGCATTTCAAGGTTTCTTTATCTGCCCATCTCCCTGTTCCCATCCTGGCTGCCATGAATGCCTCTGGGACTGGGGCAGTATCTCCTTGTCTTCCTCCCCAGGGGGCAGCCCAGTCCTGTGCCTGGCCTGGCAGGAAACAGAGTGTTGCCCGAGCTGACCTCTCTCTCTGGACCAACACCATGAGGGAACCCTCCACCTCTGCTTGCTCTGCACTTACCCAGGCTTTCCACCAGGACATCTCGTTTACCTCGCCGCGCCTTTCGTCAGGGAGATGAAGATGCACCGGTCAGCCCTCCCTCCGCTCTGAGACTCTGCACACTTGGCTCTGCTGCACTCAGAAGAGCAGGCGGCTTGGGGTTGGGTGTGGTGGCACCAGCATGTAGGCCCCAGGCCCCACCCAGTACCACGCCTGCACACCCCCCCTCCTGCCCCCGGGCTCTGAGTTCTTCCTGTGGCTCTCAGGCCCCACCCTGGCACCAGCCCAAATGCCCTGTGGAAACACACCGCTCACTGCCAAATGTTTGAGCTGTGGCTGTTACACAGACTGGGAATGCTGAGCTCCAACCTGTGAAAACCCCACTTAGCAAACACGGGTCTTCATTCAGTCTTTGCTAGACCTGATCTATAAATAGGAGTCTATTTATTGCACGGCTTCTCCCCAGTGAACAATGCAATGGGGAGCTCTGCAAAGGACATAAAATAATAGCAGCCTCCGCTTGTTTGGGCGTCTCTATGCCTAGATCCCTCTTTAATCACTCTGTGCACTCTATCCTCTTTAATCTTTGCCACAAAAATTAAATGGAAACTCCAAAGTTTAGATAATTTGTATAAATCACACTTCTTGTGGGAAAAAGCCACGTGATCCACCAGGCCTCTTGGACTTGCCTGCTCTGCCATGGGCCCTGCAGGACAAGCTGGTTGCCAAGGGAGAGAGGAACCTCTTGGAAAGAGGTTAATTTTTTCCTTCCTGGAGTTTGCTCTCCTTGGGGCCCCTGCCTAGAACATTCCTTAGCACCACTCTCCCCATGCCACCCCTTAACCTGCCCTTCAGGGTGAAGACATTGTCTCAGCGACTACCCGGTAACCCCTCCATCCTGGGGTTACTTCCTCAGGGTTTCCAGAAACCCCATTGCTCCTAGAGCCCCAGAGAAAAACAGCCCCACCCTGGTGTGACTTGTATTCAGTGAAACATCTCAGGGTGTTGACGAAAAATTAATCGGTTGATCTAAGAAACAAATGGAAAATTTTATTCAAGCCAAATTTGAGGATTATTACCAGGGAAGAGCATCTCAGAAGGCTCTGAGAACTGTTCCACCTGTTAGAAGTCAAGGCACAGCTATATAAGTTTTTTGAGACAGAGGGCTGTACATTAAATGACGTGTTATTAATAGTTTACACAATCCAGATCTAAGCGCCATGTGACCTCTTACAAGATCAAGAAGGAATGTTATCTTTTAAGGAATTGTCCGGCCTGTGCTAAGAGAATGTTGCTTTTTATGATGGAACAAGTGTTTCTGCCCATGGGAGGTCTGGTTGATGCCTAAGGCAGACACACAATGCACAGTGCGGCAGAGGGGAGGCCAAAGGGCAGAGAAAATTTTTTATGTTTAAATTTTTCTTGTCTTGCCATAAAATATGAATTTTATTTCTAAGGGTAGTAGGTAAGAACTGTACCCTCCGGATTCCTGACCCTGGTTCCAGTGCTCCTTTCTCTACACAGTCCCCAGGCTGCTCCTTCTGGAAGTGAGGGCTGGGCGGGTGGGGAGGGAGCTGGGCCAGCGTGCAGAGGGGAGAGGAGGCAGCTGGGGCGGGGCGAGCAGCCGCTGCCCAGGGCTGCCGTGGGAACTGGACGGTCATCACGCATTGCTGTGGGATGCCACCATAAGAGGAAGACTGAAGCTTGCTTCAGGTCACATGGACTGAGAAAGGCCCTGCTTGGGACCCCAAACTCCCCACCCTCCTTGGGAGCCCTTGGGGCCAGAACCAAGGCGTCCTCACTGGTGATTCTTTCTCAGGACCTCAGCTGCTCACAGGGGCCGTGCCCACGTCATGCCATGAGGATCAGGGTCTGGGGAGTGGGTATCCTCCAGGGGGTCTGTCCAAAGTCAGTTATGAAGACGACCCTAGCTAGGTCCCCGTAGTGTGGTGGCCCTGGGCCGAGCCCAGAGAGAAACTCTGGACTCTGAGACCAAGACAGGCCACAGAGCTCGATGCAGAGAGAATGTCAGACAGCGTTCTGCCCTCTGAGGGTCCACAGTGCACAGTGACCCAGTGAGGTCGCAGGAGAAGTCCTGCCCTCTGTGACCTGCTCCCTCCAGCACTTGTGCCCTCTTCTCAGGCCCCGCCCTGACCAGCTCCTGCAGGCAGGACCTCACCTTTTTTTTGAAACTCTGGGCTTAGCTTCTAGGATGGCCAGCACTCCTGGCCTTTTTTTTTTTTTTAAGAAGATGTTGGGGGTAGGAGTTTATTAATTAATTAATTAATTTTTGCTGTGTTGGGTCTTTGTTTCTGTGTGAGGGCTTTCTCTAGTTGCTGCAAGCGGGGGCCACTCTTCATCGTGGTGTGCGGGCTTCTCACTCTCGCGGCCTGTCTTGTTGCGGAGCACAGGATCCAGACGCGCAGGCTCAGTAGTTGTGGCTCACGGGCCTAGTTGCTCCGCGGCGTGTGGGATCCTCCCAGACCAGGGCGCGAACCCGTGTCCCCTGCATTAGCAGGCAGATTCTCAACCACTGCGCCACCAGGGCAGCCCCTGGCCATTCTTTTTCATCTCTTTTCTGCAACCAAACTGCCCCCTAGGACTCCTCCCTGGGCTTCCGTTCTTCCCCCTTTTCGTTAGTGGTTCTGAGGCTAGGTTGCCCTTTGGGCTCACCTGGGTACCTCCTACTCCAGAGACGAGAGCCCCAAGGTCCGCACCTGCTCTTTTGGGGTGCCCTTGGCTCAATGTCCCCATCCCAGAATCATCCCCTGACATCATGTCACTATGGGTCTCTCACGTCCTGCGTCATCCCCACGTCCATTCTGGAACCTCTCACCCACCCTCTTGTGCCCATAGCCTGCCCTTGTGCCTGCTTCCTCCTCCTGAATGGCCTTTCCTCACTCCTGGCTGGGCGTGGGCAGCTCGCCAGCCCCAGCTGTGAGCCTCTGCCCAGCAGAGTGATCCTCTTCCCCCACGTTACCTGGCTGGGATGGCCATGTGATGTCACAGAGTCAGGCAGGAAGAAGGTGCCCGAAACCATGGGGCTTGCTCAGCCCTGCTGAGTGAACCCTGGCCTGGCGTCAGGCAGGGCTAGGTCTGGCTAGCCGCACCCTGGGGTGACTGAGCACTCTGTGTGAGTCCTCATGGGTGAAATCTTTGTGGTCTGCCCTTCCCACTGCTCAGACGGGGACTGAGGACCACACACAACAATGAGGCTGGCAGAAGCTGGCCTGGGAGGTGCTCAGTACCTAGCCAGGCCAAGCTAGAGTTCTTGTGAGGAACGTTAGGCTCTTCTGATCGGGGAGGGGTCTCAGGATCTCCAGCCTCACATTTCACTCATGGCGCAAAGAGTAATGGCGCTGCTGTGTTCCCAGCGCTCAGCTGAGAGCGGGCCGTGCTGAGCCTGCAACCCCGGCCCGGGGAAGCAGAGACTGTCCACAGAGCCCTGTAAGCTGCAGGTGAGTGGCAGAGAGGAAGGCAGAGGATGCTGTCGGAACAGACAGCAGGGCAGGGGATTGGGTCTCATCTGGATCCCCATGTCGGGAGGCTGCTCTGAGGAAGCGATGTTTCTCTGGGCCCTGATGAATGGTTGCAGTTAGCCCTGGAACAGGGCTGCAGGTGGGGTAGCAGACAGGCAAAATGGAGGTAAGGGATGCCCATGGTGCAGTGCTCATGTCCAGGTCGGGTGTGTGTGCCCGGGGCTAACTACCCATTAGAACGAGGGAGGGACACATGGGAGGGTGTGGCCTGTTCAGGATGAGAATGGCTGCAGTCACCAGGGAAAGTAACGGGGACTACACAGGAGCCTTGCAGGCCGTGGAAAGGGTTTCTGCTTCGCCTGAGCACACTGAAGCAGTATGGATGGCGCACGAAGGAGAATGGCATGATCTGGCCCAGATTCTGGAAGCCTGCAGCTGTGTGGAGCCAGCTGGGGGGCCGGAGACCAGGCAAGTGAGGAGGAGGGGACATGGGGCTGCAGACAGACAGGGGAGAGATGGAAATGGCGGCAGGATGCGGGTGTGAGCGACAGAGATGTCTCGCAGTGCAGGGAGTTGGAGGCCAAGAGGTCAAGGATCCAGAGGTCCTGCGTCATCCTGTGGATGTTGAAGTTCCCGGGGATAAGAGTGGGCTTTGGGCTGTGGGGCAGTGTCAGCCAGGTGCCCGAGTCTGCAGTGAATGAGGAGTAGAGGATGCCCGTGGGGAGAAGGGTGGAGGATGGCAGAGCGGAGTGGCCAGCCTCTTCCATGGGGCCCCAACAGCATGCGGGGCCCTTACACTTGGGCACGCTGGGCTCTGGCAGAGGGGCTGGGGCCGGCCCGCTGGCACAGACCCAGCTGCCCCAGCCATGAGTCTGCTGTTCATCACAGGAAGCTGCACATTTGGTGGGAAGCCTGTGGGTGGGACAGGGGCATGCTGAGGGCTTAGGGCAGGGTCCCCCCAACCCCCCTAGTACTCTGCCATCTCTCTAGGTTTTCAAGCAATATCTCCAGTCTCCAGAAAGGGGAAAAATAGCTCTCACCATTGACAATGTGATAGAAGGAGCCACATAATGGGCATGAAATCAACTAAGAAGTGAAACAAAAGTCTCCATCATGCTTGTTCCATGACTCTGCTAACACTGACGTTTTAAAACTGATTTTTAAACTGGGCTAGTAGACAAACGTAAGCTCTGAACACTGGAACAGTTTACCACATCACATCAGCTTCCTGTCATCCTGTCCTCAACAAGGCACCTGGGCACCCAATGCCTGGAGCTACAGGACAGGAAGGCCCCTGGGGGGTGAGGGTGGGACCGTAGGCAATGCCCATTAGCCCCCTGTGTCTTCTGCCCCCTGGGCCCCCAGGGTTAGACTGCTGCTGATTTAGGCCCAGCCCATCTCTGAGACAGTCCCCAGCCCTGCCCCACCCAGGGCAGGGCCCCCGTCCCTGGCCTCCTTCCCCTTTATGTCCTTCTGCTTGCATGATGAGCACCTCCTGTGGCTGGCCATCTGCTCACTGAGCCAGAGTTTGCTTCCTTGGGATGCCTACCACCCATGGGTAGCAGAGAAATAAGGAATGAAAATTCTGGATTTCCAGTTACAAGTAATTGTATCTTTGGGTTGAAAACCCCTTGTCATCTTTGGGCTCATGAGCTGCAGTGCTGGGCATCCTGATGTCCCCTGGAGCCCCAGAATCTCCACAAGGATCATAAGCGTGGGGCTGCAACACATACTTCCTCAGCTCTTCACCTGTCAAAGGTGAGGATGAGTGGCCAAGGCCCTTCCTGATCTTGCAGCAAGTGGGTCCTGACCCAGCATTGCCTCAAACTGCCTGGAACTCATGGTGCAGGAGCTGTCTCTGAGGGGCCCCCACTGTGTATGTGAGTGCAGGGAGCTATGTACACAGTCATGTTCTGTCTTCACAGAGCTGGGGACACTACGGAAGTGAGGGTGACCTGCCTGGGGTCATCCAACTTGTCCATCACAATGAAGTTGAGCAGGACCTGTGGCCTTTTTGCCTCCAAAGCTTGTAGGAGTCTTTTCCCAGGACCCCTCTCTTCCCCAGAACCCACTACTTGAAAAGAGGTGCTCCTGATAAATGGCTATTATGGGCCGAGTTGTGCCCTCCCCAAATTCACCTGTTGAAGCCCTAACCCCCAGGACCTCAGAATGTGACTGGAGATATGGTCTTTACACAGGTAGTTAAGTGAGGTCATATGGGTGGGCCTAATCCAACATGACTAGTGGTCCTTATAAGAAGAGGAGATTAAGACACAGACACAGACAGAGGAAAGACCATGTGAAGACAGGGAGAAGACAACCGTCCACAGGCCAAGAAGAGAGGACTCAGAAGAAATCAACCCTGCAGACACCTTGATCTCAGACTTCTAGCCTCTAGAACTGTAATAGATTTCTGTTGTTTAAGCCACTCTGTCTGTGGTACTTAGCTTGGGTACAGCCCAAGCAAATGAATAGAGTGGCTTTGCTGTTAACTGAACCCACACTGCACCACCCCCTGTTTCCTGTACCTAAGGGTCTCCTCTCTCCACGTCCACTGCCAAGCCCAGCCCTGTTCTCCCAGCCATCACAAGCCCAGTCTGTAGACTGGAGGCAGCAGGCAGGTGTGGGACCTTCATAGAAGGGGCAGGGGTTGGGGGCAGGGAAGAGCAGACACGAGGGTCTCTCTTGCCTACATGGCCCAGCTTGCTAGGGTGTCAGGAGGACAATGTAGGTGGGAGAAATGAGTAGGGATGAAGAATGTAGGGTGACAAGGGCAACTCATAGAGAGACAGATGGGTCAGGCTCTCTAACATGTTGAAAATACGTTGGAGGTGCCTGCTCAGCCCACTGTCAAGACACTCAAAACTGCCCCCAGGCCCCGTGCTGGGCCTGACAGCAGCCGTGTTTGTACATGACGCTGGTGGTTGGACCAGGCATGGACATCTTTCCCCCAGCGATGGGGCGCTGGGGAGCAGCCAGACAACCTGAGCGGAGGACCAGCAACCAGGAACTGTGCACAGGAAGGCAGAGATGGGGGAGAAAGAGCAGACGCACAGAGAGGGGGAGGGACAGAGGCCAGTGATGACATGGTCCAGAGAGCAGGAGATCCTGCAAGAGAAGGCCAAGCATGGACCCCATGGAGTTGGCAACATCTGGTCCCACCGGGGCCTGGCTGCCTATCCACCCACGTGTAGGTCAGGACCCACAGCCACTCCAGCCCTGTCCTTCTGGCATCGGCTGTGGACCCTGCCTCTGCACAGCTTGGAAGCAGGTCAGGCTGGGTTCTCTTGTGTGGAGACTTCAAAGGGCAGGATTTCTTAAACTTTTCCATGAAAATCCCCGGTAGATGGAGAACATGAGTCAACTGGGCCACATTTTGACATGGTCTAGGAAATGTGTGCAAATTGTGTGGTTCCCCTGAAAGATTCATGGTTTAAAAATGAGCTCGTTCATATTTACGAACGTAGTTTCTGTATGCTCCGAGAGCTCCTCCTTCTCCGGGGCTGGGCCAAAGTCCTGCACGCAAAGGCCCCTGATCAGTAGTCCTTGGGGCTGCCCCTGAGTCACCCAGGGCCCGGCCTGCATGGGCCCTGCAGTCCTGGTGGCTCTGGTGAGGCTGGGTCCCCAGTCCTGCTCACCACCCAGCCACCTCTCTGGAGCCCGGTGACGGGCAGCCCCCGTCTGACCCCAGACCTCTGTCTCCTGCCCTCTCCACTCGACTCCCTCACTCAGGGACACAAAGCGTTGCCCCTCAGGAGCTTCAGTCTTGACACAAGATGGAAAAGAGGTTGACTGCGGGGCACTCGTTTCCCACTGCAAACATCCAGGCAATACCAAGGGCCCGGCTCCCTGCTAGGAACGTGGAAAGGAAAGCAGAATGAGAGCATGACACAGAGTGGACATGTGTGCAGATTGCCCAGCACAGCCCAACTGGGTGCCCCGGGCAGTGCTTGAGAAACGGAGTTCCCTTCTGCCACCCCGACCTCCTCTGCATCCTGGGCACACTTGGGGTCCTGATGCACAGACAAGAGGGTGGGAGGACTGTTGTTAAGGCCACAGCTTTGCCAGGTACCCAAGTTCCCTCGCAGGGGTGCATGTGCATGGCTTCTACTTGTGTGCTTGTGGAGGAGGCTTGTGGCTGACCCTGCGGGGGTCTGAGGGAGGTTTCCGGCTTCCAGAAGCTCAAGCCTTTGGCCCAGGCTTGGAGGTCCATCTGAGTCTACAGAGGCTGCTTTACACGACACCAAGAGGCACTCAGAAAATGTGCATTTTTGTTGCCCTAGTCTAAAATAAGGAAGAAGCACTGCCCAGTATATTCCTCTGTGTACAGGTCTCAGCTTGGGGCAGCTCAGATGTGAGACCTGTTACCTAAAGCTATCCTGCTCCATGCCAAGACTCAGACGGAAGGGGGATCTGGGACAAAAGGCTGCCCTACAAGTCAGGTATCAGCTGAGGGCTGTGTCCCCTTTCCTCTTTACTAGGGTGAGGAGCCCCTGGTTAATGCCAAACCAGAGGGATTGGATGAGCTAGAAGGAAGGAAGGCAGGGCGACAGAGGGGCCTGGGGGGAGGCTGCCGAGGAAACTCCCTTTTCCTGCAGTCTCCTGTTACAGTCCACCGCAGAAAGGGGGTCCAGGGTCAGTGGGTGTGGGTGCCGAGCTGTGGGCTTGTGTCCCTCCCAGATTTCCCCTGACCTGATGAAATTGATGACTGCCTCCCTCCTCAGTTCAGGGGTCAGGAAGGAGTGGTGGGCCAAAAATGAGAAGGCTCTCAACATCCAGTAATATACAGACATGTGGATGTCAGCCAGGGTCACATTAGGCTTGTTATTAAATCACAGATACATTTCTCCATTTAGGGTCACAGAGTCTCAGAAGATGGGCATGTACTATTTTACAGGGCTACACAGACACATAGATATAATGTAGGAGCACAGAACCAGTTTCAGAAAAGTGTCCCTGACCCTTTCAGGCCTGGACAATGCTTTCACCACTTACAAACAATCTAAAATATTCCACTTCCGAGGAAGAGATAAAATCTCTCTATAGGATTTCACATTATTTAAACCCTCTTTCTGCCTAAAAAAAAAAAGTTTCACACACGTTCCTTGGTATCGTGAGTACATTTTCTTTTTTTGAACATAGGGAAAGTTATGGTCATCACTATCCATCCACTTCAATCAGTCCAGATGAAAAACCCAAACCTGACATATTTTTACCTCTAGTTGTCTTACAGAAATTCAACTGAAAGGCATAAATATAACATTCAAGGAGATGGGAGTGAGGGTGGAGAGTCGTTCAACTTACTATCAATACAGATTAGGGACAACTGGTTATTGTCCCCAGGCCCCCAACCCCGGGGGACCCCTCCTTGGTGCTCCCGTGGGCTGTATGCATGGCGTTGGAGTATCATACAGACCCCCTGGGTGGTGGGGAGGACATGGCATGCTAAAACATCTCTGTCGGGAGCAGGGTTTCTTCTATGGTGGCAGATGGCAAATAGGCGAGGTGGAGCTTTATGGAAATGGAGAGACTCCTCTAAAATTCCCCTGGGCCTAGGGACCAGTTGGTTTACCTGGAAAAAGAAGATGCATTTCTGGAAGATGCACTTCCAGCTGGTGAACTGTAGAGGGCCTCGTCTCTTTCTGAGACACGTTCGCAATGGAGGTGGCCAAAAAATGGAAACCAGGAGCATGGGGTGAAGGAGGTGAGAAATTCAAGTACTTCTCTCTGCGTCAGATTAGGGAAGGAGACACAGGATACTATTCATGTTTCAAAGACGTTTTGGGCTTTGTTCAAAGAGCAGAATTTGACTAAAACCCCATGCGTCCCAGCCCTTGGTGACAGATGAAGACCAGGCTTTGGGGAGTGGGACTCATCATGTCTACATCCACAGGACGCCGGGGTGCTTTGTCCTGGCAGGAGCAGTATAGATACGTCTCACCAGGTAACAAACTCTGATCAGCAACAAATTCCAACGCCTTTTGACTGTAAACAAAGTCTCAGTATATATGTCTAATTCAGCAAACAAAGGGGCTCTTAACAATCTTGGGTTCTTGGTGCTTTAGAGGTTGGGCTAGGGGGGCTGGAGTGACAACGTGGCTCCGCAGCATGGCCAGGCAGGGGGAGAGATGAGCGGCTGCATCCTGGAGGGAAGCCTGGAGGGAAGCCTGGAGCACACAGCGGGGGGTATCGGCACCCTGAGCAGCAGCTGTTGACGGAGAAGCACTCCCGGCTGGATTGAAGGCAGACCTTAGGGCTGCTGTGCAATTGCCCAGAGTGGGGCTTCATTAGGGCGAAGTTGAGGCACTTCCCCTGCAGGGGACAGAAGAGAGAGAAGGTCACTAGGAGCCACTGGAATTGGGAGCAGAAGGTTGCAGCTTCCCTGGCCTCTGGCGCCTGCCGATCTCCTTCTCTGTTTCAAGCCCAGAGTTCCCTGATCCCCCTGCTGGGTCTGTCTGGGCCTGTTGGTCCCTATAGGTGCTCCACGTGGCGTGCAGACTTCAGGCTTCCGTGAGCCTGCCATTCACGCGTGAAGTATTACCTTGAGTGCCTGTGAGTGACAAAGGCCACTGAACGCTGCCTGCTCCTCCTGAGGCTGTCATTTTCATCACCCTAGGTTTTAAAATCCTTAGTAACCCTTTAGAATGATTGTGGTTTTCCCTGGCAATGTAGCCACATTAGGAAAAGAGAACACCTAACCCCCCTTGAATTTGAAAGAATGTTCTTAACAAATCTTCGACACCTTGAGCCTGACCTTGTCCTCTTCCACACCCACAGGGATGTCTGATCCGATGAAACTTTCAGGAAATGCACCCTGCTTTGGGACCTGCACCCCTTGGCGCAGAGCAGAACCAGACCCAGAGATGGGAAGGGATTTCTCACTCTGACTTCCCACCGCATGACAAGCCTGAGATAGTTTGGTAAATGCAACTTTCTATGTAAAATCATCTTAGGCTTCAATAAGTTAATATTTTCTCTTTTACAGATAAACATTTTTACTTTTCCTGATTATAAAAGTAGTACCTGCCCATTATACAGAACCTAAGCAACACAGGAAAATATTCACGAGGAAATACATGCTTCTTTTCCAACCACCCACAATAACCACTATGAAGAGGATCCTGAACTCTTGGCAGACAGCAACTTCTTTGATCATTTATCAGCAATTCCCCTTTTCTGATCTCCATCCCCAGCTGGCTGTTCTCCCTTCCAGACGCACGGCCCAGGCTTGCCCTCTCCTGCCACCTTCCTGCGGGTCCTGCGTCGTCCAAGCTCACCTCCTCTGCCTCTTACTCTGCAGGCCTCTTCAGCCTCTAGGTCCCCAGGCCCAGCCTCAGGGCCCACTCTGCCCGAACCTTGCCCTGAGCCACGAGTGTCTCCGGCTGCCCATCCGTGCTCTGCACCCACTGCCTGTCCAGGCCCTCAGCTCCCTTCCTAGGCCGACTCAAGTGTCTCCTCTCCCCTGGTCGCCTGGCCCTTCCCCTCCCCCCCCCCAAATCCAGGCCTCACGGAATCAACTTCCTCTGGCTTCCTCTTCCTCAACTCACACCTTCAGCTGTGCTTCCTCACTGTCTGGGAATCCAGCCCCAGTGCCCAGGCTGGCCCACCAGGCCACCCAACCGCCGGCTCCTGGCCCATTGCCAACACTGCCCGCACGCACCCGAAGTGTCCCTGTGTCTCAGCTGCACCCTCCGTGCTCCTGTGCTCCAGGGTTGTCCTCCCCGCCTCTCCGTTTCCCATATTCAGACTACCCTTCCTCTGTGGCCGCCTCTACCCTCACGCAAGCCAGTCTGGGAGCGCCTGGGCCACACAGCCCCCAGGGCACTGGAGCTGGTTCCCTCTTCTCTCAAGCCCACCAGCAGGGTCTCCCTCACTGGCAGGACCTTCACCCTTCCTGCCCTAGGACTGCACCCCAAATTCCTTAACTACTCTTAACAGTTCATTTACTCAGGTGAATTTTAGAATTATTTTGATCAAATTCCCTAAAAACATTCATTACAATTTTCACTAAAGCAGCATGAAGCCCATGAATTCTTTTGGGAAAAGCTGACATTGTGGTCTACGTTTTTGTATTTTCAAGTCTTCTTTGATAGCAAAGAGTAAAGTTTTGTGGTTTCTTTTTATTACAGGTCAGCACACATTGTCACACCTGCGCGTGGGTAAGTTCTTTTATTGCTACTATGAATAGACTGGGATCTTCTATTTTTATTTCTAAGCTCCTTTATTTCTGCTTATTTATCCAGACCGTGAACAGACCATTCTAGGACCTAGTGTCTACCATCTGCTGTGGGACCCCTTTGATTTCCTCAGAGCACGAATGCAGGGCACCTGTGCTGAGGCCTGGCTCCTTTGCCTCACCCGCAGCCCGTCACTGGGAGCTGCAGGGGGACGTGTACGTGGGCTGAGGGAGAGAAGCGAGTGGTTCCAGGTGGTGCTGGAGGCCCCTGGCTAGTGGCAGAGCCCCTGAGTCTGTTGTGTGATCATAAGGGGGTGAGGGAGGTGACTAGGGGCTGAGGAGGGTCTCCCTCCCCTCTGGTTTTCTATTAATGAAGAGATCTAAGCCAGTGACCAATTACTTCTTTTTTTGTTTGTTTGTTTTTTGTTTAAGGTTTTCAAAATAACATTTATTTCTTAAAAGTTAACGTGCATAATAGGAAACCAAAGAACACAAGAAGCAAAAAACAAAGTCATCCATCATCACAAGCAGTTTACCATCTGATGTGTCCTTCTAGGTCTCGTTTGTGTATTTAAACACAACTAAGCATCCATTTGTATGTAATTAAGATCATACAGTTATGTATCATGCTTTTTCACACATCATGAATATTTACCATTTCAAAGTCCCAAAGCTATGAGTATTTTGATAACCAAAAATACACTACACCAACTCAATCTGGAAGGAAAAAAAATGTAATCCTTTCTTGGCGACAAAAGCTTCAGAAAAGACAAAAATGGCAACAGTCCTCTAGATAAAGATATTGGCAGAGTTATGATTAAAATACTACATTCCCTTAAAGTTCAATTAAAAATGAGACATAAAGCAACACAGTATCCAAAGTATAATGCTTTTAAGAGGATTCATTATCTGATCTAAACTATTAAAGTATTAGCAAGGAGGTAGGTTTCCACTGAATTACTTAACAATGTATTCCTATAGTACAGCTAAGAGATGCACACACATCAATGGTTATCATCAAAATATAAAAAGGAACACATCCACATACTTCCCTCCCTTTTATACTTCCTTCTGCCCCTCTGCTGCCAACCTAATGAACAAGTCCTGGTGTACATTTCTCAGATGGTTTAACAATTCCATGTCCAAGATGCTACTATTTTACCAGTTATAACAAAGATATTTACAAATTGGTTAATTCACTAGCTCTACTTTTTATCATACATTGTCACCTCAGGACTCCTAAAAAGCCTAGATGTTGCAAAATAATGAATGAACCTTGTCCATAATAAGCATTGGTACTTTACAAAAATGCACATTTAGACCTATGGTTATAACCTAAAACTGTCTTCTAGATATGGAGGTATTAGCTAAGAGCCCTTCCCTTCACCCTTCCTCTTACCCCTCCTCCAGCATATCAGCGACTAAGTACAGGACTATATCTAGCTCCAAGAGGTGGATTAACATAGACACTCCCAGAAGACACAGCCCTTCCTAAAAACCAACAAAAGGGCATTTATTAAGGGGTTATTTTACTACCTCTACTTTTATTTTTTTATTTTTTTATTTTTTTGCGGTACGCAGGCCTCTCACTGTTGTGGCCTCTCCCGTTGCGGAGCACAGGCTCCGGACGCGCAGGCTCAGCGGCCATGGCTCACGGGCCCAGCCGCTCCACGGCATGTGGGATCTTCCTGGACCAGGGCACGAACCCGTGTCCCCTGCATTGGCAGGCGGACTCTCAACCACTGCGCCACCAGGGAAGCCCCACTACCTCTACTTTTAATATACTTTGGGCATTAGGACTTGCTTATTCTTTAATACACAGCAATAGTGACTAAAACACACAAATAGAACAATGGTTAGACAATCTGAACTTGTCTAAAGACTCATGGGCACAGATCCCTTCTCTGTACTTCCTTCCCTGTCCGCTCCCCGCCTCCCCACCACCCAGTGAATAGTCACCTTACTCTCCAAGACTCAAGTTTAACAATTTCCACTCCCCCAATACAACCATTCCTATGACTTAACAGAAAAAAAAATACTTAAAAGGTCTTACTTTTAACTCTCTATTTTCAACATATGTTGTGCACTTTTACACATCTAGAAAGATTAGATGTTTCAAATACAGATTTAAGTTTGTCCACTATGTATACACGTAGTAGCACTGAAGAAACTTCACATAAAGGCTATAGTCACAAAGTGTCTCCTAAACAGGAACACTCTGGCCTAGAAGCTTCCCCTCCTCATCTCTATCAACCCAGTGGACAAGAATAATAAGCATCTGTAATGCTTAGAGGGGATTTTGACAATTTTACTTCCTCCAGTTGTTTTCAGAAGTCTTTCCAATGAATTTTAACACAAAGTTACACAGTGTATTTATTGGCTCTTTTTGTCATACACTGGCGACCTTTTTAACACCCGGGAAGACGAGATGTTGTAAATTTGGACCCTCTGTCCTTTATGTACACTATGTACACAGCCAAGTAAAACAAAACGCAGAGACACACCAGACAATGGTTAGTCTTGGTATAAAGCCCTTTACACTTTCTTCTTTCTCCCTGAACCAGCACATATAAAATAACGTGTACTGCTCAGAGAGGTGGTTTGATCATTTTGATCACTCCATTTCTAAAAGACAGTATTTCATATGAATTTTAACAAAAGGATATATCTACAAAACATGTTACTTCACTACCTCTACTTTTAACATACTTTGTGCACTTCTAAACATCTAGAAAGACTAGATGTTTCAAATAAGGACTTAAGTTTGTCCACTATATACACAGTAGTGTTGAATAAGCTGCACACATGTAACAATGGTTAGATCTGAAAGTGTCTTCTACATAGGAACATTCTAATCTAGAACACTTCGTTTCTCCCAGTACCTCCTTTCTGCCATCCATCCAACACTGGGCAAGGACAGGCACAGGTGTCACTTAGATGTGATTTACAATTTCACTTCCAAAGGCCCTTTTCAGAAGACGGCCTTTCAATGAAGTTTAACACAAAGTGTACAAAATGTGTTAGTTTACTAACTCTACTTTTGTCATACATTGGCAACCTCTTTAATATCTGGAGACTAGATATTATAAAATTGGGACCCATTGGTCCAGTATATACAAAATATATACAGTAAAGTTAAACAAAATGCATGTAACATATAGAGCAATGGATAAGTTGAAATGTTCTAGTACCTGCTAGCAAAACATCTTTTGCAACCTTTCCCTCCCACCTCCCTAAACCCAATGAACAAGCAAAGAGTATACTGTTCAGAGAGGAGGTTTAACAATTCCATTTCCAAAGACAGTATTTCCCATCAGTTTTTAAAAGCTATTTACAAGAAGCATTATTCTACTAAAACTACTTTTAAATACATCGAGCACTTCCAAACATCTAGAAAGAATAGGTATTTCATATAAGAGCTTACTTGTCCACTATGTACACAGCACTGTTAAATAAAATTGCACACATGTAACAATGGTTATAATCTGAGGTATCTTCTTCTAAATAGGACCATTTTGGCCTGAACCATTTCCTCCCTCACTTCCTTCTCTCCACCGCCAATCCAGTGGACAAGTACATGCATGTGTAATGCTTAGAGGTGGTTGAACAAATTCATATCCAAAAGGCATTTACAGAAGACAAGCATTCCTATGAATTTCAATAAAGTATACAAAATGTGCTAGTTTTACTACTTTGTCATACACTGGCAACCCCTTTAACATCTAGAGACTAGATGTTGCAAAACTAGGACTCAATTTGTCCATTATATATACTATATACACAGCAAAACAAAATGAACATACAAAAAATGGTTTTGTCTGAAAATGCCTAGGTATGAACACACTAGCATATTACCTTTTGCAATTCTTTCCCTCCCTCCTCCAAACCACTGAACAAGTATAAACAATAGTATACTGCTCAGAGAGGTGGTTTAACATTTAACATTCCCAAAGACTACTTCCTGTGAATTTTAGCAAAAAGATATTTACAAAGTGATATTTTACTACCTCTACATTTAACATACGTTGGGCACTTCTAAACATCTAGATGGACTATATGTTTCAAATAAGGACTTAATTTGTCCACTATATACAGAGCAGTACTGAATGAACTGCACACATGTTACAGTTACAATCTGAGAGTGTCTTCAAAATACCAGCGTTCTAGCCATTCTAAGACCAACCCCCTTCTCTCTCTCCCCCCTCCACCAACCCAGAGGGCTATCATGCTCAAATTTTCAGAAGACAATCTTTCCTAGAAATTTTAACACAAAATGTACAAAATGTATTATTTACTAACTCTATTTTTGTCATACACTGGCAACCTCTTTAACATCTAGAAAGACTAGGTGTTGTAAATTAGGACTCATTTGTCCATTATATACACTATATACACAGCAAAGTGAAACAAAATGCAGGAACATAAAAAAGACAATGGTTAATCTTGCCTCACTATAAACACACTGGCACAGAGCTCTTTGCACTTCCTTCTCCTCCCCCCGACCTTGAACCAGTGCACAAACAAACAGTGCATACTGCATACTGTTCAAAAAGGTGGTTTGGCCACCCCTGCCCCCCCAAAACAACATTTCATACGAATTTTAACAAAAAGATATTTACAAAATGTCTTTTTACTACCTCTACTTTGAACATATATCAGGCACTTTAGAACATCTAGAAAGACTAGATATTTCAAAAAAGTACTTATTGTCAACTACATATACAGTAGTAAGGAGCAAAATGCACACACAAAACAATGATTCTAATATGCAAATGTCTTCTAACTGTGACCAGTCTGGCACAGAACCTTTTCTTCCTCCTCAACGTCTTCCATTCCATGTCCTCTAACCCACTGAACAAACGTGGACCTCTGTGGCTCCTGATGTCGCCTCTAGAGGTGGTCAGACAACTCCATTTCGAAAAGTCATTTCCAGAAGACATTTCTTTTCTACGTTTTTTTAAAAAGAAACAAATGGGCATTTACAAGACATGTGACTTTAACTCTATCATACGTCGGCAACCTCTTCACATCTAGGCCTATATGTAGCGAAAAGTTTTCTTTCGAAAGGTTGGGGGGAAAGTTGAGAGCAGCTTTTTCATATTATATACAAAGGCCTTCTATAAACGGCAAGTAAATCTTCCCAAAGGGTGGCTGGCACTTCCTATTGGCCGCATGTGGTACGTTATTCAACCATTTCTGTCTTCCGACATCGAGGTCTTGGTAGAAAGACGACCAGCCGCCCGATGACCCGCGAACGTACAACCCGTCGTCGACCGGGGCTCCGCTCACTTTCCGGGACCGTTAAGACCTTTGTCCGTCGTTCTCCGGACGAGGTGAGGTCTCGTCCAACTGGGGCAGAGAGATCACCTCAGGTCCCGGATCCGCACGGGCTCCAAGGCCTAAGGGTGGCTGAGCTGGCGTCCACGTAGACACCCCTTCCCGGGCCCTCGAGGCTCTAACGGCCCTCCGCGGCGTTCCAGTGGCCGCCATTCTTCTCGCCCTGCCACGCCTGACGCCCAAAGGCGCCACGTCCTTGGTGGCCTGCGGGGGGCTTCGCCTAACCCCTGCAGCGTGGGGTCAAGAGACCCGGCGGTGGGCGGGATCTGGGCTCCGAGGGGCCGCCGCCATTAGGTCGCGGAGGTGGGGGTGGGGGAGCAGTTCGTTGCTGCTTCCAGGCTCGGGCCCTGTCAGTTGGCGGCTGCGGCGAGGGCTCTGGGGCTCGGCAAGACGCAGCCTGAGCCTGTCCCGGGGGCCCCCCAGTTCACCTGCCGACCAGAGGCCGGAGGGCCTGGAGGGCCCCGGGCTAGAAGGCCGCGATCCGCTTCTTACCGCGCTCTCTGCCGGAACTCCCAATTACTTCTTACATCAACTCAGCGACTCCACAGTGAAGGGATGTTTAAGAGATTGGCAAATGGTTGACTGAACCTTAATCTCCAGTGTTTTGGAGCTTTGGTTCCATTTCTGGATCTCCTGCTTATTACAGAGGGAAGTGTGTGCGCACGTGTACGTGTGAGCGTGTTTGTATGTGTGAATGTGTGTGAGAGAGTCTGTGTGTGTGTGAGGGTTGTCGAGCATGGAGGAGCAGGCTGCCATCACTGTCCCAAAGTTATGATCTGGGACTTTCACAAAGGTCACTGTCTTGAAGGACATCTGTCAACTTGGGACTTCCTGGAGGGCTCAAGTCCTGCCCCAGCTTTATCACACGCACCTTGGTGCTCCCTCTGTCGGTGGGGTCAAAAGATAGGAACTCAGGAGCTCCTTGGCCATGAAAGCTTCATATGGCCTCTCTGCAGCTCTGATCGTTACCCAGGACAATTGTTTCCAGTAAATATTTATGTGTTCATATTTAGAGGAGGTCTGCAAGCAACACAGTGTGAAAATAAGAAATTAACATTCATAATTGTTTGCACATCTAACACACTGCACAGAGGAAGGAATTACTTTCCAGTTGTTTCCCTATCACCGTGATAGGTTACAGGAGCCGTAGCCTGGACTTGGAAGTGGGCCTCCCTGGGCTCTGTTCACAGCCCTGCTGTACCCCTCCAGAACTCTGTCACATTGAGCCCATGATGAAACATCAGAACCTCGGTTTCTTCAGCTTCAAAATGCTGAGGAGTGATCACCTGGCAGGACAGAGAGGCAGCCAAGCACGGGGTGAGGTCTGGGCCCTGGGCTGTTGATACTGGCCTTACTGTTTCATGGCTGTGCGGCTGGGCAGGTGACTCAACTGCACAGGGGACAGCTTCCTCCCCCGCAGAGTGTTGGGAGGATGAAAAGAGTGAGACTGTGTAAAGTACTCGGTGTCTGGCGATCCCTACTCTGTATAAACGGCCGCTGTTGGGAGAATGAATGAGATTCTTGTGTAAAGGGCCTTGCATGGTGATGGCACCCAGGTCACCCTCTCTTGGAGACAGTTGGATCACTGTCAGCATCACATTCAGTGAGAAGTGGAAGTTTTCCCATTTTTACCCGATTTTCCTGACGGATCGAGGAGAACTGATTTCCATGAACTGAATGGGCTGCCCTGGAAAAGGCAGGGAAGGAAGAGAATCAGGACCTTGGATCGGGGGCAGGGTTTGGCTCAAGACTAAGAAACTAAACTGAGTCTTGCTGCGTCATTTTGTATATGTGTGTAGGGAGAGATGGTCTGGAAGGGACCATTATTAGAAAACTTCCTCTGGGGATGAGAAGGCGGTGGGGCAGAGAGACACGGTCATTTCACAGAAGGTTACAGTAAACAAGAATGACTGCTTCTGCTACAAAAACACTGAGATTTTTGGTCAACTGAGCCTTTGAGAATTTTCTGCATTGTATTGTGCTGAAGTGCAGAAACATGTGGATTCACTGAAACGAGCAGCTGACTGAGGTTTCAGAAGGCACTAGCTCCTACAAGTTCAACCCCAGACTCCACTGTTCACATTCTGAGCACGTTCACATCCGCAGGCCTGACTGCAATTCCAGTCCAGGCTGAGGAGTTTGGAAACAACCTCCCTGTGGATCGGGAACTGGAAGGAGGAGAGAGAGAGGCTGTGCAACTGTGCTGCTGGGAACCCCCTCTCGTGCGGCTTCTGTTTTCCAGCACAGCCTGGTGAAGAGGGTCTGGGCAAGGTTCTGTCTGAGCAGAACACGGGGTGGTCTGCAGTGAGCAGACGAAAGGCTTATGTCTGCACATTCAGGGCTGGGGTTGGGGGCCGACTGTGGTCTGCAGAGACTGGAGGTCCCAGCTGACACCCCGTCACTTAGACCAAGATTGACTTTAAGCCTGGGACCAGAGCACTGAGGGCTTCAAGAAAGGAATCAGGACTCACTCCTGCACCTACTGGAATACTGGGGTACCCACAGAAATCCTACAACACTAGGTCTCCAGGACGAAGGTTGGGAGGGACAAGGTCCAATGGGCTGGGGGCAGAGGAGGGGGAGGGGTCACGTCCACCAGGCACAGTTACGGGCTCCCAGCCCCTCTCAGGATGAGCAGGGCTGATTTCAGGCAGCTCTGGCTGCTGCCACTTACTCTCTGGGTGGTCCTGGCAACTCCCCTGATGTGTCAGGCCTCAGTTTTGCCTCCAGCGAGCACACAGGTCACTGTGAGCCACAGACTGCTGGGCGGACTCGAGAGTTGGCATTGCTGGGGCCTGGCAGGGCCCTGGGCAGCTATAAGGCCCCCTAATCCATCACTCTGCCACTTCCCCAACCTGAGCTTCGAAGAGTGGCCCTGGGAATGGGACCATTTCAGAGAGGCGCTCGGCGCCCCTGCCCTTACCTTGCTGGTCAGGAAGGCCATAGCTGGCACCTTCCCTTGGTCCACCCTCTTGTCTCTTGCCTCCCTCTGCTTCAGCCCTCTGTCTTGCTCTGTCCCTCCTGATCCTGAGTGAGCATCTATGGGTGGCTGTCCCCACTGTTCAGGGCATAAGGCTGGGGTGGGGCCCTTATGACTATAAAGGGGCTGGTTCTGGGAGAGGCTCCAGGACAATCAGGTGGAAAATGGGGCTTCTGTGCAATCAAGGCTGGGACTCAGAGCTCGATTCAGACCCAGAACTGGGAGCTCAGTTCCCCAGCCTCTCCTGTTCACCCCGGCTGGAATCCAGGATGGAGCCTTGAGCTCCCCACCACAAGGCTGGGGCCAGGGGTGGTGGCAAGGTGTGTCCAGGGTGGGCAGAGCCTCAGCACTGTTCCTGGACTCTGCTTAGGGCTCTAATCGGTCTCTTCCATGTGCCTTCAGTGACACTTGGTTCACAGAGAGAGCAAAGGTTTGCAAGGCCTGGACAGTAAGGTGACCCCCAGGTGCTCTTTTTAGTAGCACTCTCAAGGCACTACCCAAGCCTCATGGGGGTTCAGCTCCTGGAGGTAGGGCTAAGGGCTCCGAGCTACCTGTGAGATGCTGCTCAGGGGCCTGTCCGCACAAGCTACCTTTTGGGCCTGCCTGGGGTGTTGTTCCCTTCACTTGCCTCCCCAGGGTGCAGGGTGTCAGGACAGCCTTAGATGCTAGAGCCTTACCCTGGTACTCGCACAGTTCCTGCTGGCGATGCTAACATTGTTGCTGATGAACCTGACACCATGGTTCAGGTTAACTTCAACAAAGACCTCCCTAAAGCACAGAAGGGGCAGACAGTGACCACCAGGCCAGACAGACATAGTTCTTACACTTGGCTCCAGTTGTAGCTTATAATATCTCCTGACTGTAAAGACTTTGAACATCAGGTATTCAGGGCTACCAGAGAGCAGATAGCAGGGGTAAGGGGAGCTCATCCCAAAGTACTACGAGGTCAGCTTCTGCAGTGAAGGCTGACCAGGCAGTGAGGATCCCTGCGCGTGGTCAGATGTCCTCGTGGCCATGAGTGAAGTGACCAGGGATGGCGGTATGATGTCACCATCCCGACTGCTCTGTATGTACAGAGTATGTGAATTTAGCTCCAAAAGGCTGCCTGGAGCAAAGGTACCATCCCTGGGGCACATCATCTCCTGCATCCTACGCTCCTCAGCAGAGCCTGGGCCACAGCAGATCGCTGAGCACCTCTGGGGACCACCAACCAGGGCAGGTGTGAAGGATGCCCTCAGTCCTCCTGGAGACAGACATGTGCTGCCCCAGTAGAGGTGGCTTCCTAAATTTTTTACACCTCATGGTGGCAAAAACTGCCCACTTGGCCCCTGGGCTGGACACTTACTGATCTGGCTTCTCTATCTTTACTCCTGGGCATGTTATACTGCTATCTTTCACAGACTTGGCTTTTATATCTGAAAGACAATCACATAAGAAGAATGTCAGTGGACTTGTCCACCCATCCACCCCTCCCCTTCTGCCTGCCCTTGGAAGCAGAGCTACCACTGTGGCAGAAGCAGCTTCTCTTCTCTGCCTTCTTCTGACACCTACTGTGCACCAGGCACTGTCAGGGCTCTGGCATTTAGTAGGAACAAGGCACGCAGAAGCCCTGCTCAAGGACTTGACATTTGTGGGAATGGAGAAGGAGACAGACAATAAAGTAACAAACAGTGAACAAAATAAATGCCAGAGTGAAAAGTGCAGTGACATCAATAAGTAAGGGACAGGATAGAGAAGGGAGGGGAAGAGACAGCTGCTTAGGAGCAGGTGACCTGTCCTGTCTTTGAGAGACTGAATTTCTCTTTAAGAGAAAGTGAAATATTTATACAGGACATGATGGGATGTCTGGGATTTGCTTCACAATAATCAATGGTGAGAGTATCAGCACAACCAGATTGGCCAGGATTGGTAATTACTGAAAGTAGGGGAAGGCTGCTTCAAGGGCTTTATACGATCTTTGCTACTTTTGTATATTATTGAAAATTCCCATTAAAGATAAGTTCTCTCTGAGGCAGTGTTCCTGGAGCTGAAACCGGATGAGGGGAAAGGCAGGGAAAGGTCTGGGGAAGAGGGTCTGGGCTGTGGGAGCCTGTTCCGAGGCCTGAGGCATAACTAGCTGAACTTGCTGCGGGAAAGAGGTGAGTGAAGAGAGGGGGCGGGGCCTCGTGGGGCCTGGGGAGGGGTTTGGGCTTTATTCTAAGTTCAGTGAGCCTGTTGCATGGCCACTATCCTCACAGTGTCCACAGTGAGTGGTGAGCAAGGGCTTCGACAGCCTAGCTGGCTCAGGGAATGCAGTGTGGTGTGGGAAGCGTGTCACTTGGCGGCACCAAGGGGGTTACTTACCAAAGAACTGCTTGTTGCTGAACTTAAATCTACAAATAACTTCATCCTTCTTCTTTGCATTATTAAATCCTTTTCCAGAAATCATCAATTCATTTTCATCTGCAAGGGCAACACCCAAAGGTCTGTATTAGGAGGGGCTGAGTGCTGTCTTCCCTCTGATCTTGCAGTTATGACAGGCCACTCCATAACTGAATACCAGGGACTCTGATGAGGAAGCATATGTGTCTGAACCAATATCTGTGTGCACACTGGGCCTCACCGGGTATCACAAAGGGTACAACTGAGATGGCTGGGCCTTGAGCACTCGGGGGCTTCTCACCACTGCCCCTGACCCATCCAACTCATTAAAGGCACCCAGTCTCATACCGTCCACAGGGGCAAACCCAGCCATAGGTTTCCGACTCTGAAGCCAAGGTCTTCCCCGAAAGGCGCAGGCAGTGCTCTCCAGCAGGCCCTCTCTTACGCAAATGCCAGGAACCCAGACAGCGCAGGCTGAAGACAGTCCTGACCCTTGTCTGAGCTGAGCACACAAGCCTGGGTGTCTGTGGGGCTTTCTGACACTAGGGGCTCTGCTCCTCCTCCGTGTCTCTCTCTCTGCCTATGGCAGGCTGGAGACCCCAGGAGCAAGGCCAGGACCTGGGTGAGGCACGGAGGAGGCGAGGACCCTGCCCCGGAGAATCCCCCATGGCAGGCGATGTCCTGTCTCAGCTGTGGGTCTGAAGTCCGCAGTGCGTGCTCTGCCCCGCCCTCTTCCTGCCGCTTCACGGGCCTCACACAGCCCCGCACACCCACCACAGAGATTCGCCAAGCACCTCCTTCTGTCAGGGTGGGAGACACTGATAGGCAGTTCTGGGCCATAGGGGCTCCCCAGGCTTCTGGGTCCCCACTGGTGCTTCCTGACAACGGAAACAAATACTAGGGGATCCAGAGAGGGCAGCTAGTGGGCCTGGCCCCTGGAGCTGGCCAGGATAAAGGCAGGTCTTCCTGCTGCAATCCATGGTCTTTAGCCTGCACCGCTGCCTCCTGGCCTAGGCTGGCTAATGCCAATCCCAGACACTTGATTGGCGCAAGGTCAAGTAACTTGAGAAATATTCCTCAGAAATGCCAGCACAGCCTTGGACCTGGCAGTGCTGATTCATCCTGCTTCAGATCTTCCTGTGGTGCCCTCAGATCAAGGTGGAGTTTACAAATTGTCTTTTGAAGGAAACAGATTCTTGGGCTGTAGGCAGAAGCTGGCCTGCGAATATGTTTTGATAGGCTTTTGGAAGCAGAAAGCTCCCATAGAGGACCTGGCAGTCCCGGCCTCATGGTGAAGGTTGGACCCAGCCTCCTCTTCCACGTAGCTGACAGGAGGGAGGGCGGCAGCCGAGGGCAGGGCCGTCTGATAGCCCAGCGCACAGCCCGTGCCGCATCCTCAGGAGCAGCGCACGCTGCCCTCCGCCTGGAAACACTCCTTCCTCCTTGTGTCTGCTGCTGCCTTCAGCCCCTCTCGGGTGCTGCTTCACATCTGCAGCAGAGCCCCCTGTGCCCCAGGCAGTGCTGCTCCCAAAGGGGGGCTTCTGAACTCCGGCAAGTCTCCAAAGTGGAAGGCAGGGTGATGGTTTCAATATTTCAGCAAAAGAGACTTCCAGGTGAAGGATTTTTGCTTTGTCCAGAAAGCTGCTCCTTTTGCTTCCCAAACCCCTCCCCCTGCACCCCAATTCCTCCAACAGTATCAACCACAGGAAGAAAATGAAGTCACAGGAAGGTCTATAATAGGCTTGCAGGGCTGCATGTCCCACGTACAGTCCACTGCCCACCAGCTCTCAGGCAGCAGACAGATGAACAGTCCCGGGAAGGGAGATGGATTCTTTCTGGAACAGAGAGCTTTCTCTCTGGAAGAAAAGTTGTACAACACGCCAGCCGGGGGCTCCAGAGAGAGGAGCTGGGAAGGCAGGCGTCTCCCTGAGAAGGCTGGTGGAGCTGAGCATGAAAAGGGCATCTAGCCTGCCTGAGACTGACACAGGTGCACAGGTGGATGTGACCTGCCCTGGGGTGTGCGGGTCTGGGAGCACCACATGCTGCTTGGGACAGTCACTTTGAGAGAAACTGGACACTGACCAATCCCTGGACCAACTGTGACCAGGGATTGTCTGGGAAGGCAGATGAGGGGACTTTCTGGGGGCAAATGTAGTGCTGTGACTCTCTATGGGGTTTGTGGTTACACAGGTATTGCATGCATCTGTCAGAACTCATCAAATGATACACTTAAGTTTGTTGAATTTCAAAAAGAGAAATCTTAGCAAAAATTGTTTCCAAATTCACGATATGTGGTGCGGTAGCCTGATGACTGTAATTTATTTTGGAATGCATCAAAAAACCAGATGGACTGATGAAGACAGTGAGGCAGAGAAAGAGAGCTAGCCAGATTAATATGAAAGAATACAGTCAGATATTAAGTGCAAATCCAGGTGGTGGAGGTAGGGGTGCCCACTGTACAATTGTTTCCACTTTGCTGCAGGTTTGAGATCACCCATAATAAAAGTTTGAAAGAAAAAGAATTTACTGATCAATAAAAAGAAAGACATGGACGCAGCCAAGCAGAAGTCATGGTTCCTACTGGGTGACAAGTGACGAATGACAGGAACAGAGCAAAGGCTGTGGGAAGCCAGGGGGCAAGCTGACCAGGAAAGACTTCGGGGTTGAGGCTCTCTTAGAGTGAAGTCTCAAAGCCTGGGTAGGCTGGCCCCTGTAAAGCTGAGGAAGGTTTTTCAGGGAGGCCGGTCCCCCCAGCCCCCAGCCTCTGCAGCAGGTGGGCTTAGAGCAGAGGCTGGAGCTTGGAGGGTCTGGTTGTCTGGCTCAGGGGCCTCAGCCTCCATGGTCAGGCTGTGGTAAGGAAGTGGCCTTCTCTGCCCCTCAGGCCCTGTGCAGAGGATGGGCTGGAGCACAGGCCTGGAGGCAGGGAGGCCAGCAGAGGCCTCTGCCTAGTCCAGGAGGGAGGCCGAGAGGCTGAAGAGGCCACGTGCCTTATGCTCCCCACTCCCGGCTTCCTCACACCCGGCCCACTGACTTACTCAGGACGACAGCCTGATGAACAGCTTCTTCTACTTTATTTGGGGTCCAGGTTCCTGCCTTGAGCTTTCCCTCCAAGTGACAGTCATGCTGTGTGGCAGCTTTTGACAAGATGATAGCAGTTGTAAAGGTCAGAGCAGCAGTGCTGGGCCACGCCTGCAGAGGGTGTGCAGTGGGCACCTGTCACCTCAGCTGGGCCACCACAGGGCATGAATGACAATGGGCATCTTCCTCTATGGTTTGACAGGCCTGTGTATGTCCCAGGGACATAATCAGAGAATTGAAGCTGTCAGGGTGCTGCACGGCTCAGACGTGACACCAGAGAAGCAGTGACCCATGTCCCCACTTCGCACTGCAGGTCACAGTGTGGATTCAGGAGGAGTCACACGGCTGCCACCCACAGCGGACTCAGCTGGAGACGCTTTCATCCTGGTGGTTCTTTAACCACCTCCCTCCCCACCTTAGGCTCAGCCCGGGGGTGGGGGCAGCACCAGGGGTCAGTGATGGAAGTGTTAGTGCCAGCTCCTGTTGGTGAGTGCCACCGGCTTCTAGATCCTGTGCCAGTAACTGTGAGCTCCACTGTATCTACGTCTCACTGCAGACCTGACAGTGGGTGTTGCTGTTTCTACTTCTTGGCGACAAAAGTGGAGCTCGCAGGTACTCAGCATTTTGGGCTGGTTTCATGCCTGTGGGCAGCAGAGCTCAGATATAAACACTGCTCTGTGTGACCCCATGGCCTATTGCACTGTAGCCTTGCAGTTCAGAGCACGGCGGCCAGGCCCAGCTTCCTGGTTCTGCGTCCAGCTGCATCCAGCTGTGTGCTGTTACCAGTGGGAGTGTGTGCTTATCCACTTACCTCAGCTCCACAAATCCCAGTGATGTGGACGTACGAGCCTGCACGCACAGAGCTCGCTGAGAGAGAGGGCTTCTTCCAGAAAAGCAACGGCACAGGATCCTCCCCACACTGATGCAGGGACCCTTCTGGGGGAGAGAGGGCATCCTTGTCAAGTTCCAGATCTCAGGGAGAGGCCGACCCCGTTGAACCAGTGGGTGTAGTGTTGGCTGTGAGTATTTGTTGGATGTCTTTGTCAGACTTGAACCATGTCCAACTTTTCTCTTCATCCGTTGAGATAACCATGTTTTCCTTCTCCATCTTCCTGATGTGGTAAATTACATTGATATTTCATATACAGAATCAGACTTGCATTTCTGGCTTCTTACCTAATTAGTTTTGATGTATTATATTTTTTATGTGTTGTTGGATTTCATTTGCTAAGTATAGTTGAGGGTTTTAAAGTATATATTTAATTTTTTAAAGAAATTTTTGTTTTAGTTTTATAAACTAAATTCATTTTGGTCACCTTTTTGCAATATTATGTATTCAAGTCTATACCATTGTGTGGTACACTTTAAATTTATCCAGAGCTATATTTCAATTACATGTCAATAAAGCTGGATGGTAAAAGTAATTACACATGCATATCCACACACAACTCCCAACATGCATGCATCATACAATGACACACTGACTTATATATCTGCACACTCATGTGTTGGACAGATTTCCTTAAAACCACCTCATACACACAGACATCACACAGAGACACCACACACATAGACACCACACACACATACCATACACACACATTATACTCAAACCACACATACGAAACACACACAAAATCACACCACATACAGAAACACACCATGCACACACAACCCACAGTCACAACACCCACACACCACCCAAATGTGTCACATACACACACATAGAGCCACACACTTCTGTATAGATATGTGACTCTGGCTCCTACCTCCTACACAGGCACAGTAAGTGTCCCCAGCCATCAGTTCCATACAGGAATTTTCCACCAGCTGGAACAGACAGTGGGGTGGCAGGGTCAGGGAGACTGATGACAGAGGCATAGGGAGAAGACACCCCATCTCCCCTCTCACGGTTAGCCCACCTCACCGAGGTAACAAGCTTTTCCAGGGACTTGAATTCGTCTATCCCATACATTTGGTCTTTTCTTTCTACAATATCATGCAGCTACAAGGGAATTGGACATGGTGGGCACACAGCCAGGGCTTGAGGACACAGCAGAGCCTGTCTCAGGAGACAGGCTCTTGCTTTCTGCTGTGTTAGAATCCAAGGACCACATCCTGGTGTCTGCCAGCAGCCCACCCTTAGCGAGTGGAAAGCTCCTCCATCCACACCTCTGGTGTGTAGGTTTCCACAGCACTTGCTATTCATTGGCTGTGGCTATCTGTTCTCCAAACAGTCGGGGTGGGTAGAGGGCCATCCTCTGGGGGTCTCTGGGACAGCTGGCTGCCTTTGAAAGCTTTCCCCATCTGGGCTCAAGAGTGGCACCTGGTTAGCTGAACACCTGGTTAGCTGTTCTGAATTACCTGGTATTTCTTATAGTCTTTCACACCCAGACAGTAAACTTTGGCCCCCATATCCCGAGCTTTTTCAGCCTAAGAAGGAAAAAAAGGTTTGAATAAAAATACCCCAAGGGCCTCCCTGGTGGCGCAGTGGTTGAGAGTCCGCCTGCCGATGCAGGGGACACGGGTTCGTGCCCCGATCTGGGAGGATCCCACATGCCGCGGAGCGGCTGGGCCCGTGAGCCATGGCCGCTGAGCCTGCGCGTCTGGAGCCTGTGCTCCGTCCGCAACGGGAGAGGCCACAACAGTGAGAGGCCCGTGTAACACAAAAAAAAAAAAAAAAAAAAAAAAAAAAATACCCCAATACATGGAGCACAAAGCTGGTAATGATGGACAGGACTCACTTCACTCTTCGTTTCCTGTAATGTCGTTGGCAGCAGTGGTCTAGTGGTCAGAGTGATAATCAGGCTGGAAGCACTGCTATCTGCAGAAGAAGCAGGGAGTGGCCTGGTCAGCAAGGCACCTGGAGTGACCTGCCTCAGGCTGCCAGGCCCACAGCACTGCTCCCACAACTCCTCCTCCTGAGGAGAGGCCACCCTGACCTGAGTACCCACCACCCAGAGCACCGGGAGGGAGAAGGGGCCTCAGCCCAGAACCCACTTGACAGACGAGGAGCCTGAGACCGGATCAGAACCCTTCCTAGTGGACCTTCACTATGGGCAGGTGGCACAGCCTTTGCCCTGAAAGGCAACTGCAGCTACTTCATGGGACGAGGACAAGCCTCTCAGGTGAGCACAGGGAGAAGCAGCTGACCGACTGCACAAGACATCCCCCTGGGTCTGGGGCGCACTGGGCTCTGTCCTGGGCGGCGCCGGCAGGCACTCCTGCTGGCTCTGTGGGTCCTGCTATTCAGAACTCGAGGTCAAGGTGCTTGGGCAGCGGCCCCCGCCCAGCTCCCCGCCTTTCCCCAGCAGCCCATGCATCCTTCCCGACAAGGGCTGCAACCCTACAGTCTCGATGCAGCTGGTCTGGGCCAAGTACAGCCATTTCCAGTGGCAGAGACACAGTCAAAGGATGAGAGTCAACCGGAGGGAAGAGGCTCAAGGGAAAGGAGGAAGAGCCAGAACTGTGGTGGACAAAGTGTGGGCAGCTAGGGGGACACCAAGGTCTCTGTTCCCTAAACTGAACCCGGTCTGCTCGCCATCCCTGGAAGTTCTCTTTTCTTTTTCATGCAGCCCAACCATAGGTCAAGCACTTGATATCTAGTAAGAACCAGGAATGTAATGCATGATCCCATGTGGTTCTCGGAAGCATCCCTGGGGGTGGTTTTCCTCCTCACTGTGCAGAGGAGGAACCCGCAGCCCAGAGAGGACAAGGGACTCGCTCCAAGGTCAGCGCTAGGAATTGGCCGAGGTGGGTCTGCACCAGCCCTCGCTGAGGCCCGCGCCTGGCTCTGTCCCACCTGAGCACAGTGACATCAGCAGGCAGCTTACCTCCTGAGTTAGCTTGTTGAGTCTGCTCATTTGCCTGCAACAAAATGAAGGAAATTGGTGGAGGGCAGTGAGATGACCCCAAAATACTCCAAGAACTTGATAAAGCAGAAGAAAGTCTCAGAGCTGTAGGATCTGTACCTTTTTAAATCCTTCCTGCATGTGTGTGGCTCCTGTAGGTACTATATTCTGAAGTCTGCTGAGACCATCACGAATTTCATTTCTGAAAAAAAACAATAAAGGGGGTTGAGGAGGAATGAGGGTTGACTGTTACAAAACAGACCACTTGACCTGGTGCCATTCTGCCCTGTGGAGACCTGCCTGGACCAGAGAGGACACAAGTGGCCCTGTGGTGACCTCTCTGCCTGTGTCTTTGACACTGACAGGCCTTGGTCAATGCTTCTCTGTCCCCCATTCAGCGGGTGTGGAGGATGCTGCTTTGCTGGTCCCATGGGTAGGGCCTGGCTTTCAATGTGCTCATCCCTGTGTCAGGCATGCAGACCTCAGGGGACTCAGCAAGGGCCCTGCCTTGACCGTCCGTGGTGAGGGGGGAGCACCCATGGATACGCACCTGTGAATTCAGCACCCCCAGTGTGACTGGCGGTACTGCTGGCACCTAAGGGGTACCTGGTGAGGGCACATCAGCTTCCAACAGGTAAGGCTGAGTGTGGAAAGGTCACTGTGCTGATACCCCTGCCCTGTCCCCTCCTCCCCTACCACAGACCCCTGAGGTGGACTTGGACCCTCCAAGCCACTTCCCCCTCTGGATCCGTACTAAAGCAAGTAGTCAAGCTGCTGCATTAGAGTGTAGGGCTCCTGGGCTTCATGTGCTCCCGAAGAAATAGACCATAAGCTGGAAAAGAGACCTGAGGCCTGTCCATGCAGGCGGAAGAGCAGTGACCCCAGGCTGCCATGGGGATGGGCTGTCGGCCTCTGTTAAAGCAGATAGCAGGGGATGGGACTGGGATACACCAGGGTTGGGGCTTAGGTTCAGGCTAATGCAGTGTGATGGGCTGAGCAGTCAAAGCAATTCTATGGTCCCTGAAGTCTGGCTCTTGCCTTGCGCAGAAGGGATTCTGCCGTGAGTTGCGATCTGAGAGCCCCAGGTCCTGCCCTGCCTGACCCAGCCCAGGAGCTGAGGAGGCCGTGACCCAGGTCCAGTGGAGGCCAAACCAGTCCCTGCCCACCTGTGCACAAACACCAGCCCCTCTTCCTGACACTTTTGGGAAGATTTCTGTTTTGTTGACAGCACCCCCAAATATGCTGGAGCTCTCATCTCTCCACAGCCTTTGACCTGGGACTGAGCTTGGCCAGGCTTCACTCCTGCCTGAGCGGGCCTTATCCTTGGGAAGCCCGCCCAATCCTTACTCCCAGCTCTGTGCACTAGGCTGCTTATGCCCTCATCAGGCCCTTCAGTTCTTAAGATTCCGCCCCATTTTTCACTCCCCTGAGCCCACTCCCACTTCTGACACCTTCCCTTGAGGAAGACCTCGTCACCTCCACTTCCAGAGAGGACCCCGGAGACCCTCAAGAGCCTCCCCATAGCTCCCTTGGTTCAGGCTCTGAACCCCTGCCTTGGAGGAGGCAGTGGTCCTCCTGTCCCCCACGGTCAGCTCCTCCCCCAGAGGCCCCCGCCTAGCCCCTGCCTCTCTTTCTGCTGCCTGCCTGACAGCCCCCCACTGACTTGCTGTCTTCCACCTCAACCCCACTCAGGTCTCTCTGAAATGCAGAAGACAGAGACACACAAAACCACGCCTTCCCCTAGCTCACCTAACAGGAAGCACAGCCCCTGCTTCTCCTGGGAGGCAGGCATGGGCAGTGCTGCGTCCACGCACTGGCACCAGCACACTCCCTGGGTTCTGATCATTTGCATCATGAGCATCTTAACCTCCCGGCTACTCAGGAGCTCCATATCTTCCCACCTCCAGGGCTTTGGGCACATCCCTGGGCCCTCCTAACAGCCCACCTAGGATGCTGGTGTGTCATGCTTCCCTCCTGCACCCCAGCCCACACTCATGGGCTCCCTTGTCTCAGACCCACCAAGGGACCAAATTCCCCTCCACTGAAGCTCCAGCACTTCAGCACTGCCCACCCCTGCCTCCTGGTTCTGACTGTGCCTCCCCTCTTCCCCCACTGGCCCAGAGCAGAGAGTGACACACAGAGCAGGTGCCCAACACAGGCCAGTGTTCACAAAGGGCCCACACATCTGCTCCACCAGGTCGCAGGCATCCTTGCAGTGAGCCAGTTCTCAGAAAAGGGAAGAGCGCTGAGGGGACACAGGACAGGCGGAGGGCGGGGCTTAGAGGGGGCGGACATGGTCTAGCAGCACGGGGTCTGCCAGGGTCAGCACAACCAGGGGTCAGTGGGAGCCATGGAGCCGGGGCTGGGGTCAGAGTGGACCCTGAGGGGAGCCCAGGACGGCCCAGCCTCCTCCCAGTGGGTCCACATGAGGTCTCAGGGAACCCCTCAGTTCCCTGTGTTTCCCTGTGAGCACTCCCACCAGGCCTGCTTTGGGGGATTCAAGCAGTACTTAGCTGTCTGAGGTGAGCTTCATGAGGGTGTGACCCAGTGTGGAGTAGGTGATGAAGGACACCCGCAGGTTAGGGCTGGAGAAGTATGAAGACAAAGTCAACAAGCAACCAGCAAGGGGGTGCATGTGAATTTCCCTGGTCCCATTCCAAGTGTTTTGCTTCGGGGACTCGTTTCCTGAACACTGGAAGTTCCTATAACTTAGCAAAGGATTCTGAGGCCTGTGGAGGTGTGGGGCCTTCCTGCTCCCTCCTTATACTCCCAACCCCCCAAAATCTCTCTGTCTCTCTGTCTCTCTCTCTCTCTCTCACACACACGCACACACACAGAGGCATGCACAAGAAGATAGATACTCATGTACTTCTGCATGAGCCTCCCAACTGGCCTCTTTTCTACTGTAAAATTCTCTGAGACTCACTCCTTTTCTCTCCTTGCCCACCTCCCCATGTCCTGCCCATCTCAAAGAAGTCATTCTACCTCTTTTCAGTCTTTCACACATCCCTCCCTTTTCTCTCCCTCTACTGTCTTCTGCCCCATTGACCCTCATTATTTTTTCTCTCAGTGGCTACCATACGTCCCTAGCTGTGCTCTCTACTGCTCTTGGCTCTTGTTGCAAATCATTTTAACCACTCGTATCAGACTTTACTACCGGGAGGACCTCATGTATCATATCAGACACTTGCTCAAGAATCATCTAGAGCTCCCAATTACAGTGGAATTCTAAGCCCCTTGGCCTGGCATTATGAGCCTCAGGGTTTTGGCTCCACAGTGCTCTGTCTAGACTCATCTCTCAGCCTTCCCTGAGTTAACGCTACTCTCCAGTCAAATAGACCACTGACTCCACAAGAAATCTCCTTGATCATTCTTCTACCCTCTTTTCCCCATTTTTTAGGATCTAGTTCAAAATTCCACATCCCCTAGAAAGTCATACTTGACTTTCAGAAGATAAGAATACTTGCTTTTTCCTTAAAGTTACTAGAAATTCCTTTTCACTTTTCTTTTAGCCGTTGGCACAATTTAACTGGGTGTTTGGTTACTGGTTTGCCTGTTTATTGATCTGTGCGGTCCTCAAGGGCAGACTGTGTCCCCTACAATGTGGCCTGACCCCAGGCAGGAGCCAAGAAAGCTGCTGAGACCTGATGGAACCAGCGTGATCTGTCCTTTCTGCTTCAGAACACCCCCCTGGACTCTGTGCTCCTGACCAAAGGGACTTCTGTGACCACCGAGTCTAAAGAGCTATGTACCCTGCCCGGCAGAAGAAAACACTAGCCGTCCTTTGTGTACTTCTCCAATATTTCATCCACTACTATGTAAATGTCCTTCCAAATATCGTTCGTCTTCTTGACCTGAAAACAAAGAAGACCTGAGTCGGAGGGATGAGGCGCATCCATCCAGTGGGCAGTGTTTCTGCCTCTCGAGCTTCCAGCAGACACTTTGGCAAATCCTCCCCATCCCAGGTACCAAAAGGCTGCCACACTCCTTCAGCGGCCTCAGTGGGTCACCCTGGTGGTGACTTTCATCACTGTGAGTGCTGGGGAGGGTAAACAACCAGACCCATGTGCAGGGGGATGAGGGTCTTTGGGTGGCAAGCCAGGATGGTTGATCATTTTACTTGGGGCTTTAAGACAAGGAAAGAGGGAGAATTCATTGGTTAGAAACGCCTCCAGTGCTTCTGACACATTGGCTCTCGTTGTCCCTCACGTATGGACACCCAACAGGTACCCTGGCCTCAGGCCAGGGAGCATGTGTTACTCAGACTGTTTTATTACCGTTTTTTTCCTCATCAGCCTGCAAACTAGGCCTGGGACACTGCTGTCCTGACACGATGATACCCACCAGCAGGGAAAACTGCAGGCCCTTCCTGGTCTCCTTCAAGTATTTTGCTCCCATTGTCTTTAACTTTAGTGCCAGGATGGAGACTGAGGAGCCTGAAGGGGGTGAGGGTGAGGAGTGTGCTGTGCTTTCAGATAAGCCTGGCCTATCCCACTGTAGCCATGCTCTAGGCTTACTCCTCACTGATGGCCTGCGGATGGGAAATGGGTGCATAGGGCCCATCCTTGGAAACCGTCAGCTCCTCTTCCCCTTTGCAGAATCCAGCAAGACTCAGTCCTGTCACACCCACTAGCCTCTGGGCTACTTCATCCAATGTCTAGGAGCTTTCCCCCTTTCCAGTTGATTGCATAAGCAAATACCTTCCCTACTCTACCTCCCAGAATGTTTTGAGGATGACAGATGTGCAGTAAAGGGCTCTGGGGACCGTAAAGTGCTTCAGTGATATTGGGAGCCATACCACGGTTACTACTGAATGAGTAAAACGTATCCTCAGCCCCCACGGAGGAGTTGAAAATGGAACCTAGGCAATCTGTCCAGTCTGAGGACACGCCCCTCCCTTTCCTTCCTTGAGGGCCAGAAGGTACAAAATGCACAACCCAGGTTTCCCAAGGCCACAAGCAGACAGACCAAACTGTTCATCATGTGCACACAAACGGTAACGTGGGTCTCCAAGTTGTCAAAGAAAGAAGCAAAACATTTAGAACCAGCAAAGCAAAGGACTTTCTAAGCAGTGACACTAGGAGAATGCCTAACAGATGACATAGCAATCTCCCTGGGGCCCAGGAAAAATAGAAGTCATTCGGGTAAATAACAAAACAAAACAAACACCAAACAAACCCAGAAATCCCAGTGAGCTTCTTCCAAGTGCTGACAAGACAGCTTCTAGCAATCACCTGCCCCTCGAGCTGTTTAAGGGACGTGCAGGTCACAGATCCAGGTCAAGCTGATGGAGAGACTGACAACCATCCAGAAACTCTATGGTGCTTTGTTTACTTTCCAAATATAAATGTTCCCGGGAACAAAGGCCTGGGGCACTAATTGTAACTCAGGAACAAGGAGGCCACAGAGGTGTGTTCCTTGGGTCTAATCAAGACTGTTCTTGTCTCCCCTCTGTCAGAGGCTGGGTTCCCTTAGACTACTTCCTGTCATCAGTGGTCCTGTGGACAGAGGTGCCCTGAGGAGCACCTGGGCCAGGCAGGAGAGCCACTCACACGTCCACTATGAAGTACAGTTCAAAGGCACCCTTGCAGGATTTCAGCTTCTCCCAGTTGTTTCTGTGATGGCTGGTGCCCAGGTGGAAGCTTCTGTTGTTTGGGAGGTGGTGCAGGGATCTCCCTGGGCACAGCTGTAGAGGCTGTAGTGCCAGCATCAGGAGGAGCATGGAGCCCAACAGCCTGGGCCCAACATTCCCCATTTTCTTGGCCAGCCCCCGTGGTCCCACTGGACCCTGGCCACTTCAGGCCATCTCAGGCTGGGGCATGTGCTACCTCCGCTGGTTCCCAGGAACCACTCCTCCTCCAGCCCTTTCACTAAGGTGCACTGGCGCTCTAAGCCTCCCCTGTTATCTGCCCTCAGGGCAGAAGAGGCAAGAGGCTGGCCACGGGGGATGTCCTCATTACAGGCATAATCCTCCTCTGTGATGTACCTTATGATGGACAGGAAGGTTGGCACGGTGGCTTTGTGACCCGCAGGTCTACTCAGTGTCCTGCTGTTGACAATCCCAGTGGGAAGGCATGGGTGGGAGTAAGATGAAGCGTCCATTTGTTCTTTATCCCAATCCCTCTCAGGTGGCCATTAAATTCCTCGGGAAACCCTGCCTTTCTGTCAACTGAAAGAAGGCAGCTGAGGTGGCTTAGATAAGGGCATCACTGTTGGGTCAAGGAATTGGGAGCCTAGAGTGCTGCAGTGGTCACTCGTGTGACCCAGTGGATGGAAGGGTCTACAAGTGGAGGAAGGCCTGTAAGGATGTCAAAGTCCTTTGTGAATGCGAGACATTGCAGTTATCTTCTTCTGTGTAGCAAATCACCCCAAACTCAGTCGCATAAAACAAGAACTATTTTATTATTCTCCTGGGTTCTGTGCCCAGAAATCAGAGAAGGCTGAGTGGCAATGGTTTGTCTCTGTTCTATGTGGGCATACACAACTCTAAGTCAAAAGTGATTAAAAAGCCAAGACTGTGAACGTAAAACTTTTTAGAATACCTTAACCAATTGATTTTATTACCTTCATTTTTATATGCATAAAAGAAGAGTGATATATGCTAAAATCCTTCTCTAGTAAGCTCAGCTATTTCAACTCGTAAACTGGAAGTGATCTAAAGCATTTTGGGAGCGGTATTTAAAATAATATAATATTTTAAATAAATGGTGTTTTGGAATTGAGACAATTAATTGGTGTACTTTTCCCAATCGCCTATTAGGTTTTCCTTGCTTCATATTCTTCATGACACTTGGTATTGTCCTATTTTTATATATTTTCCTATCGATTGAGCATCTCTTTTTGGTCTTAATTTGCATTCTTCTCATTACTAATGGGATTGGTCTTCTGTTCTAGAGACTTAGGGTCCTTTCTGAAGGAGGTAACAGGTGTCAGGGCCTGTTCCAATTAATTCTTGAGGTTTATGTGCTTGGTGAGCTTGGAATGTGAACCTACATGTGGTTAGCAGGCTTTTACAGAGAATGTTCGTGTATAGGAACCCCATGTGTTGGTACCCAGAGTTGAAAGTCCCAGTCATGACTTTTCTTACACCCCTGTCCTCATCAGACACTTCTTGATGATTCTGAGAGTCGGCTTCTATCAGAAAAGCAACTGCACAGGATCCTCCCCACACTGATACAGGGACCTTCTCAGGGGGAGAGAGGGCATCCTTGTCAAGTTCCAGATCTCAGGGAGAAGCTGTCCCCATTGAACCACTGTGGGTAAGGTTAGCTGAGAGAATGTGTGCGGATGCCTTTTGTCAGGCTGTTCCTGTTTTGATGCTGGACTTGAACTTATGACAACTTTTTTCTTCATTCATTGAGATAATCATATTTTCCTTCTCCATTTTGCTGATGTGGTCAATTATATTGATATTTCAAACCTGAATCAGACTTGCATTTCCGGGGTGATCCCTAATTGGTCTTGATGTATTGCCCTTTTTATACATTGCTGTATTTCATTTCTTAGTATTATGATCAGGGATTAAAAAATATCTTTTATTATTTCTTAATTATATTTTTGGTTTTGAGTTTTAAGAAAGTAATTACTCCAGCTTCATCCCAGCTGGAGTCATATGTTGATAGATTTGGAAAGGACTGTGGAGATAATTTAGCCCAACCCCAGTTTATTGATGGGCAACTGAGGCTGAGAGAGATGGAATAGTCAGTTCAGGGTCACTCACTGGATTGATATGGCCACTTCTGTCTCTTCTAGGAACATTGGCTGTCATTAATCTCTGATGTCAATGGCATCTCCTTTAAGGAATCAGTCTGGAAAGGATGTTAGGAGAGGCTCAGATGTCCCTGGTGGCACAGTTTGGACATCCTTTGAGGATAAAATGGCAAATGAAACCCAGGGTCACACAGGAGTGGGATGAAGGGTAACACTGGCATGTGCTTCCTCAGGAGCTGTTGAAAGCTCAGAGGTTAGACATAGAATCTGACTTTTTTTCTTTTTCTTTTTTCTTTTGTGGTATGCGGGCCTCTCGCTGTTGTGGCCTCTCCCGTTGCGGAGCACAGGCTCCGGACGCGCAGGCCCAGCGGCCATGGCTCACGGGCCCAGCCGCTCCGCGGCATGTGGGATCTTCCCGGACCGGGGCACGAACCCGTGACCCCTGCATCGGCAGGCGGACTCTCAACCACTGTGCCGCCAGGGAAGCCGTAGAATCTGACTATTTGACGGGGTAAAAGTTTGGGAGAAGTTGGAAAGAAGGCAGGAAAAGGAGACCTAAACCCTCAACATGCCCTCATTTGGTGTTTGGGTCACGTGGTTGACTTGTTGTTTACCTCTGGGGGCTCTGGGAGAGCGACATGGCCAGTGCAACCAAAGCAGGCTTGGGGACACACACTTGGGTTTCAATCCCAGCTGCGCCTCATCCTTGCAGGCGACATGGGGCAAGATGCTTAGTGTTGCAGGACTTGGGTCCTCTTCATCTGTGAAAGAGGGTGATGACCCTCCAGGTGTGTTGGAGATGGAAGGAGGTGACATGTGCAAAACATGTGTCACAGACTCCTGTTGCCAAGATAGTGAGAAGGAGGGCAGGCCCCTGTGCTTCCTTTTACAGGTGGGGCAGGAGGCGGGGCGAGAGGAAGGAGCTAAGTTGGACTCAAGTGATGTTCCTGTGAGGAGGGAGCGGAGCTGTCCCCTCCTCACGGTCCTCCCGGGCTCAGGAGACGTATTTGTTAATGATGAAAACTCGGGACACTCAGCTGAGTGTGGTCCAGCAAAGCTCTCACAAGCTGAGGGGGCGCTTGAAGATGGGTTTGCAAGCCTCAAGAACTTGCTGGTGGAGCAGATCAGGGAAGGGCAGGGATGAATGTCTTCCCAGAAGGGCTGATGGCTCCCTTTCCTCCTGGGTGCCACCCTCACTTAGGGCCATTGTGTGTCTCCCCTGCAGCCGTGAGCACCTCAAGGGCAAAGCAGAAGCTGATTCACCTGTTAGTGCCCAACAGGTTGTCCCAAGAGGGCATTTGACAGTTGACAGGTGAGCAGAGCAGAAGCAAGTGTATGAACATGTGAAGAACAGTTGTGGTCACTTCAGGAGAGTGGAGAGGGAGACCCACACTTGGTGCAGGGGCAGGGCCTGGTGGATAGATGGCTGCCCCCAGGTGTGGGAGCAGGCAACAGGAACAGCTCCAGACCCAAGCCACCATGTCTGGATGTTACTGTCCAGCTTTTCCCCTCTGGTCACCTGTGCTGCACCAGCTCCTGTGTCCAAGCACATCTGATGATTTGTGAGGAAAGGTGGCATGCAGAGCAGCAAGGAAAATAATGTGCTGTGAATCAGGGTGCAAGCATATTAGAGTTGTCAACCAAGTCCAAACTGACTGGTGGAAGCCTTGTGTAAGTACAGCAGCTGCTGCCTGGAGGTTGACAGATGTGGGGCAGTACTGAGCCTGGCCTCTGGGTGGCAGAGTTGTGCGGTGTGGTCCCTCCTCTGTTTTGGAATCCTGAAGGTGAAAGCAGGTGGCATTGCGCTCTGAGTCAGGGTGAGTTGCTGCATCTATAGCAGTCTGGGTTCTTTAGATACCAACAACAAAGACCGACTCTGGCCACCTTAGTCAAGAAGATGAGTTAGAAAGTTTTGGTGAGGGTGAGAAGCGATGGGAGAGGAGAGAATAGATCCCAGCATCAAAGGGAGGACTGGAGAACTAATCTTGGAAAAATACAGGGCTTGAGCTGCTTCAGAGAGTCTGGTAATCCCCTCAAACTGAAATTAGGTGTTCTTAGGAAGGATGATGGCAGCATAAATTCAAACCAAACCATCGGATGTCTGCTTTACTCTCATAGTTAGCATGTAATCCTGCCTTGCCATTTGCTGGTTTGAGAATCTGGGTACAAAAGAGTGCCCTTAAGTCCGCTGCAGCCAACACTTCCTGAGAGTGTGCTACTTGCCACCTCATGAAGCCCTGTGGGGTACACAGATAAACAGACACGCAGTCTTTCTCCAGGAGGAGAGGATCAGGCTGGGTAATAGCAAGGACAGTGTTGGGGCCCCAGCAGGCTCCACACACCCTGAGCTTTGGCTCTGCAACCCTGACAGCAAACCTGGCAGTCCTCACACAGGATAAATTTGCTAGCTGTGGAAGGGCATAGCACTGGATTCTAATTTCTATTGGGGATAAAAGTAGTCCTCTCTCAGCCTTCAGTTTAGGTACTGGCCCCTGGAGTGTGGGCAGAACTTTTGTGAGTCTCTGCACTGGGGATCAGGACCCCTGACTTGCACCCCTGCTCTACCTGCTCTATCTGGCAGGCGATTATGAGTACCTTCAGCCCGCCATCTGGACTGTGACCCGGGCAGGGCATCAGATGGGGGGGTGGATGCCTGCTCCCACCTCCCAGGGTAGCCTGAGGACATGAGGGTTAATGAAGGTAAGCTGTTCTGAGGTCTGTAGAGAAAGCTGTGGAAGTTGATGGCTCTTACTGTGACCCTCTTCCTTTTCCCTCCCCTGACGCACTCAGTGGGGATGGAGTCACAGGTGGGTCTGGATGGCTTAGTATGAATAGAAGGGTATCATTTAGGGGTGGCTCTGTGTCCTACTAAACTTGTGTCCCTCAACATTTTCCTCATGACTGGAGGATGCCTAGACCTTCTTTGCCTGTGCTATTTTCACCATTGCTTCTTGGAAAACTCCTATTCATCCATCAAACTCCAGAGCTAATGTCACCTCCTTGATGGGGCATTTCTTAGGTAGCACATTATTAGTGACTATTGATCCTACAACAGTTTCCCCACACCGTTAACACAGGCTTCAGTAGATCCTACTATAACTAGGCTTTCTTCCTCTTACTGAATGTGCAGTAGTGGCTCCACTGTATTCATCTTTTTATCTACAGGCTGAGCAGACATTTGTATTTGTTGAATAAATGAATGAAAATCACCCCTAAGAGATATGGAATGGGTTTCTGTGTCTGGACCATATGCCTTGCTCATAAACAGTCCTTGCAAAACACTCGTGATTGAATTCTTACTCTTTTAACTGCCTTGCACCTGCTTTTGCAGTTCCCTCTGACTTCTCTTTTTGTATTCTATTTTCTTCCTGCCCTTTGGAGGATTTCCTGCCCCCTTTCTAATACCAGGAGTGTGTCTCTGGTATTCCAGTGCCCAGAATTCCAAATATTTGGGTCTCATGGGTGGTGTGCTGGTAAATGTTTAATAATTGGCTCTCAGCATGTAGTTACAACAGGAATGTCAGATGGTATTTTCATTTGTGGTAAAGTTAACATGAAAATGAAACAATGAAGACAGCAGTCTAAATTTCACTTGTTTCTCAGTGCTTTGAGTGATGTCTTTTTCAAAATAGAGAATAGTTTAACAGTTGAAGAATATTCTTTCAAATTTTTGCACTAATCACAATGGAAAGAATTCAGACAGGACATAATTTTTAGTTTAAACTGAATTGACTTTTCACCCTCACATTCTTAAGTCCAGATAAACAATGAACCAAGAAATGAAGCCCCGATTTATAGCATATGCCATAGATGCCCCCATCATGGCTGACTTGATGTCATTAGATGTGGAGTGGGGGAGAAATGCACAGGAGCAGGGCACCACAGCCCACATACAGGCCCAACAGTTGTGGCCCCATCGGCAGCAAGATATTCAATAGTGAAAACTAGTAAAAGAATTAGGAATGGTGAGTTTGGGATATTTATTGTGTTTATATAATTTATTAATAGTTTACTTAATGTGGTTTTTGATAATGCCTGTGTTAAAACAGCTAGCTCACAAAATTCCTGAAAATCTCACAAGGCACTATGAGCTGGCTCTGGCCGACCACTGGCCACATGCCACAAAAAATTGTTTACTCAAAGAGAGTTGAGGGGAGAGAAGACACTTTTAGGGGACAGAGTTGCATGTATGTGTCCCCTCAGCCTCTTCATGTGGTGAGCTGTACTCAATGCCACAGTGACAGGTTCTGTCTGTTGGTTCAGTCAACCTGTGTATGTCGTCCCTTCTACTTGGCTTTCCTGCACCGGAGTGGAGGAAAACCTAAATGTACATTTTATAGACCCCTTGCAGTGAGGACATGGGCTTTTGACATGGATCCCTCCAAGCATCTCCACCCATCAGTGCACCTGGATAGGAATTCCAAAAGGTGTGAGGTGATATCTCATTGTGGTTTTGATTTGCATTTTCCTAATGAGTAGGATGTTGAACATCCTTTAATGTATTAATCTATCACATTTATTGTTTTGTCTATGTTGAACCATGCTTGCATTCCAGGGTAGAATCCCACTTGATTATGGTGTATGATCCTTTAAATGGTTCACTAGTACTTTGTTGAGATTTTTTCCATTATATTCACCAGGGATATTGGTCTCTAGTTTTCCTTTCTTAAATGTCCTTTTCTGGCTTTGGATTCAGGGTAGTGCTGGCCTTGTAAAGTGTCTTTGGTAGTGTTTCTTCCTCTTCATTTTTTGCAGAAAAGCTTGAGAAAGGTTGTTGCTCATTCTTCTTTAAACATTTGTAGAATGTACTAGTATAACCATCTGGTTCTGAGCTTTTCTTTGTTGGAATGTTTTTGATTACTAATTGAATCTCCTTACTCATTATTGGTCTGTTAAGATTTTCTGTTTCTTCAGGATTTAGTCTTGGTGGATTGTACTTTCTAGGACTTTCCCCATTTCTTCAATATTGTCTGATTTGTTGATGTACAGTTGTTAAATAGTGAGTTTTATAATTAATTTTGGTAATATCAGTTTTCATGTCTTCTCCTTCATTTATAATTTTATCAATTTGGTTTCTCTTTCTTTTACTTGCTTAGTCTAAACTATTGTCAATTTTGTTTACGTTCTCCAGAAAACTAACTCTTCATTTTGTTAATCTTTTATATTGTTTTCTTGCTTTGTATTTCATTTATTTCTGCTCCAATCTTTATTATTTTCTTCCTTCTACTAACTTTGTGCTTTTTTTTAATAGTTCTTTAGGTTAAAATATTTTTTCCCTTAAAATATGCATTTACTTCTATAAATTTCCTCCTTAGAAATGTTTTTGTTGCATACTGCATGATCTGGTTTACATACTGTGTTTGCCTTTTCAAGATATTTGTTTGTTTTTAAAAAAGTCTTCTCTGGTCCACTGGTTGCTCAGGCATGCGTTGTTTACTTTTCATGTAATTTAGCATCTTCCAGCTTTCCTCACAATATTCATTCCTACTTTCATACAATTGTAGTTGGAGAAAATGCATGGCATGATATCAGTCTTCTTACATTTATCGAGACTTGCCTGTGGCCTAAAATATGATGTATCGTAGAAAATGGTCCATGTACATCTCTCATTCCATGTTTGGTAAGTGTTCAAGTCTTTTGTTTCAAACATACTTTCTCTCTTCCTCTTCTCATATGGGACTCCCATAATTCACTGTTGTTCCTGTTTGTAATGTCCCATAGTGTTTCTTCACTGTTAAATTTTCTTTTCACTGCTGTGGCAGGATAACTTCAAATGACCTATCTTTTAGTTCACTGATTCTTTCTTCTGCTTGCTCGAGTTTGTTGTTGAATCTCTTTATTATATTCTTCAGTACAGTCATTGTATTCTTCAGCTCTAGTTTCCAGTTGTTCTTTTGATGGTTTCTATTATTTTGTTGAACATCTCATTTTGTTGAACATCTCATTTTGTTGATACATTTTCTTCCTGAATTTTATGAAGTTGTGTGTCTATGTGTGTTTCTTGTATTTCACTAAACTATTTCAAGAAGATTATTTTGAATTCTCTCTACAAGAGTCCATAGATCTCTGTTTCTTTAGAGAGTTTATTCTTTTCATCATCTCATGTTTCCTTGATTCTTCATGGTCCTTGATTTGTTGCATTGGTATGTGCACTGGTATTTGAGTAAGCAGTCTCTTCTTCCCTTCTTGGACTCTGTGGTCTATGTGTTGCTTCATCTTCACATATATATTCTGTGATTTTCACAGTGAATTCTTGCCTATTGATAGTCCTCTAGCATGTAAGTGTGGAAGGAAACCTGATCATGTTTTCAAAGTATTCTTTAGGAGGGATCTGATAAATTGGGAGGTCTGTCTGTGTCATCAGAGGAGCTGGTGGGAAATTGGGACCCTGCAATTACCTTAATATTATGAGAAATATTAAGGTACAGGAAGGGAACTTACACTTCTGAAGGAGGTAGTAGATTTCAGGACCTGTTTTTGACAGTGTCTGGGAGATTACATGGGTGGTGGCCTTGGATGTTAACCTACACGTGGTCAGCAGTTTACAGAGAATTCTCAAGCGTGGCAACCCCAAGTCCTGGTGTCCAGAGCTGAAAGGCCCAGTCATGATTTCTTCTAACACCTTGGTCCTCACCGCACAGTTCGTGATGTCTCTGAGCTCATCATCCTCTCCCTCCCTGGGGCAGAGGAGGAAGACATTAACTACTGGGCCCCTGAGTCTTTACAAGTGACCTGGCACTGTTCTGAGCATACTGTAGCAGTTACTATCACCCTCTTGGCACCCTGTAGAGGGGACACCATTATCCATCTTTTCAGTGAGAAATTGAAGCACAGGGAGATTAAGTAACTTGCCCAGGAGATTAAGTAACAGCAAGTGAGTAATGGACACAAGACTGTATTCATACATCAAAGATATTTGGGGCTTTTTGGAAAGAGCATATTTTGGCTAAAACCCCACGTATCTCAACCCATGGTGACAGATGAAGACCTGTTTGTGGGGAATGAGACTCATCATGTCTACATCCACAGGACACCAGGGTGCTTTGTCCTGGCAGGAGCAGTAGGGCTGCATCTCATACAGTGGAGCAGTGCTCACCAGGTAACAAACTCTCTTGCTAATCAACAACAAATCCCAACTCCTTTTGACTGTAAACCAAAACACAATATATGTGTCCAATTCAGTACAAAAGGGGCTCTTAACAATTTTGTGTTTTTGGTGCTTTAGAGGTTGGGATATGGGGGTGGGAGTGACAAAGTACTTCTGCAGAGGTTCCGGGCAGTAGGAGGGATCAGCGGCAGCATCCTGGAGAGTGACTGAGGGCATATGGGTGGGAGATGTTGACCATGTGAACAGCAGTTACTGAGGGGGAAGCACTCCTGGCTGGGTTGAAGGCAGGTATTTGGGCTGCAGAACATATGTGTGCAGTGGGGATTCCTTAAGGTGAAGTTGATGCATCTCCCCTGTGTGAAGAAGAGTAGAGAGAGAAGGTCACTGAGAAGCCATTGGAATTGGGATCAGAAAGCTGTGCTTTCCTTGCCTCAACGGGATTAGGCTCAACACCTGTCAGGATCACCAGGGTGAGCCTTTGTTGAAGCCCTTCCTCTTCCTAGGTCCTGGCCTCCAGCCTGCACTTCTAATTCTAGACTCTGTTCAGCTATTGGACATATGCCCTCCCTTCCCTATGGAGCCCCGTTGTTGTGACTCTGGACTCCCTTTGCTCTGGTGTTGAACTTGCCTGCTCCCCTCTGCACTGGGAGCCTGGTTAGCAAGGACAAGGGCTTATTGCCACTGTAGCCCCAGCATTGCCCAGGCTCTCTTGATGAGTATGTGCCGAAGGGATGGGTTCTCACTGCAACCCTCAGGCTGGGGTTGAGTCCAAAGTGCAAGGGCCGGTGACGGTGCCCTCAGATGGGTGATGGGCTCTGGAGGCAACAGCACATACAGACCCCTTGGTTTGGGTAGAGATTGATGCGGACCCTTTGGGACACCATAATCTGTCTGCAGCATCACAGGCAGGGTGGTGAGCACACTGACCAGCTGACAGCATCTATGGGCAGCCCTGGACTGGATCTGTCAATGGGACTCCAGGACCTCTGGACTTTGGGTTATTCGGACTCACCTGGACACTTTCTTAGCCTCACCAAAAACTGACCTAGCATTCTTCACAACTGCATTATTTGTTCAGTGGCATTTTATTATTTTATCCCTGTTTTTGTTTAAAAAAAAGGTAAGGCTTGGAGCGTTTCAGAAACTAGACTAACTTTGCAGATTTAGTAACAGGTTGAAGTCAGTACTTTCCTACAATCACTCCTGAAAATGCCAAAGGAACCTTTCCCCATCCCTGCACAGTGCCCCGCAAAGCAGATTTCTGTGCCCTATATTGTCAGATCCAAAATGCCTCCTTGTGTCACAGAAATGACCTAAAGCCTCTACACAGGAGCACGTGTAACTAGAAGTGCCCATTCATTCATTCATTCATTCATCATCAGAGGGCTCAGTGTGTGTGGACCACGTGCATCAGAACAACTGGATTTGGTGCCCTCGCAACACTCTGACCTGCAGGACTGGTGTGCCTCTGTCCCCCACACCCTATTAGGTGACACTGGGTATCCTGTGAACATCTTGACCATTGGATTGATGAGGACAGTACTTGATTTCCAGCCTTTCAATTCACCAAGCCCTACAGCCCCAGGGCATACACACTGGCTGTTTCCTGCGTTTGGAAGGACCTCTCTGGATTTATTTTTATCAGTTATTTCTCAGCTTAACTGTCACTCTCTCACAGATTCTGATCTGGCCAAACAGCCACTCACTGAGATATTCATGACTTTCAAGTGTCTAGAGAGCTGTCTAGAGACAGGTGGAGAATGGGGCTTCTGTGCAAGCAAGGCTGGGACTCAGAGCTCGATTCAGACCCAGAGCCGGGAGCCAAGCTGCAGAAGGAGCCCCGACACCCCTGTCACCAGACAGTGTCTCTGCTGGATGTGAGCATGCCTCAGGTGTGACATCAGCAATGTCCAAGAGACTTTCAGGCCTATCCAGAGCTTCTAAATGCCCACCTGTCCAGCCACCAAGAGCCAGTGTTTTCCTGATTCAGTGAATGTGGTCAGTACAGACCTCACTGCAGATCTTGGGACTGCAACATCCTCCAGGACCCTCGCCTGGTCTGTACAAAAGGTCTGATAATGGGGACACCAGGAATATGATGCCCAGGCAGGTCCTTCCCAAGAGAACCAGGAGCAGGGCCCTCCTCGGATCTGGAGGCCTGAGAAGGGCAGCTCTCTGACGGTTTGGGGGTAACCATCATGAGACCATGAGTGCCGAACCGAATGGGGGACAGAGCGGTGAGAAGGGTGGAGCCAGGCTCAGAATTCAAGTCCCGCTCTGCTGCTCCCACCCTTTGTGAGCTGGGACAAGTCACTCAGCCTCTCTGTGGGTCAGACCCGCCTCCATAAAGCTGGGATCTACCAGTACAGTAGTATCTACCTGTACATTCACTGGGAGGATTAAAGCAGTGAGAACATGTAAACTTCTTGAGCAACTGACCCACAGAAAGGATGCAATAAAATTATCTATCATTATTATTATTAAATAACAAGGATGACAAGTGGAGAAATTGGGCTTCTCCACATTGTCACAGGCACTGACACAAGGAGGGCATCTTTACTAGCTGGTAAAACCAGTCAGTGTTGACCAGACAACATTTGGGAAGGGTGTCACCATGTCCTCTGCCACTCCTGCAGCTGAGTGAGCAGCCCAGGAGGGTCTCATGGATGGGGTGCAGCCAGCAGTCCCACAGGGTCTGGTAGGCAGTGGGGAGGGACGATGGACGGGAGTCCAATAGGCCTCTCCAGCCCTTTTCACTTAAGATTGCAATTGCTGGGCATTGCTCTGGAGAAGAAAGGTCCTGACATCCTTGAGACGAGGACGCAGGGGAAATGCACGGGCACCATGTTGAGTATCGTCTGGAAGCTCATGAGCTCCAGGTCTCCACGCCTTGGGCGTTCCTCTCGGCAGATGCCCGGAGAGGGCTCTCTGACCCACAGTCCCGGGGCCAACTGTCAAGGGCAAAAGCAAGACCCCAGCCCACGGGGAGCATCCCTGTGCCCTGCTTACCATGTCCCTGGGCGGACACGACATCAATGGCAGCTGGCTGCAGTGCTGGGCAATGTCACAACAAGTATCCAGTTTTCTCTGAAAAGCAGATGTGGTAGTGAGGAAGCTACAGCCACAGACGCTGCCCCCAGATGGGTGGTGTCCCCTCTGTCTCCCATGGCTTCCCAGGGGCTGTGTCCCCACAAACTGGCTGAGACAGCACTGCAGTCATCACCTGGGGCAGGGGGCTTAAAAGCCTTCTGTGTTTGTTGGGAGCTCGTCACTGTGGGTCACAGATTGTTTTGGATTCTGGAACAAATCAGTACTTTTGGTGTAGGAGGAGAAGTCGGGGCTACTTTTGAAAAAAGTGTCAAAGTTTGGAGGAGATATGCAGTAGCCAAGGAGAGGTCCTCAAGGAGAAAGGTGAGGGGTCATGGGGACTGGGCAGTAGCTTGAAGAAGAGGGAAGAGGGCCTGCTTTTGGGGGGCTCAGAGGGAGAAGGCAGGGAAGAGACCCAGTCCCTGCTCAGGGGGGAGGGTCCTGAAATGGGGGGGAAAGAGAGAGATGAGGAAACCAAAGAACAGGTGAAAACGTGGACGTGGTGTGGGCGGAAGGTGGGGCCGGGCCTGCGGCAGGAACGAGCCTGTGGCAGGTGCTTCCTCCTTCTCTGGAAGGTGAGCTCTGGCTTCTCCGTGCCCTCACACTGACTCTCAGGGGAGATGCGGGGCCCGCCCTCCGGCTGCCATTTGAAGCTCCCAGGAGGACCAATGGATCCCACAGCGACAGAGGCAGCACCAGGGGGAGGAAGTCAAAGCTGAACCCAGAGATGGTGGGGTCTTTCTTCCTCACACCTGCCACCTGGGGCCCTCTTCATCCCTGTCATCTCTCAACCCCCTGTCAGCTGGGGTCTCAGTCACCTGGGGGAGGGAAGTGTCCTCCATATGGCCCTTGTCACCCCATCTCAAGGGCCTCAAGGACAATGCGGTGGGCTCTCTCCCTCCCTCACTGAGCAGACAGGAGCCATAGCCACTCCCAGGTAGTTTGATGCTGGTAAGATCTTGGCTCAGAAGTTTCTTTTCTTTTTCATTTTTTTTTTCCCCTGACCGGTGTGTGTCTTTGTCATTATATGTTTTCAGTCATCCAGTCACTGGCCAGTGAAACCAAGGACATTGCCAGAGCTGATGACAACCTCTATGAGAATCAGGAATTGGCCGGCTGTGAGTCAGCCCCCAACATCCAGAATCCTGGGCCCATCCCAAGGCGAGGTCCCTGGTGCTGGCACTGCCTGGAGGCAGGGGGCACCTGAGCCTTCAGCTCTTTGTCCTCCCCTGGGCCATTAGGGTCGGGAGGGCCTCTGGTTTTTCTCTGTCACCGAGGGGTGGGAGACCAGAGCCCATAAAGCTCATCTCCATGCAAGCCAGGTGTTTTAGGCCCAAGTCTGTGTGCATTGAACTGGCTCCCCCTCCTCCAAACCCCCAGCCCTGAGGGGCTCATCCCTCCCTTCCTAAGTTGGCTTGTCACCTCCATCTGTTTTATCCTGTCTTCTTGGCACCCAGAGCAGGAGACAATAATCGTGGTCTGTACAGGGCATGGATTCTAGAAAGAGAAATAAATTGCAGGCTTTCTTGTCTGGCAGCTCCTGGGTGCAGACACACGACATCTGTTGCCTGGGCTCCTGTCAAGTACTGGCCAGTCAGCAAATGTTTGTTTGAGAATCAAGGACAAATGAGCAGGACCCAGCACAGTAAGAGAGTGGCCTCCATGTGAAAAACACACCAACTCCTTTTGGTTTACAAAGATGGCTCTTTTCCAAATAACAACAAACTCTATCCTGTCCCCTTGGTTCCTGGCAGCCACCCTTGTAGGAGAAGCTGGGCGTGAGGCTGTGCCATGTGATGGAGGCGGGCAGGGGTGGGGGCATTAGCAGGTGACAAGGCTGTATTCACCCGACTCTGGCAGATCCAGCCTCCCCAGGTCACACTGCAGCCAGTGCAGACATCAGCCCGGGCAGTGATCCTGTTTCCCACCAGATCTCAGGCCCAGCTCCCCCTGTCTGGGGACATGGCACCCCTGCTCTCACTACTTCTTATGGGCCTTGGGTTGGGCCCCACCCCGGGTCAGCCCCAGCCTCCTCACCTGACCCTTGGTCCCTGTGCTCACCTGCGCTATGCCCCAACAGCTCAAAGTCAGGTTAGGATTCCCTCCACCCTCCCCAGTCCCCGGTCCCTAAAGGCCAACCCTGCCACGACCCTCATCCTGACATGAGCCAGGGATGAAGACCAAGGAAATGGAGCCCAGCATACATCAGAGCCCGGAGAGGGGGACCAGGTCCCTGAAACCTGAGGATCCATTTCCAAATGCTAGCGTGAGTCCTGGGAAGGTTCAGTCTACAAAGAGTCTTTTGGGAATTAAGAAAAGCCATTTATATCAGGAGGGACCATAGCTGTTTCTGAAATAGGCTACCCCATGTTGCTGATTCAGTGATAAAGGCCCTGGTGCAGGCTGTCTTCGGAGGTGGGGAACCGTGTTGTCTGGGTGACATTTTGTGAGTCTCAGGTCCTCTCTGGGGTCCCTCCCTGCCCGCTGTCACCCTCTTCTTTCTGCCACCTCTCTCTGCCCAGGTAGGTGGGAGCGGGAGGGGTGGGGGACGGCATCTCCCCATACATGTCAGAGGGCCTCTCTGTGCAGGTCAGTGTGGGCATCAAGTATGCTGACAATATCACTACGAAACACACCACTTACTTTTTCTGGTTTCTGGGCTGGTGGTGGCTCCTTGACGATCTAGGATGTTAAAGAGACATAAACACAAGCTGGAAGGGGCATGGAGGGCTCTGGCTCAGCTATGCAGACAGAAGGGGACCCTGCTCGGCAGCAGTAAGGGATCAAACCATGGGCTTTGGGGTGTCAACCTCGGTGCCCAGAGCCTGAGGGTCTGTGGCCAACAGGCTCCACCTCCCTGAGCCTCAGGCTCCTCAGTCATGAAAGGGGAATCGGTATCTCCATGGAGGGTCAAGGGAGAGAGAGGCAGACTAAGGCCCCTGGTCCCTGGTAGAGTTTTCAGCAGCAGCCCTGACATCATATGAAGACAAGAGTACACGGCTGCTTCATTTCTGCCCCTCTGTGCCCAGCACGGGGCCCTGCACATTCTGGTGACTTAGTGATGACTGATGAAGGAATGACGGAAGGCACCAGAGATGGGCAGGGATCCATGCTGTTTTCAAAGGCGCAGCTGCCCCCGGGGTTAGCATCTTCCCGGCCAGCATCTTTCTCCCTCTGGGCCATCAGTGCCCTTGCAGACCCCTCTTCGTCCACCAACAGCAGAGACTCTTGGGGCCTTGGTCCACCTGAGTTCTTCAGAAGCCTGACTGCTATGGGGCAGCCCTGGTCTCAGGAGGTCTGGGGTCCTTTTGCCCGAGGGGCCAGGACAGCCCATAGGCCACCTCCCTGTGAAGGTGAAAGCATGAAGCAGGTGGCCCCCTAGAAGCCCAGGCTGTGTCTATGCCCGGGACAGGAGGACAGAGTCTGTGTCTTGTTTGCTTGTGTGTTGGCCCTGGAGCTGATGGGAACCCGCCCACAGGCAGGATCGTGGGGCAGGCATGGGCATGGTCCCTTGGGGCTTGGTGAGGGCTGGATGCAGGCTGTGCGGGCAGGGGTCACTCACCTTCCTGCGGCACAGCCACCAGATGCACCAGAGCATCAGGAGGATCAGGAGCAGGGCTGGGATGAGGGCATAGAAGTAGAGAGGGTTGACATAGGGGGTGAACTGTCGGGATCGTGATGAGGGAGGCTCCTCGGGAGGCTGCTGGGCAGCTAGTGGGGCAGCTGCTGGAGCATTCTTGCCATCTGGTCCCCCTTCCTACAGAAAAAACACACAGCAGAGTCCCTGCATGTACCAGGCGCCTGTTACTTGGATCCCATACCAGCCCACCCTGTCCTCTCAGTCCCCCTTCTACTTGGTTGCCCCACCTGAGGAGACAGATTCTAGGAGGTCGCGGCTGGTACCCAGAGAGCCACTGTGGGGCCCTGGGCCCCAGACCCCACCGTTGGCCCTGCTCAGAGGCTCTCCCCAGAGCCCTGTCAAGGAAGCCCAGTCCTCCATGCAGTGACAACCCAGCCCTCACTGTCTGCCTAGTATGACATACAGGGCTTTTGTAAGGACCACAAAATGCTACGACACACAGATGGGTGAGGGAGGGGTTTTGGGGCCCCAGAGAGGTGTGGGTGCAAGAGCAGAGGCAGGACACCCTGCTCACCTCCCCGTAGCCTCCCTCCCTTACTTCCCCCCTCTGCAACCTCGGGCCAAGCTGACTAAGCACGGTCACAGCTGCTCCCACCCTCCTGACCCCTGTGCCAGGGACCCCGACTTGGCGGGCCCAGGGTTCCTAGAGGTCCTGGATCCTGTCCCCTAGTACACAGTGCCCCAGCCTCTCCTGCTCACCCCGGCTGGAATCCAGGATGGAGCCTTGAGCTCCCCACCACAAGGCCGGGGCCAGGGGAGGTGGCAAGGTGGGTCCAGGCTGGGCAGAGCCTCAGCACTGTTCCTGGACTCTGCTTAGGGCTCTAATCGGTCTCTTCCATGTGCCTTCAGTGACACTTGGTTCACAGAGAGAGCAAAGGTTTGCAAGGCCTGGACAGTAAGGTGACCCCCAGGTGCTCTTTTTAGTAGCACTCTCAAGGCACTACCCAAGCCTCATGGGGGTTCAGCTCCTGGAGGTAGGGCTAAGGGCTCCGAGCTACCTGTGAGATGCTGCTCAGGGGCCTGTCCGCACAGGCTGCTTTTTGGGCCTGCCTGGGGTGTTGTTCCCTTCACTTGCCTCCCCAGGGTGCAGGGTGTCAGGACAGCCTTAGATGCTAGAGCCTTACCCTGGTACTCGCACAGTTCCTGCTGGTGATGCTAACATTCTTCCTGATGAAGCTGACACCATGGTTCAGGCTAACTTCCACAAAGACCTCCCTAAAGCACAGAAGGGGCAGACAGTGACCACCAGGCCAGACAGACAGAGTTCTTACACTTGGCTCCAATTGTAGCTTATAATATCTCCTGACTGTAAAGACTTTGAACATCAGGTATTCAGGGCTACCAGAGAGCAGATAGCAGGGGTAAGGGGAGCTCATCCCAAAGTACTACGAGGTCAGCTTCTGCAGTGAAGGCTGACCAGGCAGTGAGGATCCCTGCGCGGGGCCAGATGTCCTCGTGGCCATGAGTGAAGTGACCAGGGATGGCGGTATGATGTCACCATCCCGACTCCTCTGTGTGTACAGAGTATGTGAATTTAGCTCCAAAAGGCTGCCTGGAGCAAAGGTACCATCCCTGGGGCACATCATCTCCTGCATCCTACGCTCCTCAGCAGAGCCTGGGCCACAGCAGATCGCTGAGCACCTCCGGGGACCACCAACCAGGGCAGGTGTGAAGGATGCCCTCAGTCCTCCTGGAGACAGACATGTGCTGCCCCAGTAGAGGTGGCTTCCTAAATTTTTTACCCCTCACGTTGGCAAAAACTGCCCACTTGGCCCCTGGGCTGGGCACTTACTGATCTGGCTTCTCTATCTTTACTCCTGGGCATGTTATACTTCTATCTTTCACAGACTTGGCTTTTACATCTGAAAGACAATCACATGAGAAGAATGTCAGTGGACTTGTCCACCCATCCACCCCTCCCCTTCTGCCTGCCCTTGGAAGCAGAGCTACCACTTTGGCAGAAGCAGCTTCTCTTCTCTGCCTTCTTTTGACACCTACTGTGCACCAGGCACTGTCAGGGCTCTGGCGTCTAGTGGGAACAAGGCACGCAGAGGCCCTGCTCTCAAGGACCTGACATTTGTGGGAATGGAGAAGGAGACAGACAATAAAGTAACAAACAGTGAACAAAATAAATGCCAGAGTGAAAAGTGCAGTGACATCAATAAGTAAGGGACAGGATAGAGAAGGGAGGGGAAGAGACAGCTGCTTAGGAGCAGGTGACCTGTCCTGTCTTTGAGAGACTGAATTTCTCTTTAAGACAAAGTGAAATATTTATACAGGACATGATGGGATGTCTGGGATTTGCTTCACAATAATCAATGGTGAGAGTATCAGCAAAACCAGATTGGCCAGGATTGGTAATTACTGAAAGTAGGGGAAGGCTGCTTCAAGGGCATTATACGATTTTTGCTACTTTTGTGTATTATTGAAAATTCCCATTAAAGATAAGTTCTCTCTGAGGCAGTGTTCCTGGAGCTGAAACCGGATGAGGGGAAAGGCAGGGAAAGGTCTGGGGAAGAGGGTCTGGGCTGTGGGAGCCTGTTCCGAGGCCTGAGGCATAACTAGCTGAACTTGTGGGAAAGAGGTGAGTGAGGAGAGGGGGCAGGGCCTCATGGGCCCTGGGAAGGGGTTTGGGCTTTATTCTAAGTTCAGTGAGCCTGTCGCGTGGCTCGCCAGGTTCAGGTAAGTTTGGACCCAGAGGTAGCAGGGCCTGCAGGTGGACTGGATGTGGGATGAGAGCAAAGAGTAGTCAAGGGCGACGTGTCCGTTAGTGAGCAGGGCGCCTGGGCGGGTGGTGGTGACATTTATGGACACAGGGAAGCCTGAGGGGAACAGGGCTTCTGTGTTCGTGCTTGTTCTGTAATTTTATGGGATCTGGGAGGTGGCACTCCGGAGGCTAGGACAGTCCATAACTAGTAGCTGTGGAACCTTCTCCTCTCCTGAGCCCTAACTCTTTACATCCTTGTAAAAAAAGATGTGAAAAAAGATGGGAAGGCCCAGCTGCGTTGACTGCTGGCTTTCCTACCAGCTTTCTCCCCACCCTGCTCAAACTTCCCCAGGTCCCAGACTTCCCCTGTGAAAGTTAGAATCAGTGGTCCCAGAGGGCTGCAGCAGTTCTGACATCGGTGATTCGGGAGGAGAGTCCTTGCACTGCCTTTTTCATGACACAGGCTTCCCAAGGCCCTAGGAGCTAGGTCACCACTTCCTGGGGTCTGGAACCACAGCTCTGCACCTGCTGCCCTGTGTGGACAGATGCTGGCCTGCACAGTTTTGCTGTGTAGGATGAAAGCAGGTTCTCTCCTAGACTTGCACCTACAGGGCCGTGATCAGAGGTTAGGGACGAAGTTCTACAGGAGGGGCCATGCCCAGGGCCACACCTCTAGGGACACGTTCCGGAGCATCTCCCTGAAAGTGGAGATAGCTTTAAATGTTCTTCTTTTAAATTTATTCAAAAATAGGCTTGTCGTCTGTTTAGAAATATTCTCTAATTTTTACAAGACTGGAGTCTAGGTGTCACTACCTGGACACTTAAACTTCAAAAGCACACAGATCATAATCAAACGAAAGATTTTCCTCTTACATTCCTAATCTGTTAGTGTTTTTAGAGCCTCCTTTTAACTTAGGGGTATTTTGGGGGGAACTAATATGTCTCATGAAGAAGGCTCTGCGTGACGCTTAATACTTTCCTCAATTCCACTTCAGTTTTTCTTCTATCATTCAGGAAAACTGGGGTTTACCAGCTGTATTTGAGATGTTACTGGCACTTATCTGTGGATTTGGAATCAGGGTAACGTCTTATTCTTTACTTTTTTGTACTTCCTGCTTTCTACCGTGTAGCATTGTTATAATCAACAATCTCTAAGAATTTTTATTGCTTTTCTCTTTTTTGCCACAGGTCAGGGCTATTCCCTACAGAATGGTTCATTTCCATGGAAAGGTTTTTGGATCTAACTCAACTGTCAGATTAGCTGTGAACTTCGGACGGTGTTAGTCCTTTGTTGGGACTGAAAATGAAAACTAATCGCCGAGTATGGTTAGGGGAGAGGATCTGCATCTGAAGGATAGGATGGTTGGGATTAGTGTGAAAAAAATTCCAAAGGGGAGCAACTTACTTTCCATAGGCTGTTCACAATCCACAACAGGGAGAGGGAGGTGACGGCAGGCACCTCACATACTAAGGGCCCAGAAAAGCATGGGTGACTGGAAAGTAGTTTCCAATATTAACGGATTAACTAAATACTTCACTTGCCACATTTAAAAAGCTTTGTCTTAGAATATGAAAACTTTACATACTAGCAACAGACAAAAAGGAAAGAAACCTTGATCAAAATATTTCTTCTTTATGCTTCTCTATGTTTTCTAAACTGTTTTGCCATATGTTTTAATCAGAGGAAAATGTAATTAAAAAGAACCAAATCAATCCTCATCAGCGCATCAGGGCTCCTGGCGATAAACAGCCCTGTATGGCCACTCCTGGTCAGCCTTGACTACGTGCAGTGAGGCGGTCAGCAGAGGAGCCCAGGACTGTGGGATGAGCTCTCCCGTGTGAGATCCTGGTGCTGGTCCAACTCAGAGAGAAACACTCGTGATATCTAGAGTGGGAAAGCAATATAGCCATGGACCACAGGGGAATATCTGAACACATTTCCTGGAGGATAGGTTGAGTCCCACCTTCCTCAAGAACTGTCATCTCAGTGAGGTCAAAGGCCCAGACTGGGCAATCACATCACCTATGCTTACTTTCCAGCTCTTTCTGAACCAGCTTGTGACCTTGGGCAAGCTCTTGAATTGACTCTGACTCTGGTTTCAGATCTACACAAAGGAATAACAATAGGTTTCTTTTGAGAATTAACTGGGATAGTGCATGTAAGGCACTTAGCACATTAGCAGATGTAGTAGGTGCTCAATAAACATTAGCTCTCCACATAAATGTGTTACTCAGTCCTAATCACTTCTGAAGTAGAAACCAAGAGATACCTAACTCCCTGAGGCCATCTACACACTATGTGGTGTGAGAGTGTGGCAATGGCAGAGCCCTGCACATTCTATGCACCCGTGGAAGGAGGAGAGATGGCCCAGAACTGTGTTGGGGCAGAGGACTTGCTCTGGGTTTACCAGATGGCCCTGGAATGAAGAGTGTCACTGAACATAATATAATCATATTAAGTCAATGCATCAGGGGAGGGTTGAGAAGGAAGAGAAAGTCCCACTGTCCCCAGGTGCTCTTTGTGGGAGATCAGGCCCACCTCAGCACTGAGGACACATCTGCTGCCCCAACTGTGTGCTTCCTCAGGCCTCTCACCCTTCCTGGAAGGACACCTGGTGCCTGAGTATTTCCAAACAGTAGCTTTACATATGTGATAGGGCTTAGTTAGTACACCTACCATACTGGCCCCATTTCCCAGTAGAGATAATAGAGGCTGAGAGCAGAACACTCATTAGGTCAAGATCACACATGGAATGTGGGCCAGAGCCAGGATTCCGGGGCTCAGGCCTGGCAGTTGGCATCCTCTCTCAATCCCAGGTGACCACACGGTCCTGGGAGAGCTCAGTGCACCTGGGCCAGACTCAGGGCCCTGGGGCCACCGCCACTTCCCACCAGCAGACTCGTGAGATTCAAGTCCTTGTCTCTCAAGGGAAGTGAGGGCCGAGGAAAGTGTGGGGGGAGTGTAGCAGTGAGGACAGACCCAGCACCCCCAACGCAGCCTTGAGAGGTGCCCTCCCCGACCCAAGACGCTCTTGATGTGCTGGGGACTGATCACTTCCTGGCCTGAGATGAAGGGAGCAGTGGCCAGGCTTCCCAGCCAGGTCCCTCCTTCCATTGTCCATGCTGCCTCTGTCCTCACAGTGTCCACAGTGAGTGGTGAGCAAGGGCTTCGACGACCTAGCCGGCTCAGGGAACACAGTGTGGTGTGGGAAGCGTGTCACTTGGCGGCAACAAGGGGGTTACTTACCAAACAACCGCTTCTCGTTGAACTTAAATCTACAAATAACTTCATCCTTCTTCTTTGCATTATTAAATCCTCTTCCAGAAATCATCAATTCATTTTCATCTGCAAGGGCAACACCCAAAGGTCTGTATTAGGAGGGGCTGAGTGCTGTCTTCCCTCTGATCTTGCAGTTATGACAGGCCACTCCATAACTGAATACCAGGGACTCTGATGAGGAAGCATATGTGTCTGAACCAATATCTGTGTGCACACTGGGCCTCACCGGGTATCACAAAGGGTACAACTGAGATGGCTGGGCCTTGAGCACTCGGGGGCTTCTCACCACTGCCCCTGACCCATCCAACTCATTAAAGGCACCCAGTCTCATACCCTCCACAGGGGCAAACTCAGCCATAGGTTTCCGACTCTGAAGCCAAGGTCTTCCCTGAAAGGCGCAGGCAGTGCTGTCCTGCAGGCCCTCTCTTACACAAATGCCAGGAACCCAGAGAGCGCAGGCTGAACACAGTCCTGACCCTTGTCTGAGCTGAGCACACAAGGCTGGGTGTCTGTGGGGCTTTCTGACACTAGGGGGTCTGCTCCTCCTCCGTGTCTCTCTCTCTGCCTATGGCAGGCTGGAGACCCCAGGAGCAAGGCCAGGACCTGGGTGAGGCAAGGAGGAGGCGAGGACCCTGCCCCGGAGAATCCCCCATGGCAGGCGACGTCCTGTCTCAGCTGTGGTTCTAAGTCCGCAGTGCGAGCTCTGCCCCGCCCCCTTCCTGCCGCTTCACGGGCCTCACACAGCCCCCCACGCCCCCCACAGAGGTTCGCCAAGCACCTCCTTCTGTCGGGGTGCGAGACACTGATAGGCAGTTCTGGGCCATAGGGCTCCCCAGGCTTCTGGGTCCCCACTGGTGCTTCCTGACAACGGAAAGAAATACTAGGGGATCCAGGGAAGGCAGCTAGAGTGCCTGACTTCTGGGGAGCTGGCCAGGATAAAGGCAGGTCTTCCTGCTGCTAGCCCAAGGTCCAACTCTGTCTCCTGGTCAAGGTCAATTAATTACTCGAGGTCAGTTAACTCTGAGGGACATGCCTCAGAAATGCCAGCACAACCTTGGACCTGGCAGTCCTGATTCCACCTGCTTCAATTCTTCATGCAGTTCCCATCAGATCAAGGCTAAGTTTGCAAATTCTCTGCTTTGAGGCAATTAGATTCTTGGGCTGTAGGCTGAAGCTGGCCTGCTAATATGTTTTGATAGGCTTTTGGAAGCAGAAAGCTCCTATGGAGGACCTGGTAGTCCCGGCCTCATGGTGAAGGTTGGACCCAGCTTCCTCTTCCACGTAGCTGACAGGAGGGAGGGCGGCAGCCAAGGGCAGGGCCGTCTGATAGGCCAGCGCACAGCCCGTGCCGCATCCTCAGGAGCAGCGCACGCTGCCGTCCTCCTGGACACCCTCCTTCCTCCTTGTGTCTCCTGCTGCCCTCAGCCCTGCTCGGGTGCTGCTTCACCTCTACAGCAGAGGCCCCTGTGCCCCAGGCAGTGCCGCTCCCAAAGGTGGGCTTCTGAACTCCGGCAAGTCTCCACAGTGGAAGGCAGGGTGATGGTTTCAATATTTCAGCAAAAGAGACTTCCAGGTCAAGGATTTTTGCTTTGTCCAGAAAGCTGCTCCTTTTGCTTTCCAAACCCCTCCCCCTGCACCCCAATTCCTCCAACAGTATCAACCACAGGAAGAAAAGGAAGTCACAGGAAGGTCTATAATAGGCTTGCAGGGCTGGATGTCCCATGTACAGTCCACTGCCCATCAGCTCTCAGGCAGCAGACGGACGAAGAGTCCCGGGAAGGGAGATGGATCCTTTCTGGAACAGAGAGCTTTCTCTCTGGAAGAAAACTTGTATACCAGGACAGCCGTGGGCTCCAGAGATAGGAGCTGGGAAGGCAGGCATCTCCCTGAGAAGGCTGGTGGAGCTGGGCATGAAAAGGGCATCTAGCCTGCCTGAAACTGACACAGATGCACAGGTGGACATGACCTGACTTGGGGCGGGCAGGTCTGGGAGCACCACATGCTGCTTGGGACTGTCACTTTGAGAGAAACTGGACACTGACCAACTGTGACCTGGGTGTCCCCTTAAGGCAGCAGGTCTACTTCTGGTCTTGACCCCAGGGAATTCCTTTCCCAAGCCCGTAGAGGTAAGCATCAGGACGGTCCTACAGTATGACTTCTAGTATCGACCTATTAGGAACAATCTGAATATTGATCAAGGGAGGCCCATGAAATAAATTGTTCCATCCATGCACTGGAATACTATGTAGATGGCTGGAAAGTACTATGTACCGCATGGTCCCATTAATGTAAAAATATCCTTGTAAAGTATACTGAGGTAGGTCTTTACATATAAAAGCTGAACTCTTTGTGGTTGTTCTCTCTGGAGAGAGTAGGATGGGACAAGGGGGGACCTTATCACGCTGGGGGACAGCCTGGACCCAGGCTGGTTGCAGGAGTGTCCCCGTCTGCGCAGTGTGTCCTGCCTTCATCCCGCGGGACCTCCTGCCCCGCACAGCCTGCCCCACGCACACACCCCCAGAGGGTCTCTGGCCATGACGCAGAGCTGGATGCCGGACCTCAGAGGGAAGCCCTGCTCTGCACTGTGTCCTCCTCTGGCCACACTGCTGGGCCCCACCTGCTGGGCTTCCTGCAGACACTCACTCTGGCCCAGTCACATACAGGAAAGGAGTGACCAGGTGCCGCCTCCAGCCTGCCTCTGGGGTCCAAGCCCCGGGCCAACCCAGCAACACACAGGAGGGATGAATCCCCAAACCACGGTGCCGAGGGTCCCAGGCCAGGCCCCGCGCTCATCCCCTGTGAGTCCCTGAGGAGAGGTTCTAAAGCAGCAAACTAGCCTGTGGAGGAAGAAATCAGGGAGTAGCTGCCTCCAGGCGGTGGGGCAGGGATTGCCTGGGAAGGGAACTGAGGGGACTTTCTGGGGGCAAATGTAATGTTCTGAGTCCTCATAGGGTTGGGGATTACACAGCTGTGTGCATTTGTCAGAACTCGTCAAATGATAAACTTGTTTGTTGCATTTCAAAAAGAGAAATCTTAACAAATTTTGTTTCCCAGATAAAGAAATGTGGTGCAGTAGCCTGATGACTGTAAGTTATTTTGAAACGCATCAAGATATAAGATGGGGACTTCCCTGGTGGTGCAGTGGTTAGGAATCCGCCTGCTAATGCAGGAGACAAGGGTTCGAACCCTAGTCGGGGAAGATCCCACGTGCCGTGGAGCAACTAAGCCCGTGCACCACAACTACTGAGCCTGAGCTCTAGAGCCCGCAAGCCACAACTACTGAGCCCGCATGCCAAAACTACTGAGCTTGTGAGCCTAAAGCCCGTGCTCCGCAACGAGAGAAGCCATGGCAATGAGAAGCCCGCGCACCGCAACGAGGAGTGGCCCCTGCTCACCACAACTAGAGAAATCCCACAGCAATGGAGACCCAATGCAGCCAAAAAACAAAAAACAAAAAAACAAAAGAAATAAGATGAATTGATGAAAACAGAGAGTCAAGAAAGAGAGAGGAGTTCGATAAATAAATGATAAAGGAAATACGGTCAGGCATTAAGTGCAGATCCAGTTAGTGGAGAGAGGGGTATCCATTGTACGTTCATTTCCACTCTGCTATAGGTTTGAAATATTCCGTAATAAAAAGCTGGAATAAAAACAATGAATTGAATGATAAAAATAAAAAAACAAAGCTGTGGGAACAGCCAAGCAGAAGTCATGGTTCATACTGAGTGACAAGTGCCTGACAAGAGACAGGAATAGAGCAAGGGCTGTGAGAAGCCAGAGGGACCAGTTGAGTAGGAAAGGCTTTGGAATTGAGATGCCCTGAGAATAAGACCTAAAAGGATGGTGGGCTGGACCCTGTAAAGCTGAGGAAGGTTTTTCAGGGAGCCCAGTCCCCCCAGCCCCCAGCCTCTGCAGCAGGTGGGCTTAGAGCAGAGGCTGGACCTTGGAGGGTCTGGTTGTCTGGCTTGGGGGCCTCAGCCTCCATGGTCAGGCTGGGGTAGGGAAGTGGCCTTCTCTTCCCCTCAGGCCCTGTGCAGAGGATGGGCTGGAGCACAGGCCTGGAGGCAGGGAGGCCAGCAGAGGCCTCTGCCTAGTCCTGGAGGGAGGCCGAGAGGCTGAAGAGGCCACGTGCCTTATGCTCCCCACTCCCGGCTTCCTCACACCTGGTCGACTTATTCAGAAGGATAGCCTGATGAACAGCTTCTTCTACTTTATTTGGGGTCCAGGTTCCTGCCTTGAGCTTTCCCTCCAAGTGACAGTCATGCTGTGTGGCAGCTTTTGACAAGATGACAGCAGTTGTAAGGGTCAGAGCAGCAGTGCTGGGCCACGCCTGCAGAGGGTGTGCGGTGGGCACCTGTCACCTCAGCTGGGCCACCACAGGGCATGAATGACAATGGGCATCTTCCTCTATGGTTTGACAGGCCTGTGTATGTCTCAGGGACATAATCAGAGAATTGAAGCTGTCAGGCTACTGCACGGCTGGCACGTGACACCAGAGAAGCCCTGGTTTCGTGTCTGGGGGCAGCAGAGCTCAGATATGAACATTGCTGTGTCTGACCCCATGGCCTACTGTGCTGTAGCCTTGCAGTTCAGAGCATAGTGGCCAGGCCCAGCTTCCTGGGTCTGCGTCCAGCTGCATCCAGCTGTGTGCTGTTGCCAGTGGGAGCGTGTGCTTATCCACCCACCTCAGCTCCACAAATCCCAGTGATGTGGACTCACGAGCCAGCACACACAGAGCTCACTGAGAGAGAGGGCTTCTTCCAGAAAAGCAACTGCACAGGATCCTCCCCACACCGATGCAGGGACCCTCCCAGGGGAGAGAAGGCAACCTTGTCAAGTTCCAGATCTCAGGGAGAGGTCGACCCCATTGAACCACTGGGTGTAGTGATAGCTGTGAGTATTTGTTGGATGCCTTTGTCAGTCTGTGTTGCTAGTATGATGCTGACCGTGAACTATGTCCAATTCTTCTCTTCATCCACTGAAATAATCATATTTTTCTTCCCCATTTTGCTCATAAGAAAATCACATTGATATTTCATACACTGAATCAGGCTTGCATTTCAGAGGTGAGCCCTAATTATTCTTGATGTATTGTCCTTTTTTTACGTTGTTGGATTCTATTTGCTAGTGATTTGTTGAGGTTTTTTAAAATAAAGTTTTTCTTATTACTTAATTAAACTTTTGGTTTTGACTTTAAAAAATATGTACACTAAACTTATCATTTTGCAATATTTTTGTGTCATTTTATGGCATACATCAAACTTATACAGAACTGTATGTCAATTACATCTCAGTAACACTGGAAGAAAGAAGTAATTATACAAATACACACACACGCACCCCCAACACTTGGCATACACACCTCACATAAACATTCCCTTATATGCCCAATGTAGTCCTATGCCCACAATTTCCATACAATCACCCCACACACTCAGACACCACACTCACACACACCATACACACTACACGCACACCCCACGCATAGTGAAATCATGTGCTCACAGCACACCCACAACGCACACTGGGCACATTCACAACTCACACAAACACACATCCCTGTGTTTAAAACAGCACTCCAGCTCTTACCTCCTGTACAGACACTGGAAGGCTCCACAGCTGTAATTTCAATACAGGACTTAGCTCCGAGCTAGAATAGGGAGATGAGGGGCAGGGGCTTGAATGCGGGGGCTTGGCGAGAAGCTACTCGTTCCCACTTTTCACGTCCAGCCCTCACTCACTGGCTCAATGATGTATTTAAGAGCCTTGAAGCCTTGGTCCACTCCAAAGACGTGATGCGGGCTGTCTGCAATGTCCAATAACTACAGCAGAGAGGAGATGGTTGGCACACAGTCAGGGGTTGAGGATGTGGCAGGTCCCATCCCAGGAGACAGGCTCTTGTCGCCTGCCATGCTGGACTCCAAGGCCACACGCTGGCATCTGCTAGCAGCCCACCCTTAGGGAGTGGAAAGTTCCTCCATCCACACCCCTGGTGGGCAGGTTTACCCAACACTTGATATTCATCTGCAGTGGCTACCTGGTGTCCAGACACTTGGGGTGGGTGGAGGGCCATCCTCTCGGAGACCCTGGGACAGCTGCCTTTGAGAGATTTCCCCAACAGGGCTCAAGAGTGGCACTGGTTACCTGTTCTGAATTACCTGGTCTCTCTGATAGTCTTTTACACCCACACAGTATACTGTTGCTCCCATTTTCCGAGCCCTGTCAGCCTAAGAGGAAAAAAGCGTTGAGTACAATTCACAAAACAGGCAGAGCACAAAGCTGGTAATGATGGTCTGGACTTACTTCTTCCTTAGTCATTTCAAACGGCGCTTCCTCCAGGGTTCCATCAGTCAAGGAGATAATCATAGAGGGAACCTTGTTTTCTGCAGAAGAAGCAGGGAGTGGCCTGGTCAGCAAGGCACCTGGAGTGACCTGCCTCAGGCTGCCAGGCCCACAGCACTGCTCCCACACATCCTCCTCCTGCGGAGAGGCCACCCTAACCTGAGTACCCACCACCTAGAGCACCTGGAGGGAGAAGGGGTCTCAGCCCAGAACCCACTTGACAGACGAGGAGCCTGAGACCGGATCAGAGCCCTTCCTAGTGGACCTTCACTATGGGCAGGTGGCACAGCCTTTGCCCTGAAAGGCAACTGCAGCTACTTCACTGGACGAGGACAAGCCTCTCAGGTGAGCACAGGGAGAAGCAGATGACCGAGTGCACAAGACATCCCCCTGGGTCCGGGGGGCAGTGGGCTCTGTCTTGGGCGGCGCCGGCAGGCACTCCTGCTGGCTCTGTGGGTCCTGCTATTCAGAACTCGAGGTCAAGGTGCTTGGACAGCAGCCCCCGCACAGCTCCGCGCCTTTCCCCAGCAGCCCATGCATCCTTCCTGACAAGGGCTGCAACCCAACAGTCTCGATGCAGCTGGTCTGGGCCAAGTACAGCCATTTCCACAGTCGGAGGCACAGTCAAAGGATGAGAGTCAACCAGAGGAAAGAGGCTCAAGGGAAAGGAGGAAGAGCTAGAGCTGTGGTGGACAAAGTGTGGGCAGCTAGGGGGACACCAAGGTCTCTGTTCCCTAAACTGAACCCCGTCTGCTCGCCATCCCCGGAAATTCTCTTTTCTTTTTCATGCAGCCCAACCATAGGTCAAGCACTTGATATCTAGTCAAGAACCAGGAATGTAATGCATGATCCCATGTGGTTCTCAGAAGCATCCCTGGGGGTGGTTTTCCTCCTCACTGTGCAGAGGAGGAACCTGCAGCCCAGAGAGGACAAGGGACTCGCTCCAAGGTCACCACTAGGAATTGGCCGAGGGGGCTCTGCACCAGCCCTCGCTGAGCCCCGCGCCCGGCCCTGTCCCACTTCAGCACAGTGACGTCAGCAGGCAGCTTACCTCCTGAGTTAGCTTGTTGAATCTGTTCATTTGCCTGCAACAAAATGAAGGAAATTGGTGGAGGGCAATGAGATGACCCAAAAATACTCCAAGAACTTGATAAAGCAGAAGAAAGTCTCAGAGCTGTAGGATCTGTACCTTTTTAAATCCTTCCTGCATGTGTTTGGTTCCTGTAGGTACTATATTCTGAAGTCTGCTGAGACCATCACGAATTTCATTTCTGAAAAAAAACAATAAAGGGGGTTGAGGAGGAATGAGGGTTGACTGTTACAAAACAGACCACTTGACCTGGTGCCATTCTGCCCTGTGGAGACCTGCCTGGACCAGAGAGGACACAAGTGGCCCTGTGGTGACCTCTCTGCCTGTGTCTTTGACACTGACAGGCCTTGGTCAACGCTTCTCTGTCCCCCATTCAGCGGGTGTGGAGGATGCTGCTTTGCTGGTCCCATGGGTAGGGCCTGGCTTTCAATGTGCTCATCCCTGTCTCAGGCATGCAGACCTCAGGGGACTCAGCAAAGGCCCTGCCTTGACCGTCCGTGGTGAGGGGGGAGCACCCATGGATACGCACCTGTGAATTCAGCACCCCCAGTGTGACTGGCGGTACTGCTGGCACCTAAGGGGTCCCTGGTGAGGGCACACCACCTTCCAACAGGCAAGGCTGAGTGTGGAAAGGTCACTGTGCTGATACCCCTGCCCTGTCCCCTCCTCCCCTACCACAGACCCCTGAGTTGGACTTGGACACTCCAAGCCACTTCCCCCTCTGGATCCGTACTAAAGCAAGTAGTCAAGCTGCTGCATTAGAGTGTAGGGCTCCTGGGCTTCATGTGCTCCTGAAGAAATAGACCATAAGCTGGGAAAGAGGCCTGAGGCCTGTCCACGCAGGCGGAAGGGCAGTGACCCCAGGCTGCCATGGGGATGGGCTGTCGGCCTCTGTTAAAGCAGATAGCAGGGGATGGGACTGGGACACACGAGGGGTGGGGCTTAGGTTCAGGCTAATGCAGTGTGATGGGCTGAGCTGTCACAGCAAGTCTAAGGAGAATGTGGTCCCTGAAGGCTGGCTCTTGCCTTGCGCAGAAGGGATTCTGCCGTGAGGTGCGATCTGAGAGCCCCAGGTCCTGCCCTGCCTGACCCAGCCAAGGAGCTGAGGCAGTTGCGACCCAGGTCCAGTGGAGGCCACACCAGGCCCTGCCCACCTGAGCACAAACACCCTCCCCTCTTCCTGACACTTTTGGGAAGATTTCTGTTTGGTTGACAGCACCCCCAAATATGCTGGAGCTCTCATCTCTCCCCAGCCTTTGACCTGGGACTGAGCTTGGCCAGGCTTCACTCCTGCCTGAGCCGGCCTTTTTCTTGGGCAGCCCCCCCACCCCATCCTTACTCCCAGCTCTGTGCACTAGGCTGCTTATGCCCTCATCAGGCCCTTCCCTTCTTAAGATTCCACCCCGTTTTTCACTCCCCTGAGCCCACTCCCACTTCTGACACCTTCCCTTGTGGAAGACATCGTCACCTCCACTTTCCAGAGAGGACCCCGGAGACCCTCAAGAGCCTCCCCATAGCTCCCTTGGTTCAGGCTCTGAACCCCTGCCTCAGAGGAGGCAGTGGTCCTCCTGTCCCCCATGGGCAGCTCCTCCCACAGAGGCCCCCGCCCAGCCCCCGCCTCTCTTTCTGCCACCTGTCTGACAGCCCCCCACTGACTTGCTGTCTTCCACCTCAACCTCACTCAGGTCTCTCTCTCTGAAATGCAGAAGACAGGGACACACAGAACCACGCCTTCCCCTAGCTCACCTAACAGGAAGCACAGCCTCTGCTTCTCCTGGGAGCCAGGCATGGGGAATGCTGTGTCCACGCACTGGCACCAACACACTCCCTGGGTTCCGATCATCTGCATCATGAGCATCTTAACCTCCCGGCTACTCAGGAGCTCCATATCTTCCCACCTCCAGGGCCTTGGGCACATCGCTAGGCCCTCCTAACGGCCCCCCTAGAATGCTGGTGTGTCATGCTTCCCTCCTGCACCCCAGCCCACACTCATGGGCTCCCTTGTCTCAGACCCACCAAGGGACCAAGCTCCCCTCCACTGAAGCTCCAGCACTTCAGCAATGCCCACCCCTGCCTCCTGGTTCTGACTGTGCCTCCCCTCTTCCCCCACTGGCCCAGAGCAGAGAGTGACACACAGAGCAGGTGCCCAACACAGGCCAGTGTTCACAAAGGGCCCACACATCTGCTCCACCAGATCGCGGGCGTCCTTGCAGTGAGCCAGTTCTCAGAAAAGGGAAGAGCGCTGAGAGGACACAGGACAGGCGGAGGGCGGGGCTTAGAGGGGGCGGAGATGGTCTAGCAGCACGGGGTCTGCCAGGGCCAGCGCAGCCAGGGGTCAGTGGGAGCCATGGAGCCGGGGCTGGGGGTCAGAGTGGACCCTGAGGGGAGCCCAGGATGGCCCAGCCTGCACCCAGTGGGAACTGTCAGCTCCCTGGGCTCTCAATGGATCCCATCCACTAGGCCTGCCTGGGGGATTAAAGCAGCACTTACCTGTCTGAGGTGAGCTTCATGAGGGTGTGACCCACTGTGGAGTAGGTGATGAAGGACATTCTCAGGTTAGGGCTGGGGAGGAAGCACGGGCTCATGAGAAGGTATACGTGGCACAGGCTCCAAATGAAGCCAATGAGCAGCCAGAAAGAAGGTACATCCCAATTTCTCTGTTCCTCACCCCAACTCTTCTGCTTTGGGGTCCATTTCCCAAACCCTGGAAGCTCCTATATCTATAGTGAAGGATTTTAGGAATCTTGGTGAAGGAGGCCTGTGGAGATGTGGTGCCTTCTTGGAAGAAAGTGCCAGGATGGCATCCTGCTCCAACCCTATGCTCCCAACACCTCCCCCCACAAGTGTCTTTATCTCAAACACACACACACACACGCACACACACATGCACACACGCACACAGGTGCACATGCACACACCAGGAGATAGACACCTATGCCTCTGGCATGAGGGCCTCCCAACTGGCTTCTCCTCTTCTATAAAATTCTTTGTACCTTCACTCCTCTTCCCTCCTTTATAGCCCTCCCTGCCTTATCTCCTCTCATCTAGAAAAATCATCCTCTATCTTGGCAGCTATTCATATACATCCCTCCCTTTCCTCTCCCTGGCCACTGCCTTTTGGTCCATTGATCCTCATTTAGCTAAATTGCTACAATATGTTCATGGATAAGCTCCCTACTGCTTCTCGTTCTTCTTACAAAACATTTTACCCACAATATCAGACTTTCCTTCCTGGGACACAACCTTGATCATCTTGACCAAGATCAACCTTGACCAAGAATCATCTATAGCTCCCTATTGTTCACAGCAGGAAATACAAGTCCCTTGGCATGGCATTATAAGCCCTGATGACCTTGGTCCAACTCTGTCCTGTCCAGTCTCATCCCCTAGCCTTCTCCTGAGTTAACCCTACTCTCCTGCTGAAAAGACCACTTGCTGCACAAGAAGTCTCCTTGATGGTTCCTGTTACCCTGTCTTTCCCCATTCTTCAAGACCTAGTTCAAAATTCCACATCCTCTGAGAAACGATCCTTGACTTTTTTCCTAAGAATTCTTGCTTTTACCTTTTAATTTGCCTTATAAGTCCTTCGCCCTTTTCTTTTGGCCCTTGGCACCATTTAACCTGGTGTTTAGTTATCATGTTACTGGTTTGCCTGTTTCCTCATCTATGAGGTCCTCAAGGGCAGAATGTGTCCCCTACAATATGGCCCGACTTCCAGGTAGGAGCTAAGAAAGCTGCTGAGACCTGATGGAACCAGCGTGATCTCTTCTGCTTCAGAACACCCCCCTGGGCTCTATGCTCCTGACCCGAGGGGCTCCCATGGCCACTGAGTCTAAACAGCTGTGTACTCTGCCTGGCAGGGGTGAACACCCTGCAACTTGAAGAAGTCGTACTTGCTATACTTCTTGACCAAATCCTCCACAAATGTGTAAATGTCCATCCAGTTGTTCTTCACACTGCGTGACCTGAAAATGAAGAAGACCTGAGTCACACAGATGAGGTACATCTGTTGTGCAGGCAGAATTTCTGTCTCCTCAGCTTCCAGCAGACACTTTAGCAACTCCCCCCACCCCCCACCGCCCACCAATGTAGCTGAAGGCTGCCATACTCCCTCGGAGACCTCAGAGGGTCACCGTGGTGATGACTTCATCAGTGTGAGAGTGGGAAGGGTGACCAACCAGACCTGTGCACTTGGGACTCAGGAACTTTTCGGGATGAGGGACTTCTGGTGGAAAACTAGGATGCTTGGGCAGGCTTGGTGGAGCTGTTCCACAGGCAATGATGTAGGTAGGATGCATTGGTTGGAAAAGCCTCCAGTGATTCTGATATGACTCTTTTGGTCCCTCAATTCCCCTTGGGAATAAACAATTCTTAGCTGTCTACTCCTCTCCTGCCCCTTGAAAACGTGTGGGGGTGGGCAGGGGTCAGGGCTCTCTGGCACACCATTCCCACAGAAGTCTCTTAGTTGGTCCTATCATTCATTCTGTGTTCTCTAGGCTGAATCTAAATCTCTCAACAGGGCTTCCCTGGTGGCGCAGTGGTTGAGAGTCCGCCTGCCGATGCAGGGGACATGGGTTCGTGCCCTGGTCCGGGAAGATCCCACATGCCGCGGAGCGGCTGGGCCCGTGAGCCATGGCCACTGAGCCTGTGCCTGCGGAGCCTGTGCTCGGCAACGGGAGAGGCCACAACAGAGAGAGGCCTGCGTACCGCAAAATAAATAAATAAATAAATAAATAAATCTCTCAACAAATAGTGATGAAACTAAGAATAGATTCTTTTAACATTATCAAGATTATCATTCATTGAGATGTATGTACCAGGCATTTTACATACATGATTTCCAATTCCAGAACAACCCCATGATATCAGCATTATTTTCATTTTCATAAGAAAGTTGAGGCTCTCACAAGTCATGGAATTTTCCACAATTTCCATAGGTAACATGGATCTGAATCCAGATCTCGCCTCAAAACCCATGTTCTACCCATTGCACTGGGCAGACGTGTGTGACACGGCTATGTCCAACAATTGCTGGGTAGCAAACACTAGACTCTGACAACTCCCACAATATAAACTTTCTATCAGAAGCTTCCATGCTAAAGTGCAAGACAACGTTTTAAACTAATGGTAACACCTGAAACTAATCTAATATTTTAAGTCAACTATACTTCAATTAAAAAATAGAACTATGTATTCAACTCAAAAAAAAGAGAACACATCCAAATAGTTAGACACCATGTCCTAATGAGATTTATCCTTGGAATGTGAGCATGGTTCAACACATGCAAGTTAAAAAGTGGGATACACTACATTAATAGAATGAAAGATAACAATCCAGAGGATCATCTCAATAGATGCATAAAAAGCATTTGACAAATTACAACACTTCATGCTAAAAACTTCAAACAGATTGGGTACAGAAGGAACATACTGCATCATAATTAAGGCCATATACAACAAACCCACAGTTCACATTACACTCGATGGTGGAAAGTTGAAAGCTCTGCTTCTAAGATCAGGTACAAGACAAAGATTCCCACTCTTACCACTCTTATTCAACATAGTACTGGAAGTCCTAACTGGAGCTAATTGGCATAACAAAGAAACAAAAAGCATTCAAGCTGGAAATGAAGAAGTAAGCTTGTCATTATTTGCAGATGATTTGATTTTGTATATAGAGAATCCCAAAGACTCAACCAAAGACCTGTTGGAACTAAACAATGAATTGTGTAAAGCTGTAGGATATAAAATCAACATACAGAAATCGGGGGTGTGGGGCATGGAGGAACGGAAGAGAATGCAGCCAGCGCTTTCCCTGTCCACTTAGGCACCAGGGAACCTGTTGGGCCCCAGGGCCTAATCCTCTGCCCTCGGAGCCTCCCTTCTACCGTGCAGAGCCCAAGCCCTGCCCCTACACCTACCCAGGGTCCTACATCTGTATTTGGAGACCCCCCTCTGAGACCCCCTCCAACTCTGCTGGGCCTAAACCCCGCCCACACACCCTCACCCAGGGCCTTACCTCCAAACCCCAGAACTTCACACTCCAGAGGCCCCCCCATTTGGACGAACTGCCTCTCCGCTACTGGGCAGGTCTTAAGCAGAAGCCCCGCCCCACGCTTGAACGTCGCCCTGCCTAGGGCCCGCCCCCAAGGCCTCTTCCAGCTGCAGCTGCGTGGGTCCTGAGCCTAGGCCCCCCCGCGCTCAAACATCACCCCCTCCCGCCTACATCCCACCCCACCCTAAGCCCTGCCCCTGCCTAAGTTCCACCTTTGCCTAAACTCTGCCCAAACTCCTCTCCCCCATAGCCAAGGCTTTTTTTGTTTTGATTTTCCTTTTTTTGGCTTTTATTTATTTATTTGAATTTGTAGAATTTTATTTATTTTTTTATACAGCAGGTTCTGCATATTAGTGTATATATGTCAATCCCAATCCCTTTTTTCCATTTTTAGATTGGGGTTCTGTTTTACCTTCTTGTTGATTCATTTATATTTTTATTTTTTCTAATAAATCTTTTATTTTTCTAATTTTATTTTATTCTTTATACTTTGTTATTGTTTTGCTCCTTTTGGGTTGTTCCCCACCCCCCACCCGCCTTATTTTTTTCTGTTGTGGTTTTGTTTTACCTTGTTGCAGTTGTTTCAGTTATATTTTTATTTTTCCTAACATATTTTTATCTTTCTAATTTTCTTTTGTTCTTTCTTCTTTGTTATTGTACTGCTGCTTTTTTTCTTTTCTTTTCTTTTTTGTTTTTTTCTGCCTCACCACGCAGCTTGCGGGATCTTGGTTCCCAGCCCAGAGTTCAGGCCCAAGCTCCTGTGGTGACAGCTCTGAGTCCAAACCACTGTTCTAGCAGAGAACTGCAGACCCCAGGGAATACTGATCAGAGTGAGGCCTTCTGGAGGTCCTCATCTCTACAGCACGACCAGGCTCTATCCAGCTGTCTGCAAACTCCAGTGCTGGACGTCTCAAGCCAAACAACCAGTAAGACTCCTGTCCACAGCCCCACCCATCAAAAAAAAAAATGAAATGACAAAAAAATATGTTACAGATGAAGGAGCAAGGTAAAAACCTACAAGACCAAATAAATGAAGACGAAATAGGCAACCTACCCAAAAAAGAATTCAAAGTAATGATAGAAAGATGATCTAAAATCTCAGAAACAGAGTGGAGAAAATACAAGAAGCATTTAACAAAGATCTAGAAGAACTAAAGAGCAAACAAACAGTGATGAACAACACAATAACTGAAATTAAAAATACTCTAGAAGGAATCAATAGCAGAATAACTGAGGCAGAAGAACGGATAAGAGAGCTGGAAGATAAAATGGCGGAATAAAACTGCCAGGGAGCAGAAAAAGAAAAAAGAATGAAAAGAATTAAGGACAGTCTCAGAGACCCCTGGGACACCATTAAATTATGTACCAACAATGTACCAACATTCGAATTATGGGGGTCCCAGAAGAAGGAGAGAAAAAGAAAGGGTCTGAGAAAATTGTTGAAGAGATTATCGTCAAAAATTTGCCTAACATGGGAAAGGAAATAGTCAATCAAGTCTAGGAAGTGCAGAGAGTCCCAGACAGGATAAATCCAAGGAGAAACATGCCAAGACACATATTAATCCAACTATCAAAAAGTAAATGCAAAGAAAAAATATTAAAAGCAGCAAGGGAAAAGCAATAAATAACATACAAGGGAATCCCCATAAGGTTAACAGCTGATCTTTCAGCAGAAACTCTGCAAGCCAGAAGGGAGTGGCAGGACATATTTAAAATGATGACAGGGAAAAACCTACAACCAAGATTACTCTACCCAGCAAGGATCCCATACAGATTAGATGGAGAAATCAAAAGCTTTACAGACAAGCAAAAGCTACAAGAATTCAGCACCACCAAACCAGCTTTACAACAAATGCTAAGGGAACTTCTCTAAGTGGGAAATACAAGAGAAGAAAAAGACCCACAAAAAAAACCCAAAACAATTAAGAAAATGGTAATAGGAACATACATATCAATAACCACCTTGAATGTAAATGGATTAAATGCACCAAACAAAAGACACAGACTGGCTGAATGGATACAAAAACAAGACCCATATATATGCTGTCTACAAGAAGCTCAGTTCAGACCTAGAGACACATACAGACTGAAAGTGAGGGGATGGAAAAAGCTATTCCATGCAAATGGAAATCAAAAGAAAGCTGGAGTAGCAATACTCATATCAGATAAAATAGACTTTAAATTAAAGACAGTTACTAGAGTTAATGAAGGACACTACATAATGATCAAGGGATCAATCCAAGAAGAAAACATAACAATTCTAAGTATTTATGCACCCAACATAGGAGCACCTCAATACATAAGGCAAATGCTAACAGCCATAAAAGGAGAAATCGACTGTAACACATTAATAGTGGGGGACTTTAACTCCCCACTTACATTAATAGACAGACTATCCAGACAGAAAGTAAACAAGGAAACACAAGCTTTAAATGACAGAATAGACCAGATAGACTTAATTGATATTTTTAGGACATTCCACTTGAAAGCAGAAGAATACACTTTCTTCTCAAGTGCACACAGAATGTTCTCCACAATAGATCACATCTTGGTTCACAAATCAAGCCTTGGAAAATTTAAGAAAATTGAAATTGTAGCAAGCATCTTTTCTGACCACAACACTATGAGATTAGAAATCAATTACAGGAAAAAACACCCAGCAGAACCCACAAATACTTGGAGACTAAACAGTGCACTGCTAAATAATCAAGAGATCACTGAAGAAATCAAAGAGCAAATAAAAAAATACCTAGAAACAAATGACAATGAAAACACAATGATCCAAACCTATGGGACGAAGCAAAAGCAGTTCAAAGAGGGACGTTGATAGCAATTCAAGCTCACCTCAAGAAACAAGAAAAATCTCAAATAAGCAATCTAACCTTACATCTAAAGCAACTAGAAAAAGAAGAACAAAGAAAACTCAAAGTTAGTAGAAGGAAAGAAATCATAAAGATCAGGGCAGAAATAAATGAAATAGAAACAAAGAAAATAACAGCAAAGATCAATAAAACTAAAGGCTGGTTCTTTGAGAAGAGAAACAAAATTGATAAACCTTTAGCCAGACTCATCAAGAAAAAAAGGGAGAGGACTCAAATCAATAACATTCGAAATGAAAAAGGAGAGATTACAACTGACACCGCAGACATACAAAAGATCATAAGAGACTACTACAAGCAAATATATGCCAATAAAATGGACAACCTAAAAGAAATGGACAAATTCTTGGAAAAGTGCAACCTTCCAAGATGGAACCAGGAAGAATTAGAAAATACAGACCAATCACAGGTAATGAAGTTGAAACTGTAATTAAAAATCTTCCAACAAACAAAAGTCCGGGACCAGATGGCTTCACAGGAGAATTCTATCAAATGTTGAGAGAAGAGTTAACACCTATCCTCAAACTCTTCCAAAGAACTGCAGAGGGAGGAACACTCCCAAACTCATTCTATGAGGTCACCATCACCCTGATAGCAAAACCAGACAAAGCTATCATGAAAAAAGAAAATTATAGACCAATATCACTGATGAACATAGATGCAAAAATCCTCAACAAAATACTAGCAAACAAAATCCAGCAACACACTTAAAGGATCATAAACCATGATCAAGTAGGATTTATCCCAGGGATGCAAGGATTCTTCAATATATGCAAAACAATCAATGTGATACACCATATTAACAAATTAAGGAATAAAAACCATATGATCATCTCAATAGATGCAGAAAAAGCGTCTGACAAAATTCAACACTCATTTATGACAAAAACTCTCCAGAAAGTGGGCATAGAGGGAACCTACTTCAACAGAATAAAAGCCTTATACAACAAACCCACAGCAAACATCACTCTCAATGGTGAAAAACCGAAATCGTTTCCTCTAAGATCAGGAACAAGACAAGGATGTCCACTCTCGCCACTATTATTCAACATAGTATTGAAAGTCCTAGCCACGGCAATCAGAGAATAAAAAGAAATAAAAGGAATACAAACTGGCAAAGAAGAAGTAAAACTGTCACTGCAGACAACATGACACTATACTTTAGAAAATCCTAAAGATGCCACCACAAAACTACTAGAACTAATCAATGAATTTGGTAAGGTTGCAGGATACAAAATTAATGCACAGAAATCTCTGGCATTCCTGTACACTAACAACAAAAGATCAGAAAGAGAAATTAAGGAAACAATCTCATTTGCCATCACAGCTCCATATCACAAAAGCAACCCGATCCAAAAATAGGCGGAAGACCTAAATAGACATTTCTCCAAAGAAGACATACAGATGGCTAACAGATACATGGAAAGATGCTGAACATCACTAATCAGTAGGGAAATGCGAATCAAAGCCACAATGAGGTATCACCTCACACGGGTCAGAATGGCCATCATCAAAAAATCTACAAACAATAAATGCTGGAGAAGGTGTGGAGAAAAGGGAACCCTCCTGCACTGTTGGTGGGAATGTAAATTGATACAGTATGGAGGGTCCTTAAAAAACGAAAACTAGAACTACTATATGACCCAGCAATCCCACTACTGGGCACATACCCTGAGAAAACCATAATTCAAAAAGATCCATGTACCACAGTGTTCATTGCAGCACTATTTACAATAGCCAGGACATGGAAGCAACCTAAATGCCCATCAACAGATGAATGGAGAAAGAAGATGTGGCACATATATACAATGGAATATTACTCAGCCATAAAAAGGAATGAAATTGAGTTATTTGTAGTGAGGCAGATGGACCTAGAATCTGTCATACAGAGTGAAGTAAGTGAGAAAGAGAAAAACAAATACCATATGCTAACACATATATATGGGATTTTAAAAAGCAGTACTGATGAACCTAATGGCAGGACAGGAATAAAGATGCACACGTAGAGAACGGACTGGAGGGCATGGGGGTGGGAGGGGGAAGCGGAGATGAAGTGAGTGAGAGAGTAGCACTGACATATATACACTACTAAATGTAAAATGGATGGCTAGTGGGAAGCTTCTGCATAGCACAGGGAGATCACCTCGGTGCTTTGTGACGACCTAGAGGGATGGGGTAGGGAGGGTGGGAGGGAAGCTCAAGAGGGAGGGGATATGGGGATATATATACATAGAGCTGATTCACTTTGTTGTACAGTAGAAACTAACAAAACATTGTAAAGCATTTGTACTCCAATAAAGATGTGAAAAAAAAAACAACACAATGAGATACATCTCACACCTGTTAGAATGGCTATAATTAAGAAGACGAGATAACAAGCATTGGTGAGGACATACAGAAAAAGGAAACTTTTGCACTGTTGATGGGAATGTAAATTGTTTTAGCCACTATGGAAAACAGTCTGGAGGTTCCTGAGAAAATTAAATATAGAATTTCCACATGACCCAGCAATCCCACTTCTGGGTATATATCTAAAGGGAATGAAAACAGGATATTGAAGAGATATATGCACTTCCGTGTTTATTGCAGCATTATTCACAATAGCCAAGATATAGACTCAACCTAAGCGCTCATCAACAGATGAGTAGATAAAGAAGAGGTTGTATGTATATACAATAGAATATAATTCAGCCATAAGAAAGAAGGCCATCCTGCCATTTGTGGCAACACTGATGGACTTTTCGCTAAGTAAGATAAGTCAGACAGAGAAAGACAAATACTCTATGATATCACTTATATGTGAATCTAAAAAACCCAACTCATCAAAACAGAGTAAAATGGTGGTTACCAGGGGCTTGGGGGAATAAGAGGTGTTGTTTAAGGGTACAAACTTGCAAATAGTTGACAAATAAATCTTGGATGTCTAATGCACAGTTTAGTGAACATAGACAACAATATTTTATTTTAATCATCAAATTTTCTAAGAGACTAGATGTTAATTATTCCAACCACAAAAAAAGAAATAATTATGTGATGTGATAGAGGTGCTATCTAAATTTATTTGATATATGTCAAATATATTTGAATACAGATAATGAGTTTTAAAAAGAAAGAAAAAGAAAATCAGGAAAATTACATATATAGATATAATATATATATCATATATGAGAATATTAACTTGTAACCATTAATAACCAGGTAACTGTAAAGAAAATATCTATAATAGATATTGAAAATAGCTTCACACAAAGGAAGTGAAAAGGGAAGCAAAACCTGTCACTACAAAAAAAAAAAAAATCAACTAAGCTCAAAGGAAGGTAGAAATGGAGAAAATTAGGGAGAAAAAAGCTAGAAGACATGTAGAAAACAAATAGCAAAGTGTCCGATGTAAGTCCTTCCCTATCAATAATTACTTTAAATGTACATGGATTAAACTCTCCAATCAAAAGGTACAGATTGCCTGAACGGATCAAAAAAGATGCAACCATATGATGTCTACAAGAGATTCACTTTCAATGTTAAGACACCAGGAGGTTGAAAATGAAAGGATGAAAAGAGATATTCCAAGTAAAGAGAAACCTAAGGAGAGCTGGGATGACTATAATTGACAAACTAGACTTTACATATAAAACTGTTATAAAAGACAAAGAAAGACATTATATAATTACAGGAGGGTCATTTCACTGAGAAGACACAACAATTATAAACAGATAAGAACCAAATATCAGAGAAGCAAAATTTAGGAAGCAAACATTGACAGACTTAAGGGAGAAACAGACAGTTCTACAGTAACAGTTAGAAACTTCAAAATCCCACTTTCAGTAATAGAACAATCAGACAGAATATGAGAAAATAGAGAAATAAGGGAACAGAGGAGGTGAACATCATCATAAGCCAACTGTACCTAACAGATATGTACACTCTTCTCCCAAACAGTAGAATACACATTTTTCTCAAGTGCATGTGAAATGTTCTCCAGGATAGAGTACATGTTAGACCACAAAGCATTTCTTTAAAATTTTTAAATGATGGAAATCACCCCAAAACTTAAAATCATTTCCAACCCCAATGAAATAAAGCTATAAGTCAATAACAGAAAATAATCTGGAAATTCACAAATATGTGGAAATTAAACAATACCCTTTGAATCAGCAAATTGGTCAAAGAGGAAATCACAGAGAAATTAGAAAATACCAGGAGACAAATGAAAATGAAAACACAACATACCAAAACATACAGTGAAAGTAGAATTGAGAGGGAAATTTATAGCTGTAGACAAATACATTAAAAAGGAAGAAAAATCTCAAATCTATACACTAACTTTACAGCTTATGGAACTGGAAAAAGAAATGAAAACTAACCCAAAGTCACACAAGGGAAGAAATAATAAAGATTATAACAGAGATAAATAAAATATAGAATAGAGAAATACCAGTGAAATAAAAATTTGGTATGTTGAAAAGATCAACAAAATTGACAAACCTTTATATCCATTGATTTAAATAAAAGAGGGATGACTCAAATTAATGAAATCAGAAAATGAAGTGGGACACTACTACTGATTTTATACAAATCAAAAGGATTATAAGAGAACACTGGAATTTGTAAGCCAGCAAAATAGATAACCTAGATGAAATTAGCAAATTCCAGGAAACACACTTACCTGCCCAAACGGAATCATGAAGAAACAAAAGCTGAATAGACCTATAACTAGTAAAGAGATTGAATCCGTAATCAATAATCTCCCAACAGAGAAAAGTCCAGGACCAGATGGTTTCACAGATTAATTCTACTAATCATTTAAAGAGGAATTAACACTAATCCTTCTCCAAATCTTCCAAAAAATTGAAGTGGAGGGAACACTTTCAAACTTATTTTATGAGGCCTGCATTACCCTGATACCAAAGCCAGACAAACACTTGAAGAAGAGTACAGACTAATATTTCATATGGATATAAATTCAAAAATCCTCAACAAAAAAATCTAGCACAATCTGAAACGGTAGGATTTATTTCCACAATACAAAGATAGTTCAACATATAAAACTCAAACAATGTAATTAATAAAATTAACATATCAGAGAAACCAAACTACGTGATCACTTCAACTGCTGTAGAATCACTTGATAAAATCTAAAACCCCTTCTTCATAAAAACACTCATATTGGGAATAGAGAAAAATTCTATGAAAAACATGATAAAGGCTAATATATGAAAAATCTACAGCTAACATATCAATGGTGAAAGACTAAAAGCTTTTCCCCAAAGATCAAGAGTAGTACAAGGATGCCCGCTTTCATCACTTCTGTTCAACATAGCATTGGAAGTTATAGACAGAGCAACTAGGCAAGAAAGAGAAATAAAGGCATTCAAATTGAAAAAAAAGAAAAAAAGATGTAACATCTCTGTTCTTGGACAATATGATCTTACATGTAAAAAACCCCAAAGATTTCACAAAAAATGTTTGAGTTAATAAGGAAATTCAGCAAAGTTATAGGATGCAAAATCAATGTATAAAAATCACTTCTATTTCTATATACTAATAATGAACATTCCAAGAAGGAAATTAAGAAAACTATTCCATTTACAATATCATCAAACAGAATAAAATACTTAAGAATTAATGTAATGAATGAGGCAAAGGACCAGTACATTGAAAACTAGAATACATTGCTGAAAGAAATTTTAAAATATGTAAATCATTGGAAAAACATGATAAGGAAAATCATAAATTTTTCTATGGCAAGAAAATCAGACGAAGTCAGAATTGAAACATGCATGACATGCCCCCATTTGTGACGGACCTCTCCCAAATATTCATTGTGCTTCTGCATTATGCATTAACCAGACCTCCTCAAGGCAGGAGGATATAATCAACCTTTGAGGATAATGGTCCCTTTCTTCTGATGCCAGCATTGTAATTTCTAAGATCAATATTTTTTGTCGTCTTGACATTGGATCAAATTGACCTAAAGGCTCACTCTGTATATGCATATCTAGCCAAAGTATCTCTGAGGAACTTTAGGTATCATGTTAACCTGTCAGTGTGACACATAATTCTTTGTCTCAAAAATATATAAAACTGCATCTCTAGCTCCTGGCAAGTGTAACAGTTCTCAGAGCTTCTGAGAATCTGTCTCCAAGGTAATAATCCTCAGTTTGGCTCAAATAAAATGCTCTAATTTTTCTTCTTTGCCTGATTGTTAATTGAATTTTCATCAGCAAACATTACATATTTATGGATTAGCAGGCTTAATAGTGTTAAATTGGAAATACTAGCTAAGGTTATCTACAGATTCGATGCAATCTTTATCAAGATCTCAACAGCAATTTTTTTTGTAGAAATTGAACGATCCACCCTAAAATTCATATGGAACCTCAGGGGATTCAAATAGCTATAAGCAAAATCTTGAATAAGAACAAAGTTGGCAGATTCATATTTTCTGGTTTCCAAATTTAATACAAAGTTATTGTATTAATAGCTTGACCAAAACAGTGTGGTACTGGCATAAGGACAGACATATAGAACAATGGAATAAAATAGAGAGTCCAAAGTAAACCCTCATATATGTATTCAAGTGGTTTTTGACAAGGGTACCACCAAGACTATCCAATGTGGGAAATGACAGTATTTTCAACAAATGATTCGAGGAAAACTGGATGTCTACATGCAAAAGAATGCAGTTAGATTCTTATCTTACAGCTACATAGTATATACAAAAATTAACTCAAAATGGATCAAACACCTAAATGTAAACGCTAAAACTAATAAACTTATAAGAAAACATAGGGGAAAAGCTTTATGACACTGGATTTTGTAATGGTTTTTAGATATGACACCAAAAGCACAGACAATAAAGAAAAAAGAGATAAACCAAACTTCATCAAAAGTAAAAACTTTTGTACAAAGGATACCATGAAAAAAAATGAAAAGAGAGGGACTTCCCTGGCAGTGCAATGGTTAAGAATCCGCCTTCCAAAGCAGGGGACATGGGTTTGATCGCTGGTTGGGGAACTAAGATCCCACATGCCGTGGGACACCTAAGAACGTGAGCTGCAACTACTGAGCCCGCGGACTCTAGAGCCCCCATGCCACAACTAGAGAGCCCCTGTGCCGCAATTACTGAGCCTGTGCACTCTGGAGCCCACGAGCCACAACTAGAGAGAAGCCTGCGTGCTGCAACTAGAGAAGCCCGCGCACCTCAACGAAGAGCCCGCATGCTGCAACTAAGACCCGATGCAGCCAAATAAATAAATAGATGAATATTTTAAGAATGAAAGAACAATTGCAAATCATATATCTGATAAGAAATTGATATCCAGAATACATAAGAACTCCTACAACTCAACAACCAACACCAAACAACCCAATTCAAAAATGGGCAAAGGACTTAAATAGACATTTCTACAAAGAAGATATACAAATGGCCATTAAGCACATAAAAAGATGCTCAACATCCCTAGTCATTAGGGAAATGTAAACCAAAACCACAATGAGATACCACTTCATGATGGTTATTATCAAAAACAAAACAAAACAAAATAAAATAAAACAAAACAAAATTTGGAAAATAATAAGTGCCAGAGAGAATGTGGATAAACTGAAACCCTTGTACACTGCTTGTGTGACTGTAAAATAGTGCAGCCACTGTGGAAAATAGTATGGCATAGTTAACATAGTTAAACACAGAATTAAAAGCACAGAATGATCCAGCAGTTCCACTCCTAGGCATATGCCCAAAAGGAGTGAAAGCAGGGACTCAAATAGTTAACATGTAGACCAGTGTTCGCAGCAGCACTATTCACAATAGCTCCAGTGAGGAAACAATCCAAGTGCTTATCTACAGATAAAAGGATAAAGGAAATGGTATATACATTAAATGGAATATTATTCAGCCATATAAAGAATGAAAATTTGATACATGCTACAACATGGTTGGACCTTGAAAACATCTTGTTAAGTGAAATAAGTCAGACACAAAAGGCCAACTAGTGTATGATTCTACTTGTATGAGGTACCTAGAAGAGGCAAATTCACAGATATGGAAAATAGGATAGAGGTTACCACAGGTTGGGGAGAGATGAATGGGAGTTATTGTTTAATAGGTACAGGTTTCAATGTCCTCTGCTGACCAAAGCACATAAGCCATGTCTAGCTCCACGAGGGACTGTGAGGGGTCCTAAGAAGGAGAAAACAAGACATGAGATGACCCACAAACAGAACACAGACCAATGGTCTGGCCTGCATAGCCCTATTCTTCCATTCATCCAAGCTGCGGGAGGAGCTGTGAAGGACCCAGATATGCTGAGTCTGGATATTACTCTGAGGATGTCCCTTCAGCTGTCATCAGCTCTAGGAACCCCTCATGTGCAGAGTTTCCTTGCCCAAGGTCCCTCCCTTCCTCAGGTAGCCACCTGCGGTGACTGATGGCCTAATCATTTGGCCCAACTTGGGACAACCTTGAGGGTGCCTTTCAGCTCCAAAGCTCCTCCCAGGTCAGCAGAGCCTGTCAGGCCTGCACTAAAGCGCCACTCCGTCCTCCTTCTGTCAGTCCCCTCGCACAGGTGTTGATGCCAAGGCACTTCCTACTGAACATCCTGCCTCGCTCTGTTCCCGGCGCTCTGCTTCTCTCCTCTTTGGCCAGCCCCTCTCCTTCCACGCTGCCCCACGTGTGGGTGCTCCTCTGGGTTCTGTCTCCTCCTTCTCCTCTCGGGCACACCCACCCTGGGCTCCTACCTGCCTTTCTCCAGCTGCCTGGGACCTCCTTGGACCCTTCTCTGTTTTACTCCAGCTGCTGCTTCCAGTCTTTCCTTTTCCTACTCATCCTCCCCAAGGCAGCCAAGGGGTCCTTCTGAAAATGCAGATCTGATCCATTTCTCCCCTGATAAAATGTGAAGAACACACCTCCTACGTGGGCCCAGGGCCACATCACTGGCCTGTGCCCCTCCTTTCTCCTTCTCCCCCACGTCCAACTTCTACACACCTGGATCTTCTGGGATCACCTGAGGGCCTCATTCCTCAGGCCTTTGCACAGGCCACTCCCTTAGCCTGCAGCTCCCTGGCCTTCTTAGGCCACTGGCCAGTACTGTGGGCACATGGGAGGGTCTGTCATTTTCATCCAATTCAGCCTAACGAAGGAACCAATGAATAAGGAATCTAATGAAGCAGCTGGGAGTGAACCACTCAAGACCTTCCTGCAGGTGAGACACTGGTTTTGCTTCTAACCACCCGGAGGGATTCTCAGGGACCCACCCAGTCTTGGAGTCTTTGGAATGGCTTTGAAATCAGATACTCTAGGGTTTTAATTCCAGCTCCATGTTTTCCTATCTGAGGATTTTGGTGGTTATTCCCAGGCCCTGAGCAGCTTCCTTTCCTCATCTGTAAAATAGTGGTAATAACATTTACACATAGTTGTTAAGAAGACGCAGTGATGAGGCTGATTTCCTCCTCTACCCTTACCCTGAGTCTAGGGACACACCTGGTCTCCCTCCATCCATTCTGTCTGGAATCCTGTGGCCTCTACCTTCAAAAGAGCTCCATCATCGCCACCCGTACCTACTGGTCCACACCACCATCATCTCCTCCCTGGGTCCCTGCACGAGGCCCCTCATTGGTCTCCTGCCAGGATCTGCCCTTGTGCCCTTTAACGGTGACCCTTTTACAAACAGTGCAATCACACATCTCCTCTGCTCAAACGACACCTACCCTCTCCCACCTCCTCACCTTCCAGTCTGTCAGCATAGCCTTTTCTGAACACATCTTTAGAACAGCCCCTCCCTCAGCACTTCCCATCCTCCTGTCCTGATTTTCCCCCTGGTGTTTATCCCCATCTAACACAATATTTCCTCTTTGATTGATTTATTTCTTGTCTCCTAATATGAAAGCTCTAAGGGCATGAGGACTTTTTCAAGTTTTGTTTGCTGCCTTATCCCCACTGCCCAAAACAGTGACGGGAGTATAGCAGTTTTCCAGGAATTATTTCAGTGAGTGCATGAACAAGGGAATGAGAGAATGAATAAGACTGCTCACCAATGGATGAAAGATCCAGAGAGCCTTGGGAGTGCCACCAGCAGAGGTGTCTGACGCACGACCCACCTCCCCACAAAGGGCACATGCAGAGAGAGTGAGCCACGGAGTCAGGGCTGGATCAGGGGCCCCTGCAGTGCCGGGGAGTTCCCAGGGTGTGTGACTCTGCCTTCCCTGGAAGTTTATTTTATGCTTATCCTCCACAGCTGCATCTGATACATGCTGTGCAAACCATATAAACTCCCCTTCATCCCCATCCCAACCTGGTGAGGTGGGTATGAAGGCCCCATTGTACAGATGGGGACACTGAGGCACAGAGAGGTGAGGCGACTTGCCCTAGGCCGCATGACTGATGATGAGTGGAGTCTGCCTGACTGTAAAGCTGGGGCTGCCTCCTCAGTGGTCATTATTCCCCTCTCCGCAAGAGTAGCAGGGGACATCAGGAGGAAGGCTGTCCTCACATTCTGGGAAAATCTTGTCAAGCTGGTTTTCTTCAACCAGACTAAAAGAGCATAGTTCCCAGGGAGTGCTGTTCCTTCCCTGGGGCTGAGGAGTGTACTGTGCTTTCAGACAAGCCTGGCCTGGCCCACTGTGGCCGAGCTGTAGGCCTACTCCTCCCTGATGGCCTGGGGCTGAGAAATCGGTGTGCAGGGCCTTCTTTCGGACATCCCCAGCTCCCCTTCTCATTTGCAGAATCCAGCAGGATTCAGACCTGGCCAGACTGCAAGGCAAGTGTCTTACTGACAGTAAGGGGCGGGGACTGTGGAGCAGCTTCAGTCCTGGAGCCTGACTGGACTGAGCTTGAGTTGCTCCCCTTTCTCTCCTGCCCTCCCAGCCTTCATGGGAAGACCCACACACTTCACGCTGAACGACAGCTACACCAGCTATGGTCAGAGGGATCAGTGCTGCCTCCCAGCACTTATGAAGACAAAGGAGGCAGGAGGTGGGGGAGGGGGTGGGGGAGAGGGGTGGGAAGTGGGGACAACCTGGCTCAGGAAGCCATTTCTCTGGTGCCTTTCTAGTCCCCCTACCTCACACCCTCCTTGGAGGAGAGGAAAGGGGAGCATCCTTCCACTATTTAATGTTTTGCAGCAAACTAACTTTGATTGACATTGAGCAAATCATTTAGTACTCCCAGCCTCAGTTTCGTCACCTTAAAGTAGGGGTATAGAACCTACTTCCTCAAGTTCTTGCTTGTTCTTAGTGTTCAGCACATCCCTGAAACATAGGAAGTGACCCACCTGTGCCCAGAGCCCTTCCCCCATCCATCCTGGGGCTGTGCTGTGCCCACACTGGGCTTGACTGCAGACAGCAGGGGTGTGGGCAGTGGCGCTGTAACAGGATGGCAGCTGACGGGACCCTTTGGACTCACTGCCACTCTCTGGAAAGACTGACCCAAAGAGGCTGTCATCTCCCTACAATGCCCATCCATCCCCATCCCCAATGCCCAAGAGGGGAATCACTACCACCCTGGGCAACCAGACAAGATGTGCCCAGGGCATCTCAGAATTCCTGCCACTGGACCGTGAGGAGGGAATTTCTCTTCTAGCAAGCAGGGTGCTCCCACCTCTGCTGCCTCTGCTTAGAAGCTAGTGGGCTGGGGCACACATCCACCCCCCCCAAGCATCAGTCTCCACAGAGAATAAGAGGAATCAGAGGTAGTACAAACTGGGATGCTGGAATTAGGGAAACACAGGAAGCCTGGGTTCTGTCACCCCCACCAGCCTCTGGGCTACTTCACCCAAACTCTGGGAGCCTGCTCCCCTTTCCAGGAGATTGCATATGCAAAGATTTTCCCTGCTGTATATCCCAGTATCGTTTTGAGGATGGCAGATGCCCAGTAAAGGGCTTTGGGGACCATAAAGTGCTTCAGTGATATTGGGAGTCAAACCACTGTTATTACTGAATAAGTAAAATTTATCCTCAATCCCACAGAGGAGTTGAAAATGAAACCAAGGCAATGTCTCCAGTCCGAAGACCAGCCCATCCCTTTCCTTCCTTGAGGGCCAGAAGGTACCTAATGCACAGCCCAGGTTTCCCAAGGCCACATGCAGAAAGACCAAAGTGTTCAGAAAGTGCACACAAACTGTAATGTGGATCTCTAAGCAGCCAAAGAAAGAAGCAAAACATTTAGAACCAGCAAAGCAAAGGACTTTCTAAGCAGTGACACTAGGAGAATGCCTAACAGATGACACGGCAATCTCTCTGGGGCCCAGGAAAAATAGAGGTCATTGGGTTAAAAACAAAACAACACAAAAAACACAACCCCAAACGCAAAGTGAGCTTCTCCCAAGTGCTGAGAAGATAGCGCCTAGCAATCACCTGCCCCTCCAGCTGTTTAAGGGGCGTGCAGGCCACGGGTCCTCGTCAAGCTGAGAGCCATCCAGAAACCTATGGTGGCCTTTTTTCCTTTCCAAAAGAAAAAGTCCCAGGAAACGAATGCCCGGGTCCCTCCCTCGGCCTCAGGACAAGGAGGGAGGCCACAGAGGTCTGACCAAGACTACTCCACCCTCTCCCCTCACAGAAGCTGGCATCTGTTTAAGCCAAGTCTTGCCCACACGGACATCAGAGACAGCACTACTACTACCAATGGCGCCATCAGGGGCAGGAGGGCCACTCACATATCCAAGATGAAGTAGAGGTCAAAAGAGCTTTGGCAGGAATTCTCATCTTTTGCCCGGCTCTTCCGGGTCCAGGTGCTGGGGCTGCGGAGGTGGTGGGAGGTTCCCGTGTCCTGGATGAGGTGGCGGTAGAGGTTCCCCCGGTTCAGACTGAGGTGGTGGGGGTCCTTCCAGACTGGACCGTCGTGCTGGAAGCTCCCCGCACTCAGCAGTGGTGGCAGCAGCACCAGCAGCAGGAAGAGCGTGGGCCCTGGCATGCCAGACCTGCCGCTTCCCATTTTTTTTGGCTGCCCCTGCAGCCCCACTGGACGCCGGCCTCCGCTGTGTCTGCGTGTTCCAAGGGTCCTCGACCCCTCTAGCCCTTTCCCCAAAGCTGTGAGCCTCTCCCGGTACCTGCACTGAGGGCGGAAGATGCAAAGATCGCTGGCCTTGGGCGATGGCCCACTACCTGCTCGGCCTGCCCCCAGCCCCAAGGAGGCAGAATTCCCTTATGATGTCACTTATGATGGACAGAAAGGTTGGCATGGTGACTTTGTGACCTGCAGCTCTGCTCAGTGTCCTGCCTGTTGACAATCCCAGGGGGGAGTCAGGGGCTCTTTGGAGGCGCAGTAAGATGAGGCCTCCGTTTGTTCCTCATCCCAAACCCTCTCAGGTGGCCATTAAGGTCCTGGAGGAATCCTGCCTTCTTGTCAGCTGAAAGAGGGCAGCTGAGGTGGCTTAGATGAGGCATCGCTGTGGGGGTGGAGGTCCCGGAACTGGGAGTGTAGCGTGTTGCCGTGGTCATTCGTGTGACCCAGTGGATGGAAGGATCTAGAAGGGGAAGAAGGTCCTGCAAGGATGTCAAAGTCCCTTGTGACTGAAGGGCCTGCCAGTTATCTACTTTTTGTAAAAGCCATCACAAGCTGAGTGACAAAACAAAAACTATTTCGTTATGCTCACAGGGTCTGTGGACCAGAAATTCAGAGAGGGCCGAGTGACGATGGCTTGTCTCTGCTCCATGGAAAAACATGCAACAACTAAATGGGGGGGGGGGTGAGGCTCGCAGCTGTTAACTTGCGACCATTAGCTCGAGACCCTTAGGACGTGACCTTTAGTCATCTTCCCAGCGGCCCTCGGGCAGAGAGTGCGGTGAGGGGTGGATTGCGGCCTTCTCCCTGGGGCCCTCCAGGCCCTCCGGCCTCAGGCTGCCAGGTGAGCTTGGGGTTGGGGGACAGGCTGAGGGCTGTGGAGCCCTGGCCATGGCCGCCCACGGACTGGGCCCAGGCCTTGAAGCAGTGGCCGAACCTCTCCCCAAAACCCGCCTCCGGGACCTAATGGCGGCGGCGGCCTCCATGGGTCACAGTGCGTGGGACCCGGCCCCCATTTAGGCGTCTTGAGGAGCCTGAGGGCTGGTCCTGGGCGCCTGGCTCCCTCAGGCTGGGCAGGGTCTGGAGACCTGGCCCTGAGGGCGCCGTCAGCTGAGACCTGCCTCTTCAGCTGGACCTGGGCACTGGCGGGAGGACCCAGACTGGGTGCTGGACGAACGCTCCCGGGCAGGGTGATGGGCCTGCGCAGGGACCCCCTCGCTTAGCCGGCGCCTGGACTTCGGAGGACGAAATTCCAGCCTTGGGACCTTGACCAAGTAAAATGAGGGGTAATGATGTCGCTTTGCTTATGGGATTGGTTAAGTGTTGAAAGTCGAAAGGAGGCGTGCAGACAATTAAATGCCTCCCCTTCCCTTTCTTGTCAGAACAGAGAATAACATTTGTTATTAACAAATGTGAAGAACATCATGACCTGACTGTGACCTGACCTCCTGAACGAAGGATCTGACACCAAGATGTCTGCAACAACTAATCACGCCCCTCCCTCACCTTTCCTATAAAAGGGTTTTGCTGAAAGCTTTCGGGGAGTTTGGGGTTTTTAAGGCATGAGCCATTGTCTCCTTGCGTGGCCCTGAAATAAACCTTTCTCTGCTCCAAACTCAGACGTTCCGGTATTTGGCCTCACAGTGCATCGGGCACACGGACTTGCGTTTGGGTAAAAAATCCATTCGCTCTTTCATGTCAATTTTAGAAGTAGCACACTGTTTTCACTCCTCTCCCCCGCCAAGCCTTCTAATATTCGACTACAATAACTGTAAGTATTTGGAAGGATTTGAATCTGTGATCTGGACTCCTCCTATCAGTGAACACGGCAATGTCTTCATTTATTTGAGTTGTTTTCAGTGCCTTGCCTATAAATTTCCCTATGAATATCTTGACTTCTTTTGTCAAGTGCCTCCCCTATATACTCTGTATTTTTGATGCTATTGGAATGGTATTTTTAATACAGAGTTTTTAAATGATTGCTATCCTGAAGAAATGTATGTATTTGATATACTCACCCAACTTGCTAAACTCTGTTATTATAAAAATTTATCTGTAGAATTGCTTGCGCTTCTATAAAAAATGAACAAACCCCAAAAACATTATGCTGACTAGTTCTCCAATGAAATGTTGACTCGAAGTTGTGATGGAGGCATTCTTGATTGTGAAGAGACTAATTCTAACACATCACGTTTAAGAATGGTATTTATTGAAGGCTTCTGTTGGCTATCTTTTATCCGATTAGGCAGTTTCCTTGTTATTCTCGGTTTGATACAAGTCATGAAGGAGTGTTGAATTTTATCTAAATTCCCTTTCTGTATATTCTTTTGATGAATATGTGCATTTCACCAATAATCTGTTAGTGTGATTAATTACATTGGTGCATGTAAAGCTAATTTTAATATTTTATTACTAAACCCAAATTGATCATGATAATTTTTTAAAACACTGCTGGATTGCGTTTACCATTAGTTTAGAATTCTTTAACCTATGATCATGAGAGAGGCTGCCCTTTAATTCCTGTTTTTGTGCTATTCTTATCTGGTTTTGATATTAGGTATACTAGCCTCATAAAATGTGCTTGGGAATGTTTTCACCTTCTTTTGGAAAGACTCTGAACACGATCACAATAATCTCCTCCTTGAATATTTGATATGATATAATCTATGCCTGGTGTTTTCCTTGTGGGAACTTTTAAAACTACTGATAAAATTGACTCAGTATTTACTGAATGTTATGGACTGAATTGTGCACCCACCAATTTAGATTTTGAACCCTGACCTTTAATGTGACTGTATTTGGAGATTAGGGCCCTTAGGGAGGTGACTGAGGTTAAATGAGGTTATAAAGTGGAGTCCTAATCCCAGAAGACAGATATCCTATCCTCATAAGAAGAGAAAGAGACACCAGAACTCTCTTCCTACACAGGCACAGAGGAAAGGCCATGTGAGGACACAGCGAGAAGGTGGTCATTTGAAATCCAGGAAGAGAAACCACATGAGAAACCAACCCTGTTGGCACTTTGATCTTGGACTTCCTGCCTCCAGATGGTGAGAAAATAAATTTCTGTTTTTAAGCCACCCAGCCTGTGGTACGTTGTTAAGGCAGCCTGAGCAGGCTACCACATTGGATTGTTTAGTGCTTCCATTCTTTTATCAGTCATTTCAGATATATTTTTCTAGGAATTTGAACATCCTTTTCCCTATATTTGGTATAAAGTTCAGAATATGTTTGATTTTTATATTTCTGCTCTATCTTGTTTTTAATTCCTATTATTACTTGTGTCTTTTCTTATTTTATGGATTCACAACAAGGAGGGTATTGCCTCCAAGAGGTTGAAAATTAGTTAAGAATCTTTTTAAGTAGGAAGCACAGTCATAAAGAGATATATAGTTTCTCTGTGATGTTACATTAAACAATTTTTTTTGTATCATAAATTTCCTATAAGCTAGTGGTTAGAGCTAGAAACTTGGTGAGATTCAAGGTTAATTGTTTTTGTTGTTGTTGTTGATTTTATTCTTCAGGAGATACATGATACTTGGTAGTTGTATTTTTACTGATGATAAGATTGGTAAATGGGATCAAGTTTATCACTCTGTTCCCACCATTAAATTTCTCCAGCAATGTTTTGACTCATGGTTAAATCCCCCAGCAACATTCCAACTAATGGCTTAAGCATCTATTAATGATAAATGTCTATATTATTTCATTAAGGGTCGCAAAATGGTGACTTTAAAAAAATTTTTTTTTTTCTTTTTTGCGGTACGCAGGCCTCTCACTGTTGCGGCCCCTCCCGCCGCGGAGCACAGGCTCCAGATGCGCAGGCTCAGCGACCATGGCTCACGGGACCAGCCGCTCCGCGGCATGTGGGATCTTCCCGGACCGGGGCACGAACCCGCGTCCCCTGCATCGGCAGGCGGATTCCCAACCACTGCGCCACCAGGGAAGCCCTAAAAAAAAAAATTGTTTTTATTGGAGTATAGTTGATTCACAATGTTGTGTTAGTTTCAGGTGTACAGCAAAGTGAATGAGCTATACATATACATATATCCACTCTTTTTTTTTTTTTTGATTCTTTTCCCATATAGGCCATTACAGAGTATTGAGTAGCGTTCCCTGTACTATACAGCAGGTAAAATGGTGACTTCTAATTTTATTATTTCTTTTGTATTTATTAGCTGAGGTTCTTTTTTCCCCATTTGATTGAGATATAATTAACATAGCATTGTATGTTTAATGTATGCAGCATAATAATTTGACTTACATATACTGTGAAATGGTCACCACAGTCAAGTTAGTTAACTTATATCATCTCATCTAGTAACAAAAAAAGAAAAAGAAAAAAATGTTTTTTCCTATGAAGAGAATTCTTAAGATCTATTGTCTTAACAAATTTTAAATATACCATATGGCAGTGTTAACTGTAGTTATCATGTTGTAAATTACATCCCAAGTACTATTTTATCTTATAACTGAAAGTTTGCACCTTTTGAACAGCTTCATTCAATTCCTCCTCCCCCAACTCCCCACCTCTGGTAACCACAAATATGATCTCTTTTTCTATGAGGTTTTATTTATTTTTTTTAAGGTTCCACATATAAGTGAGATCACACAGTATTTATCTTTCTCTGACTTATTTCCCTTAGCAAAATGCTATCAAGTTCTATCCATGTTGTCACAATGGCAGGATTTCCTTCCTTTTTTTGGCCACTTAAAATTCCATTGTGTGTGTGTGTGTATATATATATATATATATATATATATATACCACAACTTTTTAATTCAAAAAAATTTTAGTGAGATATACTTTATTTACAATATTATATTAGTTTTAGGTGTACAAAATTTTTAGAGATTATACTCCATTTATAGTTATTATAAAATGTTATATTGCCTGTGCTGCAGAATATTTCCTTGTAGCTTATTTATTTCATACATAGTAGTTTGTACCTCTTAATTCCCTACCCTTATCTTGCCCCTCCCCACTTCCATCTCCTCGCTGGTAACCACTAGTTTGTTCTCTATATCTGTGAATCTGTTTCTTTTTTGTTATATTAACTAGTTTGCTTCATTTTCTAGATTCCACATATAAGTGATAACATACAGTATTTGTCTTTCTCTGACTTATTTTACTGAGCATGGTACTCTCTAGGTCCATCCATGTTGTGGCAAATTACACAATTTCATTTTTTAGGGCTGAGTAGTATTCCATTGTGTGTGTGTGTGTGTGTGTGTGTGTGTGTGTGTGTGTGTGCGTGCGTGTGTGCTGACAATGCGAGCAACAGCTATCGAGGGGGTGGCACTCCTGGCTGGGTCAAAGGCAGATCTTTGGTCTGCAGAGCATTTGTACATAGTGGGGATACATTAAGGTGAAGTTGACACACCTCCCCTGTAAGGAAGAGAAGAGAGAGGTCACTGAGAAGCCACCAGAATTGGGAGCAGAAGGCTGTGGTTTCCTTGGTTCAAGGGGAGCAGGCTCAGGACCTGTTAGGATCCCCAGGGTGAGCCCTTGTTGATGCCCTTCCTCTCCCTGGGTGCTGGCCTCCAGTCTGTGCTCCTATTTCTAGACTCAGTTCAGGCATTGGACATCTGCCCTCCCTTCTCCAGGGAACCCTGTTCTGACTCTGGCCTGCCTTTGCTCTGGTGTTGAACTTGCCTGCTTCCTTCTGGACTGGGAGCCTATGGAGCAAAGACAAGGGCTGATTGCCACTGTAGCCCCAGCATTGCCCAGGCTCTCTTGATGAGTGTGTGCCAAAGGGATGAGTCCCCACTACAATCCTCAGGCTGGGCTCTGGGCCCACAGGGCAAGGGCAGGTGGGGGCACCGTCAGATGGGTGATGGGCTATGGAGGCACATGGGCCCTTAGGTTTGGGTAAAGATTGATGCAGATCCTTTGGGACAGTGTAATCCATCTGTAGCAAAAACTGCCCCTGGCTTTTCTGTCATTTCCTCCTTGTCCCCAGGTCCTGCTCAGCTTAGGACTCCCAGCTGAAGAGCCCAGATTGCCAGACAGGGTGCCCTAAGCACTCTGGAAGCTGGCAACAACTCTGAGCACTCAGCTCCAAGAGATGCAGACAGTGAGTAAGAAAGGGTCTCCATGCTCTGAGGCAGCATAAGGGAGAAGAGGGAGAACACCTTGGTCCTTCCCAGACTCCCAGCTCACTTCCAGTGGGCAGGTCCTCAAGGACCACAGGGTCTCTCTTTACCCCCCAAAATCTCATTGGCAACCAAGGCAGTCAGAACGTAGGAGCACGGTTTGAGCCATGGCCCCTGAGTGTGGACCCTTCTTAGCCTGATCTGTGCATCCCCACACCATGTACACTCACACCTTTGTGCCTTTGTGTCCCTCTGTTCTTTACATGAAGCATAGTATGCAAGGTGCCCTATAGAACAGTCCCTGCTCTCAAGGAAGCTTCTAGTTCGGTGGTTTGCTATGGTCGCTTGAATAATGGCCCCGAATATATCCCAGTCCTAATCCTTGTCACCTGTGGATGTTGTAGGTCATATTGCAAAAGGGGCTTTGCAGGTGTGATTAAGGATCTTGAGATGGGGAGACTATTCTAGGTTACGTGGGGGGGCTCCTACACTTGATCAAAGGGTCCTGTGACAGGGAAGCAGAGGGAGAGTTGCCCAAAAAACAAGGTAATGTGACTGTGCAAGCAGAGCAGATTTAGGTGCTGCCCTGCTGCATTGTAGACGGAGAAGGGCCAGGAGCCAAGGAACACACGGAATATAGCTCTAGAAGCTGAAAAGACAGGAAAAGCATTCTCTCCTGGAAACTCAGGAAGGAGTGTGTTCTGGAAGGGCCAATATTAGAAAAATTCCTCTGGGGATTAGAAGGTGGTGGAGCAGAGAGACACTGTCATTTCACAGAAGGTAACGGTAAACAAGACCGACTACCATAGTGCGTGGACTGTGATAAGGGCACTCCTGGGTACTGTGTCCCCATAGCCTGTCTGGGAATCTCCTGCTGCACATCCAGAGCTGGGGTTGGGGGCCGAGTCTGGTCTGCAGAGACTGTAGGTCCCAGCTGACACCCCGTCACTTAGACCAAGATTGACTTGAAGCCTGGGACCAGAGCACTGAGAGCTTCAAGAAAGGAATCAGGAGTCACTCCTGCACCTACTGGAATACTGGGGTATCCACAGAAATCCTGCAACACTAGGTCTCCAGGACGAAGGTTGGGAGGGACAAGGTCAAATGGGCTGGGGGCAGAGGAGGGGGAGGGGTCACATCCACCAGGCACAGTTACGGGCTCCCAGCCCCTCTCAGGATGAGCAGGGCTGATTTCAGGCAGCTCTGGCTGCTGCCACTTACTCTCTGGGTGGTCCTGGCAACTCCCCTGATGTGTCAGGCCTCAGTTTTGCCTCCAGCGAGCACACAGGTCACTGTGAGCCACAGACTGCTGGGCGGACTCGAGAGCTGGCATTGCAGGGGCCTGGCAGGGCCCTGGGCAGCTATAAGGCCCCCTAATCCATCACTCTGCCACTTCCCCAACCTGAGCTTCGAAGAGTGGCCCTGGGAATGGGACCATTTCAGAGAGGCGCTCAGCGCCCCTGCCCTTACCTCGCTGGACAGGAAGGCCATAGCTGGCACCTTCCCTTGGTCCACCCTCTTGTCTCTTGCCTCCCTCTGCTTCAGCCCTCTGTCTTGCTGTGTCCCTCCTGATCCTGAGTGAGCATCTCTGGGTGGCTGTCTCCACTGTTCAGGGCATAAGGCTGGGGTGGGGCTCTTATGAGTATAAAGGGGCTGGTTCTGGGAGAGGCTCCAGGACAATCAGGTGGAAAATGGGGCTTCTGTGCAATCACGGCTGGGAGTCAGAGCTCGATTCAGACCCAGAACTGGGAGCTCAGCGGCCAAAGGATTCCTGACACCACTGTCACTAGAGAGGTCACCTCAGGTCCCGCATCCGCGTGGGCTCCAAGGCCTAAGGGTGGCTGAGCTGGCGTCCACGTAGACGCCCCTTCCCGGGCCCTCGAGGCTCTAACGGCCCTCTGCGGCGTTCCAGTGGCCGCCATTCTTCTCGCCCTGCCACGCCCGACGCGCAAAGGCGCCACGTCCTCGGTGGCCTGCCGGGGGCTTCGCCTAACCCCTGCAGTGTGGGTCAAGAGACCCGGCGGTGGGCGGGATCTGGGCTCCGAGGGGCCGCCGCCATTAGGTCGCGGCGGTGGGGGTTGGGGAGCAGTTCGTTGCTGCTTCCAGGCTCGCGCCTTGTCAGTTGGCGGCTGCGGCGAGGGCTCTGGGGCTCGGCAAGACGCAGCCTGAGCCTGTCCCGGGGGCCCCCCAGTTCACCTGCCGACCAGAGGCCGGAGGGCCTGGAGGGCCCCGGCTAGAAGGCCGCGATCCGCTTCTTACCGCGCTCTCTGCCGGAACTCCCAATTACTTCTTACATCAACTCAGCGACTCCACAGTGAAGGGATGTTTAAGAGATTGGCAAATGGTTGACTGAACCTTAATCACGCAGTGCAAACACACCCTGACTATGCACGGCCACAGCTGCTCCCACTCTCCACACCCCAGTGCCGGGGACCCCGACTTGGAGGGCCCAGGGTTCCTAGAGGTCCTGGATCCTGTCCCCTAGTACACAGTGCCCCAGCCTCTCCTGCACACCCTGGCTGGAATCCAGGATGGAGCCTTGAGCTCCCCAACACAAGGCCAGGGCCAGGGGAGGTGGTAAGGTGGGTCCAGGCTGGGCAGAGCCTCAGCACTGTTCCTGGACTCTGCTTAGGGCTCTAATTGGTCTCTTCCATATGCCTTCAGTGACACTTGGTTCACAGAGAGAGCAAAGGTTTGCAAGGCCTGGACAGTAAGGTGACCCCCAGGTGCTCTTTTTAGTAGCACTCTCAAGGCACTACCCAAGCCTCATGGGGGTTCAGCTCCTGGAGGTTGGGCTAAGGGCTCCGAGCTACCTGTGAGATGCTGCTCAGGGGCCTGTCTGCACAGGCTACCTTTTGTGCTTGCCTGGGGTGTTGTTCCCTTCACTTACCTACCCAGGGTGCAGGGTGTCAGGACAGCCTTAGATGCTAGAGCCTTACCCTGGTACTCGCACAGTTCCTGATGGCGATGCTAACATTTTTGCTGATGAAGCTGACACCATGGTTCAGGCTAACTTCAACAAAGACCTCCCTAAAGCACAGAAGGGGCAGACAGTGACCACCAGGCCAGACAGACAGAGTTCTTACACTTGGCTCCAATTGTAGCTTATAATATCTCCTGACTGTAAAGACTTTGAACATCAGGTATTCAGGGCTACCAGAGAGCAGATAGCAGGGGTAAGGAGAGCTCATCCCAAAGTACTACGAGGTCAGCTTCTGCAGTGAAGACTGACCAGGCAGTGAGGATCCCTGCGTGGGGCCAGATGTCCTCGTGGCCATGAGTGAAGTGACCAGGGATGGCGGTATGATGTCACCATCCCGACTCCTTTGTATGTACAGAGTATGTGAATTTAGCTCCAAAAGGCTGCCTGGAGCAAAGGTACCATCCCTGGGGCACATCATCTCCTGCATCCTACGCTCCTCAGCAGAGCCTGGGCCACAACAGATCGCTGAGCACCTCCGGGGACCACCAACCAGGGCAGGTGTGAAGGATGCCCTCAGCCCTCCTGGAGACAGACATGTGCTGCCCCAGTAGAGGTGGCTTCCTAAATTTTTTACACCTCATGGTGGCAAAAACTGCCCACTTGGCCCCTGGGCTGGGCACTTACTGATCTGGCTTCTCTATCTTTACTCCTGGGCATGTTATACTGCTATCTTTCACAGACCTGGCTTTTATATCTGAAAGACAATCACATGAGAAGAATGTCAGTGGACTTGTCCACCCATCCGCCCCTCCCCTTCTGCCTGCCCTTGGAAGCAGAGCTACCACTTTGGCAGAAGCAGCTTCTCTTCTCTGCCTTCTTCTGACACCTGCTGTGCACCAGGCACTGTCAGGGCTCTGGCGTTTAGTGGGAACAAGGCACGCAGAGGCCCTGCTCTCAAGGACCTGACATTTGTGGGACTGGAGAGGGAGACAGACAATAAAGTAACAAACAATGAACAAAATACGCGCCGGAGTGATAAGTGCAGTGACATCAATAAGTAAGGGACAGGATAGAGAAGGGAGGGGAAGAGACAGCTGCTTAGGAGCAGGTGACCTGTCCTGTCTTTTAGAGACTCAATTTCTCTTTAAGAGAAAATGAAATATTTATACAGGACATGATGGGATGTCTGGGATTTGCTTCACAATAATCAATGGTGAGAGTATCAGCAAAACCAGATTGGCCAGGATTGGTAATTACTGAAAGTAGGGGAAGGCTGCTTCAAGGGCATGATACGATTTTTGCTACTTTTGTGTATTATTGAAAATTCCCATTAAAGATAAGGTCTCTCTGAGGCAGTGTTCCTGGATCTGAAACCGGATGAGGGGAAAGGCAGGGAAAGGCAGGGAAAGGTCTGGGGAAGAGGGTCTGGGCAGTGGGAGCCTGTTCCGAGGCCTGAGGCATAACTAGCTGAGCTTGTTGTGGGAAAGAGGTGAGTGAGGAGAGGGAGCGGGGCCTCGTGGGCCCTGGGAAGGGGTTTGGGCTTTATTCTAAGTTCAGTGAGCCTGTCGCGTGGCTCGCCAGGTTCAGGTAAGTTTGGACACAGAGGTAGCAGGGCCGGCAGTTGGACTGGATACGGGATGAGAGCAAAGAGGTGTCAAGGATGACGTGTCCGTTAGTGAGCACAGCACCTGGGCGGGTGGTGGTGACATTTATGGACACAGGGAAGCCTGAGGGGAACAGGGCTTCTGTGTTCGTGCTTGTTCTGTAATTTTATGGGATCTGGGAGGTGGCACTCCGGAGGCTAGGACAGTCTGTAACTAGTAGCTGTGGAACCTTTTCCTCTCCTGAGCCCTAACTCCTTACACCCTTGTAAAAAAAGATGTAAAAAAACATGGGAAGGCCCAGCTTCTTTGACTGCTGGCTTTCCTACCAGCTTTCTCCCCACCCTGCTCAAATGTCCCCAGGTCCCAGACTTCCCCTGTGAAAGTTAGAATCAATGGTCCCAGAGGGCTGCAGCAGTTCTGACATCGGTGATTCGGGAGGAGAGTCCTTTCACTGGCCTTTTTCATGACACAGGCTTCCCAAGGCCCTAGGAGCTAGGTCACCACTTCCTGGGGTCTGGAACCACAGCTCTGCACCTGCTGCCCTGTGTGGACAGATGCTGGCCTGCACAGTTTTGCTGTGTAGGATGAAAGCAGGTTCTCTCCTAGACTTGCATCCACAGGGCTGTGATCAGAGGTTAGGGACGAAGTTCTACAGGAGGGGCCATGCCCAGGGCCACACCTCTAGGGACACATTCCGGAGCATTTCCCTGAAAGTGGAGATAGCTTTAAATGTTCTTCTTTTAAATTTATTCAAAAACAAGCTTGTCGTCTGTTTAGAAATATTCTCTAATTTTTACAAGACTGGAGTCTAGGTGTCACTACCTGGACACTTAAACTTCAAAAGCACACAGATCATAATCAAACGAAAGATTTTCCTCTTACATTCCTAATCTGTTAGTGTTTTTAGAGCCTCCTTTTAACTTAGGGGTATTTTGGGGGGAACTAATATGTCTCATGAAGAAGGCTCTGCGTGACGCTTAATACTTTCCTCAATTCCACTTCAGTTTTTCTTCTATCATTCAGGAAAACTGGGGTTTACCAGCTGTATTTGAGATGTTACTGGCACTTATCTGTGGATTTGGAATCGGGGTAACATCTTATTCTTTACTTTTTTTGTACTTCCTGCTTTCTACTGTGTAGCATTGTTATAATCAACAATCTCCAATAATTTTTATTGCTTTTCTCTTTTTTGCCGTAAGTCAGGGCTATTCCCTACAGAATGGTTCATTTCCATGGAAAGGTGTTTGGATCTAACTCAACTGTCAGATTAACTGTGAACTTCGGACGGTGTTAGTCCTTTGTTGGGACTGAAAATGAAAACTAATCGCCGAGTATGGTTGGGGGAAAGGATCTGCATCTGAAGGATAGGATGGTTGGGATTACTGTGAAAAAAATTCCAAAGGGGAGCAACTTACTTTCCATAGGCTGTTCACAATCCACAACAGGGAGAGGGAGGTGACGGCAGGCACCCCACATACTAAGGGCCCAGAAAAGCATGGGTGACTGGAAAGTAGTTTCCAATATTAATGGATTAACTAAATACTTCACTTGCCACATTTAAAAAGCTTTGTCTTAGAATATGAAAACTTTTCATACTAGCTACAGACAAAATGTATAGAAACCTTGATCAAAATATTTCTTTTTTATGCTTCTCTATGTTTTCTAAACTGTTTTGCCATATGTTTTAATCAGAGGAAAATGTAATTAAAAAGAACCAAGTCAATCCTCATCAGTGCATCAGGGCTCCTGGTGATAAACAGCCCTGTACGGCCACTTCTGGTCAGCCTTGACTATGTGCAGTGAGGCGGTCAGCAGAGGAGCCCAGGACTGTGGGATGAGCTCTTCCGTGTGAGATCCTGGTGCTGGTCCAACTCAGAGAGAAACACTCATGATATCTAGAGTGGGAAAGCAATATAGCCATGGACCACAGGGGAATATCTGAACACATTTCCTGGAGGATAGGTTGAGTCCCACCTTCCTCAAGAACTGTCATCTCAGTGAGGTCAAAGGCCCAAACTGGGCAATCACATCACCTATGCCTACTTTCCAGCTCTTTCTGAACCAGCTTGTGACCTTGGGCAAGCTCTTGAATTGACTCTGACTCTGGTTTCAGATCTACACAAAGGAATAACAATAGGTTTCTTTTGAGAATTAACTGGGATAGTGAATGTAAGGCACTTAGCACATTAGCAGATGTAGTAGGTGCTCAATAAATATTAGCTCTCCACATAAATGTGTTACTCAGTCCTAATCACTTCTGAAGTATAAACCAAGAGATATCTAACTCCCTGAGGCCATCTACACACTATGTGGTGTGAGAGTGTGGCAATGGCAGAGCCCTGCACATTCTATGCACCCGTGGAAGAAGGAGAGATGGCCCAGAACTGTGTTGGGGCCGAGGACGCGCGCTGGGTTTACCAGATGGCCCTGGAATGGAGAGTGTCACTGAACATAATATAATCATATTAAGTCAATGCAACAGAGGAGGGTTGAGAAGGAACGGAATGTCCCACTGTCCCCAGGCACTCTTTGTGGGAGATCAGGCCCACCTCAGCACTGAGCACACATCTGCTTCCCCAACTGTGTGCTTCATCAGGCCTCTCACCCTTCCTGGAAGGACACCTGGTGCCTATTTCCAAACAGTAGCTTTACATATGTGATAGGGCTTAGTTAGTACACCTACCATACTGGCCCCATTTCCCAGTACAGATAATAGAGGCTGAGAGCAGAACACTCATTAGGTCAAGATCACACATGAAATGTGGGCCAGAGCCAGGATTCTGGGGCTCAGGCCTGGCAGTTGGCATCCTCTCTCAATCCCAGGTGACCACACGGCCCTGGGAGAGCTCAGTGCACCTGGCCCAGACTCAGGGCCCTGGGGCCGCCTCCACTTCCCAGCAGCAGACTCGTGAGATTCAAGTCCTTGTCTCTCAAGGGAAGTGAGGGCCGAGGAAAGTGTGGGGGGAGTGTAGCAGCGAGGACAGACCCAGCACCCCCAACCCAGCCTTGAGAGGTGCCCTCCCCGACCCAAGACGCTCTTGATGTGCTGGGGACTGATCACTTCCTGGCCTGAGATGAAGGGAGCAGTGGCCAGGCTTCCAAGCCAGGTCCCTCCTTCCATTGTCCATGCTGCCTCTGTCCTCACAGTGTCCACAGTGAGTGGTGAGCAAGGGCTTCGACGGCCTAGCCGGCTCAGGGAACGCAGTGTGGTGTGGGAAGCGTGTCACTAGGCGGCACCAAGGGGGTTACTTAACAAACAACTTCTTGTCGCTGAACTTAAATCTACAAACAACTTCATCCTTCTTCTTTGGAAGAAGGGTAGGAAGAGTATCAGGACCTTGGATCGGGGGCAGGGTTTGGCTCAAGACTAAGAAGCTAAACTGAGTCTTGCTGCGTCATTTTGTATATGTGTGTAGGGAGAGATGGTCTGGAAGGGACCATTATTAGAAAACTTCCTCTGGGGATGAGAAGGCGGTGGGGCAGAGAGACACCGTCATTTCACAGAAGGTTACAGTAAACAAGAATGACTGCTTCTGCTACAAAAACACTGAGATTTTTGGTCAACTGAGCCTTTGAGAATTTTCTGCATTGTATTGTGCTGAAGTGCAGAAACATGTGGATTCACTGAAACGAGCAGCTGACTGAGGTTTCAGAAGGCACTAGCTCCTACAAGTTCAACCCCAGACTCCACTGTTCACATTCTGAGCACGTTCACATCCGCAGGCCTGACTGCAATTCCAGTCCAGGCTGAGGAGTTTGGAAACAACCTCCCTGTGGATCGGGAACTGGAAGGAGGAGAGAGAGGCTGTGCACCTGTGCTGCTGGGAACCCCCTCTCGTGCGGCTTCTGTTTTCCAGCACAGCCTGGTGAAGAGGGTCTGGGCAAGGTTCTGTCTGAGCAGAACACGGGGTGGTCTGCAGTGAGCAGACGAAAGGCTTATGTCTGCACATTCAGGGCTGGGGTTGGGGGCCGACTGTGGTCTGCAGAGACTGGAGGTCCCAGCTGACACCCCGTCACTTAGACGAAGATTAGCTTTAAGCCTGGGACCAGAGCACTGAGGGCTTCAAGAAAGGAATCAGGACTCACTCCTGCACCTACTGGAATACTGGGGCATCCACAGAAATCCTGCAACACTAGGTCTCCAGGACGAAGGTTGGGAGGGACAAGGTCAAATGGGCTGGGGGCAGAGGAGGGGGAGGGGTCACATCCACCAGGCACAGTTACGGGCTCCCAGCCCCTCTCAGGATGAGCAGGGCTGATTTCAGGCAGCTCTGGCTGCTGCCACTTACTCTCTGGGTGGTCCTGGCAACTCCCCTGATGTGTCAGGCCTCAGTTTTGCCTCCAGCGAGCACACAGGTCACTGTGAGCCACAGACTGCTGGGCGGACTCGAGAGCTGGCATTGCAGGGGCCTGGCAGGGCCCTGGGCAGCTATAAGGCCCCCTAATCCATCACTCTGCCACTTCCCCAACCTGAGCTTCGAAGAGTGGCCCTGGGAATGGGACCATTTCAGAGAGGCGCTCAGCGCCCCTGCCCTTACCTCGCTGGACAGGAAGGCCATAGCTGGCACCTTCCCTTGGTCCACCCTCTTGTCTCTTGCCTCCCTCTGCTTCAGCCCTCTGTCTTGCTGTGTCCCTCCTGATCCTGAGTGAGCATCTCTGGGTGGCTGTCTCCACTGTTCAGGGCATAAGGCTGGGGTGGGGCTCTTATGAGTATAAAGGGGCTGGTTCTGGGAGAGGCTCCAGGACAATCAGGTGGAAAATGGGGCTTCTGTGCAATCACGGCTGGGAGTCAGAGCTCGATTCAGACCCAGAACTGGGAGCTCAGTGCCCCAGCCTCTCCTGCTCACCCCGGCTGGAATCCAGAATGGAGCCTTGAGCTGCCCACCACAAGGTCGGGGCCAGGGGTGGTGGCAAAGCGTGTCCAGGGTGGGCAGAGCCTCAGCACTGTTCCTGGACTCTGCTTAGGGCTCTAATTGGTCTCTTCCATGTGCCTTCAGTGACACTTGGTTCACAGAGAGAGCAAAGGTTTGCAAGGCCTGGACAGTAAGGTGACCCCCTGGTGCTCTTTTTAGTAGCACTCTCAAGGCACTACCCAAGCCTCATGGGGGTTCAGCTCCTGGAGGTTGGGCTAAGGGCTCCGAGCTACCTGTGAGATGCTGCTCAGGGGCCTGTCCGCACAAGCTACCTTTTGGGCCTGCCTGGGGTGTTGTTCTCTTCACTTGCCTCCCAAGGGTGCAGGGTGTCAGGACAGCCTTAGATGCTAGAGCCTTCCCCTGGTACTCACACAGTTCCTGCTTGTGATGCTAACATTGTTGCTGATGAAGCTGACACCATGGTTCAGGCTAACTTCCACAAAGACCTCCCTAAAGCACAGAAAGGGCAGACAGTGACCACCAGACCAGACAGACAGAGTTCTTACACTTGGCTCCAATTGTAGCTTATAATATCTCCTGACTGTAAAGACTTTGAACATCAGGTATTCAGGGCTACCAGAGAGCAGATAGCAGGGGTAAGGGGAGCTCATCCCAAAGTACTACAAGGTCAGCTTCTGCAGTGAAGGCTGACCAGGCAGTGAGGATCCCTGCGCGGGGCCAGATGTCCTCGTGGCCATGAGTGAAGTGACCAGGGATGGCGGTATGATGTCACCATCCCGACTCCTTTGTATGTACAGAGTATGTGAATTTAGCTCCAAAAGGCTGCCTGGAGCAAAGGTACCATCCCTGGGGCACATCATCTCCTGCATCCTATGCTCCTCAGCAGAGCCTGGGCCACAGCAGACGGCTGAGCACCTCCGGGGACCACCAACCAGGGCAGGTGTGAAGGATGCCCTCAGTCCTCCTAGAGACAGACATGTGCTGCCCCAGTAGAGGTGGCTTCCTAAATTTTTTACACCTCATGGTGGCAAAAACTGCCCACTTGGCCCCTGGGCTGGGCACTTACTGATCTGGCTTCTCTATCTTTACTCCTGGGCATGTTATACTGCTATCTTTCACAGACCTGGCTTTTATATCTGAAAGACAATCACATGAGAAGAATGTCAGTGGACTTGTCCACCCATCCGCCCCTCCCCTTCTGCCTGCCCTTGGAAGCAGAGCTACCACTTTGGCAGAAGCAGCTTCTCTTCTCTGCCTTCTTCTGACACCTGCTGTGCACCAGGCACTGTCAGGGCTCTGGCGTTTAGTGGGAACAAGGCACGCAGAAGCTCTGCTCTCAAGGACCTGACATTTGTGGGACTGGAGAGGGAGACAGACAATAAAGTAACAAACAATGAACAAAATACGCGCCGGAGTGATAAGTGCAGTGACATCAATAAGTAAGGGACAGGATAGAGAAGGGAGGGGAAGAGACAGCTGCTTTGGAGCAGGTGACCTGTCCTGTCTTTTAGAGACTCAATTTCTCTTTAAGAGAAAATGAAATATTTATACAGGACATGATGGGATGTCTGGGATTTGCTTCACAATAATCAATGGTGAGAGTGTCAGCAAAACCAGATTGGCCAGGATTGGTAATTACTGAAAGTAGGGGAAGGCTGCTTCAAGGGCATGATACGATTTTTGCTACTTTTGTATATTATTGAAAATTATTGAAAATTCCCATTAAAGATAAGTACTCTCTGAGGCGGTGTTCTTGGAGCTGAAACCGGATGAGGGGAAAGGCAGGGAAACTTCTAGGGAAGAGGGTCTGGGCTGTGGGAGCCTGTTCCGAGGCTGGAGGCATAACTAGCTGAACTTGCTGTGGGAAAGAGGTGAGTGAAGTGAGGGGGCGGGGCCTCGTGGGGCCTGGGGAGGTGTTTGGGCTTTATTCTAAGTTCAGTGAGCCTGTTGCATGGCCACTATCCTCACAGTGTCCACAGTGAGTGGTGAGCAAGGGCTTCGACAGCCTAGCTGGCTCAGGGAATGCAGTGTGGTGTGGGAAGCGTGTCACTTGGCGGCACCAAGTGGGTTAGTTACCAAACAACCGCTTGTCGCTGAACTTAAATCTACAAATAACTTCATCCTTCTTCTTTGCATTATTAAATCCTTTTCCAGAAATCATCAATTCATTTTCATCTGCAAGGGCAACACCCAAAGGTCTGTATTAGGAGGTGCTTAGTGCTGTCTTCCCTCTGATTTTGCAGTTATGACAGGCCACTCCATAACTGAATTACCAGGGACTCTGATGAGGAAGCATATGTGTCTGAACCAATATCTGTGTGCACACTGGGCCTCACCGGGTATCACAGAGGGTACAACTGAGATGGATGGGCCTTGAGCACTCGGGGGCTTCTCACCACTGCCCCTGACCCATCCAACTCATTAAAGGCACCCAGTCTCATACCGTCCACAGGGGCAAACCCAGCCATAGGTTTCCCACTCTGAAGCCAAGGTCTTCCCTGAAAGGCGCAGGCAGTGCTGTCCTGCAGGCCCTCTCTTACACAAATGCCAGGAACCCAGAGAGCGCAGGCTGAACACAGTCCTGACCCTTGTCTGAGCTGAGCACACAAGCCTGGGTGACTGTGGGGCTTTCTGACACTAGGGGGTCTGCTCCTCCTCCGTGTCTCTCTCTCTGCCTATGGCAGGCTGGAGACCCCAGGAGCAAGGCCAGGACCTGGGTGAGGCAAGGAGGAGGCGAGGACCCTGCCCCGGAGAATCCCCCATGGCAGGCGACGTCCTGTCTCAGCTGTGGTTCTAAGTCCGCAGTGCGAGCTCTGCCCCTCTGCCCCGCCCCCTTCCTGCCGCTTCACGGGCCTCACACAGCCCCCCACGCCCCCCACAGAGGTTCGCCAAGCACCTCCTTCTGTCGGGGTGGGAGACACTGATAGGCAGTTCTGGGCCATAGGGGCTCCCCAGGCTTCTGGGTCCCCACTGGTGCTTCCTGACAACTGAAACAAATACTAGGGCATCCAGAGAGGGCAGCTAGTGGGCCTGGCCCCTGGAGCTGGCCAGGATAAATGCAGATCTTCCTGCGGCAATCCATGGTCTTTAGCCTGCACCCATGCCTCCTGGCCCAGGCTGGCTAATGCCAATCCCAGATACTTGATTGGCACAAGGTCAAGTAACTTGAGAAATATTCCTCAGAAATGCCAGCACAGCCTTCGACCTGGCAGTGCTGATTCGTCCTGCTTCAGATCTTCCTGTGGTGCCCTCAGATCAAGGTGGAGTTTACAAATTCTCTTTTGAAGGAAACAGATTCTTGGGCTGTAGGCAGAAGCTGGCCTGCGAATATGTTTTGATAGGCTTTTGGAAGCAGAAAGCTCCCATAGAGGACCTGGCAGTCCCGGCCTCATGGTGAAGGTTGGACCCAGCCTCCTCTTCCACGTAGCTGACAGGAGGGAGGGCGGCAGCCAAGGGCAGGGCCGTCTGATAGGCCAGCGCACAGCCCGTGCCGCATCCTCAGGAGCAGCGCACGCTGCCCTCCGCCTGGAAACACTCCTTCCTCCTTGTGTCTGCTGCTGCCTTCAGCCCCTCTCGGGTGCTGCTTCACATCTGCAGCAGAGCCCCCTGTGCCCCAGGCAGTGCTGCTCCCAAAGGGGGGCTTCTGAACTCCGGCAAGTCTCCAAAGTGGAAGGCAGGGTGATGGTTTCAATATTTCAGCAAAAGAGACTTCCAGGTCAAGGATTTTTGCTTTGTCCAGAAAGCTGCTCCTTTTGCTTCCCAAACCCCTCCCCCTGCACCCCAATTCCTCCAACAGTATCAACCACAGGAAGAAAAGGAAGTCACAGGAAGGTCTATAATAGGCTTGCAGGGCTGGATGTCCCACGTACAGTCCACTGCCCACCAGCTCTCAGGCAGCAGACAGACGAACAGTCCCGGGAAGGGAGATGGATCCTTTCTGGAACAGAGAGCTTTCTCTCTGGAAGAAAACTTGTATACCAGGACAGCCGTGGGCTCCAGAGGGAGGAGCTGGGAAGGCAGGCATCTCCCTGAGAAGGCTGGTGGAGCTGGGCATGAAAAGGGCATCTAGCCTGCCTGAAACTGACACAGATGCACAGGTGGACATGACCTGACTTGGGGCGGGCAGGTCTGGGAGCACCACATGCTGCTTGGGACTGTCACTTTGAGAGAAACTGGACACTGACCAACTGTGACCTGGGTGTCCCCTTAAGGCAGCAGGTCTACTTCTGCTCTTGACCCCAGGGAATTCCTTTCCCAAGCCCGTAGAGGTAAGCATCAGGACGGTCCTACAGTATGACTTCTAGTATCGACCTATTAGGAACAATCTGAATATTGATCAAGGGAGGCCCATGAAATAAATTGTTCCATCCATGCACTGGAATACTATGTAGATGGCTGGAAAGTACTATGTATTGCATGATCCCATTAATGTAAAAATATCCTTGTAAAGTATACTGAGGTAGGTCTTTACATATAAAAGCTGAACTCTTTGTGGTTGTTCTCTCTGGAGAGAGTAGGATGGGACAAGGGGGGACCTTATCACGCTGGGGGACAGCCTGGACCCAGGCTGGTTGCAGGAGTGTCCCCGTCTGCGCAGTGTGTCCTGCCTTCATCCCGCGGGACCTCCTGCCCCGCACAGCCTGCCCCACGCACACACCCCCAGAGGGTCTCTGGCCATGACGCAGAGCTGGATGCCGGACCTCAGAGGGAAGCCCTGCTCTGCACTATGTCCTCCTCTGGCCACACTGCTGGGCCCCACCTGCTGGGCTTCCTGCAGACACTCACTCTGGCCCAGTCACATACAGGAAAAGGAGTGACCAAGTGCCAAATCCAGCCTGCCTCTGGGGTCCAAGACTTGGGCTAATCCAGCAACACACAGGAAGGATGAATCCCCAAACCACGGTGCCGAGGGTCCCAGGCCAGGCACCGCACTCATCCCCTGTGAGTCCCTGAGGAGAGGTTCTAAAGCAGCAAACTAGCCTGTGGAGGAAGAAATCAGGGAGTAGCTGCCTCCAGGCGGTGGGGCAGGGATTGCCTGGGAAGGGAACTGAGGGGACTTTCTGGGGGCAAATGTAATGTTCTGAGTCCTCATAGGGTTGGGGATTACACAGGTATGTGCATTTGTCAGAACTCGTCAAATGATAAACTTGTTTGTTGCATTTCAAAAAGAGAAATCTTAACAAATCTTGTTTCCCAGATAAAGAAATGTGGTGCAGTAGCCTGATGACTGTAAGTTATTTTGAAATGCATCAAGATATAAGATGGGGACTTCCCTGGTGGTGCAGTGGTTAGGAATCCGCCTGCTAATGCAGGAGACAAGGGTTCGAACCCTAGTCCGGGAAGATCCCATGTGCCGTGGAGCAACTAAGCCCGTGCACCACAACTACTGAGCCTGAGCTCTAGAGCCCGCAAGCCACAACTACTGAGCCCGCATGCCAAACCTACTGAGCTTGTGAGCCTAAAGCCCATGCTCCACAACGAGAGAAGCCATGGCAATGAGAAGCCCACGCACCCAAACGAGGAGTGGCCCCTGCTCGCCACAACTAGAGACATCCCACAGAAATGGAGAAACAATGCAGCCAATAAAAAAAAAAAAAAGAAATAAGATGAATTGATGTAAACAGAGAGTCAAGAAAGAGAGAGGAGTTCGATAAATAAATGATAAAGGAAATACGGTCAGGTATTAATTGCAGATCCAGGTAGTGGAGAGAGGGGTATCCATTGTACGTTCATTTCCACTTTGCTATAGGTTTGAAATCTTCCGTAATAGAAAGCTGGAATAAAAACAATGAATTGGGGCTTCCCTGGTGGCGCAGTGGTTGAGAGTCCGCCTGCCGATGCAGGGGATACGGGTTCGTGCCCCGGTCTGGGAAGATCCCACATGCCACGGAGCGGCTGGGCCCGTGAGCCATGGCCGCTGAGCCTGCGCGTCCGGAGCCTGTGCTCTGCAACGGGAGTGGCCACAACAGTGAGAGGCCCGCGTACCGCAAAAAAACAAACAAACAATGAATTGAATGAAAAAAATAAAAACACAAAGCTGTGGACACAGCCAAGCAGAAGTCATGGTTCATACTGGGTGACAAGTGCCTGACAAGAGACAGGAATAGAGCAAGGGCTGTGAGAAGCCAGAGGGACCAGTTGAGTAGGAAAGGCTTTGGAATTGAGATGCCCTGAGAATAAGACCTAAAAGGATGGTGGGCTGGACCCTGTAAAGCTGAGGAAGGTTTTTCAGGGAGCCCAGTCCCCCCAGCCCCCAGCCTCTGCAGCAGGTGGGCTTAGAGCAGAGGCTGGACCTTGGAGGGTCTGGTTGTCTGGCTCAGGGGCCTCAGCCTCCATGGTCAGGCTGGGGTAGGGAAGTGGCCTTCTCTGCCCCTCAGGCCCTGTGCAGAGGATGGGCTGGAGCACAGGCCTGGAGGCAGGGAGGCCAGCAGAGGCCTCTGCCTAGTCCTGGAGGGAGGCCGAGAGGCTGAAGAGGCCACGTGCCTTATGCTCCCCACTCCTGGCTTCCTCACACCTGGTCGACTTATTCAGAACGATAGCCTGATGAACAGCTTCTTCTACTTTATTTGGGGTCCAGGTTCCTGCCTTGAGCTTTCCCTCCAAGTGACAGTCATGCTGTGTGGCAGCTTTTGACAAGATGACAGCAGTTGTAAGGGTCAGAGCAGCAGTGCTGGGCCACGCCTGCAGAGGGTGTGCGGTGGGCACCTGTCACCTCAGCTGGGCCACCACAGGGCATGAATGACAATGGGCATCTTCCTCTATGGTTTGACAGGCCTGTGTATGTCTCAGGGACATAATCAGAGAATTGAAGCTGTCAGGCTACTGCACGGCTGGCACGTGACACCAGAGAAGCCCTGGTTTCGTGTCTGGGGGCAGCAGAGCTCAGATATGAACATTGCTGTGTCTGACCCCATGGCCTACTGTGCTGTAGCCTTGCAGTTCAGAGCATAGTGGCCAGGCCCAGCTTCCTGGGTCTGCGTCCAGCTGCATCCAGCTGTGTGCTGTTGCCAGTGGGAGCGTGTGCTTATCCACCCACCTCAGCTCCACAAATCCCAGTGATGTGGACTCACGAGCCAGCACACACAGAGCTCACTGAGAGAGAGGGCTTCTTCCAGAAAAGCAACTGCACAGGATCCTCCCCACACCGATGCAGGGACCCTCCCAGGGGAGAGAAGGCAACCTTGTCAAGTTCCAGATCTCAGGGAGAGGTCGACCCCATTGAACCACTGGGTGTAGTGATAGCTGTGAGTATTTGTTGGATGCCTTTGTCAGTCTGTGTTGCTAGTATGATGCTGACCGTGAACTATGTCCAATTCTTCTCTTCATCCACTGAAATAATCATATTTTTCTTCCCCATTTTGCTCATAAGAAAATCATATTGATATTTCATACACTGAATCAGGCTTGCATTTCAGTGGTGAGCCCTAATTATTCTTGATGTATTGTCCTTTTTTTACGTTGTTGGATTCTATTTGCTAGTGATTTGTTGAGGTTTTTTAAAATAAAGTTTTTCTTATTACTTAATTAAACTTTTGGTTTTGACTTTAAAAAATATGTACACTAAACTTATCATTTTGCAATATTTTTGTGTCATTTTATGGCATACATCAAACTTATACAGAACTGTATGTCAATTACATCTCAGTAACACTGGAAGAAAGAAGTAATTATACAAATACACACACACGCACCCCCAACACTTGGCATACACACCTCACATAAACATTCCCTTATATGCCCAATGTAGTCCTATGCCCACAATTTCCATACAATCACCCCACACACTCAGACACCACACTCACACACACCATACACACTACACGCACACCCCACGCATAGTGAAATCATGTGCTCACAGCACACCCACAACGCACACTGGGCACATTCACAACTCACACAAACACACACCCCTGTGTTTAAAACAGCACTCCAGCTCTTACCTCCTGTACAGACACTGGAAGGCTCCACAGCTGTAATTTCAATACAGGACTTAGCTCCGAGCTAGAATAGGGAGATGAGGGGCAGGGGCTTGAATGCGGGGGCTTGGCGAGAAGCTACCCGTTCCCACTTTTCACGTCCAGCCCTCACTCACTGGCTCAATGATGTATTTAAGAGCCTTGAAGCCTTGGTCCACTCCAAAGACGTGATGCGGGCTGTCTGCAATGTCCAATAACTACAGCAGAGAGGAGATGGTTGGCACACAGTCAGGGGTTGAGGACGCGGCAGGTCCCATCCCAGGAGACAGGCTCTTGTCGCCTGCCATGCTGGATTCCAAGGCCACACGCTGGCATCTGCTAGCAGCCCACCCTTAGGGAGTGGAAAGTTCCTCCATCCACACCCCTGGTGGGCAGGTTTACCCAACACTTGATATTCATCTGCAGTGGCTACCTGGTGTCCAGACACTTGGGGTGGGTGGAGGGCCATCCTCTCGGAGACCCTGGGACAGCTGCCTTTGAAAGATTTCCCCAACAGGGCTCAAGAGTGGCACTGGTTACCTGTTCCGAATTACCTGGTCTCTCTGATAGTCTTTTACACCCACACAGTATACTGTTGCTCTCATTTTCCGAGCCCTGTCAGCCTAAGAGGAAAAAAGCGTTGAGTACAATTCACAAAACAGGCGGAGCACAAAGCTGGTAATGATGGTCTGGACTTACTTCTTCCTTAGTCATTTCAAACGGCGCTTCCTCCAGGGTTCCATCAGTCAAGGAGATAATCATAGAGGGAACCTTGTTTTCTGCAGAAGAAGCAGGGAGTGGCCTGGTCAGCAAGGCACCTGGAGTGACCTGCCTCAGGCTGCCAGGCCCACAGCAGTGCTCCCACACATCCTCCTCCTGCGGAGAGGCCACCCTAACCTGAGTACCCACCACCTAGAGCACCTGGAGGGAGAAGGGGTCTCAGCCCAGAACCCACTTGACAGACGAGGAGCCTGAGACCGGATCAGAGCCCTTCCTAGTGGACCTTCACTATGGGCAGGTGGCACAGCCTTTGCCCTGAAAGGCAACTGCTGCTGCTTCACTGGACGAGGACAAGCCTCTCAGGTGAGCACAGGGAGGAGCAGCTGACTGACTGCACAAGACATCCCCCTGGGTCTGGAGGGAAGTGGGCTCTGTCTTGGGCGGCGCCGGCAGGCACTCCTGCTGGCTCTGTGGGTCCTGCTATTCAGAACTCGAGGTCAGGGTGCTTGGACAGCAGCCCCCGCCCAGCTCCGCACCTTTCCCCAGCAGCCCATGCATCCTTCCTGACAAGGGCTGCAACCCTACAGTCTCGATGCAGCTGGTCTGGGCCAAGTACAGCCATTTCCACAGTCGGAGGCACAGTCAAAGGATGAGAGTCAACCAGAGGAAAGAGGCTCAAGGGAAAGGAGGAAGAGCCAGAGCTGTGGTGGACAAAGTGTGGGCAGCCAGGGGGACACCAAGGTCTCGGTTCCCTAAACTGAACCCCGTCTGCTCGCCGTTCCCGGAAGTTCTCTTTTCTTTTTCATGCAGCCCAACCATAGGTCAAGCACTTGATATCTAGTATGAACCAGGAATGTAATGCATGATCCCATGTGGTTTTCGGAAGCATCCCTGGGGGTGGTTTTCCTCCTCACTGTGCAGAGGAGGAACCTGCAGCCCAGGGAGGACAAGGGACTGGCTCCAAGGTCAGCACTAGGAATTGGCCGAGTGGGGTCTGCACCAGCCCTCGCTGAGCCCTGCGCCCGGCTCTGTCCCACCTGAGCACAGTGACGTCAGCAGGCAGCTTACCTCCTGAGTTAGCTTGTTGAATCTCTTCATTTGCCTGCAACAAAATGAAGGAAATTGGTGAAGGGCAGTGAGATGGCCCAAAAATACTCTAAGAACTTGATAAAGCAGAAGAAAGCCTCAGAGCTGTAGGATCCGTACCTTTTTAAATCCTTCCTGCATGTGTTTGGTTCCTGTAGGTACTATATTCTGAAGTCTGCTGAGACCAAAACGAATTTCATTTCTGAAAAAATACAGTAAAGGGGGTTGAGGAGGAATGAGGGTTGACTGTTACAATACAGACCACTTGACCTGGTGCCATTCTGCCCTGTGGAGACCTGCCTGGACCAGAGAGGACACAAGTGGCCCTGTGGTGACCTCTCTGCCTGTGTCTTTGACACTGACAGGCCTTGGTCAACGCTTCTCTGTCCCCCATTCAGCGGGTGTGGAGGATGCTGCTTTGCTGGTCCCATGGGTAGGGCCTGGCTTTCAATGTGCTCATCCCTGTGTCAGGCATGCAGACCTCAGGGGACTCAGCAAGGGCCCTGCCTTGACCGTCCGTGGTGAGGGGGGAGCACCCATGGATACGCACCTGTGAATTCAGCACCACCAGTGTGACTGGCGGTACTGCTGGCACCTAAGGGGTCCCTGGTGAGGGCACATCACCTTCCAACAGGCAAGGCTGAGTGTGGAAAGGTCACTGTGCTGATATCCCTGCCCTGTGCCCTCCTCCCCTACCACAGACCCCTGAGGTGGACCTGGACCCTCCAAGCCACTTCCCCCTCTGGATCCATACTAAAGCAAGTAGTCAAGCTGCTGCATTAGAGTGTAGGGCTCCTGGGCTTCATGTGCTCCTGAAGAAATAGACCATAAGCTGGAAAAGAGGCCTGAGGCCTGTCCATGCAGGCGGAAGAGCAGTGACCCCAGGCTGCCATGGGGATGGGCTGTCGGCCTCTGTTAAAGCAGATAGCAGGGGATGGGACTGGGACACACGAGGGGTGGGGCTTAGGTTCAGGCTAATGCAGTGTGATGGGCTGAGCTGTCACAGCAATTCTAAGGAGAATGTGGTCCCTGAAGTCTGGCTCTTGACTTGCGCAGAAGGGATTCTGCCGTGAGGTGCGATCTGAGAGCCCCAGGTCCTGCCCTGCCTGACCCAGCCAAGGAGCTGAGGCAGTTGCGACCCAGGTCCAGTGGAGGCCACACCAGGCCCTGCCCCCCTGAGCACAAACACCCTCCCCTCTTCCTGACACTTTTGGGAAGATTTCTGTTTTGTTGGCAGCACCCTCAAATATGCTGGAGCTCTCATCTCTCCCCAGCGTTTGACCTGGGACTGAGTTTGGCCAGGCTTCACTCCTGCCTGAGTGGGCCGTATCCTTGGGCAGCCCGCCCAATCCTTACTCCCAGCTCTGTGCACTAGGTTGCTTATGCCCTCATCAGGCCCTTTGCTTCTTAAGATTCCACCCCAGTTTTCACTCCCCTGAGCCCACTCCCACTTCTGACACCTTCCCGTGAGGAAGACTTCATCACCTCCACTTCCAGAGAGGACCCCGGAGACCCTCAAGAGCCTCCACATAGCTCCCTTGGTTCAGGCTCTGAACCCCTGTCTTGGAGGAGGCAGTGGTCCTCCTGTACCCCATGGGCAGCTCCTCCCCCAGAGGCCCCCGCCCAGCCCCCGCCTCTCTTTCTGCTACCTGCCTGACAGCCCCCCACTGACTTGCTGTCTTCCACCTCAACCTCACTCAGGTATCTCTGCAATGCAGAAGACAGGGACACACAGAACCACGCCTTCCCCTAGCTCACCTAACAGGAAGCACAGCCTCTGCTTCTCCTGGGAGCCAGGCATGGGGAGTGCTGCGTCCATGCACTGGCACCAACACACTCCCTGGGTTCCGATCATCTGCATCATGAGCATCGGAAGCTCCCGGCTACTCAGGAGCTCCATATCTTCCCACCTCCAGGGCCTTGGGCACACCGTTGGGCCCTCCTAACGGCCCACCTAGGATGCTGGTGTATCATGCTTCCGTCCTGCACCCCAACCCACACTCATGGGCTCCCTTGTCTCAGACCCACCAAGGGACCAAGCTCCCCTCCACTGAAGCTCCAGCACTTCAGCACTGCCCACCCCTGCCTCCTGGTTCTGACTGTGCCTCCCCTCTTCCCCCACTGGCCCAGAGCAGAGAGTGACACACAGAGCACGTGCCCAACACAGGCCAGTGTTCACAAAGGGCCCACACGTCTGCTCCACCAGGTCCTGGGTGTCCTTGCAGTGAGCCAGTTCTCAGAAAAGGGAAGAGTGCTGAGAGGACACAGGACAGGCGGAGGGCGGGGCTTAGAGGGGGCGGAGATGGTCTAGCAACACGGGGTCTGCCAGGGCCAGCGCAGCCAGGGGTCAGTGGGAGCCATGGAGCCGGGGCTGGGGGTCAGAGTGGACTCTGAGGGGAGCACAGGATGGCCCAGCCTGCACCCAGTGGGTCCACATGAGGTCTCAGGGAACCCCTCAGTTCCCTGTTTTTCCCTGTGAGCACTCCCACCAGGCCTGCCTGCGGGATTAAAGCAGCACTTACCTGTCTGAGGTGAGCTTCATGAGGGTGTGACCCAGTGTGGAGTAGTGTGATGAAGGACACCCGCAGGTTAGGGCTGGAGAAGTATGAAGACAAAGTCAACAAGCAGCCACCAAGGAGGTGCATGTGAATATCGCTGCTCCCATTCCAAGTGTTTTGCTCTGGGGACTCGTTTCCTGAACACTGGAAGTTCCTATAACTTAGTAAAGGATTCTGAGGCCTGTGGAGGTGTGGGGCCTTCCTGCTCCCTCCTTATACTCTCAACCCCCCAAAATCTCTCTGTCTCTCTGTCTCTCTCTGTCTCTCTCTCTCACACACACACGCACACACACAGAGGCATGCACAAGAAGATAGATACTCATGTACTTCTGCATGAGCCTCCCAACTGGCCTCTTTTCTACTGTAAAATTCTCTGAGACTCACCCCTTTTCTCTCCTTGCCCACCTCCCCATGTCCTGCCCATCTCAGAGAAGTCATTCTACCTCTTTTCAGCCTTTCACACATCCCTCCGTTTTCTCTCCCTCCACTGTCTTCTGCCCCTTTGACCCTCATTATTTTTTCTCTCAGTGGCTACCATAGGTCCCTAGCTGTGCTCTCTACTGCTCTTGGCTCTTGTTGCAAATCATTTTAACCACTCTTATCAGACTTTACTACCTGGAGGACCTCATGTATCATATCAGACACTTTCTCAAGAATCATCTAGAGTTCCCAATTACAGCAGAATTCTAAGCCCCTTGGCCTGGCATTATGAGCCTCAGTGGTTTTGGCTCCACAGTGCTCTGTCTAGACTCATCTCTCAGCCTTCCCTGAGTTAACGCTACTCTCCAGTCCAATAGACCACTCGCTCCACAAGAAATCTCCTTGATCATTCTTCTACCCTCTTTTCCCCATTCTTTAGGATCTCGTTCAAAATTCCACATCCCCTAGAAAGTCGTACTTGACTTTCAGAAGATAAGAATACTTGCTTTTTCCTTAAAGTTACTAGAAATTCCTTTTCACTTTTCTTTTAGCCGTTGGCACAATTTAACTGGGTGTTTGGTTACTGGTTTGCCTGTTTATTAATCTGTGCAGTCCTCAGGGGCAGACTGTGTCCCCTACAATGTGGCCTGACCCCAGGCAGGAGCCAAGAAAGCTGCTGAGACCTGATGGAACCAGCGTGATCTGTCCTTTCTGCTTCAGAACACCCCCCTGGACTCTGTGCTCCTGACCAAAGGGACTTCTGTGACCACCAAGTCTAAAGAGCTATGTACCCTGCCCGGCAGAAGAAAACACTAGCCGTCCTTTGTGTACTTCTCCAATATTTCATCCACTACTATGTAAATGTCCTTCCAAATATCGTTCGCCTTCTGTGACCTGAAAACAAAGAAGACCTGAGTCGGAGGGATGAGGCGCATCCATCCAGTGGGCAGTGTTTCTGCCTCTTGAGCTTCCAGCAGACACTTTGGCAAATCCTCCCCATCCCAGGTACCAAAAGGCTGCCACACTCCCTCAGCAGCCTCAGTGGGTCACCCTGGTGGTGACTTTCATCACTGTGAGTGCTGGGGAGGGTAAACAACCAGACCCATGTGCAGGGGGATGAGGGCCTTTGGGTGGCAAACCAGGATGGTTGATCATTTTACTTGGGGCTTTAAGACAAGGAAAGAGGCAGAATTCATTGGTTAGAAACGCCTCCAGTGCTTCTGACACGTTGGCTCTCGTTGTCCCTCACATACGGACACCCAACAGGTACCCTGGCCTCAGGCCAGGGAGCATGTGTTACTCAGACTGTTTTATTACCGTTTTTTTTCTCATCAGCCTGCAAACTAGGCCTGGGACACTGCTGTCCTGACATCATGATACCCACCAGCAGGGAAAACTGCAGGCCCTCCCTGGTCTCCTTCAAGTTGTTTGCTCCCATTGTCTTTAACTTTAGTGCCAGGATGGAGACTGAGGAGCCTGAAGCGGGTGAGGGTGAGGAGTGTTCTGTGCTTTCAGATAAGCCTGGCCTATCCCACTGTAGCCATGCTCTAGGCTTACTCCTCACTGATGGCCTGCGGATGGGAAATGGGTGCATAGGGCCCATCCTTGGAAACCGTCAGCTCCTCTTCCCCTTTGCAGAATCCAGCAAGACTCAGTCCTGTCACACCCACTAGCCTCTGGGCTACTTCATCCAATATCTAGGAGCTTTCCCCCTTTCCAGTTGATTGCATAAGCAAATACCTTCCCTACTCTACCTCCCAGAATGTTTTGAGGATGACAGATGTGCAGTAAAGGGCTCTGGGGACCGTAAAGTGCTTCAGTGATATTGGGAGCCATACCACTGTTACTACTGAAAGAGTAAAATGTATCCTCAGCCCCACGGAGGAGTTGAAAATGGAACCCAGGCAATCTGTCCAGTCTGAGGCCACGCCCCTCCCTTTCCTTCCTTGAGGGCAAGAAGGTACAAAATGCACAACCCAGGTTTCCCAAGGCCACAAGCAGACAGTCCCAACTGTTCATCATGTGCACACAAACTGCAACGTGGGTCTCCAAGTTGTCAAAGAAAGAAGCAAAACATTTAGAACCAGCAAAGCAAAGGACTTTCTAAGCAGTGACACTAGGAGAATGCCTAACAGATGACATAGCAATCTCCCTGGGGCCCAGGAAAAATAGAAGTCATTCGGGTAAATAACAAAACAAACACCAAACAAACCCAGAAATCCCAGTGAGCTTCTTCCAAGTGCTGACAAGACAGCTTCTAGCAATCACCTGCCCCTCGAGCTGTTTAAGGGACGTGCAGGTCACAGATCCAGGTCAAGCTGATGGAGAGACTGACAACCATCCAGAAACTCTATGGTGCTTTGTTTACTTTCCAAATATAAATGTTCCCGGGAACAAAGGCCTGGGGCACTTATTCTAACTCAGGAACAAGGAGGCCACAGAGGTGTGTTCCTTGGGTCTAATCAAGACTGTTCTTGTCTCCCCTCTGTCAGAGGCTGGGTTCCCTTGGACTACTTCCTGTCATCAGTGGTCCTGTGGACAGAGGTGCCCTGAGGAGCACCCGGGCCAGGCAGGAGAGCCACTCACGCGTCCACTATGAAGTACAGGTCAAAGGCACCCTCGCAGGATTTCAGCTTGTCCCAGTTGTTTCTGTGATGGCTGGTGCCCAGGTGGAAGCTTCTGTTGTTTGGGAGGTGGTGCAGGGATCTCACTGGGCACAGCTGTAGAGGCTGTAGTGCCAGCATCAGGAAGAGCATGGAGCCCAGCATCCTGGGCCCAACATTCCCCATTTTCTTGGCCAGCCCCCGTGGTCCCACTGGACCCTGGCCACTTCAGGCCATCTCAGGCTGGGGCATGTGCTACCTCCACTGGTTCCCAGGAACCACTCCTCCTCCAGCCCTTTCACTAAGGTGCACTGGTGATGTAAGCCTCCCCTGGTATCTTCCCTCAGGGTAGAAGAGGCAAGAGGCTGGCCTCGGGGGATATCCTCACTACCTGCATAATCCTCCTCTGTGATGTCCCTTATGATGGACAGGAAGTTTGGCATGGCGGCTTTGTGAGCCGTAGGTCTGCTCAGTGTCCTGCTATTGACAATCCCAGTGGGGAGGCATGGGTGGGAGTAAGATGAAGCGTCCATTTGTTCTTTATCCCAATCCCTCTCAGGTGGCCATTAAATTCCTCGGGAAACCCTGCCTTTCTGTCAACTGAAAGAAGGCAGCTGAGGTGGCTTAGATAAGGGCATCACTGTTGGGTCAAGGAATTGGGAGCCTAGAGTGCTGCAGTGGTCACTCGTGTGACCCAGTGGATGGAAGGGTCTACAAGTGGAGGAAGGCCTGTAAGGATGTCAAAGTCCTTTGTGAATGAGAGACATTGCAGTTATCTTCTTCTGTGTAGCAAATCACCCCAAACTCAGTCGCATAAAACAAGAACTATTTTATTATTCTCCTGGGTTCTGTGACCAGAAATCAGAGAAGGCTGAGTGGCAATGGTTTGTCTCTGTTCTATGTGGGCATACACAACTCTAAGTCAAAAGTGATTAAAAAGCCAAGACTGTGAACATAAAACTTCTTAGAATACCTTAACCAATTGATTTTATTACCTTCATTTTTATATGCATAAAAGAAGAGTGATATATGCTAAAATCCTTCTCTAGTAAGCTTAGCTATTTCAACTCGTAAACCATAAATTGGAAGTGATCTAAAGCATTTTGGGAGTGGTATTTAAAATAATGGAATATTTTAAATAAATGGTGTTTTGGAATTGAGACAATTGGTATACTTCTCCCAATAGCCTATTAGGTTTTCCTTGCTTCATATTCTTCATGACACTTGGTATTGTCCTATTTTTATATATTTTCCTATCATTTCAGCATCTGTTTTTGGTCTTAATTTGCATTCTTCTCATTACTAATGGGATTGGTCTTCTGTTCTAGAGACTTAGGGTCCTTTCTGAAGGAGGTAACAGGTGTCAGGGCCTGTTCCAATTAATTCTTGAGGTTTATGTGCTTGGTGAGCTTGGAATGTGAACCTACATGTGGTTAGCAGACTTTTACAGACAATGTTTATGTATAGGAACCCCATGTCTTGGTACCCAAAGTTGAAAGTCCAAGTCATGACTTTTCTAACACCCCTGTCCTCATCAGACACTTCTTGATGATTCTGAGAGTCGGCTTCTATCAGAAAAGCAACTGCACGGGATCCTCCCCACACTGATACAGGGACCTTCTCGGGGGGAGAGAGGGCATCCTTGTCAAGTGCCAGATCTCAGGGAGAAGCTGTCCCCATTGAACCACTGTGGGTAAGGTTAGCTGAGAGAATGTGTGCGGATGCCTTTTGTCAGGCTGTTCCTGTTTTGATGCTGGACTTGAACTTATGACAACTTTTTTCTTTATTCATTGAGATAATCATGTTTTCCTTCTCCATTTTGCTGATGTGGTCAATTATATTGATATTTCAAACCTGAATCAGACTTGCATTTCCGGGGTGATCCCTAATTGGTCTTGATGTATTGTCCTTTTTATACATTGCTGTATTTCATTTCTTAGTATTATGATCAGGGTTTAAAAAATATCTTTTAGCATTTCTTAATTATATTTTTGGTTTTGAGTTTTAAAAAAGTAATTACTCCAGCTTCATCCCAGCTGGAGTCATACGTTGGTAGATTTGGAAAGGACTGTGGAGATAAGTTAGCCCAACCCCAGTTTATTGATGGGCAACTGAGGCTGAGAGAGATGGAATAGTCAGTTCAGGGTCACTCAAAGGATTGATATGGCCACTTCTGTCTCTTCTAGGAACATTGGCTGTCATTAATCTCTGATGTCAATGGCATCTCCTTGGAGGAATCAGTCTGGAAAGGATGTTAGGAGAGACTCAGATGTCCCTGGTGGCACAGTTTGGACATCCTTTGAGGATAAAATGGCAAATGAAACCCAGGGTCACACAGGAGTGGGATGAAGGGTAACACTGGCATGTGCTTCCTCAGGAGCTGTTGAAAGCTCAGAGGTTAGACATAGAATCTGACTTTTTTTCTTTTTCATTTTTCTTTTGTGGTATGCGGGCCTCTCGCTGTTGTGGCCTCTCCCGTTGCGGAGCACAGGCTCCGGACGCGCAGGCCCAGCGGCCATGGCTCACGGGCCCAGCCGCTCCGCGGCATGTGGGATCTTCCCGGACCAGGGCACGAACCTGTGTCCCTTGCATCGGCAGGCGGACTCTCAACCACTGTGCCGCCAGGGAAGCCCTAGAATGTGACTTTTTGATGGAGTAAAAGTTTGGGAGAAGTTGGAAAGAAGGCAGGAAAAGGAGACCTAAACCCTCAACATGCCCTCATTTGGTGTTTGGGTCACATGGTTGACTTGTTGTTTACCTCTCGGGGGGGCTCTGGGGGGGCGACATGGCCAGTGCAACCAAAGCAGGCTTGGGGACACACACTTGGGTTTCAATCCCAGCTGCGCCTCATCCTTGCAGGCGACATGGGGCAAGATGCTTAGTATTGCAGGACTTGGGTCCTCTTCATCTGTGAAAGAGGGTGATGACCCTCCAGGTGTGTTGAAGATGGAAGGAGGTGACATATGCAAAACATGTGTCACAGACTCCTGTTGCCAAGATAGTGAGAAGGAGGGCAGGCCCCTGTGCTTCCTTTTACAGGTGGGGCAGAAGGCGGGGCGAGAGGAAGGAGCTAAGTTGGACTCAAGTGATGTTCCTGTGAGGAGGGAGCGGAGCTGTCCCCTCCTCATGGTCCTCCCGGGCTCAGGAGACGTATTTGTTAATGATGAAAACTCGGGACACTCAGCTGAGTGTGGTCCAGCAAACCTCTCACAAGCTGAGGGGGCGCTTGAAGATGGGTTTGCAAGCCTCAAGAACTTGCTGGTGGAGCAGATCAGGGAAGGGCAGGGATGAATGTCTTCCCAGAAGGGCTGATGGCTCCCTTTCCTCCTGGGTGCCACCCTCACTTATGGCCATTGTGTGTCTCCCCTGCAGCCGTGAGCACCTCAAGGGCAAAGCAGAAGCTGATTCACCTGTTATTGCCCAACAGGTTGTCCCAAGAGGGCATTTGACAGTTGACAGGTGAGCAGAGCAGAAGCAAGCGTATGAACATGTGAAGAACAGTTGTGGTCACTTCAGGAGAGTGGAGAGGGAGACCCACACTTGGTGCAGGGGCAGGGCCCGGTGGATAGATGGCTGCCCCCAGGTGTGGGAGCAGGCAACAGGAACAGCTCCAGACCCAAGCCACCATGTCTGGATGTTACTGTCCAGCTTTTCCCCTCTGGTCACCTGTGCTGCCACAGCTGCTGTGTCCAGGGGTTTAAAGTGTCCAAGCACATCTGATGATTTGTGAGGAAAGGTGGCATGCAGAGCAGCAAGGAAAATAATCTGCTGTGAATCAGGGTGCAAGCATAGTAGAGTTGTCAACCAAGTCCAAACTGACTGGTGGAAGCCTTGTGTAAGTACAGCAGCTGCTGCCTGGATGCTGACAGATGTGGGGCAGTACTGAGCCTGGCCTCTGGGTGGCAGAGTTGTGCGGTGTGGTCCCTCCTCTGTGATGGAATCCTGAAGGTGAGAGCAGGTGGCATTGTGCTCTGAGTCAGGGTGAGTTGCTGCATCTATAGCAGTCTGGGTTCTTTAGATACCAACAACAAAGACCGACTCTGGCCACCTTAGTCAAGAAGATGAGTTAGAAGGTTTTGGTGAGGGTGAGTAGTGATGGGAGAGGAGAGAATAGATCCCAGCATCAAAGGGAGGACTGGAGAACTAATCTTGGAAAAATACAGGGCTTGAGCTGCTTCAGAGAGTCTGGTAATCCCCTCAAACTGAAATTAGGTGTTCTTAGGAAGGATGATGGCAGCATAAATTCAAACCAAACCATCGGATGTCTGCTTTACTCTCATAGTTAGCATGTAATCCTGCCTTGCCATTTGCTGGTTTGAGAACCTGGGTACAAAAGAGTGCCCTTAAGTCCGCTGCAGCCAACACTTCCTGAGAGTGTGCTACTTGCCACCTCATGAAGCCCTGTGGGGTACACAGATAAACAGACACGCAGTCTTTCTCCAGGAGGAGAGGATCAGGCTGGGTCATAGCAAGGACAGTGTTGGGGCCCCAGCAGGCTCCACACACCCTGAGTTTTGGCTCTGCATTCCTGACAGCAAACCTGGCAGTCCTCACACAGGATGAGTTTGCTAGCTGTGGGAGGGCATAACACTGGATTCTAATAATTTCTATTGGGGATAAAAGTAGTCCTCTCTCAGCCTTCAGTTTAGGTACTGGCCCCTGGAGTGTGGGCAGAACTTTTGTGAGTCTCTGCACTGGGGATCAGGACCCCTGACTTGCACCCCTGCTCTACCTGCTCTATCTGGCAGGCGATTACGAGTACCTTCAGCCCGCCATCTGGACTGTGACCCGGGCAGGGCATCAGATGGGGGGTGGATGCCTGCTCCCACCTCTCAGGGGAGCCTGAGGACATGAGGGTTAATGAAGGTAAGCTGTTCTGAGGTCTGTAGAGAAAGCTGTGGAAGTTGATGGCTCTTACTGTGACCCTCTTCCTTTTCCCTCCCCTGACTCACTCAGTGGGGATGGAGTCACAGGTGGGTCTGGATGGCTTAGTATGAATAGAAGGGTATCATTTAGGGGTGGCTCTGTGTCCTACTAAACTTGTGTCCCTCAACATTTTCCTCATGACTGGAGGATGCCTAGACCTTCTTTGCCTGTGCTATTTTCACCATTGCTTCTTGGAAAACTCCTATTCATCTGTCAAACTCCAGAGCTAATGTCACCTCCTTGATGGGGCATTTCTTAGGTAGCACATTATTAGTGACTATTCATCCCTGATCCTACAACTGTTTCCTCACACCATTAACACAGGCTTCAGGAGATCCTACTATAACTAGGCTTTCTTCCTCTTACTGAATGTGCAGTAGTGGCTCCACTGTATTCATCTTTTTATCTACAGGCTGAGCAGACATTTGTATTTGTTGAATAAATGAATGAAAATCACCCCTAAGAGATATGGAATGGGTTTCTGTGTCTGGACCATATGCCTTGCTCATAAACAGTCCTTGCAAAACACTCGTGATTGAATTCTTACTCTTTTAACTGCCTTGCACCTGCTTTTGCAGTTCCCTCTGACTTCTCTTTTTGTATTCTATTTTCTTCCTGCCCTTTGGAGGATTTCCTGCCCCCTTTCTAATACCAGGAGGGTGTCTCTGGTATTCCAGTGCCCAGAATTCCAAATTATTTGGGTCTCATGGGTGGTGTGCTGGTAAATATTTAATAATTGGCTCTCAGCATGTAGTTACAACAGGAATGTCAGATGGTATTTTCATTTGTGGTAAAGTTAACATGAAAATGAAACAATGAAGACAGCTGTCTAAATTTCACTTGTTTCTCAGTGCTTTGAGTGATGTCTTTTTCAAAATAGAGAATAGTTTAACAGTTGAAGAATATTCTTTCAAATTTTTGCACTAATCACAATGGAAAGAATTCAGACAGGACATAATTTTTAGTTTAAACTGAATTGACTTTTCACCCTCACATTCTTAAGTCCAGATAAACAATGAACCAAGAAATGAAGCCCCGATTTATAGCATATGCCATAGATGCCCCCATCATGGCTGACTTGATGTCATTAGATGTGGAGTGGGGGAGAAATGCACAGGAGCAGGGCACCACAGCCCACATACAGGCCCAACAGTTGTGGCCCCATCGGCAGCAAGGTATTCAATAGTGAAAACTAGTAAAAGAATTAGGAAGTGGTGAGTTTCGGATATTTATTGTGTTTATATAATTTATTAATAGTTTACTTAATGTGGTTTTTGATAATGCCTGTGTTAAAACAGCTAGCTCACAAAATTCCTGAAAATCTCACAAGGCACTATGAGCTGGCTCTGACCGACCACTGGCCACATGCCACAAAAAAACTGTTTACTCAAAGAGAGTTGAGGGGAGAGAGGACACTTTTGGGGGACAGAGTTGCATGTATGTGTCCCCTCAGCCTCTTCATGTGGTGAGCTGTACTCAATGCCACAGTGACAGGTTCTGTCTGTTGGTTCAATCAACCTGTGTATGTCGTCCCTTCTACTTGGCTTTCCTGCACCATAGTGGTGGAAAAGCTAAATGTACATTTTATAGACCCCTTGCAGTGAGGACATGGGCTTTTGACATGGATCCCTCCAAGCATCTCCACCCATCAGTGCACCTGGATAGGAATTCCAAAAGGTGTGAGGTGATATCTCATTGTGGTTTTGATTTGCATTTTCCTAATGAGTAGGATGTTGAACATCCTTTAATGTATTAATCTATCACATTTATTGTTTTGTCTATGTTGAACCATGCTTGCATTCCAGGGTAGAATCCCACTTGATTATGGTGTATGATCCTTTAAATGGTTCACTAGTACTTTGTTGAGATTTTTTCCATTATATTCACCAGGGATATTGGTCTCTAGTTTTCCTTTCTTAAATGTCCTTTTCTGGCTTTGGATTCAGGGTAGTGCTGGCCTTGTAAAGTGTCTTTGGTAGTGTTTCTTCCTCTTCATTTTTTGCAGAAAAGCTTGAGAAAGGTTGTTGTTCATTCTTCTTTAAACATTTGTAGAATGTACTAGTATAACCATCTGGTTCTGAGCTTTTCTTTGTTGGAATGTTTTTGATTACTAATTGAATCTCCTTACTCATTATTGGTCTGTTAAGATTTTCTGTTTCTTCAGGATTTAGTCTTGGTGGATTGTACTTTCTAGGACTTTCCCCATTTCTTCAATATTGTCCGATTTGTTGATGTACAGTTGTTAAATAGTAGAGTTTTATAATTAATTTTGGTAATATCAGTTTTCATGTCTTCTCCTTCATTTATAATTTTATCAATTTGGTTTCTCTTTCTTTTACTTGCTTAGTCTAAACTATTGTCACTTTTGTTTATGTTCTCCAGAAAACTAACTCTTCATTTTGTTAATCTTTTATATTGTTTTCTTGCTTTGTATTTCATTTATTTCTGCTCCAATCTTTATTATTTTCTTCCTTCTGCTAACTTTGTGCTTTTTTAAATAGTTCTTTAGGTTGAAATATTATTTTCCTTAAAATATGCATTTACTTCTATAAATTTCCTCCTTAGAAATGTTTTTGTTGCATACTACATGATCTGGTTTACATACTGTGTTTGCCTTTTCAAGATATTTGTTTGTTTTTAAAAAAGTCTTCTCTGGTCCACTGGTTGCTCAGGCATGCGTTGTTTAATTTTCATGTAATTTAGCATCTTCCAGCTTTCCTCACGATATTCATTCCTACTTTCATACAATTGTAGTTGGAGAAAATGCATGGCATGATATCAGTCTTCTTAAATTTATCGAGACTTGCCTGTGGCCTAAAATATGACGTATCGTAGAAAATGGTCCATAGGTGCTTGAGAAAATTGTATATTCTGCTGCTGTTGTATGAAATGAAATGTGTATATCTTTTAGGTCTCCTTTGGTCTATAATTTTGTTCAAGTCTGCTGCTTCCTTATCATTTCTCTATCTGGATGATCCTTCCATTGTTTAGAGTGGTTATTAAAGTCCTCACTTATTTTTGTGTTTTTTTTTGCCTTTTGTTCTGTTAATAATTGCTTTATATACTTAGGTGCTCTGATATTGAGTGCCTATATATACGTGCAATTGCAATGTTTTCTTGATGGGTTGTCTTTTTTTTTTTTAATCATTATATAATGACCTTCTTTGTCCCTGGAGCATTTTTAGCTCAAAGTCTATGTCGTCTGATGTAAGTATAGATATCAATGCTGTCTTCTGGTTACCATTTGCTTGAGTATCTTTTTCCATTCCATGACTGTTAGTCTTTGGGTGTCTTTAAAACTAAAGTAATTCTATAGTGGGGAGCATATTTCTGGACCTCTCTTTTGTTTTTGATCCATTCAGCTATTTTATGTGTTTCTATTGAATCTAATTTTTTTATGTTTAAAGTAATTATTGATATGTAAATACTTACAATTGCCATTTTGTTAATTTTTTCAAGTGTTTTATAGGTCCATTTTCCCTAGCTTCTTATCTTCCTGTCTTTTGCTAATTGATGACTCTTTGTAGCGGGTATGCTTAGATTCCTCTTTTATCATCTTTTTTATATGTACCAGAGGTTTTCTCTTTATGGTTATCATGAAGCCTACCTAAAATATATTTATAACATCCTATTCTAAGCTGATAACAACATTGATAGCATACATAGATTTTCCCTTTATTTCTAAATCCTACACATGTTAGGTTATCAATATGGCAATTTATATATTTTAATGTTTCATATCCAGTAAGATATTATAGTAGTTATGGTTGTTTAATACATTTTAAACTCTTAACTAGTGTTCTAAGTGAAATTACACACCCAAATTACAACATTACAGGGTCTGATTTTGACAATATGTGTCATTAGCGGTCAGTTTTACAAACTTCTTATGTTTTCACAATGCTAATTATTATGCATTTATTTCTGCTTGACGAAATTCCTGTCGAAATTCTTTTATAGCAGGTCTTCTGGTGATGAACTCTTTCCGTTTTCTTTGTTTAGATATATTTTCAATCTCTTTCTTCATTTCTGAAGAACAGATTTGCGGGGTACAATATTCTTCAACAGAATTTTTTTATTCTTTCTGTACTTGAATACATCACCCCTCTCTCTCCTGGATTACAAAGTTTGTATTGGGAAGTCCCTCTAAATTCTTATGGTGGTGACTTACATGTGGTGACTCATTTTTCTCTTGTTGCTTTCAAAATTCCCTGTGTCTTTGACCATAGACAATTTACGTACAATGTGATTTCCCATAGCCATTGCAGATTCAACTTATTTGGGATTCTTTGTGCTTCATCAATTTGGATGTACCTCTCTCATTCCATGTTTGGTAAGTGTTCAAGTCTTTTGTTTCAAACATACTTTTTCTCTTCCTCTTCTCATATGGGACTCCCATAATTCACTCTTGTTTCTGTTTGTAATGTCCCATAGTGTTTCTTTACTCTTAAATTCATTTTTCTTTTCACTCCTGTGGCAGGATAACTTCAAGTGACCTATCTTTTAGTTCACTGATTCTTTCTTCTGCTTGCTCGAGTTTGTTGTTGAATCTCTTTATTATATTCTTCAGTACAGTCATTGTATTCTTCAGCTCTAGTTTCTAGTTGTTCTTTCGATGGTTTCTATTACTTTGTTGAACATCTCATTTGGTTGATACATTTTCTTCCTGAATTTTATGAAGTTGTGTGTCTATGTGTGTTTCTTGTATTTCACTAAACTATTTCAAAGAGATTATTTTGAATACTCTCTACAAGAGTCCATAGATCTCTGTTTCTTTAGAGAGTTTATTCTTTTCATCATCCCATGTTTCCTTGATTCTTCATGGTCCTTGATTTGTTGCATTGGTATGTGCACTGGTATTTGAGTAAGCAGTCTCTTCTTCCCTTCTTGGACTCTGTGGTCCATGTGTTGCTTCATCTTCATATATATATATTCTGTGATTTTCACAGTGAATTCTTGCCTATTGATAGTCCTCTAGCATGTAAGTGTGGAAGGAAACCTGATCATGTTTTCAAAGTATTCTTTAGGAGGGATCTGATAAATTGGGAGGTCTGTCTGTGTCATCAGAGGAGCTGATGGGAAATTGGGACCCTGCAATTACCTTAATATTATGAGAAATATTAAGGTACAGGAAGGGAACTTACACTTCTGAAGGAGGTGGTAGGTTTGAGGACCTGTTTTTGACAGTGTCTGGGAGATTACATGGGTGGTGGCCTCGGATGTTAACCTACACGTGGTCAGCAGTTTACAGAGAATTCTCAAGTGTGGCAACCTCAAGTCCTGGTGTCCAGAGCTGAAAGGCCCAGTCATGATTTCTTCTAACACCTTGGTCCTCACCGCACAGTTCTTGATGTCTCTGAGCTCATCATCCTCTCCCTCCCTGGGGCAGAGGAGGAAGACATTAACTACTGGGCCCCTGAGTCTTTACAAGTGACCTGGCACTGTTCTGAGCATACTGTAGCAGTTACTATCACCCTCTTGGCACCCTGTAGAGGAGACACCATTATCCATCTTTTCAGTGAGAAATTGAAGCACAGGGAGATTAAGTAACTTGCCCAGGAGATTAAGTAACAGCAAGTGAGTAATGGACACCAGACTGTATTCATACATCAAAGATATTTGGGGCTTTTTGGAAAGAGCATATTTTGGCTAAAACCCCACGTATCTCAACCCATGGTGACAGATGAAGGCCTGTCTGTGGGGAATGAGACTCATCATGTCTACATCCACAGGACACCAGGGTGCTTTGTCCTGGCAGGAGCAGTAGAGCTGCATCTCATACAGTGGAGCAGTGCTCACCAGGTAACAAACTCTCTTGCTCATCAACAACAAATCCCAACTCCTTTTGACTGTAAACCAAAACACGATATATGTGTCCAATTCAGTACAAAAGGGGCTCTTAACAATTTTGTGTTTTTGGTGCTGTAGATGTTGGGCTATGGGGGTGGGGGTGACAAAGTACTTCTGCAGAGGTTCCGGGCAGTAGGAGGGATCAGCGGCAGCATCCTGGAGTGTGACTGACAGCGTATGGATGGGAGATGTTGACCATGTGCACAGCAGTTCCTGAGGGGGCAGCACTCCTGGCCAGGTTGAAGGCAGATATTTGGGCTGCAGAACGTTTGTGTGCAGTGGGGATTCCATAAGTTGAAGTTGGTGCACCGGCCCTGTGTGAGGAAGAGTAGAGAGAGAAGGTCACTGAGAAGCCACTGGAATTGGGAGCAGAAGGCTGTGCTTTCCTTGGCTCAAGGGGATTAGGCTCAGTACCTGTCAGGATCCCCAGGGTGAGCCTTTGTTGATGCCCTCCCTCTTCCTAGGTCCTGGCCTCCAGCCTGCGCTTCTAATTCTAGACTCTCTTCAGATATTGGACATATGCCCTCCCTTCCCTATGGAGCCCCGTTGTTGTGACTCTGGACTCCCTTTGCTCTGGTGTTGAACTTGCCTGCTCCCCTCTGCACTGGGAGCCTGGTTAGCAAGGACAAGGGCTTATTGCCACTGTAGCCCCAGCATTGCCCAGGTTCTCTTGATGAGTATGTGCCGAAGGGATGGGTTCTCACTGCAACCCTCAGGCTGGGGTTGAGTCCAAAGAGCAAGGGCAGGTGACGGTGCCCTCAGATGGGTGATGGGCTCTGGAGGCAACAGCACATACAGACCCCTTGGTTTGGGTAGAGATTGATGCGGACCCTTTGGGACACCATAATCTGTCTGCAGCATCACAGGCAGGGTGGTGAGCACACTGACCAGCTGACAGCATCTATGGGCAGCCCTGGACTGGATCTGTCAATGGGACTCCAGGACCTCTGGACTTTGGGTTATTCGGACTCACCTGGACACTTTCTTAGCCTCACCAAAAACTGACCTAGCATTCTTCATAACTGCATTATTTGTTCAGTGGCATTTTATTATTTTATCCCTGTTTTTGTTTAAAAAAAAGGTAAGGCTTGGAGCGTTTCAGAAACTAGACTAACTTTGCAGATTTAGTAACAGGTTGAAGTCAGTACTTTCCTACAATCACTCCTGAAAATGCCAAAGGAACCTTTCCCCATCCCTGCACAGTGCCCCGCAAAGCAGATTTCTGTGCCCTATATTGTCAGATCCAAAATGCCTCCTTGTGTCACAGAAATGACCTAAAGCCTCTACACAGGAGCACGTGTAACTACAAGTGCCCATTCATTCATTCATCATCAGAGGGCTCAGTGTGTGTGGACCACGTGCATCAGAACAACTGGATTTGGTGCCCTCGCAACACTCTGACCTGCAGGACTGGTGTGCCTCTGTCCCCCACACCCTATTGGGTGACACTGGGTATCCTGTGAACATCTTGACCATTGGATTGATGAGGACAGTACTTGATTTCCAGCCTTTCAATTCACCAAGCCCTACAGCCCCAGGGCATACGCACTGGCTGTTTCCTCCGTTTGGAAGGACCTCTCTGGATTTATTTTTATCAGTTATTTCTCACCTTAACTGTCACTCTCTCACAGATTCTGATCTGGCCAAACAGCCACTCACTGAGATATTCATGACTTTCAAGTGTCTAGAGAGCTGTCTAGAGACAGGTGGAGAATGGGGCTTCTGTGCAAGCAAGGCTGGGACTCAGAGCTCGATTCAGACCCAGAGCCGGGAGCCAAGCTGCAGAAGGAGCCCCGACACCACTGTCACCAGACAGTGTCTCTGCTGGATGTGAGCATGCCTCAGGTGTGTCATCAGCAGTGTCCAAGAGACTTTCAGGCCTATCCAGAGCTTCTAAATGCCCACCTGTCCAGCCACCAAGAGCCAGTGTTTTCCTGATTCAGGGAATGTGGTCAGTACACACCTCACCCCAGATCTTGGGACTGCAACATCCTCCAGGCCCCTGGTCCGGTCTGTACAAAAGGTCTGATAATGGGGACACCAGGAATATGATGCCCAGGCAGGTGCTTCCCAAGAGAACCAGGAGCAAGGCCCTCCTCGGATCTGGAGGCCTGAGAAGGGCAGCTCTCTGACGGTTTGGGGGTAACCATCATGAGACCATGAGTGCCGAACCGAATGGGGGACAGAGCGGTGAGAAGGTTGGAGCCACGCTCCGAATTCAAGTCCCGCTCTGCTGCTCCCACCCTTTGTGAGCTGGGACAAGTCACTCAGCCTCTCTGTGGGTCACACCTGCCTCCATAAAGCTGGGATCTACCAGTACATTAGTATCTACCTGTACATTCACTGGGAGGATTAAAGCAGTGAGAACATGTAAACTTCTTGAGCAACTGACCCACAGAAAGGATGCAATAAAATTATCTATCATTATTATTATTATTAAAAAACAAGGATGACAAGTGGAGAAATTGGGCTTCGCCACATTGTCACAGGTACTGACACAAGTGGGGCATCTTTACTACCTGGTAAAACCAGTCAGTGTTGGCCAGACAATATTGGGGGGGGGGTGTCACCATGTCCTCCGCCACTCCTGCAGCTGAGTGAGCAGCCCAGGAGGGTCTTATGGATGGGGTGCAGCCAGCAGTCCCACAGGGTCGGGTAGGCAGTGGGGAGGGATGATGGACGGGAATCCAATAGGCCTCTCCAGCCCTTTTCGCTTAAGATTGCAATTGCTGGGCATTGCTCTGGAGAAGAAAGGTCCTGACATCCTTGAGACGAGGACGCAGGGGAAATGCACGGGCACCATGTTGAGTATCGTCTGGAAGCTCATGAGCTCCAGGTCTCCACGCCTTGGGCGTTCCTCTCGGCAGATGCCCGGAGAGGGCTCTCTGACCCACAGTCCCGGGGGCAACTCTCAAGGGCAAAAGCAAGACCCCAGACATGGGGAGCATCCCTGTGCCCTGCTTACCATGTCCCTGTGTGGACACCACATCAATGACATCTGGTTGCAGTGCTGGACAAAGTCACACAAGGTATCCAGTTTTCTCTGAAAAGCAGATGTGGTTGTGAGGAAGCTACAGGCATAGATGCTGCCTCTAGAGGGGTAGTGTCCCCTCTGACTTGAGATGGTCTGTCAGGGCTCTGTCCCCACCAATTCCCTGAGACAGCACTGCAGCTACCCTTTGGGGCCATCCACCAACATCCAGAAACTTGGGCCCATCCCAAGGAGAAACCCTGGTGGTGATGGGAACATGAGCCCTCGTCATTTTTGGCCTCCCCTGCGCCACTAGGGTCGAGAGGGCTTTGGCTTTTCTCTGGCACCAAGTGACTGTAGTCCAGTACCCAGAGCTCATTTCCATGCCTTATGGGTCCAGACCTGTGCACGAACCGGCTACCCGCACCTCCTGCTCCCCAGCCTTGGGGTCATCACTCCTTCCCAAGGGACTTTCTCACCTCCATTCGTTCCATCCTGTGTCCCTGGCACCCACCATGGGCAATCACTGTGGGGCATGACATTTCACATGTCTCCTCTGGCTCCGAGGAAGAGAAAACACCGTCTGCGTCCTGGTCTGGCAGCTCCTGGGTGCAGACACATGACATCTCTTGCCCCGGCACCTGTCAAGTACTGGCCACTCAGCAAATGTTTGTTGGAAAATCAAGGACAAATGAGCAGCACCCGGCACGTAAGAGAGTGGCCTCCATGTGAAAAACACACCAACTCCTTTTGGTTTACAAAGATGGCTCTTTTGCAAATATCAACAAACTCTATCCTGTCCCCTTGGTTCCTGGCGGCCACCCTTGCAGGAGAAGCTGGGCGTGAGGCTGTGCCATGTGACAGAGGCTGGCAGGGGTGCGGGCATTAGCAGGTGACAGGGCTGTATTCACCCGACTCTGGCAGATCCAGCCTCCCCAGGCCACACTGCAGCCAGTGTAGACGTCAGCCCGGGCAGTGACCCTGTTTCCCACCAGATCTCAGGCCCAGCTCCCCCTGTCTGGGGAAACGGCACCCCTGCTCTAACTACTTCTTATGGACCCTGGGTTGGGCACCACCCCGGGTCAGCCCCAGCCTCCTCACCTGACCCTTGGTCCCTGTGCTCACCTGCGCTATGCCCCAACAGCTCAAAGTCAGGTTAGGACTCCCTCCACCCTCCCCAGTCCCCGGTCCCTAAAGGCCAACCCTGCCACGACCCTCATCCTGACATGAGCCAGGGATGAAGACCAAGGAAATGGAGCCCAGCATACATCAGAGCCCGGGGAGGGGGACCAGGTCCCTGAAACCTGAGGATCCTTTTCCAAATGCTAGTGTGAGTCCTGGGAAGGTTCAGTCTACAAAGAGTCTTTTGGGAATTGAGAAAAAGCCATTTATATCACGAGGGACCATAGCTGTTTCTGAAATAGGCTACCCCACATTGCTGATTCAGTGATAAAGGCCCTGGTGCAGGCTGTCTTCGGAGGTGGGGAACCGTGTTGTCTGGGTGACATTTTGTGAGTCTCAGGTCCTCTCTGGGGTCCCTCCCTGCCCTCTGTCACCCTCTTCTTTCTGCCACCTCTCTCTGCCCAGGTAGGTGGGAGCGGGAGGGGTGGGGGACGGCATCTCCCCATACATGTCAGAGGGCCTCTCTGTGCAGGTCAGTGTGGGCATCAGGTATGCTGACAATATCACTACGAAACACACCACTTACTTTTTCTGCTTTCTGGGCTGGTGGTGGCTCCTTGACGATCTAGGATGTTAAAGAGACATAAACACAGGCTGGAAGGGGCATGGAGGGCTCTGGCTCAGCTATGCAGACAGAAGGGGACCCTGCTCGGCAGCAGTAAGGGATCAAAACATGGGCTTTGGGGTGTCAACCTAGGTGCCCAGAGCCTGAGGGTCTGTGGCCAACAGGCTCCACCTCCCTGAGCCTCAGGCTCCTCAGTCATGAAAGGGGAATGGGTACCTCCATGGAGGGTCAAGGGGGAGACAGGCAGACTAAGGCCCCTGGTCCCTGGTAGAGTTTTCAGCAGCAGCCCTGACATCATATGAAGACAAGAGAACACTCCCCACACCCCTCCTCCTCTCCCCTTCCCTCCCTCCCCCTGCAGCCCTCCCTGCCTCCCAGCCCTCAGGGATGACAGTCCATCTCCCTCTCCCCGACCCGGCTTTCTCTCCTCACTTCTCGCCCTTTGCAGAAATTTGACCTGCTGGCTTCTATGCTGCTTTGCTTGTCCTTTCTCAGCTCTGCTTGTTCGTCTTCTTCAACCACCTCTGGCCTGTGTCCTTGCAAACCTAGCCGGCCAGCGCCTCTGCCTTCCCTCCCACCCAGGGCCAGTCCCTGTCCTTTATCATTATCAGGGCACCTGCCACACCCTCTGAAGGTGACATTTACCCTCAATGCTCCCCAGCTACCAATACAAGACCAGACACCAGATGGTGAGCGCCTGTGGGCAAGGGAGGCGGCTGCTTCATTTCTGCCCCTCTGTGCCCAGCACGGGGCCCTGCACATTCTGGTGACTTAGTGATGACTGATGAAGGAATGACGGAAGGCACCAGAGATGAACAGGGATCCATGCTGTTTTCAAAGGCGCAGCTGCTCCCGGGGTTAGCATCCTCCCGGCCAGCATCCTTCTCCCTTTGGGCCATGAGTGCCCTTGCAGACCCCTCTTCGTCCCCCAACAGCAGAAACTCTTGGGGCCTTGGTCCACCTGAGTCCTTCAGAAGCCTGACTGCTGTGGGGCAGCCCTGGTCTCAGGAGGTCTGGGGTCCTTATGCCCCAGGGGCCAGGACAGCCCATAGGTCACCTCCCTGTGAAGGTGAAAGCATGAAGCAGGTGGCCTCCTAGAAGCCCAGGCTGTGTCTATGCCCGGGACAGGAGGACAGAGTCTGTGTCTTGTTTGCTTGTGTGTTGGCCCTGGAGCTGATGGGAACCCGCCCGCAGGCAGGATCGTGGGGCAGGCATGGGCATGGTCCCTTGGGGCTTGGTGAGGGCTGGATGCAGGCTGTGCGGGCAGGGGTCACTCACCTTCCTGCGGCACAGCCACCAGATGCACCAGAGCATCAGCGGGACCAGGAGCAGGGCTGGGATGAGGGCATAGAAGTAGAGAGGGTTGACATAGAGGGTGAACTGTGGGGATCGTGAGGAGGGAGGCTCCTCGGGAGGCTGCTGGGCATCTAGTGGGGCAGCTGGTGGAGCATTCTTGCCATCTGGTCCCGCTTCCTACAGAAAAAACACACAGCAGAGTCCCGGCATGGACCAGGCGCCTGCTACTTGGATCCCATACCAGCCCACCCTGTCCTCTCAGTCCCCCTTCTACTTGGTTGCCCCACCTGAGGAGACAGATTCTAGGAGGTCGGGGCTGGTACCCAGAGAGCCACTGTGGGGCCCTGGGCCCCAGACCCCACCGCTGGCCCTGCTCAGAGGCTCTCCCCAGAGCCCTGTCAAGGAGGCCCAGTCCTCCATGCAGTGACAACCCAGCCCTCACTGCCTGCCTAGTATGACATACAGGGCTTTTGTAAGGACCACAAAATGCTACGACACACAGATGGGTGAGGGAGGGGCTTTGGGGCCCCAGAGAGGTGTGGGTGCAAGAGCAGAGGCAGGACACCCTGCTCACCTCCCCATAGCCTCCCTCCCTTACTTCCCCCCTCTGCAACCTCGGGCCAAGCTGACTAAGCACGGTCACAGCTGCTCCCACCCTCCTGACCCCTGTGCCGGGGACCCCGACTTGGCGGGCCCAGGGTTCCTAGAGGTCCTGGACCCTGTCCCCTAGTACACAGTGCCCCAGCCTCTCCTGCTCACCCCGGCTGGAATCCAGGATGGAGCCTTGAGCTCCCCACCACAAGGCCGGGGCCAGGGGAGGTGGCAAGGTGGGTCCAGGCTGGGCAGAGCCTCAGCACTGTTCCTGGACTCTGCTTAGGGCTCTAATTGGTCTCTTCCATGTGCCTTCAGTGACACTTGGTTCACAGAGAGAGCAAAGGTTTGCAAGGCCTGGACAGTAAGGTGACCCCCAGGTGCTCTTTTTAGTAGCACTCTCAAGGCACTACCCAAGCCTCATGGGGGTTCAGCTCCTGGAGGTAGGGCTAAGGGCTCCGAGCTACCTGTGAGATGCTGCTCAGGGGCCTGTCCGCACAGGCTGCTTTTTGGGCCTGCCTGGGGTGTTGTTCCCTTCACTTGCCTCCCCAGGGTGCAGGGTGTCAGGACAGCCTTAGATGCTAGAGCCTTACCCTGGTACTCGCACAGTTCCTGCTGGTGATGCTAACATTCTTCCTGATGAAGCTGACACCATGGTTCAGGCTAACTTCCACAAAGACCTCCCTAAAGCACAGAAGGAGCAGACAGTGACCACCAGGCCAGACAGACAGAGTTCTTACACTTGGCTCCAATTGTAGCTTATAATATCTCCTGACTGTAAAGACTTTGAACATCAGGTATTCAGGGCTACCAGAGAGCAGATAGCAGGGGTAAGGGGAGCTCATCCCAAAGTACTACAAGGTCAGCTTCTGCAGTGAAGGCTGACCAGGCAGTGAGGATCCCTGCGTGGGGCCAGATGTCCTCGTGGCCATGAGTGAAGTGACCAGGGATGGCGGTATGATGTCACCATCCCGACTCCTCTGTGTGTACAGAGTATGTGAATTTAGCTCCAAAAGGCTGCCTGGAGCAAAGGTACCATCCCTGGGGCACATCATCTCCTGCATCCTACGCTCCTCAGCAGAGCCTGGGCCACAGCAGATCGCTGAGCACCTCCGGGGACCACCAACCAGGGCAGGTGTGAAGGATGCCCTCAGTCCTCCTGGAGACAGACATGTGCTGCCCCAGTAGAGGGGGCTTCCTAAATTTTTTACCCCTCATGGTGGCAAAAACTGCCCACTTGGCCCCTGGGCTGGGCACTTACTGATCTGGCTTCTCTATCTTTACTCCTGGGCATGTTATACTTCTATCTTTCACAGACTTGGCTTTTACATCTGAAAGACAATCACATGAGAAGAATGTCAGTGGACTTGTCCACCCATCCACCCCTCCCCTTCTGCCTGCCCTTGGAAGCAGAGCTACCACTTTGGCAGAAGCAGCTTCTCTTCTCTGCCTTCTTCTGACACCTACTGTGCACCAGGCACTGTCAGGGCTCTGGCGTTTAGTGGGAACAAGGCACGCAGAGGCCCTGCTCTCAAGGACCTGACATTTGTGGGAATGGAGAAGGAGACAGACAATAAAGTAACAAACAGTGAACAAAATAAATGCCAGAGTGAAAAGTGCAGTGACATCAATAAATAAGGGACAGGATAGAGAAGGGAGGGGAAGAGACAGCTGCTTAGGAGCAGGTGACCTGTCCTGTCTTTGAGAGACTGAATTTCTCTTTAAGAGAAAGTGAAATATTTATACAGGACATGATGGGATGTCTGGGATTTGCTTCACAATAATCAATGGTGAGAGTATCAGCAAAACCAGATTGGCCAGGATTGGTAATTACTGAAAGTAGGGGAAGGCTGCTTCAAGGGCATGATACGATTTTTGCTACTTTTGTGTATTATTGAAAATTCCCATTAAAGATAAGTTCTCTCTGAGGCAGTGTTCCTGGATCTGAAACCGGATGAGGGGAAAGGCAGGGAAAGGTCTGGGGAAGAGGGTCTGGGCTGTGGGAGCCTGTTCCGAGGCCTGAGGCATAACTAGCTGAACTTGTGGGAAAGAGGTGAGTGAGGAGAGGGGGCAGGGCCTCATGGGCCCTGGGAAGGGGTTTGGGCTTTATTCTAAGTTCAGTGAGCCTGTCGCGTGGCTCGCCAGGTTCAGGTAAGTTTGGACCCAGAGGTAGCAGGGCCTGCAGGTGGACTGGATGTGGGATGAGAGCAAAGAGTAGTCAAGGGCGACGTGTCCGTTAGTGAGCAGAGCGCCTGGGCGGGTGGTGGTGACATTTATGGACACAGGGAAGCCTGAGGGGAACAGGGCTTCTGTGTTCGTGCTTGTTCTGTAATTTTATGGGATCTGGGAGGTGGCACTCCGGAGGCTAGGACAGTCCATAACTAGTAGCTGTGGAACCTTCTCCTCTCCTGAGCCCTAACTCTTTACATCCTTGTAAAAAAAGATGTGAAAAAAGATGGTAAGGCCCAGCTGCGTTGACTGCTGGCTTTCCTACCAGCTTTCTCCCCACCCTGCTCAAACTTCCCCAGGTCCCAGACTTCCCCTGTGAAAGTTAGAATCAGTGGTCCCAGAGGGCTGCAGCAGTTCTGATATCGGTGATTCGGGAGGAGAGTCCTTGCACTGCCTTTTTCATGACACAGGCTTCCCAAGGCCCTAGGAGCTAGGTCACCACTTCCTGGGGTCTGGAACCACAGCTCTGCACCTGCTGCCCTGTGTGGACAGATGCTGGCCTGCACAGTTTTGCTGTGTAGGATGAAAGCAGGTTCTCTCCTAGACTTGCACCTACAGGGCTGTGATCAGAGGTTAGGGACGAAGTTCTACAGGAGGGGCCATGCCCAGGGCCACACCTCTAGGGACACGTTCCGGAGCATCTCCCTGAAAGTGGAGATAGCTTTAAATGTTCTTCTTTTAAATTTATTCAAAAATAGGCTTGTCGTCTGTTTAGAAATATTCTCTAATTTTTACAAGACTGGAGTCTAGGTGTCACTACCTGGACACTTAAACTTCAAAAGCACACAGATCATAATCAAACGAAAGATTTTCCTCTTACATTCCTAATCTGTTAGTGTTTTTAGAGCCTCCTTTTAACTTAGAGGTATTTTGGGGGGAACTAATATGTCTCATGAAGAAGGCTCTGCGTGACGCTTAATACTTTCCTCAATTCCACTTCAGTTTTTCTTCTATCATTCAGGAAAACTGGGGTTTACCAGCTGTATTTGAGATGTTACCGGCACTTATCTGTGGATTTGGAATCGGGGTAACATCTTATTCTTTACTTTTTTGTACTTCTGGCTTTCTACTGTGTAGCATTGTTATAATCAACAATCTCTAATAATTTTTATTGCTTTTCTCTTTTTTGCCGTAAGTCAGGGCTATTCCCTACAGAATGGTTCATTTCCATGGAAAGGTTTTTGGATCTAACTCAACTGTCAGATTAACTGTGAACTTCGGACGGTGTTAGTCCTTTGTTGGGACTGAAAATGAAAACTAATCGCCGAGTATGGTTGGGGGAAAGGATCTGCATCTGAAGGATAGGATGGTTGGGATTAGTGTGAAAAAAATTCCAAAGGGGAGCAACTTACTTTCCATAGGCTGTTCACAATCCACAACAGGGAGAGGGAGGTGACGGCAGGCACCTCACATACTAAGGGCCCAGAAAAGCATGGGTGACTGGAAAGTAGTTTCCAATATTAACGGATTAACTAAATACTTCACTTGCCACATTTAAAAAGCTTTGTCTTAGAATATGAAAACTTTACATACTAGCAACAGACAAAAAGGAAAGAAACCTTGATCAAAATATTTCTTCTTTATGCTTCTCTATGTTTTCTAAACTGTTTTGCCATATGTTTTAATCAGAGGAAAATGTAATTAAAAAGAACCAAATCAATCCTCATCAGCGCATCAGGGCTCCTGGCGATAAACAGCCCTGTATGGCCACTCCTGGTCAGCCTTGACTACGTGCAGTGAGGCGGTCAGCAGAGGAGCCCAGGACTGTGGGATGAGCTCTCCCGTGTGAGATCCTGGTGCTGGTCCAACTCAGAGAGAAACACTCGTGATATCTAGAGTGGGAAAGCAATATAGCCATGGACCACAGGGGAATATCTGAACACATTTCCTGGAGGATAGGTTGAGTCCCACCTTCCTCAAGAACTGTCATCTCAGTGAGGTCAAAGGCCCAGACTGGGCAATCACATCACCTATGCTTACTTTCCAGCTCTTTCTGAACCAGCTTGTGACCTTGGGCAAGCTCTTGAATTGACTCTGACTCTGGTTTCAGATCTACACAAAGGAATAACAATAGGTTTCTTTTGAGAATTAACTGGGATAGTGCATGTAAGGCACTTAGCACATTAGCAGATGTAGTAGGTGCTCAATAAACATTAGCTCTCCACATAAATGTGTTACTCAGTCCTAATCACTTCTGAAGTAGAAACCAAGAGATACCTAACTCCCTGAGGCCATCTACACACTATGTGGTGTGAGAGTGTGGCAATGGCAGAGCCCTGCACATTCTATGCACCCGTGGAAGGAGGAGAGATGGCCCAGAACTGTGTTGGGGCAGAGGACTTGCTCTGGGTTTACCAGATGGCCCTGGAATGAAGAGTGTCACTGAACATAATATAATCATATTAAGTCAATGCATCAGGGGAGGGTTGAGAAGGAAGAGAAAGTCCCACTGTCCCCAGGTGCTCTTTGTGGGAGATCAGGCCCACCTCAGCACTGAGGACACATCTGCTGCCCCAACTGTGTGCTTCCTCAGGCCTCTCACCCTTCCTGGAAGGACACCTGGTGCCTGAGTATTTCCAAACAGTAGCTTTACATATGTGATAGGGCTTAGTTAGTACACCTACCATACTGGCCCCATTTCCCAGTAGAGATAATAGAGGCTGAGAGCAGAACACTCATTAGGTCAAGATCACACATGGAATGTGGGCCAGAGCCAGGATTCCGGGGCTCAGGCCTGGCAGTTGGCATCCTCTCTCAATCCCAGGTGACCACACGGTCCTGGGAGAGCTCAGTGCACCTGGGCCAGACTCAGGGCCCTGGGGCCACCGCCACTTCCCACCAGCAGACTCGTGAGATTCAAGTCCTTGTCTCTCAAGGGAAGTGAGGGCCGAGGAAAGTGTGGGGGGAGTGTAGCAGTGAGGACAGACCCAGCACCCCCAACGCAGCCTTGAGAGGTGCCCTCCCCGACCCAAGACGCTCTTGATGTGCTGGGGACTGATCACTTCCTGGCCTGAGATGAAGGGAGCAGTGGCCAGGCTTCCCAGCCAGGTCCCTCCTTCCATTGTCCATGCTGCCTCTGTCCTCACAGTGTCCACAGTGAGTGGTGAGCAAGGGCTTCGACGACCTAGCCGGCTCAGGGAACACAGTGTGGTGTGGGAAGCGTGTCACTTGGCGGCAACAAGGGGGTTACTTACCAAACAACCGCTTCTCGTTGAACTTAAATCTACAAATAACTTCATCCTTCTTCTTTGCATTATTAAATCCTCTTCCAGAAATCATCAATTCATTTTCATCTGCAAGGGCAACACCCAAAGGTCTGTATTAGGAGGGGCTGAGTGCTGTCTTCCCTCTGATCTTGCAGTTATGACAGGCCACTCCATAACTGAATACCAGGGACTCTGATGAGGAAGCATATGTGTCTGAACCAATATCTGTGTGCACACTGGGCCTCACCGGGTATCACAAAGGGTACAACTGAGATGGATGGGCCTTGAGCACTCGGGGGCTTCTCACCACTGCCCCTCACCCATCCAACTCATTAAAGGCACCCAGTCTCATACCCTCCACAGGGGCAAACTCAGCCATAGGTTTCCGACTCTGAAGCCAAGGTCTTCCCTGAAAGGCGCAGGCAGTGCTGTCCTGCAGGCCCTCTCTTACACAAATGCCAGGAACCCAGACAGCGCAGGCTGAAGACAGTCCTGACCCTTGTCTGAGCTGAGCACACAAGGCTGGGTGTCTGTGGGGCTTTCTGACACTAGGGGGTCTGCTCCTCCTCCGTGTCTCTCTCTCTGCCTATGGCAGGCTGGAGACCCCAGGAGCAAGGCCAGGACCTGGGTGAGGCAAGGAGGAGGCGAGGACCCTGCCCCGGAGAATCCCCCATGGCAGGCGACGTCCTGTCTCAGCTGTGGTTCTAAGTCCGCAGTGCGAGCTCTGCCCCGCCCCCTTCCTGCCGCTTCACGGGCCTCACACAGCCCCCCACGCCCCCCACAGAGGTTCGCCAAGCACCTCCTTCTGTCGGGGTGCGAGACACTGATAGGCAGTTCTGGGCCATAGGGCTCCCCAGGCTTCTGGGTCCCCACTGGTGCTTCCTGACAACGGAAACAAATACTAGGGGATCCAGGGAAGGCAGCTAGAGTGCCTGACTTCTGGGGAGCTGGCCAGGATAAAGGCAGGTCTTCCTGCTGCTAGCCCAAGGTCCAACTCTGTCTCCTGGTCAAGGTCAATTAATTACTCGAGGTCAGTTAACTCTGAGGGACATGCCTCAGAAATGCCAGCACAACCTTGGACCTGGCAGTCCTGATTCCACCTGCTTCAATTCTTCATGCAGTTCCCATCAGATCAAGGCTAAGTTTGCAAATTCTCTGCTTTGAGGCAATTAGATTCTTGGGCTGTAGGCTGAAGCTGGCCTGCTAATATGTTTTGATAGGCTTTTGGAAGCAGAAAGCTCCTATGGAGGACCTGGTAGTCCCGGCCTCATGGTGAAGGTTGGACCCAGCTTCCTCTTCCACGTAGCTGACAGGAGGGAGGGCGGCAGCCAAGGGCAGGGCCGTCTGATAGGCCAGCGCACAGCCCGTGCCGCATCCTCAGGAGCAGCGCACGCTGCCGTCCTCCTGGACACCCTCCTTCCTCCTTGTGTCTCCTGCTGCCCTCAGCCCTGCTCGGGTGCTGCTTCACCTCTACAGCAGAGGCCCCTGTGCCCCAGGCAGTGCCGCTCCCAAAGGTGGGCTTCTGAACTCCGGCAAGTCTCCACAGTGGAAGGCAGGGTGATGGTTTCAATATTTCAGCAAAAGAGACTTCCAGGTCAAGGATTTTTGCTTTGTCCAGAAAGCTGCTCCTTTTGCTTTCCAAACCCCTCCCCCTGCACCCCAATTCCTCCAACAGTATCAACCACAGGAAGAAAAGGAAGTCACAGGAAGGTCTATAATAGGCTTGCAGGGCTGCATGTCCCATGTACAGTCCACTGCCCATCAGCTCTCAGGCAGCAGACGGACGAAGAGTCCCGGGAAGGGAGATGGATCCTTTCTGGAACAGAGAGCTTTCTCTCTGGAAGAAAACTTGTATACCAGGACAGCCGTGGGCTCCAGAGATAGGAGCTGGGAAGGCAGGCGTCTCCCTGAGAAGGCTGGTGGAGCTGGGCATGAAAAGGGCATCTAGCCTGCCTGAAACTGACACAGATGCACAGGTGGACATGACCTGACTTGGGGCGGGCAGGTCTGGGAGCACCACATGCTGCTTGGGACTGTCACTTTGAGAGAAACTGGACACTGACCAACTGTGACCTGGGTGTCCCCTTAAGGCAGCAGGTCTACTTCTGCTCTTGACCCCAGGGAATTCCTTTCCCAAGCTCGTAGAGGTAAGCATCAGGACGGTCCTACAGTATGACTTCTAGTATCGACCTATTAGGAACAATCTGAATATTGATCAAGGGAGGCCCATGAAATAAATTGTTCCATCCATGCACTGGAATACTATGTAGATGGCTGGAAAGTACTATGTACTGCATGGTCCCATTAATGTAAAAATATCCTTGTAAAGTATACTGAGGTAGGTCTTTACATATAAAAGCTGAACTCTTTGTGGTTGTTCTCTCTGGAGAGAGTAGGATGGGACAAGGGGGGACCTTATCACGCTGGGGGACAGCCTGGACCCAGGCTGGTTGCAGGAGTGTCCCCGTCTGCGCAGTGTGTCCTGCCTTCATCCCGCGGGACCTCCTGCCCCGCACAGCCTGCCCCACGCACACACCCCCAGAGGGTCTCTGGCCATGATGCAGAGCTGGATGCCGGACCTCAGAGGGAAGCCCTGCTCTGCACTGTGTCCTCCTCTGGCCACACTGCTGGGCCCCACCTGCTGGGCTTCCTGCAGACACTCACTCTGGCCCAGTCACATACAGGAAAGGAGTGACCAGGTGCCGCCTCCAGCCTGCCTCTGGGGTCCAAGCCCCGGGCCAACCCAGCAACACACAGGAGGGATGAATCCCCAAACCACGGTGCCGAGGGTCCCAGGCCAGGCCCCGCGCTCATCCCCTGTGAGTCCCTGAGGAGAGGTTCTAAAGCAGCAAACTAGCCTGTGGAGGAAGAAATCAGGGAGTAGCTGCCTCCAGGCGGTGGGGCAGGGATTGCCTGGGAAGGGAACTGAGGGGACTTTCTGGGGGCAAATGTAATGTTCTGAGTCCTCATAGGGTTGGGGATTACACAGGTATGTGCATTTGTCAGAACTCGTCAAATGATAAACTTGTTTGTTGCATTTCAAAAAGAGAAATCTTAACAAATTTTGTTTCCCAGATAAAGAAATGTGGTGCAGTAGCCTGATGACTGTAAGTTATTTTGAAACGCATCAAGATATAAGATGGGGACTTCCCTGGTGGTGCAGTGGTTAGGAATCCGCCTGCTAATGCAGGAGACAAGGGTTCGAACCCTAGTCGGGGAAGATCCCACGTGCCGTGGAGCAACTAAGCCCGTGCACCACAACTACTGAGCCTGAGCTCTAGAGCCCGCAAGCCACAACTACTGAGCCCGCATGCCAAAACTACTGAGCTTGTGAGCCTAAAGCCCGTGCTCCGCAACGAGAGAAGCCATGGCAATGAGAAGCCCGCGCACCGCAACGAGGAGTGGCCCCTGCTCACCACAACTAGAGAAATCCCACAGCAATGGAGACCCAATGCAGCCAAAAAACAAAAAACAAAAAAACAAAAGAAATAAGATGAATTGATGAAAACAGAGAGTCAAGAAAGAGAGAGGAGTTCGATAAATAAATGATAAAGGAAATACGGTCAGGCATTAAGTGCAGATCCAGTTAGTGGAGAGAGGGGTATCCATTGTACGTTCATTTCCACTCTGCTATAGGTTTGAAATATTCCGTAATAAAAAGCTGGAATAAAAACAATGAATTGAATGATAAAAATAAAAAAACAAAGCTGTGGGAACAGCCAAGCAGAAGTCATGGTTCATACTGAGTGACAAGTGCCTGACAAGAGACAGGAATAGAGCAAGGGCTGTGAGAAGCCAGAGGGACCAGTTGAGTAGGAAAGGCTTTGGAATTGAGATGCCCTGAGAATAAGACCTAAAAGGATGGTGGGCTGGACCCTGTAAAGCTGAGGAAGGTTTTTCAGGGAGCCCAGTCCCCCCAGCCCCCAGCCTCTGCAGCAGGTGGGCTTAGAGCAGAGGCTGGACCTTGGAGGGTCTGGTTGTCTGGCTTGGGGGCCTCAGCCTCCATGGTCAGGCTGGGGTAGGGAAGTGGCCTTCTCTTCCCCTCAGGCCCTGTGCAGAGGATGGGCTGGAGCACAGGCCTGGAGGCAGGGAGGCCAGCAGAGGCCTCTGCCTAGTCCTGGAGGGAGGCCGAGAGGCTGAAGAGGCCACGTGCCTTATGCTCCCCACTCCCGGCTTCCTCACACCTGGTCGACTTATTCAGAAGGATAGCCTGATGAACAGCTTCTTCTACTTTATTTGGGGTCCAGGTTCCTGCCTTGAGCTTTCCCTCCAAGTGACAGTCATGCTGTGTGGCAGCTTTTGACAAGATGACAGCAGTTGTAAGGGTCAGAGCAGCAGTGCTGGGCCACGCCTGCAGAGGGTGTGCGGTGGGCACCTGTCACCTCAGCTGGGCCACCACAGGGCATGAATGACAATGGGCATCTTCCTCTATGGTTTGACAGGCCTGTGTATGTCTCAGGGACATAATCAGAGAATTGAAGCTGTCAGGCTACTGCACGGCTGGCACGTGACACCAGAGAAGCCCTGGTTTCGTGTCTGGGGGCAGCAGAGCTCAGATATGAACATTGCTGTGTCTGACCCCATGGCCTACTGTGCTGTAGCCTTGCAGTTCAGAGCATAGTGGCCAGGCCCAGCTTCCTGGGTCTGCGTCCAGCTGCATCCAGCTGTGTGCTGTTGCCAGTGGGAGCGTGTGCTTATCCACCCACCTCAGCTCCACAAATCCCAGTGATGTGGACTCACGAGCCAGCACACACAGAGCTCACTGAGAGAGAGGGCTTCTTCCAGAAAAGCAACTGCACAGGATCCTCCCCACACCGATGCAGGGACCCTCCCAGGGGAGAGAAGGCAACCTTGTCAAGTTCCAGATCTCAGGGAGAGGTCGACCCCATTGAACCACTGGGTGTAGTGATAGCTGTGAGTATTTGTTGGATGCCTTTGTCAGTCTGTGTTGCTAGTATGATGCTGACCGTGAACTATGTCCAATTCTTCTCTTCATCCACTGAAATAATCATATTTTTCTTCCCCATTTTGCTCATAAGAAAATCACATTGATATTTCATACACTGAATCAGGCTTGCATTTCAGAGGTGAGCCCTAATTATTCTTGATGTATTGTCCTTTTTTTACGTTGTTGGATTCTATTTGCTAGTGATTTGTTGAGGTTTTTTAAAATAAAGTTTTTCTTATTACTTAATTAAACTTTTGGTTTTGACTTTAAAAAATATGTACACTAAACTTATCATTTTGCAATATTTTTGTGTCATTTTATGGCATACATCAAACTTATACAGAACTGTATGTCAATTACATCTCAGTAACACTGGAAGAAAGAAGTAATTATACAAATACACACACACGCACCCCCAACACTTGGCATACACACCTCACATAAACATTCCCTTATATGCCCAATGTAGTCCTATGCCCACAATTTCCATACAATCACCCCACACACTCAGACACCACACTCACACACACCATACACACTACACGCACACCCCACGCATAGTGAAATCATGTGCTCACAGCACACCCACAACGCACACTGGGCACATTCACAACTCACACAAACACACATCCCTGTGTTTAAAACAGCACTCCAGCTCTTACCTCCTGTACAGACACTGGAAGGCTCCACAGCTGTAATTTCAATACAGGACTTAGCTCCGAGCTAGAATAGGGAGATGAGGGGCAGGGGCTTGAATGCGGGGGCTTGGCGAGAAGCTACCCATTCCCACTTTTCACGTCCAGCCCTCACTCACTGGCTCAATGATGTATTTAAGAGCCTTGAAGCCTTGGTCCACTCCAAAGACGTGATGCGGGCTGTCTGCAATGTCCAATAACTACAGCAGAGAGGAGATGGTTGGCACACAGTCAGGGGTTGAGGACGTGGCAGGTCCCATCCCAGGAGACAGGCTCTTGTCGCCTGCCATGCTGGACTCCAAGGCCACACGCTGGCATCGGCTAGCAGCCCACCCTTAGGGAGTAGAAAGTTCCTCCATCCACACCCCTGGTGGGCAGGTTTACCCAACACTTGATATTCATCTGCAGTGGCTACCTGGTGTCCAGACACTTGGGGTGGGTGGAGGGCCATCCTCTCGGAGACCCTGGGACAGCTGCCTTTGAGAGATTTCCCCAACAGGGCTCAAGAGTGGCACTGGTTACCTGTTCTGAATTACCTGGTCTCTCTGATAGTCTTTTACACCCACACAGTATACTGTTGCTCCCATTTTCCGAGCCCTGTCAGCCTAAGAGGAAAAAAGCGTTGAGTACAATTCACAAAACAGGCGGAGCACAAAGCTGGTAATGATGGTCTGGACTTACTTCTTCCTTAGTCATTTCAAACGGCGCTTCCTCCAGGGTTCCATCAGTCAAGGAGATAATCATAGAGGGAACCTTGTTTTCTGCAGAAGAAGCAGGGAGTGGCCTGGTCAGCAAGGCACCTGGAGTGACCTGCCTCAGGCTGCCAGGCCCACAGCACTGCTCCCACACATCCTCCTCCTGCGGAGAGGCCACCCTAACCTGAGTACCCACCACCTAGAGCACCTGGAGGGAGAAGGGGTCTCAGCCCAGAACCCACTTGACAGACGAGGAGCCTGAGACCAGATCAGAGCCCTTCCTAGTGGACCTTCACTATGGGCAGGTGGCACAGCCTTTGCCCTGAAAGGCAACTGCAGCTACTTCACTGGACGAGGACAAGCCTCTCAGGTGAGCACAGGGAGAAGCAGATGACCGAGTGCACAAGACATCCCCCTGGGTCCGGGGGGCAGTGGGCTCTGTCTTGGGCGGCGCCGGCAGGCACTCCTGCTGGCTCTGTGGGTCCTGCTATTCAGAACTCGAGGTCAAGGTGCTTGGACAGCAGCCCCCGCCCAGCTCCGCGCCTGTCCCCAGCAGCCCATGCATCCTTCCTGACAAGGGCTGCAACCCTACAGTCTCGATGCAGCTGGTCTGGGCCAAGTACAGCCATTTCCACAGTCGGAGGCACAGTCAAAGGATGAGAGTCAACCAGAGGAAAGAGGCTCAAGGGAAAGGAGGAAGAGCTAGAGCTGTGGTGGACAAAGTGTGGGCAGCTAGGGGGACACCAAGGTCTCTGTTCCCTAAACTGAACCCCGTCTGCTCGCCATCCCCGGAAATTCTCTTTTCTTTTTCATGCAGCCCAACCATAGGTCAAGCACTTGATATCTAGTCAAGAACCAGGAATGTAATGCATGATCCCATGTGGTTCTCAGAAGCATCCCTGGGGGTGGTTTTCCTCCTCACTGTGCAGAGGAGGAACCTGCAGCCCAGAGAGGACAAGGGACTCGCTCCAAGGTCACCACTAGGAATTGGCCGAGGGGGCTCTGCACCAGCCCTCGCTGAGCCCCGCGCCCGGCCCTGTCCCACTTCAGCACAGTGACGTCAGCAGGCAGCTTACCTCCTGAGTTAGCTTGTTGAATCTGTTCATTTGCCTGCAACAAAATGAAGGAAATTGGTGGAGGGCAATGAGATGACCCAAAAATACTCTAAGAACTTGATAAAGCAGAAGAAAGTCTCAGAGCTGTAGGATCTGTACCTTTTTAAATCCTTCCTGCATGTGTTTGGTTCCTGTAGGTACTATATTCTGAAGTCTGCTGAGACCATCACGAATTTCATTTCTGAAAAAAAACAATAAAGGGGGTTGAGGAGGAATGAGGGTTGACTGTTACAAAACAGACCACTTGACCTGGTGCCATTCTGCCCTGTGGAGACCTGCCTGGACCAGAGAGGACACAAGTGGCCCTGTGGTGACCTCTCTGCCTGTGTCTTTGACACTGACAGGCCTTGGTCAACGCTTCTCTGTCCCCCATTCAGCGGGTGTGGAGGATGCTGCTTTGCTGGTCCCATGGGTAGGGCCTGGCTTTCAATGTGCTCATCCCTGTGTCAGGCATGCAGACCTCAGGGGACTCAGCAAGGGCCCTGCCTTGACCGTCCGTGGTGAGGGGGGAGCACCCATGGATACGCACCTGTGAATTCAGCACCCCCAGTGTGACTGGCGGTACTGCTGGCACCTAAGGGGTCCCTGGTGAGGGCACACCACCTTCCAACAGGCAAGGCTGAGTGTGGAAAGGTCACTGTGCTGATACCCCTGCCCTGTCCCCTCCTCCCCTACCACAGACCCCTGAGTTGGACTTGGACACTCCAAGCCACTTCCCCCTCTGGATCCGTACTAAAGCAAGTAGTCAAGCTGCTGCATTAGAGTGTAGGGCTCCTGGGCTTCATGTGCTCCTGAAGAAATAGACCATAAGCTGGAAAAGAGGCCTGAGGCCTGTCCACGCAGGCGGAAGGGCAGTGACCCCAGGCTGCCATGGGGATGGGCTGTCGGCCTCTGTTAAAGCAGATAGCAGGGGATGGGACTGGGACACACGAGGGGTGGGGCTTAGGTTCAGGCTAATGCAGTGTGATGGGCTGAGCTGTCACAGCAAGTCTAAGGAGAATGTGGTCCCTGAAGGCTGGCTCTTGCCTTGCGCAGAAGGGATTCTGCCGTGAGGTGCGATCTGAGAGCCCCAGGTCCTGCCCTGCCTGACCCAGCCAAGGAGCTGAGGCAGTTGCGACCCAGGTCCAGTGGAGGCCACACCAGGCCCTGCCCACCTGAGCACAAACACCCTCCCCTCTTCCTGACACTTTTGGGAAGATTTCTGTTTGGTTGACAGCACCCCCAAATATGCTGGAGCTCTCATCTCTCCCCAGCCTTTGACCTGGGACTGAGCTTGGCCAGGCTTCACTCCTGCCTGAGCCGGCCTTTTTCTTGGGCAGCCCCCCCACCCCATCCTTACTCCCAGCTCTGTGCACTAGGCTGCTTATGCCCTCATCAGGCCCTTCCCTTCTTAAGATTCCACCCCGTTTTTCACTCCCCTGAGCCCACTCCCACTTCTGACACCTTCCCTTGTGGAAGACATCGTCACCTCCACTTTCCAGAGAGGACCCCGGAGACCCTCAAGAGCCTCCCCATAGCTCCCTTGGTTCAGGCTCTGAACCCCTGCCTCAGAGGAGGCAGTGGTCCTCCTGTCCCCCATGGGCAGCTCCTCCCACAGAGGCCCCCGCCCAGCCCCCGCCTCTCTTTCTGCCACCTGTCTGACAGCCCCCCACTGACTTGCTGTCTTCCACCTCAACCTCACTCAGGTCTCTCTCTCTGAAATGCAGAAGACAGGGACACACAGAACCACGCCTTCCCCTAGCTCACCTAACAGGAAGCACAGCCCCTGCTTCTCCTGGGAGCCAGGCATGGGGAATGCTGTGTCCACGCACTGGCACCAACACACTCCCTGGGTTCCGATCATCTGCATCATGAGCATCTTAACCTCCCGGCTACTCAGGAGCTCCATATCTTCCCACCTCCAGGGCCTTGGGCACATCGCTAGGCCCTCCTAACGGCCCCCCTAGAATGCTGGTGTGTCATGCTTCCCTCCTGCACCCCAGCCCACACTCATGGGCTCCCTTGTCTCAGACCCACCAAGGGACCAAGCTCCCCTCCACTGAAGCTCCAGCACTTCAGCAATGCCCACCCCTGCCTCCTGGTTCTGACTGTGCCTCCCCTCTTCCCCCACTGGCCCAGAGCAGAGAGTGACACACAGAGCAGGTGCCCAACACAGGCCAGTGTTCACAAAGGGCCCACACATCTGCTCCACCAGATCGCGGGCGTCCTTGCAGTGAGCCAGTTCTCAGAAAAGGGAAGAGCGCTGAGAGGACACAGGACAGGCGGAGGGCGGGGCTTAGAGGGGGCGGAGATGGTCTAGCAGCACGGGGTCTGCCAGGGCCAGCGCAGCCAGGGGTCAGTGGGAGCCATGGAGCCGGGGCTGGGGGTCAGAGTGGACCCTGAGGGGAGCCCAGGATGGCCCAGCCTGCACCCAGTGGGAACTGTCAGCTCCCTGGGCTCTCAATGGATCCCATCCACTAGGCCTGCCTGGGGGATTAAAGCAGCACTTACCTGTCTGAGGTGAGCTTCATGAGGGTGTGACCCACTGTGGAGTAGGTGATGAAGGACATTCTCAGGTTAGGGCTGGGGAGGAAGCACGGGCTCATGAGAAGGTATACGTGGCACAGGCTCCAAATGAAGCCAATGAGCAGCCAGAAAGAAGGTACATCCCAATTTCTCTGTTCCTCACCCCAACTCTTCTGCTTTGGGGTCCATTTCCCAAACCCTGGAAGCTCCTATATCTATAGTGAAGGATTTTAGGAATCTTGGTGAAGGAGGCCTGTGGAGATGTGGTGCCTTCTTGGAAGAAAGTGCCAGGATGGCATCCTGCTCCAACCCTATGCTCCCAACACCTCCCCCCACAAGTGTCTTTATCTCAAACACACACACACACACGCACACACACATGCACACACGCACACAGGTGCACATGCACACACCAGGAGATAGACACCTATGCCTCTGGCATGAGGGCCTCCCAACTGGCTTCTCCTCTTCTATAAAATTCTTTGTACCTTCACTCCTCTTCCCTCCTTTATAGCCCTCCCTGCCTTATCTCCTCTCATCTAGAAAAATCATCCTCTATCTTGGCAGCTATTCATATACATCCCTCCCTTTCCTCTCCCTGGCCACTGCCTTTTGGTCCATTGATCCTCATTTAGCTAAATTGCTACAATATGTTCATGGATAAGCTCCCTACTGCTTCTCGTTCTTCTTACAAAACATTTTACCCACAATATCAGACTTTCCTTCCTGGGACACAACCTTGATCATCTTGACCAAGATCAACCTTGACCAAGAATCATCTATAGCTCCCTATTGTTCACAGCAGGAAATACAAGTCCCTTGGCATGGCATTATAAGCCCTGATGACCTTGGTCCAACTCTGTCCTGTCCAGCCTCATCCCCTAGCCTTCTCCTGAGTTAACCCTACTCTCCTGCTGAAAAGACCACTTGCTGCACAAGAAGTCTCCTTGATGGTTCCTGTTACCCTGTCTTTCCCCATTCTTCAAGACCTAGTTCAAAATTCCACATCCTCTGAGAAACGATCCTTGACTTTTTTCCTAAGAATTCTTGCTTTTACCTTTTAATTTGCCTTATAAGTCCTTCGCCCTTTTCTTTTGGCCCTTGGCACCATTTAACCTGGTGTTTAGTTATCATGTTACTGGTTTGCCTGTTTCCTCATCTATGAGGTCCTCAAGGGCAGAATGTGTCCCCTACAATATGGCCCGACTTCCAGGTAGGAGCTAAGAAAGCTGCTGAGACCTGATGGAACCAGCGTGATCTCTTCTGCTTCAGAACACCCCCCTGGGCTCTATGCTCCTGACCCGAGGGGCTCCCATGGCCACTGAGTCTAAACAGCTGTGTACTCTGCCTGGCAGGGGTGAACACCCTGCAACTTGAAGAAGTCGTACTTGCTATACTTCTTGACCAAATCCTCCACAAATGTGTAAATGTCCATCCAGTTGTTCTTCACACTGCGTGACCTGAAAATGAAGAAGACCTGAGTCACACAGATGAGGTACATCTATTGTGCAGGCAGAATTTCTGTCTCCTCAGCTTCCAGCAGACACTTTAGCAACTCCCCCCACCCCCCACCGCCCACCAATGTAGCTGAAGGCTGCCATACTCCCTCGGAGACCTCAGAGGGTCACCGTGGTGATGACTTCATCAGTGTGAGAGTGGGAAGGGTGACCAACCAGACCTGTGCACTTGGGACTCAGGAACTTTTCGGGATGAGGGACTTCTGGTGGAAAACTAGGATGGCTGGGCAGGCTTGGTGGAGCTGTTCCACAGGCAATGATGTAGGTAGGATGCATTGGTTGGAAAAGCCTCCAGTGATTCTGACATGACTCTTTTGGTCCCTCAATTCCCCTTGGGAATAAACAATTCTTAGCTGTCTACTCCTCTCCTGCCCCTTGAAAACGTGTGGGGGTGGGCAGGGGTCAGGGCTCTCTGGCACACCATTCCCACAGAAGTCTCTTAGTTGGTCCTATCATTCATTCTGTGTTCTCTAGGCTGAATCTAAATCTCTCAACAGGGCTTCCCTGGTGGCGCAGTGGTTGAGAGTCCGCCTGCCGATGCAGGGGACATGGGTTCGTGCCCTGGTCCGGGAAGATCCCACATGCCGCGGAGCGGCTGGGCCCGTGAGCCATGGCCACTGAGCCTGTGCCTGCGGAGCCTGTGCTCGGCAACGGGAGAGGCCACAACAGAGAGAGGCCTGCGTACCGCAAAATAAATAATTAATTAAATAAATAAATCTCTCAACAAATAGTGATGAAACTAAGAATAGATTCTTTTAACATTATCAAGATTATCATTCATTGAGATGTATGTACCAGGCATTTTACATACATGATTTCTAATTCCAGAACAACCCCATGATATCAGCATTATTTTCATTTTCATAAGAAAGTTGAGGCTCTCACAAGTCATGGAATTTTCCACAATTTCCATAGGTAACATGGATCTGAATCCAGATCTCGCCTCAAAACCCATGTTCTACCCATTGCACTGGGCAGACGTGTGTGACACGGCTATGTCCAACAATTGCTGGGTAGCAAACACTAGACTCTGACAACTCCCACAATATAAACTTTCTATCAGAAGCTTCCATGCTAAAGTGCAAGACAACGTTTTAAACTAATGGTAACACCTGAAACTAATCTAATATTTTAAGTCAACTATACTTCAATTAAAAAATAGAACTATGTATTCAACTCAAAAAAAAGAGAACACATCCAAATAGTTAGACACCATGTCCTAATGAGATTTATCCTTGGAATGTGAGCATGGTTCAACACATGCAAGTTAAAAAGTGGGATACACTACATTAATAGAATGAAAGATAACAATCCAGAGGATCATCTCAATAGATGCATAAAAAGCATTTGACAAATTACAACACTTCATGCTAAAAACTTCAAACAGATTGGGTACAGAAGGAACATACTGCATCATAATTAAGGCCATATACAACAAACCCACAGTTCACATTACACTCGATGGTGGAAAGTTGAAAGCTCTGCTTCTAAGATCAGGTACAAGACAAAGATTCCCACTCTTACCACTCTTATTCAACATAGTACTGGAAGTCCTAACTGGAGCTAATTGGCATAACAAAGAAACAAAAAGCATTCAAGCTGGAAATGAAGAAGTAAGCTTGTCATTATTTGCAGATGATTTGATTTTGTATATAGAGAATCCCAAAGACTCAACCAAAGACCTGTTGGAACTAAACAATGAATTGTGTAAAGCTGTAGGATGTAAAATCAACATACAGAAATCGGGGGTGTGGGGCATGGAGGAACGGAAGAGAATGCAGCCAGCGCTTTCCCTGTCCACTTAGGCACCAGGGAACCTGTTGGGCCCCAGGGCCTAATCCTCTGCCCTCGGAGCCTCCCTTCTACCGTGCAGAGCCCAAGCCCTGCCCCTACACCTACCCAGGGTCCTACATCTGTATTTGGAGACCCCCCTCTGAGACCCCCTCCAACTCTGCTGGGCCTAAACCCCGCCCACACACCCTCACCCAGGGCCTTACCTCCAAACCCCAGAACTTCACACTCCAGAGGCCCCCCATTTGGACGAACTGCCTCTCCGCTACTGGGCAGGTCTTAAGCAGAAGCCCCGCCCCACGCTTGAACGTCGCCCTGCCTAGGGCCCGCCCCCAAGGCCTCTTCCAGCTGCAGCTGCGTGGGTCCTGAGCCTAGGCCCCCCCACGCTCAAACATCACCCCCTCCCGCCTACATCCCACCCCACCCTAAGCCCTGCCCCTGCCTAAGTTCCACCTTTGCCTAAACTCTGCCCAAACTCCTCTCCCCCATAGCCAAGGCTTTTTTTGTTTTGATTTTCCTTTTTTTGGCTTTTATTTATTTATTTGAATTTGTAGAATTTTATTTATTTTTTTATACAGCAGGTTCTGCATATTAGTGTATATATGTCAATCCCAATCCCTTTTTTCCATTTGTAGATTGGGGTTCTGTTTTACCTTCTTGTTGATTCATTTATATTTTTATTTTTTCTAATAAATCTTTTATTTTTCTAATTTTATTTTATTCTTTATACTTTGTTGTTGTTTTGCTCCTTTTGGGTTGTTCCCCACCCCCCACCCGCCTTATTTTTTTCTGTTGTGGTTTTGTTTTACCTTGTTGCAGTTGTTTCAATTATATTTTTATTTTTCCTAACATATTTTTATCTTTCTAATTTTCTTTTGTTCTTTCTTCTTTGTTATTGTACTGCTGCTTTTTTTCTTTTCTTTTCTTTTTTGTTTTTTTCTGCCTCACGCAGCTTGCGGGATCTTGGTTCCCAGCCCAGAGTTCAGGCCCAAGCTCCTGTGGTGACAGCTCTGAGTCCAAACCACTGTTCTAGCAGAGAACTGCAGACCCCAGGGAATACTGATCAGAGTGAGGCCTTCTGGAGGTCCTCATCTCTACAGCACGACCAGGCTCTATCCAGCTGTCTGCAAACTCCAGTGCTGGACGTCTCAAGCCAAACAACCAGTAAGACTCCTGTCCACAGCCCCACCCATCAAAAAAAAAATGAAACGACAAAAAAATATGTTACAGATGAAGGAGCAAGGTAAAAACCTACAAGACCAAATAAATGAAGATGAAATAGGCAACCTACCCAAAAAAGAATTCAAAGTAATGATAGAAAGATGATCTAAAAATCTCAGAAACAGAGTGGAGAAAATACAAGAAGCATTTAACAAAGATCTAGAAGAACTAAAGAGCAAACAAACAGTGATGAACAACACAATAACTGAAATTAAAAATACTCTAGAAGGAATCAATAGCAGAATAACTGAGGCAGAAGAACGGATAAGAGAGCTGGAAGATAAAATGGCGGAATAAAACTGCCAGGGAGCAGAAAAAGAAAAAAGAATGAAAAGAATTAAGGACAGTCTCAGAGACCCCTGGGACACCATTAAATTATGTACCAACAATGTACCAACATTCGAATTATGGGGGTCCCAGAAGAAGGAGAGAAAAAGAAAGGGTCTGAGAAAATTGTTGAAGAGATTATCGTCAAAAATTTGCCTAACATGGGAAAGGAAATAGTCAATCAAGTCTAGGAAGCGCAGAGAGTCCCAGACAGGATAAATCCAAGGAGAAACATGCCAAGACACATATTAATCCAACTATCAAAAAGTAAATGCAAAGAAAAAATATTAAAAGCAGCAAGGGAAAAGCAATAAATAACATACAAGGGAATCCCCATAAGGTTAACAGCTGATCTTTCAGCAGAAACTCTGCAAGCCAGAAGGGAGTGGCAGGACATATTTAAAATGATGACAGGGAAAAACCTACAACCAAGATTACTCTACCCAGCAAGGATCCCATACAGATTAGATGGAGAAATCAAAAGCTTTACAGACAAGCAAAAGCTACAAGAATTCAGCACCACCAAACCAGCTTTACAACAAATGCTAAGGGAACTTCTCTAAGTGGGAAATACAAGAGAAGAAAAAGACCCACAAAAAAAACCCAAAACAATTAAGAAAATGGTAATAGGAACATACATATCAATAACCACCTTGAATGTAAATGGATTAAATGCGCCAAACAAAAGACACAGACTGGCTGAATGGATACAAAAACAAGACCCATATATATGCTGTCTACAAGAAGCTCAGTTCAGATCTGGAGACACATACAGACTGAAAGTGAGGGGATGGAAAAAGCTATTCCATGCAAATGGAAATCAAAAGAAAGCTGGAGTAGCAATACTCATATCAGATAAAATAGACTTTAAATTAAAGACAGTTACTAGAGTTAATGAAGGACACTACATAATGATCAAGGGATCAATCCAAGAAGAAAACATAACAATTCTAAGTATTTATGCACCCAACATAGGAGCACCTCAATACATAAGGCAAATGCTAACAGCCATAAAAGGAGAAATCGACTGTAACACATTAATAGTGGGGGACTTTAACTCCCCACTTACATTAATAGACAGACTATCCAGACAGAAAGTAAACAAGGAAACACAAGCTTTAAATGACAGAATAGACCAGATAGACTTAATTGATATTTTTAGGACATTCCACTTGAAAGCAGAAGAATACACTTTCTTCTCAAGTGCACACAGAATGTTCTCCACAATAGATCACATCTTGGTTCACAAATCAAACCTTGGAAAATTTAAGAAAATTGAAATTGTAGCAAGCATCTTTTCTGACCACAACACTATGAGATTAGAAATCAATTACAGGAAAAAACACCCAGCAGAACCCACAAATACTTGGAGACTAAACAGTGCACTGCTAAATAATCAAGAGATCACTGAAGAAATCAAAGAGCAAATAAAAAAATACCTAGAAACAAATGACAATGAAAACACAATGATCCAAATCTATGGGACGAAGCAAAAGCAGTTCAAAGAGGGACGTTGATAGCAATTCAAGCTCACCTCAAGAAACAAGAAAAATCTCAAATAAGCAATCTAACCTTACATCTAAAGCAACTAGAAAAAGAAGAACAAAGAAAACCCAAAGTTAGTAGAAGGAAAGAAATCATAAAGATCAGGGCAGAAATAAATGAAATAGAAACAAAGAAAATAACAGCAAAGATCAATAAAACTAAAGGCTGGTTCTTTGAGAAGAGAAACAAAATTGATAAACCTTTAGTCAGACTCATCAAGAAAAAAAGGGAGAGGACTCAAATCAATAACATTCGAAATGAAAAAGGAGAGATTACAACTGACACCGCAGACATACAAAAGATCATAAGAGACTACTACAAGCAAATATATGCCAATAAAATGGACAACCTAAAAGAAATGGACAAATTCTTGGAAAAGTGCAACCTTCCAAGATGGAACCAGGAAGAATTAGAAAATACAGACCAATCACAGGTAATGAAGTTGAAACTGTAATTAAAAATCTTCCAACAAACAAAAGTCCGGGACCAGATGGCTTCACAGGAGAATTCTATCAAATGTTGAGAGAAGAGTTAACACCTATCCTCAAACTCTTCCAAAGAACTGCAGAGGGAGGAACACTCCCAAACTCATTCTATGAGGTCACCATCACCCTGATAGCAAAACCAGACAAAGCTATCATGAAAAAAGAAAATTATAGACCAATATCACTGATGAACATAGATGCAAAAATCCTCAACAAAATACTAGCAAACAAAATCCAGCAACACACTTAAAGGATCATAAACCATGATCAAGTAGGATTTATCCCAGGGATGCAAGGATTCTTCAATATATGCAAAACAATCAATGTGATACACCATATTAACAAATTAAGGAATAAAAACCATATGATCATCTCAATAGATGCAGAAAAAGCGTCTGACAAAATTCAACACTCATTTATGACAAAAACTCTCCAGAAAGTGGGCATAGAGGGAACCTACTTCAACAGAATAAAAGCCTTATACAACAAACCCACAGCAAACATCACTCTCAATGGTGAAAAACCGAAATCGTTTCCTCTAAGATCAGGAACAAGACAAGGATGTCCACTCTCGCCACTATTATTCAACATAGTATTGAAAGTCCTAGCCACGGCAATCAGAGAATAAAAAGAAATAAAAGGAATACAAACTGGCAAAGAAGAAGTAAAACTGTCACTGCAGACAACATGACACTATACTTTAGAAAATCCTAAAGATGCCACCACAAAACTACTAGAACTAATCAATGAATTTGGTAAGGTTGCAGGATACAAAATTAATGCACAGAAATCTCTGGCATTCCTGTACACTAACAACAAAAGATCAGAAAGAGAAATTAAGGAAACAATCTCATTTGCCATCACAGCTCCATATCACAAAAACAACCCGATCCAAAAATGGGCGGAAGACCTAAATAGACATTTCTCCAAAGAAGACATACAGATGGCTAACAGATACATGGAAAGATGCTGAACATCACTAATCAATAGGGAAATGCGAATCAAAGCCACAATGAGGTATCACCTCACACGGGTCAGAATGGCCATCATCAAATAATCTACAAACAATAAATGCTGGAGAAGGTGTGGAGAAAAGGGAACCCTCCTGCACTGTTGGTGGGAATGTAAATTGATACAGTATGGAGGGTCCTTAAAAAACGAAAACTAGAACTACTATATGACCCAGCAATCCCACTACTGGGCACATACCCTGAGAAAACCATAATTCAAAAAGATCCATGTACCACAGTGTTCATTGCAGCACTATTTACAATAGCCAGGACATGGAAGCAACCTAAATGCCCATCAACAGATGAATGGAGAAAGAAGATGTGGCACATATATACAATGGAATATTACTCAGCCATAAAAAGGAATGAAATTGAGTTATTTGTAGTGAGGCAGATGGACCTAGAATCTGTCATACAGAGTGAAGTAAGTGAGAAAGAGAAAAACAAATACCGTATGCTAACGCATATATGTGGGATTTTAAAAAGCAGTACTGATGAACCTAATGGCAGGACAGGAATAAAGATGCACACGTAGAGAACGGACTGGAGGGCATGGGGGTGGGAAGGGGAAGCGGAGATGAAGTGAGTGAGAGAGTAGCACTGACATATATACACTACTAAATGTAAAATGGATGGCTAGTGGGAAGCTTCTGCATAGCACAGGGAGATCACCTCGGTGCTTTGTGACGACCTAGAGGGATGGGGTAGGGAGGGTGGGAGGGAAGCACAAGAGGGAGGGGATATGGGGATATATATACATAGAGCTGATTCACTTTGTTGTACAGTAGAAACTAACAAAACATTGTAAAGCATTTGTACTCCAATAAAGATGTGAAAAAAAAAACAACACAATGAGATACATCTCACACCTGTTAGAATGGCTATAATTAAGAAGACGAGATAACAAGCATTGGTGAGGACATACAGAAAAAGGAAACTTTTGCACTGTTGATGGGAATGTAAATTGTTTTAGCCACTATGGAAAACAGTCTGGAGGTTCCTGAGAAAATTAAATATAGAATTTCCACATGACCCAGCAATCCCACTTCTGGGTATATATCTAAAGGGAATGAAAACAGGATATTGAAGAGATATATGCACTTCCGTGTTTATTGCAGCATTATTCACAATAGCCAAGATATAGACTCAACCTAAGCGCTCATCAACAGATGAGTAGATAAAGAAGAGGTTGTATGTATATACAATAGAATATAATTCAGCCATAAGAAAGAAGGCCATCCTGCCATTTGTGGCAACACTGATGGACTTTTCGCTAAGTAAGATAAGTCAGACAGAGAAAGACAAATACTCTATGATATCACTTATATGTGAATCTAAAAAACCCAACTCATCAAAACAGAGTAAAATGGTGGTTACCAGGGGCTTGGGGGAATAAGAGGTGTTGTTTAAGGGTACAAACTTGCAAATAGTTGACAAATAAATCTTGGATGTCTAATGCACAGTTTAGTGAACATAGACAACAATATTTTATTTTAATCATCAAATTTTCTAAGAGACTAGATCTTAATTATTCCAACCACAAAAAAAGAAATAATTATGTGATGTGATAGAGGTGCTATCTAAATTTATTTGATATATGTCAAATATATTTGAATACAGATAATGAGTTTTAAAAAGAAAGAAAAAGAAAATCAGGAAAATTACATATATAGATATAATATATATATCATATATGAGAATATTAACTTGTAACCATTAATAACCAGGTAACTGTAAAGAAAATATCTATAATAGATATTGAAAATAGCTTCACACAAAGGAAGTGAAAAGGGAAGCAAAACCTGTCACTACAAAAAAAAAAAAAAATCAACTAAGCTCAAAGGAAGGTAGAAATGGAGAAAATTAGGGAGAAAAAAGCTAGAAGACATGTAGAAAACAAATAGCAAAGTGTCCGATGTAAGTCCTTCCCTATCAGTAATTACTTTAAATGTACATGGATTAAACTCTCCAATCAAAAGGTACAGATTGCCTGAACGGATCAAAAAAGATGCAACCATATGATGTCTACAAGAGATTCACTTTCAATGTTAAGACACCAGGAGGTTGAAAATGAAAGGATGAAAAGAGATATTCCAAGTAAAGAGAAACCTAAGGAGAGCTGGGATGACTATAATTGACAAACTAGACTTTACATATAAAACTGTTATAAAAGACAAAGAAAGACATTATATAATTACAGGAGGGTCATTTCACTGAGAAGACACAACAATTATAAACAGATAAGAACCAAATATCAGAGAAGCAAAATTTAGGAAGCAAACATTGACAGACTTAAGGGAGAAACAGACAGTTCTACAGTAACAGTTAGAAACTTCAAAATCCCACTTTCAGTAATAGAACAATCAGACAGAATATGAGAAAATAGAGAAATAAGGGAACAGAGGAGGTGAACATCATCATAAGCCAACTGTACCTAACAGATATGTACACTCTTCTCCCAAACAGTAGAATACACATTTTTCTCAAGTGCATGTGAAATGTTCTCCAGGATAGAGTACATGTTAGACCACAAAGCATTTCTTTAAAATTTTTAAATGATGGAAATCACCCCAAAACTTAAAATCATTTCCAACCCCAATGAAATAAAGCTATAAGTCAATAACAGAAAATAATCTGGAAATTCACAAATATGTGGAAATTAAACAATACCCTTTGAATCAGCAAATTGGTCAAAGAGGAAATCACAGAGAAATTAGAAAATACCAGGAGACAAATGAAAATGAAAACACAACATACCAAAACATACAGTGAAAGTAGAATTGAGAGGGAAATTTATAGCTGTAGACAAATACATTAAAAAGGAAGAAAAATCTCAAATCTATACACTAACTTTACAGCTTATGGAACTGGAAAAAGAAATGAAAACTAACCCAAAGTCACACAAGGGAAGAAATAATAAAGATTATAACAGAGATAAATAAAATATAGAATAGAGAAATACCAGTGAAATAAAAATTTGGTATGTTGAAAAGATCAACAAAATTGACAAACCTTTATATCCATTGATTTAAATAAAAGAGGGATGACTCAAATTAATGAAATCAGAAAATGAAGTGGGACACTACTACTGATTTTATACAAATCAAAAGGATTATAAGAGAACACTGGAATTTGTAAGCCAGCAAAATAGATAACCTAGATGAAATTAGCAAATTCCAGGAAACACACTTACCTGCCCAAACGGAATCATGAAGAAACAAAAGCTGAATAGACCTATAACTAGTAAAGAGATTGAATCCGTAATCAATAATCTCCCAACAGAGAAAAGTCCAGGACCAGATGGTTTCACAGATTAATTCTACTAATCATTTAAAGAGGAATTAACACTAATCCTTCTCCAAATCTTCCAAAAAATTGAAGTGGAGGGAACACTTTCAAACTTATTTTATGAGGCCTGCATTACCCTGATACCAAAGCCAGACAAACACTTCAAGAAGAGTACAGACTAATATTTCATATGGATATAAATTCAAAAATCCTCAACAAAAAAATCTAGCACAATCTGAAACGGTAGGATTTATTTCCACAATACAAAGATAGTTCAACATATAAAACTCAAACAATGTAATTAATAAAATTAACATATCAGAGAAACCAAACTACGTGATCACTTCAACTGCTGTAGAATCACTTGATAAAATCTAAAACCCCTTCTTCATAAAAACACTCATATTGGGAATAGAGAAAAATTCTATGAAAAACATGATAAAGGCTAATATATGAAAAATCTACAGCTAACATATCAATGGTGAAAGACTAAAAGCTTTTCCCCAAAGATCAAGAGTAGTACAAGGATGCCCGCTTTCATCACTTCTGTTCAACATAGCATTGGAAGTTATAGACAGAGCAACTAGGCAAGAAAGAGAAATAAAGGCATTCAAATTGAAAAAAAAGAAAAAAAGATGTAACATCTCTGTTCTTGGACAATATGATCTTACATGTAAAAAACCCCAAAGATTTCACAAAAAATGTTTGAGTTAATAAGGAAATTCAGCAAAGTTATAGGATGCAAAATCAATGTATAAAAATCACTTCTATTTCTATATACTAATAATGAACATTCCAAGAAGGAAATTAAGAAAACTATTCCATTTACAATATCATCAAACAGAATAAAATACTTAAGAATTAATGTAATGAATGAGGCAAAGGACCAGTACATTGAAAACTAGAATACATTGCTGAAAGAAATTTTAAAATATGTAAATCATTGGAAAAACATGATAAGGAAAATCATAAATTTTTCTATGGCAAGAAAATCAGACGAAGTCAGAATTGAAACATGCATGACATGCCCCCATTTGTGACGGACCTCTCCCAAATATTCATTGTGCTTCTGCATTATGCATTAACCAGACCTCCTCAAGGCAGGAGGATATAATCAACCTTTGAGGATAATGGTCCCTTTCTTCTGATGCCAGCATTGTAATTTCTAAGATCGATATTTTTTGTCATCTTGACATTGGATTAAATTGACCTAAAGGCTCACTCTGTATATGCATATCTGGCCAAAACATCTCTGAGGAACTTTATGTATCATGTTAACCTGTCAGTGTGACACATAATTCTTTGTCTCAAAAATATATAAAACTGCATCTCTAGCTCCTGGCAAGTGTAACAGTTCTCAGAGCTTCTGAGAATCTGTCTCCAAGGTAATAATCCTCAGTTTGGCTCAAATAAAATGCTCTAATTTTTCTTCTTTGCCTGATTGTTAATTGAATTTTCATCAGCAAACATTACATATTTATGGATTAGCAGACTTAATAGTGTTAAATTGGAAATACTAGCTAAGGTTATCTACAGATTCGATGCAATCTTTATCAAGATCTCAACAGCAATTTTTTTTGTAGAAATTGAACGATCCACCCTAAAATTCATATGGAACCTCAGGGGATTCAAATAGCTATAAGCAAAATCTTGAATAAGAACAAAGTTGGCAGATTCATATTTTCTGGTTTCCAAATTTAATACAAAGTTATTGTATTAATAGCTTGACCAAAACAGTGTGGTACTGGCATAAGGACAGACATATAGAACAATGGAATAAAATAGAGAGTCCAAAGTAAACCCTCATATATGTATTCAAGTGGTTTTTGACAAGGGTACCACCAAGACTATCCAATGTGGGAAATGACAGTATTTTCAACAAATGATTCGAGGAAAACTGGATGTCTACATGCAAAAGAATGCAGTTAGATTCTTATCTTACAGCTACATAGTATATACAAAAATTAACTCAAAATGGATCAAAGACCTAAATGTAAACGCTAAAACTAATAAACTTATAAGAAAACATAGGGGAAAAGCTTTATGACATTGGATTTTGTAATGGTTTTTAGATATGACACCAAAAGCACAGACAATAAAGAAAAAAGAGATAAACCAAACTTCATCAAAAGTAAAAACTTTTGTACAAAGGATACCATGAAAAAAAATGAAAAGAGAGGGACTTCCCTGGCAGTGCAATGGTTAAGAATCCGCCTTCCAAAGCAGGGGACATGGGTTTGATCGCTGGTTGGGGAACTAAGATCCCACATGCCGTGGGACACCTAAGAACGTGAGCTGCAACTACTGAGCCCGCGGACTCTAGAGCCCCCATGCCACAACTAGAGAGCCCCTGTGCCGCAATTACTGAGCCTGTGCACTCTGGAGCCCACGAGCCACAACTAGAGAGAAGCCTGCGTGCTGCAACTAGAGAAGCCCGCGCACCTCAACGAAGAGCCCGCATGCTGCAACTAAGACCCGATGCAGCCAAATAAATAAATAGATGAATATTTTAAGAATGAAAGAACAATTGCAAATCATATATCTGATAAGAAATTGATATCCAGAATACATAAGAACTCCTACAACTCAACAACCAACACCAAACAACCCAATTCAAAAATGGGCAAAGGACTTAAATAGACATTTCTACAAAGAAGATATACAAATGGCCATTAAGCACATAAAAAGATGCTCAACATCCCTAGTCATTAGGGAAATGTAAACCAAAACCACAATGAGATACCACTTCATGATGGTTATTATCAAAAACAAAACAAAACAAAATAAAATAAAACAAAACAAAATTTGGAAAATAATAAGTGCCAGAGAGAATGTGGATAAACTGAAACCCTTGTACACTGCTTGTGTGACTGTAAAATAGTGCAGCCACTGTGGAAAATAGTATGGCATAGTTAACATAGTTAAACACAGAATTAAAAGCACAGAATGATCCAGCAGTTCCACTCCTAGGCATATGCCCAAAAGGAGTGAAAGCAGGGACTCAAATAGTTAACATGTAGACCAGTGTTCGCAGCAGCACTATTCACAATAGCTCCAGTGAGGAAACAATCCAAGTGCTTATCTACAGATAAAAGGATAAAGGAAATGGTATATACATTAAATGGAATATTATTCAGCCATATAAAGAATGAAAATTTGATACATGCTACAACATGGTTGGACCTTGAAAACATCTTGTTAAGTGAAATAAGTCAGACACAAAAGGCCAACTAGTGTATGATTCTACTTGTATGAGGTACCTAGAAGAGGCAAATTCACAGATATGGAAAATAGGATAGAGGTTACCACAGGTTGGGGAGAGATGAATGGGAGTTATTGTTTAATAGGTACAGGTTTCAATGTCCTCTGCTGACCAAAGCACATAAGCCATGTCTAGCTCCACGAGGGACTGTGAGGGGTCCTAAGAAGGAGAAAACAAGACATGAGATGACCCACAAACAGAACACAGACCAGTGGTCTGGCCTGCATAGCCCTATTCTTCCATTCATCCAAGCTGCGGGAGGAGCTGTGAAGGACCCAGATATGCTGAGTCTGGATATTACTCTGAGGATGTCCCTTCAGCTGTCATCAGCTCTAGGAACCCCTCATGTGCAGAGTTTCCTTGCCCAAGGTCCCTCCCTTCCTCAGGTAGCCACCTGCGGTGACTGATGGCCTAATCATTTGGCCCAACTTGGGACAACCTTGAGGGTGCCTTTCAGCTCCAAAGCTCCTCCCAGGTCAGCAGAGCCTGTCAGGCCTGCACTAAAGCGCCACTCCGTCCTCCTTCTGTCAGTCCCCTCGCACAGGTGTTGATGCCAAGGCACTTCCTACTGAACATCCTGCCTCGCTCTGTTCCCGGCGCTCTGCTTCTCTCCTCTTTGGCCAGCCCCTCTCCTTCCACGCTGCCCCACGTGTGGGTGCTCCTCTGGGTTCTGTCTCCTCCTTCTCCTCTCGGGCACACCCACCCTGGGCTCCTACCTGCCTTTCTCCAGCTGCCTGGGACCTCCTTGGACCCTTCTCTGTTTTACTCCAGCTGCTGCTTCCAGTCTTTCCTTTTCCTACTCATCCTCCCCAAGGCAGCCAAGGGGTCCTTCTGAAAATGCAGATCTGATCCATTTCTCCCCTGATAAAATGTGAAGAACACACCTCCTACGTGGGCCCAGGGCCACATCACTGGCCTGTGCCCCTCCTTTCTCCTTCTCCCCCACGTCCAACTTCTACACACCTGGATCTTCTGGGATCACCTGAGGGCCTCATTCCTCAGGCCTTTGCACAGGCCACTCCCTTAGCCTGCAGCTCGCTGGCCTTCTTAGGCCACTGGCCAGTACTGTGGGCACATGGGAGGGTCTGTCATTTTCATCCAATTCAGCCTAACGAAGGAACCAATGAATAAGGAATCTAATGAAGCAGCTGGGAGTGAACCACTCAAGACCTTCCTGCAGGTGAGACACTGGTTTTGCTTCTAACCACCCGGAGGGATTCTCAGGGACCCACCCAGTCTTGGAGTCTTTGGAATGGCTTTGAAATCAGATACTCTAGGGTTTTAATTCCAGCTCCATGTTTTCCTATCTGAGGATTTTGGTGGTTATTCCCAGGCCCTGAGCAGCTTCCTTTCCTCATCTGTAAAATAGTGGTAATAACATTTACACATAGTTGTTAAGAAGACGCAGTGATGAGGCTGATTTCCTCCTCTACCCTTACCCTGAGTCTAGGGACACACCTGGTCTCCCTCCATCCATTCTGTCTGGAATCCTGTGGCCTCTACCTTCAAAAGAGCTCCATCATCGCCACCCGTACCTACTGGTCCATACCACCATCATCTCCTCCCTGGGTCCCTGCACGAGGCCCCTCATTGGTCTCCTGCCAGGATCTGCCCTTGTGCCCTTTAACGGTGACCCTTTTACAAACAGTGCAATCACACATCTCCTCTGCTCAAACGACACCTACCCTCTCCCACCTCCTCACCTTCCAGTCTGTCAGCATAGCCTTTTCTGAACACATCTTTAGAACAGCCCCTCCCTCAGCACTTCCCATCCTCCTGTCCTGATTTTCCCCCTGGTGTTTATCCCCATCTAACACAATATTTCCTCTTTGATTGATTTATTTCTTGTCTCCTAATATGAAAGCTCTAAGGGCATGAGGACTTTTTCAAGTTTTGTTTGCTGCCTTATCCCCACTGCCCAAAACAGTGACGGGAGTATAGCAGTTTTCCAGGAATTATTTCAGTGAGTGCATGAACAAGGGAATGAGAGAATGAATAAGACTGCTCACCAATGGATGAAAGATCCAGAGAGCCTTGGGAGTGCCACCAGCAGAGGTGTCTGACGCACGACCCACCTCCCCACAAAGGGCACATGCAGAGAGAGTGAGCCACGGAGTCAGGGCTGGATCAGGGGCCCCTGCAGTGCCGGGGAGTTCCCAGGGTGTGTGACTCTGCCTTCCCTGGAAGTTTATTTTATGCTTATCCTCCACAGCTGCATCTGATACATGCTGTGCAAACCATATAAACTCCCCTTCATCCCCATCCCAACCTGGTGAGGTGGGTATGAAGGCCCCATTGTACAGATGGGGACACTGAGGCACAGAGAGGTGAGGCGACTTGCCCTAGGCCGCATGACTGATGATGAGTGGAGTCTGCCTGACTGTAAAGCTGGGGCTGCCTCCTCAGTGGTCATTATTCCCCTCTCCGCAAGAGTAGCAGGGGACATCAGGAGGAAGGCTGTCCTCACATTCTGGGAAAATCTTGTCAAGCTGGTTTTCTTCAACCAGACTAAAAGAGCATAGTTCCCAGGGAGTGCTGTTCCTTCCCTGGGGCTGAGGAGTGTACTGTGCTTTCAGACAAGCCTGGCCTGGCCCACTGTGGCCGAGCTGTAGGCCTACTCCTCCCTGATGGCCTGGGGCTGAGAAATCGGTGTGCAGGGCCTTCTTTCGGACATCCCCAGCTCCCCTTCTCATTTGCAGAATCCAGCAGGATTCAGACCTGGCCAGACTGCAAGGCAAGTGTCTTACTGACAGTAAGGGGCGGGGACTGTGGAGCAGCTTCAGTCCTGGAGCCTGACTGGACTGAGCTTGAGTTGCTCCCCTTTCTCTCCTGCCCTCCCAGCCTTCATGGGAAGACCCACACACTTCACACTGAACTACAGCTACACCAGCTATGGTCAGAGGGATCAGTGCTGCCTCCCAGCACTTATGAAGACAAAGGAGGCAGGAGGTGGGGGAGGGGGTGGGGGAGAGGGGTGGGAAGTGGGGACAACCTGGCTCAGGAAGCCATTTCTCTGGTGCCTTTCTAGTCCCCCTACCTCACACCCTCCTTGGAGGAGAGGAAAGGGGAGCATCCTTCCACTATTTAATGTTTTGCAGCAAACTAACTTTGATTGACATTGAGCAAATCATTTAGTACTCCCAGCCTCAGTTTCGTCACCTTAAAGTAGGGGTATAGAACCTACTTCCTCAAGTTCTTGCTTGTTCTTAGTGTTCAGCACATCCCTGAAACATAGGAAGTGACCCACCTGTGCCCAGAGCCCTTCCCCCATCCATCCTGGGGCTGTGCTGTGCCCACACTGGGCTTGACTGCAGACAGCAGGGGTGTGGGCAGTGGCGCTGTAACAGGATGGCAGCTGACGGGACCCTTTGGACTCACTGCCACTCTCTGGAAAGACTGACCCAAAGAGGCTGTCATCTCCCTACAATGCCCATCCATCCCCATCCCCAATGCCCAAGAGGGGAATCACTACCACCCTGGGCAACCAGACAAGATGTGCCCAGGGCATCTCAGAATTCCTGCCACTGGACCGTGAGGAAGGAATTTCTCTTCTAGCAAGCAGGGTGCTCCCACCTCTGCTGCCTCTGCTTAGAAGCTAGTGGGCTGGGGCACACATCCACCCCCCCCCCCAAGCATCAGTCTCCACAGAGAATAAGAGGAATCAGAGGTAGTACAAACTGGGATGCTGGAATTAGGGAAACACAGGAAGCCTGGGTTCTGTCACCCCCACCAGCCTCTGGGCTACTTCACCCAAACTCTGGGAGCCTGCTCCCCTTTCCAGGAGATTGCATATGCAAAGATTTTCCCTGCTGTATATCCCAGTATCGTTTTGAGGATGGCAGATGCCCAGTAAAGGGCTTTGGGGACCATAAAGTGCTTCAGTGATATTGGGAGTCAAACCACTGTTATTACTGAATAAGTAAAATTTATCCTCAATCCCACAGAGGAGTTGAAAATGGAACCAAGGCAATGTCTCCAGTCCGAAGACCAGCCCATCCCTTTCCTTCCTTGAGGGCCAGAAGGTACCTAATGCACAGCCCAGGTTTCCCAAGGCCACATGCAGAAAGACCAAAGTGTTCAGAAAGTGCACACAAACTGTAATGTGGATCTCTAAGCAGCCAAAGAAAGAAGCAAAACATTTAGAACCAGCAAAGCAAAGGACTTTCTAAGCAGTGACACTAGGAGAATGCCTAACAGATGACACGGCAATCTCTCTGGGGCCCAGGAAAAATAGAGGTCATTGGGTTAAAAACAAAACAAAACAAAAAACACAACCCCAAACGCAAAGTGAGCTTCTCCCAAGTGCTGAGAAGATAGCGCCTAGCAATCACCTGCCCCTCCAGCTGTTTAAGGGGCGTGCAGGCCACGGGTCCTCGTCAAGCTGAGAGCCATCCAGAAACCTATGGTGGCCTTTTTTCCTTTCCAAAAGAAAAAGTCCCAGGAAACGAATGCCCGGGTCCCTCCCTCGGCCTCAGGACAAGGAGGGAGGCCACAGAGGTCTGACCAAGACTACTCCACCCTCTCCCCTCACAGAAGCTGGCATCTGTTTAAGCCAAGTCTTGCCCACACGGACATCAGAGACAGCACTACTACTACCAATGGCGCCATCAGGGGCAGGAGGGCCACTCACATATCCAAGATGAAGTAGAGGTCAAAAGAGCTTTGGCAGGAATTCTCATCTTTTGCCCGGCTCTTCCGGGTCCAGGTGCTGGGGCTGCGGAGGTGGTGGGAGGTTCCCGTGTCCTGGATGAGGTGGCGGTAGAGGTTCCCCCGGTTCAGACTGAGGTGGTGGGGGTCCTTCCAGACTGGACCGTCGTGCTGGAAGCTCCCCGCACTCAGCAGTGGTGGCAGCAGCACCAGCAGCAGGAAGAGCGTGGGCCCTGGCATGCCAGACCTGCCGCTTCCCATTTTTTTTGGCTGCCCCTGCAGCCCCACTGGACGCCGGCCTCCGCTGTGTCTGCGTGTTCCAAGGGTCCTCGACCCCTCTAGCCCTTTCCCCAAAGCTGTGAGCCTCTCCCGGTACCTGCACTGAGGGCGGAAGATGCAAAGATCGCTGGCCTTGGGCGATGGCCCACTACCTGCTCGGCCTGCCCCCAGCCCCAAGGAGGCAGAATTCCCTTATGATGTCACTTATGATGGACAGAAAGGTTGGCATGGTGACTTTGTGACCTGCAGCTCTGCTCAGTGTCCTGCCTGTTGACAATCCCAGGGGGGAGTCAGGGGCTCTTTGGAGGCGCAGTAAGATGAGGCCTCCGTTTGTTCCTCATCCCAAACCCTCTCAGGTGGCCATTAAGGTCCTGGAGGAATCCTGCCTTCTTGTCAGCTGAAAGAGGGCAGCTGAGGTGGCTTAGATGAGGCATCGCTGTGGGGGTGGAGGTCCCGGAACTGGGAGTGTAGCGTGTTGCCGTGGTCATTCGTGTGACCCAGTGGATGGAAGGATCTAGAAGGGGAAGAAGGTCCTGCAAGGATGTCAAAGTCCCTTGTGACTGAAGGGCCTGCCAGTTATCTACTTTTTGTAAAAGCCATCACAAGCTGAGTGACAAAACAAAAACTATTTCGTTATGCTCACAGGGTCTGTGGACCAGAAATTCAGAGAGGGCCGAGTGACGATGGCTTGTCTCTGCTCCATGGAAAAACATGCAACAACTAAATGGGGGGGGGGGGGTGAGGCTCGCAGCTGTTAACTTGCGACCATTAGCTCGAGACCCTTAGGACGTGACCTTTAGTCATCCTCCCAGCGGCCCTCGGGCAGAGAGTGCGGTGAGGGGTGGATTGCGGCCTTCTCCCTGGGGCCCTCCAGGCCCTCCGGCCTCAGGCTGCCAGGTGAGCTTGGGGTTGGGGGACAGGCTGAGGGCTGTGAAGCCCTGGCCATGGCCGCCCACGGACTGGGCCCAGGCCTTGAAGCAGTGGCCGAACCTCTCCCCAAAACCCGCCTCCGGGACCTAATGGCGGCGGTGGCCTCCATGGGTCACAGTGCGTGGGACCCGGCCCCCATTTAGGCGTCTTGAGGAGCCTGAGGGCTGGTCCTGGGTGCCTGGCTCCCTCAGGCTGGGCAGGGTCTGGAGACCTGGCCCTGAGGGCGCCACCAGCTGAGATCTCCCTCTTCAGCTGGACCTGGGCACTGGCGGGAGGACCCAGACTGGGTGCTGGACGAACGCTCCCGGGCAGGGTGATGGGCCTGCGCAGGGACCCCCTCGCTTAGCCGGCGCCTGGACCTCGGAGGACGAAAGTCCAGCCTTGGGACCTTGACCAAGTAAAATGAGGGGTAATGATGTCGCTTTGCTTATGGGATTGGTTAAGTGTTGAAAGTCGAAAGGAGGCGTGGAGACAATTAAATGCCTCCCCTTCCCTTTCTTGTCAAAACAGAGAATAACATTTGTTATTAACAAATGTGAAGAACATCATGACCTGACTGTGACCTGACCTCCTGAACGAAGGATCTGACACCAAGATGTCTGCAACAACTAACCACGCCCCTCCCTCACCTTTCCTATAAAAGGGTTTTGCCGAAAGCTTTCGGGGAGTTTGGGGTTTTTAAGGCATGAGCCATTGTCTCCTTGCGTGGCCCTGAAATAAACCTTTCTCTGCTCCAAACTCCGACGTTGCGGTATTTGGCCTCACAGTGCGTCGGGCACACGGACTTGCGTTTGGGTAAAAAATCCATTCGCTCTTTCATGTAAATTTTAGAAGCAGCACACTGTTTTCACTCCTCTCCCCCGCCAAACCTTCTAATATTCGACTACAATAACTGTAAATATTTGGAAGGATTTGAATCTGTGATCTGGACTCCTCCTATCAGTGAACACGGCAATGTCTTCATTTATTTGAGTTGTTTTCAGTGCCTTGCCTATAAATTTCCCTATGAATATCTTGACTTCTTTTGTCAAGTGCCTTCCCTGTATACTCTGTATTTTTGATGCTATTGGAATGGCATTTTTAATACAGAGTTTTTAAATGATTGCTATCCTGAAGAAATGTATGTATTTGATATACTCACCCAACTTGCTAAACTCTGTTATTATAAAAATTTATCTGTAAAATTGTTTGCGTTTCTATAAAAAATGAACAAACCCCAAAAACATTATGCTGACTAGTTCTCCAATGAAATGTTGACTCGAAGTTGTGATGGAGGCATTCTTGATTGTAAAGAGAATAATTCTAACACATCACGTTTAAGAATGGTATTTATTGAAGACTTCTGTTGGATATCTTTTATGCGATTAGGCAGTTTCCTTGTTATTCTCGGTTTGATACAAATCGTGAAGGAGTGTTGAATTTTATCTAAATTCCCTTTCTGTATATTCTTTTGATGAATATGTGCATTTCACCAATAATCTGTTAGTGTGATTAATTACATTGGTGCATGTAAAGCTAATTTTAATATTTTATTACTAAACCCAAATTGATCATGATAATTTTTTAAAACACTGCTGGATTGCGTTTACCATTAGTTTAGAATTTTTTAACCTATGATCATGAGAGAGGCTGCCCTTTAATTCCTGTTTTTGTGCTATTCTTATCTGGTTTTGATATTAGGTACACTAGCCTCATAAAATGTGCTTGGGAATGTTTTCACCTTCTTTTGGAAAGACTTTGAACACGATCACAATAATCTCCTCCTTGAATATTTGATATGATATAATCTATGCCTGGTGTTTTCCTTGTGGGAACTTTTAAAACTACTGATAAAATTGACTCAGTATTTACTGAATGTTATGGACTGAATTGTGCACCCACCAATTTAGATTTTGAACCCTGACCTTTAATGTGACTGTATTTGGAGATTAGGGCCCTTAGGGAGGTGACTGAGGTTAAATGAGGTTATAAAGTGGAGTCCTAATCCCAGAAGACAGATATCCTATCCTCATAAGAAGAGAAAGAGACACCAGAACTCTCTTCCTACACAGGCACAGAGGAAAGGCCATGTGAGGACACAGCGAGAAGGTGGTCATTTGAAATCCAGGAAGAGAAACCACATGAGAAACCAACCCTGTTGGCACTTTGATCTTGGACTTCCTGCCTCCAGATGGTGAGAAAATAAATTTCTGTTTTTAAGCCACCCAGCCTGTGGTACGTTGTTAAGGCAGCCTGAGCAGGCTACCACATTGGATTGTTTAGTGCTTCCATTCTTTTATCAGTCATTTCAGATATATATTTCTAGGAATTTGAACATCTTTTCCCCTATATTTGGTATAAAGTTCAGAATATGTTTGATTTTTATATTTCTGCTCTATCTTGTTTTTAATTCCTATTATTACTTGTGTCTTTTCTTATTTTATGGATTCACAACAAGGAGGGTATTGCCTCCAAGAGGTTGAAAATTAGTTAAGAATCTTTTTAAGTAGGAAGCACAGTCATAAAGAGATATATAGTTTCTCTGTGATGTTACATTAAACAATTTTTTTTGTATCATAAATTTCCTATAAGCTAGTGGTTAGAGCTAGAAACTTGGTGAGATTCAAGATTAATTGTTTTTGTTGTTGTTGTTGATTTTATTCTTCAGGAGACACATGATACTTGGTAGTTGTATTTTTACTGATGATAAGATTGGTAAATGGGATCAAGTTTGTCAGTCTGTTCCCACCATTAAATTTCTCCAGCAATGTTTTGACTCATGGTTAAATCCCCCAGCAACATTCCAACTAATGGCTTAAGCATCTATTAATGATAAATGTCTATATTATTTCATTAAGGGTCGCAAAATGGTGACTTTAAAAAAAATTTTTTTTTTTCTTTTTTGCGGTACGCGGGCCTCTCACTGTTGGGGCCCCTCCCGCTGCGGAGCACAGGCTCCGGATGCGCAGGCTCAGCGACCATGGCTCACGGGACCAGCCGCTCCACGGCATGTGGGATCTTCCCGGACCGGGGCACGAACCCGCGTCCCCTGCATCAGCAGGCGGATTCCCAACCACTGCGCCACCAGAGAAGCCCTAAAAAAAAAAAATTGTTTTTATTGGAGTATAGTTGATTCACATGTTGTGTTAGTTTCAGGTGTACAGCAAAGTGAATGAGCTATACATATACATATATCCACTTTTTTTTTTTTTTGAATCTTTTCCCATATAGACCATTACAGAGTATTGAGTAGAGTTCCCTGTGCTATACAGCAGGTAAAATGGTGACTTCTAATTTTATTATTTCTTTTGTATTTATTAGCTGAGGTTCTTTTTTCCCCATTTGATTGAGATATAATTAACATAGCATTGTATGTTTAATGTATGCAGCATAATAATTTGACTTACATATACTGTGAAATGGTCACCACAGTCAAGTTAGTTAACTTATATCATCTCATCTAGATACAAAAAAAGAAAAAGAAAAAAATGTTTTTTCCTATGAAGAGAATTCTTAAGATCTGTTGTCTTAACAAATTTCAAATATACCATATAGCAGTGTTAACTGTAGTTATCATGTTGTAAATTACATCCCAAGTACTATTTTATCTTATAACTGAAAGTTTGCACCTTTTGAACAGCTTCATTCAATTCCTCCTCCCCCAACTCCCCACCTCTGGTAACCACAAATATGATCTCTTTTTCTATGAGGTTTTATTTATTTTTTTTAAGGTTCCACATATAAGTGAGATCACACAGTATTTATCTTTCTCTGACTTATTTCCCTTAGCAAAATGCTATCAAGTTCTATCCATGTTGTCAAAATGGCAGGATTTCCTTCCTTTTTATGGCCAAATAAAATTCCATTGTGTGTATATATATATATATATATATATATATATATATATACCACAACTTTGTAATTCAAAAAAATTTTAGTGAGATATACTTTATTTACAATATTATATTAGTTTTAGGTGTACAAAATTTTTAGAGATTATACTCCATTTATAGTTATTATAAAATGTTATATTGCCTGTGCTGCAGAATATTTCCTTGTAGCTTATTTATTTCATACATAGTAGTTTGTACCTCTTAATTCCCTACCCTTATCTTGCCCCTCCCCACTTCCATCTCCTCTCTGGTAACCACTAGTTTGTTCTCTATATCTGTGAATCTGTTTCTTTTGTGTTATATTAACTAGTTTGTTTCATTTTCTAGATTCCACATATAAGTGATAACATACAGTATTTGTCTTTCTCTGACTTATTTTACTGAGCATGGTACTCTCTAGGTCCATCCATGTTGTGGCAAATTACACAATTTCATTTTTTCAGGGCTGAATAGTATTCCATTGTGTGTGTGTGTGTGTGTGTGTGTGTGTGTGTGTTTGCTGACAATGCGAGCAACAGCTATCGAGGGGGAGGCACTCCTGGCTGGGTCAAAGGCAGATCTTTGGTCTGCAGAGCATTTGTGCATAGTGGGGATACATTAAGGCGAAGTTGACACACCTCCCCTGTAAGGAAGAGAAGAGAGAGGTCACTGAGAAGCCACCAGAATTGGGAGCAGAAGGCTGTGGTTTCCTTGGTTCAAGGGGAGCAGGCTCAGGACCTGTTAGGATCCCCAGGGTGAGCCCTTGTTGATGCCCTTCCTCTCCCTGGGTGCTGGCCTTCAGTCTGTGCTCCTATTTCTAGACTCAGTTCAGGCATTGGGCATCTGCCCTCCCTTTTCCAGGGAACCCTGTTGTTCTGACTCTGGCCTGCCTTCGCTCTGGGGTTGAACTTGCCTGCTTCCTTCTGGACTGGGAGCCTATGGAGCAAAGACAAGGGCTGATTGCCACTGTAGCCCCAGCATTGCCCAGGCTCTCTTGATGAGTGTGTGCCAAAGGGATGAGTCCCCACTACAATCCTCAGGCTGGGCTCTGGGCCCACAGGGCAAGGGCAGGTGGGGGCACCGTCAGATGGGTGATGGGCTATGGAGGCACATGGGCCCTTAGGTTTGGGTAAAGATTGATGCAGATCCTTTGGGACAGTGTAATCCATCTGTAGCAAAAACTGCCCCTGGCTTTTCTGTCATTTCCTCCTTGTCCCCAGGTCCTGCTCAGCTTAGGACTCCCAGCTGAAGAGCCCAGATTGCCAGACAGGGTGCCCTAAGCACTCTGGAAGCTGGCAACAACTCTGAGCACTCAGCTCCAAGAGATGCAGACAGTGAGTAAGAAAGGGTCTCCATGCTCTGAGGCAGCATAAGGGAGAAGAGGGAGAACACCTTGGTCCTTCCCAGACTCCCAGCTCACTTCCAGTGGGCAGGTCCTCAAGGACCACAGGGTCTCTCTTTACCCCCCAAAATCTCATTGGCAACCAAGGCAGTCAGAACGTAGGAGCACAGTTTGAGCCATGACCCCTGAGTGTGGACCCTTCTTAGCCTGATCTGTGCATCCCCACACCATGTACACTCACACCTTTGTGCTTTTGTGTCCCTCTGTTCTTTACATGAAGCATAGTATGCAAGGTGCCCTATAGAACAGTCCCTGCTCTCAAGGAAGCTTCTAGTTCAGTGGTTTGCTATGGTCGCTTGAATAATGGCCCTGAATATATCCCAGTCCTAATCCTTGTCACCTGTGGATGTTGTAGGTCATATTGCAAAAGGGCCTTTGCAGGTGTGATTAAGGATCTTGAGATGGGGAGACTATTCTAGGTTACGTGGGGGGGCTCCTGCACTTGATCAAAGGGTCCTGTGACAGGGAAGCAGAGGGAGATTTGCCCAAAAAACAAGGCAATGTGACTGTGCAAGCAGAGCAGATTTAGGTGCTGCCCTGCTGCCTTGTAGATGGAGAAGGGCCAGGAGCCAAGGAACACACGGAATATAGCTCTAGAAGCGGAAAAGACAGGAAAAGCATTCTCTCCTGAGGAAGGAGTGTGTTCTGGAAGGGCCAATATTAGAAAAATTCTTCTGGGGATTAGAAGGTGGTGGAGCAGAGAGACACTGTCATTTCACAGAAGGTAACAGTAAACAAGACCGAGTGCCATAGTGCGTGGACTGTCATAAGGACACTCCTGGGTACTGTGTCCCCATAGCCTGTCTGGGTATCTCCTGCTGCACATTCAGGGCTGGGGTTGGGGGCCGACTGTGGTCTGCAGAGACTGTAGGTCCCAGCTGACACCCCGTCACTTAGACCAAGATTGACTTTAAGCCTGGGACCAGAGCACTGAGGGCTTCAAGAAAGGAATCAGGACTCACTCCTGCACCTACTGGAATACTGGGGTACCCACAGAAATCCTTCAACACTAGGTCTCCAGGACGAAGGTTGGGAGGGACAAGGTCAAATGGGCTGGGGGCAGAGGAGGGGGAGGGGTCACATCCACCAGGCACAGTTACGGGCTCCCAGCCCCTCTCAGGATGAGCAGGGCTGATTTCAGGCAGCTCTGGCTGCTGCCACTTACTCTCTGGGTGGTCCTGGCAACTCCCCTGATGTGTCAGGCCTCAGTTTTGCCTCCAGAGAGCACGCAGGTCACTGTGAGCCACAGACTGCTGGGCGGACTCGAGAGCTGGCATTGCAGGGGCCTGGCAGGGCCCTGGGCAGCTATAAGGCCCTCTAGTCCATCACTCTGCAATGTCCCCAACCTGAGCTTCGAAGACTGGCCCTGGGAATGGGACCATTTCAGAGAGGCGCTCAGCGCCCCTGCCCTTACCTCGCTGGGCAGGAAGGCCATAGCTGGCACCTTCCCTTGGTCCACCCTCTTGTCTCTGGCCTCCCTCTGCTTCAGCCCTCTGTCTTGCTGTGTCCCTCCTGATCCTGAGTGAGCATCTCTGGGTGGCTGTCCCCACTGTTCAGGGCATAAGGCTGGGGTGGGGCTCTTATGAGTATAAAGGGGCTGGTTCTGGGAGAGGCTCCAGGAGAATCAGGTGGAAAATGGGGCTTCTGTGCAATCAAGGCTGGGACTCAGAGCTCGATTCAGACCCAGAACTGGGAGCCCAGCTGCCAAAGGAGCCCTGACACCACTGTCACCAGACAGTGTCTCTGCTGGGTGTGAGCATGCCTCAGGTATGTCACCAGCAGTGTCCAGAGGCTTTCAGGCCTGTCTACAGTTTCCAAACGCCCACCTGCCCAGCCACCAAGAGCCAGTGTTTTCCTGATTCCGTGAATGTGGTCAGTGCAGCCCTCACTACAAACCCTGAGACCACAACATCCTCTAAGTCTCTGACCCAGTCTGTACAAAATGTCTGAGCATGGGGACACCCAGGAATATGATGCCCAAGCAGATGATTATAAGGGAAATCAGGAGCACCATTCTCTATGGGCTTGGGGCCTGAGGAGGGCCAGGTCTGGTGGTTTGGGGATAACCATCATGGGACCATGAGTGCTGAACTGAAAGGGGGACAGAGCAGTGAGAAGGGTGGAGCCAGGCTCCGAATTGAAGTCTAGCTCCACCCCTCCTGGCCTTTGTGACCTGGGACAAGTCACTCAGCATTTCCGTGGGTCAGACCCCCCTTGGTAAAGATGGGATAATAAGAGCACCTAAAAATACAGTTACTGGGAGGATTAAAACCGTGAGAACATGTAAACTTCTTGAGCAACTGACCCACAGAAAGGATGCAATAAAATTATCTATCATTATTATTATTAAATAACAAGGATGACAAGTGGAGAAATTGGGCTTCTCCACATTGTCACAGGCACTGACACAAGGAGGGCATCTTTACTAGCTGGTAAAACCAGTCAGTGTTGACCAGACAACATTTGGGAAGGGTGTCACCATGTCCTCCGCCACTCCTGCAGCTGAGTGAGCAGCCCAGGAGGGTCTCATGGATGGGGTGCAGCCAGCAGTCCCACAGGGTCAGTTAGGCAGTGGGGAGGGATGATGGACGGGAGTCCAATAGGCCTCTCCAGCCCTTTTCGCTTAAGATTGCAATTGCTGGGCATTGCTCTGGAGAAGAAAGGTCCTGACATCCTTGAGACGAGGACGCAGGGGAAATGCACGGGCACCATGTTGAGTATCGTCTGGAAGCTCATGAGCTCCAGGTCTCCACGCCTTGGGCGTTCCTCTCGGCACATGCCCGGAGAGGGCTCTCTGACCCACAGTCCCGGGGGCAACTGTCAAGGGCAAAAGCAAGACCCCAGCCCACGGGGAGCATCCCTGTGCCCTGCTTACCATGTCCCTGGGCGGACAGCACGTCAATGGCAGCTGGCTGCAGTGCTGGACAAATTCACAAAAAGTATCCAGTTTTCCCTGAAAAGCAGATGTGGTTGTGAGGAAGCTACAGGCACAGACGCTGCCCCCAGATGGGTGGTGTCCCCTCTGTCTCCCATGGCTTCCCAGGGGCTGTGTCCCCACAAACTGGCTGAGACAGCACTGCAGTCATCACCTGGGGCAGGGGGCTTAAAAGCCTTCTGTGTTTGTTGGGAGCTCGTCACTGTGGGTCACAGATAGTTTTGTTTTCTGGAACAAATCAGTACTTTTGGTGTAGGAGGAGAAGTCGGGGCTACTTTTGAAAAAAGTGTCAAAGTTTGGTGAAGATATGCAGTAGCCAAGGAGAGGTCTTCAAGGAGAAAGGTGAGGGGTGCATGGGGACTGGGCAGCAGCTTGAAGAAGAGGGAAGAGGGCCTGCTTTTTGGGGGCTCAGAGGGAGAAGGCAGGGAAGAGACCCAGTCCCTGCTCAGGGGAAGGGTCCTGAAATGGGGGGCAAAGAGAGAGATGAGGAAACCAAAGAACAGGTGAAAACGTGGACGTGGTGTGGGCGGAAGGTGGGGCCGGGCCTGCGGCAGGAACGAGCCTGTGGCAGGTGCTTCCTCCCTCTCTGGAAGGTGAGCTCTGGCTTCTCCGTGCCCTCACACTGACTCTCAGGGGAGATGCGGGGCCCGCCCTCCGGCTGCCATTTGAAGCTCCCAGGAGGACCAATGGATCCCATAGCGACAGAGGCAGGACCAGGGGGAGGAAGGCAAAGCTGAACCCAGAGATGGTGGGGACTTTCTTCCTCACCTGCCACCTGGGGCCCTCTTCATCCCTTTTATCTCCTAGCCCCCTGCCAGCTGGGGTCTCAGTCACCTGGGGGAGGGAAGTGTCCTCAGGCCCCCTCCTCCATGTGGCCCTTGTCACCCCATCTCAGGGGCCTCAAGGACAATGCAGTGAGCTGTCTCCCTCCCTCACTGAGCAGACAGGAGCCATAGGCACTCCCGGGTAGTTTAATGCTGGTAAGATCTTGTCTCAGAAATATTTGTTACTGACCCGCATGAGGTTACTGGTAATTTGGTTTGTTTTCACTCATCCAGTCACTGGCCAGTGAAATCCAGGCCACTGCTGAAGCTGATGACAACCTCTGTGAGAACTAGGCACTGGCCGGTTGTGAGCCAGCCACCAACATCATGAATCCTGGGCCCGTTCCAAGGGGGAGACCCTGGTGCTGGGACCCACATGGTCAAAGGCTAGCACCCATAAACTCATCTCCACCCAGCCAGGACTTTGAAGTCCAGGTCTCTGCTGCAGGAGGCCTGTAGGCTTCCTCCCACCGCCCAGCTTGGAGGGCATTCTGTCTCCCTTCCTAAGGACACTTCTCACCTTCAGCAGCCTTATCCTGTCTTCTTGGCACCCACAGCAAGGGATAATCACTGTGGTATATATGCCTGCATGGGGCATTGCTTCTAGAGAGAAAATTATTGTCTGAGTCCTTGTCTGGCAGCTCCTGGGTGCAGACACATGACATCTGTTGCCTGGGCTCCTGTCAAGTACTGGCCACTCAGCAAATGTTTGTTGGAAAATCAAGGACAAATGAGCAGCACCCGGCATGTAAGAGAGTGGCCTCCATGTGAAAAGCACACCAACTCCTTTTGGTTTACAAAGATGGCTCTTTTGCAAATATCAACAAACTCTATCCTGTCCCCTTGGTTCCTGGCAGCCACCCTTGTAGGAGAAGCTGGGCGTGAGGCTGTGCCATGTGTACGGAAGCTGGCAGGGGTGTGGGCATTAGCAGGTGACAGGGCTGTATTCACCCGACTCTGGCAGATCCAGCCTCCCCAGGCCACACTGCAGCCAGTGTAGACGTCAGCCTGGGCAGTGACCCTGTTTCCCACCAGATCTCAGGCCCAGGTCCCCTTGCCTCGGGACACGGCACCCCTCCTCTAACTACTTCTTATGGGCCCTGGATTGGGCCCCACCCCGGGTCAGCCCCAGCCTCCTCACCTGACCCTTGGTCCCTGTGCTCACCTGTGCTATGCCCCAACAGCTCAAATTCAGGTTAGGACTCTCTCCACCCTCCCCAGTCCCCAGTCCCTAAAGGCCAACCCTGCCACGACCCTCATCCTGACATGAGCCAGGGATGAAGACCAAGGAAATGGAGCCCAGCATACATCAGAGCCCGGGGAGGGGGACCAGGTCCCTGAAACCTGAGGATCCTTTTCCAAATGCTCGCGCGAGTCCTGGGAAGGATCAGTCTACAAGGAGTCTTTTGGGAATTGAGAAAAGGCCCATTTATATCACGAGGGACCATAGCTGTTTCTGAAATAGGCTACCCCACGTTGCTGATTCAGTGATAAAGGCCCTGGTGCAGGCTGTCTTCGGAGGTGGGGAACCGTGTTGTCTGGGTGACATTTTGTGAGTCTCAGGTCCTCTCTGGGGTCCCTCCCTGCCCTCTGTCACCCTCTTCTTTCTGCCACCTCTCTCTGCCCAGGTAGGTGGGAGCGGGAGGGGTGGGGGACGGCATCTCCCCATACATGTCAGAGGGCCTCTCTGTGCAGGTCAGTGTGGGCATCAAGTATGCTGACAATATCACTACGAAACACACCACTTACTTTTTCTGGTTTCTGGGCTGGTGGTGGCTCCTTGATGATCTAGGATGTTAAAGAGACATAAACACAGGCTGGAAGGGGCATGGAGGGCTCTGGCTCAGCTATGCAGACAGAAGGGGACCCTGCTCGGCAGCAGTAAGGGATCAAAACATGGGCTTTGGGGTGTCAACCTCGGTGCCCAGAGCCTGAGGGTCTGTGGCCAACAGGCTCCACCCCCCTGAGCCTCAGGCTCCTCAGTCATGAAAGGGGAATGGGTACCTCCATGGAGGGTCAAGGGGGAGACAGGCAGACTAAGGCCCCTGGTCCCTGGTAGAGTTTTCAGCAGCAGCCCTGACATCATATGAAGACAAGAGAACACTCCCCACACCCCTCCTCCTCTCCCCTTCCCTCCCTCCCCCTGCAGCCCTCCCTGCCTCCCAGCCCTCAGGGATGACAGTCCACCTCCCTCTCCCCGACCCAGCCCCAGCCCGCCTTTGCAGAAATTTGACCTGCTGGCTTCTATGCTGCTTTGCTTGTCCTTTCTCAGCTCTGCTTGTTCATCTTCTTCACCCACCTCTGGCCTGTGTCCTTGCAAACCCAGCCGGCCAGCACCTCTGCCTTCCCACCCACCCGAGGCCAGTCCCTGTCTTTTATCATTATCAGGGCACCTGTCACACCCTCTGAAGTTGACATTTATCCTCAATGCCCCCCAGCTAACAATACCAGACCAGACACCACATGGTGAGCTCCTGTGGGCAAGGGAGGCAGCTGCTTCATTTCTGCCCCTCTGTGTGCAGCACGGGGACCTGCACATCCTGGTGACTTAGTGATGACTGATGAAGGAATGACGGAAGGCACCAGAGATGAACAGGGATCCATGCTGTTTTCAAAGGCGCAGCTGCCCCCGGGGTTAGCATCCTCCCGGCCAGCATCCTTCTCCCTTTGGGCCATCAGTGCCCTTGCAGACCCCTCGTCGTCCCCCAACAGCCGAGATTCCTGGGGTCTTGGTCCACCTGAGTCCTTCAGAAGCCTGACTGCTGTGGGGCAGCCCTGGTCTCAGGAGGCCTGGGGTCCTTTTTCCCCAGTGTCTGGGACAGTCCATAGACCACCTCCCTGTGAAGGTGAAAGCATGAAGCAGGTGGCCCCCTAGAAACCCAGGCTGTGTCTATGCCCGGGATGGGAGGACAGAGTCTGTGCCTTGTTTGCTGGTGTGAGGACCCCAGAGCTGATGGAACCTGGCCACAGGCAGAATCATGGGTCAGGCATGGGGCTGGTCCCTCAGGGGTCGGTGAGGGCTGGATGCAGGCTGTGCGGGCAGGGGTCACTCACCCTCTTGCAGCAGCAGATGCAGACAACCAGCAATGGTATCACGACCAGGGACGGGATGAGTGTCGGGTACAAGAGAGGATTGTTGGGAACTGGGCTCTGGGTGACAACCATGGGGACTGTGGTCTCCTCCTCTGTGACAACGGTAGTCACTGTGGTTGTTGTCACGGCAGTTGTTGTCATGGTGACAGTGGTAGGCAGTGTGGTCTTCGTTGGCATCATTGTTGTCGTCCTTGTTGTCGTCCTCCTGGTCATGATGGTGGTAGGCACTGTGGTCACTGTGGTTGTAGTTGGGACAGCTGGGCGCTCCACAGTGTCATGCTGTACAGTGCACACATGCCAAAGTCCTGGGGTTGGCCTGGGTGATCTCTTCCCATGAATCCAATATCCACTTCCCACACCAGACCTCACAGTTCCCCTTCTCCTCAGGTTGCCTCATCCAGAGGGATCACAGAGGGGCTAGGAGATCATGGCTGGTACCCAGAGAGCCAGTGTGGAGCCCTGGGCCACAGACCCCACCACTGGCCCTGTTCCGAGACTCTTCAGGGCCCTGTCAAGGAAGCCCAGTCCTCTAAGGAGTGACAACACAGCCTTCACTGCCTCTCTTGGCTGAGAGCACAGGGGTTTTGTGAGGACCACAAAATGCTACGATACACAGATTGGTGAGGGAGGGGCTTCGGGGCCCCAGAGAGGTGTGGGTGCAAGAGCAGAGGCAGGACACCCTGCTCACCTCCCCGTAGACTCCCTCCCCTACTTCCCTGCTCACCATTCTCGGGCCAAGCTACTCCCTCTCTCGGAGCCTCCATGCACATCGGGAGTGAGGAAGAGAGCAGTTACTTGAGAGCGTTAGAGAGCGGCTATAGAAAGCCCACGCACAGGCCAGGTCCACGTGGGGGATTAAGGAACGGGCTCTGTTCTCTTGTTTTGTGCATAACCAAGGGCACGTGTGCTGCATCTGTGGACCCGCGCTGCCCAGCCCTTCCCTACATCGAGCCTCTGCTTGAGACAAGCAGGGGGTGAAGGGGGCAGAGAGAACCTATGCCCAGGAAACAGGGAGGCCAAAAGGAGAGGCCGAGTGGGGCTGAGGGTGACCCTGTTCTGGGGCCGGTGCCACGAGCAGCTCCCGAGTTCTCAATGTGCCTGTGGACGGGGGCCGTCCGGTGGCGGGACTCCTGCTGGGAAACGTGGAGGTGAATCTCGGGTCCGGAGGTGGATGTGCAGGGACCAGCGGAGACAGACACACAGGGGACCGTCACGCTGCGGGAACCCTCACCAGCTGGGACTGGACACAAGGGCGGTGGCATTAGGCACTCGCGTCCCTCCTCCCAGGGGAACCTCACTCCAGGCTCACACGCTCTGTCCCCCATGGCGGGCTGCCCCAGGCTAAGGGGCCTGGATGCTGTGGAGCTGGGAAAGAGGGCCCCTGGGAGCAGCACTTTGTTCCCAACTTCCTCTTCCTGAGCTGAGCCTTGCCCGTCCCACCAACCCTGCCAGCTTCCCAGCAACAGAGGGGAGAGTCCCCGTGCAGAGGTCAGAGCCAGTTAGGGGAGAGGGTAACTGAGGAGCACTAGAAAGGAGGAGTGGCCGCAGTGAGGTTGATGACATCTGCAAAGTGAGAGCCGGTGTTCCCCAAATGGGTGTGGGAGGCCAGGGCTGTGACGGTCATGAGAGGGTCCAGAACCCTGCCCGCTGCTACACCAGCGCAGTGCAAACACACCCTGACTATGCACGGCTACAGCTGCTTCCACCCTCCTGACCTCTGTGCCGGGGACCCCGACTTGGAAGGCCCAGGGTTCCTAGAGGTCCTGGACCCTGTCCCCTAGTACACAGTGCCCCAGCCTCTCCAACTCACCCCGGCTGGAATCCAGGATGGAGCCTTGAGCTCCCCACCACAAGGCTGGGGCCAGGGGAGGTGGCAAGGTGGGTCCAGGGTGGGCAGAGCCTCAGCACTGTTTCTCGAGTCTGCTTAGACCTCGAATTGGTCCCTTTCAAGTGCCTTCAGTGACACTTGGTTCCCAGAGAGAGCAGAGATTCTGCAAGACCTGGACAGCTGCCTGCAACCTTGGTGCTCTTGTAGAAGAATTTGCAATGAATTTTACCAACGTGATGAAGGGCTAAGGGCACCTGTCTGTCTGTGAGGTGCTGCCCGAGATGCCTGTCTCATAAGCTACGTGCTCTGCCTTCCGCAGGGACTTTGTTCCCCTCACCTCATCTCCCCAGCATGTCTCTGCCTCCATCCACTGAGGGAGGCTCAGGCTTACCCTGTCATTCACACAGTCCTTGCTGGCAATTTTCAGGTCTTTGCCTCGAAGGTGACACCATTGTCCAGGCTGTAATCAATGAAGACCTCCCTAAAGCACAGAAAGGCAGAGGGTAAACACCAGAACAAATAGACACAGTTCTTGCGCTTGGCTCAGTCCATAGCACACAGCTGTCCTCATGGAAATGACTTTGAACATCAGCCATTCAGGGCTACCAGAGAGTAGACAGTAGGGGTAGGGGGCGTTCATCCCCAAGCACCATGAGATTGACCTCTGCAATGAGGGCTGACCAGGCAGTGAGGAACCCTGCCTGGGGTCAGATGCCCGCAAGACCAGGAGTGAAGTGCCCAGGGATGGCTTTTTGGTGGCACCATGCCGATTCCTCTGTATGTACACGGTATGTTGGCTTCACTCGGAAAAGCTGCCTGGAGCAAAGGTACCAGCCCTGGGGCACACCATCTCCCACATCCTGCCCTCCTCAGCAGAGCCTGGGCCACCGTGGATCCCTGAGCTCCTCAGGGGATTGTCAACCAGGGCAGGTGCGGAGGATGCCCTGAGCCCTCCCAGAGACAGACATGTGCTGCCCCAGCAGAGGTGGCTTCTGATATTCTTGGCTCAGATGGCCCCCAAGCCTAATACTTACTGTCCAGCCTTGTCAAATATATGTCCTGGGCAAATTAATTTTTCTTGATTCATAAAAGTGGGTGTTTTATCTAGAAGAAAACCATGTGAGAGGAATGTCAGTGGACTTGTCCACCCATCCACCCCTCCCCTTCGGCCTGCCTTGGAAGCAGACCTGCCACTTTGGCAGAAGCAGCTTCTCTTCTCTGCCTTCTTCTGACATGTACCATGTGTCAAGCGCTGTACAGAGCTCTGGTATTTTGGTTTTTTAAACTTTATTTATTTAAGTACAGTTGATATACAATATTCCCTAAATTACAAGTGTACAATACTGTGATTCACACTTTTTAAAAGTTGTACTCCATTTATAGTTGTTATAAAAGGCCCTGGTATTTAATGGGAACAAGGCATGCAGAGGCCCTGCCCTCAAGAACCTGACTTTTGTGGGACTGGAGAAGGAGACAGACAATAAAGTAACAAACAGTGAACAAAATAAATGCCAGAGTGAAAAGTGCAGTGACATCAAAAAGCAAGGGACAGGATAGAGAAGGGAGGGGAAGGGACAGCTGCTTAGGAGCAGGTGACCTGTCCTATCTTTTAGAAACTGAATTTCTCTTTAAGAAAAAGTGAAATATTTATACAGGACATGATGGGATGTCTGGGATTTGCTTCACAATAATCAATGGTGAGAATATCACCAAAACCAGATTGGCCAGGTTTGGTAATTACTGAAAGTAGGGGAAGGCTGTTTCAAGGGCATTATACGATTTCTGCTACTTTTGTATATTATTGAAAATTCCCATTAAAGATAAGGTCTCTGTGAGGCAGTGTTCCTGGAGCTGAAAGCGGATGAGGGGAAAGGCAGGGAAAGGCAGGGAAAGGTCTGGGGAAGAGGGTCCGGGCTGTGGACACCTGTTCCAAGGCCTGAGGCATAACTAGCTGAGCTTGTTGTGGGAAAGAGGTGAGTGAGGAGAGGGGGCAGGGCCTCGTGGGCCCTGGGAAGGGGTTTGGGCTTTATTCTAAGTTCAGTGAGCCTGTCGCATGGCTGGCCAGGTTCAGGTAAGTTTGGACAGAGAGGTAGCAGGGCCTGCAGGTGGACTGGATGTGGGATGAGAGCAAAGAGGAGTCAAGGACGACATGCAGGTTAGTGAGCAGAGCGCCTGGGCGGGTGGTGGTGACATTTATGGACACAGGGAAGCCTGAGGGGAACAGGGCTTCTGTGTTCGTGCTTGTTCTGTAATTTTTTGAGATCTGGGAGGTGGCACTCCGGAGGCTCAGACAGTCTGTAACTAGTAGCTGTGGAACCTTCTCTCTCCTGAGCCCTAAAACTTCTCACACCCTGACTGTGGCCACAGGTCAGGCCTGTTCCACACAGATGGTCCCCTTCCAGGTGACCAGCTTTTGGCTATAACTCAGTTCTCAGATTAGCTATGAACTTCTGAACTGTGTTCCCCTTCATTGGTGCTGATATAGAAACTAATCACCAGTTATGTTTAGGGGGAAGGATTTGTGTCTGAGGGGTAGGGTGATTGGGATTAGTGTGAAAAAAAATCACAAGGAAATGTGGTGTAATTTCCATAGTATTCAAAGAGCAGAGAGATTGAGGTGATGTAGGCACCTCGTATACTGAGGGCCAAGGAAGGCATGGTTGGCTGCAGAGGAGCTTTCTTTTTTTTCTTTTAATTGAAGTATAGTTTTTTTTTTTTATAATATTATACTAGTTTCAGGGGTATAGCATAGTGATTTAAAATTTTTAATAGATTATACAGCATTTAAAGTTATTATAAAATATTGGCTCTATTCCTTGTGCTGTGCAATATAAACTGTAGCTTATTTATTTTATGCATAGCAGTTTTTAACCTCTTAATCCCCTACCCCTGGATCTTGCTCCTCCCTGCTTCCCTCCTCCCGCTGGCAAACACTGGTTTGTTCTCTACATCTATGAGTTTGTTTCTGTTTTGTGATATTCAATCACTTGTTTTATTTTTTAGATTCCATGTGTAAGTGATAACACAACAGTATTTTGTTACTGTGTCTGACTTATTTCACTTAGCATAAATACCCTGTAAGTCCATCCTTGTTGTTGCAAATTATGGAATTTTATTCTTCTTTTATGGCTGAGTAATATTTCCTGAGCAATATATACCACATCTTTTTTACCTCTTCATCTGTGATGGACACTTATGTTGCTTCCATATCTTGTCTATTATAAATAATGCTGCTGTGAATGTTGGGGTTCATGTATCTTTTCAAATTAGTGTTTTTTTTTCTTCAGATATATATCCAGTAGTGGAATTGCTGGATCATATGGTAGTTCTATTTTTACATTTTTGAGGAATCTCCATACTGTTTTCTCTAGTGGCTGCACCAATTTTTGGTGCAATACATTCCCACCAACAGTATACTGGGGTTCCCTTTTCTCCACATCCTGACCAACATTTGATAAGAGCCATTTTGACAAGTGTGAGATGATATCTTATTGTGGTTTTGACTTGCATGATTAGTGATGTTGAGCATCTTTTTATTTACCTGTTGGCTATCTGTATATCTTCTATGGAAAAATGTCTATTCAGGTCTTCTGCCCATGTTTTAACCGTTTTTTTGGACACTGAAGTATTTGAGCTATTTATATATTTTGGATATTGACTCATCAGTCATATCATTTGCAAATATTTCCTCCCATTCAGTAGGTTATCTTTTCATTTTGTCAATAGTTTCTTTTGGTGTGCAAAAGGTTATAAGGTTAATTTGGCCCCATTTGTTTATCTTTGATTTTGTTTCCTTTGCCTTAGGCAACAGGTCCAAAAAGGTATTGCTACAATTTGTGTCAAAGAATATTCTGCCTATGTTTTCTTCTAGGAGTTGTATGGTTTCAGGTCTTATATTTCCATCTTCAATGCATTTTTTTAATTGGAGTATAGTTGCTTTACAATGTTGTGTTAGTTTCTGCTGTATAGCAAGGTGAATCAGCTATCTGTATACATACATCTGCCCTTTTGTGTATTTCCTTCCCATTTAGGTCACCACAGAGCACTGAGTAAAATTCCCTATGCTGTACAGTCAGTTCTCATTAGTTATATATTTTATACATAGTAGTGTATATATGTCAATCCCAATCTCCCAATCCATCCCACCCTGCCCCTTCACCCCTTGGTACTCATACGTTTGTTCTCTACATCTGTGTCTCTATTTCTGCTTTGCAAATAAGTTCATCTATACCATTATTCTAGATTCCACATATATGTGTTAATATACAATATTTGGTTTTGTCTTTCTGACTTACCTCACTCTGTATGACAGTCTCTACATCCATCCACATCTCTGCAAATGGCACAATTTTGTTCCCTTTTATGGCTGAGTAATATTCCATTGTTTATATGTACCACATCTTCTTTATCCACTCCTCTGTTGATGGACATTTAGGTTGCTTCCTTCTCCTGTCTATTGTAAATAGTGCTGCAATGAACATTGGGGTGCATGTTTTGTTTTGTTTTTTGGTTTTTGTGGGGTTTTTTTTGGTGGTACGCAGGCCTCTCACTGTTGTGGCCTCTCCCATTGTGGAGCACAGGCTCTGGATGCGCAGGCCCAGCAGCCATGGCTCACGGGCCCAGCTGCTCCACGGCATGTGGGATCCTCCCAGACCGGGGCACGAACCCGTGTCCCCTGCATTGGCAGGCGGACTCTCAACCACTGCACCACCAGGGAAGCCCGTGCATGTATTTTCTGACTTATGGTTTTCTCCAGGTATATGCCCAGGAGTGGAATTGCTAGGTCATATGGTAGTTCTATTTTTAGGTTTTTAAGGAACCTCCATACTGTTCTCTATAGTGGCTGTATCAGTTTACATTCCCACCAACAGTGTAAGAGGGTTCTCTTTTCTCTACACCCTCTCCAGTATCTATTGTTTTAATGCAATTTTAGATTTTTTGGTATATGGTGTGAGGAAATGTTCTAATCTCATTCTTTTATGTGCAGGGTGTCCAATTTTCCCAGCACCACATATTGAAGAGACTGACTTTTCTCTATTGTATATTTTTGCCTTCTTTGTCATACATTAATTGACCATATGTGCATGAGTTTATTTCTGGGATCTCTCTACTCTTCCATTGATCTATATGTCAATTTTTGTGTCATTACTCTGCTGTTTTGATTACTGTAGCTTTGTGGTATTGTCTGAACACAAGGAACACAATACCTCTAGCTTTGTTCTTTTTTCTCAAGATTGCCTTGACTATTAGAGTTTTTGTGTAGTTACATACAAATTTTAGGATTACTTATTCTATTTCTGTGAAAAATGTCAGGGATTTTTTTCCTAGGAATTGCATTAAATTTGTAGATTGCTTTCAGTAGTATGGACATTTTAACAATATCAATTCTTCCAATCCATGAACAAGACTTTTCTTTCCATTTATTTGTATTTTCTTCACTTTGCTTCATCAATGTTTTATAGTTTTCAAGTATAGGTCTTTCACCTTGTAGGTTAAGTTTATTCTTAGGCATTTTATTCTTTCTGATGCAATTGTAAATGGGATTGTTTTATTAAATTCACTTTCTGATATTTTATTATTAGTGTGCAGAAATGCAAGAGATTTCTGTATATTAATCTTGCATCCTGCAACTTTATTGAATTCATTTATTAGTTTTCATAGTTTTTTTGGTGGAGTTTTTTGTATCGTTTTCTGTATATAGTATCATGTCATCTGCAAATAGTGACAGATTTACTTTTTCCTTCCAATTTGGATGTCTTTTATTTCTTTTTCTTGTCTGATTGCTGTGGCTAAGACTTCCAATATATGTTAAATAGAAGTGGTAATAGTGGGCATCCTTGATTTTTTCCTGATTTTAGAAGAGAAGCTTTCAGCTTTTCACTGTCAAGTGTTATGTCAGCTGCGGGTTTGTCATAAATGGCTTTTATGAAGTTGAGATATGCTCCCTCTATACCACCTTTGATAAGAGTTTTTTTAAAAATCATGAATGGATGTTGAATTTTGTCAGATGCTTTTTCTGTGTCTACTGAGATGGTCATGTGATTTTTATCCTCTTTTTTTTTGTTGCTGTTGTTAGTGTGGTGAGTTACATTCATTGATTTGTGGATATTGAACCATTTTTTGTGTCCCTGAAATAAATCCCACTTGATCATGGTGTTGATCCTTTTTTATATAGTGCTGAATTCAGTTGGCTAACATTTGGTTGAGGTCTCTTGCATCTATATTCATCAGAGATATTGGCCTGTAATTTTTTTTTTCTGTAGTGACCTTGTTTACTTTTGGTATCAGGGTAATGGTGACCTTATAGAGTGATTTTGGGAGTGTTCCCTCCTCTTCAATATTTTGAAATAGTTTGAGAAGGATAGGTATTAGCTCTTCTGTGTAAGTTTGGTAGAATTCCCCTGTGAAGCCATCTCATCTTGGACTTTTGTTTGCTGGGAGTTTGTTGATTACATATTCAATTTCAATACTAGCAATCAGTCTGTGCAGCTTATCTATTTCTTCCTGATTCAGTCTTGGAAGATTATATGTTTCTAGACATTTATCCATTCTTTCTTGGTTGTCCAATTTGTTGGCTTATAACTGGTTGTAGTATTCCCTTATGCCTTTTTGTATCTCTGTGATATCAATTGTGATTTCTCCTCTTTCACTTCTTATTTTTTTTATTTCGGTCCTCTCTCTTTTTTTCTTGATGAGCCTGGCTAAAGGATTATCCATTGTCTTTATCTTTTCAAAACAGGTCTTGATGTGCTGGGGGATTGATTACTTTGTGGCTTTGCATATGAAGGGAGAGGTTACCAGGCTTCCATCCAGGTCTCTCCCTCCACTTGTCCACTTTGCCTCTATCCTTATAGTGTCTACAGTGAGTGGGCAGCAAGGGCTTTGACGGCTTGGTTGGATGAAGGGAATGCAGTGTGTTGTGTGATATTTCTTACTTGGAGGCACCAAGTGGGTTGCTTACCATAGACTTTGCTGAAGCCCAACTCATATTTGCAAACAATTTCATCCTTTCTTTTTTGATCTAGGTCAGATGCAAAAAAATGTCACTTCGTAGGCTTCTGCAAGGGCAACATCCAAAGGTCTGTGTTAGGAGGGGCTGAGTGCTGTCTTCCCTCTGATCTCACAGTTAGAGAAGGTCATCCAAAACTGAACTCCCAAGTGACTACTATGAGGAAGCAGCTCTGTCTGAACCAATATCTGTGTACCTCCTGTGCCCGATCCTCTCCTGGTGTCACTGAGGGTCCACTCTGAGGCTGCTGGACTGGGCTTTGAGCACTCAGGTCGCTGTTCAAACCTCTGTGAACTGTTGAGCACATTAAAAGACACCCAGTCTCCTACCCTCCATAAGGGCAAACCCAGGCCTGAAGTACCACAGTCTTCCCTAAGAGGTGCAGGCGGTGCTCTCCACCATAAGTGAAAGAGGAACCCAGACAGCGCAGGCTGAAGACAGTCCTGACCCTTGTCTGAGCTGAGCACACAAGGCTGGGTGTCTGTGGGGCTTTCTGACACTAGGGGGTCTGCTCCTCCTCCGTGTCTCTCTCTCTGCCTGTGGCAGGCTGGAGACCCCAGGAGCAAGGCCAGGACGTGGGTGAGGCACGGAGGAGGCGAGGACCCTGCCCCGGAGAATCCCCCATGGCAGGCGACGTCCTGTCTCAGCTGTGGGTCTGAAGTCCGCAGTGCGCGCTCTGCCCCGCCCTCTTCCTGCCGCTTCACGGGCCTCACACAGCCCCCCACGCCCACCACAGAGGTTCGCCAAGCACCTCCTTCTGTCGGGGTGGGAGACACTGATAGGCCGTTCTGGGCCATAGGGGCTCCCCAGGCTTCTGGGTCCCCACTGGTGCTTCCTGACAACGGAAACAAATACTAGGGGATCCAGAGAAGGCAGCTAGAGTGCCTGACTTCTGGGGAGCTGGCCAGGATAAAGGCAGGTCTTCCTGCTGCTAGCCCAAGGTCCAACTCTGTCTCCTGGTCAAGGTCAATTAATTACTCAAGGTCAGTCAACTCTGAGGGACATGCCTCAGAAATGCCAGCACAACCTTGGACCTGGCAGTCCTGATTCCACCTGCTTCAGATCTTCCTGTGGTGCCCTCAGATCAAGGTGGAGTTTACAAATTCTCTTCTGAAGGAAACAGATTCTTGGGCTGTAGGCAGAAGCTGGCCTGCGAATATGTTTTGATAGGCTTTTGGAAGCAGAAAGCTCCCATAGAGGACCTGGCAGTCCCGGCCTCATGGTGAAGGTTGGACCCAGCCTCCTCTTCCACGTAGCTGACAGGAGGGAGGGCGGCAGCCGAGGGCAAGGCCGCCTGATAGCCCAGCGCACAGCCCGTGCCGCATCCTCAGGAGCAGCGCACGCTGCCCTCCGCCTGGACACCCTCCTTCCTCCTTGTGTCTCCTGCTGCCCTCAGCCCTGCTCAGGTGCTGCTTCACCTCTGCAGCAGAGCCCCCTGTGCCCCAGGCAGTGCCGCTCCCAAAGGGGGGCTTCTGAACTCCGGCAAGTCTCCACAGTGGAAGGCAGGGTGATGGTTTCAATATTTCAGCAAAAGAGACTTCCAGGTGAAGGATTTTTGCTTTGTCCAGAAAGCTGCTCCTTTTGCTTCCCAAACCCCTCCCCCTGCACCCCAATTTCTCCAACAGTATCCACCACAGGAAGAAAAGGAAGTCACAGGAAGGTCTATAATAGGCTTGCAGGGCTGCATGTCCCACGTACAGTCCACTGCCCACCAGCTCTCAGGCAGCAGACAGATGAACAGTCCCGGGAAGGGAGATGGATTCTTTCTGGAACAGAGAGCTTTCTCTCTGGAAGAAAAGTTGCACAGCAGGCCAGCCGGGGGCTCCAGAGAGAGGAGCTGGGAAGGCAGGCGTCTCCCTGAGAAGGCTGGTGGAGCTGGGCATGAAAAGGGCATCTAGCCTGCCTGAGACTGACACAGGTGCACAGGTGGATGTGACCTGCCCTGGGGTGTGCGGGTCTGGGAGCACCACATGCTGCTTGGGACAGTCACTTTGAGAGAAACTGGACACTGACCAATCCCTGGACCAACTGTGACCAGGGATTGTCTGGGAAGGCAGATGAGGGGACTTTCTGGGGGCAAATGTAGTGCTGTGACTCTCCATGGGGTTTGTGGTTACACAGGTATTGCATGCATCTGTCAGAACTCATCAAATGATCCACTTAAGTTTGCTGAATTTCAAAAAGAGAAATCTTAACAAAAATTCTTTCCAAATTCAAGATATGTGGTGCAGTAGCCTGATGACTGTAATTTATTTTGGAATGCATCAAAAAACCAGATGGACTGATGAAGACAGTGAGGCAGGGAAAGAGAGCTAGCTAGATTAATAGGAAAGAATACAGTCAGATATTAAGTGCCAATCCAGGTGGTGGAGATAGGGGTGCCCACTGTAGAATTGTTTCCACTTTGCTGCAGGTTTGAGATCACCCATAATAAAAGTTTGAAAGAAAAAGAATTTACTGATCAATAAAAAGAAAGACATGGACGCAGCCAAGCAGAAGTCATGGTTCCTACTGTGTGACAAGTGACGAATGACAGGAACAGAGCAAAGGCTGTGGGAAGCCAGGGGGCAAGCTGACCAGGAAAAACTTCGGGGTTGAGGCTCTCTGAGAGTGAAGTCTCAAAGGCTGGGTAGGCTGGCCCCTGTAAAGCTGAGGAAGGTTTTTCAGGGAGGCCGGTCCCCCCAGCCCCCAGCCTCTGCAGCAGGTGGGCTTAGAGCAGAGGCTGGAGCTTGGAGGGTCTGGTTGTCTGGCTCAGGGGCCTCAGCCTCCATGGTCAGGCTGTGGTAAGGAAGTGGCCTTCTCTGCCCCTCGGGCCCTGTGCAGAGGATGGGCTGGAGCACAGGCCTGGAGGCAGGGAGGCCAGCAGAGGCCTCTGCCTAGTCCTGGAGGGAGGCCGAGAGGCTGAAGAGGCCACGTGCCTTATGCTCCCCACTCCCGGCTTCCTCACACCCGGCCCACTGACTTACTCAGGACGACAGCCTGATGAACAGCTTCTTCTACTTTATTTGGGGTCCAGGTTCCTGCCTTGAGCTTTCCCTCCAAGTGACAGTCATGCTGTGTGGCAGCTTTTGACAAGATGACAGCAGTTGTAAAGGTCAGAGCAGCAGTGCTGGGCCACGCCTGCAGAGGGTGTGCAGTGGGTACCTGTCACCTCAGCTGGGCCACCACAGGGCATGAATGACAATGGGCATCTTCCTCTATGGTTTGACAGGCCTGTGTATGTCCCAGGGACATAATCAGAGAATTGAAGCTGTCAGGGTGCTGCACGGCTCAGACGTGACACCAGAGAAGCAGTGACCCATGTCCCCACTTCGCACTGCAGGTCACAGTGTGGATTCAGGAGGAGTCACACGGCTGCCACGCACAGCGGACTCAGCTGGAGACGCTTTCATCCTGGTGGTTCTTTAACCATCTCCCTCCCCACCTTAGGCTCAGCCCGGGGGTGGGGGCAGCACCAGGGGTCAGTGATGGAAGTGTTAGTGCCAGCTCCTGTTGGTGAGGGCCACCGGCTTATAGATCCTGTGCCAGTCACTGTGAGCTCCACTGTATCTACGTCTCACTGCAGACCTGACAGTGGGTGTTGCTGTTTCTACTTCTTGGCGACAAAAGTGGAGCTCGCAGGTACTGAGCATTTCGCGCTGGTTTCATGCCTGTGGGCAGCAGAGCTCAGATATAAACACTGCTCTGTGTGACCCCATGGCCTAATGCACTGTAGCCTTGCAGTTCAGAGCACGGCGGCCAGGCCCAGCTTCCTGGGTCTGCGTCGAGCTGCATCCAGCTGTGTGCTGTTACCAGTGGGAGCGTGTCCTTATCCACCTATCTCAGCTCCACAAATCCCAGTGATGTGGACGTACGAGCCGGCACGCACAGAGCTCGCTGAGAGAGAGGGCTTCTTCCAGAAAAGCAACGGCACAGGATCCTCCCCACACTGATGCAGGGACCCTTCCGGGGGAGAGAGGGCATCCTTGTCAAGTTCCAGATCTCAGGGAGATGCCGACCCCATTGAACCAGTGGGTGTAGTTTTGGCTGTGAGTATTTGTTGGTTGTCTTTGTCACACTTGAACCGTGTCCAACTTTTCTCTTCATCCGTTGAGATAACCATGTTTTCCTTCTCCATCTTCCTGATGTGGTAAATTACATTAATATTTCATATACAGAATCAGACTTGCATTTCTGGCTTCTTACCTAATTAGTTTTGATGTATTATATTTTTTATGTGTTGTTGGATTTCATCTGCTAAGTACAGTTGAGGGTTTTAAAGTATATATTTAATTTTTTAAAGAAATTTTTGTTTTAGTTTTATAAACTAAATTCATTTTGGTCACCTTTTTGCAATATTATGCATTCAAGTCTATACCATTATGTGGTATACTTTAAATTTATCCAGAGCTATATTTCAATTACATGTCAATAAAGCTGGATGGTAAAAGTAACTACACATGCATATCCACACACAACTCCCAACATGCATGCATCATACAATGACACACTGACTTATATATCTGCACACTCATGTGTTGGACAGATTTCCTTAAAACCACCTCATACACACACACATCACACACAGACACCACACTCATAGACACCACACACACATACCATACACACTCACTCCACTCAAACCACACATACGACACACACACACAATCACACCACATACAGAAACACACCATGTACACACAACCCACAGTCACAACACCCACACACCACCCAAATGTGTCACATACACACACATAGAGCCACACACTTCTGTATAGATATGTGACTCTGGCTCCTACCTCCTACACAGGCACAGTAAGTGTCCCCAGCCATCAGTTCCATACAGGAATTTTCCACCAGCTAGAACAGACAGTGGGGTGGCAGGGTCAGGGAGACTGATGACAGAGGCATAGGGAGAAGACACCCCATCTCCCCTCTCACGGTTAGCCCACCTCACCGAGGTAACAAGCTTTTCCAGGGACTTGAATTCGTCTATCCCATACATTTGGTCTTTTCTTTCTACAATATCATGCAGCTACAAGGGAATTGGACATGGTGGGCACACAGCCAGGGCTTGAGGACACAGCAGAGCCTGTCTCAGGAGACAGGCTCTTGCTTTCTGCTGTGTTAGACTCCAAGGGCCACATCCTGGTGTCTGCCAGCAGCCCACCCTTAGCGAGTGGAAAGCTCCTCCATCCACACCTCTGGTGTGTAGGTTTCCACAGCACTTGCTATTCATTGGCTGGGGCTACCTGTTCTCCAAACAGTCGGGGTGGGTAGAGGGCCATCCTCTGGGGGTCTCTGGGACAGCTGGCTGCCTTTGAAAGCTTTCCCCATCTGGGCTCAAGAGTGGCACCTGGTTAGCTGAACACCTGGATAGCTGTTCTGAATTACCTGGTATTTCTTATAGTCTTTCACACCCAGACAGTAAACATTGGCCCCCATATCCCGAGCTTTTTCAGCCTAAGAGGGAAAAAAAGGTTTGAATAAAAATACCCCAATACATGGAGCACAAAGCTGGTAATGAGGGACAGGACTCACTTCACTCTTAGTTTCCTGTAATGTCGTTGGCAGCAGTGGTCCAGTGGTCAGAGTGATAATCAGGTTGGAAGCACTGCTATCTGCAGAAGAAGCAGGGAGTGGCCTGGTCAGCAAGGCACCTGGAGTGACCTGCCTCAGGCTGCCAGGCCCACAGCACTGCTCCCACAGCTCCTCCTCCTGCGGAGAGGCCACCCTGACCTGAGTACCCACCACCCAGAGCACCGGGAGGGAGAAGGGGCCTCAGCCCAGAACCCACTTGACAGACGAGGAGCCTGAGACCGGATCAGAGCCCTTCCTAGTGGACCTTCACTATGGGCAGGTGGCACAGCCTTTGCCCTGAAAGGCAACTGCAGCTACTTCATGGGACGAGGACAAGCCTCTCAGGTGAGCACAGGGAGGAGCAGCTGACCGACTGCACAAGACATCCCCTTGGGTCCGGGGGGCAGTGGGCTCTGTCTTGCGTGGCACCGGCAGGCAATCCTGCTGGCTCTGTGGGTCCTGCTATTCAGAACTCGAGGTCAAGGTGCTTGGGTAGCAGCCCCCGCCCAGCTCCCCGCCTTTCCCCAGCAGCCCATGCATCCTTCCCGACAAGTGCTGCAACCCTACAGTCTCGATGCAGGTTGTCTGGGCCAAGTACAGCCATTTCCACAGTCGGAGGCACAGTCAAAGGATGAGAGTCAACCAGAGGAAAGAGGCTCAAGGGAAAGGAGGAAGAGCCAGAGCTGTGGTGGACAAAGTGTGGGCAGCCACGGGGACACCAAGGTCTCTGTTCCCTAAACTGAACCCCGTCTGCTCGCCGTCCCTGGAAGTTCTCTTTTCTTTTTCATGCAGCCCAACCATAGGTCAAGCACTTGATATCTAGTAAGAACCAGGAATGTAATGCATGATCCCATGTGGTTCTCGGAAGCATCCCTGGGGGTGGTTTTCCTCCTCACTGTGCAGAGGAGGAACCTGCAGCCCAGAGAGGACAAGGGACTGGCTCCAAGGTCAGTGCTAGGAATTGGCCGAGGGGGGTCTGCACCAGCCCTCGCTGAGCCCCGCGCCCGGCTCTCTCCCACCTGAGCACAGTGACGTCAGCAGGCAGCTTACCTCCTGAGTTAGCTTGTTGAATCTGCTCATTTGCCTGCAACAAAATGAAGGAAATTGGTGAAGGGCAGTGAGATGACCCCAAAATACTCTAAGAACTTGATAAAGCAGAAGAAAGTCTCAGCGCTGTAGGATCTGTACCTTTTTAAATCCTTCCTGCATGTGTGTGGTTCCTGTAGGTACTATATTCTGAAGTCTGCTGAGACCATCACGAATTTCATTTCTGAAAAAAAACAATAAAGGGGGTTGAGGAGGAATGAGGGTTGACTGTTACAAAACAGACCACTTGACCTGGTGCCATTCTGCCCTGTGGAGACCTGCCTGGACCAGAGAGGACACAAGTGGCCCTGTGGTGACCTCTCTGCCTGTGTCTTTGACACTGACAGGCCTTGGTCAACGCTTCTCTGTCCCCCATTCAGCGGGTGTGGAGGATGCTGCTTTGCTGGTCCCATGGGTAGGGCCTGGCTTTCAATGTGCTCATCCCTGTGTCAGGCATGCAGACCTCAGGGGACTCAGCAAGGGCCCTGCCTTGACCGTCCGTGGTGAGGGGGGAGCACCCATGGTTACGCACCTGTGAATTCAGCACCCCCAGTGTGACTGGCGGTACTGCTGGCACCTAAGGGGTCCCTGGTGAGGGCACACCACCTTCCAACAGGCAAGGCTGAGTGTGGAAAGGTCACTGTGCTGATACCCCTGCCCTGTCCCCTCCTCCCCTACCACAGACCCCTGAGGTGGAGTTGGACCCTCCAAGCCACTTCCCCTCTGGATCCGTACTAAAGCAAGTAGTCAAGCTGCTGCATTAGAGTGTAGGGCTCCTGGGCTTCATGTGCTCCTGAAGAAATAGACCATAAGCTGGAAAAGAGGCCTGAGGCCTGTCCACGCAGGCGGAAGAGCAGTGACCCCAGGCTGCCACGGGCATGGGCTCTCGGCCTCTGTTAAAACAGATAGCAGGGGATGGGACTGGGATACACCAGGGCTGGGCCTTAGGTTCAGGCTAATGCAGTGTGATGGGCTGAGCAGTCAAAGCAATTCTATGGTCCCTGAAGGCTGGCTCTTGCCTTGCGCAGAAGGGATTCTGCCATGAGGTGCGATCTGAGAGCCCCAGGTCCTGCCCTGCCTGACCCAGCCAAGGAGCTGAGGCAGTTGCGACCCAGGTCCAGTGGAGGCCACACCAGGCCCTGCCCACCCGAGCACAAACACCCTCCCCTCTTCCTGACACTTTTGGGAAGATTTCTGTTTTGTTGACAGCATCCCCAAATATGCTGGAGCTCTCATCTCTCCACAGCCTTTGACCTGGGACTGAGCTTGGCCAGGCTTCACTCCTGCCTGAGCCAGCCTTTTCCTTGGACTGCCTGCCCCATCCTTACTCCCACTTCTGTGCACTAGGCTGCTTATGCCCTCATCAGGCCCTTCAGTTCTTAAGATTCCGCCCCATTTTTCACTCCCCTGAGCCCACTCCCACTTCTGACACCTTCCCTTGAGGAAGACTTCGTCACCTCCACTTCCAGAGAGGACCCCGGAGACCCCCAAGAGCCTCCCCATAGCTCCCTTGGTTCAGGCTCTGAACCCCTGCCTTGGAGGAGGCAGTGGTCCTCCTATCCCCCATGGGCAGCTCCTCCCCCAGAGGCCCCCGCCCAGCCCCTGCCTCTCTTTCTGCTGCCTGCCTGACAGCCCCCCACTGACTTGCTGTCTTCCACCTCAACCCCACCTAGGTCTCTCTGAAATGCAGAATACAGGGACACACAGAACCACGCCTTCCCCTAGCTCACCTAACAGGAAGCACAGCCCCTGCTTCTCCTGGGAGGCAGGCATGGGGAGTGCTGCGTCCATGCACTGGCACCAGCACACTCCCTGGGTTCTGATCATTTGCATCATGAGCATCTTAACCTCCCGGCTACTCAGGAGCTCCGTATCTTCCCACCTCCAGGGCCTTGGGCACATCGCTGGGCCCTCCTAACGGCCCACCTAGGATGCTAGTGTGTCATGCTTCCCTCCTGCACCCCAGCCCACACTCATGGGCTCCCTTGTCTCAGACCCACCAAGGGACCAAGTTCCCCTCCACTGAAGCTCCAGCACTTCAGCACTGCCCACCCCTGCCTCCTGGTTCTGACTGTGCCTCCCCTCTTCCCCCACTGGCCCAGAGCAGAGAGTGACACACAGAGCAGGTGCCCAACACAGGCCAGTGTTCACAAAGGGCCCACACGTCTGCTCCACCAGGTCCCAGGTGTCCATGCAGTGAGCCAGTTCTCAGAAAAGGGAAGAGCGCTGAGGGGACACAGGACAGGTGGAGGGCAGGGCTTAGAGGGGGCGGAGATGGTCTAGCAGCACAGGGTCTGCCAGGGCCAGCGCAGCCAGGGGTCAGTGGGAGCCATGGAGCCGGGGCTGGGTGTCAGAGTGGACCCTGAGGGGAGCCCAGGACGGCCCAGCCTGCTCCCAGTGGGTCCACATGAGGTCTCAGGGAACCCCTCAGTTCCCTGTGTTTCCCTGTGAGCACTCCCACCAGGCCTGCTAGGGGGTTTCAAGCAGTACTTAGCTGTCTGAGGTGAGCTTCATGAGGGTGTGACCCAGTGTGGAGTAGGTGATGAAGGACACCCGCAGGTTAGGGCTGGAGAAGTATGAAGACAAAGTCAACAAGCAACCAGCAAGGGGGTGCATGTGAATTTCCCTGGTCCCATTCCAAGTGTTTTGCTTCGGGGACTCGTTTCCTGAACACTGGAAGTTCCTATAACTTAGTAAAGGATTCTGAGGCCTGTGGAGGTGTGGGGCCTTCCTGCTCCCTCCTTATACTCCCAACCCCCCAAAATCTCTCTGTCTCTCTGTCTCTCTGTCTCTCTCTCTCTCACACACACACACACACAGACACACACAGAGGCATGCACAAGAAGATAGATACTCATGTACTTCTGCATGAGCCTCCCAACTGGCCTCTTTTCTACTGTAAAATTCTCTGAGACTCACCCCTTTTCTCTCCTTGCCCACCTCCCCATGTCCTGCCCATCTCAAAGAAGTCATTCTACCTCTTTTCAGCCTTTCACACATCCCTCCCTTTTCTCTCCCTCCACTGTCTTCTGCCCCTTTGACCCTCATTATTTTTTCTCTCAGTGGCTACCATACGTCCCTAGCTGTGCTCTCTACTGCTCTTGGCTCTTGTTGCAAATCATTTTAACCACTCTTATCAGACTTTACTACGGGGAGGACCTCATGTATCATATCAGACACTTGCTCAAGAATCATCTAGAGTTCCCAATTACAGCGGAATTCTAAGCCCCTTGGCCTGGCATTATGAGCCTCAGTGGTTTTGGCTCCACAGTGCTCTGTCTAGACTCATCTCTCAGCCTTCCCTGAGTTAACGCTGCTCTCCAGTCAAATAGACCACTCCCTCCACAAGAAATCTCCTTGATCATTCTTCTACCCTCTTTTCCCCATTCTTTAGGATCTAGTTCAAAATTCCACATCCCCTAGAAAGTCATACTTGACTTTCAAAAGATAAGAATACTTGCTTTTTCCTTAAAGTTACTAGAAATTCCTTTTCACTTTTCTTTTAGCCCTTGGAACAATTTAACTGGGTGTTTGGTTACTGGTTTGCCTGTTTATTGATCTGTGCGGTCCTCAAGGGCAGACTGTGTCCCCTACAATGTGGCCTGACCCCAGGCAGGAGCCAAGAAAGCTGCTGAGACCTGATGGAACCAGCGTGATCTGTCCTTTCTGCTTCAGAACACCCCCCTGGACTCTGTGCTCCTGACCAAAGGGACTTCTGTGACCACCGAGTCTAAAGAGCTATGTACCCTGCCTGGCAGAAGAAAACACTAGCCGTCCTTTGTATACTTCTCCAATATTTCATCCACTACTATGTAAATGTCCTTCCAAATATCATTCGCCTTCTGTGACCTGAAAACAAAGAAGACCTGAGTCAGAGGGCTGAGGCACATCCATCCAGTGGGCAGTGTTTCTGCCTCTCGAGCTTCCAGCAGACACTTTGGCAAATCCTCCCCATCCCAGGTACCGAAAGGCTGCCACACTCCCTCAGTGACCTCAGTGGGTCACCCTGGTGGTGACTTTCACCACTGTGAGTGGTCGGGAGGGTAAACAACCAGACCCATGTGCAGGGGGATGAGGGTCTTTGTGTGGCAAAGCAGGATGGTTGATCATTTTACTTGGGGCTTTAAGACAAGGAAAGAGGGAGAATTCATTGGTTAGAAACGCCTCCAGTGCTTCTGACACGTTGGCTCTCGTTGTCCCTCTCGTATGGACACCCAACAGGTACCCTGGCCTCAGGCCAGGGAGCATGTGTTACTCAGACTGTTTTATTACCGTTTTTTTTCTCATCAGCCTGCAAAGTAAGCCTGGGACACTGCTGTCCTGACATCATGATACCCACCAGCAGGGAAAACTGCAGGCCCTTCCTGGTCTCCTTCAAGTTTTTTGCTCCCATTGTCTTTAACTTTAGTGCCAGGATGGAGACTGAGGGGGTGAGGGTGAGGAGTGTGCTGTGCTTTCAGATAAGCCTGGCCTATCCCACTGTAGCCATGCTCTCTGCTTACTCCTCACTGATGGCCTGGGGATGGGAAATGGGTGCATAGGGCCCATCCTTGGAAACCGTCAGCTCCTCTTCCCCTTTGCAGAATCCAGCAAGACTCAGTCCTGTCACACCCACTAGCCTCTGGGCTACTTCATCCAATGTCTAGGAGCTTTCCCCCTTTCCAGATGATTGCATAAGCAAATACCTTCCCTACTCTACCTCCCAGAATGTTTTGAGGATGACAGATGTGCAATAAAGGGCTCTGGGGACTGTAAAGTGCTTCAGTGATATTGGGAGCCAAACCACTGTTACTACTGAATGAGTAAAACGTATCCTCAGCCCCACGGAGGAGTTGAAAATGGAACCTAGGCAATCTGTCCAGTCTGAGGACACGCCCCTCCCTTTCCTTCCTTGAGGGCCAGAAGGTACAAAATGCACAACCCAGGTTTCCCAAGGCCACAAGCAGACAGACCCAACTGTTCATCATGTGCACACAAACGGTAATGTGGGTCTCCAAGTTGTCAAAGAAAGAAGCAAAACATTTAGAACCAGCAAAGCAAAGGACTTTCTAAGCAGTGATACTAGGAGAATGCCTAACAGATGACATAGCCATCTCCCTGGGGCCCAGGAAAAATAGAAGTCATTCGGGTAAATAACAAAACAAAACAAACACCAAACAAACCCAGAAATCCCAGTGAGCTTCTTCCAAGTGCTGACAAGACAGCTTCTAGCAATCACCTGCCCCTCGAGCTGTTTAAGGGACGTGCAGGTCACAGATCCAGGTCAAGCTGATGGAGAGACTGACAACCATCCAGAAACTCTATGGTGCTTTGTTTACTTTCCAAATATAAATGTTCCCGGGAACAAAGGCCTGGGGCACTTATTCTAACTCAGGAACAAAGAGGCCACAGAGGTGTGTTCCTTGGGTCTAATCAAGACTGTTCTTGTCTCCCCTCTGTCAGAGGCTGGGTTCCTTTGGACTACTTCCTGTCATCAGTGGTCCTGTGGACAGAGGTGCCCTGAGGAGCACCCGGGCCAGGCAGGAGAGCCACTCACGCGTCCACTATGAAGTATAGGTCAAAGGCACCCTTGCAGGATTTCAGCTTCTCCCAGTTGTTTCTGTGATGGCTGGTGCCCAGGTGGAAGCTTCTGTTGTTTGGGAGGTGGTGCAAGGATCTCCCTGGGCACAGCTGTAGAGGCTGTAGTGCCAGCATCAGGAAGAGCATGGAGCCCAGCATCCTGGGCCCAACATTCCCCATTTTCTTGGCCAGCCCCCGTTGTCCCACTGGACCCTGGCCACTTCAGGCCATCTCAGGCTGGGGCATGTGCTACCTCCTCTGGTTCCCAGGAACCACTCCTCCTCCAGCCCTTTCACTAAGGTGCACTGGTGCTCTAAGCCTCCCCTGGTATCTGCCCTCAGGGCAGAAGAGGCAAGAGGCTGGCCTCGGGGAATGTCCTCACTACCTGCATAATCCTCCTCTGTGATGTCCCTTATGATGGACAGGAAGGTTGGCATGGTGGCTTTGTGGCCCGCAGGTCTGCTCAGTGTCCTGCTATTGACAATCCCAGTGGGGTGTCATGGGTGGGAGTGAGATGAAGCGTCCATTTGTTCTTTATCCCAATCCCTCTCAGGTGGCCATTAAATTCCTCGGGAAACCCTGCCTTTCTGTCAACTGAAAGAAGGCAGCTGAGGTGGCTTAGATCAGGGCATCACTGTTGGGTCAAGGAATTGGGAGCCTAGAGTGCTGCAGTGGTCACTCGTGTGACCCAGTGGATGGAAGGGTCTACAAGTGGAGGAAGGCCTGTAAGGATGTCAAAGTCCTTTGTGAATGCGAGACATTGCAGTTATCTTCTTCTGTGTAGCAAATCACCCCAAACTCAGTCGCATAAAACAAGAACTATTTTATTATTCTCCTGGGTTCTGTGACCAGAAATCAGAGAAGGCTGAGTGGCAATGGTTTGTCTCTGTTCTATGTGGGCATACACAACTCTAAGTCAAAAGTGATTAAAAAGCCAAGACTGTGAACATAAAACTTCTTAGAATACCTTAACCAATTGATTTTATTACCTTCATTTTTATATGCATAAAAGAAGAGTGATATATGCTAAAATCCTTCTCTAGTAAGCTCAGATATTTCAACTTGTAAACCATAAATTGGAAGGGATCTAAAGCATTTTGGGAGCGGTATTTAAAATAATATAATATTTTAAATAAATGGTGTTTTGGAATTGAGACAATTAATTGGTGTACCTTTCCCAATAGCCTATTAGGTTTTCCTTGCTTCCTATTCTTCATGACACTTGGTATTGTCCTATTTTTATATATTTTCCTATTGATTGAGCATCTGTTTTTGGTCTTAATTTGCATTCTTCTCATTACTAATGGGATTGGTCTTCTGTTCTAGAGACTTAGGGTCCTTTCTGAAGGAGGTAACAGGTGTCAGGGCCTGTTCCAATTAATTCTTGAGTTTTATGTGCTTGGTGAGCTTGGAATGTGAACCTACATGTGGTTAGCAGGCTTTTACAGAGAATGTTCGTGTATATGAACCCCATGTGTTGGTACCCAGAGTTGAAAGTCCCAGTCATGACTTTTCTTACACCCCTGTCCTCATCAGACACTTCTTGATGATTCTGAGAGTCGGCTTCTATCAGAAAAGCAACTGCACAGGATCCTCCCCACACTGATACAGGGACCTTCTCGGGGGGAGAGAGGGCACCCTTGTCAAGTTCCAGATCTCAGGGAGAAGCTGTCCCCATTGAACCACTGTGGGTAAGGTTAGCTGAGAGAATGTGTGCGGATGCCTTTTGTCAGGCTGTTCCTGTTTTGATGCTGGACTTGAACTTATGACAACTTTTTTCTTCATTCATTGAGATAATCATATTTTCCTTCTCCATTTTGCTGATGTGGTCAATTATATTGATATTTCAAACCTGAATCAGACTTGCATTTCCGGGGTGATCCCTAATTGGTCTTGATGTATTGCCCTTTTTATACATTGCTGTATTTCATTTCTTAGTATTATGATCAGGGATTAAAAAATATCTTTTATTATTTCTTAATTATATTTTTGGTTTTGAGTTTTAAAAAAGTAATTACTCCAGCTTCATCCCAGCTGGAGTCATACGTTGGTAGATTTGGAAAGGACTGTGGAGATAAGTTAGCCCAACCCCAGTTTATTGATGGGCAACTGAGGCTGAGAGAGATGGAATAGTCAGTTCAGGGTCACTCACTGGATTGATATGGCCACTTCTGTCTCTTCTAGGAACATTGACTGTCATTAATCTCTGATGTCAATGGCATCTCCTTGGAGGAATCAGTCTGGAAAGGATGTTAGGAGAGGCTCAGATGTCCCTGGTGGCACAGTTTGGACATCCTTTGAGGATAAAATGGCAAATGAAACCCAGGGTCACACAGGAGTGGGATGAAGGGTAACACTGGCATGTGCTTCCTCAGGAGCTGTTGAAAGCTCAGAGGTTAGACATAGAATCTGACTTTTATTCTTTTTCTTTTTTCTTTTGTGGTATGCGGGCCTCTCGCTGTTGTGGCCTCTCCCGTTGCGGAGCACAGGCTCCGGACGCGCAGGCCCAGCGGCCATGGCTCACGGGCCCAGCCGCTCCGCGGCATGTGGGATCTTCCCGGACCGGGGCATGAACCCGTGTCCCCTGCATCGGCAGGCAGACTCTCCACCACTGTGCCACCAGGGAAGCCCTAGAATGTGACTTTTTGATGGGCCAAAAGTTTGGGAGAAGTTGGAAAGAAGGCAGGAAAAGGAGACCTAAACCCTCAACATGCCCTCATTTGGTGTTTGGGTCACATGGTTGACTTTTTGTTTACCTCTGGGGGCTCTGGGAGGGCGACATGGCCAGTGCAACCAAAGCAGGCTTGGGGACACACACTTGGGTTTCAATCCCAGCTGCGCCTCATCCTTGCAGGCGACATGGGGCAAGATGCTTAGTATTGCAGGACTTGGGTCCTCTTCATCTGTGAAAGAGGGTGATGACCCTCCAGGTGTGTTGAAGATGGAAGGAGGTGACATATGCAAAACATGTGTCACAGACTCCTGTTGTCAAGATAGTGAGAAGGAGGGCAGGCCCCTGTGCTTCCTTTTACAGGTGGGGCAGGAGGCGGGGCGAGAGGAAGGAGCTAAGTTGGACTCAAGTGATGTTCCTGTGAGGAGGGAGCGGAGCTGTCCCCTCCTCACGGTCCTCCCGGGCTCAGGAGACGTATTTGTTAATGATGAAAACTCGGAACACTCAGCTGAGTGTGGTCCAGCAAACCTCTCACAAGCTGAGGGGGCGCTTGAAGATGGGTTTGCAAGCCTCAAGAACTTGCTGGTGGAGCAGATCAGGGAAGGGCAGGGATGAATGTCTTCCCAGAAGGGCTGATGGCTCCCTTTCCTCCTGGGTGCCACCCTCACTTAGGGCCATTGTGTGTCTCCCCTGCAGCCGTGAGCGCCTCAAGGGCAAAGCAGAAGCTGATTCACCTGTTAGTGCCCAACAGGTTGTCCCAAGAGGGCATTTGACAGTTGATGGGTGAGCAGAGCAGAAGCAAGTGTATGAACATGTGAAGAACAGTTGTGATCATTTCAGGAGAGTGGAGAGGGAGACCCACACTTGGTGCAGGGGCAGGGCCTGGTGGATAGATGGCTGCCCCCAGGTGTGGGAGCAGGCAACAGGAACAGCTCCAGACCCAAGCCACCATGTCTGGATGTTACTGTCCAGCTTTTCCCCTCTGGTCACCTGTGCTGCACCAGCTCCTGTGTCCAAGCACATCTGATGATTTGTGAGGAAAGGTGGCATGCAGAGCAGCAAGGAAAATAATGTGCTGTGAATCAGGGTGCAAGCATATTAGAGTTGTCAACCAAGTCCAAACTGACTGGTGGAAGCCTTGTGTAAGTACAGCAGCTGCTGCCTGGAGGTTGACAGATGTGGGGCAGTACTGAGCCTGGCCTCTGGGTGGCAGAGTTGTGCGGTGTGGTCCCTCCTCTGTTTTGGAATCCTGAAGGTGAAAGCAGGTGGCATTGCGCTCTGAGTCAGGGTGAGTTGCTGCATCTATAGCAGTCTGGGTTCTTTAGATACCAACAACAAAGACCGACTCTGGCCACCTTAGTCAAGAAGATGAGTTAGAAGGTTTTGGTGAGGTTGAGAAGAGATGGGAGAGGAGAGAATAGATCCCAGCATCAAAGGGAGGACTGGAGAACTAATCTTGGAAAAATACAGGGCTTGAGCTGCTTCAGAGAGTCTGGTAATCCCCTCAAACTGAAATTAGGTGTTCTTAGGAAGGATGATGGCAGCATAAATTCAAACCAAACCATCGGATGTCTGCTTTACTCTCATAGTTAGCATGTAATCCTGCCTTGCCATTTGCTGGTTTGAGAATCTGGGTACAAAAGAGTGCCCTTAAGTCCGCTGCAGCCAACACTTCCTGAGAGTGTGCTACTAGCCACCTCATGAAGCCCTGTGGGGTACACAGATAAACAGACACGCAGTCTTTCTCCAGGAGGAGAGGATCAGGCTGGGTCATAGCAAGGACAGTGTTGGGGCCCCAGCAGGCTCCACACACCCTGAGCTTTGGCTCTGCAACCCTGACAGCAAACCTGGCAGTCCTCACACAGGATAAATTTGCTAGCTGTGGAAGGGCATAGCACTGGATTCTAATTTCTATTGGGGATAAAAGTAGTCCTCTCTCAGCCTTCAGTTTAGGTACTGGCCCCTGGAGTGTGGGCAGAACTTTTGTGAGTCTCTGCACTGGGGATCAGGACCCCTGACTTGCGCCCCTGCTCTACCTGCTCTTTCTGGCAGGCGATTATGAGTACCTTCAGCCCGCCATCTGGACTGTGACCCGGGCAGGGCATCAGATGGGGGGTGGATGCCTGCTCCCACCTCTCAGGGGAGCCTGAGGACATGAGGGTTAATGAAGATAAGCTGTTCTGAGGTCTGTAGAGAAAGCTGTGCAAGTTGATGGCTCTTACTGTGACCCTCTTCCTTTTCCCTCCCCTGACGCACTCAGTGGGGATGGAGTCACAGGTGGGTCTGGATGGCTTAGTATGAATAGAAGGGTATCATTTAGGGGTGGCTCTGTGTCCTACTAAACTTGTGTCCCTCAACATTTTCCTCATGACTGGAGGATGCCTAGACCTTCTTTGCCTGTGCTATTTTCACCATTGCTTCTTGGAAAACTCCTATTCATCCATCAAACTCCAGAGCTAATGTCACCTCCTTGATGGGGCATTTCTTAGGTAGCACATTATTAGTGACTATTCATCCCTGATCCTACAACAGTTTTCCCACACCGTTAACACAGGCTTCAGTAGATCCTACTATAACTAGGCTTTCTTCCTCTTACTGAATGTGCAGTAGTGGCTCCACTGTATTCATCTTTTTATCTACAGGCTGAGCAGACATTTGTATTTGTTGAATAAATGAATGAAAATCACCCCTAAGAGATATGGAATGGGTTTCTGTGTCCGGACCATATGCCTTGCTCATAAACAGTCCTTGCAAAACACTCGTGATTGAATTCTCACTTTTTAACTGCCTTGCACCTGCTTTTGCAGTTCCCTCTGACTTCTCTTTTTGTATTCTATTTTCTTCCTGGCCTTTGGAGGATTTCCTGCCCCCTTTCTAATACCAGGAGGGTGTCTCTGGTATTCCAGTGCCCAGAATTCCTAATATTTGGGTCTCATGGGTGGTGTGCTGGTAAATGTTCAATAATTGGCTCTCAGCATGTAGTTACAACAGGAATGTCAGATGGTATTTTCATTTGTGGTAAAGTTAACATGAAAATGAAACAATGAAGACAGCTGTCTAAATTTCACTTGTTTCTCAGTGCTTTGAGTGATGTCTTTTTCAAAATAGAGAATAGTTTAACAGTTGATGAATATTCTTTCAAATTTTTGCACTAATCACAATGGAAAGAATTCAGACAGGACATAATTTTTAGTTTAAACTGAATTGACTTTTCACCCTCACATTCTTAAGTCCAGATAAACAATGAACCAAGAAATGAAGCCCCGATTTATAGCATATGCCATAGATGCCCCCATCATGGCTGACTTGATGTCATTAGATGTGGAGTGGGGGAGAAATGCACAGGAGCAGGGCACCACAGCCCACATACAGGCCCAACAGTTGTGGTACCATCGGCAGCAAGATATTCAATAGTGAAAACTAGTAAAAGAATTAGGAATGGTGAGTTTGGGATATTTATTGTGTTTATATAATTTATTAATAGTTTACTTAATGTGGTTTTTGATAATGCCTGTGTTAAAACAGCTAGCTCACAAAATTCCTGAAAATCTCACAAGGCACTATGGCTGGCTCTGGCCGACCACTGGCCACATGCCACAAAAAATTGTTTACTCAAAGAGAGTTGAGGGGAGAGAGGACACTTTTGGGGGACAGAGTTGCATGTATGTGTCCCCTCAGCCTCTGCATGTGGTGAGCTGTACTCAATGCCACAGTGACAGGTTCTGTCTGTTGGTTCAGTCAACCTGTGTATGTCGTCCCTTCTACTTGGCTTTCCTGCACCATAGTGGTGGAAAAGCTAAATGTACATTTTATAGACCCCTTGCAGTGAGGACATGGGCTTTTGACATGGATCCCTCCAAGCATCTCCACCCATCAGTGCACCTGGATAGGAATTCCAAAAGGTGTGAGGTGATATCTCATTGTGGTTTTGATTTGCATTTTCCTAATGAGTAGGATGTTGAACATCCTTTAATGTATTAATCTATCACATTTATTGTTTTGTGTATGTTGAACCATGCTTGCATTCCAGGGTAGAATCCCACTTGATTATGGTGTATGATCCTTTAAATGGTTCACTAGTACTTTGTTGAGATTTTTTCCATTATATTCACAGGGATATTGGTCTCTAGTTTTCCTTCCTTAAATGTCCTTTTCTGGCTTTGGATTCAGAGTTGTGCTGGCCTTGTAAAGTGTCTTTGGTAGTGTTTCTTCCTCTTCATTTTTTGCAGAAAAGCTTGAGAAAGGTTGGTGTTCATTCTTCTTTAAACATTTGTAGAATGTACTAGTATAACCATCTGGTTCTGAGCTTTTCTTTGTTGGAATGTTTTTGATTACTAATTGAATCTCCTTACTCATTATTGGTCTGTTAAGATTTTCTGTTTCTTCAGGATTTAGTCTTGGTGGATTGTACTTTCTAGGACTTTCCCCATTTCTTCAATATTGTCCGATTTGTTGATGTACAGTTGTTAAATAGTAGAGTTTTATAATTAATTTTGGTAATATCAGTTTTCATGTCTTCTCCTTCATTTATAATTTTATCAATTTGGTTTCTCTTTCTTTTACTTGCTTAGTCTAAACTATTGTCAATTTACTTTATGTTCTCCAGAAAACTAACTCTTCATTTTGTTAATCTTTTATATTGTTTTCTTGTTTTGTATTTCATTTATTTCTGCTCCAATCTTTATTATTTTCTTCCTTCTACTAACTTTGTGCTTTTTAAAATAGTTCTTTAGGTTAAAATATTTTTTCCCTTAAAATATGCATTTACTTCTATAAATTTCCTCCTTAGAAATGTTTTTGTTGCAAACTGCATGATCTGGTTTACATACTGTGTTTGCCTTTTCAAGATATTTGTTTTTAAAAAAGTCTTCTCTGGTCCACTGGTTGCTCAGGCATGCGTTGTTTAATTTTCATGTAATTTAGCATCTTCCAGCTTTCGTCACGATATTCATTCCTACTTTCATACAATTGTAGTTGGAGAAAATGCATGGCATGATATCAGTCTTCTTAAATTTATCGAGACTTGCCTGTGGCCTAAAATATGACGTATCGTAGAAAATGGTCCATAGGTGCTTGAGAAAATTGTATATTCTGCTGCTGTTGTATGAAATGAAATGTGTATACCTTTTAGGTCTCTTTTGGTCTATAATTTTGTTCAAGTCTGCTGCTTCCTTATCATTTCTCTATCTGGATGATCCTTCCATTGTTTACAGTGGTTATTAAAGTCCTCACTTATTTTTGTGTTTTTTTTTGCCTTTTGTTCTGTTAATAATTGCTTTATATACTTAAGTTCTCTGATATTGAGTGCATATATATATACGTGCAATTGCAATGTTTTCTTGATGGGTTGTCATTGTTTTTTTTTTTTTTTATCATTATATAATGACCTTCTTTGTCCCTGGAGCATTTTTAGCTCAAAGTCTATGTCGTCTGATGTAAGTATAGATATCAATGCTGTCTTCTGGTTACCATTTGCTTGAGCATCTTTTTCCATTCCATGACTGTTAGTCTTTGGGTGTCTTTAAAACTAAAGTAATTCTATAGTGGGGAGCATATTTCTGGACCATTCAGCTATTTTATGTGTTTCTATTGAATTTAATTTTTTTTATATTTAATTATTGATATGTAAATACTTACAATTGCCATTTTGTTAATTTTTTCAAGTGTTTTATAGGTCCATTTTCCCTAGCTTCTTATCTTCCTGTCTTTTGCTAATTGATGACTCTTTGTAGTGGGTATGCTTAGATTCCTCTTTTATCATCTTTTTTATATCTACCAGAGGTTTTCTCTTTATGGTTATCATGAAGCCTACCTAAAATATATTTATAACATCCTATTCTAAGCTGATAACAACATTGATAGCATACATAGATTTTCCCTTTATTTCTCCATCCTACACGTTAGGTTACCAGTATGACAATTTATATATTTCAATGTTTCATATCCAGTAAGATATTATTGTAGTTATGGTTGTTTAATACATTTTAAACTCTTAACTAGTGTTCTAAGTGAATTACACACCAAAATTACAACATTACAGGGTCTGATTTTGACAATATGTGTCATTAGCGGTCAGTTTTACAAACTTCTTATGTTTTCACAATGCTAATTATTATGCATTTATTTCTGCTTGATGAAATTCCTGTCAAAATTCTTGTACAGCAGGTCTTCTGGTGATGAACTCTTTCCGTTTTCTTTGTTTAGATATATTTTCAATCTCTTTCTTCATTTCTGAAGAACAGATTTGCTGGGTACAATATTCTTCGACAGAATTTTTTTATTCTTTCTGTACTTGAATACATCACCCCTCTCTCTCCTGGACTACAAAGTTTGTATTGGGAAGTCCCTCTAAATTCTTATGGTGGTGACTTACATGTGGTGACTCATTTTTCTCTTGTTGCTTTCAAAATTCCCTGTGTCTTTGACCATAGACAATTTACGTACAATGTGATTTCCCATAGCCATTGCAGATTCAACTTATTTGGGATTCTTTGTGCTTCATCAATTTGGATGTACATCTCTCATTCCATGTTTGGTAAGTGTTGAAGTCTTTTGTTTCAAACATACTTTTCTCTTCCTCTTCTCATATGGGACTCCCATAATTCACTCTTGTTTCTGTTTGTAATGTCCCATAGTGTTTCTTTACTCTTAAATTCATTTTTCTTTTCACTCCTGTGGCAGGGTAACTTCAAGTGACGTATCTTTTAGTTCACTGATTCTTTCTTCTGCTTGCTCGAGTTTGTTGTTGAATCTCTTTATTATATTCTTCAGTACAGTCATTGTATTCTTCAGCTCTAGTTTCCAGTTGTTCTTTTGATGGTTTCTATTACTTTGTTGAACATCTCATTTTGTTGATACATTTTCTTCCTGAATTTTATGAATTTGTGTGTCTATGTGTGTTTCTTGTATTTCACTAAACTATTTCAAGAAGATTATTTTGAATTCTCTCTACAAGAGTCCATAGATCTCTGTTTCTTTAGAGAGTTTATTCTTTTCATCATCTCATGTTTCCTTGATTCTTCATGGTCCCTGATTTGTTGCATTGGTATGTGCACTGGTATTGGAGTAAGCAGTCTCTTCTTCCCTTCTTGGACTCTGTGGTCCATGTGTTGCTTCATCTTCACATATATATTCTGTGATTTTCACAGTGAATTCTTGCCTATTGAGAGTCCTCTGGCATGTAAGTGTGGAAGGAAACCTGATCATGTTTTCAAAGTATTCTTTAGGAGGGATCTGATAAATTGGGAGGTCTGTGTCACCAGAGGAGCTGATGGGAAATTGGGACCCTGCAATTACCTTAATATTATGAGAAATATTAAGGTACAGGAAGGGAACTTACACTTCTGAAGGAGGTGGTAGGTTTGAGGACCTTTTTTTAACAGTGTCTTGGAGATTACATGGGTGGTGGCCTTGGATGTTAACCTACACGTGGTCAGCAGTTTACAGAGAATTCTCAAGTGTGGCAACCCCAAGTCCTGATGTCCAGAGCTGAAAGGCCCAGTCATGATTTCTTCTAACACCTTGGTCCTCACTGCACAGTTCTTGATGTCTCTGAGCTCATCATCCTCTCCCTCCCTGGGGCAGAGGAGGAAGACATTAACTACTGGGCCCCTGAGTCTTTACAAGTGACCTGGCACTGTTCTGAGCATACTGTAGCAGTTACTATCACCCTCTTGGCACCCTGTAGAGGGGACACCATTATCCATCTTTTCAGTGAGAAATTGAAGCACAGGGAGATTAAGTAACTTGCCCAGGAGATTAAGTAACAGCAAGTGAGTAATGGACACCAGACTGTATTCATACATCAAAGATATTTGGGGCTTTTTGGAAAGAGCATATTTTGGCTAAAACCCCATGTATCTCAACCCATGGTGACAGATGAAGACCTGCCTGTGGGGAATGAGACTCATCATGTCTACATCCACAGGACACCAGGGTGCTTTGTCCTGGCAGGAGCAGTAGACCTGCATCTCATACAGTGGAGCAGTGCTCACCAGGAAACAAACTCTCTTGCTAATCAACAACAAATCCCAACTCCTTTTGACTGTAAACCAAAACACAATATATGTGTCCAATTCAGTACAAAAGGGGCTCTTAACAATTTTGTGTTTTTGGTGCTTTAGATGTTGGGCTATGGGGGTGGGAGTGACAAAGTACTTCTGCAGAGGTTCTGGGCAGTAGGAGGGATTAGCGGCAGCATCCTGGAGAGTGACTGAGGGCATATGGGTGGGAGATGTTGACCATGTGAACAGCAGTTACTGAGGGGGAAGCACTCCTGGCCGGGTTGAAGGCAGATATTTGGGCTGCAGAACATTTGTGTGCAGTGGGGATTCCATAAGGTGAAGTTGGTGCACCGGCCCTGTGTGAGGAAGAGTAGAGAGAGAAGGTCACTGAAAAGCCATTGGAATTGGGATCAGAAAGCTGTGCTTTCCTTGGCTCAAGGGGATTAGGCTCAGTACCTGTCAGGATCCCCAGGGTGAGCCTTTGTTGATGCCCTTCCTCTTCCTAGGTCCTGGCCTCCAGCCTGCGCTTCTAATTCTAGACTCTCTTCAGATATTAGACATATGCCCTCCCTTCCCTATGGAGCCCCATTGTTGTGACTCTGGACTCCCTTTGCTCTGGTGTTGAACTTGCCTGCTCCCCTCTGCACTGGGAGCCTGGTTAGCAAGGACAAGGGCTTATTGCCACTGTAGCCCCAGCATTGCCCAGGCTCTCTTGATGAGTATGTGCCGAAGGCATGGGTTCTCATTGCAACACTTAGGCTGGGGTTGAGTCCAAAGTGCAAGGGCAGGTGACGGCGCCCTCAGATGGGTGATGGGCTCTGGAGACAACAGCACATACAGACCCCTTGGTTTAGGTAGAGATTGATGCGGACCCTTTGGGACACCATAATCTGTCTGCAGCATCACAGGGAGGGTGGTGAGCACACTGACCAGCTGACAGCATCTAAGGGCAGCCCTGGACTGGATCTGTCAATGGGACTCCAGGACCTCTGGACTTTGGGTTATTCGGACTCACCTGGACACTTTCTTAACCTCACCAAAAGCTGACCTAGCATTCTTCATAACTGCATTATTTGTTCAGTGGCATTTTATTATTTTATCCCTGCTTTTGTTAAAAAAAAAAGGTAAGGCTTGGAGCGTTTCAGAAACTAGACTAACTTTGCAGATTTAGTAACAGGTTGAAGTCAGTACTTTCCTACAATCACTCCTGAAAATGCCAAAGGGACCTTTCCCCATCCCTGCACAGTGCCCCGCAAAGCAGATCTCTGTGCCCTATATTGTCAGATCCAAAATGCCTCCTTGTGTCACAGAAATGACCTAAAGCCTCTACACAGGAGCACGTGTAACTACAAGTGCCCATTCATTCATTCATTCATTCATCATCAGAGGGCTCAGTGTGTGTGGACCACGTGCATCGGAACAACTGGATTTGGTGCCCTCGCAACACTCTGACCTGCAGGACTGGTGTGCCTCTGTCCCCCACACCCTATTAGGTGACACTGGGTATCCTGTGAACATCTTGACCATTGGATTGATGAGGACAGTACTTGATTTCCAGCCTTTCAATTCACCAAGCCCTACAGCCCCAGGGCATACCCACTGGCTGTTTCCTCCTTTTGGAAGGACCTCTCTGGATTTATTTTTATCAGTTATTTCTCAGCTTAACTGTCACTCTCTCACAGATTCTGATCTGGCCAAACAGGCACTCACTGAGATATTCATGACTTTCAAGTGTCTAGAGAGCTGTCTAGAGACAGGTGGAGAATGGGGCTTCTGTGCAAGCAAGGCTGGGACTCAGAGCTCGATTCAGACCCAGAGCCGGTAACCAAGCTGCAGAAGGAGCCCCGACACCACTGTCACCAGACAGTGTCTCTGCTGGATGTGAGCATGCCTCAGGTATGTCATCAGCAGTGTCCAAGAGACTTTCAGGCCTATCCAGAACTTCTAAATGCCCAACTGTCCAGCCACCAAGAGCCAGTGTTTTCCTGATTCAGGGAATGTGGTCAGTACACACCTCACTGCAGATCTTGGGACTGCAACATCCTCCAGGCCCCTGGCCCGGTCTGTACAAAAGGTCTGATAATGGGGACACCAGGAATATGATGCCCAGGCCGGTGCTTCCCAAGAGAACCAGGAGCAAGGCCCTCCTCGGATCTGGAGGCCTGAGAAGGGCAGCTCTCTGACGGTTTGGGGGTAACCATCATGAGACCATGAGTGCCGAACCGAATGGGGGACAGAGCGGTGAGAAGGGTGGAGCCAGGCTCAGAATTCAAGTCCCGCTCTGCTGCTCCCACCCTTTGAGAGCTGGGACAAGTCACTCAGCCTCTCTGTGGGTCAGACCTGCCTCCATAAAGCTGGGATCTACCAGTACAGTAGTATCTACCTGTACATTCACTGGGAGGATTAAAGCAGTGAGAACATGTAAACTTCTTGAGCAACTGACCCACAGAAAGGATACAATAAAATTACCTATCATTATTATTATTAAATAACAAGGATGACAAGTGGAGAAATTGGGCTTCTCCACATTGTCACAGGCACTGACACAAGGAGGGCATCTTTACTAGCTGGTAAAACCAGTCAGTGTTGACCAGACAACATTTGGGAGGGGTTTCACCATGTCCTCTGCCACTCCTGCAGCTGAGTGAGCAGCCCAGGAGGGTCTCATGGATGGGGTGCAGCCAGCAGTCCCACAGGGTCGGGTAGGCAGTGGGGAGGGACGATGGACGGGAGTCCAATAGGCCTCTCCAGCCCTTTTCGCTTAAGATTGCAATTTCTGGGCATTGCTTTGGAGAAGAAAGGTCCTGACATCCTTGAGACGAGGACGCAGGGGAAATGCACGGTCACCATGTTGAGTATCGTCTGGAAGCTCATGAGCTCCAGGTCTCCACGCCTTGGGCGTTCCTCTCGGCACATGCCCGGAGAGGGCTCTCTGACCCACAGTCCCGGGGGCAACTGTCAAGGGCAAAAGCAAGACCCCAGCCCACGGGGAGCATCCCTGTGCCCTGCTTACCATGTCCCTGGGCGGACAGCACGTCAATGGCAGCTGGCTGCAGTGCTGGACAAATTCACAAAAAGTATCCAGTTTTCCCTGAAAAGCAGATGTGGTAGTGAGGAAGCTACAGGCATAGATGCTGCCCCCAGATGGGTGGTGTCCCCTCTGTCTCCCATGGCTTCCCACGGCTGTGTCCCCACAAACTGGCTGAGACAGCACTGCAGCCATCACCTGGGGCAGGGGGCTTAAAAGCCTTCTGTGTTTGTTGGGAGCTCGTCACTGTGGGTCACAGATAGTTTTGGATTCTGGAACAAATCAGTACTTTTGGTGTAGGAGGAGAAGTCGGGGCTACTTTTGAAAAAAGTGTCAAAGTTTGGAGGAGATATGCAGTAGCCAAGGAGAGGTCCTCAAGGAGAAAGGTGAGGCGTCATGGGGACTGGGCAGTAGCTTGAAGAAGAGGGAAGAGGGCCTGCTTTTGGGGGGCTCAGAGGGAGAAGGCAGGGAAGAGACCCAGTCCCTGCTCAGGGGGGAGGGTCCTGAAATGGGGGGGAAAGAGAGAGATGAGGAAACCAAAGAACAGGTGAAAACGTGGACGTGGTGTGGGCGGAAGGTGGGGCCGGGCCTGCGGCAGGAACGAGCCTGTGGCAGGTGCTTCCTCCCTCTCTGGAAGGTGAGCTCTGGCTTCTCCGTGCCCTCACACTGACTCTCAGGGGAGATGCGGGGCCCGCCCTCCGGCTGCCATTTGAAGCTCCCAGGAGGACCAATGGATCCCACAGCGACAGAGGCAGCACCAGGGGGAGGAAGTCAAAGCTGAACCCAGAGATGGTGGGGTCTTTCTTCCTCACACCTGCCACCTGGGGCCCTCTTCGTCCTTGTCATCTCTCAGCCCCCTGCCAGCTGGGGTCACAGTCACCTGGGGGAGGGAAGTGTCCTCCAAGTGGCCCTTGTCACCCCATCTCAAGGGCCTCAAGGACAATGCGGTGAGCTCTCTCCCTCCCTCACTGAGCAGACAGGAGCCATAGCCACTCCCAGGTAGTTTGATGCTGGTAAGATCTTGGCTCAGAAGTTTCTTTTCTTTTTCATTTTTTTTTTCCCCTGACCGGTGTGTGTCTTTGTCATTATATGTTTTCAGTCATCCAGTCACTGGCCAGTGAAACCAAGGACATTGCCAGAGCTGATGACAACCTCTATGAGAATCAGGAATTGGCCGGCTGTGAGTCAGCCCCCAACATCCAGAAACCTGGGCCCATCCCAAGGCGAGGTCCCTGGTGCTGGCACTGCCTGGAGGCAGGGGGCACCTGAGCCTTCAGCTCTTTGTCCTCCCCTGGGCCATTAGGGTCGGGAGGGCCTCTGGTTTTTCTCTGTCACCGAGGGGTGGGAGACCAGAGCCCATAAAGCTCATCTCCATGCAAGCCAGGTGTTTTAGGCCCAAGTCTGTGTGCATTGAACTGGCTCCCCCTCCTCCAAACCCCCAGCCCTGAGGGGCTCATCCCTCCCTTCCTAAGTTGGCTTGTCACCTCCATCTGTTTTATCCTGTCTTCTTGGCACCCAGAGCAGGAGACAATAATCGTGGTCTGTACAGGGCATGGATTCTAGAAAGAGAAATAAATTGCAGGCTTTCTTGTCTGGCAGCTCCTGGGTGCAGACACACGACATCTGTTGCCTGGGCTCCTGTCAAGTACTGGCCACTCAGCAAATGTTTGTTTGAGAATCAAGGACAAATGAGCAGGACCCGGCACAGTAAGAGAGTGGCCTCCATGTGAAAAACACACCAACTCCTTTTGGTTTACAAAGATGGCTCTTTTCCAAATATCAACAAACTCTATCCTGTCCCCTTGGTTCCTGGCAGCCACCCTTGTAGGAGAAGCTGGGCGTGAGGCTGTGCCATGTGATGGAGGCGGGCAGGGGTGGGGGCATTAGTAGGTGACAGGGCTGTATTCACCCGACTCTGGCAGATCCAGCCTCCCCAGGCCACACTGCAGCCAGTGTAGACGTCAGCCCAGGCAGTGATCCTGTTTCCCACCAGATCTCAGGCCCAGCTCCCCCGTCTGGGGACATGGCACCCCTGCTCTAACTACTTCTTATGCGCCCTGGGTTGGGCCCCACCCCGGGTCAGCCCCAGCCTCCTCACCTGACCCTTGGTCCCTGTGCTCACCTGCGCTATGCCCCAACAGCTCAAAGTCAGGTTAGGGTTTCCTCCACCCTCCCCAGTCCCCGGTCCCTAAAGGCCAACCCTGCCACGACCCTCATCCTGACATGAGCCAGGGATGAAGAACAAGGAAATGGAGCCCAGCATACATCAGAGCCCGGGGATTGGGACCAGGTCCCTGAAACCTGAGGATCCTTTTCCAACTGCTAGCGTGAGTCCTGGGAAGGTTCAGTCTACAAAGAGTCTTTTGGGAGTTGAGAAAAGCCATTTATATCAGGAGGGACCATAGCTGTTTCTGAAATAGGCTACCCCATGTTGCTGATTCAGTGATAAAGGCCCTGGTGCAGGCTGTCTTCGGAGGTGGGGAACCGCGTTGTCTGGGTGACATTTTGTGAGTCTCAGGTCCTCTCTGGGGTCCCTCCCTGCCCTCTGTCACCCTCTTCTTTCTGCCACCTCTCTCTGCCCAGGTAGGTGGGAGCGGGAGGGGTGGGGGACGGCATCTCCCCATACATGTCAGAGGGCCTCTCTGTGCAGGTCAGTGTGGGCATCAAGTATGCTGACAATATCACTACGAAACACACCACTTACTTTTTCTGGTTTCTGGGCTGGTGGTGGCTCCTTGACGATCTAGGATGTTAAAGAGACATAAACACAGGCTGGAAGGGGCATGGAGGGCTCTGGCTCAGCTATGCAGACAGAAGGGGACCCCGCTCGGCAGAAGTAAGGGATCAAAACATGGGCTTTGGGGTGTCATCCTAGGTGCCAAGAGCCTGAGGGTCTGTGGCCAACAGGCTCCACCTCCCTGAGCCTCAGGCTCCTCAGTCATGAAAGGGGAATGGGTACCTCCGTGCAGGGTCAAGGGGGAGAGAGGCAGACTAACGCCCCTGGTCCCTGGTAGAGTTTTCAGCAGCAACCCTGACATCATATGAAGACAAGAGAACACTCCCCACACCCCTCCTCCTCTCCCCTTCCCTCCCTCCCCCTGCAGCCCTCCCTGCCTCCCAGCCCTCAGGGATGACAGTCCACCTCCCTCTCCCCGACCCAACCCGCCTTTGCAGAAATTTGACCTGCTAGCTTCTATGCTGCTTTGCTTGTCCTTTCTCACCTCTGCTTGTTCGTCTTCTTCACCCACCTCTGGCCTGTGTCCTTGCAAACCCAGCCGGCCAGCGCCTCTGCCTTCCCTCCCACCCAGGGCTAGTCTCTGTCCTTTATCATTATCAGGGCACCTGCCACACCCTCTGAAGTTGACATTTATCCTCAATGCTCCCAAGCTACCAATACCAGACCAGACACCAGATGGTGAGCTACTGTGGGCTAGGGTAGCGGCTGCTTCATTTCTGCCCCTCTGTGCCCAGCACGGGGCCCTGCACATTCTGGTGACTTAGTAATGACTGATGAAGGAATGACGGAAGGCACCAGAGATGAACAGGGATCCATGCTGTTTTCAAAGGTGCAGCTGCCCCCGGGGTTAGCATCCTCCCGGCCAGCATCCTTCTCCCTTTGGACCATCAGTGCCCTTGCACACCCCTCTTCGTCTGCCAACAGCAGAGACTCTTGAGGCCTTGGTCCACCTGAGTCCTTCAGAAGCCTGACTGCTGTGGGGCAGCCCTGGTCTCAGGAGGCCTGGGATCCTTTTTCCCCAGGGGCTGGGACAGTCCATAGGCCACCTCCCTGTGAAGGTGAAAGCATGAAGCAGGTGGCCTCCTAGAAGCCCAGGCTGTGTCTATGCCCAGGATGGGAGGACAGAGTCTGTGCCTTGTTTGCTGGTGTGAGGACCCCAGAGCTGATGGAACCTGGCCACAGGCAGAATCATGGGTCAGGCATGGGGCTGGTCCCTCAGGGGTCGGTGAGGGCTGGATGCAGGCTGTGCGGGCAGGGGTCACTCACCCTCTTGCAGCAGCAGATGCAGACAACCAGCAACGGTATCACGACCAGGGCCGGGATGAATGTCAGGTACAAGTGAGGATCGCTGGGAACTGGGCTCTGGGTGACAACCATGGGGACTGTGGTCTCCTCCTCTGTGACTGTGGTTGTTGTAGTCACTGTGGTTGTTGTCACGGCAGTTGTTGTCGTCATGGCAGTTGTTGTCATCGTGACAGTGGTAGGCAGTGTGGTCTTAGTTGTCATCATTGTTGTCGTCCTCGTTGTCGTGCTCCTGGTCCTGATGGTGGTAGGCACTGTGGTCACTGTGGTTGTAGTTGGGACAGCTGGGCGCTCCACAGTGTCATGCTGTACAGGGCACACACGCCAAAGTCCTGGGGTTGGCCTGGGTGATCTCTTCCCGTGAACCCAATATCCACTTCCCACACCAGACCTCACAGTTCCCCTTCTCCTCAGGTTGCCTCATCCAGAGGGATCACAGAGGGGCGAGGAGATCATGGCTGGTACCCAGAGAGCCAGTGTGGAGCCCTGGGCCACAGACCCCACCACTGGCCCTGTTCCGAGACTCTCTTCAGGGCCCTGTCAAGGAAGCCCAATCCTCTAAGGCGTGACAACACAGCCTTCACTGCCTCTCTTGGCTGAGAGCACAGCGGTTTTGTGAGGACCACAAAATGCTACGATACACAGATTGGTGAGGGAGGGGCTTCGGGGCCCCAGAGAGGTGTGGGTGCAAGAGCAGAGGCAGGACACCCTGCTCACCTCCCCGTAGCCTCCCTCCCCTACTTCCCTGCTCTGCATTCTCGGGCCAAGCTACTCTCTCTCTCGGAGCCTCCGTGCACATCGGGAGTGAGGAAGAGAGCAGTTACTTGAGAGCGTTAGAGAGCGGCTATAGAAAGCCCACGCACAGGCCAGGTCCACGTGGGGGATTAAGGAACGGGCTCTGTTCTCTTGTTTTGTGCATAACCAAGGGCACGTGTGCTGCATCTGTGGACCCGCGCTGCCCAGCCCTTCCCTACATCGAGCCTCTGCTTGAGACAAGCAGGGGGTGAAGGGGGCAGAGAGAACCTATGCCCAGGAAACAGGGAGGCCAAAAGGAGAGGCCGAGTGGGGCTGAGGGTGACCCTGTTCTGGGGCCGGTGCCACGAGCAGCTCCCGAGTTCTCAATGTGCCTGTGGACGGGGGCCGTCCGGTGGCGGGACTCCTGCTGGGAAACATGGAGGTGAATCCTGGGTCCAGAGGTGGATGTGCAGAGACCAGCGGAGACAGACACACAGGGGACCGTCATGCTGCGGGAACCCTCACCAGCTGGGACTGGACACAAGGGCGGTGGCATTAGGTACTCGCGTCCCTCCTCCCAGGGGAACCTCACTCCAGGCTCACACGCTCTGTCCCCCATGGCGGGCTGCCCCAGGCTAAGGGGCCTGGATGCTGTGGAGCTGGGAAAAGAGGGCCCCTGGGAGCAGCACTTTGTTCCCAGCTTCCTCTCCCTGAGCTGAGCCCTGCCCTTCCCAGCAACAGAGGGGAGAGTCTCCGTGCAGAGGTCAGAGCCAGTTAGGGGAGAGGGTAACTGAGGAGCACGAGAAAGGAGGAGTGGCCGCAGTGAGGTTGATGACATCTGCAAAGTGACAGCCGGTGTTCCCCAAACAGGTGTCGGAGGCCAGGGCTGTGACGGTCATGAGAGGGTCCAGAACCCTGCCCACTGCTACACCAGCGCAGTGCAAACACATCCTGACTATGCACGGCCACAGCTGCTCCCACTCTCCAGACCCCTGTGCCAGGGACCCTGATTTGGAGGGCCCAGGTGTCCCAGAGGCCCTGGACCCTGTCTCTTTGTACACAGTACGCCAGCCTCTCCCGCTCATCCCGGCTGGAATCCAGCATGGAGCCTTGAGCTCCCCACCACAAGGCCGGGGCCAGGGGAGGTGGCTAGGTGGGTCCAGGTTGGGCAGAGCCTCAGCACAGTTTCTGAACTCTGATTAGAGCTCGAATTGGTCCCTTCCACATACGTTCAATGATACTTGGTTCACAGACAGGGCAGAGTTTCTGCAGGACCTGGGCAGCTGGCTTTACCTCAAGTCTTATAGAAGCATTCCAGTGAATTTCACAAACCAGAGTAGGGAGACAGCTCCACAGTAAAGCACTAAGGGCACCGAGCTGGCTGTGAAATGCTACCCGAGGCGCATACCTGCAAAGGCTACTTCTGTACTTGCTGGCCTTTCCCTGGTGATGGTATTCCCCTCTCTTGCATCCCCAGTTGTCTCTCCCTCCCAAGCAGGGTCTCTGGCTAGCCCAGAGGGATGTTGCAGCCCAACATTCACTCACACAGTCCTTGCTGGTGATATTCAAGCTTCTCTCGCTCCAGGTATCGCCCTTGTCCAGAGAGTAATCAACAACGACCACCCTAAAGCACAGAAAGGGCAGATGGTGACCCAAGAGACAGGATAGGCACAGTTCCTGCACTTGGCTCAATCTGTAGCCCTAGCTCTCCTCACGGTAATGGCTTTACACTTTAGGCATTTGGGGCTCCTCAAATGCAGGCAGCAGGGGTAAGGGGAGCCCATCCCCAGGCACCATGAGATTGACCTCTGCAATGAGGGCTGACCAGGCAGTGAGGAGCCCTGCATGGGGTCAGATGCCCTTAAGACCAGGAGCGAAGTGACCAGGGATGGCTGTGTGGTGGCATCATCCCGACTCCTCTGTATGTACATGGTATGTTGGCTTCACTCGGAAAAGCTGCCTGGAGCAAAGGTACCAGCCTTGGGGTGCACCATTTCCCACATCCTGCCCTCCTCAGCAGAGCCTGGGCCACCGCGGGCCCCTGAGCAGCTCGGGGGATTGTCAGCCAGGGCAGGTGCAGAGGATGCCCTGAGCTCTCCCAGAGACAGACATGTGCTGCCCCAGTAAAGGGGGAAGTCCACATTCTGGACTCCTCATGGTAGCGACACCTGCCCAAATGGCCCCCTAACCTAAACACTTACTGTCCAGCTTTGAGAAAAATATGTCCTGGGCAAATTATTTTTTCTCCAGTCACTGAGTCAGGTGGTTTAGCTGAAAGACAATCACATGAGAAGAATGTCAGTGGACTTGTCCACCCATCCGCCCCTCCCCTTCTGCCTGCCCTTGGAAGCAGAGCTACCACTTTGGCAGAAGCAGCTTCTCTTCTCTGCCTTCTTCTGACACCTACTGTGCACCAGGCATTGTCAGGGCTCTGGGGTTTAGTGGGAACAAGGCATGCAGAGGCCCTGCTCTCAAGGACCTGACATTTGTGGCACTGGAGAGGGAGACAGACAATAAAGTAACAAACAATGAACAAAGTAAGCACCGGAGTGAAAAGTGCAGTGACATCAATAAGCAAGGGACAGGATAGAGAAAGGAGGGGAAGAGACAGCTGCTTAGGAGCAGGTGACCTGTCCTGTCCTTTAGAGACTGAATTTCTCTTTAAGAGAAAGTGAAATATTTATACAGGACATGATGGGATGTCTGGGATTTGCTTCACAATAATCAATGGTGAGAATATCACCAAAACCAGATTGGCCAGGACTGATATTTACTGAAAGCAGGGGAAGGCTGCTTCAAGGGCATTATACGATTTTTGCTACTTTTGTATGTTATTGAAAATATCCTTGAAAGATAAGGACTCTCTGAGGCAGTGTTCCTGGAGCTGAAACCAGATGAGGGGAAAGGCAGGGAAAGGTCTGGGGAAGAGGGTCTGGGCTGTGGACACCTGTTCTGTGGCCTGAGGCATAACTAGCTGAACTTGTTGTGGGAAAGAGGTGAGTGAGGAGAGGGGGCAGGGCCTCGTGGGCCCTGGGAAGGGGTTTGGGCTTTATTCTAAGTTCAGTGAGCCTGTCGCATGGCTGGCCAGGTTCAGGTAAGTTTGGACAGAGAGGTAGCAGGGCCTGCAGGTGGACTGGATGTGGGATGAGAGCAAAGAGGAGTCAAGGACGACATGCAGGTTAGTGAGCAGAGCGCCTGGGCGGGTGGTGGTGACATTTATGGACACAGGGAAGCCTGAGGGGAACAGGGCTTCTGTGTTCGTGCTTGTTCTGTAATTTTATGGGATCTGGGAGGTGGCACTCCGGAGGCTCAGGCAGTCCGTAACTAGTAGCTGTGGAACCTTCTCTCTCCTGAACCCTAAAACTTCTCACACCCTGACAGTGGCCACAGGTCAGGCCTGTTCCGCACAGATGGTCCTTTTCCAGGTGACCAGCTTTCGGCCATAACTGAGTTGTCAGATTAGCTAAGAACTTCTGAACTGTTTTCCCCTCCTTGGTGCTGACATAGAAACTAATCACCAGTTATGTTTAGGGGGAATGATTTGTGTCTGAGGGGTAGGGTGATTGGAATTAGTGTGAAAAAATCAGAAGGAAATGTGGTGTAATTTCCATAGTATTCACAGAGCAGGGAGAGTGAGGTGAAGGCAGGCACCTCACATACTGAGGGCGAAGAAAAGCCTGGTTGACTGCAGAGGAGCTTTGAAACCAATATTAACTGATTAAACCAAATATTTCCATTGCTGTATTTTAAAGATTTCTTAATACATGAAATCATTATACACTAAAATAGATACTATAAAACATACAGAAATATTGGTTTTAAAATTACTCCTTGTTATTCTTTTCTATATATACGAAAATGTTTTCCCAGATGTTTTCATCAGAGGAAAATACAGTTAGAGACAACCACATCAGTCCTCATCAGTGCATTGGGGCTCATGGCCATAAACAGTCCTGATCCTCCACTTCTGGTCCGCCTCCGACCACGTGCAGCATGGCGGTCAGCAGAGGAGTGCAGGACATGGGAAACCCTAGTGCTGGTGCACCTCAGAGAGAAACACAGGTGATAGCAAGGATGAGAAAACAGTACAGCCACTGAACCCAGAGGAGGTATCTGAATACACTTCTTGGAGGATAGGCTGTTCCCGATGTTTTTCAAGGACTGTCATTAGCAAAGTCAAAGTCCTAGATTATGCAATCAGGTCACCTGTGTCTACTTTCTAGCTCTTGCTGCATCAGCTGCATACAAAGCAATAACACTAGGTCTTTTGAGAATTAACTGGGGTAGTGCATGTAAGACACAGCACACTACCAGATGTAATAAACATTAGCTCTCCATATCAATGTGTTACTCAGTCCTAATCACTTCTGAAGTATAAACCAAGAGATATCTAACTCCCTGAGGCCATCTACACACTATGTGGTGTGAGAGTGTGGCAATGGCAGAGCCCTGCACATTCTATGCACCCATGGAAGGAGGAGAGATGGCCCAGAACTGTGTTGGGGCAGAGGGCTCACTCTGGGTTTACCAGATGGCCCTGGAATGAAGAGTGTCACTGAACATAATATAATCATATTAAGTCAATGCATCAGGGGAGGGTTGAGAAGGAAGAGAAAGTCCCACTGTCCCCAGGCGCTCTTTGTGGGAGATCAGGCCCACCTCAGCACTGAGGACACATCTGCTGCCCCAACTGTGTGCTTCCTCAGGCCTCTCACCCTTCCTGGAGGGACACCTGGTGCCTGAGTATTTCCAAACAGTAGCTTTACATATGTGATAGGGCTTAGTTAGTACACCTACCATACTGGCCCCATTTCCCAGTAGAGATAATAGAGGCTGAGAGCAGAACACTCATTAGGTCAAGATCACACATGAAATGTGGGCCAGAGCCAGGATTCCGGGGCTCAGGCCTGGCAGTTGGCATCCTCTCTCAATCCCAGGTGACCACACGGTCCTGGGAGAGCTCAGTGCACCTGGCCCAGACTCAGGGCCCTGGGGCCACCTCCACTTCCCACCAGCAGACTCGGGAGATTCAAGTCCTTGTCTCTCAAGGGAAGTGAGGGCCGAGGAAAGTGTGGGGGGAGTGTAGCAGCGAGGACAGACCCAGCACCCCCAACCCAGCCTTGAGAGGTGCACTCCCCGACCCAAGACGCTCTTGATGTGCTGGGGACTGATCACTTCCTGGCCTGAGATGAAGGGAGCAGTGGCCAGGCTTCCCAGCCAGGTCCCTCCTTCCATTGTCCATGCTGCCTCTATCCTCACAGTGTCCACAGTGAATGGCCAGCAAGGGCTTTGAAGTCTTGGTTGGCTGTAAGGAATGCAGAGCAATGTGGGAAGTGTGTTACTTGGAGGCACCAAGGAGGGTACTTACTGAAGACTTCGGTTTGGTCCAACTTATATCTGCAAGTATAGTCTTTCATTCTGTCTGGAGTTAGGCCATATGCATAAAACCCAAGTTGGTAGGATTCTGTAAGGGCAACATCCAAAGGTTTGTGTTAGGAGTGGCTGAGTGCTTACTTCCCTCTGATCTCACAATTATTTCAGGCTACCCTGTAACTGAATTCCCAGGGGACTCCTCTGAGGAAGCAGTTGTGTCGGAGCTAACATCTGTTTTCCTCCCCCTGGGCTCACCTGTTGTCACTGATGGTCCATTCTGAGGCAGCGGGGCTGGGCTTTGAGCAATCAGGGGGCCTCTCACCACCGCCTCTGACCCATCAAGCTCATTAAAGGCACCTAATGTCGTCCCCTCCACAGAAGCGAACCCAGCCATGGGTTTCCGACCCAGATGGTCCAAGGTCTTTCCTAAGAGGCACAGGCAGTGCTCTCCACCAGGCCCTCCCTTACATAAATGACAGAGGAACCACGACAACACAAGCTGAAGACAGTCCTGACCCTTGTCTGAGCTAAGCACACAAGGCTGGGTGTCTGTGGGGCTTTCTGACACTAGGGGCTCTTCTCCTCCTCCGTGTCTCTCTCTCTGCCTATGGCAGGCTGGAGACCCCAGGAGCAAGGCCAGGACGTGGGTGAGGCAAGGAGGAGGCGAGGACCCTGCCCCGGAGAATCCCCCATGGCAGGCGACGTCCTGTCTCAGCTGTGGTTCTGAAGTCCGCAGTGCGTGCTCTGCCCCGCCCCCTTCCTGCCCCTTCATGTGCCTCACACAACCCCCCAGGGATTCACCAAGCACCTCCTTCTGTCAGGGTGGGAGACATTGATTTGTTAAGATACAGTTTTGGGCCATAGCCTCTCTCCAGGCTGTTGGGGATTTCTGGCCCATGAAGCAAATACTAGGGGATCCAGAGAGGGCAGTTATTGGGCCTGCCCCCTTGGGAGCTGTCCAGGATAACATGCAAGTCATCCTGTTGCAAGTCCAAGGTCATTAGCCTCCAGCTCTGCCTCCTGGCCCAGGCTGCTCATTCCAATCCCAGATGCTTGATTTGCCCAAAGTCAATTAACTCGAAGAATATTCCTCAGAAATGCCAGCACAGCCTTGGACCTGGCAGTCTGATTCCTCCTGCTTCAGGTCTTCCTGCAGGTCCCATCAGATCAAGGCAAAGTTTGCAATTTCTCTGCTTGCAGAAAATAGATTCTCAGCCTGTGGGCTGAAGATGGCCGCCAGATGACATATGTTGTTAACTTTTCAAGTGTCTTCAAACAATTGGACCCCATATTTAAAAGTCTGCATACTTTCTCAACACAAAATAGCCAAAAATTTCTTGGGAGAGTACAGAGCTGGAGGTATTATGCTTCTTATTTTCAGACTATACTCCAAAGCTACAGTAACCAAAACAGTATAGTACTATACAGAAACAGACACATAGATACAGAGAGCCCCAAAGTAAACCCATGTACATATGGTCAATTGAACTATGACACAAAAGGCAAGAAGATACAATGGGGAAAAGACAATCTCTTCAATAACTGTGGCAGGCAAAACTGGACAGCTACATGTAAAAGATGAAATTAGAATATTTTCTCACACCATGTACAAAAATACACTTATTTTGGATTAAAGAACTAAATATATGTCTGGAAGCCATAATACTCCTGGAAAGGAAAGGAGGCAGAACACTCTTTGTCATAAATTGTGGCCATATTTTTTTGATTTGTCTCCTAAAGAAAGGGAAACAAAACCAAAAATAAACAAATGGGATCTTATTAAACTTAAGCTTTTGCACAGCAAAAGAAGTCATCAACAAAATGAGAAGACAACTTAATGAATGGGAGAAAATATTTGTAAGTGATATGGCAGATAAGGGGTTAATATCCAAAATACATAAACAGGGAATACACCTCAATATCAAAAAAAATGTAGAACCTGATTACAGAATGGGCAGAAGACCTATATATCCCAAGAAGACATACTGATGGACAACAGGTACATGAAAAGGTGGTCAACATTACTAATCATCAGAAAAATGCAAATCAAAACCCCAATGAGATATCACTTCTCACCTGTCAGAATGGCTATAATCAAAAAGACCACAAATAACAAATGTTGGCCAGAATGTGGAGAAAGGGAACGCTTGCACACTGTTGGTGGGAATGTAGGTTGGTATAACCACCATGGAGGTTCCTTAAAAAACTAAAAATAGAGTTATCATATGATCCAGCAATCCCACTCCTGGGCGTATATCCAGAGAAAACTCTAATTCAAAAAGATACATGCGAGACTTCCCTGGTGGTCCAGTGGCTAAGAATCCACCTTCCAATGCAGGGGACGCAGGTTTGATCCTTGGTCAGGGAACTAAGATCTCACATGCCATGGGGCAACTAAGCCCACGTGCTCTAGAGCCTGCATGCCACAACTCGAGAGCCTGTGTGCCATAACTACTGAGCCTGTGCACTCTAGAGCCCACGTGCCACAACTAGAGAGAAGCCCGCGCACTGCAACTAAGACCCGATGCAGCCAGATAAATAAATAGATATTAAAAAAAAAGATACATGCAACCCAATGTTCATAGCAGCACTATTTACAATAGCTAAGACATGGAAGCAACCCAAATGTCCATCGACAGATGAATGGATAAAGAAGATGTGATATATATGTATATATGTGTGGAATATTACACAGTATGGAATATTACTCAACCATAAAAAATGAAATTTTGCCATTTGTAACAACATGGATGGAGTTGGAAGGCACTATGCTTAGTGAAATAAGTCAGACAGGGAAAGATAAATACTGTATGTTATCACTTATATGTGGAATCTAAAAAAAATAAAACAAAAATGAATATAACAAAACAGAAACAGACTCACAGATAAAGAGAACAAACTAGTGGTTACCAATGGGGAAAGGGAAGGGGAGAGTGACCAGATAGGGGTAGGGGATTAAGAAGTACAAACTGGGCTTCCCTGGTGGCGCAGTGGTTGGGAGTCCACCTGCCGATGCAGGGGACGCGGGTTCGTGCCCCGGTCCGGGAAGATCCCACATGCCGTGGAGTGGCTGGGCCCGTGAGCCATGGCTGCTGAGCATGCGTGTCCAGAGAAGGCTCTTATACTCATCTTACTGGGGTAATTATTTCCTAACATATGTATGTCAAGTCATTTTGTGGTATACCTTCAATTTACACAGAGCTGTATGTCAAGTATATCTCAATAAAACTGGAAGAAAATGTAATTACACACAATATCCATACCACAATCTGTGGCAGACGTGCCTCATACAAACACATGGTTACTTATATACTTAACGCACGATAACATACCCGACATATTTCTGTCAAAACACCCATGCACGCACACAGCACTCAGACACCACACACACACACATTCACATACCAAACACACACACACACCACCCTCAAACGGACACACTCAGGCACATTCACTCCACACATGCACAAATGCCATTCAGTCTAGAACAGTGATTCCAGCACGTACCTCTTACACAGGCATAGAATGTGTTCCGCCCCATAACTTCCTTACAGGAATTTCCCACGAGCTAGAACAGACGGGTGGGTGGCAGGGTCAGGGCGAGACAGGCGTGACTGTGGTGAGAAGCCCTCCTCCCCCTTCTCACATTTAGCCCACACTCACCGATATAATAAAGCCTTCCTCATCACTGGATTTGGGCACATCATACAAGTGGGTCTTTCCTTCTACAATCTGCATCAGCTACAAGGAAGAGGAGATGGTTGGCATACAGCCAGCGGTTGAGGACACAGCAGATCCCATGCGAGAAGACAGGCTCTTGCCTCTTGCCGTGTTGGACTCCAATGGCCATGCCCTGGCATCTGCCAGCAGCCCACCCTTGGCAAGTGGAAAGCTCCTCCACCCACATCGATGGTGTGTAGCTTTATAGAACACTGGCTATTCATCTGCTGTGGCTACCTGTTGTCCAAACACTTGGGACGGGTAGAGGGCCATCCTCTGGGGAACCCTGGGACAACTGCCTTTGAAAGCGTTCTCCAACTGGGCTCAAGAGTGGCACCTGGTTACCTGTTCTGAATTACCTGGTCTCTCTGATAGTCTTTTACACCCAGGCAGTAAACCTTGGTCTTCATATTCCGAAGCCTGCTGGCCTAACAGAAGAAAGATTTTGAGTATAAAATACACAAATACATGAGGCACAAAGCTGTTAATGATGGACTAGACTCACTTCATTCTTAGCATCCCGTAATGTCGATGGCAGCAGTGGTCCAGCGGTCAGAACATAAACTAGGCTGGCAGCTTTCCTGTCTGCAGAAGAAGCAGGGAGTGGCCTGGTCAGCAAGGCACCTGGAGTGACCTGCCTCAGGCTGCCAGGCCCACAGCACTGATCCCACACCTCCTCCTCCTGGGGAGAGGCCACCCTGACCTGAGTACCCACCACCCAGAGCACCTGGAGGGAGAAGGGGCCTCAGCCCAGGACCCACTTGACAGACAAGGAGCCTGAGACCGGATCAGAGCCCTTCCTAGTGGACCTTCACTATGGGCAGGTGGCACAGCCTTTGCCCTGAAAGGCAACTGCAGCTACTTCACTGGACGAGGACAAGCCTCTCAGGTGAGCGCAGGGAGGAGCAGCCAGAATGACTGTCACGGTGCTTGGGCAGCAGCCCCCGCCCAGCTCCCCGCCTTTCCCCAGCAGCCCATGCATCCTTCCCGACAAGGGCTGCAACCCTACAGTCTCGATGCAGATGGTCTGGGCCAAGTACAGCCATTTCCACTGGCGGAGGCACAGTCACAGGATGAGAGCCAACCGGAGGGAAGAGGCTCAAGGGAAAGGAGGCAGAGCCAGAGCTGTGGTGGACAAAGTGTGGGCAGCCACGGGGACACCAAGGTCTCTGTTCCCTAAACTGAACCCCATCTGCTCGCCGTCCCTGGAAGTTCTCTTTTCTTTTTCATGCAGCCCAACCATAGGTCAAGCACTTGATATCTAGTAAGAACCAGGAATGTAATGCATGATCCCATATGGTTCTCGGAAGCATCCCTGGGGGTGGTTTTCCTCCTCACTGTGCAGAGGAGGAACCTGCAGCCCAGAGAGGACAAGGGACTCGCTCCAAGGTCAGCGCTAGGAATTGGCCAAGGTGGGTCTGCACCAGCCCTCGCTGAGGCCCGCGCCCGGCTCTGTCCCACCTGAGCACAGTGACGTCAGCAGGCAACTTACTATTGTAGAAAACTCTTGAAATCTGCTCAGTTGCCTGCAACAAAATGAAGGAATGTTGGGGGAGGGCAGTGAGATGACCCAATAATTCTTTAAGAACTTGACAAAGCAGAGTAAATTCCCTTAGCCGTAGAGTCTGTACCTTTCTCAATCCTTCCTGCATGTTTCTGGGTCCTGAGGGCACTACATTCCGAAGTCTTTTAAGAGCATGTTTTAGCAGATTTCTGAAAACAAATCAGAAAAGAGGGTTGAGGAGCAATGAAGGTTGATTGCTATAAAACAGCTCCAGCTGTCCTGGTGCCGTTCTGCCCTGTGCAGACCTGCCTTGACAAGAGAGGACACTAGCCACACTGTCGTGACCCTTCTGCCTGTGGCTTTGACACTGACAGAACTAACCCTAACCCTTCTCTGTCTCCCATTCAGTAAGCATGGAGGATGCTGCTTTTCTGGTCCCACGGGTAGGGCCTGGCTTTCAGTGTGCTCATGCAGACCTCAGGGGACTCAGCAAGGGCCCTGCCTTGACTGTCCATGGTGAGGGGGGAGCACCCATGGATGCACACCTGTGAATCCAGCACCCCCAATGTGACTGGTGGTACTGCGGGCACCTAAGGGGTCCCTGGTGAGAACCCATCATCCTCCAACAGGCAAGGCTGAGTTTGGAAAAGTCACTCTGCTGATACCCTTGCCCTGTCCCCTCCTCCCCTGCCACAGACCCCTGAGGTGGACTTGGTCTCTCCAAGCCACTTCCCCCTCTGGATTGGTACTAAAGGAAGTAGTCAGGATGCTCCGTTAGAGTCTAGGGCTCCTGGGCTTCATGTGCTCCTGAAGAAATAGACCATAAGCTGGAAAAGAGGCCTGAGGCCCGTCCATGTGGGAGGAAGAGAAGTGACCTCAGGCTGCCATAGGGATGGGCTGTCGGCCTCTGTTAAAGCAGATAGCAGGGGATGGGACTGGGACACACCAGGGGTGGGGCTTAGGTTCAGGCTTATCCAGTGTGATGGGCTGAGCTGTCACAGCAAGTCTAAGGAGAATGTGGTCCCTGAAGGCTGATTTCTCACTGTGGGCAGAAGAGATGCTCGTGTGTGGTGAGATATGAGAGCCCCAGACCTACTCAACCCAGTTCAGGAGGAGAGGAGACCTGGAACCAATGGCCAGGGCAGGCCAAAGCAGGCCTTGCCTAGTCTAGCATAAATACAGGTCTTGGCGCTTTGGGAAGATTTCAGTTTTGTTGTTCTCACCTCGGAATATCCTGAAACTCTCAGCCCTCCCCAGCCTCCTGCCCAGGACTCAAGTCACCAGGCAAAGTTCTCACCTGAGTGGCTCTCCCTAGTGCTGCCCTCCCAGCTCTTCTCATACAGGGACACCAGGCTCCCAGCACCCTCACCAATCCCTCCTGCTCTTAAAATACCCCTCTCATACCATAAGAGCCCCTTCCACCTCATCCCAGTTCTCACCCACCCCCACCATCACCCCTGGGTCTTCCTAGCCCTGTGCCCTCTGGCTTCTCCAGCACCCAGAGCAAGCCGTGTGTGGACCGCGCCATCCTCAGCCTGCTCCCCCTAGTGGCAGGGCTCAGAAAGCACCATCCCGGGTCCCAGTCCTGGCCCCACACGCTCTGCAGACCCACCAGAGTCACACCTCGTATCAGATCCCATCGGCCACTGCTGGACTTACCCTGTACACCAGGACCCACCCCAGCCCTCTGCCACACCCTCCTAAACTCCTAGGGAGTTTCGGGAATGCCCAATCCCAGGCTGAGCCTTGACCTCAGCAAGATTCTGTGGGCTCCTCCCGAGCTGGAAGCATCAGGGCCATGGTTGGTTTTGAGCTGTCCTCCTAGGTACGTATCCCCCCCATCCCAACACACACACATAGAGGATTTCATATCTTTCCCTCTCCCCTGAGCCCCACTCCCTCTCCTGAACCCTCTGTCATGGAAGACTTCCTCTCCTACACTCTCCAGGGAGGACCAGGGATGCCCTCCATGAGCCTCACCAAACCTCTCGGTCTGGGTCTTGAGCCTGCTGCCTTGGAGGGGGCAGTGGTCCTCCTGCCCCCCACGGGCAGCTCCTCCCCCAGAGGCCCCCGTCCAGCCCCCGCCTCTCTGCCACCTGCCAGTATCCCTCCCCATGGACTTTCTTTCTCCCACTTCAAACCCACTCTGGTCTCTCTCTTCTAAACTCAAACATGCACAAAACCACACCTGCCCCTAGCTCACTGAACAGGAAGCACAGCCCCTGCTTCTCCAGGGAGCCAGGCATGTGGAGTGCTGTGTCCACGCACTGGCACCAGCACTCCCTCCCCTGCAGCCTTGCTGCGCCTCCTCACCTGCTGCTCTGGCTTCTCTCCAAGCTCCCGAACACGGCTCTGTGCCACAATTCCCGGACCCACTCAATTCTAAATGTCCTCAACCTCTCTTTGGTATTTCACCCACTGAACTGGGTTCCAGTCATTTGCATCATGAGCATCGGAACCTCCCGGCTACTCAGGAGCTCCATAGCTTCCCACCTCCAGGGCTTTGGGCACATCGCTGGGCCCTCCTAACGGCCCACCTAGGATGCTGGTGTGTCATGCTTCCCTCCTGCACCCCAGCCCACACTCATGGGCTCCCTTGTCTCAGACCCACCAAGGGACCAAGCCCCCCTCCACTGAAGCTCCAGCACTTCAGCACTGCCCACCCCTGCCTCCTGGTTCTGACTGTGCCTCCCCTCTTCCCCCACTGGCCCAGAGCAGAGAGTGACACACAGAGCAGGTGCCCAACACAGGCCAGTGTTCACAAAGGGCCCACACGTCTGCTCCACCAGATCCCAGGCGTCCTTGCAGTGAGCCAGTTCTCAGAAAAGGGAAGAGCGCTGAGGGGACACAGGACAGGCAGAGGGCGGGGCTTAGAGGGGGCAGAGATGGTCTAGCAGCACAGGGTCTGCCAGGGCCAGCGCAGCCAGGGGTCAGTGGGAGCCATGGAGCCGGGGCTGGGGTTCAGAGTGGACCCTGAGGGGAGCCCAGGATGGCCCAGCCTGCACCCAGTGGGAACTGTCAGCTCCCTGTGTCTCTCTGTTACCCTGCCCACCAGGCCTGCCTTGGGGGTTTAAAATGGCACTTACCTGTCTGAGGTGAGCTTCAGGACAACGTTGCCATATGAGGAGTAGGTGATGAGGGACGTCCGCAGGTTAGGGCTGGGGAGGAAGCGTGAGCTCATAAGAAGCCATGCACACTGGTCAAAATGAACATCAGTGAGCAGCCAGGGAGGGGTGCCTGTCAATTTGCCTCCTTCCACCCCAACTCTTTTGCTTTGTTGTGCATTTCTCGAATCCTGGAAGTTTCCTTCCTTTTGTGAAGGATTCGGAGGCCTATAAGGTGTGTGATCTTGCTGGAAGTGAGTGCTGAGATGGCATCCTGTTCCGTCCCTACACTCCCAACACCCCCAAAGTCCCTCTCTCTCACACACACACAAGCACACACACAGAGGCATATGCACACGTTCCCTGCACTCACAAGAAGGCAGACACTTATAAACTGCTGCATGAGGGCCTCTCCACTGGCCTCTCTTCTAATGTAAAATTCTCTGGACCCTCCCACACTTCCCTCCTCTCCTATCTTCCCTGCCCGCCTCTTATCTCAGGGAAATTGCTTTACCTCTCAGCAGCCATTCATATACATCCTTCCCTCTTTCTCCCACTGTCTTCTTGTCTCTTGACTCTCATCTTTTGTGAAATTGCTGCAGTAGGTTCTTGCTGGGTTCCCCACTTCTCCTGGGTCATGTTCCACCTCATTTAATCCATAATTATCAGACATTTCTCCTGGAGCACAGCCTTGATCATGTCAGACCCCTGCCCTAGAATCATCTATAGATCCCTATTGCTCAGAGCAGGAAATCATAAGCCCCAGGGCCTGGCATTATGAGCCCCATGGACTTGGCCCCATGCTGTCCTGTTCAGCCTCATCTCCTAGCTCTCCCTTGAAGTAACCCCACTTTCCAGCCAAACAGACCACTCACTGCACAAGAAGTCTCCTTGATGGTTCCTGTTACCTTGTCCTTCCTCAGGCCCCATGCTGTCCTGTTCAGCCTCATCTCCTAGCTCTCCCTTGAAGTAACCCCACTTTCCAGCCAAACAGACCACTCACTGCACAAGAAGTCTCCTTGATGGTTCCTGTTACCTTGTCCTTCCTCATCCTTCAAGATTTAGTTCAAAATTCCACAGTCTCTGGGAAGCCACGCTTACTTTTTTTTGTTTTTTGTTTTTTTCCTAAGAATACTTGCTTTTTCCTTAAAAGTTGCAAGTAACTCCTTTGTTCTTTTCTTTTGGTCCTTAGCACCCTTTAGCCCAGTGTTTAGCTATGTGTTACCGATTTGCCCGTTTCCTCATCTATGAGGTCCTCAAGGATAGACTGTGCCCCCCACGTTGTAACCTGATTCCCAGGCAGGAGCAAAGAAGGATGTCGACACCTGATAAAACCAGTGATTGGTAATTCTTTCTGCTTAAGAACACTGCCCTGGGCTCTCTGCTCCTGATCCAAAGGACTCCCATGCCCACCGATTGTAAAGAGCTGTGTACTCTGCCTGTCAGAGGAGAACACCAGCCTTACTTTGTAAACCTCTTCAACAGTTTTTCTACTAAATCGCAAATGTCATCCCAGGATCTGCTTACGCTCGCCGACCTGAAAACAAAGAAGACTTGATTAAGAGGGATGAGGCCCCTCCTCCCGGTGGGCAGAGCTGCTGCCTCCCGTTTCCAGCAGACCCTTTAGCATCTCTTCCCCACCGCACGTAGCTGAAGGCTGCCACACTCCCGCAGCAAGCTCAGTGGGTCACCTTGGTGGTAACTTTCACCAGTGTGAGTGGTGGGGAGGGTGACCAACCTGACTTGTGTGCTTGGGGATGAGGGACTTTGGGTGGCAAACCAGGATGGCTGATACACAAGGAATAAGGGAGGATACAGCGGTTGGAGAAGCCTAAGCAATTCTGCTATGTTTGCTCTCCTGGTACCCCAGTTTTGACACCACCACAAGAGCCCTGGCCTCAGGCAGGAGAGGGATGTGCTACTCAGACTATTTTACTTCACTACTTTCTTATCAGCCTGCAAAGCTGAGCCACTCTGGACACTGACGGCCTTTTCTGGGAACACTTATGGGGAGGAACAGAACCAGGCCTGGGACACTGCTGTCTTGGGGTCATCATACCCCACCAGCAGGGAAAGGTGTGGGACCTTCCTATCCCTACTTTCAGTTTCTCACTGCCATTGGCTCTGACTTCAGTACCTGAATGGAGAATGAGGAGGCTGAAGGGGGTTGGAGCCTCATGCCCCCTCTGTCTAGGTGGGAAGAACTTCCATGTGCCCTACTGGCCAGGGCTCAAAGGTCCTTGTAATCCCACGCCTCTGCAGGTGTGCACTAGTGCAGGTTACGCAGGGCAAATGTGGGTCTCACTGGCTAAGTATTTTTTCAAGGTTCTGCAGATGGTAGGGATGAAACTGAGGCAGGTGCCCTGTTCTGGGCTCTTCCCCAGTGAATGTTGGCTCATGTCTTTGATATGGATTGTAAGTCTGAGGAACCCACCAGGAGCTCCTTCCTTTCACCTCCAGTGATCACCATGCCCATAAACATCCTGAATGTCATATTTATATGTGTAATTCCCATATACCCAAAAGCATCCTTCTCCCCTCTACCATTCCTTCTGCCTCCCCTTGGCTGTATCTAGAACTGTCAAGAGATGGCGAGTACACTAAGGATATATAATTCTAACAATACTATGGTTATCATTCCTGGAGTATGTATATACCAGACATGTTACATGCATGATTTCCAATTCCAAATCAGTTCTAGGATATCATTATTCCCATTTTACAGATGAGAAAACTGAGGCTCTCACAGGTCAAGGAATTTGCCGAAATTTCCATGGATCTGAGCCCAGAACTAGCTGCAAACCCCATGATTTACCCCCTGAACTTGGCAGATGTGGGAGACACTGCTGTGTGTGACAACTGTGGGTGGCAAAGCATAAGACTCTGTCAACCCAACCGCAATACAGACTTTTCCTTAGGAGCTCCTATACTTAAGTGCGTGGCAACTCCTTTCCGAACTATTCGTACCACATTCCACTTTCCTTCTCATTACTCCTCTCGTCTGTGTTCTCCCCAACTGAAGAGGATCTTCCAAAGGAGATATATAGGAAACAAAAGTCTTCAACCCACCCACCTCTTCTGGAAAAGGTTTCAGTGTGTGATTATTGTGAATGAAGGTCTCGATTCTAGAACGCAGAAGAACACGAGTGCTCATGGCAGTGGAAAATACTACCGGGACCCTCAGGTCCCCAGGAAGGAGGCAGTTTGGAACAGAGCATGGGCTTCTGGCACACAGAGCTTCAATCATGATTTAGTGCCCACTCTTAAATGATAATGGAGAGACGAGGGTCACCAGCAATTTGAGGATATCTCTGAGATTAAAGCTTGAGGCCAAAACATCCTAGTGAGATAACTATGCTGGGACATCGGAAGTGGCTATGGCAGTGTCATGCAGGGGAGCTGAGCTATCAGAAAGCTACATTTTCCTCTCCCCCTAATAAGAACTCAATAGAGAATGTATAAACCTCAAAAAGCAGGAAATAGCAGTCGATACAAGCACAGCATTGGAAACATGGTCATATTGTCAGAAGAAAAATCTGGAATATTTGTAAGTGGCTGCCTCTGGGAAGTGAGATCAAAAGTGAGGAGGAAAGGGTCAGGGGCCTCAAGATATTTGTTGTGAACAATAATAGTGTTTCATTTAAAATTTATGTTCATTCAGTTTCTCCTAAATGTGAAAATAAAATTGCAAACAGAAACTTGTAGCATGAATGATGTCACCAAAATGGCGGACCTGAAAATCTAAGCCCTCGTTCCCCCATGGAGACATTGAACAAACAACCATAAGCTGTCAGCACCAACTTTGTAGGAGCCCTAGGAAACAAAAAAAGCTTACAACAATAAAGCAAATGTGCAATCAAGAAATAGCTATTTTCAAAATGATAGGAGTTTTGTTGCATATTTCATCACATTTCTCCCACACCTTCTCTGGCATGGTGGCAGTTTTGGTCTTGATCACTGGCCCAGTCCCAGGTTGTCCTTGATCTAGAGGGAGCAATGTCGACCTTACTTACAAATTACTGTGTAAAACTCTCCTTACCTGGCTGGAGTCAATTAGGATGTTTAAAATCAGCTGTGGGCATAGGTGAATTTAAAAACAGACACATATGCTCAGGCCAGGAGAAACTTCAGGAAAGTCTTGAGAAGACCTTAAGTTTCACCTTAGGATGATCCCTAGGCTCAGTGGTAGTCTAGCTAAGTGCTAAAGGAATGTCCCAGCAAAGAAATATTCTGCAAAGAATGGAAGAGGTGGCCTCTCCCTGCCACCCCAGGTCTTTTTACAATTTTGTAATGGTTTTATGTTTGTTTCAGATCCTGGCATTTGGGAAATCTCTGTCAATACATTCAGTGAATAAGAGTTAGTGGAACAGAAACTCCAGTGATCACACACAACAAGGAATATTCTTTGCAGAAGTAGTTTGGAAAAGTTTCAGAATAAATGGACTACTACACAAGTCTACATTAACAGATAAAAGCAAATACAACCCAGTAAGCTGCGGTGAATTCTGCTTTCTAGAGATACCACATTATAGTAATAAAAATCCTAATTTTCAACAAAAAAAACATGAAACGTACAAAGAAACAGGATCATTGTTCAATCAAAGGAACTAAATAAAATTTCAGAAACCATTCCTGAAGAAGCCAAGGCATCAGACTTACTAGACAAACACTTAAAAGCATCTTAAATATGCTCAGAAGTAGGAAAATAAAGACAAAGAAATAGAGGAAATCAGGATAATGATACATGAGCAAAATAAATATCACCAAGAACATAAATTATTAAAAAAAACAAGCAGAAATTTTGGAGCAGAAAGTGTAATAATAAATTGAAAAATTCATTAGGGTGGTTCAATAACAAATTTTACTAGGCAGAGCAAGGAATCAGCAAAGTGGAGGATAGGACAATTGCTACTGTTTAGTGTTGGGAGCATAAAGAAAAAAGAATGAATAAAAGTGGTCAGAGAGGGTGGGAGGGAGGGACATGCAAGAGGGAAGGGATATGGGAACAGATGTATATGTATAACTGATTCATTTTGTTATAAAGCAGAAACCAACACACCATTGTGAAGCAATTATACTCCAATAAAGTTGTAAAAAAAAAAAAGTGGTCGGAGTCTAAGGGACCTGTAGGACACGCTTAAGCAGACCAACAAACATATTGTACAAATTCTTGAAGCAAATAAGAAAAAGAAGCAGAAACATTATTTGAAGAAATAACATCCAAAAATGTCCAAAATTAGATGAAAGACATGATCGTACAATTTCCAAGAATCTCAACTAACTCCAAATGCAATAAAATAAAAAGATCCACATCAAGGTACACTATAATCAAACTGTTGAAAAAAAAGACTAAGATTCCAGAGTTCAAATTCTGGATCCGTGTATTCTATACGGAGGCTTTGGTGGGTCATCCACCGGCCTTGAGCTACCTCCTTGCCTCATCTGTAAAATAGGGATAATAATACTTATTCACATAATGATGAAGACATGGTGATGAAACTGCTTTCATCCCCTACCCCTATTCCCAATCTAGGGACACACCTGGCTTTCCCCCCATCCACACTCTCTGGAATCCTGTGGCCTCTAATTTCAAAATAGCTCCAGAATCTGTCCACTCATCATTGCCACCCATACCTACTGGTCCACACCACCATCATATCCTCCCTGGATCCCTGCGCCAGGCCCCTCACTGGTCTCCCGGAAGGCTCTATTCTTGCGTCCTTCAACTGTGGCCCTTTTAAACATGATCCAATCACACATCTCCTCTGCTCAAAAATCACCAAAGCGTCCCCCACACTGCCCCAGTCTGTCAGCATCGCCTTTCCTGAGCACTTCTTCAGCACTTCTGATCTTCCCTCAGCACTTCTCATCCTCCTGTCCTGTTTCCCCCCTGCTCTGATTTATCCCCAGCTAATACCCTAGTTCCTCTTTGATTTATTTCTTGTCTCCTACAATGAAAGCTCCAAGAGAACAAGGACTTTTTCAAGTTTTGTTTGCTGCCTTATCCCCACTGCCCAAAACAGTGACTGGCGTGTAGCAGTTTTCCAGTAATTATTTCAGTGAGTGGATGAACAAGGGAATGAGAGAATGGATAAGACTGCTCACCAATGGATAAAAGATCCAGAGAACCTTGGGAGTGCCACCAGCAGAGGTGTCTGACCCACACCCCACCTCCCCACAAAGGGCACATGCAGAGAGAGCGAGCCACGGAGTCAGGGCTGGATCAGGGGTCCCTGCAGTGCTGGGGAGTTCCCAGGGTGTGTGACTCTGCCTTCCCTGGAAGTTTGTTTTATGCTCATCCTCCACGACTGCATCTGACACATGCTGGGCAAACCATATAAACTCCCCTTCATCTCCATCCCAACCTGGTGAGGTGGGTATGAAGGCCCCATTGTACAGATGGGGACACTGAGGCAGAGAGAGGTGAGGCGACTTGCCCTAGGCCGCATGACTGATGATGAGTGGAGTCTGCCTGACTGCAAAGCTGGGGCTGCCTCCTCAGTGGTCATTATTCCCCTCTCCCCAAGAGTAGCAGGGGACATCAGGAGGGAATTTGTCCTCAACCTCCAAATATTCTCATCAAGATGGTTTCGAAGACAGCAAGGCTTTCTATAACCAGACTGAGTGAGCACAGTTCCCAGAGAGACAGTGTTATTTCTCTGGAACTGAGGAATTTGCTGTGTTTTCAGACAAGCCTAGCCTGGCCCACAATGGCCGTGCTGTAGGCCTACTCTTCTCTGATGGCCTGGGGCTGGGAAATGGGTGTGTAGGTCCCTTTCCTGGACACCCACAGCTCCTCCTCCCACTTGCAGAATCCAGCAGGATTCAGTCCTGTCACCCCCACCAGCTTCTGTCATACCTCATCCAACCTCTAGGAGCCTGTTCCCCTTCCCAGGAGATTGCATATGCATATACCTTCCCACTTTACTTCCCAGGATTGTTTTGAGGATGACAGATGTGCAGTGATGGACTTTGGAAACCATAAAATATTTCAATGATATTAAGAGTCATGCCACTGTTACTACTAAATGTAAGCTTTATCCTCAGCCCCACAGAGGAGTTGAAAATGGAATCAAGGCAATCTCTCCAGCCTGAGGATTCACCCCTCCCTTTCCTTCTTTGAGGGCCAGAAGGTAATTAATGCACAACACAGGTTTCCCAGGGCCACACTCAGACAGACCAAACTGTTCTGAAAGTGCACACAAATTGTAACGTGGGTCTCCAAGTTGTCAAAGAAAGCAGCAAAGCAAAGGACTTTCTAAGCAGTGACACTATTAGAATGCCTAACAGATGATACACCAATCTCTCTGGGGCCCAGTAAAAACAGAGGTTATTTGGGTAAAAAAAAAAAAAAAAAAAAATAGAAAGAAAGAAAAGAAAAGAAACCCAAATGCACTGTGAACTTCTCACAACTGCTGAGAAGGCAGCTTCTAGCAATTGCCTGCCCCTCCAGCTGTTTAAGGGGTGTGCAGGTCACAGATCCAGGCCAAGTTGATGGAGAGACTGAGAGCCATTGAGAAACCTTATGGTGACCTTTTTCCTTTCCAGAAGTAAGAGCCCCAGGAAATAAATGCCTGGGGCTTGCTTTCTGTCCAGGAACAAGGAGGCCACAGAGGTCTGTTCCTTGGGTCTGACCAAGACTGTCCTTGCCTCCCCTCTCTCAGAGCCTGGGATCCCCCTGGACCACTTCTTGCCATCAGTAACCTTGGTGACAGTGGTGCCTCGAGAAGCACGGGGGCCAGATGGGAAGGCCACTCACGCATCCAAGATGATGTAGAGGTCGAAGACACCATCGCAGTCATACAACTTGTTTGCTTTGCTCCTGTGATGACTGGTGACCCTGTGGACGCTTCTCCAGTCTGGGCTGAGGGAGCGGTCAATGGTTCTCCAGCCAAGGTCAAGGTGGTGGAAATTTCTCCGGTTCGGGATGCTATGCTGGAAGCTCCCTGCACTCAGCAGCAACAGCAACAGGAAGAGCCCAGGGCTGGGCATCCAGGGCCAGCCACTCTCCATTCACCTGGCTGTACCTACAGTCCCGTTGGACCCTGGTCACTCCAGGCCACCTCAGGCCGCAGCCTCCACCCCTGCAGCCCTCTAACGACGGGGCACTCTGAGCCTCCCCTTGTACCTGTCCTGAGGGCAGAAGAGGCAAAGACGGCTGGCCTTGGGCGATGGCCCACTACCTGCTCGGCCTGCCCCCAGCCCCAAGGAGGCAGAATTCCCTTATGATGTCACTTATGATGGACAGAAAGGTTGGCATGGTGACTTTGTGACCTGCAGCTCTGCTCAGTGTCCTGCCTGTTGACAATCCCAGGGGGGAGTCAGGGGCTCTTTGGAGGCGCAGTAAGATGAGGCCTCCGTTTGTTCCTCATCCCAAACCCTCTCAGGTGGCCATTAAGATCCTGGAGGAATCCTGCCTTCTTGTCAGCTGAAAGAGGGCAGCTGAGGTGGCTTAGATGAGGCATCGCTGTGGGGGAGGAGGTCCCGGAACTGGGAGTGTAGCGTGTTGCCGTGGTCATTCGTGTGACCCAGTGGATGGGAGGATCTAGAAGGGGAAGAAGGTCCTGCAAGGATGTCACAGTCCCTTGTGACTGAAGGGCAGGCCAGTTATCTTCTGCTGTTTAACAAACCACCACAAACTGAGTGACATAGAACAAGAACTTATATATTATGCCCACAAATTCTGTGACTAGAAATAAGAAAGGGCTGAACGGGGATGGCCTCTCTCTTCTCCATGGATCAACATTGGGCATTAACAACTTTGAGTCAAAAGTGTTTCAAAAACTCAGGCTGTGAATGTAAGAATTTTTAGAAATACTTTAACCCATTTAGTTTGTTTTCTTTTGTATGAACAAAAGAAGAGTGATATATGCTAAAAGTCATTTGTAATAAGTCTAAAATAGATCTTTCAATATGTATAATGAAAATACAAAAATGGTCAAATGCACTGTGTTGGTGATTTTCGTAGTTCTTGTTGTTTGACTGATATTTTAAATAATGGAATATCTTAAATAAATGATATTTGGAATTGATGAGATCTGGTATACTTCTCCCTAGAGCCTATTAGGTTTTCCTTGCTTCACATCCTTCATGATACTTGCTATTGTCATATTTTTATATATTTTTCTATTGATTCAACGTCTGTTTTGGTCTTAATTTGCATTCCCCTCATTACTGATGGGATTGGTCTTCTATTCAACAGATTTCAGGTAATTCATTTTCCCTCCTTTGTGAAATACCTGTATCCATTCTCCAATTCAGTTGTTTTTCTTTCATATTGATTCCTTAGAATTCCTTGTATATTTAGGATATTAATCTTTTATCAGTTGTTGCAAAGATCTTCTTCAGTGTGTGGCTCTGTTTTCACTCTATTTAATGCCTTTTAATAAAACAGAAGTTCTTAATATTTTTATTGAAGTATAGTTGATTTACAGTGTTGTGTCAGTTTCAGATGTACAGCAAAGTGATTCAGGAATACATATATTTACATATATGTATTCCTGAATACGTATATATATATATATATATATATATATGTTCTTGTATTCTATGTATATATATGTATTCTTTTACAAGTTCTTAATTTTAATGACAAATGTTGAATTTGTCACTTTTAAGTGAAACTGTTAAGATTTGCACTCTTTGTATCTTATTTAAGAAATCCTTCCCTGTTAAGCTGAAACAGATTTTATCTTAAAAGTTTTAAAGATTTAAAACTTAAAAGTTTTAAAGTTTTAAAAGATTTAAAGATTTTATCTTAAAAGTTTTAAAGAGTTCACACTGGTGTCTTGAATCCGTCTGGAATTAATTTATAAGTCTGATTCTTGCCAGGGATCTGATTTCACGTTTCCCATATTTAGAGTAAACTGTCCCAGCATCATTTGTTGTCTATCCCATTTTTTCCTTCATGATTTCTATGTCACCTCTGATGTGTTTCAAATTCCATATAGTTGTGGGCCTGGTTCTGTGCTCTCTGTTCCATTGTCTTTATCCGTCTATTGGTTTACATTGAAAGTGTTGAAACCACACTGTCTAAATTATTGTGTGAACAACTGTATTACTGTTCCTCACTGTCCCTTCCTCTTGCAGAGGAGGACCGCTTCCCTGCCACACTCATGGCAGGCTTGGACTTGATTCCACCAAGGAAACGTTAATAGAAGTTACACGTGCCACTTCTGGACAGAATCTTTAAGAATCCAGGTGTGACTCAGGTGAATCCAACAGCCTGGTAGCTGAGTAACTGTGATGTGCTGGTCCCTCTTGGGAACCTGGGATGGACATGTATATGTGGGAGAGTGAGATATATGAGTGGGAAATAAAGTTTGTGCTTTCAGCTGATTAGATTTGGTGGGTTTTGTTACTGAAGATAACCCAGTAGAACCTGATACACATGGTGTTCAGTTACCTAACCTAACATACGCAGTGCTACAGCAAGCCTTGATAGTACAGGGTAAATCACCCACCTAATTTTTCTTAGGGTACTTGTTGGCCATTTGCTCGTTCATGCAAATTTTAGAATCAACTCTTCAAGTCTCCACTCCACCAAAACCCTCTTGATATTTGTTTATGATATCAACATATATACAGATACCTTTGGAGGGATTTGAATCTGCAATCAGGAGTCCTCTTATCAGTGAACATGGCACTGTCTTCATTTATTTAGGTCTTTTTCAATGCTTTTCATTTCTATTTCCCTATGAAGATCTTCACTTCTTTTGTAAGTGTCTTCTCTAAATACCTTATATTTTTGCTGCTAGTGTAAATGGCATTTTGAAATAGAGTTTTAAACTGTTTATTGGTATTGGGAAGCAATGTATTTATTGGTTGATATATTCACTCAACTTGCTAAGCTCTCTTATTCTAAAAATTTAACTGTAAAATCCATTGGGTCAGTATAAAAATAAAAATTAAAAAAACACTGTCTTGATTACTTCTTCAACGAATAGAGCTATGATGGAGGCATTCTTAATTTTAAAGAGAATGCCTCTAACACATCACCATTAAGAATGATATTTATTGAAACCTTTTGGTAGAAATCCTTTATCAGATAAGGGTATTTCACTAATATTCTTGGTGTGCTAGATATCATGAACAAGTCCTGAATTTTATCTAAAATTTTCTGTATATTTTGTGAAAAGTATATATTTTTCTCCAGTAATCTATTAATATGGCTAATTAAATGAATGCATCTGAAACAATATTAACATATTGTAAATAGACCCAAATTGGCCATGATATGTTTTAAACACTGCTGGATTGAATTTAGTATTAGTTTAGATTTTTTTGCCTATGCTCAGGAGAGAGGTTGGCCTGTAATTTCCTATTTTTGTGCTGCTCTTATCTGGATTTGATATTACGTAAGACTAGCCTCCTGAACTGCACTTGGGAGTGTTTTATGTTGTCTTTGGGAAGACTTTGAATGTGATCACAATAGTCTGCTTCTTGAATATTTGGTAGGATATCTCCTATATCTGGTGTTTTCTTGGTGTAAAGTCTTTAAACTACTGATACAATTTATTTAATATTTACTGAATGCTATGGACTGAATTGTGCCCTTCCTCCCAAATTCATATATTGAGCCTTAATCCTTAATGTTATTGCACTTGGACGTCAGGCCTTTCAGGAGATGATTAAGGTTAAGTGAGGTCATAAGTGTTAGGCCCTAATCCTATAGGTCTAGTGTCCTCCTAAGAAAAGGAAGAGACACCAGTGCTGTCCTTCACACAGTCACAGTGAAAAGGCAGTGGGGGACACAGAAGGAAGGGGGCCACCGAAATCCAGGAAGAGAGGTCTCATCAGAAACCAACCCTGCTGACACCTTGATCTTGGACTTCCAGTCATGGTTTCTTGACACTCTCTCCTTTCCTCTGGGTTCAGTTTCCTTCCTTCTGAAATACATTCTTTAGTGGTTCCTTCACCAAGGTTGTGAGGGTGTTCAACTTAGGCTTTGTACCTCCGAAAATATCTCTGTTTTGTATTCATTCTTGAATAACAGTTCAGTTAGACACAGGATTCTAAGTGGACAGATTATTTTCAAGGTTTGTCCTAGACATTCTATAATTTCACTAAGGCTGAGTGAGCTGTACATTTGGGATTTGATCTCTCATGTCCTTATTCATTAATGGGTTCTCTTCACAGAAGAAAATGTTTGTTTTGGGGACCGTTACTCAGAGCTTTACTGTCTGTTCTGAATCTCATTTTGCCCACCTCAGACTCATCATAATTTTGTTCCTTTACAATCTTATCTGTGTACTATATGCTCCCAACCCTTTGGGAAAAGCACAGAGCTTTGTCTCCTTATGTCTCCACACCCTCTCCTCTCAGGGGCATCCAGAGCAGTTAGGGAGTGACTGAAGGAAGGAAGGAAGGAGCGGGGACTCAGGGCTCCCTCTCAGTCCCTCAAGGATTCTCTCTTCCCCTATCTAGCCTGCTCTGCCCCTCTTCTGGGCTCAAACAATGTGACTCGTACACCTGGCTGCCACTGCAACAATTCTGGTTACCTGAGACCCCACTCCTATCTCCTCTCACCCTCACTACAGGGAAATGTCCTAGGTAGTCCAAGACCTGGCATGAATGTAGTCACTTAGAAGGCATTCCCTCCTGTCCCCACCCTTTAGGCCCTGACCTGTCCCTCCCTCCATGGGTAGTTAAGTTCCCGGACACCTTTGCATTCTGTGAAGTGACAGAACTCACCATTATCTGGCACGATGCTGCCATTTCAGAACTGAGGAGGCTCAGGAAAGGCTGAAAGGCCGAGGATCAGCTCCAGTGAAGTCTGGAAGTTTCTCAGTGCTCCACAAAGATGGAGCGTGCGTGGCCGCTCAGCCTGGAGGCGGACGGAGAGTCCAACGCGCTGATGGGGTCTCTGGGCAGCACGGAGGATCCGCAGTCGCAGGACACGGAACACCTGCACTGACAACCAGGCTGTTGCCCGGGTCCCTGAGACCCAAGAGGGTAGAAGTCGCGGCGCACAGGGCGAGTGAGCAGCGGCAAGTGCAGCCTCCGCCGTGGCCTGAGGGCCACCTCCAAAGGCAGGTCCGCGCCAGGGCACCCTCCTCAGTCCCGCACCTGGGAGGCGCGGGGCAAGGCCTGAACCAGCGGGGACGGCGGGCCGGGGTTTGCGGAGCTGGACTCGCGGGAGGGCCGGGCCCAGCCGAGTGGGCGCGCAGCCGGCGTGCACTCCGGCGTCCAGATCTGCTGCGGGCGGTGCCCGGGAAGCGGGTCTCCCAGGCGCCCCTTTCTGCGGATTCAGCCCACTCACAGGCCCCTCCCCCAAGGCCCGCGGACCCCTAGGAACTGGGCGGTGCCCGAGGCCCCGCCCCAGAGGCGGGGGCAACCCGGGAAGGCGGGGTCTGGCCGGCCCCCGAGGGCTCGCGCGCTAAGTTCCGACGCGCGTGTCACTCCCCCGACCTGGAGGCGGCCGGGGCTGCCAGCGCGTCCCCAGCGCCCAGCGCCGCGCGAGAGCCGAGGTGAGACGCGCTGTCCTGCCACCCGGGTCGGACCCGCGAGTGGGCGTGGGGGTCGGGAGTCATCTCATTTCTACTGGCTTTTCCCCAGGGCAGGTTCTCAGTCCTGCCCTTGACTGCCCGGTTCTTCTCTTCCCTCTGCCACCAGCTTTCTCCATCGTTCCTTTTTTTTTTTTTTTTTTTTTCTCCCGTGCTACTCCTGTTCCTGCCCTCTGCCTCTGTCTTTTGTCTCCTTGCCTCTTCTGTATTTTTCTCTCATCTGTCTCACTTTTTCCTACCCATCTTTTTATTACTTGTGTCCCCTGTCCTTCCCTGTCTCTGTTTTTTCTTCTTCTTCTCTCCCTCTCTCTCTCTCTCCTCCCCCCTTCTTCCCTTTTTCCTTCTCGCCATCAAGAATTCCACCTTGGATTTTTGTTTTTTCCACTAGGTCAACTTTTTTCGGCTGCAATTCTTTTAATTCATCCATTCACCCACCCTGTGCCGCTCCGTTATTCTCAGCCAGGGCTTGTACTGGGCAGGGGGTAAGAACGATGCATTTGCCCCAGATCCTTTCTCCAACAGATTATATCCAAAGATCTGGGCATGTAACCTGTTCAGTGCCTGTTGTGGGAAAAATACATGAAGGATCAAGTTGTAAATCTCTGAGTTTTCAGGGTGAGCTGAAAGACATACTTGGCTTTCGAGACAAGGCATTGAATGAATCCTTTTCTTGGCATTTTGCCTTTAGTTACAGACACAGACAGCACCAGGAAGCTAAATCTTGCAGGATCATTTAGGGAACATGGGGGCCCACACCATCCTTCTGTGGAGGCAGTGCAAGACTAGGTTGGTAGGGAGAATGAGGGTGGGACTCAGAGAGTAGCTGTGGGAAGACAATAGGCCAGGGCTTTGCATGTGAAACATTTGGGTGACAGTTGAAATAAGAAATTAACTATAAATTTCTAAAGTATATACTTGTCAATGCTAGTGGTGTGCAAAAATTAGGTTCCATAATTACTGTTAACTGATTCAGACTTTTTATAACAATTATTGTGGTATTGGAAATTACTGTTTTTGTGTACACAGTGAAAATGTTTCATCATCATATCAAAGATTGTCTTAGATACATACTAAGTGAAGAAATACAGAAAAACAAATCTGGTTCATTTGTGAGAAATAAAGTAGAAAGTATTAAATAGCAAAGCAATATTTTGCTTCTTAAAAATATAATCTTATCAGGGAGACATGATTTCATTATTTGATGGTATTCTTATGTCATGTATAGCTGTATGTTCAAACACGCACATACACATACATAATATATATATATAAAGTTGGAAAAAGAAAACTTGTTTGGTTTTAAAGCTGCTAATTACTGCCCAACACTTGAAGCTTTTTGTTCTTATAATTAACTTAACCTGTCCTTTGAGTTTGTTATGATTTTTAGTGATAATTCAGCTTATTTAACTTTTTGGTTGATATGCAAAAGGAAATTTGTCAATAGATAAATCACACAGACTTGAACAAAAATTAAAAATGATGGAAGAGGATTTCAGTGTGTTTATTGAAAGAAATTTTTTCCCACTTTGTATCAAAGAACATTGGACACATTCATAGGTATAAGCATGGCACTTTGATTTGGGAGACTGTTCTCTGGATTGAAGAGTTAAATTGTCTTTCACATCATTTAACCGCTGACTTCCCATGTATTAGAACTTTGGGAGGGGAGGGGGAGGGGATGCTTTTCCAATGATTTAGAACCATCATGCCTGCTTTGCTTAGCAGATATCTTTTTCAAAAAATAGGAGGTGACAACTTTTCTTTATAGCAGATGATCACATCTTTTTTTTTTTTTTGATTCAAGTCTAAGTCTTGAGCTGCAGTGCTTTTAGATTTTTTTCCCCTTCCTCAATAGGCTGCATCTCTTCTTTCTTTCTAGCTAATGATGCTATTGTAGAGTCTGGCTGAGTAGTCTGTTGTACAAACCATGGCCTTTTCCTCTGAAGGCTGCCACAGGAATTGGTCCATGTGACCAAGCTGTGTTAGGGCCACAGCTGACCTCACAGTGGGCCTGGGAGCTGGCTACATCCTGAGAATCCTGCATTTGGTTTTGCTTGGACATAGCAGGCATTGCTGCTAGAGGGATGTGGGCATAGATGGACATGGAGCCTTCGAGGGCTGGCTGGGAAGTCCTCTTTCCCACCTCATGGCACAACCAGCCAGCCTCCAGGAAGGCCTGGACAACTCTGCAATTTTTCGTTTTCTCGGGGTTCTAGGGCTAGGAGCATGTCTAGAAAACGTGTGTTTTCCTTTTCAGGAAAACACAGCACCTCACAATCCACATGTAGAAGAGGTAGATGGATGATTATCCTTAGAAATCTTCCAAAAAGGTGTGAGAAGCATCTCCAGAGTCTGGGGAAACCAAAGAATTGGGGCACAGGAGATTTTTTTCTGTTCTCATTTGTTTTAGCTGAAGAGGAAGGCAGCACAGGAAGGCACCGTTGGTGTAGATGGTGTCACTAAATAAGACCTAATTTCCGAGCTGCAGCTTGGGACAGCTGGAGGCTGACCAGCTGACTTGGGGTGGTAAGTATCTGCAGACATCTCAGTAACATGCTGTCATTCAGTTGTTTGCAAAGAGTTCTACTGTAAATGGAGGGGGGAGGAGGAAACTGCCCAGGCCATTTGGTCACTTGTTAAACACTCTTGTGCGCTGGTCCCTGGAGGGGCATGAATGGAGGGTAGGCAACCCTGAGGCTGTCTCTAAGCTTCAGAACTAGTGCGATAATAAATTGATGCTACCTAACATTTATTGAGCCAGGCTCTTTAGCACTCTAGACATGTTTATCCATTATAATCTTCACAACCACCTGATGAAGTGGGCACCAAGGTGATCCATGATGAGAAAACAGAGGCAGGGAGAAGATCAGCACCTTGCCCAAGGTCATGTGATTGGTAAGAGCAGAGCTATATTTGATCCCGGCATTCTGATCCTAGAACCCACACACTTAACCTCTATGTGGATGTGAGGCTGGAAGGTTCCTGGGATGGCCTGGTTAGAACCTGAACAGAAAGGTAGAATGTGGCCAGTGCTTCTCAGATGAAGCAATGATTCCTATTATCTAGGAATAGATACTAAACAGAGAAACAAGTGCTTTTATGCTATGGGGTGGGTGAGGTATCATTTCTCAGAGAACTTCATGTTTTGGTCAGTAGAATCATGGTTGGTGGCCCAGGAGGACTGAACCCTGAGGCAGAAGTATCCCCATTGATAGGGAAGATTGGACATGGTCAGACACCCTGTTGACTTGGGGAGCTCAGTTTCAGAAGGTTGCCAAGATCATCTGAGGGCTGGGAAAGGTTCAGAGCCTGGAATTGAAATCAGGTTCTTTCAATAGGAAGACTATGGGTGGTACTGAAGGATGTCTGTATGACTCAGAGGGTTGTCTTGCTGAGCTCAGACTGAAAGAACCAAGGAAGACAAGAAGAGTCCCTTCTCAGGACACACACAATAGAGCGCCAAGGGTGAGTAAATAGTGTCAGGGGGTGAGAGGCCAGAATGAACTGAGGCTATTGAGGGGAGTGGAGGACAGCAACGGTCTTTTAATACTGGATGGGAGCAAAAGAACAAGGGCTGCATAGATCCACTCGCTGCCAGAGCTGCTGGTGTCTGTGGAGGGAGAAAGAGGAGGGAGCAGCTCTGCTTTGCCCAGCGATTGTCTGGACAGAGAACCAGCCTCCAGTTGCAAAGGGCGTTGGTAGGTCCATGTAGGAAAGGGGGACAGAGGCAGCCCTGAGCAGCTGTGCATGTGGTCTCCTGACCCAGAACTCACTGTCCAGGGCCAGGAGTGACCCAGAGATGCCCTCACACATCTGCAGAGGTCACCTGAGAGGAGTTGAGGACCATGGCAGAGGTGCATGTAGCCTGGAGCTGGATGAGACTCAAAGTCTGATGGGAGAGAGCCTGTGATCTCTCGACAAGAGGAGATGAGCATTAAGAGCCCGCAGGGCGGGGCTTCCCTGGTGGCGCAGTGGTTGAGAGTCCGCCTGCTGATGCGGGGGACATGGGTTCGTGCCCCGGTCCGGGACGATCCCACATGCCACGGAGCGGCTGGGCCCGTGAGCCATGGCTGCTGAGCCTGGGCATCCGGAGCCTGTGCTCCACAATGGGAGAGGCCACAACAGTGAGAGGCCCGCATACCGCAAAAAAAAAAGCTGGCATGGCTCCCCAGGAACAAGCCACGGCAGACTCACATCATCTTCCATCTGAAAGACTTCCATCTGATGATGGTCGCAGATGGAGTGGACTGAGGTTAGATGGGGCCCCAGATGGAGTTTGGTAGGACATTCTTTGCATTTGCCCGAGTGATCTTACCCAGCAGTGCTGGTGCATGTGAGGGTGGTGACCCGCAGGGAGCGTGGGCAGCAGGCTGAGGTCCCCTGGCAGGTCAGTGCCTTGTCTCCTCCTTTTCTTCCTCCTCCTCCTCGTTCTCATTATCATTGTTAAGATTTGGATGACAGCATTGACAGAAGCGATTTTGGGTGGATTCAGCAGTTGGCCAGATCTGCCACAAGCTGGCGCAGCACAGAGTTTAGCACTGTGGCACTTGCAGGTTGGAGATGGACACATTTGGGTTGAGAGCTGCAAATTTCCTCACGTGGTTGTTGTGAAAACTCCATGAAACAAGGTTTGTTGAGCTCTTGGCATCTCTGACATGTAGACACTTACATAGTCAAGAAGTGGTGAGTTGCATATTTATATCATGAAGCATCCTGTTAGCAAACATTCCATCCTGAAGTAAGACCACATGTTGCAAATTTTACCCCTGAGAAGGTTGTCCCATCTGTGGCTCAGGGCACTCTGGACGGTTCTGTCAATGGGGTCTACGTGGCTGTGGTTGGACAAGGTTGCCCAAGCTGTGAGGGTAGTGCAGCGGGGCTGTGTGCAGAGGGATGCAGGGGTGCAGCCGGACCAGGGTCAGCAGGGCAGCCTCCTGCCTGGGCATGGGATACGTCAGGTGGTTCTAAACTGTCATCTGGAGAACAGTGAGAGACAGACAGACAGAGAGCGAGAGAAAGGGGGAGTTTGTGTGACGGTGTATGTGCATTTGAGTGTGTGATAGTATGTGTATATGTTTGAGTGTATGTGAACATATGTGACTGTATGTATGTGAGTGTATGTGTATATGAGTGTGTGTATATGAGATTGTGAGTGTGTATGTGTTGTGAAAGTGTGTGTGAGGGTATGAGTGTGCCTGGGTGTGCGTGTGTCTTTGTGAGCTCACGGAAGCTCAGCATCAGGGCTTCAAGCAGACCAGTTATTCTTTGACAAAGGGGGAGAAGTGGCTTCATCCCAGTTGGAGTCATACACTGGTAGATCTGGAAAGGACTGTGGACATAATTAAGCCCAATCCCAGGTGATGGGAATTCGAGGCTGAGAGAGGTGGGAAGGACATCTCAGGGTCAGCTCGTGGAGTGATGTGACTGCCTCTTCCTCTTCAAGGAACATTGGTGGGCACTAATCTCTGATGTCAGTGGCATCCCCTTTGAGGACTCAGTTTGGAAAGGATGTTAGGAGAGGCTCAGCTCTCCCTGGTGGCCAGTCTTGTAAGTCCTTGACAAAGCTCAAGACCAGGCTCACAGAGGAATGGGCTGAAATGTAGGTCTGGCATGTTTTTCCTCAGGAGCTGTTTAAAGCTCAGAGGTTAGACAAAGAATTTGACTTTTTGATGGGGTAAAACTTGGGAGAAGTCGGAGAGAAGGCAGGAAAAGGAGAACTAAACCCTCAACATGCCCTCATTTGGTGTTTGGGTTACATGGTTGACTTGGTGTTCACCTCTGGGGTCTCTGGGAGGGCGACATGGCCAGTGCAGCCAAAGCAGGCTTGGCGACACACACTTGAGTTTCAATCCCAGCTGTGCCTCATCCTTGCAGGCGACATGGCGCAAGATGCTTAGTATTGCAGGACTTGGGTCCTCCTCACCTGTGAAAGAGGGTGATGACCCTCCAGGTGTGTTGAAGATGGAAGGAGGTGACATGTGCAAAACATGTGTCACAGACTCCTGTTGCCAAGATAGTAAGAAGGAGGGCAGGCCCCTGTGCTTCCTTTTACAGGTGGGGCAGGAGGCGGGGCGAGAGGAAGGAGCTAAGTTGGACTCAAGTGATGTTCCTGTGAGGAGGGAGCGGAGCTGTCCCCTCCTCACGGTCCTCCCGGGCTCAGGAGACGTATTTGTTAATGATGAAAACTCGGAACACTCAGCTGAGTGTGGTCCAGCAAACCTCTCACAAGCTGAGGGGGCGCTTGAAGATGGGTTTGCAAGCCTCAAGAACTTGCTGGTGGAGCAGATCAGGGAAGGGCAGGGATGAATGTCTTCCCAGAAGGGCTGATGGCTCCCTTTCCTCCTGGGTGCCACCCTCACTTATGGCCATTGTGTGTCTCCCCTGCAGCCGTGAGAGTCTCAAGGGCAAAGCCGAGGCTGGTTCCCCAGGTGATGCCCAGCAGGTTGGCACAACTGGCACATTTGACAGTTGATGGGTAAGCAGAGGAGAAGCAAGTGTATGAACATGTGAAGAACAGTTGTGATCACTTCAGGAGAGTGGAGAGGGAGACCCACACTTGGTGCAGGGGCAGGGCCCGGTGGATAGATGGCTGCCCCCAGGTGTGGGAGCAGGCAACAGGAACAGCTCCAGACCCAACCCACCATGTCTGGATGTTACTGTCCAGCTTTTACCCTCTGGTCACCTGTGCTGCAGCAGCTCCTGTCTCCAAGTGCTTGTAGTGTCTTGGAGTTTCTGATGATTTGGGAGAAAAATTAGCATACTGAGCAGCAAGGAACATAAACTGCTTTAAATCAGGGTGCAAACATATTAGAGTTGTCAGCCAAGTCAGACTGACTGGTAGAAGCCTTGTGTCGCTGTTAAAAGATAGCAGCTGCTGCCTGGAGGTTGACAGATGGGGGGCAGTACTGAGCCTGGCCTCTGGGTGGGAGCATTGTGCGCTGTGGTCCTTCCCCCCAATGGAGTCCTGGAGGTGAAAGCATTGTGCTCTGAGTCAGGGTGAGTTGCTGCATCTGTAGTAGTCAGGGTTCTTTGGATGCAAAGGACAAAAACTGTCTCTTGCCAAGTTAGCCAAGAAGATTAATTAGAAGGACTGCTTGTCTAACATCACACAGCTGAGGACTGGCAGAGCCTGGACTCACAGGGACACTTGTCTGCCCTGAGTTCATGCTCCTATCAGCACTTGCCCTGAGACACCAAGGTCCCAGGTGAGAGAAGGCTTTCTATAAGTTCCTACAACCTGCGTGCTCCTGTATGTCCCTGAGTGGAGAGCACGCTTCTCACTGCCTTTTGCTTCCTCTCTCTGCAGAGCCCTGTGGTCCTAGTGCGCCAACCCAAGCACCAGGGGGAGCCCTTCAATCTCAGGGCCCCTCCCCGGTCCCAGAAGCCTCAGAGACTGACAGCTGTTGGAGCGTCCACCTTGCTCAGCTGGCCCAGGCCCTGCGGTCCCCATGGCTGCCGGGAAGGGAGCTCTGCGGAGCCCTTCAGCTGAAAACAGATGGTGGCTTAATGAACCCGAGCAGGGCTGGGGCTGCAAGCCAGTGCTGCTGGAGAAAACAAACTGCCTGGGCTCTGAGGCTGCCCCAGTCAGCGGTGGCCGGGATGAGGCCTGTGCCGAGATGGCACTGTCAGCAGCCCCGGGCAAGCTCAGGCTGGGAAAGCTGATGCCCTGGAAGGCTTGCTGGGAACACGGGCAGAGCGCCTTCATGGAGGTGCCTCGGCTCAAGAAGAGGCTCGGGGGCAGGCAGGCCCAGGAGAGGGTGCATAGTGACCCTGCAGGCCAGCCTGGCCCCCAGCAGCTGACCCTGGACATCCCCAGGGACCCGGCTAGCATCACCTGCTTCTCAGTGTGGCCCAGTGGAGCCCGCGGGGAGCAAAGAAGTGCCTTCAGCAAGCCAACCAGGAGTCCAGCAGGGAGACCAGGGCCAGCCTCCGTCTTCCAGGTAGGCGGACCTGTAGACGCCCTGGGGGAGCTGCTGGGACTCATCAACACAGTAGATGTCAGTTGCTGGGGTCGACTTTCCAACTCCAAGCTTTTGGTGGGTGATTTCTGGAACCTGCAAATGGTGCCACCAAATGCTCCTCTCTGCGGCACTTTCCTGGGTGACCCCATGCTGTGGCTCAAGCACGCCACGGCCCAGATGCCCACACCTCCGTCGTGCTCCTCCACCGCTTCTTGGGCCCTGCTGCCCCCCACGCTCACCTCCCTGGGCCTGTCCACCCAGAACTGGTGCGCCAAGTGCAACCTCTCCTTCCGCCTGACCTCCGACCTGGTCTTCCACATGCGGTCCCACCACAAAAAGGAGCACGTGGGGCCCGACCTGCATTCTAAGAGGCTGAGAGAAGAGGCCCTCACGTGCCCCGTTTGCCACGAGTACTTCCACGAGCGCCACCATCTCTCCCGGCACATGACTTCTCACAGTTAACAGGCGGTTTGGAACAAGGGCGTCCAGCACGTGGTCGTGAGGCTGAGATGGCTCATGGGGCCTTCCTCCGAAAAGACTAGTCACAGTTGTCCACAGGGCCGTCTCCTTGGGTGTTTGAGGATGAACAGCTCAGTCATAATTGGAAAAAGTCAACCCACCCCCAGGATGTGCTTTAAAGGAAGTAAAGTCGTGAAATGATGCGCTTTGCTAATGGCAGGGTATGGTGACGAATAGGCATCAAGTGTTTCTGACATTTTCAAGAGAGAGGGCTGTGCTCCCGTCCCCGTAACTCTTGCTCCATGTGGAAGCAAGTCTGGCACCCAGCATGGGCTTTGGAGGCAGACAGACCTGGATTGGGATCTTGGCCCTTTCGCATACTGGCCCTGAGCCTGGGCAGATTGCTCTAACTATCTGAGTCCCGGCGTACTTCTCTGCAAAATGGAGATGGTGACACCTGTGTCTGAGGGATGTTGTCAGGATCGTATGGGAAGACGTGTGGGAAATGGCCAGCATGTGCCCGGCAGTGTCATCGCAGAGTAAACGGTACTATTAGCATGATCCACATTAGTCAACTATTGTTAAGTGACAAAATTTCAGTGGCAAACAATGCAGAGCCCCTGTTTCTCAGTCATGGGCCTGTGGGTTGGCTGGGGTTGAGCTGGGCTTGGCTGATCTTGGCTCCAAGGTTGCTTTCTCTCTCAGGACTGTTGGGCTGCCCAGTCATGCTTCTCTCATGGTTACACCAAGAGCACAGCAGGACAAGTCCAAATACCCAAACACAACCCAAGCCCCTGCTTGCTCCCTTCCACTAATGTCCCGTTGGCCAATACAAGTAGATGGCCAAACCCAAAGTTAAGGGGTGAGGTGTGCATATGGCCAATGGGGAAGTCATGAGTGAGTGTATAATCCTACAGGGGCTGGCGGAATTGGGACCAATAATTCAACCAACACCTGGTCCCTGGTTCTTCACACTCTGAATACGTGAAAATGGGAAAATGAAACAACGCATACATGCACACATACATGCACACACACCCCTTAACTCTCAGGAAGTGAGCATGCACAAAACCTTAAGGCTTGAGACATTGTGAAGACTGGGAGAGTTCTGGGTACCGTTTATTATCTGATGCATGTTGAGTTTCAGTACCTATGCTGTTTATCCACATTTGTCCTTTTTCCTAACAATGCAAACCTCAGGTCATAAACTCTGCTGGAACACAAGCCAGTCTGTGTGAAAGCCCTTTGTTGGAATTTCTTTCAAGTCACTGCAGTTCTTTTGAGTGGTTTCCACCTCACTTTCAAGATTCGTTCATTTGACCTGCAGTTTCCAACCCCTCCTTTGGGGCCTCGGTCACAGAGCTCAGGCTTGTGGGTGGGAAGGAGCTGGTGGGGGTCTCAGCCAGCAGCGAGCCAGCCATCCAAACACCCGCAGACTCCGCCTCCCCTCTCCATTTCCACAGCAGGCTCCCACCTTGCCCGAGGCAGCTGCATGTCCCCCCTCTGGCCCAGCCCACACCTGTCCCTCTCTCTCCCACTCCCCCCACCTCCCACCCATTCTCCACAGCCAGAGGTATATTCATTCATTCCTTGGCCTCCCTGGGCACCCGTGCTGTGCCGGATTGTGTGCCAGGCCCCACCGGGGGCACAGTGAGTTCGACCCACTGTGTGAGTCGAACACAGTCCTTGTTCAGGATGTGAGATGATTAGGGTGCAGTGCAACAGATGCAGAACAGAGGCCTGTGCCGGGGTGCTGGGCACGTTGCGGGGCATGCCCAAGTCAGACCTGTGGGTAGGGGAGGAGGGTACCCCTGGAGGTCTCCTGAGGGGTGGGGATGTGATCTGAGCCTCAGAGTCCAGCAGGAGCTGGTGATTCAGACAGCAAGGGCAGTGCTGGGGAGAAGGTGGTCCTGAGCTATAGTGTCTGAGGCCTCTCCAAGGCCCAGGTGGGGCAGACTTAGTGGGGAGGTGGGCCTCTGAGATGGAGACATAGGAAGGCATCGAAGGAAAGGAGTTCGGACCAGGGCCCTGGAGGGCCGGCTCCAAGAAACCCTTCCAGGGGGCCTCTGGCTGCAGCAGGAAAAGTGGGCTGGAGGAGAGGAGATGGACCCCCTGAGCCATTTCCTCTGCATCTGGAAGGAAGCAGCAGTGTTCCACAGAGGCAACAAGGAAGCACCCCCATTTCTACAGGGAGGCTTGGAGGCCCCACCCTCCCTGAAGGAGGTCAGGAACCCTGCAGGCTGGGCCCCTTTGGGAGCTACGTGGGGCTACAATTTGCCCACCGGGAGGCTGTGCCCAGAAGGGGGCTGAAGCTTTGGGGAGCCTCCCTCTCCTGCCATCCCATGTGGGGAAGAAGATTAATTAGAAGGGCTGCCGTCCCATGTGGGGCAGGAGAGGACACCTCATGGGGTTGGAATCTGAGACTCCACACCGTGCACTGATGTACGTTATGTCATTTAATCCACATGATACGCCCAGGAGGTAGATACTTTTTAAAATTAATTAATTACTCGATTGATTTTTAATTTTTGGCTGTGTTGGGTCTTCATTGCATGCAGGCTTTCTCTAGTTGCGGCGAGCGGGGGCTGCTCTTTGTTGCGGTGCGCGGGCTTCTCACTGCGGTGGCTTGTCTTGTTGTGGAGCACGGGCTCTAGGTGCGTGGGCTTCAGTAGTTGCGGCATGTGGGCTCAGTAGTTGCAGCACGTGGGCTCTAGAGCACAGGCTCAGTAGTCGTGGCGCATGGACTTAGTTGCTCTGCAGCAGGTGAGATCTTCCCAGATCAGGGCTCGAACCCGTGTCCCCTGCATTGGCTGGCAGACTCCCAACCACTGTGCCACCAGAGAAGTCCCGCAGGAGGTAGATACTTAATTCCCATTTTACTACGGAAGAAACTGAACTCCAAGAGGTCAGCTGACTTTCCTAAGACCATGGGTTCTGGAGAAGCAGTACAAGAATAAGACCCCAGGACTGCCCCACTTGTGCTCACATCCTTCCCAGCCTGCCATGCGTCTGCTCAGCCCAGCCAGGTTGTGTGGCATTGTGGACGATGAAAAAACTGGGACTTAAGACAGGCATTGACTCCCTGTCTGCAATTTCAACTTGCACCCTTCCTCCCCTCCCCAACATTTTCTATTGCCCTTCTCTTGAGCACTTTCCACCGTTTTGCTTACTCTTTTTACTGATTTGTCTTGTTTCTTGTATTTCCCATCACTAGAATGTAAGTTCCATAAGGGATTTTTGCTGTTTTGTTCGCTGCTGTATCCCCAGCAGCTAGAACAATGTAGGCAAATAGCAGGCATTCAACAGACCTTAGTGGGAGGAATGAACGAGATGCCTGGTTCTGGCCTCATTCCTGACAAACCAGCTTCACACAAGGGTTTCGACATCTGTTAAAATGGATGCACAGCTGTTCTCCTCTGACTTGTTGGATTGCTCTATAATTTCTTTGAAATCAGTTTGACAGGCATAAGTGCACTATACTAAAACAATAGAAATTTAGAATTGAAAGGGATTCTACATTTCTAGTCCATTCCCTGACTTCATAGCAGTGAGCATTGAGGTCCATGATGAGCTGACATGCAAAGCGATGCAGGGCAAGAGGTGGTGAGGTCAAGGCTAGGACCCCTGAGATGTCTACAATGGTGTGTCTTCCCTGGCCCACCCACACTTCTCTGGGAACCTCGGCTATGGCTGCAAACAGAATGATTACTGATAGTGACCACATCATTCATAAGCAAGAGAGACATTTTGAAAAAAAATTAAAGTTAATTAATTTTATGAAGAAGCACAAGAAAACATCTCCCAAGTCAACTTTTTAAGATGGAGTTCATTTTGGTAAAAATTGATGTAGATGCAAGTTGCTTTGTAGCAATTCAAATGGACAGACGCCAAGATGACTTATGGAGGTGATGACTTACAGTTTATTAATGTGGCAGTTCCTACTTGTCACCAGGCTGCGTTCCCAAAGTCCCCATGGCAGTTGAAGCCTGTCTCGTCCCTTTTCTCTCCTACCCTCCTATATCGACTGGGGATCAGTCACTTTTAATCATGACTTTGCCCACACTCTCTCTGCCACCTTCCATCCCAGTTAAGAGTTGGCAGATGATGTTGCCACAGAACATCACATCAGCAGGTATGAATTTTACTCGAAATTCTGGGGTAAGAATCATCACATTCCTTAAATTCTCTATATCTAATTTAATCTGTTCTCTACCGTAATCCTCTTCTTTTTTTTTTTTTTTTTTTTTTTGCGGTACGCGGACCTCTCACTGTTGTGGCCTCTCCCGTTGCGGAGCACAGGCTCCGGACCCGCAGACCCCGCGGCCATGGCTCACGGGCCCAGCCGCTCCGTGGCATGTGGGATCTTCCCGGACCAGGGCACGAACCCGTGTCCCCTGCATCGGCAGGCGGACTCTCAAGCACTGCGCCACCAAGGAAGCCCCGGTGATCCTATTCTGGTAGGACAGGCAGTCTGTCTTTTTAAAATCCCTCCCCTGTCTCTCCAGTTTACAGAACATTCCCTAGCACCTCCCACCTAAGAATACCCTCTCTTAGCATCAAGCAGCGTCCCCATGCCGTGTTGGTGTCTTTGCCTCTATCCTCCAACGTGCTCTGGATCTTCTCCCAGGATCTCAGCCCTGGTGGTTTTCTGGCAATACTATCATTAGGCAGGTAACACAGGAGCCGCTAAGCCAATAAACAGAAAGTCTTGGCTTGCTTTTTGGACAATGGAAGAGAAAATACCTATAGTGGCTGGAAAAATAGCAAATTATATCTCAATATATGACCTCCCAAACAGCAGCCATTCCATTAAGATTTCTAAAAGTCCCCCAAATGTGCTCATGAGGCTAAAATGAGACATTCTGAATTCAGATCCATTTTAGTTCTCAATTTTAACCAAGATTTGCTTTTCTTTCTGCTTTTATCTGGAAGAGAAGTAAAACCTTAACAAGGCCAGGGTCCTAAGTCCATATCTACTTCTGGCCAATTCCTGAATCTTAGACCGCAGATTCTACTCAAAAGACTATATAATTATGTTAATGAAAGTGTGTGTAGCCCACTGGGCTTGGGGAGAGTGGAGGGAAGAGGAGGTGAGGGTCGCCCTGACACCTGGAGCTCATGTGTCCTAGGTGAAGGCTCCTTAGTGCCAGGCCAAGTGCAGCTCTCAAGAGAGGCCAGAAATCAGGACCGTATGTGGAATTGTCTCTCTGAAAAACCGATGGCCAAAATGGCACGGACTTAAGGAAGCACGTTAGTGGTGGTGGCATGGTGAGGGGCAGGAACCACCAGCTGGAGACCCCTAACTCTGTTATGCTCCCAGCCTTTGAACCAACTGGGTGGTGGGCCTGGCCCTGCTAACCTCACAGTACTGCCCTGTTCCTCTAGGCACAGGGAGAGACCCTATAGAGGGGTGAAAGTCAGCAGGCGTTGTACTAAGGTAAACCACCCAGCCTTTCTTTCCTTGGGAGGTGCTGCCGCCCCCTGGTGGCAGCATGCCTCCCCTGCAGGCCACTTCTCTTCAGAGAAGGGGTTTTACATGCCCTGCCTGTATGTATAATTTTGGTTTTGTTTTTTGTAGTAGAAGTCATGTGTGAGGTCTAAGCATCATATAGTAAGATAGGAAATCCATAGAATAAAACTTCTATTTTAAAAACAAATTATTCTCCAATGTGTTTTGATTTGTGCCGCACCCTAGAAAAGAAGAATTTTTGGAAAGCGATTTTGAATGGGCGTTGGGGAGACAGTGCCTTCTGGAAGGAGGGTAGCTGTTCTTGTTCTTTAAATGTAACTTTTTCTTCCCCAGCCATCTTATGTTTTCCTGGAGCAGGAGACAGGAAGCCAGTAGCCTCTGATACCCTTGCTATTCTAAGCTGCTTGGATTAGGAGGCTATTTTCACTGCCAGCCACCCTGATCTGCAAGGTAGCAAGGAGGTCCTTAGGCAGCTAATCCTATAGAAATCAGGAAGTGTGAGTTGAGCGCTCTCCACTGGGGACCTTGGAGGCAGGTTTCTTTGCCCACAGCTGTGATTCGGGCTGTATCCTTTTTCTTTCCAAGTTGTATCCTTTCATTGCATTAAAGCTGTGTGGGTGGCCATGACCCTCACTGACACACAAACGGGGCCGTCTGCTTTGTGTTGGGCTGTTCGGTAGATGGAGGCACACAGGAAGTTGGGGGTGAGTGAGATGGGAGAAGAGCTGGGGTCCTACCCTCTGGTGATCCAGCGTGTGCCTGAGAGCTGGGTCAAGCTTCCAGCAACGATCCTGATGGTGAAGGTCCAGCCTGTCTGTGGCTGGGGATACCCTGGGAAAAGGGATGGATGGCCTGGTCCAGCCCCTCTCACAGCACATCAGTGGGTGCCTTGAGGGGTCCTCAAGCAGGGGGACATGGGAGAAGGTTGCATGGCAGAGCAGTGGCCCTGGCTACAGGCCGGAACACAGAAATGGGGCAGGAGGCTGTGGTGGGGATTTAGGTACCGAGCCAGGACCTCAGGACAAGGCAGAGGGGATGGACGGTGCAGTTCACTGTAAGAAAGCAAAGCCTGTGGCTGGTTGAAGCGGAGAAGGATATCTTGAGAGGAGCCAGGGCTGCACCCAGTGTTGGGTGGGCAAGCAGGGGGCCCAGGCTGAATAGTAGGCAGAAGCAAGGAGCTACTCAGCAGGACCTCAGCTGTGGTCAGGCAGGGGAACCACCTCTGGAAGGTGCTGCTTCTGCCCCTGATAAGTCGGGGCATGGCCATGCTGCCCTGCACACTGGACATCTGGCCATTGCTGCTACCAAGCTTCCCTGGGTCACTTGCTCCATAAAAAAAAAAAAAAAAAGTCCTGCATAGGAGCCTCTGGTTGGCCCAGGCAGGACCACCTGTCCATACCCCACAGCCAGGGAGCTGGAAAAGTGAACGTCCAGGACATCTGGTTTCATGGTGGGGGAATGGTTACAGCTGACATTGGCCAAGCACTAGATTAATCATTCAATCTACACAGCCCCCAAAGTGCTATTATCTCGTCCATCGCATGGATGAGGAAACTGAGGCACAGAGATGTGAAGTAAGTTGCCCAGAGTCACACAGCCTGGAAGGGGCAGGGCTGGCCTTCCTATCTGGGCAGGCTCAAGCTGGAACCTGAGCTCCTAACCACCTCTCTGCTTCTGAGTAAGTCTGTTTCCCACAGGTTCATATGGGGAGCAATTCTCTGAACATCCAAAGGGGGTGCAAATGCTGGTGGCCTAAAGGAGGGCAAACATCCACTGTGTTAGGTGTGTGACCGCCAGTGAATAACTGATCCTGTCCAAGGCTCTGGGTGGAGCTGACTCTGGTGGAGATAGTAATAATGGATGTCCATGTGGTGTGAAGCTCAGAAGAGAGATCTGTGTATGTCACCCACCCTAAACCGCTCCGCCCCTTCCCCTGTTTAAGACCCACCAGGGTATTTGCCATCTGTGACACCACAGTGCCTGTGGGACACCTTAAACAAATTAAACTGCAGGAAACACCAGTGGTGCAAATCAAGGAAAACCAAAAGATGTGAAAGGAAAACCCATAAAAAAATGAACGACCACTAATGATCACTAAGGTATAGATAGTGAGTCAGTTATATAATTTATGTTATCTTATTTATTATAGTTTTGGAATAATGATGGCCACATTTGAAAATAATGATATATGCTAATTATAAGGATTTAAGAAAAAGAGAAGGTATAAATAAGAAAGTTAAAACATCACCCCAAATGCTACCATCTAGAAGAAACCATTGTTTGATTTAGGTAATCATCTCACAGCTGTGTGTGTATATATACACACACACACACACACACACACACACACATATATATGCATGTATATATATGTATGTATCTCTTTGTGGGTGTATGTAAGAGAGAGAGAAAGAGGGAAGAGAGAGAGTCCTAGAGTGTAAGCATATAATGTGGTCACACATTTGCCTGGATAGCAGTAGGTTTAATGAAGAAAAATGTGAGTATGTATGATAACTACTAAAATTCGATCATGTCATGAATCTTACTTGAATTTAGCAGGAGGAAAAGGAGCTGGAGAGAAATCTTGCCTTCCATCAGGGCTTTCCAGTTTAGACAGGGTTGTTTTGAGGTGTTCTAGTGGAGAAACCCCTAGGGATGGAGGTGGCCCAGATTCCCCACATCTCTGAGGTCTAGGGAGGGGGCTGATGAAGCCCAGGCCATGCCTGGTGCCCTGGGGAGTCGCCTTTGGCAGCTGCAGCCTGGACTCACCAGAGGGCCAGGCCAGACAGGACCAGAACTTCATCCTCACCCTGGCAGTCCTGGAGCCTGGAGCTCTGGGAGCAGGGATTGTGCACTGGGATCTCCCCGCCCTCCAGGCCTCGCCCCACCATGACTTTGGGCAGAGCCTCCGAGGTCTCTCATTTTTGAGTCCCTGTGACTCTAGCAGAGCAGAGTTGCATGGACCCAGGGCACAAACCGGGGGCCTCTCATCCCCCCAGGTTACCCCTGGGCTCCAGGTCTCCCAGGGCTGGCTCAAATCTGGGGGAGGTCTTGGGCTCTGCCTGCCTCAAACTTCTCACCCTGTTAGGAGTCATCTTGGTCGCCAGAGCTGGCACAGTGACAGGCTGCACTTGGACGAGCAGGGCAGGTCCCCAGACCACCACCCAGGGCCACTCTCCCCTCTGGTAGCATCGCTGCATGGCGGGATTCTGTGTGGCACCAGAGCTCACTTTTGGGTCCGTGGCAGAAGCAGGAGAACAAGGTCATGGAAGGAACGTGAAGGAAAGATAGACTTGCTGTGTAGAATTGGATTGGGAGGGTTTAGGGCAGGGAGGAGAGGGTTCTAAGTGAAACTGAACTTGTCTTCGTGTGTCTGAGGGCTGCTGCTTGGAGGAAAGCATAGTTTTGCAGCTTGATAGCCTTGTGTGTTTACTGTGTTTACTGTGTATCCACTGCCTGTGTCAGTGCTGGGCGGTAGGAGACGAGGATGCGTAGGACGGTTTCCACCCCTGAGGACTACACAGCATGGCGGGGACAGAAATGATCCCAGGGCAGAGAGGGAGAGGTACACTACTGGGGAAGATGCAGGTGCAGGGACGACAGAATGGGGACAGTGTAGCGGGGGAGTGGGGCTCCTGACCTCTGGGCCTGCACTGTCCCACATGGGAGCCACGAGGTGCAGGTGGTTGCTGTGTGCTAGACCCATGACATGTGCCAATGGAGATGTACTATAAGCGCGGGACACACACCGGATCTCAAAGACTTGGTGCAAAAGCATCTCATTCGTAACAATTTTTATATTGAATACGCATTGAAATGATACTACTGGGAATATAGTGGGTTAGAGTATACTATTAAAATTAATTTCACCTGCGTCTTTATACTTTCCTTAAAAATGTAAAGTGACACATGTGCCTGGCATCCGTGGCTCACGTTATGACGTTATTGGACAGAGATGCTCTAGTTGACAGCATGAGGACCAGGGGTTGGTGACTAAGAAGCGTGGGTAGGGATAGATATGGACTTCACTTCCCTGGAGGGGGTTGACTTTGTGAAGGGGGTGAGCTTCCTGTCCTGAGGTGTTCCAACAGAGAGGATGCTGGCAATTGGGAAGACACCAGGTATATGAGCTCCAAGGGTACCTCTGATTCTCAAGCCTAGCCAGAGGGCAGCAGGCCCCTTTTCTGCCCTTTGGGGGCCTCAGTCAGGACCTCATGCCTGGGTGCCCCTTGGATGTGTCCCAGAGGTCCCGCCCTTTTCTGGCTCTGACTACGGTGGCCCTTGCGGCGGCCCTGCAGGCGTGGGCTCCGCCTCGCCCTTAGCAGAGTGTGCTGGAGCATCTCCTTGGCTCTGGCGAGGGCTGCATCTGCAGGGACAGCCACGTCAGGCACCACGCCCACCCCTTCCCAGGAGCTGCCGTCTGCAGCCCCCACTGAGCGGGCAGTGGGGATGGTGATGTACAGGTCGGTGTCATCCACGTGGTAGGTTTGCGGCAGCTGGCAGCCCCCACTGGTCACCTCCCCGATGACCAGTGCCCGGCCCAGCCTCTTCAAGATGTAGGTAAATTCCTCTGCGGCGCCAGCTGTCAAACTGCTGGTCAGAATGACCATACTCTTCTTGGAGCCGTAGCGTTCACCTGCAGAATATAAGGCCCTTCAAAATAGGGAGTCAAGTCCCCACCCTGGGCACCTGCCTTCTCCATACTGCTTAGACTCCAGAGAGGAGGGCCAGGGATTTAGTTCTGTGTCCTTGTGTCTACAGGCAAGTCACCCCACCTTTCTGAGCCCCAGTTTCTGCATCTGTAAAATGGGGATAAGGATGTGTGCCGGATCCCGAGCATGCCAGTGCTTGAGAGATTTTATCACCAGTGATGGGAAGAGGCTGGACTGACTTACCCGAGAAAAGGGCTAACCTGACCAGACTCTCTTCACTTTGGACCCTCAGAAGAGCCAAGTTTGTGACTTAATGACGCCAGCCCTCTAGGACAGTGATGTCCAATAGAAAAGCAACATGAGCCCGAATGCAAGCCACGTATGTCATTTCAAGTTTTCTAGAAGCCACATTAAACAAGTAAAACAAAATTGATAAAATGAATTTTAATACTGTTTTATCTAACTCAATAAATCCAAAATTTGTTCCTCTCAAAATGTCATCAATAAAATTATTGAGATATTTTACATCCTTTTCTTCATAAAAAGTCTTCAAAATCTGGTGTGCACTGAACACTTTATGCATCTCAATCCATGTGTGGCATGTGGCTTTTGTACTGGACATCGCAATTCCAAGACCCCATGATCTGCAGATCTGTTTTTAACTACTGGTCTTGAATGTCTATTTGAATTGAGAATTCACCTGGTCCTGATTTTTATTTATATTTTGCAATATTACTGAATGTATATCTTGGAAGATTCCCCCCAAATGCTTGTGTGATAAGGAAGTATGCAAATGAAAATTGCAGGGTGCTTTTCTGATCGGAGGAGGCACACCCCCCATTGGTTTCCCAGCCCCCTCTTTTCAGATGGATGCGCAGGTTCCTTGGTTTTGCAAGCTAGGCAAGGGAGATGGAGCAAGGCTATCCACCTGGGATGTGGCTGGAGACCCGTGGCTCTGTAAAGTGCGGGGCCTGTACTGCTTCCTCTGGCCACTGCTCTGGGCAGGTAACAGAAGCCCCATCAGAGTTATGAACTTCCTTTAGGTAGGTGTGCTGGGAAGCTGCTGAGAGTTCAGGTGAGATGGAAAACCACTGGAAACGCCATGGGATTTGGTGATGGCCCGAGGACCCTTCTACCTTTACATTTGTCTTGCAGGCTGATGGTTGCTGTGGCAGGAATGGCAGGCATTTTGGTTTTAGACAAACCAGTGTTCGAGTTTGGGAGCTATCACTTATTAGCTGAGTGACCTTAGACAAGCTATTTGACCTAGTTGGGACTCATTTTTCTCATCTAGAAAATAGGTATAATGGTACAGGTTTTGCATGGATTAAAGGTCTTATGTACAGAGTACATGGCATAGGACGGGGGCTTTATATTCTAGCTACAGTTACTTTTACCTGAACCCAAACTGTCTTTCCTTGATTTCCCAGAAGCTTCTAGAATGATAATAGGAAGGAAAGGCTTCTGTACCCACCTTCGAGCTGTGCGTGGGTCCAGAGCTCGCTGACAGAGTCATTGGGCCGGTTGTAGATTTTGTCCAGCAGAATAGGTGGGCCTTCGTCGAAAAAGTAGGAGCATATGGCAGAGATGGAGGAGGTGGGACCACCGATGTTGAACCTGAGGGAAGGGAAATGTTGCCCAGTGAGGGGCGGAGCCCACAGGGAAGCCCTCAGTGCCCCTCTGGGTGTCCTAATCCTTGCCCTGTGAAGGGTTCTAATTCCAGGCAGCCTCAGTCTGGTGTCCTTTCTTCCTCCTACAGAATTCTTTGGTTGGCATTTCCCAGAGTACAAGATTCTTGAGAACCAGAGACTTTGTGGTCAAATTCATTTAGAAAATACTGCATAACTTACCCACCCCTTCTGTTCACACATTAATACCTTATGTGATACATATTGTATATGTTATATTAAAGGCCCTAAGTCCTGCAGTCTGGAACTTGTTGATAAATTTCCCCAGCTTACTGACCATGGACTGCTCCCATGCACCCATGCTGCCTGCACATTTTGAGAGCACTGTCTTCCCTAGTTTCATGCTTGATAATTTCACAAAACCCACTAGGTATCTTAGTTGAGGTGTCCTAACATGGCTCTTAGTGTGGTGGAGTGTTCAGAGTTGTGGTACTGCATTGGGGTTGAGGGATCCTGTGATCATTCCAGGCTATTTGGATTTGTCCTGCTATGTGACCTCGCTGGGCTCCTGTCTCCTTATTTGTGAAACGAGGAATCCTGGGCTGGCAGTGTATTAGGAGTCTCTTCCAGTTGATGGTCTAGGATGACCCGGATGGGTTCAGGGCCCATGACTTTAGCATCTGAACCTCCAAACCTTGGCTTGGAAGGATCTTTAAGCAAAGTACACCTGTGGGCTGGGTCTCCTCTTTAGAGAAATGTGGATGACACAGTTAAGCAGAAAGAGACTTAGAATCAGGGTCATTTGGATGTTCAATAGAGCGTTGGAAGAATAAAGTCATCAGAGGTGCCACAGGAGTCCCCAAGGTCAAGTTCTGTGTATACCCAAACCCAAGCCCTGGGAAATGGTTCATCTTCCAGGGAGGAGAGTCCGCCTCTGGGATCCAGCGCCACCTAGTGACGACTAAGAATCACAAGAGTTTTGCAAGCCAGAAACCAGAGCTCCCTCTCAGTCAATCCAGCAGCTGGGGATGCAGGGGTGGGGTGGGGGGGCAAAGTGTCCAATTCCCAGGGGAGCTGGCTTCCCCCTTCCCAGTGCCCATGGAAGGTGCCCAGGGCACGTCTGCTGATGGCCCCGGGAGTGACAAGCGGTCTGGTCACTGAAGGGCATTCTTCTACCCATTACCCTCCCAAGTCCCCTCCCCCAGCTCTCGGAAGGAAACTCAACCTGTATGAGGCATACCTTCACAGAAGCAGATGAGAGGTCTAGCTGAAAGCATACCCCCAACAATCATTTTGTAGAGTAAAGAGTTCTTTTTGCAACAATAGTGGCTAAATCGCAAATTCTCTCTGGGCCACTGGCTTTATGATTCTCATGACCAGGGTTGTCCTGGGCTGATTTTGTGAGATGTGAGACACAAGCACAGGTGGAAGCCTAGCTGTCCCAAACACGGCTGATCATCAGTCACCTGGATGATGCCTGTTAAATATACAGATCACTGGACCTCACTCCTGGGGCTTTGGATTCAGCAGGGAGGGGTCCTGGAATCAGTGTGTTCAAGGTCACCCTTCCGCTCTCTCCTCACTGAATCCTGTGACTAGGTAAGTTTGGGGACCACTGGATTAGCTCAGTGGTTCTCAGACTTGGTCACCTGAGCTTAAAAAAAACCAACAGTGGTGGGGCCCCACCTGGCTAATTAAACCAGAACCCCAGAATAGCTGGCCAGAGCCCTGAGAGCCAGGCGGGCTATTCCACTTGGGTTCTGCCCAGCGTCCCAGGGTCCTTTCTTCCCTACTAGACTCATGGCTTTGACTGTCTTCCAGCAGCTGACCCAGCCTCGCTGGGAACTGTTGAGCCCCGCCCACTGACCTCATGTCGACGATCAGGGCGTCCGTGTGTACAATCTTCTTCCAGACATGCTCCACCAGCAGCTCGGAGACCTGGGTGAGCAGCTCACAGTCCCCAAACATATCAAACCTCAAGTATCCAATGTTGCCCTCAAGCACATTAGTGTGGAAGGAAAACTTGATCAGGTCTTCAAAGACTTCAGGGGAAGGGATCTGAAAGAGTGGGAGGTCGGCTCCGTGTCAGGAGAGGAAAGATTTGAAAGCGCAAAAAAAAATTTTTTTAAGGTTCTGTGTATCTTTATTTCATTATTGACCATAGTACTTAAATGGACAATTAGCTCCGCTAAAGAAGAAAGTCCAGGTCAAACTCTCCCATAGCCATGGTTCCCTGTTCTCCTGCCAAACCATGCCCAGCATCCACCCCCTGTCACTTCTGCCAGATACAGTGAAAGGTCAGATTTGAAAGTGGGTGTCATGGAGGTCCTTTATATCCTGAGATATATTGAGCCCACGGGAAGGGAGCTAACATTTCCTAAGGAGGTTGTAGGTGCCAGGGCCTTTCCTGATGGTATCCGGGAGGTTACATGGGTAGTGGGCCTGGGATATGAACCCCAATGAGTGGTCAGCAGCCTCCTTACAGGGAATGCTCATGGGTGCCAACCTCTCACCCTGGCGTCAGAGCTGAAAGGCCCAGGCATGGTCTCCACTCTGACTCCCCTGAGCTCCCCAGACATTTCTTGTCTCTGAGCTCATCATCTAAAGACATCATCATCTGAAGACAAGAACTACTGGGCCCTTGAGTCTTTACCAGGGGTCTGGCCCTGTGCTGAGCATGTTGTAGCAGTTACTATAGAGAAGACACTATTATCCCCATCTTTTTACTGAAAAAAATTGAAGCACAGAGTGATTAAGTAACTTGCCCAAGGTCACACAGCTAATAAGTGGAAGATCCAGAATATGAATCCACACCAGGTGACTGCAAACCAGGAACACCCCTGCTGACTAGGACACCCGACCTCCAGGCCTTGTGCTGACCTCAGTCACAAGTCCTTGGGCCATGGGCCGCTCTCCTCTGTACCCCTCCGGGCCTCAGTTACTCTTTTTGTAAAATGGGATAACAATTCGGCAGTAGATGCTTTTGGTGCCCTCAGCCCTCCTCTGATTTCAGCCACAGCTTGACCCAGGCTGACAGGGCTTTGCCTCTAGCATACCCTTGTTTTTTACTCTCTACTTCAGGACCTTCTCCAAGCTGCCCCAGAATCTGAGAGAGTTCATGTCCCCAGGGGGACCTTTAGCTAACAGAGAGCGGGAGCCGTGGGGTCATGTCTGCAGAGGCATTCCTCACACTTGTCAGGGCGCTGTTGCAATCTTCAGAAGCAACAGGCTCAATAATGCGCCCACACTTCCTGTCCCACTTTCCCTGCTCCCTCACTCCTGCTTCAGTGACCACCTCCCACATCAACTGACCGCACCTAAGCCCCTGTCTCAGGTCCTGGCTTCAAGGGAACCAGGACGAATGCTGCCCTGCCTACTTGTTGTGACTATGCAGTTATATCATAGATGATAAACACCATGGAGAGGTGCTGTAAAGGTGCTTTAGATCCAGCTCTTTGCTGATGGGAGTTCTTGGTGAGTCCTGCGGTGTGCTTTGGCCCTTGATAGGGAGAATTTTTCCCTCATCTACCCTGCAGCAAAGCTCCTCAGCCTTGATTTAACTTTTTAGTGTTCCCCAGACCTGCAGTGCTGGCTTCAAATATCTTGACCACACAGCCTGGCCCAGAATTTCCCATTCAGTTGGCCCTTGTATCGTGGTGCACGCCCACCCAGCGCAATTCCTTTGGGAGACAGTACTTGGCATTGGGGGAGGGGAGAAGGCAGTTGGTGTCTAACCAGGGCAGCCTCACTGCAGGGTTGTCCAGGCTGTGCGTGGACACTCCTGGACCTGTCCCCAGGCTCCATGCTCTAGCTCCAAGGAAACTGTGATGCCAGGACCTGTGCTGATTCCCTGTCTCCATCCCCCTGACTCATTCACACAAACTGCAAACCCCTGAGGCAGGCAGGTGATGTGGATGCACACAAACCCCACATTTCCAGAATAGGAAAACACGGGGACCTCATGTGACTTACCAACCTCTTTCTCCAACACTGACAATGAGAAGCCCTACAAACCCTTGCATTCTACCCAACCAAGAGTGAAGCTCCTTCTATACTAGCACTTTTCAAACTGAGCTCCTGTGGGTACCAATGTTCTCCTGAGATGCTTAGGGACCTCATGGGCACATGAGGGACTGGAAGACAGGGTGAGAGAGAGGAAAGATGTGACTGGTGAAAAATTTAACATGAAAACACGTCTGGAAGCCGTTGCCTTGCACCCTGCACAGAGCCCTGGATGTGTGGACAGTTGGTTGACTCTCTCCTGGGACTGTGCCAAGTCTCCCTTGTAACTCACCTGCATGGGTACAATCCCAGGAATGCGGTCCTTGGCATCCTCAGGGATATGGGCTGTCTTCAGGTGTGGGTCCCCGGACAGTATCTGCAGGTCAGCCTCCAGCATCTCGGCCAGGGCAGCTTCTGAGGTCACCCTGGCATAGCGGCTCTGCAGACGGCTCAGTTTGGATGCCATCTTGGCTCCCAGCTCGGGGGAGGCGTAGTTATCTGCCACGAGCTTCCCAGCTGTCTGCAGCACAGTGGGCACCTTGGCACGCAGGGCCACTATGTCCTGGGCTGTGGAGAGGGCCACGCTCATGGGCACGGTGATATCTGGCTCCACCCCAGCCAGGTCCCAGGCCTCACCAGTGCTGGCACTCAGGGCCATCTGCGTGGGCATGGAGGCATATAAGGGGCTGCTGCCCACCTGGTAGATGCCCACAGAGAGCGCCCCTCCAGCCGTGGGCTCGCCGATGATGGTGGCGCGCTGCAGGTCCTGCATGGTGTGAGCGAAAGCCTCAGCCGCCGACCCGCTGGTGTGGCTCACCAGGATGTAGAGGTCCTTGTAGGAGCCGTAGCGCTGGCCTGCCACCTGGGGCAGGGTCCATACCTCTGTGACCCTCGACATGGCCCTGTCAAAGACAGAGTAGAGGTGCTGGCGGGGCTCTGCCTCAAAGAAGTAGGAACAGAGCAGCGGCACGGCCGTGGAGTAGCTGCCAGGGTTGTAGCGCAGGTCGACCACCAGCGCGGGTGTGTCTACCAGCTTCTGCCATACCAGCTGTACCAGCTGCGGCCCAATGGCTTTCACCGTCTCCAGCTCAGCCATGGCGTCGAAACGCAGGTAGCCCAGCCGGCCTGGCAACACCTCTGTCTTGAACAGGGCCTCAATGAGGTAGGAGAGCTCCTCTGGGGAGGGGACGATGGGAGGTGGTAGGGGCACTTCCTCAGCCACCATCTCGCCAGGGCTGTGGAACACCAGCAGACGGTGGTCTCCAGACATCTCCTGCAGGTCTGCTGTGAGCTGGGAGGCCAGCGACTCCAGGTCCACTGCTGTGCGGTAGGCCCCCTGGGCCAGCTTGGCTTGCAACACGGCACCTGTCTGCCCCACGACCTCTGGCCGAGCATAGTGGGCCTCCAGCAGGTGCCCCGTGCCCTCCACTAACTCCCCCAGGCTTCGGTGGAACTCCAGCACCTCCTGGGCTCTGTCCAGGGCTTCCTCAGCCAGCACGATGGCATCGGGGACCACGCCGCCCCCCAGCCAGCACTCGCCATGGTTGTCGATGAAGGTGAGCACGGGCACGGTGAGCGCCAGGCCGCCCTCGGGCGTCTCCAGCAGGGGCACCGTGTGCGTGTGCAGCAGGCTGCCTGCCGTGATCTCGCCCACCAGCGTGGCCCAGCCGAGCGACTGCATGAGGAAGGCCAGCTCCTCGGCTGCGGTGGCGGTACGGTGGCTGGTGAGCAGGTACACCCCGCGCTGGCTGCCGTATGGCTGGCCCAGCAGCTCAGTCTGGCTGAAGTGCTCCTGCGTGACATTGGTGCGCCGGTCGTAGGTGGTGAAGAGACGCACGGGTCTGGTGTCGGGTCCCTGGAAATAGGAGAGCAGCAGGGGCACGGCGGAGGACGGCCCCCCAGGGTTCTGCCGCAGGTCCATGATGAGGTGCTCCGTGTCCTGCAGGGGCTCCCACACCTGGCGCAGGATGTACGGGGCCAGCACCCCCAGCACTGAGGCGTCGGCAAACCTGTCAAAGCGCAGGTAGCCCACGTTGCCCGGCAACACAGACACCTGGAACACGGAGTCCACCAGGGCCCGCCGGGCAGCCTCGTCCTCAGGCACTTCCGAGACCATCTCCGGGGGTTCTTCAGCTTCATCCTCGGGCCCAGAAGAGGTTTCTTTGGACCTGACCACCTGCACCAGGAGCCTGGGGTCCTCAGACACGGCCTGCAGGCCGGTGTTGAGCTTAGTGACCAGATCCTCCTCGGAGACCACCGAGGACAGGTCCATGTTGGCCAGGTGGTGCAGCAGGGCAGGCACGCGGTCCACCAGTGTGTAGTATTCCCGCAGGGCCTCCTGCAGGCGCTGGATGACTCCCGGCAGGGCGCGGCGCAGAGTGAGGATGGCCAGGGCCTTCTCCAGGGCCTGCTCGGCCGGTGTCCCCACACAAGGCAGCACCCCGCTGCCCTCCCAAGTCTGGCTGCCCTTGCCCAGGGGCCCCAGGGACCTGGACACGGGCACGGTGAGAAAGAAGTCAGACTGGCCTATCCTCAGCTTCTGGAGGTCCAAGGCCCCCCCCACAGTCCGCTCGCCCACCACAATGGCCCTGCGCATTTGTTTGAGGATATAAGCGATGTCCTCAGCCACACCCCCTGTGCGACCACTGGTGAGGACTACCACATCCTTATCGGCACCGTAGTTCTCTCCTAGGACTTCAGGCAGGGTCCAGATCTCAGTGGTCGTATTAGAGGGGCGATCATAGATGGTATCCACGTGCAGGACTGTGTTCCCTGGGTGCAGGTACGAGATGACATAGGGGATGCCAGAAATGTGGCCCCCAGTGCAGTGGCGGAGGTCCAGCACCAAGGCAGAGGTGCCCATGAGCTTCCTCCAGACGTTGGCTGCCAGAAAGCTCCTCAGCTTGCTCATCACCTCCTGGCCCGGGATGTCGTCCACCCGCAGGTAGCCCACATTGCCTTCCAGAACCTCATGGCGGAGGCCATTATGCAGCCCCGCAATGAGTTCCTCTAGCGTGAGGTTCCTGAGTGCTGGGGCTTGCCGGGGAGCGTCGAGGGTGCTGGGCTCATAGGAGATGACCAGGCGAGGGTCGTTCAAGGAGCTCTGCACGCCAGCTGTCAGCACATGAGCCAGAGTCTGAGGGTCTGAGATGGCCAGGATCTCACCACTCTTGATGGCCTGCTCGATGGCTTCCTGCATCCCCATCAGGTTCTCTGGGAAGCAGTAGTTATCCAAGAGGACCTTGGCCATGTCCAGTACCAGGCTCGGCTGGAATAGGTGTGTAGGGCCAGCCAGGCTGCAGAGCAGCATGGGCAGGAGCAGGGCCCATTTTCTTGACATGGGGATCCAGAGGGAGGGCTGGCTCCTGCACAAAAGCTCTCTTGACACCGTGCGCCAGGCAACAGCACCGCCCTGCGCGGTTGCCTTTCTCCCACGTCCTTCTCAGCCAGCGGACAGAAGGTCTGGGGCTAAACACGGGAGTTGGGGTGCAGCTTCCAGCTCCGGTAAGCCTTTAATCCTGTCTAATTCAAGCGCATCAGCCCTGGGGACTGGGGAGAAGCAGCGGAAGTGGTTTGACTCAGAAGGTAGGTGGGGCCTCATCTTGCTGCGCCACCTCTGGTCGACTAACGTGAATAACTACCGTTTGAGTTCCTGCCACGTGCCAGGCACTGTGCCCCATGCTTTACAGGCTGACAGTCTCCACCTTGCAAAGCAGAGTTATTAACCTGCAAGTGAATAGCATTTCCCCACTGCACTGGGTGACACACCCCTCTGGAGTTAGGGAGAACTTGGGGACCTGGTGCTGCCACCCTCTACTCTGTGGCCTTAGGGAAGTGTCTTACTTATTGTGTAGATTAAGTGACAAAATATGGGTAAGGCACTTGACCGCATCAGGGAAGAAGGAAGCACTCAATTACTGATAAGTTCTCCGTGTCAGATAGTTGCTCTGTTTTGTAGCTGAAGAAACAGAGTTCGGTAGCTAACGGACACCCACCATCCTAGGTGGGGGGATGTGAGGGCAGCCAGAAGAAGCCTGTGGGGTCACAGTCACTTAGACCGTGCTGAGGTTGAGTCTGAGGCTCCATCTACTTCACGGCTTGAAGTTTTTTTCCCCTGTCTTGCTAATGCATCCAGGGAACCAAAGTGGTTCCCCCCGACAACTTTCAGATGATAGGAGTGAAATGTCTGAACTTCATTGTGGGGCATGATGAACGGGATTGGTGATTCCAGGGCAGATGAAGTTAGCGCTGAGATCTAACAAGCATCCATTATCCTGGCTAAAGAAGACCCTCGCTGGTTGAAGACTTGGCCCCTGGCCCACTGCTTGCAAGGAGAACTGAGTTGGAGGACTTAGGTCTCTGTGGTCCAGACCCCACAGGTATCCAGATCATCAGTCCCCAGAGAACTGCTGGACGCCTGCTCCTTCGCATAGAAGTGACGTGGGTCCAGCTGGTGACTGATTTGGCACAGATTTCCAAGAATACCTACCACGGAGCCTAGACCTTAGAACCCCTGCTTTGTCTCCCCATTCCTCTGGGAGTGGGATTGCCCTCACTTAACAGATAAGACAGCTATGGCTCAGAGTGTGGTCACATAGCCAGGGACGAGCGCTGGGAGAGCCGCCTGGCTGCACTCTTTTCCCTTCACCCCGTTACCGCCAGTGCACCCTCCTGGGACTGGGGGGCCACAGGCAGGTGCGCATGTGTGCCTCAGCTGGCAGCCAGAGGAGGTGGTCTTGGGGCCGGGGGACCTTCTCAGCACATTCGAGAGCCACAATCCGCTCTCTGGAAATCATTATCTGAGGATGTTTACCAAGTGGTTGATGAAGGCCAAAGAGGTCAATTAGCTAAAACAAACATATTCTTAGCTCATTAGGATTTGTTTAATGCCCAAGTGACATATGGTCACATCACTCCACCGTTTGCAGCTAATCAAGTGAGACTGATTTATTATAATAATAAGGCCTCTTCAGTCCCCACGGGGAGGGCTGAGCCCTCGGCTCCACCGCCGCCTGGGGAATCACAACTCGGAACATGCCAGCCTCATCCTCTGAGGGCACTTTTCCATCATCGCTTGAGCCCAGGCAAAGCCTCTGGACCAGGAAAGGTGCGGATGAAGATAAGCAGGAATAAGTATCTCTCTGGGGAAAGTGTTTCCCCTGGACTCATTAAAATGCAGTCTCGGGATGGGATGCCTGGAGCTGGTGTGGGGCTTTGATTTGTGGGGATGGCCCAGAGCCTCAGGGAGGATGTAGAAGCAGGCCTGGGGTCTGTTGCAAGTCCCTGGGGTGCCCAGGTTAGTGCCTGCAAGGGGAGATGATGTGTCCTCCTGTGGTTGTGGCCTGAGGCCAGTTCCCCAAACTCTCCAGGAGGAAGGGGTATCCTGGCCCCCAGATGAAGGGGGGCATAAGCAGGTGGCAGCTGTCTAAGGTGAGCACGTTCTGGGCAAGTCCCATTGTGGGAGCCAGGAGGAACTTCCACGCAGCCTCTGCCAGCTGTCGGCCCAGGGGCTACAGAGAGTCCCATTGTGATCTTGGGGGTTGAGTTTGGAGTTGGGATGCAGTCAAAGCCCCTACCTCCCCCTCACTTGTACAAGCAGCCATGTGGGCAGAGGTGTTAAGAGCACGGGCTCAGGAGCCAGCTCCAAACCCTATCGCTTTCTAAAGTACAGACCCAGATTAAGTGACATGACTGCTCTGTGCCTTGGCTTCCTCAAAAGGGAAACAGCTTAAGGAGAAGAGCCTCACAGTATTGTTGTGACAGTGTCAGCATGTATGGTGAAGGAGCTGAGGTCACAGTAGCAGCTGATGAGTGGCAGACAGCCTGTGATCAGATCTCCCCAGTGGGGTTGGGGAGAGATAACCCAAGAGGCAGGGGTTGTCTTAGGGACCCTGGGGGTACCAAGTGCTTCTGAAGACCCAAACCTTCCATGGGCTTCTGTGTATCTGGAGAGTCTGTATACCTGAGAAAGGCCCTGACACAGTGTTCACTCCAGGGCACACCCCAGGGAGATTAAAAGGGGGACAGTGGCGCAGATAGTGTGTTACTGGGAGTCAAATGGAGCACACCTGGAGCCTGGGCAATCCCAGAAAAAGTTACTCTCCTGCTACATTACAGATTCTCTTTTTACAGCGGTCAGAGGCCTTGTCTGTCTGGTTATTTATCCATTCATCTTCCTATCTATCTATCTACATACCTACCTATCTATTGTTTTATGTTAGTTTTCCCCTCAGTGTTCATTATGGTCATTTTCAAGTGGCACAGCAAATATCCATGACCTATTCACCTAGATTCTACCATTGACATTTTATTACCCTTCCTTTCTCTCACCTCTGTCTCTCTGGTCCCCTCTCTAACCCTCAAGCCAACATATTTTTGGGATGTATTCCAAAGCAAGTTGAATCTTGACTTTATTTTATTTCAATCCTTTTTCTTTTTACTTTTCTAAAAATAACAGTAAAACATACTCATATTTGCAAGTTAAATAATTCATAAACATATGAACAATCTTCTCCCAAAGCCTTTCTAATCCAACCAATAATAACAGTTTAATGTGTAGCTGTCCTCACTTTTCTCTGTGTTCATATGTGGAAGCACATATGTAGGAGATCTATCTGTCCGTTCATCCATGGATCTGCCCATCTATGATGCTCATCCATCCGTCCATCTACCTAGTGTCACCTCATAATAGCACACAGGATAATTTGCATTTTGCTTTACTCACTTAAGCATACAGCAGAAACAACCTTCCAAGTTGAAGCATAAAGTTTGCTCTTTTAATGGCTGCATAATTGTCCTTGACAATTTACTGATCTGTTTTCCTAGCAAAAGATATTTTAAGTTGTTTCTGTTTTTGCTTCTATAAACAATGCTGTGATAAGTGTTCTCAAATACATATTCTTAGGACTAGTGCTTCTTGCTTCTGTAGAAAACTTTCCAAACCTGGGCTTGCTGAATCAAATGGTTGGACACTTGTTTATTTTATTTTTTTCTTTATTATATTTTCAGTAACTTTAAAATTACATAATAAATGTGTATTTTTTCTTTTTCTTTTTACAACTTTATTTCTGTACGATTTATGTACAACTTTATTTATGTACGATACAATAAACTGCCCATCTTGAAATGTACAATTTGTTAATTTTTTTTTTGCGGTATGCGGGCGTCTCACTGTTGTGGCCTCTCCTGTTGCGGAGCACAGGCTCCGGATGCGCAGGCTCAGCGGCCATGGCTCAAGGGCCCAGCGCATGCAGGATCCTCCCAGACCAGGGGCATGAACCCGTGTCCCCTGCATCGGCAGATGGACTCCCAACCACTGCGCCACCAGGGAAGCCCTACAATTTTAATTTCTAGTTATTCATTGTGTATTAATCTTATATCCTGCAACCTTGTTAAATTCATTTATTCATCCACTATGTTTTTAATAGATTCCTTAGAGTTTTCTAGAGGGATATTCATATTGTATTTCTTTCTCTCCCATCTACAGACTTCATTTCTTATCCTTGCCTTATTGCACTCCTTAGGACCTCTGGGGCCTTGATCCTGATCTTAGGGGGAAACAATTCAGTCTTTCATCATCAGTGTAATGTTAACTGTACATTTGTTTTTGTTTTGTTTTGTTTTTTGATAGATGCTCTTTATCAGTTTAAGAAAATTCTTATATTCCTAGCATTTAAGAATTAAAAAGAAAATCGTGAACAGATGTTAAGTATTGTAAAATGCATCTATTGAGATGATCATGTTTTTTCCTCTTTAGTTTGTTAATATGGTTGATTACATTGATTGGTTTTCTAATATTTAACCAGTCTTTCATTTGTGGGATAAATTTCTCTTGGTCATTATGTATTATCCTATTATATGTTGGTGGATTCAATTTACTGGTGTTTTTTGAGGATTTTTGCATGCTCATGAGGGATATCCATTTGTAATCTTTTCTTTTGGCTTTGGTTTCAAGGTAGTTCTGACCTCATAAAATGAGTTGGAAAGGATTTTTTCTCTTCCTATTCCTTAATTTTTTCTATTTTATGGGACAGTTCATGTAGAATCGATATTATTTTAATTATTTGAAGAGCTAAGATGTACTGCTCTAGGCAAGGAAGGGCTGGTTCTGTTTATTCCTTATTCCCACTTCCCAACAAAGTATGTTTACAGTTTTGTGCCATGAAAGGAAAGCAATAACTGAAGTCCCAGAATAACGATCATTCCAGCTGTTAATCACTCACATAAGAAGTGTTCACATAAGAAGTGTTCAGAGCCCCCAGATAACATTATTTGTCTGATGCAGAAGAGACCTAGGGTAACTGTGGGTGCAGCTCCCACTGGCACCTCCAGGGGGCGCTGTGTGCCAGACAGTGAGCCGGGCGGGGCGGGGCGGGGGTGGTGCTTTGAACTGGGATCAGTTCTGAGGTGTGTCTGGCGTTCTGAGTAGTGACCAAGGTCCTAAGGGCAGTGGGAACATCACCCACATGCTTTCTCTGCAGGGGTAAACCTCTATGAAGCGCGTGGCTCTCTTGACTCTTCCCTGCATCAAACATTTTCTGTGCAGTGAGGACAGGAATTCAAGTTTACAGACAATGAAAGTTGTGGCCAGAACCAGCCTAAAGACAAAGCACAGGAGTGCAGGGCCTAAAGAGGTTCTGGGAATGCATGCTTTTTACGAATAAATGAGATTTATTTTAAATTAAATCTGGAGAGAATTTATGTCTAAGCAGTCATTTTTACCAGAGAGGTAAAACCATAAGAATGGTAAACAAGGGTCAAGTAGGTTTCCTGCTGCCCCAAGTCTGCAAGGTTTTGTGCAGTAAGTATTTGTTCACGGGTGATGCCTTCATTCATAGGTCTTGTTCACATCCTGCTTCTAAGGAGATTTCTCCTAAACCATCCTTCCTCCTATTTTATGGGTGAGGAAGCTGGGGCTTGGGAAGGTTACAGAACATGCCCAAGATCACAGAGCTGAGGAGCAGTGGATTGGCCGAAGGAAGGGAGGACATTGCCATCCTCCCTTACCTGGGCTTTGGTTCCTCTCTCTGTGTCGAAACCCCAGGCATAGACTTGTGGTGAGAGGCGGGGTTGGGGACATGAGTAGGGCCTAGATCCCCTATGGCTTTAGTAACCCCAGAAATGCCATGTCTCTGTAACTCCAGGGCAGATAGTCTGCTGGATGCTGATGTGAAGCCTGAACCCAGAACATCTCCCCTCATCCCATGGGAATCCACAGGATAAGACGGATAAGATGGGAGTGGTGGGAATGGTGAATGGAACACAACCTTGGAAATCTAAGAGCAGGTCCACCTGGAGGCCTTGGAACAGGTCGGGGGGCAGACCCTGGAGGGCCTGGGGCTCTGCTCAGGCCACTGGGCTCAGCTGTCCTCAACCTCTGATGTCCCTTGAGCATCTCTCCAGGAAGGCTGTCTCCTGCTCTCTCCTGTTCATTCGTCTCTCTCTCTCTCTTTCTCTCTCTCTCTCCCCTCTTTCTTTTTCTCCCTCTCCAGGAACTAAGAAAAGTCTCCCTTTTCTTGTGCCAGCTCTTTTCTGGAAGACCAGGGAGCTAGCACCCCTCATACTATAATTCTTCCAGATTTCCCTCTCAATGGTGCTCTTTGGCCTGGTGTACCTGTAGTCCTCTCTGTCCAGTTGTGTTGCCTGGTGTGGCCTCACCCTGTGTCTGGGGTCATCAGTACATTGCTGGTGAGCAGGGCCTTCCCTCCAGATGCTGACCTCACTTTTCCCCCATGACTTAGCCGTTCTTCTTGCATTTCTTTCTCCCAGGTTTATCAGACATGTCTGTATATGTATGAACCCCAATAATTAAGAGGCATCAGGATTTTCTCCATGAGACCCCTGGGTCCAGGCAAATCAAGGAAGTAGAGAGTTGTCTTTGCAGTTCCCAGATGTCTGGCTACATTTCAGGTTTGGGTGACCAGCACATGGAGGACCTCTGGTGCATGTGCATGGGGAGGGCACATGTAGGCAGAGGTGACTCTTGCTTCCAACCCAGGTACAGGTAGGAAGGCCGAAGATGCTGGGAGAGCATGGGGAAAAATGAAGAGGAGGGAAATAAAAAAAGATAATGAGGAAAGAAATGAAGATTCAGAGTGAAAGAGTGTAATAAAAGGTAATAGTGTAGCTCTAACATTTTTCCAAGTATTACTCAGAAAGAGAAGCAAGAACCTACATAAACTTTTCCAAAGTACCTGGGAAGCATTTGCATGTCATTTTGGGGGTGATAAGCAAGGACCTCAAGACTCAGTGACCATTGATGTGACCATGAACCAGCGAGTGACCTGGTCAGGACCTGAGCCCAGGCCAGGCAACCCCACACCCGGTGCTCTTCCAGCCACCTTGCTGTTCCCAACTGCCCTCTGCTATTGGCCCATGAGCTGTCCCTGACTATGGACACCATATAACCTGTCATCCAAACAGAGGCCCTAATTTCAATTATACATGGACAACACACATAAACCAGGACCATCCCAGGCAAATCAGGGTGATGGTCCCTGAGCCAGAGGAAGAAGTCAGCCAAGCACTGCCCAGTAAGAGCATGGTCCAGGTGAAGGAAGGACGGTCAAGCACTGATGTGGATGACCTGGAAGGCACTGGAGGTGTGGCCCCAAATGGCCTCCCGAATGCAAGTGTGATACTGGGGTCCTGAGAGGGCCACGAAGCTCACATATTCACTGTCCAGCTCCTTAGTCCCCATCAAGACAGCTCGGGTGTCAGGCTCTCTGGGAGGAAGGGAACCCTCACCCAGAACAGAAGCTCACGGGAGAGAGCCGCAGAGGAGCAGCCATTTGCTGCGGGCCCAGGGACATCTTTCTGAGGACCGGAGTCGTCTGCTGATGAAAAGGGTTCCCTCGGGAAGGGGTGCTCGTCTTAGTGAGAGGTGTCAGGGAAGCTGAGACAACGGTGTGAGATTTCTACCTGAGTTAGATGATCTGATTTGAAAAGGAAAGAAGTTCCAAAAGGTTTATTCAGTCTGGTCTCATGGAAGCCATCTGTGTACCCCCAGTGCTGCCTGTCTAGTGTACAGTCTCCGGCCTTCTCTTTAAGGCGCATCTGGGAAAAGTGGGACCCCCTTTGTATCAGGCTGCTCCCATGGGAGCTGCCCTATAGATGGAATGGACCAGCCTTTGAGAGCCAAACAGTGTTGCTGCCTTTGGTCACAGACCAGAGAAGCCCCTGGGTCCCCTCGGCGTGGGCCAGGGTGGAGGGGCAGGGCTGGTCCTTTCACTCAGACCCCGGGGAAGCTCTCAGCCGCCAAGCTCCGACACCCTGTTCTACAGGATCATGTCAGTGTCTGGGCCTGAAGCAGCCTCCAGAGTGTCCCTGGGACTCGGAAAACCAAGATGCCAACCACACACAAGCATCTAGAACCAGCTGCATCGTTTGGGGGGCCAGGCACAGAACGAAAATGTGGATCCCTTGTTTAAAATTTGTTATGAATTTCGAGCTGGCAAGAGCAGAACATGACACCAAGCGGCCCTGTGGGGCTGCCACTTCATATCCGTGATCATCACCCTGAGAGGGTAAAAAGGAAAACGCTTCAGGACACACTACAAATGCAGCATTGACTGTGGCAGTCATTAGGCAGAGGGCTGATTGGCCGCGTAACAGAGTGTCCAGAGGATGGCACTGTTGGATTTCATTCTCTGGCTGGGGCTGAACAAGCTTTGGAGGGTCTGGTGGAAAGAACACAGTGAAATGGAAGGCAGAGGGCATTTCTGAGGATCTCCTTGCAAGTTCTGTCCCAGCACATCCATCCAAATCACTTTGTCCTGAGCCACAACCCACATCAGCCCTCCAGGGAGTGACTGAGGCCAGAGGCCCTTGGGCCTTGTCCCCAGAGGACTCGGTGCCCCAGGAGGCTCAAGATAAGAGTCAGTAGGACCCCACACCAGGCCAATGGCAACCAGGAGACAAAAGCACTGTAATGTCCCTTAGAGCCAAGAAGAGCAGAATTGGAGCGTCAAGAGTGGGGCCAAGCAGTGTGTGTGGGCGACACTAGAGCTGGGCCTTCGTGGAAAGTGGACTTGGGCTGCAGAGCTGGGGGTCGGGCAGCCACGGCAATCACCTGAGGGCTGAGAACAGGGGGTGGCCTTGAGTGTATCTGGCTGGAGCTGGGCGTCTGAGCAGGGATGTAGAGGAAGCAGAGGCTGGAAGAGTTGTGCAGGCCCCAGGACACTGGGCAGACAGGATTTACGACCGGATGTGTCTCTCTGCCAGAGCCCAGCCTCCTGCCCCTGACGTGTGGGGAGGTCAAGGAAGGCATGGGGCTGACTGTCACTGTCCACTTGCAAGTATCCACTTCACACCTGCTCACACCCAGGCCCGCATACCCACACACGGGCTCTTACACAGACGCGTCCATTCCCCCCAACCTGCAGAGACACCGCCCACATGTGTCCACCCCTCTCCGTGACTCTCCTTTCCACTTCCCCCCAGGGAAAGAAGGGCCTGAAGGGAGGGGTGGGCAGGGTGTGGGGCTAGGGGACCATCAGGCCCATCACACTCCAGAAAGGCCACAGATTAGACTTCTGAGTTTATTTCCAAGTGAAACTTTGATGCAGGCACAGAGATACACCACCGGGACTAAAAGATGTCTGTCATCCATCCTTACAATTGAGCAACATTGTCGTACCAGGAATTAGTATTTTCTGTAATTCCAGGAATTAAACAATAATGTTTTTATTGCATTTTTGTGTTAAAGCTGTTCATTGGTTCCATGTAAACATTTAACACAAACCATTAAAAAAAAATATTCTGGGAACTTCAACCAGTGGGAATGGCCCAGGTCTCTCCAGGCCTCCTTTAGGCTCTGCTCTGGTCAGTGCTCAGAACTTCCTACTCCACCCCATTCCATGTGTGACCTCAAGAGTCAGAGGTCCTCTTTTGCGGTCAGTGGGGAAGGAGCCTGGTGCCAAGGCCCAAGCCCAGGACCAGGGCTGGACACACATTGCTCAAGAAAGCCAGCGAGTGCAGCCAGAGCTAAATGCAGCCAATAAGGACCTGAGTTCACCAGTGGCCAGGAGCCCTCACCCAGGAGGACTGGATGTCATCACCTGAGTACATGGAGTAAGAATAGGGATGTTGCAAATACCAAAGCAAGAGCGCATTTATTCCAACAAATTCAAACCCAGGTCTTGTCATCCATGGAGTCCTTGTGGGAGGCGAGCCCATGGTGTGTGATGCTGGTGAACTGGTGGTGCTGACTAAGTAACTGCAGAGACACAGGCCATGGGCTGCCCCATCCCTCAGGGTTAACGGTGCACCCCCTTCCAAACCATCTTGCAGTTTGAGTCCATGGCAGCGAGTGACCCTGTATGAACCAGCAGATCAAAGTACCTCCAGCCACAGTGTTCACTGCAGCCTGAGGGCTTCCGTCCTGCCTCTCTCCATCCCGCAGTTGCTTTAGGGGATAGTTTTCAGTGACTTAGGGGTCATCTTAAAAAGCACTTGGACACTGAATCAGCACAGGCGCGGAGCAGTCAGAACATGCCCTGGATGTGACAAGCAGCCCAGTCATCCTGCTGGGTACTGGCCGGCCTCAGTCCCGTTTGCCCCGCACTCCCCAGCCCCCAAAGTCTAATTGTCTTCAGCTACCAGGTGACCTGCTAAACCTCAGTGGGATACTTGGGGGGGGGGGTCCTGGGCTTCGGTGATCGACAGACCTATGGAGACCCGTGGGTTGGAATCACGCCATTGACTGTCGCTACTTGAACTGGCCGAGTTTTGGCTTCCGAGCGTGTGAATTGGGAGTCACGATGCCCATCTCACAGGTTGTGGGAATAACGTGGAGTGGGTGTGGCGCACACAGCCCATTCCTTTCCCCTTCACTCCCTGAGGTTATTGGAATAAACCCTATGCCTCTCACGTCCTTTAATTTCCATTAATCTCTGTGCATCTCCCGTCTGCACTCCTTGGCCTCGTTTTCGCTCAGTTTTCTGCTGACTCTGGATCATTTTTCTCTTGTCCCCTTTTCTTCATCTCCCCTTCCACCCCAGCAACACTTCCAGGCTTTCCTCTTCTCCCCAAACCCCCATTGCCCGTCGGCATCCCCTCCCCTGCGGTTCAACCCAGTGGTGTGTGCTTGGGGTGGGCTGTGAGAGGGAGAACAGGTCTTTACCGCAAGGACCTGGTGGCTCCCCTTCCTCCTCCAGCCTGCCACCCAGGGGGACTTAGTCTCTGTCATGCCCAGCAGGACACAGGACCTCTCACTAGGAGCCCCCTCCACCCTGCCTCCCCCACCCATGGGCCAGCACTACCTGCACCCACACTCGGCCACGCTCATCCCTTCATAGTGGTACTTGAGGGTGGGGACCCCCATGTCATCCTTGTAGAGGATGGAGATGGGGCTCAGTTTGGTGGGCACACAGCAGGCCTTGCCCACCTTCATGGGGAACTTGAGATGCACCAGGGTCTGCACGATGGCGTGTTTTGTTGGGGTCACATCGTCAGCAAGGGGGAAGAAGCAGCCACCTTTACATTCAAAGGCATCATACTCCTTGGGCGCGATGATCCAGCTGTCCCAGCCGATGTCCTCGAAGTTCACCCGCAGGGAGGTCTTCTGACAGTGGTTGTTGGCCCCGGCACTCCTCTTCCGTCTGGCCAAAGATGAGCTCACGGCCATGTGGCTTTGCACATCCTCCTCCTCCTCCTCGTCCTTGTTCTCACCTGCCTCCATCAGGCTGTTCTTGAACAGCTTCTTGAGCACACTCTCCTGCTCATGGCCGATCATCTCCCTGAGCTCCAGCCTGGTCTCCTTGGTGCCATTGCTGCGGTCATTGGAGAAGACGACAAAGAAGGGCAGGTTTTTGGAGCTGGGGGGGACACTGATATCCAGCTTGTCACAGCCCTTCCTGTGACTCTCCACTGTCACTTCCAGTTTGTTTTTGCTCTTAGTGGGGTCTGCTCGGACCCACCTCTTCACAGCACTGGACACCTCAAAGTTCTCCCAGCCTTCGTCCCGGATATCCTGGGACACCAGAAAGGTCTTGGTTCCCCCAGAAGCATCCCAGGCATTGGCTCCATCCAGAACATCATAAATGACCACGTTTCCTTTCAGCTCGTGAGAGGAGTCCACGTGACTTTGACAGGAGAGGTAGAGTCGGATCTCGGCCCTGGTGATCTGCTCATGCCTGGGAATGGAGATGTTGAAGAGCAAGATGTGTTTCTGGAAAGGGAAGTCTTCTGTGGTGGCTATAGAGACGGCATCTGAAATGCAAATACACGGTGACAGTCATCTGCTGGGAGAGTCTGTTTTCATGACACCAAAGCTGAGACTCATGGTTTAGATGAAAGGGCATCCGGCATGACATTGTCTACCTCTATCAAATCTCTGTTTGTTTTCACTTAAGCCCTTAATGTAGAAGGGTATTTTAAAATGTACCTTTGGCATCTTCCAAAGAAAAACAGAGGCAGGAGATTCATCACATTGAAATTGACAGCTCCAGCTGTTTATTGAGCACTTACTATGTGCCCAGCTTTGCACCAGGAGCTTTGCATATTATATTTCACTTTTCTCTTCACACTGACCCCCAGAAGATCTAATTATTATTCCACTTTTACAGATGTGGAGACTGGGACTTAGGGTGTTTAACTGCCAAAGTGCATGCATCCTGTAATGATCCTCACTTAAAAAAAAAAAAAGAATCAAATAAACAAAACAGAAAAGCACACTGTCAGCCTCAGAGTGCAGATCCTGAGTGTATGATTTTAAAGGAGAGATCATGGGAGGGGATGGTAAAATTCCAACATTATGGCAATGTTAAAAATCTCAGCATCTAAATGGTGTAAAAAATCATTCAGAATTGTAACTTCTGAGCAAAATGAAAGTGGATGATTTTTTTTAATGTTTGAGGGAAAAATATATTAACCTCAACAGCTTGGTCATGTTAGGCACACATAGGGCTTGCCTTTTAGCCACACAACTGTTTCACTTTCCCACTCCCCTGGCTGACACCTGGCCATTAGCACATCTCTATTATACCAGGGCCTGGTCGCAAAGAGGGAAGAGAAGTTGTGTTTTTTGAGCACCTACTATGTGCCAACATGAGAGGATACTGTGTGCTATGGTGAAACCCAGCAGTGTCTGACAGACTGAAGTGCCAATCCTGACTCTCTCCCTTCTAGGCTTGTGACCTTGGAGAAGTCCTGAGTCTCTCTGGGCCTCAGTTTCCTCATCTGTAGAATGGGACTCATCCTACCAACCTCCCAGTGTTGGTGTGAGCCTTCAACAAGAAGGCACATGGAACTTACCCAACACTGTCCCTGGTTCACAGCAGATGCTCAATCAGTATTTCTGTGTCCTCCCAAGACCATCTTCCCTACTTGGGCACAGCTCCCCCACCCCCAAGCACGTGGCCTTTCACACAGCTCTCTGTGTCCCCTCACCCAGCATGGATGTGTCAGTCTAGCTCCTGCAGCATGTGGTGAGCCACCGTGGCATATGTGAGTCATGAGTGGGGTCCATGAGCAGTGCATTAACCACCTGCTGTGCTCTTACTGTGGCACACCTAGAAGACGGCCCTGGGACTGCATCAGACACTTAGAGAACAAGTACCCTCCCCCTCTGAGCCGTACTCAGGCCATCTGTGAAGGGAAGCATAATTGGCCTTCACAGCAGTACTGGCCACAGGCAGGGCTGGGATCAGATCAGAGCACTTGTTTCCAGGACATGGACAATGATGGGAGAGTGGGGAGGGGTCCCTGCGATGGCTGTGAATGCTGGACTCCCAGACTACAGGATTTGGTGATTAGGTCCAGCCAAAGAAGCCTGGCATTTCCCTAAAGCACAGGTTACAGACACGCCCCATGGGCATAGTGAGACACTGGCAGTATCTGTATGACCTGCAGACCACATTTAAGAACAAAAAATTAAGCCCTGCAGACTTCATTTTTTAAAAATTAAGCCAGTGTTTTAGAAACCAGGCAAGTTCACATAAAATCCAGAATTTTCTTCTTCTTTTGGGCCATCAGAAAATACAGCCTTGCCAGGCATGCAGCATGACCACAGCATCCTTTAGCTAGGGCGTATGCCTGTTAAGAGTCTGCAGGTCTCAAGCCCAGGAGGGATGAAGCCCTGAGTGCCTGGCTGGTTAGAGAGAGGCTGCAGCCGTATTGAAAGTGAGCTGTGCGGACAGGTGGGCCTGGGTCAGAATCCAGCTGCTTAACTAATATGTGAACTGGGCAAGTTCCCTCAGAGTCTGCAAGCCTTGGCTCCCCTGCTCACAAGATCATGTCACCTACATTGTGTGAATTAGTGGACATAAGCCCTAAGTTGACATTTGTTATCTTCTAGTCCTCCTAAATCAGTGAAATTATTTTATATTTAGAAAATAATTAAGTTGTCCTCAGACAACTTCTTCTTGCTGTTAATGCTTCTCTCTCAGAGGAATTCATCTGAATTTTAAACACCTTCTGATGAGAGAGAAATAGACATTCCTTCGGTGTTTAAAAATATACCAGTTAGTTGGAGGCTAAATAAGTTGTCTGTGTCTAAGTAGGAAGGGGACAGTATGGGAAGGGGGAGGTAGGGAAGGGATGGAAGGAAGGGAACTGGCACTCCTTCAGCACCTACTGTGTTAAATGTGGCTCTGGGTGCAGGGAGGGAGAATCTTCTAGAGCAGAGCTGTCCAGTAGAACTTTCTGCAATGATGAAACTGTTCTATAATCTCCACTGTCCTATAGGGTAGCCATAGTCATGCATGATTGCTGAGCACTTGCATCCAAGCTAGTGAAACTAAATAACTAAATTATTCATTTTATTTCATTTAAATTAATTTAAATTGAAACATAAAGTCCCATGTGTCCAGTGGCCGCCATACTGGGCAGCGCAGCCTTGGACCACTGAGTCCCCCACCCCGACCCGGGGCGCCCCGGTGGAGCCGACTCTACCTTCCATGCTGAAGCTGCGCACGATATTGGATGCGGGGGTGGATGTCTTGTCGGTGGTGTATCTGTTGTACAGGTCAATCATGTACTGCGGCGGCTCGGCTCGGGTTTTGTCCTGGGAAGGGACCCCGCTCAGGTTGAGGCTGCGCAGGAAATCCACCTTCATGTTCTCCAGAAACATCCTCAGGTCGAAGGTGCCCCCCTCCCGCTCGCCTCCAGACCCGCCTAGCAGGCGGTGGGCATCTGCCCCAGCCGACCCCCGCCCCCGGATCTCCAGTGGCTTCCCCTGCGCGGAGCAGGCCAGCAGGGAGAGCACAGGCAGGGCCACCCAGAGCGCCCCGCGGCACATCTTGGGATGCTCTAGCCCTGCTCCGGAGACTGCGGCAGCCGCGGTGTGTTAGCGGGTGCGGGGAGGAGCCGGGAAGGAGCCGGCCTGCATTGTCCTGCCCTCCGCTCTGCACCGCGCACCCGGGCCAATTCACAGGCTCTCACCCGCCTGCCGTCCCCGAAGTGCCCTCCGCTTGTTCTTATCTGGCCCTTGATGCTGTGCTCAGGCCTCTTATCTAAGAGAGCTCTCTGTTAATGAAGGCTCTATAAACATCTGACAAACACACAGGGCTTGTGGGAAGGACACGGCCTGCTGCAAAAATCTGAATTTCTCCGTGGGGTTATCGCCCCCTAATTAGGATCCTTTCTCATTTCCTTGCCAGCTCTGTTCAGAAGAATCTCGAGACAGGGTGACATATGCTCCATCTCCTGGGCCACAGAAACAAAGAATCCAGGAAACAAACAAGACCAAAAAGTCCTCCAAATATAGAAACAACAGCACAAAACTCCCAGAAGCCGCCTGGCTAACCACTGGAGCCAGGGTGGGTGGTGGAGTGGAGGCTGTATCAGAGTTAGTAAGAAGCCTGGTACCTGTGGAACTGGGATGTGCATTTGCGGCTCAAGCGCTCAGAGCCTTGGTTTCTCATCTGTCAAGAGAGTTCCTGAGCCTTAGAGATCATGGGTGAAGGTGGCACGTATAATTTAGTGAGGTGGTGGGGACTTTGGAGTCAGACCAGATGTGGGTTCAAATCCCATCTCCCTCACTTATTCCTCACAAGCATGACCTGGAGCAAGTCACCTCACCTCTCTGAGCCTCGGCTTCAGAAGAGACTTGCAAGGATTCAAGGTGATTAAGTGCTAACCATCATGGCGGTCGCCTTAATCCCCAGTCAGTTGGGTGGCTGCATTCTGGCTGCAACATCTCCAACCCAGGGTCTGACTGACCTGGGAGCTGGGGAGGAAGCCCTGTGCCGGGCTGCTCTATGAAAACGCCACTTACACACAGAATCCTGCTGGCCCTGGGACCCCAGAAGAGCCCTGTCACTGGTCTGGGGGGTGCAGTCTTGGCTCACGTCAGCTGGGTGGCTGCTTGGACCACACTTGTCAGTCAGGAGAACCATGCAATCTGGGAGACAAAAGAGGAGGGAAGCTCTGAGGCCAGTACGTGCCCAGGAGATGTTCCCCTCTGAGGAAGCTGACAAGCCATGGCTGAGTTGGGCCCTGAGAGGCCCCAGAGTCTGTGTTGTTTTAAGGACAGTGGGCCCACACTTAGATCTGTCCATTTCCATCACGTGTGGATTTGACCACAGCAAAGAAGGAGCATAAAAATATTCTGGGAGTCTACTCTGAGGAGGATTTGAATGTGAAGTTTTTTCAAGCTGGCAGGGCTCCTGGGGAGAGGGTGCAGGTTCAGGAAGATGGACAAGGGGCCAGGGCAGTCGGAGTCAGAGATCCCGGGTGTGCACCCAGCTTTTCCCCACCCCTAGTGGGGGGTGGAGTGAAAACAGGAATCCTCAGTGGCCAGGCCTGGACAGAACTTGCTGTCCCTATACTTTGGGGACACTGCCAGGGAGGATGGATGGGAAGGGTGCAGCTTCAGAAGTGCTGCTTGCCGAGGGGGCAGGAAGCATGCTGGGCTTTGAGCCAGCTTAGTGCAAGAACTCCCTGAGGCAGGGAAAAGATGAACGGGTGCACAGCCCAGGAAGCAGGACTGCAGCTTCGCAGCAGGGAGAGGGCTGGGAGGAGCTGGGGAGCTGGGCAGGCCTCCCCCACAGGGCTCTAGTCCCTGGAGGCAGCCCAGAAGTCTGTCACATTCAAGAGGTGGAGCCAAGGGATGTAACTGGGGGTGGCCTGAATGTGCTCTTGAAGCTGGAGGAGCTGCTATCTGACGTTTTCTTAAAAACATGACAAATATTTTTTTCTGATTATAACAGTAATATGCAGTGCAGATAATTTGGGAAGTGCAAAGTATTAGAAAGGAGATAAAAATAACTTGCAATCTCACCATCCAGTGATGGCCACTGTTGCCATTTTGAGATTACATGCAGCTCCACAATCCCCTATTGAAAACCCTTGTAGCCAGGAGTGTTTTGAAGTTCAGAAGCTTCAGATTTGGATAATTTGGTATGGAGTGTATACTGTAATATCCCCAGTGGGCTTGGGGGTGATCCCCTATACTCAAACACATTGACATTTCTGCAGTGAAACAAATAAAAACACATATATCCATTCAGGTCAGGTATTATCATGAAAGGAATTGAAAGAAACTTCAGGTTTTCTATTTTGGATTTGGGTATCTCAGATATAGGACTGCAGACCTGTTTACATACGGCGTCATCACATCTGGCCGTGGAGGCTGCATGTGAACACTGCCTGGAGGTCCTGGTCACATAGACTGTGATGAGGATGGCGCCCCCAGAACTGTGCAGTACAACATGCCTCTGTATTTCTGGAATGATCTGTCCCACAAATTCAGAGTATCAATATGTCCACATCTCCTTTATTGTTTTTAAGTAAGTGCATGAGACCTCCTGATCCATATTATTGGAAAGTCTGGTTTTCTCTCTCAGGTGATCCCTTTCCTGAATTGTCCAAGAGCCCTGTAGGTTTATTTAGTCCAAAGGAGATGGAGGTGGAATGGTATCAGTCCAACTTCTTAATGCTGGAAGCGGGAAGTGGGATAGAGGTCCTGGCAGGTCCCACCTGCTGTTGCTTCTCAGTGACACTCAGCTTTGCTGCTGGGGTGGGTGTCACACATCTTATAGCTGCTGGTGTACAGCTGCTGGGATGCCCTGGCTGGTCCAGGTTTCTGCCCGGGTCCCCCATGGTGTCTCCCATTGGGCACCAAGGTAACAGCTTTCTTAGACATCCTCCTGGGCTTACCTTTTCTCTAGAAGGCACTCCCCTGTGGCAGGTGACTGGGTTGAGAGAAGAGGTCAGCTGTGATCACACTCTGATCCCATCCTGCCATCTCCCACAAATTTCTAGGTCCTTATGGGGACCCTGAGTTACCAGCCTAAACTCCCACTTTCCTCAAGGTGATCAAGAGACCTTGCTACCTTTCTGAACATATGGGTCTTGGTCCCTCTGGACAGATCCCCTTAACTCTAGGTCTTAGGGAACAAGGTTTGGGTCTTGTTTTGTCTTTCCCAGATGATGTGGGGTCCTCATACAAAAGGACCCCCTCCCTCTCCTTCCACCAGCTTTCCCTTCCTGGGGAAGGGCTGCCTTATTTGAGCCATAAACGATCTTATTTACCACTCCTCTCACACTCTTCTCTTCCCCCAAGTAGTGTAGCATGTGATGTATCAATTCCACTTCTGTGTATATATCCAAAAGAATTGAACACAGGGTCTCAAAAAGATATTTCTATACCCATGTTCATAACAGCATTACTCACAATAGCCAAAGGGTGGAAGCTACCCTAGTGTCTATTGATCGATGAATGGATAAACAAAATGTAGTACATCCATGCAATGGAATATTACTCAACCTTAAAAAGGGAGGGAATTCTGACACATGCCACTATGTGCATGAACCTTGAGGATATGCTAAATAAAATAAGCCAGTCACAAAAGGACAAATATTGTATGACTCTGCTTATATGAGGTACTTATAGTAGTCAAATGCATAGAGATAGAGAGTAGAATGGTGGTGGCCAGGGGCTGGGGGGAGGGGGGAATTGTGAGTTACTGATTAACTGTGATACAGCTGCCTCTGCGGGGTCAGGAGCCCCTTCCATCACAAGAGACTTGACTATAAGACACCTGTCCTTCCGTTAACCTCTCAAGCTCCACTCTCACCCACACATTGCTCAGAGGAATGAAAACTGGACTGACCTTGAGGCTGTAAGGGGAGAGCATGAGCCAGGCAGAGCAGCAGGTATGTCATTTCCCAGCTCTGGGCCTCGCCTCCCTGAGATCCTGCTTCCTCTTGGCACACGGTAAGTACTCAGCCAATGTGCACTCTGTCTCTGGACTGTGCCCAGGTGGTCAGCACATTTATTAGAACAGTTATTTTTAAAGCGTGGTCCCTGAACCACAGCAGCTGCAGCACCTGGAAACTGGTTAAAAATGCTAAGTCTTGCCCCGAATCAGAAAGTCTGATTCAGCCCAGCAATCTGGTCAAGGCTTCCAGGTGATTCTGATGCACATTCAAGTTTGCACATTGTTTTTTTTTGTTTTGTTTTGGGGTTTTTTTTTGCGGTACGTGGGCCTCTCACTGTTGTGGCCTCTCCCGTTGCGGAGCACAGGCTCTGGACGCGCAGGCTCAGCGGCCATGGCTCACGGGCCCAGCCGCTCCGCAGCATGTGGGATCTCCCCGGACCGGGGCACGAACCCGTGTCCCCTGCATCGGCAGGCGGACTCTCAACCACTGCACCACCAGGGAAGCCTTGCACATTGGTTTTAAAAAAAGAGAAAATTCGTATGAGCCTTCCAAGAGATCAGGTGTGTGTATGCTGCCTGTTACGGTATTTGGCACAGAGTAGATGCTAAATCACTGAATGAATAAACAGTTCATTCATTCCTCTGCTCACCCACCCCTATACGTACAGACAGGACTGCTATGAGAGATTGGAGGAATCTAGGATTTGATTAGGCTTGAGTGAGAAGCAAAAGTAGACCAAAGCTTGAAAGAGCGCCATCATTTTAGGAAGTAGGAGAGACTCGGAGACTCGGAAGTCTCAGAAGCATCAGTTTATCAGTGAAGGAGATTTTATGTTTGCAGCTTTGGTTAAAAAGAAATAGCCTTTGGCTCTAACTTCAATGTTTTGGTGCACAGCTAGGAGCCAGTGCTGCCAGGCTGGTTCTGCCCTCTTACTTTTCCCACTGAAGCCCACTCCAGCCCACCTTGGCTCGGGCTGCCATCAAACACATCTTGCACAAGTTGGTGCCTGCAATGGCTTTATGCCATCAGCTAAGGCCAGCTCTTCCATCCTGGTGGAGTCATCTCAACTCCTCTTCCCTTGGAGCTGTCTCCTCAAACCCTCTCACCCCAGCCCCAGATTTCTGTAGGCTTCTCCATCATGGCCCTGACTCCATCCTGGCCACAGAAGGAGCCTGAGTTACAGGCTACGGCTCTGATGACATTTTTTGAGTGACTTAGACATACAGAGGCACCTATCGGGACGCCTCAGGCAAGACACCCGGTAGTATCCAGATTCAGTGTCCCTGCTTGTTGAGTAAAAGTGTTGCATCTAAAGTTTTCTCCCAGCCTTAACGTTTCCAGCTCGCAGCTGTACTGTTTATATTTGTCACACGAACTAAGGCTCTGCCCATCCAGAGGATGTATAACTTCAGGATTAGGGCTCAGTGGCAGGCCACCACACTGCCCCCTCCAGACTGACCCAGATGCAGTTAGTGAGCTCAGGAACCTGTGCACACCTGGGCTGGGTCCTGGGACCTCTTGCTCCTGTGATCATGCGATGTTGATATTTTGGTTTTAAGAGGAAAAAAATGTTATTCCATACCTACATTTCTTTTTAAGCCTTGCTTTATTGTAAGGCCACTTAGGGCCATTGGGACAACCTTAACTGGCTGGTGGTGGGGGTCACTGGTCAGGAAGCTGGGAGGCAGCACCAGCTACACAGGCCTTGAACCAGGCAGCCTTGTGTGTCAAAGCTGATGTTACCTGTGGTCTTGGTAAGACATTGGTGGCCATATTACTTACTTGTCTTGAGCTTGTTTTTCTGAAGCACCAGTGGGAGAGTAAGCTGCAAGGTTGCTGTGAGACTAAATGAAGTGTCATATCTAAATGCATGATGCTCTGTAAATGTGAGGGGCCCCTGCTGACACTAGTTCCTTTCATCATATGGCAAAGTCATCACCACTGGGTACCACCCAACCTGGCACAAGCATGAAGCTCCTGTCCATGGCTGGACACAGGGGTGATCCTCCCAGCCCGCTCCCTCTACCCTTGTAATGCAGAAATGAGGGCTCAGAGAAGTTGTAGCCTTTCATAGTGACCTAGGAGGTCTCCCAGAAATTGCAAATGCCAGAAAGAATAAGATAGAAGTATTATAAGACACCGCATCTTCACCAAAAAATGGAAAGGGAGCAGTTGGATGAGAAAAAAATTGAAGAGGAGAAGGGAACATGAAGAATCTAATACTGAGAAGAAAGGCATTTGGAACCTTATCAAGCCCTAATGTTTTTACTTATTTTGCTAGCAATTTATATCCTGTCCTATTTCAAAAAGGATTAGACATGGTAAACCAAGCCATGACCAATGTGCAGACCAATTTGAGGCATCCCAGCAATCCAATGAAAGAATCATTTAGTCCCAGTACAAGTCCTGCAGGAAGAAGGCAGTGTGTGCCTTAAGGACCATCCCCTCGCCTCACCTGATCTCTGCCAAGAGGCAGGGCCATGTGCCCAGGGCAGCTGTTCACACACATGTCCCACAACCATTTGGAGCACCTCAGAGGGGATGCTGAGCATATGCTGCTGGGCCCCAGCCAGGTGTGTCCAGTATTTTTGCTGTAAACATCTTCGCCACGAACGGTTTTGTAGCACAGCTAATTGGCCTTAAGGCCATGTTGCTGTAAAAAAATCACTGCTTGACAGTTATACTACACTAGAAAATGATAACACATCAATTTTTGCAAACCCTTGGTTGAGCTAATCTAAGCCAAGTTTCGTTAAAATGCTCACCATTTTCAAGAGACTTCTACTCATCAGGAATCACATAAACATTTGTTTTGGCAGGGATAGGAGGAGTTGATTCTTCTTTTGCCTCCAACTTCTAATATGGCATAATAAATTTGGTAAAGACAGCTTAAGAGAACAAGGTGTCATATCTAAATGAGCTAAAGAATCCATCATTAACGCTCTCGAAGACAGTTGTTAGAAGCTGCCTCTTTTATATCTTTGATGAATCGGTAAACGTTTGGTTTTGATGGGTGGGAGGTACGACTGTGCTCATGGAAGAATTTGTAAAAACTGATGTTATATTTTCTAGTGTAATGGAACTGTCAACCAGTTATTTTATCTTTTATGGCAAAATGGCCTCATGGCCAATTAGTTGTGCAGCAAGAATGTTTGTGAAGAAACTGCTTACAGTAGAGATGTTTATGGGGAAAAATACCTAGACCCCAACCCAGGTACCCTCAGCCCCACTTACCTACCTGTTCTGGGTACTCTCTTCAGGGTCGGCCGCTTTGCCTCCAGTGGCTGCAGTTGCAGCCTTCTTCAGAGGCTGCCTGGGCTTCCTAAGCCACAGTGGCTGGTTGTGTAGAGGGCCAGAGAACTGAGAGTTTCCATCTCTCCACTGGGGGCAGCCTGGGGAGGGGGTCTGAACATCCAGCGTCCTAGCCTTGAAACTGGACTAACCCAGAGGTATAGCTTAAGTGCCAGAGCTCCCCATAGGATCCAGGCAAGGTTGGGATGCTTGGTTTCCTGCCCTCCTGTCCTGCTCTACCCACTCCTTGCCTGTTTCTCCTGGGAGCACTTCCTCATCCATGCCTTGCACAGGAACCCTGGTTTCAGGACCCTGACCTAAGACAGATGCCTTGGGCTCCTTTTCTCCTTCTAAGTCCCACCCTGGAGAACTGCTCAAGGCTTTTCAACCTTCTCCAAGTAAGAGAAGACTGGGGGCCATGCCATCCTCTTAGTTCCCAGCCAAGGGACTGTTATACACCTGCCCCCAGTTGGACCCAGTTTCTCCTTCAGAAATGCTGGTCAATCAGCTTCAGGTACTACAACTGTAAGGCGATGTCAACTCAGGGATAAGGGAGTCACTTGGGGGAGACTATTTGGGGACAGGGATGCTGACTAGGAAGCAGGGAGAAGCAGACGTTCCAGTTCCTCAGGAGCCCCCAAATCTCTGGAGAGACCCCTGACTTCTTCTACTGAATCTCTTGCTTGAACTACCCCAAGTAGAAGCCCTCTGATCAGGCTACCATAGATGTTCCTTTAAATATCTCAGGCATCTCCCCATCACTTGATATCCCCTCTGAGGCTAAGGAGTCGAGGTCACTGTGCCTGCCTGGGCCGTGTCCTTCCTGGACGAGCCCAGGGTGGGGACCTGTGGTGTGATATGAGTGGGCAGGACCCTGGAAGGCATAGGAGTGGCTGGGGTCTGGAGCTTAGGATAAAGATGAGAGAGTGTGGAGATGGCCTACAGGGGCCTTGGCCTACAGATGTCATACTTGCACATGGAGCTCCATCCATATTTTGCAATGGGTGACATTCAGTTTTTTAAGATACCACTGTCCCTTTAATTTATTAGCTTTCCATAAAAACACATACCGTACACAATCTACAGTATAGAAAGTATAATTTACAAAAATATAAAATCTTGGTTATGTTTTAGTATTCCCACGTATCACTGTATGGGTTATTTCAATAAGCACGTTTAAACAATGCACGCTCAACCAGCTTGACTACCTCTGTGGGGAACGGTGCCAACGTCCTCCTTTTTGTTTTAAAATAAAACATATATTAAGAAAAAGAAACCAAAATTGGTTATATGTGCATACTGTATGTATAAAAGCGTTTGCAGTGGATTTGAGAGAAAACATCCATTTATACCATTATTTAGGCCCTGTTTTGCAGCATCACACTGTGGCCCGAAGTGTTTTAAACTGATTATTTAAACAGAGGTTCTTTCCACGTGAAGGGAGTGAGTGCCTTCAGGTTTGTAGTCTTCTTTCCAGGTTATGAGATGATAGTCACAAAACCCAGCCTGTGGACATGTCCGGTTTTCAGGCCTTCAGAGCACAGCAGACAGGCAGTGGGCAACCGTCAGGCCAGGGCTAATACCCAGATCCCTTCAAAGGATTCGGACTAGCATTGAGGGGGCTGAGTCACCAGCAGTGAAAGACCCCAGAATGATGCCCTGGGGTGACAGATGGTTGCCTGCAAGCTGTGCCCTGCCTTTGCAGCTGCACCCTGAGTCAAGTGCTCACTCCAGAAGGTTCCAAGAATGCTGCCCTGCTGTGTGCAGGCAGGGCAGGTTCTTTCCACTCCAGAGCGGCTGGTCTTACCGGCAGGCACAGGTCTCCACAGACATGTTGGGGTACACCTTCAGAACCACATTCCGGTTCTCATCCAGGAAGAGGACCCCAAGAGAGTTCATCTTGTCGGGAACACAGCAAGGCTCTGGGATGCCCGGGACGATGCCCACAGCCCTGACGATGCTCTGGATGGTGGCGTGGTTGGAGGGGCGGACGATCTGCAAGGGGGAAAGGAGCATGGTCACCTCCGAACTCTGTCCACCCTGCAGTCCTCACCCACCCACCATGCTGCCTGCATGTCCTTGACTGAGGCCACAGAAAAGGCACTGACCTAGAAGAAAAGGTGAGATCACAGGGTTGGGTACACATTTCTTTTGAAATCAGTGGCAGACTGAGTCCTAGGGACTTTTGCAAAAGGCCTTCCTGCCCTTCGGGCTCCCAGAGGGAAGGCACATCCCCTACATGTCACTGGCCACTTGGGGGCACCTGCGCGTCACACATCCCCGAGGAGCACCAGGAACTGGGCAGGAGCCCCAGAGGGAAGGCAGTGCAGAAGCTTGGAGGTTCTGCCTGGGGCCATAGCTGCCCAGACTTTATGGTCCAGGGAGCACCGACACGCTTGCCATGTGATCGCATTCTCAGCACAGGAGGGGAAGCCCTGCAGGCACAAGTGCATCAGTGTGATGGGGCTGGAAACTCACAGTTCCCAGGTGGGTCTGACTTTGGGGTGTCAGGCACTGCTTCACCTGCATCACCCCATTTTGTCATTGAATCAACCTTATGGGGTGGGTATGACTTTAATTTTCCTGGTGAAACTGAGGCTTAAAATGACTAAATAACTGGACCAGGAGCCCTCCGTTAGAAAGTAGTCTGGCTTGGAAACTATGCTCGCTGGGCCCACACCAGCTCTCTTCCCCTCCCTCCCCAGGCAGCCTCTCACATCCAGAAGAGTCTGGGTCCCAGCAGCAAACACGGCACCTCCCACAAGATGAAGAGGACCACTTCACAGTTGCTTCAGCTCATTGTCAGCCAGAGTTTTATATGCACAGTGCCTCTGGTGGGGAGGTGGGAGGAGAGGGACACCGGCATTTGGGGAGTTCAGGCTGGTGTCAGGGAAGGTGGAAAGACAGCCAGGCAGACTGATAAGGTAAGTGCAGGGTCAGCCAGCAGGAGCCTGCTGTACTCACCCTGCATCCACCGGGCTGGGCCCTTCCAGCAGACGCCTGTCTCTCTGTCAGGCACCTCCCTTCCTCTCTCCTGCACATGCACGGCTTTGAGGAGAAGCCTCTTAATTCCCAAACAGGTTAATGTGGCCCCACGTCTGGGTCTGGGATTTCCCAGCTGGCTGATTTATTTACGTTCACAGTGGATTTACGCGCTGACTTCCTTTCTTGGAGAGGAAGGCATGACCTGGAATTCAGCAGAGGAGCTAAGTAGGAGGAAAGTGTGTGCTCTGTGCTGAGGTCAACATCAGCAGGCAGCCAGCCCACCATGGTTCAGGATGTGGGGAGATGGATGGACAGAACCATGGCCCAGGCTGGAGGGAAGGTGAGCATCTGAAAACCCCGGGCCAGTGCAATGGGGTAAACAGCCCCGTGCTGTGTGTCCTGCCGACTTGTGTACAATGAGAGCTAGCTGCCCTGTGAGTTCCTGCCCTGAGTCGGGGGTGGGGGATGGACAGTCACACTGGGAAGCCACTGAGGCCAGCTCTGTGCCGGTCACAGACCCCAACGCCCTGAGATCCAGGCCAGGTTTCTAGAAGAGCCTTGGTGAGGAGGGGGCTTAAGAGACCTGACCTATGTGCAGGGGGCCAGGCTCTCCTCAACCTCTGTGGATATTGCTATGTTGGAACACACATCTAAGGACATGGATCTCCTGTTTTGCAAAAGAAGAAAGGTTCTGATTTAAAACTCAAATTCAATGAAGGCACAGCCAGACCCCATCCATCTGTGGGCTGTATCCACCCAACAGGCTGCCATTTTGGCACCTCTGTCTACCTATTCTCTAGCTTGAGTAGGTGGGAGGTGTTATTATCCCGATTTACAGGCAGGAAACAGAGTGAGGAGGCAGAGGGACTTGCCTTCAGGGGCAGAGCTGAGAGTCACAATTAGCCCAGGGGCAGAACACAGCGGGGTGACCCACACACTGTACCTTGGGCATGGGGAACTCGCAGGCTCCTGAGCAGTAGTAAGCATCGAACGACTTGGGGGAGATGATCCACTCGTTCCACCCGATGTCTGCAAAGTCCACCTTCAGATACCTCCGGGAGCAAACCCGCGGCTCGTCCCACTGCTTCCTCCGGGCTTTCTGCATCGTCTTCTCGTCAAAGTCCAGCACCTGCGAGGAGGCCATGAACACATCCTGGCCCTTCTTCCTGCGGTCCTTGCGGCCCGGCCGAGGCTTCAGTGCACGGAAGGGGCTGGGCCACAGCTCGTGCCTGTGGTAGTGCTGGGCGTGGGGGGCATGTGCCGGCCTCTCGTCCAGCCCTGGCAGCTCGTTGTTCTGGAGCGGTCCCGTGGTCTGCGTGGCCCGGCGCACTCGGGGGTCCGCCGAGCTGTTGGGGGCTGCTCCAGGCTCTGGGTCCCCAGCCTGGAAGGGGTCATATCTCTGCAGTGTCACTGCCACGCTGTTGGGCTCTGAGATGGCCAGGTCGTTGGCGTAGATGAGGAGGTAGGGTGCATGGGGGCCGGGCCTGGGTACCCCCAGGTCCTCCTCCCCAGAATCCAGCTGGGCGGACAGGAGCAGCTCGCCATCCCGGCGGGCCGCCTTGACGATGGGGGAGATGTCCTTGGCCCGCCACAGGCCCCGGGGCGGCGGCAGCAGGGCCATGGTCCCGCGGAGCAGCCCCTGCGTGGCCGTGTTCTGCGAGAGGCTTCGGAAGAGCAGGTGCTGGCGTGCAGGCGGGTCCGGGGGCAGCAGGCGGCAGGATGCACTCTTGGCCCGCTGCTTGCATGGTGCCTCGCGTGCCCGGGGCCACCGCGGCTCCGAGTAGAAGTGGAATGTGGCCATGAGGATCATTTCTGAGTCCTGCATGGACGTCAGGTTGAAGAAGTACACGGTCTTCTGGTTGACCACTTCTGCGAGGGAAGGACAGACCACAGCCTGTTAGGTTGTCTCCTGGACAGGCCCCCGTGCTCATAGGGTGTCCCGTCCAGGAAGTGGAGGAGGAATGCCCATTGAGGGAGCACTTTCAGGCCCGCCAGGCTTTCCTCATCTCCTGTAAGCCTCACATTGAACTGATGAGGGCACCCTTTGCTATTTTCAGGGACCAGATGAGGATGAGGGATTGAGGTCAGAGAGGTTGGGGACTGTCATATCCCATTGCAAAGAAAGGAAGAAAAGAAAGGTGGTAGACAGGGTAGATGCTCAGGGCTGCTGGACCCTGAAGCTCCAGTTCCTGCCTCTGCACTCCAATGCCTCTCAATGAACAAATGATCTCCCCCACCTGCATTCATGAGATAAGATGGAATCAGGTATTTGGGATAGCTTGTGTTGGGTCTGAGCCCTGCTGACTGTAGCCCCCCTGTATCTGCGCAGCTTTCTATTTTGTAGACATTAAATGCAGTCCTTCTTCCAAATGAGGTAAATTAGAGTGCCTCACGCTTTCCCAGCATTCTGAGTAGCTTCTGAGGGAAACTGGGCTTAAGAACACAGCCATTTAGGTGTCTGCTATTTATTCCGCCCAAGCCCTTTTAAACTTGTTTTACAAAGAAAAAGCACTATCAGGGTTGTACCAGGTCACTCAATAAAATCTCCAACATCCAGGTTGCCTTCCAGAGACTGGAACCATAAGGACCGGGATCCCTCAGACATCACATCTGCAGCTCGAGAATACTCTTGGCCCCTGCATCCCTGGGGCTGTCAACCACTCTTTCCTTTCTCTCTTGGTTCTACCAGGTGTACACCAGGACCCCAGGGCAGAAAGCTGCCCCAAGCCCTGGCAGCATGAGGTCTGTGAATAGCAAGCCCTCTCTAGGGTTTGGATGGGAGGGAGGCATCATCTCCCTGTGATGCTGCAGAAGAGCCGGAGACCAGAGCTGTCAGGGGGGCTGTCTCCCTCCCACTGCCCTATTTCCTGTTGCCAGGGGTCTGTCTGCTGGGTGAAGCTGGGAGAGGTACAGGGCTTCCAAGAGAGGGAATGTGTGTGTGTGTGCGTGTGTGTGTAGAAAATGGGTCACAGTTTCTCTGACACCTGCATCCACAGATTCAGCAGGCATTTTTTAAATCAAAGTCTTCAGTTTAAGGTTATTTGTTTCTATTGGGAAGAAGGCATAGTTCAATTGTGAACTTTCATGTACTTTTAAGGGAGGAAAGAGGAAGGAAGGAAAAGTCAGAGGGCCCAATAAATGCCAGTCAAATGCCAGTCAAAGCTTGGGTGACATTCTAAAGACACTACCTTACCTAATTCTCAGAAAAAAACCCTCAGCATGTCCACAGCAGCCCCTCAATATGTCCACACATAAGGAGAAGCACGAGTCTTGATGCACATTTAAACCTAGCTTCCCCAAACACTGCGGCCTTGAGTGTCATGGTCCTCGAGTCCTGCATTTCCCAAAGCTCAAAGATCACTGCTTTCCTCCTCTGGAGATACTGATTCAGAGGGTCTGGGACAATGGGGCCCAGGACTTCTTATTCTAACCAGCATTCTAAGGGATTCTAAGTTTGGGAAGCAACGATGGGTGGTGGCTGTGTATCTGCAGCATCCGGGGTTGACTTGTGGATGGGGTGCAAGTTCACCAGCAAGGCAGCCCCTACCCCCCAAGCTGAGGAAGGCTCTAGGAACCAGGCTCCCAGGCCTCAACGGGACCATGCCTTGCTCATCTGCCTCACAGAGACAATAGAATCTCTATCTCACCTGAATGCTTGGAGGATTAAATAAATAACATATGTAATGTGCCAGGCACAAAGGGGGAATCCCCCAAATATGCTTCTATGCCACTTTTATCTAAATGGCCAAGGCTGGCAGAGCAAGCTCCTCCTACACCAATTCGGGCCCCTCTTACTCAATGGTCCAGCTAACACAGCAGAAAAAGTGTTTTTCTTTTATCCAATTCAAGTCAACTCCATTGTTCCGCTAACAGGTTCTTTGCGGGAGAACACTTAAGAGGCTCTAAAATAGACATTTCTGACTTCTTCCAAAGGGCTGGCCCTTCACAGCAGGATGCAAGCATCTTTGGCCTAGAAACCTGCGGCTCTTGGTGAGAAGGAAAACAGCAGACTGGGGGAACCGAGATGGGGCTTCCCAGAGAAAAGCACCTTGGCCCCCCTTCCAGTGACAAGGTAAAGAATGAGAGAGGATATAAAGAAGGATAACTGTGACCACCAAGGCAGGGACAGCAACCTTGGCTTGAGGTGGGTGCGGCCCAGTGAAGGTGCTGGGAGGACTGCCCCAGGGTGGCAAAACGTGTTGTAGAGGAGGATGGGGTGCCCTCCCCTGGAGGTTATTTCTGCACAGGGTGCAGGAGAGGGACAGCAAATGCTGCCCTTGCCTTAGGATGGAGAACCACAGAGAGCACGCGCAGGAACTCAGAGAGGGAAGAACCTTAGAGGTCGGGCAGCCTGATGAATTACACTCAGGGCAGGAGTCCTTCCTCCATGTGGCTTGAATGCCTTTGGCCATAGGCAGCTCGCTCCTCACAAGGCAGTCTGATGCGTGATGACCACGCCCCCACCCCCCGCTGGGAACCGTGGAGGTGGAGATGGGTCACTCCCATCTCCAGGGCATGAAGGGCCACAGGCTGGCCCAGCTCTCTGACTGTGCCTGCATTGCAGGGGGCTCCAGGCTGTGGCTGAGAGAAGGCCACCTACCTGAAGCCTCCCAGCGTGGATGAGCCCAGGTCACAAAGGAGTATCTCCAAAGAGAAGTCCCTATTTCCTATGAACTGTGCTGGTGCCTGTGGCTCCCATCTCATGGTCAGCTACAAGAGATCCTTCCTTCCTCCCTCTTATCATTCCCCTCTTCTTTCCTTCACCCCTCCCTGCCTCCCTCCCTTTTCCAGATAAATATTTGGGAAACTCCTACGCTGGGCTAAGCGCTGGGCTGATCAGGGTCCTAGCAAAGGTGATTACAGGCACTCAGAAAAGCTCAGCCCAGGGATGAGACAGACAGCGATGGTGGGGACGCCCACCTGCAGTGCCCGTCGCAGCTTCACAGAGCTGTGTCCAGGAGAGGCCCCCGGCGGGCTGGGTGCTTTCGACCTCAGGTCACCATCCTGCTCAGAGCTCTCCATTGCCCCCCAAATAAAACTCAACCCTTTACCAAGGCCCTACTTGATCTGGCCTGCTTACCTCCCCAACTCCATCTGCTCCCCGCACCCCCATCTCTGCCCCAGTCACCCTGGCCTTCCTGTCCTTACAAACATGAAGCTCCCATCTCAGGGCTTTGTCCCAGCTCTTCCTTCTGCTGTCATCACTTCTCCTCTAGGAATCACTCCTCTCTCCTTTGGGCCTTTGCTCAAGCGGCATCCCCAACAAAGGGTACCACGGACTCCCTTGGCTGAAGGAACAGCCCCATCACTCTGTCTGTCCCTGGCTTCATTTGTCTTCACGTCACTTTGGGACATCTTGATATAATATATGTCGTTGCAATTGTTTCTCTTTCCCTCTAGAACACACACTCCAAGAGGGCGGGGCTTTGCCAGCTGTGTGCACTGCTGTATCCCTAGATCCTAGCACGAGGCCTGAGTGATCGTCAGTGCTCAGAAATGTGTGCTGAATGGCAGGGGAGGGGAGGGGTCTTTGCTAGATCTGTCTGCTTCACTTAACAAAGTGGGTTCCTGGCCTGCTGCCCTGGGGCTCAGTGAACATCCTAAAAGAAGTCCAGAAAGTCTCCTTTGGAAAGATGTAGCTGATTATGCAAACCCAGCTGGAGGCACTGCACAGCAGGAGGTTTGTCCAGTTACTTCCCCTTGAGCCTTAGTTTTCTCATCTTTAAAATGGGAATAATATTGTTTACTGATTAGGAAGCTCCAAGTTCCAAGCATATATGCATGCTTGATTCCTCGTGTTCACAATGAGGGCAGCAGACATGGCAAATGGACAAAAAGATGGACCTTCAGAGAGGGTACATGACTACATAACTTGTTTAAAGTGCTTAAAGTCCCCCAGCTGGCAAGGGGCGGAGCCAGGGCGTGCTTCCAGGACTGTCTGACCCCAAGCCCATGCCCTTCCCCACCCTCCCCAACCAGGTGCTCTGGATAGAATCGGGGTCTGCCTAACAGCTTATGTAACAAAGATCATGTGCTGTGAACTCTAAATATTTTGCAAATAAAAGTCATTATTTGGATGATTTTGTGTTCTGACTCTCCAGGAAAGAAAGGACTGATCTTATTTAGACAAGTTGATCTCTCTGTGGTCTTTGGAAATCTGAGAACCCTAGTCAGGTCCACTCTACTGGGCACTCAACCTCCTTCCCAACTCTTTAGGGATGGGACTAGAGAGGAAAGAGGTAGGGAAGCAGCCCTAGTCCAAGGGTCCCCCCAGGCTCCCTGCTGGCCAACTCTCAGGCCAAGAGGACCCTCCGAATGCTCTGCTCTGTAGAAACAGCATCCAAGTCACCTGGAGGTCTGTCCCTTCACTCATTGCCCCTGAAACAGCCATCAGGGTGACCAGAGTGAGAATGCCGGGCTGAAGATGCAAACACCAACATAATAAGCTGAAGGAAGGAAGTGGTGGGCCACCAGTGGTGGTGCAGAGAAGGAAAGAGAACTAATGTGTACTGAGTGTCTGTTTTTAGGCAGGCTTCAGAGTCAGGGTTTAAACCCTGCTTCATCACTGACTAGCTGTGGGGCCTTAGGAAGTCACACAACTTCTCTGCGCCTCAGTTTCCTCATCTGTTAATCAAGCAGAATATGTGTACATGCCTCCTGAAGTTGTGAGATCATCTCTGCAGTGCTCTCAGCAAGGTGTCTGGCACCCAGCACATGCTCAGAACACAGTGGTCATGTGGTGTCACAAGCTACTGCTACACTCAGGACCCCCCACCCCTGCTCCCTGTCCTCGTGCCCAGCGGGAGGCATTGCCACCTGTCCACCCTCTCCAGCAGGAGCCTGAGAATTTTCACAGCCTCTTCCCCCTCCTGCACGCAACTTATCCTAGTTCCTATTTCTCCACATCCTGTTTCTCCACAACCACCCTGAACTCTGCATCTTTCCACCACTGTCTTAGCCCACAGTCTGACCTCGACCACCACTGTGACCCCAGGGGACACTGTCACCCTCACAACACACTCGTGCTTGACAGGGAATCATCTATTGCAGAAGAAGAGTTAACATCCTTCACAACCTCTACATATCAGTAGGAAAAAGACCAGAACCCCAAGTGGACGAAGTGGTTTCCACGGGAAAAAATTCGAATGGTCAAAAAGCATGAAAAACAATTCAGGATGACCAGTAATGAAAAAGAAAACAGTAACTTCAAATGAGAATGAAGATATAACAAGTTTTACCTGCTGCAACTGTGATCCCATTAGGGTAAAAACTATATATAATATTCCACAAAATATTAACTCTGGTTATATCTGGATTGCGATTGGGGATGATTTCTTTTCTTTACTGTGATTTTCTATGATTTCTGGGTAAGTATCCATTTCCCTTATAATCTCTTGTCTCTCCTTCTCCCCTCTCCTCTTTTCTTCTCTCCCTCCCTCCTCCTCCCTCACCCCTCTCTCACCATACACACTCTCTATACTGCCCCACTGCTTACAGGCCTTGGTGGCCCACTGGTTCACTTCCATTTTCTGCCTCTTTCTTCCTGTTGTTTCCTCACTGAAACCAAACGCCTCACAGTTCCAGGCACATAGGGCTCTGCTTCACTTCTACACCTGGCTAACACCCCCTGCCCTTCAGAGTCTGTCTGGGGCCTCCCCTGCTCTGGGAAGGCTTCACTGGACCCTCCCCACCAGCCCTTCCCCTGCCAGGTCAGTGCTGTCCTTTGGGGCTCCTGAAGCCCACCCCTAGCCCTTTCTCACTCCATTGTCCTACCTGTGCCACTGCTCACATTCTTCTGTTTACTTCTCCCTTCTCCACCAGCCCGTGAGCTTTTCGGGGCAAGGCCAATAGTCTCTGCTTTTCTGTGTCCTCTGAGCTTACAGCACCTGCCACTGAATGAGGTGCTCAGGAAAGACTTGGGGAACTGACTGACTTTTGGCACTCTCGACAGATGAGTATGTATTCTTACTCTCATTTTAGAGATGAAGACTCCAACCTCAGAGAGGTTAAGTAACTTGGCCAATATCACATACGTAGGTGGAAGAGCCTAGATTTAAATGCAGGTCATTTGAGGCTGCATGTGTCTAACCTTAACCCTTATGGTCAGGCTCAGAAGCTCTCTCCACTGATGCACTTCAAGGAGCAATGGAAGGGAGGGAAGGAGCCAGGTGGCTGGAGTAATCATAGTAGAGCTAAAACATTATTGAACTTACATGTGCCAGGCACTGTGTTAAGCACTGAACATATCTCAGTTCATTTAAAAAACCCTATAAGGAAGAGAGCATTATTAGTCCCATTTTAGAAGTGAAAAAAACTGAGTCACAGACAAGTTCAGTCCCTGGCCCCAGTCACAGACTCAGGATCTGGCCCTTACCAGTCCAGCTCACAGCCTGCTTGGAACCTGAGCTGTGCTGCCTAGAGGCAGGCAAGGGACACAGTTCCACTGTAACACGGGTTGCAGAGACCACCCCACTGAGGCAGCAGAGGTCACCGTCATGGAGCAGGCTGGTACCGGTACGATCCAGGACCAGAGCTGAAGTCCCCCACATGTGTGCCTCATCCATAAAATGAGGGGTCCCCACCCAGGCTCACACCTCCTCACAGCTTGGTCGCTGGGTCACAAAGCAGGCACTTCTGAGGGCTGGTGAGGGACTGGGTATGAACCCAATTTAAGTCAGTCAAGGGAGGAGAAGGGAAACCAAGCTGCTTGGGCCTACTCTCTGCCAGGCACAGACCCCACCTCATCCCATTGAATCTTCACCCCACCCCCACTATGTACACAAAAAATTGATACTCAGAGAGGTAAAGTGATGTGTACCACAGCACACATACTAGTAGCAGGTGGAGCTGGGACTTGTACCCATGGCTGTTTCAAATGGTTCCAAACAAGAGTATTGGATTTGTCAAATAGTCCTAGACTGATCCAGAATAATTCTGATCAGACCCTGATCTCCCAGGATCTGTTCCATCCTCTGTCTCCTAAGTCCTGGGCTCAGTTCTGATGGAGGTTGGGGGAGGGGGCTAGTAGTGAGAACAGCATGAGCCTGACAGATGGTCGGTGCCAACCACTGCCACTGTGAACAGCTTGCTCTGGCCTGGCCTCAGTCTCCTTATCTGCAAAATGGGAGGGCTGGATCTGAAGTACTGTCACCAGATCCTTTTCAGGGCTAAGTGTTGCTTGTGAAGACTGAAAAACCCCCAGCCTGTGAAGACTGAAAAACAGACTGTGCACCTCCATGCCTGGGCCTGCAGCAACAGGGTGGGCTCAGTGGGAGTGCTCAACCCTTATTGCAGCAGTGAACTTGCTGGCCTTGCTTTCCTCAACTGCAAGGCTTTGGGGACTGAGTTAATGGATGCAAGGTCAAGTCTACACCTATATGAACACAAGTGTTTTGTACTCCAGGGAAACACGATGCACCAACACTTAACCTGGCCAGTGCTGGGCTTAGGGCTTACACGTATCAACTCATGTCATCTTTCCTGAAATGCTACAGGGAAGATATTACCATGACCTGCCCATTTTGTGGATGAGTACACTCAAGTCCACAGAGCTTCAGTGATTTGCCCAAGATCATAGTCATGCTAGATGATTCTTGAGTGACTTAATAATGATGCTCCAGAAATGGGCCCCAAGAGGTGAATAAAAGGTACCAGGGAGGATAGAGTTAGATCTGGTTGGCCTGGAACCCAGGAACAATGACCTAGTAAGTCTGCCCAGTAGAGGATGGGGGGAAGGGGCTTCTCTGTGGCAGGAGCTCCCAGTACATGTTTATGCAAGACCAAGCTTCCAGTGTCTGGCTCTGAGGCCACGGAGTGGTACCCTAAGTAACACAGCCAGTGATCCACAGGAAGGTGGCAGATCTGACTCCAGGCTGTCTGACCCCAGTGTTGGGCTTGTTCCCCTCTACCTCAAGAGGCGGCCCTACAGACCAATGGTCTTTCTCCTGATGAATGGCCTCCTCCTTCACAAGGGCTGCAGGGGACCCCTACTCACATGTTCTGCAATGGCATTCTGAGACCATGAGTAATCTCCATGACAACCAGGGTCTTCCCATCACCCCTTCGCCTCATCTCTGCTCACCCAGGGCCTGCAGAGGTCACCCAGCCCAGGCAGGCAGACAGCTGAGGCAGGATTCTGAAATGCTCTCGGAAGCAGGGCAGGGAGGGCTCGGTGAAGCTCCATCCAAGGTGTGGGTAAAGGGGAAAGGATCTGCCCAGGAGGGGCAAGGGCAGGAGGGGGGCTGGGAACTCCCACTGCCCAAGCTTCTAGACCTTTCCTCAAACCCCCATAGTCTGAACACTTCATGCTAGTGCCTAGCAGGCCTCAGTCCCATGTACCCAAGGCTGGGCACCCAAGGCCATTCTCAGTCCACTCTGCTTCCCCATCTGCCACACCCACTAAGTGCCCCAGCTAGAGGGGCCACCCCCTGCCTGGCACTTCCATCAGGGCTGCACTACACCCACCTGATGGGCTCTCTTCAGTGCCTCCTTCATCTGTCAAGAGTCAGCACAGCTGAACGCTGTGACATGGATCCCTACCCCCCGAGCCCTGCCACACACACACGGTGAGCTCCCCCAGCCCAGTCCCATCTCCACGCTGTGCTTAAAGCCTTGTGGATGGGGTCGTCTGTGTCCGGCAAGTGTGACACCCTCCGAGGTTTGGTGGCACCCCAGGGGCAGGAACTCTGTCACTCTGTGCCACTTCGGCGTCCCCACGGGAAGCTCAGGGCCTGGCACAGAGTGCTGGGGGCGGGCGGCGGTGGAGGGGATAGTTAATGGAAGAATGAATGAACCAGTCAATGAAGAGGCAAAGCGGAGGTGCAGGGGTGGGAGGATGGACACGTGAGGAGGACCGGTGAGGATGAAGAGAAGGGGGCCACAGGGCCCCCTCTACTTACCCAGCCGGGCCCGGAAGCTGCGGACCGTGTTGCCCCCTCCTGGCCGCGCGCCTCTTCGGCTGTATTTCTCATAAAGCCGGAGCATGTGGACAGCGACCATGTCCTGGGTGCCGGGGCCCAGAGCAGCGGCCGCGTCCCCTGGAGACCGCTGGGGGTTCTTGTACCCCGCCAGGCCGTCGGCCTCCGCGGGCGGGGCGGACCGGGCGGAGGCCGTGTGGCTGCCGCCCGCGTCCTGGAGCAGCAGCAGAAGTAGCGGCAGCAGCGGCAGCAGTTGGGACCCCGGTCCCGGGCTGGTCCGAGCCGGGCCACGGGCCATGATGGGTGGCGGAGGCGAAGGGGTCGGAGCCGGGGAAGAGAAGGAAGAGGGAGCTCGAGGGCGCACAGGAGGCTGAGAACAAACCCTGCGGCGGGAGGGCGCGCGGGCAGCGCGGGCAGCACCGGCAGGCGGGGGCGCGGGATGTCGAGATCCGCGCGGGGCAGAGCTGGGCGCGCAGCCGGGCGCACGGTACGGCCAGCGGTCACGGCCGTCCGGAGCCACGCAGAGCCGAGCCGAGCCCAAGCCGGCGCGCTGCCTCGGCTGACTAGCGGCGAAACTTTGCAGCCCCAGGCGCGCCCGGCTTGGCGGGTTCGAGGGGCGGGGCGGGGCGGGGCGGCCGGCTGCGCCCTCGCGGGGGACCCGGCTGCGCGCCCCGAACCCCTCCGGCCCGCCGCCTACACTGCCGTCCGTGGCCCGGCCGCGTTGTGCGTGCGCCCGAGTGTGGCAGTGTGCGCGCGCAGGGGTGTGCTCCCGATTGTGCGCCCAAAGTGTGGGTGGCGTGGGCGTGGGCCGGCGCGCTCCCCGCTCCCCTGCGGAAAGCCGGAGACCGGGGCCCCGGCCCGGCTCCTGTGTGTCGGCGCCTCGGCCTGGCCGGGACTGCGTGGGGGCTGGGCGGCATTTAGGGGGGGCCCTCCTGCCGGGTTGCCCCTGCAATGGCATGTGATGATTGTGGTTGCAAGATGACAGCTCCCCCGTGAGGACCCGACGGGGGAATGTGTGTGCGCCCGGTTGTCTCTGAGCCAGTGTGTGCCCAAAATGCAAGAGTGAGGGGGAACGCGAAGCCTCCGCGGCATCCTTTGAAAAGAAAAACCCTAACACTAAAGCTCAGCCAACCCAGGACAACTGGAACAAGATCCTGATTAAAATTCAGAATTAGTCGATTAACTGACCCTTTATCTGGCGACTATAATTCTGGTTGTTGAAGGAACACATCAAAGGTGCTTATTAATCGCTGGACATGTAGCCATCAGGCTTGTCCTGAAAAAAGGACATGGTTTTAAATTGTTTTACAAAACGTTTCCAAAACTTCAGAAAAGGAGAAGAAAACGCTTAGCTTTCCCAAGACTGTGTCACAGTGAGGGTGCAGTGAATCCCTGGCCCACCACCCCTCAGTTTAGCCCTGGGGCAGAAGGTCATGAGCTTCATCTTGCCTTTAGAAGGGTTTCTTGTCCATGGATAGAATTTCAGGGCATCTGTGTACTTGGATGGGGAACACTTACATCTTTATGTTCACTAACCTGTACCTGCAACTTAGCATTCCGTATTAGACACACAGGTAACCAACTACAGTGGTATTAACCATACCTGTGACTTTGTCACCAATAGCCACCAAAACACAGATATTTTCATATCACATTTTCTTATCATGTTTCAGATTTCCCAAAATATCACTTCTTGCTCACCACTATTCTGAAATTAAAAGAGTCAAGGCCGCTGCTAGTTATTTAATGAATTAATTAAAAGGCACACATATCACTATGTTGCAAAATTGTTTTAAAAAAACATTTTGAAAATTCTATTTGAATGTAGTTGGCTTCCTCTGTAACCCTACATATTAAGAACATTTTTTTGAAAAACAGTCTATGGGCTTCCTCCGATTGAGTTAGGGGTTCAAGGCCTACATAAAAGGTTTAGGAACCCTTCTGAGGGAAGGAAAGGACCTCTTCAAACCTGTATTCTTCCAGCAAGGTCCAGGATACTGTCCATACTACATTTCTAAGGACTATTTGCAAACTTGCAAACACACTGTTCCCTTTGCTTGGTAACTTTGGGCTCCCTGAGCCAAAAGAGTTACTTTTCTTGGAGGACTCACAATGCAATAATTGAAAAATTGCTGGAGAAAGCTTCCGTTTGGTGTGTAAAACACAACCCATTTGTAATTTTTCAAAATCTTGCAGTGTCAAATTAGAGGCCATCCTATTGAAAGCCTCGGAACCTCAGGCCTGTAGCTTTTGGAAAACGATAGAGAAGGATTTTATTTCTTTTGGTAACTTGCACACATCACGTTCAACTTCCCGTTAGTGTAGCTCCCGTTTGTTCGGTGAACCAGTTTTCAAAAACGGTGTGCCTGGAGGTGAGATGACCAGTCACAGTCTTGGACTTGATGAATCTCTCCTCGAAAATGATCCACACCAACTTGTACTCCTCCCTTCCCCCAGCCCCACCACCACTTCCCTCCTTCTCCCTGTGCCCCTCACTTCCCCTCCACCCCCCTCTCCTCTTCTCCCCCAGAATGCCTCTGACCTGTACCGGCTGGGGGTAACCTCTGCTCATGGGTAGTTTTGTCTCTGCTGGGGCCATACACAATCAAGGCCTGTGAAAAGGAGTGTGAGTCCGCAGGAGGCCGGGACAAGCTGGGCTATTCGGGGTCTGTGTCCATTAAAGCCTCCTTGCTCTCCTTAACTCATTCCCGCTCCATTCAAGCCAGCCCGAGGGTCAGGCTTTAGCCGGCACTAAAACCTGTAGGGTACAGATTCTCTGACATTGTTGGGAAAGAATTAAGGCATCAGCTGGGGACGGCTAATATTTCTTGCCTCATTTTATTGCCGAACAGCGGGACTGTAAAGTCTTGAACACTGGAGCACTATGGCCCCCTTTCATGTAGCCGAGATGATGGGATAAAAATGTGTTTGGTGAAGCAATTCAGATTACCACCGGGTCACATCCTCGCTGGCTCCCAGTATTGCCTGCAAACAACATCGCTGAGACAAGAAACAATCGCTGTGCAACTTCAGCTCAGGCAGAACAGTGTTTCTAGCGTGGAAATGAGGCTAACTGTGGAGCTTGCCAATGAGAATGTTTGGTTTTTAATAGCTCAGGCTGCAGCTCAAAATAAGAGTTGAGATGGCGGACGGTGGATTCAAGTCCTGAGAGCTGTGATTTCTCTCAGCTTCTTACTAAAATGATCCTGGTCCTGGGAGCTTCCGATGCTATTTTTACCAGGGTCTCTGAGGTCTTGAACTTGCCGTCAGGGATGGAGAGTGTTCTTTCTAGGGTGATGAGAGGTTGTTTGGGGAACCTCGGTCTCCCAGGCCTATCTGCCACGTGCTCTGGGGTGGCAGGGTTTCCTTAGGCTCAGAAAGCCCTGAGCCTCCATAGATATAAAGCTCCACACTTGAGTACAGGAGAAATCAAACTCTGGATAGTCTGGGAAGCAAGCTGATTCTGTTTCATCTGGAACCTCGCCCCAAGTAAACCCCAGAGGAAATGTTCCTGAGCAGTTGTTTCATGATATTGTCCAGTTACCTTCTGGGAGAGTCATTTTGTGGGTCTAACTAGCTCTGTCACCCTGGGACGGCCCCATCACCTCTTTGGAACCCTGGCTGCCTCCTGTTTAAATGAGAAGACTGACCTCCCGGCTGTTTCAGCTCCAACATGCTACGCCTGAGTCTATGGACTCATGTCAACTCATTCTTGGAAATGAGAGCATCTCCATGACCTTTTAGAGTCAATTGGGATGAGGTTCATATCCCTATTTTCACGCCTACCTTGCCGTATGGCCTTAAGCAAGTTACTTGACTTCTCTGGGCCTTGGTTTCTCAACTCTAAAATGGGGACAAGAGTAGGATATTAGGAGTATCATTGGTAAGGTTTTAACATGAGATGGTACTAAATAGCATTGATCCTTGTTAACTACCCTTTTTATTTATCATGTGTTCCAAAGAGGTTGTAGCCTATTTAAAATGGATCCAGATTCTGCGAGATTTGATGAGAGGTTCAGCCTGGCCATTCCTTGTACTGTAGAGGAAATGCATTTCTAGTGCACAGTCCCAAGAGCTGAAAAGATAAAGAAAAAGAAAGAGAATGTTTCCTTGTTTAGGAAGTCATAGACCTCTACTAATGTGCCTTTATCGTCAGCGTCTGTGGGTCCCCATCCAAAGATAGGGTGGATGATTCATGCTTCTTCATCCAGATTTCTTAAGCTCTTGGCCCTTAGGACAAAAGAAAGGCGAGCAAATCCCTCTTCCCATTTGGGGCATGAGCTGTGAAAAGGAGGCTGAAGGGTTTGCTGGGGCGCTAGAGACAAGAATCCCAGGGCCTCCCCCAGGCTGCCAGGCCCAAGTGTAATAAATCTGTGAAATAACAAGCACAAAAGACTTTATAATCAATGACAGATTTTATTTTTGTTCTGGCAAAATCCATCCACGGAGTTACCATTTTATAGGGAAATAACTACCCACTTTGTGACTCCTCCCCAGCCCATATTCTCTTTCTGAAAGTTGGGAAAAACTCAGAGAATCAAAGTCGGCTCCTCAGAGAACCGTGGCAGAAGAAAGCATGACTTTCCCTGGGCGGGAACCCAACTCTCCCGTTACTTCCGAGGGTGGCTCTGGCCATTCATTTCTGTTTTGCTAAAATACCCGTGACATGTGAATAAACCAGGATTACAGAACATTGTCTCGGTCAGTAATCTGAGCCGGCATGGGCTCTGGTTTGATGAAATATGGTGCTCTCTGAGCAAACATGGGAATTGGTATTACTTCTCGTTAAAGCTGAACAGTGGGACTATTTAGAGCTGATGCATGAATGCTGCTCTGTGGGGAGTGACAATCTGAAGGGAGCTGGTTTGGGGAGAGGGGAGCGGTGGTGTGGGTGGGTTGGCCAGAGCAAGCCAGTTAGGAGTTGGCGGGGAGGCAGCCAAAGGGACACTTTAGAAATCAGGACCCTTTAGGGGCTGCACCATCTCCTTACGACCCCAAAATAAGCTTCCTCGGAACCTTTGTGGGAGGGACCAAGCCTGATGTCCTTGTGCTGGGATTCAAGCCCTCATCATCTGGCTCATTTGTCTCCGTCTATCTTGGTAGAGCCTTTCTCTAGTCGCTCTCTTCCGGCCAGTCCCCTTGTGTCCCAGAATTCAGAAGGGTCCACATGCTCTCAGTACACATCCCAGCCTCCCCCTGCAGTGCTATCCTACAGACAAGCTATGGTGCACCCCCCAGTACCCCTGCCAGGACCCAAGCCCTCATCCCCCCTGGCTGCCAGGACAGTCATCTGCTGATGGCTCACAGCTGAGTCTCCCCCCACACCCCCTAGGAATTGCCTCAGCCAAAGCTGTCCCCCTCCCCAGGACAGCCCAAATGCAGTATTGAGGCCCTGAAGGATGCCTTGCCCCAAGGCAGGACTGTCTGCAGGACCATCTGGCTCCAGGACTCATACAGGCTCTGCTGAGGGCCCTGTTGCAGCTGCATGGCATTCAGCTTCTCGCTGTAACCAATCCTGGTTCCCACAAGTGGCTTGCTCATAAACCTCTGTATGCATGTTTCCATCAGAGTTTGTTTCCCGCGACAGCTGACCTAAGTGATGTGAGGAGCTAGGCTCAGAGATGGGATCTGGAGGCTGAGTCATCTACTGCCCAGTGGCAAAGAGGACTCCATGACTGGTGTAGCTGGAGGCTGCATAGCCCTTGGCACGTGTGCTGTGAACTGGAGGATTCAATATCTCTGATATTAAACATTCAGGGGAAGTGATCATTAGAGAGACAATGGAAGTGGTTGGCTCTTGCTGAGTGAGATGGAGTCATGGGAGATAGATAATGAAAGGTTGAGGGTGATTACTCATGAATTTAAGGCAAAGTGTGCAAATCAGAGGGCCTTCCTGGCAGCGTATAAGAAACCCTCATCTCTTGCAGTGGGGGCAACTGAGGATCAGGCCCAGAACGTAAATGTGAAGGTAGCAGAGCTTCAGAGATTGTTGAATTCTCAACCCCAGCAAGTCTGTTATGCCCAAGTCAGGGCGCTGGTTAGGAAAGAGTGGGAACCTGAGATTGGGATGCGGGCATCTTGGTTGATACACTAAGAACCTTAAAAACCTATACTTGTAGCTCCGTGCTTTGTGTCTAGGGTGCTTTGTCCACCTAGAGGGGTGGGGTAGGGAGGGTGAGAGTGAGATGCAAGAGGGAGGAGATATGGGGATATATGTTTATGTATAGCTGATTCACTTAGTTATACAGCAGAAACTAACACGCCATTGTAAAGCAAGTATACTCCAATAAAGATGTTTAAAAAATCCAAAAAAACCTATACCTGTTTACATGCTCAGGGCCTGGAAAATGGCCCCCACCCCACCTTGCTTGAAGATGATGCATACATAACATGTGCCCCTCTCTTAATCTATCCATACCTCCCTTCCTGGTTACCAGATGAAAACAGGGGTCATGGCCTCATATAACCCAGTTAGGGAAGTGCTGGGACCTCTAAGTGGGGAAGGTTCTGTAGTCTGGAATGTCTTAGTACAGAGTCAACATGCACCAGCAGGACATGGGAGATTATGATTGGGACCAGATCCTGAGGGGGCTGGGATATAGAGTTGGATAAGGGAGAGTTTAGCAAACAGAAACACTGTCCCATGATGCAGGGTTTATACCATGGCAAGGGCCCCAGTAGATGGGGCCAATATGGGTTGGCTTTTGCATGGTTGATAAAAGCAACCTGCACTAAGTGAAGTACCAATACCAAAATTGTCATGGTAAAAGGTAGAGGAATGGATTAAAGGTTCAGAAAATAAGACATACTAGAGAGGAAATAGTGTATAGGGCCAGAGAACCACAAGCCTATATGTTCCATGGAAGGGTTCAGAGGACTCTTCATTTACAAGTGACAAGGAATTCAGTGGTGAGTGAGGCATCAGCATCATGAAAAGCTCCCTGATGGCTGTCCTCTGTGGGCTGGGGCTTGGGATAGGAGACTGGGGGACTCCCCCTGTTCATGATAACACCCATTTAGGCTCTTTCCCAATATTTAGCTATTTTCAGGAAAAAGTAATGGTTTGGTAGGCTGGCTGTGGCGAGTACTGGGTGAAACACGTTGGGGAAGGCTGGAGTAAGAAGGCAGCTGGATGGCCAGGCTGCAGGTGGACACGGGAGCCCTGGGGAGACTTGTCAGCAGGGAGGGGCTGGATGGGGAGGGGCTGGGAAGATTGGCTGGAGAGAGGCTGGGCCTGGGGGGCGCCAAGAGACCATGAGTGACTGCTCCCGCCCCCCACTGCTTCCCGAGGACTCAGACAGTCGACCTTCTGTCCTCCTATGTTCATGGTGCCTGCAGGGCTGCAGATGCATCACGTGACACCAGGATGGAAGGCCCTCGGGCTCTACCACTTTTCCTACTACTGAGGCTGAGTTGACTGACAGAGTTAAAGCGGATTCCCCTCAAAGCAAACTAGACCACAATCCATTCTTCTAGAGCCAGTTTGCCAATGGTGCCTTGTCTCAGATTTAGATTAATCAGATTAATATTTTAACTGGGATAGTTTTGCCCTGTATGAGATAGTTGGTAATCTAGTAAGAGTTTCCCCCTGATTTTCTTCTTTAGAGCACTTTTTTTACCCAAGCCAGAATTCTAGTACTTATTAAATTTGCCTATTTCAGGTAAAATTCACAGGATGTGGTACTTCTCAATATGTGTTCCTCTGTGTGGCTTTTGCCCACCTTTGTGCATAATGAAGATTGTAGTGTTTATCCCTACTGGTGGGAGTACCTTCTGTGACCAAGGACGCTGAGCCCATGGTCTTGTATTAGTCCCCCATACCCAAGTCAGCACAGTGTCAGATTGTAAAGAAGAATCATTCTAGCTTTGCTGAAAAAAAGTTATTTGCTTTTTATTATAAATATACTTAAACCTCATTAAAGAATATATGGAAAATCTAAAAAGCAGAGATAAAAAGAATTCTCTATTTTTGTACCACCCAAATTGTGTCAATAGATTATTCAATTCTCTTCCATTATTACTCTGTGGATGTCTTTTGTTTTCAAATAGTTGACATCATTCTGAATTCATATGCTTAGATTTTCCTTTTGTCACTAAATTTGGAGCATAAATATTTCTTTATATCACAAAAAAACTTTACAAAAGCATATTTTGATTGCATATTTCATTGGTTAACTTTACCATGGTTCAACTAGCCAATATTCTCTTATTGATTACTTTAATTTTTCCTATCATAAACAATGTCAAAATATACATCTTTGTACAATAATTATTTTTTCCATATTTAAAATTATTGTGGCTTTTGCAAATAATTTGCAAAATAATACCAATTTCCAGAAATGAAATTATTTGATCAAAAAGTATGAATATTTACAGGACTTCTGTGCATATTTTAAACTACTATCCAGTAAGCTTATTACTAAGCTGATTTTTTTTTAATGTATCACGTTTTACATGCTTTATAAAATCGTCTGGCTCTTCTGATATCATTTATACTTCTAAGCCTTGTTATAGCCCCTTCTACAGGTTAAATATTCAATTAAGTTTGTCCTGTGTTGTTTATTTTATTTCATCTTTATTATTATATGTTGTTACACTTGCCTGTTTGGTCTGGGTGGGGTTACTTTGACCCACCATGTGAGGTGAGGTGGCTGGGCTCTGAATGCTGGCTCCTAACTTGCTTGGGGCATGAAAGTTAGGAATAAACTCACCTCTAAGCCACCTTCCCCCTATCAGTCAGTTTTTGTGCATCTTTCCTGGTGAAACAGAGGGGCTTCCTTTCGGGGTTGTAAGGAAATGTGAGATGCCGTAATGTTCCATGGAGCCCTCTGGCAGGGCTGTGCTGTGGAAGGGGAAACTCTTGTACCCCACATCCTCCCTGGTAGTCCTCTTTGCATCCCTGCACCCCAGCCTCATTCCGGGGCACCCATAGTTCCCCAGGCAGCCAGGCTGTCCCCCATGTCATCATCCCGGGCAGCCAGTAGGCCAGCATGGGGTCTGGTCCCACATGCGGATGACAGGAGATTGGAGCAGTTGCCAGGATATTCCTCAAGAGCAGCTCAGGGAGGTGCTAGCCCTGCTCCTGCCCTTGCTCCAGTCCAGCTCACAGGGCCCTTTGGAGTCCTGTTTCTGGACTCTCGCTGAATCCAGTAAGATTTGGAGATTTTTCCTCTTCAACATCCATTTGACAATGCTTCCTGTGGGTTTGTGATGAGCTGAGCACTGGTGCAGGTGGTTCTGGGAATGCAGAAAGAACAGGTGGGCTCAAGGCTTGCAGGAGCTAAAAGCAAGTTGGGGTGGGTCACAAGGTGAGGACAGATGGGTGTGGAGCCAAGGGTGATGGTAGAGATCTCACTGGGAGACCCTAACTGAGCCTGGGTGGAGAGGTCCAGGAGGGCTTCCTGGAGGGGGTGGTAACTGGACCGAGAAGGAAACAGCATAGGGAGAGAGGAAGGAAAGATGTTCCAGGACAAGGGAGTGTACAGAGTCAAAGGGAGAGGAACAGGCATGGTCTTTCCAAGAACTGCAAGTCAGGTGGAAGGCAACTCTCGCCCTTGTAGACTCTGCAAGCTATCACAGCCACCAGGACCACTGAGTTAAGCCATTGGGAGAGAAGGAAAAGGCATGTGGCATCTGCTGAAGCAGAAATGTGGCAGGGCAGTTTAGAGAAACACAAAGACTGCTCATGGGCAGAGACATGGGGCTGGGGTCCTCCCTGCAGGTGAGGCAGCGAACCAAGAGAGGCATGAAGCAGGATCAGGTCTGGGCTTGCCATCCACCCCACCCCCCCAAGCTGTCACCCTCCCTGGAGCTGGGATTCTGGAAACAACAGCTCTCTGCTCTCCCTAAGGAGGGGGTCTGGCCTCCCACCAACCCAAAAGTGGTTCTCTAAAGCCTGGTCCATGGAGAGGAGAAGTTAGGGAGTCCTCAGCAGACAGCAAAGGGTGGAAGACTAGCCTCTGTCTGCCTACCTACGTGACCTTGGACAACCTTCAACTTCCCAAGCACAGTGTCTGTGCCTGGTGTAATATTCACTTTGCCTGGTGGATCCCAAGGCTTAAACATCATTCCTTAAATCACTGGTGATGCCGAGTCTCTTCTGTCCCAGAGAGAGGAGCCAGCCAGGTGGTTTTCAAACTGGCCACCATAGCCTTGCTGCGGCTACACTCTGTGCTGAGGTGCCAGGCGTCTGGGGACCCTGTGTAACCTGGTGCCGCTGTGTCCGGACCCTTGCCGTCTGTCTTGGCTGGTTTTGGAGGCTCTCTGGAGCCAGCAAAAGCACCGGAGGGCTGGCAGGAGGCTTTTATGTGCCTAGTTAGGGTTTTATGGTGGAGCCTGGCAGATATGTGTCTGACTAGACATGTGTGTGGCTGGGGCTGTCTGTGCTCCTGGCTGGGGGTGTCTGTGCTCCTGGCTGGGCCTGCCCCAAAAGCAGAGGCCATGAGCCACCCCAGCAGGCCCGCTCTGGGGATCGCACCTCCAGGTCCATCCACAGAACAGGGGCACTGGGCCCTCCCGGCTACAGCTTTCAGCTCCTGAAATGTGTGTTTCCATTAGTTCACAAAAGGGCTGGGCTGAGCCAGGCAGAGGGAGTGGAGGAGGACGTGGCGTGGGCAGGCAGAGACAGGCTCCTGGGAGCCTGGGGTTCGTGGGAGCTCCAGGGCTGCAAGCATTTTGGAGCAGGAAAGTGTCACTGCCCATTCAGCCAGGTTCCTCCAATCTCCTGCCAGGGACTGTTTTAGGCCCTGGGAACTCCGGGGACAGGCAGCAGTGTCCTGGCCCTTGAGCTCGTGAGCTAACTCTATGTAATTTTCCTTCCCTAAGGGACACATAACCTGGGACTCTCACTGCCACCATGGAGAGATGTGTTATAAGTCTCAGTCATGTCCGTGATCCGAATGAGTGTCCAGGGCAGAGTCTGATGAGGTTTCATCCAGGTGGGGTGTCTGCCAGCTGTTCCACCCTCTTGCTCAGGGCTGGAGGCAGATTCCAGACCCACCATCTGAACTCTGGGGCCATCAGCAGATTTCAGGCAGGAGATGAACTTGTTTCCATGCAGGAACTCATGGGTCTGAGCACCATGGAGCGCAGGAGGGAGGAACAAGGAGCTCCTTTCCTTAATGTGTCATGGAGATGGGGACATGGAGTAGGTGGCCCACTGGCTGGCAACTGACGACAGTTCTTTGAGCTCTGGAGGTTCTAGTGATTCTAGAAAGACCCCACCATCCAGAAGAAGTGATATATGAAGTTCCAAATATTCATGTTCCCTAGGTCATTTTCCTGCTTGACTGCATTCATGGGAGCAGTGGTCTTTAGGTAACCAGGATTTCCAATTGTAGGATGCATTGTAGACACCACCCTGGTTCTGCAAGGAGTTTGGTCCAGCCACTTCCCCTTGCTCTGAGCCTCAGTTTCCCCACCTGTAAGAATGCATAGCATGAAGGCTCCTCATGTGCACAGCTCTCATGATCTCAGCCCGAGGGACTCCACCCTCCATCAAAGTCTACAGCTGTCCCATTTGGAAACACTTGATTCTTCATGTTGGTCAGTAGGAGATTTTGTAGCTAATCACTTTGCCGATGGTTCTTTTTTTTTTAAACATCTTTACTGGAGTATAATTGCTTTACAATGGTGTGTTAGTTTCTGCTTTATAACAAAGTGAATCGGCTATACACATACATATATCCCCATATCTCCTCCCTCTTGCGTCTCCCTCCCTCTAACCCTCCCTATCCCACCCCTCTAGGTGGTCACAAAGCACCAAGCTGATCTCCCTGTGCTATGCAGCTGCTTCCCACTAGCCATCCATTTTACGTTTGGTAGTGTATGTATGTCCATGCCACTCTCTCACTTCATCCCAGCTTACCCTTCCCCCTCCCCAGGTCCTCAAGTCCATTCTGTACATCTGTGTCTTTATTCCTGTCCTGCCCCTAGGTTCTTCAGAACCATTTTTTTTTTTTAGATTCCATATATATGTGTTAGCATATGGTATTTGTTTTTCTCTTTCTGACTTACTTTACTCTGTATGACAGACTCTAGGTCCATCCACCTCGCTACATATAACTCAATTTTGTTTCTTTTTATGGCTGAGTAATATATGTGCCACATCTTCTTTATGCATTCATCTGTCGATGGACACTTAGGTTTGCCAATGGTTCTTAATCTCTTAAGAGACAGATGCTCTTGTTAGGACCACAATACTATTTCTGTGCAAGTCTGTGGGGTCCAGAAGCACACCCAGCTGAAGGACAAAAACATCCTCTTTTGGTGGGGATAACAGGAAAATAACAGCGGTGATGGAGAAACATAAAGGCGTGGCAATTCTTGCCATGCGTGAGTCACCTCGTCACTCCTCTGGCACAATGAAGGTCAGAGTCTCTGAGGCTGGTAAATGAGACACATGTGGCAATTGTGTCTGTCTGTCCTGGGGCCAGACACATGGGAAGCGTGAGGAAATCTTTCATTCTGTGACCACCAACGTGAGAAGAGGAGACAGAGTGGAGAGTCAGGGGACTAAGAATGCACAGTAAGTCCATGCTCTGGGTCTGTCCATCCCTGGGCTGTGTCAGGGACAGAAGGAAGATAGGCATTTCCTCCCCTGAAGCCTCCTGGGGGACTGAGCATCCCCCTCTGGAAAATGATCAGGTTTCTCTAAGGCTTGTGGGGACCTGTGGGGGACAGCAAAGTGAAAGCCCTGACCACTGGCTGCTTCGTGCAACCAGCACCTTTGTCCTCAGGCAACTTTCTATGATATGAGCCTTCAAATGCCATTGAGTCCCATCCATACAGAAGCCTCCTGCGTCAAAAGCTTATTCTCTGTTACCACCCATGGGCCCACTTATGGGGACATGGAAGGGCTGCTGATTTGCTTTAAGCCTGAAGTTACTTTGTAAAACCTGAAAATAATGATCAAACATATCCACTCATAAGAGGCAGTTTGGAAAATACCAAAAAGAGAAGAAAATATATTCCTCATTCCTATCACATAGTGTTAACTACCATTTTGACACCTTTCCATCCTTGACTTTTCCTGTGTATGTTTTTGTTTTTTTACACAGCTGTGGCTATACAGTTGTATACGTTCGTACTGTGATTTTATGCTTTTTACTGAAAGACGTAAACATATTCCCATGTGATTACAAAATTTTCCTATGTACCACAAGCAGTGGCTGGGAACATGCAGTAGGTTAATTAGTCAATCTCCTCTTATTGGTTAATTAGTCCATTTTAACCTCTGGCTGTTATAAATAATAGTGCAAGGACCGTCTTTGGGTAGTTTCTTTTTTAAATCTGGAATCATTTCCTTACAGTCACTTCCCAGAGTGGAACTGTTACTTCAAAGGGTGTGAAAACTTTCAGGTTCTTGATCTCCTATGGGAAAGGACAACCTTGGGATTTCACCTTCCATGTTCCCAGAGGGAACAGCATGAGTCCCCTTGTTCCCTTGTCCTAAACCAGCTGATTGGCCTGAGTCTGACCACAGGGTACTCTGTGAGCCCCTTCCCCTCCGCTCTTTCCACCCCGCCTCCTCTCTTGTCCAGAGCTGTGGGTAGCCATGGTCTTCACAGGCCTTGAAGAGCATCCCAGGGTGGCGTGCTTAGCTGGCCCTGGACAATTCCACTGGAAGCCCTTACTCCCGAGCATCCTGTCCCGTCATGGAAAGGCCCATGGTGGCAACACACGTGAGCAGGCTACACCCCTGGCATGGCCCACAGAAACACAGTGACTAACCCGAGCACCTTCCTGTCTCCTCAAAGTTCAGGCCGGGGGGTCCCAGGTTCAAAGAACTCTGTCTGACTCACTCTTTCCCATTCCCCAAAGGCAACTGCAATTGAAAAACACTGAAAGCACCTCCCACCCTGCCCAAACAGAAGCCCATCTCCAGGGCTGGCTCAGTCCAGGGTCCAGGCGGGACTGGCGAAAACAACGATGGCCAGGCCAGAGGGGGCACACGTGGTCACCCCAGCCCAGGGGCTCCTCCTCAACCCAGAGGCTTCTCTCCACCCCAGGGCCACCTCTTTCAACCTGCCTCACCCCTCATCCATCCACCCCAGCTGTTGTGTTGTCCACTCTTGGCTTGGAATTTCCTTTGTATGTGGACACTAGAGAGAAAGCTGGTCTGGGAGTCCCTTTCAGCCTGATGGCTGGGCCAGGAGCCTGAGGTTACCAGGGCCTGGAGAAGAGGCAGGAAAAGTAAACTTTACCAATGGAAGATGCATTTTTCAGGAGAGAAGAAGGTTCCAAACCAAATTCCCAACTTCACAAACATGCACGTGTACCTGAGAGTGGCCCCAACACGTGTGATACTGAGGAGTAGGATGCAGCTGGGCCCCCTGAGCCTCATGGGGACACCCCACCTGCTCTCAGAAGTTGTGTCTGCACTTCCAAGCCCAGAGCTGGAGGTTCTCACTCGACAAAGGCCTCCACTCTGGAGCACAGGTGAGAACTCCTCAGGTGTCTCCGGGGACAAGGAGCCCACAGCCTAACAAAACAGCTTGTTGTATTGGGGGACCATCCTGTTCCTTTCATTTATTTTAAATCTCTTTAGGAATAAGGGAGGGCATTGATCATTAAATACACTCTTCCCTGTGGGAACCAGTCATCTCTCTCCCACCCAAAGGGGCCAGCAGAGCGAGACTAGAACTTGCTTCACATGCAGGGACTCCAACTCTTACAGACGTCCCCTGTCTCCCCTTTTCAGATTAAACACTCCCATTCCACCAGTGGTTTCCGTGTGACCCGGTTCCTACCTGCTTATCTTCCTTAGGACAAGCCCCACTTTTCAGCTTCCCCTCTTAGAACGCAGTGTGTAGAACTAAACAATTCTTCAGATGAGCCCCTGACACAGAGCTGTTGGTACCAGTGTTCTGGACACTCTGTGCCTCCAGACTCCACCTGCTGCATTGAGCAGCCCACTGTGGGCCTTGACCCAACATAGAGCCAATAAATACCCTGTCCCCCCGCCTCACCACCCCCCTACACACCCATGCCTTTAATACGAACAGGCAACCAAACCAAGATAAGACCATCCTCTGCACGACAAGATATTCAGTTTCTCTCAGTTGTAATTTCATCTCACTTCTTATATTTGAGACTGGTTATCTTGGACTGGTCTCTGTGAGTGCCCTAAGGTATAGTTCCCGGAGCTGCTGGAAGGCAGAGGCTCCCTGCAAACAAGGAGATGAGAGCACCTCCCCAGAGTTTCTAAGGTTTGGGTTGGGACTGTGGTGGCGGGGGGGAACAGCCATAGAGCATGCTTTGTGTGGGTATGACTTCATCACACACGCAGCACCCATATTGATGCATCACAATTCTCTACTTATCAAGGACCCATTCCACGTTTTAGAGCAAGCTTTAAAGAAATGCAAGAAGATAAGTTCAAATAAAGACTTCCCCTCCGCCCTGAAACTCTAAACTTTTCACACAGAATAACACAGAGGACTTTGGCTGTGTGGTTGAACTTCCCCTCCCTCACTGTGCTTGCTCAGAACTCCATCTTTGCAAAGCCACTAGCTCTGCATCTGGTGCTGATTAAGAGAGTGTTGACAGCATGCTTTTCTCTTCCTCCTAACTAGGGGGTTGGAGACACACATTTACCGAGCTTCTACCAGGTAGCAAACTCTTGCTAGGTGTTCTGCATACCTGACCCCACCTAATCCTTTCCACAATACCGTGAAATCCATTCTTATCTCCATTTCACATAGGGGAAATCCGAGGGTCATAGAGGTTAAATCATTTGCCCTTGTTGACAAAGCTGGTAATGACAGAGTTTGGTTTGGAGTGCAGAGCTGTTGACTCAAAAGCCCATGCTTTGTCTACTGCTTCAGGCTCTAGACCAGTGCTGTCCAATAGAAATAGAATCTGAGCCACAAATAGGAGCCCAATATGTAATTTTATATGTTCTCATAGCCACATTAAAAAAGGAAAAACCAGGTGACATTAATTCCAGTAATGTTTTTTTTTAACTCAATGGTTCCAAAACATTAGTATTTCAGCATGCAGTCATTTTATTTATGTTTATTGAAGAATTACGATATGCCAGTCATTTTATGTTATTTTCACTTGTGGATTGTATTGTGTCCTACAAAAATTCGTATGTTGAAGTCCTAACCCCTAGTACCTTAGAATGTGACCTTATCTGGATATGGAGCCATTACAGATGTAATTAGTTAATATGAGGTCATTAAGGTAGGCTCCTAGTTTAATATACTGGAGTCCTTATAAAAAAAAGGGGAAATTTGGAGACAGATATATACACACAGGGAGAATGTCATGTGACAATGAAGGCAGAATTTCTTCACTAAGTCTACAAACAACAAAGATCGACAGCCAGCCACCAGAAGGCAGAGGAGAGGTATGGAACAGACTTTCCCTCATAGCCTCCAGCAGGAACCCAGCCTGCTAACACCTTGATCTGTAGCTTCTAGCCTCCTTAGATCAAGCTTTAGGCCTCTGTCCAGCTCAGGCCTCCCTTGACGGAACTGTGAGACAGTAGATTTCTGCTGTTTGCGCTCCCCAGTTTGTGGCTCTCTGTTAATGGCAGCCCCAGCAAACTAACACAGTATGTCAGTTAAATGAATACCAGTCCTATGAAGAAGATGGTATCATGCCCATTTAACAGAAGAAACAAACAAGGTTCAGAGAAGTGACTTGCCCAAAGTTACTCACAAGTATGGTTTGAAACCAAATCCATCTCACACCCAAGCCCATTACCTCTCATGACTTAAGTGGGTATTTCCTCTCAGGCTTTGTGTGAGGGTTCAACTTAGGGAAGGGACAGATCATTCATTCACTCATGCAGACACTCACTTCTCTTAAGGACATTCTCCTCCAGGTTCTTTTGAAAGGCAAGCCGACACACTGGGAACAGGGGCTGTGGATCACGCTTTTCAGGAACCCAGTTCTTGGACAAGCCCGCTCCTCTGGTCCCCCTGAGCCGGCCCAGTGGACTCCCAGCAGCAGACAAAATGTTTATCTAACTCAGGCCACCCCCAGATGGAGCTATGCTCCTGCCTCAGGACCCACCCTGGACGGAAGTCCCCTTCCGACAACAGAAATACCCTGGACACAGATGAACGAGTGCCCCATTCGCGGTTCATGAGTTTCATGAAGTCCCATTACAGGCATGCACGTCTTTTCACCTCCTCTACGAAATGGAATGGAAAGTAAGCCTGAATCTCTAAAGAATTTTTATTGGCCCTGCCTGTCATTTACTTTGGCTCCATAAATCAAAGAGACTTCAGGCTGCAAAACACAGGCAGCCTCCTAGTCATAGTCCATCAGCATGTGCTGTGGGCACAGTATATTGTACTGACTGGGTCAATCAAACATCTTTTCATCTGTCTGTGATTCCGTTTATTGCGTGGGGGGCTTTCCTTCTAGTTAATTTCACTCCTCTGATGGAACATTAAGGGACCCGGGCAGTTCTTAAGCACGGTAACGATCACTCTTTTCAGTGTTCCTTCTTTAGCTTGACCTAGACTCCAAAGGAATTTTTCTGAGACCATAAGATAAAACCAGGCACCTCTTCTGCCTCTTCCAACTACCCCGGCGGGAAGGCATAGGACACAGCAGAAGGCCCATCCCTCACCCAGCCTATTCACAGCAGGCTCACAATGACACATGACAATAGAGAACCCTCGTGGTGATTTATCCCTCAAGGGATATTCCTGTTGACTGCATTTCTTTCTACTTTTAGTTTTGCTTTTTTTTTTTTAATTTTTTTTATTAGTTTCTGCTTTATAACAAAGTGAATCAGTTATACATATACATCCGTTCCCACATCCCTTCCCTCATGCATCTCCCTCCCTCCCACCCTCCCCATCCCACCCCTCCAGGCGGTCACAAAGCACCGAGCTGATCTCCCTGTGCTCTGCGGCTGCTTCCCACTATCTATCTACCTCACGTTTGGTAGTGTATACATGTCCATAGTTTTGCTGAGAAATTGCAAAAATAGAACATGATCATTTTATGGTATTAATTGTTACAGAGGTGTATAAGAAAAAAAACGTGACCTTAGCCTCCTTTTTGCAATTTTTAAAAAGTTTTAAAAACAGAAATTGAATCATACCATATAGACTGTTTTTCAATTGCTTTGTTTTTTCACTAAACAATACACTAAGGAGTCTTCTAGATCATTAAAGATAAATTGAACTCATTGTATTTCTCCTGTGTTTCCCATATTCTTTTTAACCATGCCCCTGTTGGTGATACTTAGGTTATCTATAATTTTTGACTCAAAAATAACCCAGCTATTAACATCTGTGTGTTTTGTGCAAGTATTTTTATAGGATAAATACTTCGAAATAACATTTTTGAGGAGAAGAAATTCCCACATCAAGTATTGAGAGATACCATTAACTTTCCAGTCAAAGTAATTCTTTTTTGTTTTCCCCAATGCATTTTTCCCACCCTTTTACACATTGGATGTTACGTATCATTTATATTTTTTGCTAACCAGAAGCACAAAAGTGTTCTGTCATTTTAATCTGCAGTTACTTGATGACTAGGGAGACTGAACATCTTATCATATTTATATCAATTTTTCCTCTTCATCTATGATGTGTCACTTTTTCTGTTGGATTGTTTCAAGCTTTGTGATTCAGTTAGTCAGTCTTTTATTTTCAAAATAATATTTCTGCTTCCATGCCTTGCTTATAAAAGCCTGTTCTTTCTCAGGATTAGAAAATTCTTTGTGCCAGTTGGTGTTCTTTGTTGCAAGCAATAGAAACAAATGTTATTTAACTTAGGCAGAAAAGAGATTTATTAGAAGGATACTGAATAGCTTAGTGAAAGGAGTGGGTGTTTGGAAACAAGCTTGGGAAAGAAGGTCAGATTAGGGGGAGGCTGAAGAGCCAAGAATACAGAGAAATGATATCCTCAGGACTGGCGGTGCCACTGGTGCCCTTGCCCCTGGATGCTTGCTGTCAAGAAGCAGTTCTCTCGACTCTGCTGCCATCATCTCTCCCAGACCCTGGTACTGGTTGCTACCATCCCATCATCATCTCCCACCACCATCCCCACCACCACCATGAGCCCCAGTGCTATGAGCTCCACTGCTACCAACACCTCCACCACCATCTCCATCACCACCACCACTAGAATTCGGAAGCATCTTCTGATTCTTTGCAGTACTGGTTCCAGGTTCAAAGTCCTAAAGTGACAAACTTTAACTGTGAGGAGTCAGGGAGAATAATCTGATACTTGAGTTCATTTGAGGAGGATTGGTATCTTTAGAATATGAAGTCTTCCCATTTAGGGACATGGTATATGTTAAAATCTCCCATATATCCAACAATTTTTGTTAACGAAATGCCAATGCGATTTTTATTCATTTATAGGTGATTCTGTTTTCTCTCTCAGTGTTTATGATTTTCTCTTTATCTTTCATGTTTTAAAATGTTATATGGTATTTTTTTCACTCATCCTAATAGGATGTATGGGTCATTTCCATTGAGAGTTCCTTCTCTATGTCTTTCTGTTCTATGTTCTGGCAGATTTCCTTCACTTTATTTTTTGGTTCATTTGCTGATGATTATTTTGGGGACACGGAATGGTAGATCAAATTTTAAGTGTCTAAGAAGGTATTTTTCCCCAGAATATTCTTTTATGAATGTACAATCTTCCTGAACTTCTGAGAGTATTAATTAGAGTTTTTTAAATTTCTTTTGTTTGTTGAATTATCTGTACGTCCAAAGGAGTCCGTTCTACTGTCTGTCTCTGTGTCACACGTGTTGACTTGTTCCATCTGCCCGGTGCATCCCTGGTTGAAAACCAGGTTTGTTCTTCCAGATCGTCAGTACAATGGCTCCTTTCTCCAGGAGGCTTCTTCTCTGATTGAACTGGCTGCCTGCAGGCTCTGGGTACCTGGGCTGAGCTGGCAGCCTCCTATAGTGTGCAATGGAGAGCAAGTCTTCAGGCTGAAGGCATGTCTATTAAATGAGTTCAGTGATGTTGACACCAGAAAGCGGGACTTTCCTTTGGGCTCACCTGCCTCTGCTCCAGACCCTCTGGTTGACCCGGGGTGTGCCTGGCTGCAGACGGGAGACCCCTTTTCCTGTATCCATTTGTTCAGAGGACGTGATGAATGGCTTCCTCTGAGATCCTACTTTCTGCTGGTGAATTTCCATTCCATTCTCTGGCCTGTGCCAGTAACAACATTTCACACTTGTCTGACACCTTTTCTCCTCTGAGCTCCAAGCACTTTACAAGCAAACAGTTTCTATTATTGCCCTCTGAATTCTGATGGAAAAGCTGAGAGTTACCGGATTAAAACTTCAATGGTTGTGGGTGAGGGTGAGGCTCTCAGACACCCCGGTCGGCCCTCAGTCCTGGGCAGGACCGAAGATTGCTCCCCGGGCTCCAGGGGGAGTGGACCCAGGTCTTTAAAGAGATCTTCAAGGAGACGTGGCCCAGGGGAGAGTCGTCAGCGCCGGCTCCCTGGAAGCGTCCTCGGTGCCCTCTTATTTCAGTGTAAAGCTGACGGTGCATTTGTTCTTTCCTAGGGAAAGCAGAAGAGAATGGGGCTCTTGGAACCATTCCCTGAAAGGAAAGGCGGGTCAATGGTTTATGGGTTTTGTGGGGATGAGAAGACTCATGGAATCTGCAGAGTGTCATCAGCTTGTCTTGAGGAAGGAGCAGCAGATCTGTGTTTTATAGCCCCAGACAGTGGAATAAGGATCAATTGGTATAAGCTACACCGGGCAGGGTTTCACTATTCGGAGGCCTTGCTGATGCAGTGAGCTGCCCAAAGGGGAGTGAATGCCTGTCCCGGTGGGATCCCAGTGGAAGCTGGTCTAGCCATCAGTGTGGATGTGCATCACCGCATGGGGCTTGGGCAGGAGGACACATAAGCCCCCTTCCAACCCAGACACACGCATCATAAGATGTGCCTCTCATGCCGTCTCCTCCAGGAGGTGGAGGCCTTGAGGCTGAGACACTGAAACTCCAGGGCGAGTCAAACCTTGCAGGATGCACAAAGCTCCTTGGTTCCCTCCTTCTTCTTTCAATCAGCAAGTCGTGTCCTGGGTCTGCATTTTCCTCCTCCTGTAGAAGGCTTTGCCCTGTGGAAGTGGACTGTCTAGATAGAAGGAACACCTGTAACCATGAAATTTGCAGCTGCCAAAAAAGGCCCTGTTGACTGAAGTGTCCACTGAGCTGGTATGGCAAGTCAGCAGTCAGGAGGTGTGTGTGAATTCAGCTGCCTCCAGTCAGGTGGCTGGAGACTGGCCCTCAGCGACCTGGGAATGCATCAATTTCAGGAAGGATTCATTGAATCATGAGGATGGAGGGGACACCTAGCCAGGCAGCAACTGAGGACAAGCCTTCCCTACCCCACGGATCGCAGAAAGAGGCAGGCATGTGTGTGTGTGACTGCATTTACCAAACAGGTACAATGCTGAGCACATCTGTATGTGTTATAGCTCAGTTAAACCTTGCACAGCTCAGAGAGGGTCTTAGAATTCTATTTTACAGGTGAGAGATTAGAAGTTCAGTCATGGTCCCAAGGTCTTAGCACCAGCTGGAAGCAGAGCTGGGATGGGCACCCAGTTGTCCTTGGCTCTGCCGTTCTCTCTGTTCTGTAACATTGCCTGCCTTGACGTTAAGTGCCACAAATGGGGTCCCATAGATGTCATCTGACAGGCCTGGAGTCTTTTCTGGCTAGCAGAGCCCTCCCAGGCCCCAAGTGCTCTTTCCCAAGGGCTGGCTGCCCCGTGAGTCCCCGGCGGCTTCTCTGGGGTCCAGCCCCGAGCCTCACAGACGCTGCGGAGAGCTCTGGGCCGAGGCCCAAGCACAGCAGGGCAGCCCTTGTCCAGCCCTGTGGTTTGTGATCCAGCCATTCAGAATGGGATCTGAGCAGGCACTTATCATTCTTCCACGACCACCCAGTCAGCTCCACGCTGCCTGGAAGTGAAGCCCCGAGCTGCCCAAGCCAGCGGCTGCTCAACTCCGGGCCCTGCTGCTCCCGCCCTCTGTCTGCCACCCTCACTGCAGCTGGCCTGGCCTGCCCAGCCAAGGGGGACACTGGAGCCCAGAAACAGCAGGGCCCGGGCATCCCCCACGAGCCACAAAGGGAGATTCACAAATCAAAAGGGCCTGGGAGAACAAAGCTGTCACATGAGCCCATCACAGAGCCGGATCTCAAAATAACACCAGGCCAGAGGCCTGCCAGCTGTGAGTCACCTCCGGGGCCCCTGGCCATGGGGAAAACCACGTCGGTGGCCAGCTGGCTGCTCCCAGCCAGACCGGGAGGTGCAGGGGTCTGTGGGTCTGTGGAGTCAGCCACGGTGGTGACACCGCAGGGGCAGGAGGGAGGGGAAGAAACGGCCTTGGCAGTGATTCCTTTGCCTCTCGCTGAGCCAGAAGGAGGTCTGGCTCCCTCCGTCCCATCAACCTGCTTCCAGCCTCTGCGATGATGACAGTGAGGCTGGCACAACCTTTGAGGTCACTCTCTAACCCGAATGTGGCCCTCCACTGCTGGCCCACTTCTTCCCGGTTGACAGAGGAAAGTCAAGATGCTGAAATGAGCTGCAGCTCCTCTGATATCACCCTGGGGGTAACTTGCAGACTTAGAGCTTGAACCCAAGTCTTGTGATTTCCTCGCGGTGCACGTTCCCTTCCTTCTTTCCTCCAAGCACTGATCCATCACATGGATGGGAATACATGGGAAATACTCGCAGATGTCATCATTTCCCTTTCCTGCTAGTTTAAGAATTCTCCTGACGTCACTCCTCTCTATCATCCCACCATCCTGAAACCTTGTTCTTTCCTCCCAGCATCCTTAACTTCTGCATTGAAGCAATGACTCGTGCATCAATAAATATGGAAGAGCCTGGATGACGAAACATGGCGTTGTCATCTTGTTTTTGTCACTAACTCCTTTCTCCTTTCTCAGCCTCACTTCTCTGTCATCATTAAAATGAGGAGTTGATGAGAAGATCTCAGAGACACTTTCCATTCTAAAATGTCAGGGGTTTAGAAGATGAGCTGTAGTGGACTATTAATTAGGAGAATATGTTTAATCTTGGGGAAGGTTGCAATAAAGAGTTCAATTTGAGGAAGGATAAGAAATAAGTGCTTGCACCTTTCTTTTGTGAATTCCTTTGCTGTCTCTTTCCTGATGCTCTTCCCTAAACCCCCGGGCCTGGGGCTACAGTGCTGTCAGAGCTGAATTTGGTCACCCTGGTGACCTGTAACTGCTGACAGGGAGAGGATGCCAAGGCACTGATTTGGGGTTTCACTCACCACCATGGCCCGGAAAACTGACTAGGCCTGCCTTGACCTTCTTCACCTGCAGCCAGAGTCCACCTGCCCACAGCCCAGAAGGCAGCAGCTGCCGTGTCCCTTTCAGAAATGGCCTGTCCTTTCCAGCTTTATGCAGATCCTCGCCATACTGCTGACAGGTGAAATTCACATAGCATACAATTAACCATTCTAAAGTGTACGATTCAGGGCTGTTTTGTGTATTTATAATGCTGTGCAATTCATAAGCTCTCTCTAGCTTCAAAAGCTTTTCATTACCCCATAAAACACCTCACGCTCACTAAGTAATCACTTTCCATCCTGTCCTCCTCCCATCCTCTGGATTCTGTCTTTATGAATTTGCCTATTTTAGATAGAGCATATAAAGCGAAATATGTATTTTGTGACCTTTTGTGACAAGATTCTTTCACTTAGCATAATGTTTATGAGATTTATCCAAGTGGCACCATGGATCAGTACTTCATTTCTTTTTTATGGCTAAGTACTATTCCGAATAAGCTGAAATTTGCTTCTTCGTTCATCCATTGGTGGACATTTAGGTTGCTTCCATATTTTGGCTTTTATGAATAATGCAGCTACATTTATATACAAGATTTTGTGTGGGTAGATGTTCTCATTTCTCTTGGGTATATGCTTAAGAGTGGAATAGCTCTGTCTTATGGTAATTCTCTGTTTAACTTTTTGAGGAAATGCCAAACTGTTCTCCAAAGCAGCTGTACCATTTTACGTTCCCTTCAGCAGGGTACGAGAATTAATTTCTCCACATTCTTGCCAAGCTCATTATCATATGACTTTTTTTTTTTTTTTTTTTTTTTTTTTTTGCGGTATGCGGGCCTCTCACTGTTGTGGCCTCTCCCGCTGCAGAGCACAGGCTCCGGATGCGCAGGCTCAGCGGCCATGGCTCACGGGCCCAGCCGCTCCATGGTATGTGGGATCCTCCCGGACCGGGGCATGAACCCGTGTACCCTGCATTGGCAGGCAGACTCTCAACCACTGCGCCACCAGGGAAGCCCTCATATGACTTTTTGATTATAGCCATCCTAGTGGGTGTGAGGTGATATCCCATTATGGTTTTGTTTTGGATTTCCCTAATGACTAACAATGTCAACCATCTTTCATGTACTTATTGGCCATTTGTATATATCTTCCTTGGAGAAATGTCTACTTTGCCCATTTTTAAATTGTCTTTTTATTATTGGGTCGTAAGTGTTCTTTAGCTCTTCTGGATATTAGACCTTTATCAGATATATGACTTGTGAAAAATTTCCCATTTCATAGGATGTCTTTGCATTTTCCTGATAATGTTCTTTGATACAAAAAAGTTTTAAATTTTTATGAAGCCTAATTTATCTAATTTTTCTTTTGTTGCTCACACTTTTGCTGGCATATCTAAGAATTCTGTCCCAAATTCTTTGCCAAGATCGTGAATTACCCTTATGTTTTCTTCTAAGATTGTAATAGTTTTAGCTCTTATATTTAAGTCAATGATCAATTTTGAGTTAATTTTTGTATATGTTGGGAAGTGGGGGATCAAAATCCATTCTTTTCATGTGAATATTGAGTCGTCCCACTTGAGTGGTGTTTGGATGAGAAAGGGAGTTTTTAAACTGGGTTTTCTGCCTGAGTCCTTATGTGTTTCTATATCTGGATATGCAAAAGTGTTCATACAGAAATGCATGTAAGCCAGTTCACATTTTTCAAGTTCAGGGTTGTCATGAGCATTAAATGGGACAATGTATGTAACACTTATGTAACACAGAGTTGAATGAGACCTAATGTTGGCACTTAAGCCCAGTGTGAGGACATAAATCATCAGACTCTTTAGCAGGAATAAAAGGTACAGGAATCCTTCCCTACAAGGGAGCTTAACTTGCCTTTTCTGTGCTCTTTGTTTCTTTCCAAAACAATGTTGCTCCAAAGCCCTGTGCCCTATCTCTGCTCACATTCACTGCGTGTGCTGGTGGCACCTCCCTTGTTACTGGGTCATTTGGATGGACAGGGCGAATGCCCTTGCCCTGGGAAGGCAAGGCTGACACCCTGGAGCTTCCCCCAGAGACCATAGTGCCTTGTGCCTGACTGCGGGCCCAACCTGTGACCCGTCTCTCAATTAGTGGAGGACTGGCTCTCAGATGTCACCACTACACCTGTCTGCTCAGCACAAGGACAGTGCTGCTCTGAGTATGTGCTTGTCTATGTGTCCCTATGCCAGGGACAGGGTGCTGGATGGGTGTCCCCTGAGCTGTGGGGCTTAGTAGTCATTATCCTCGGTGGCCACCCTTGGGGGTGGTGTCCACCATCCTAGATTCCACTTCCTTACTCGATCACCTCTAATTATTGTCATTGTGATACCACCTATGTGTGCCATCACCCAGAATTAAATATTCTCATTTTCTCCGTAACTATTTTCCTTATACCTGTCTCAATCAGTCACTCTGGAAACACAGCACTGGATGTCCAAGACCCCTGCTTTCTCTGCTTTCTCCCTACTTCTGGGTTCCCTCCTGCCTTCCTCTGTTCCTCCCCTGCTTAGACTCCGTGAAGCATCACTGCAGCCTCTCTCTTGCAGGTATCGTCATATCTCCTGCATCACTCTTCTTGGATTGAGTCCCCCCCTGGCAACACCCTAGCCGTGGATTGAGCCAAGCACTCCTTTCTCAGAGCTGATATCAGGGCAGTTCAGTGCTGCTGGTGAAAATCAGCCCACCAACGTGTGTCCACCAGAGCCATAGGAAGCCCATTCCCCACAGCGGCTGCTTCCAAACTTCTCTTTCACTCTCAGCAGGAGGCCTCCCCTCCTGCCTTGCAGCCTGGATGGAAGCCTGGCCTCCCCCTCCTCTCCTTGTATCTTACATACGTTCTTGTGCCAGCCTTCCGGGCTCTGCCCTTTGATGGCCCATTTTTGCTCCCATCACTCTCTTTCTTTACCGTTTCTTTGCTGGTTTCTGCCTCACTCTTCCTTATCACAAAGAAAAGAGCCTCGATTGTACCCACACCTCCTCAGTCACTGCTTTGACTCTCTCCCCTTTTGACCACATTTCTTGTCCCTTCCCAGCCTCTGCCCATGCCTCTCCTGCTGTGTAGGGATGGGGGCCGCAGCCCTATGAGCTGAGTGAGAGGCTTGCTGTTGAAACCGATCAGGAAGGCACCCTTCAGTCTTTAGCTTTTGGGATTTCTCTGCAACATTGGAGTTTGGGGACCATTTCCTCCTTGGTTTCCATGGTGACACTTCCTTCATGGGGCTCCCACCCCTCCTTGTGGGTTCCTTCTCCAGTTCCTTTGTAGACTCCCTTCCTGCCTGCCAGTGACTTAGACGTTGGGTCTCTGGCTCTGTTCTTGCTCGTGCTCTCCCTGCACCTCTCCCCTCCCTGTGTCATCTGGTCCACTCTGAGGTCTCCCGTGGTCTGGAAGTTCTGGAGGTAGATGTTCTTTTCCTTGCACGCTGTGTGTCGTGGCCTGTCAATGTTCTCTGCGGGGTGGCTGGAGAGGGAGGGTCTGATGGCTCTACCAGGAGGGCCATGAAGACTCTGGCTTCTAAGATCTGAGCAGAGAACCGTCTGGAGAGCAAGGTTTTGGCCAGATCCTCAACCTCACTCAGGTGCCGCAGCAGCACTGGCATCACCCAGGTGCTGGTCAAACACGCAGGGTCTGAGCCCCACCCCAGGGTCCAGAGCTGAATGTGGGTGTTGACCACCCCCCTGGGGGATTTACACACACAGCAGAGTGTGAGGGGCTGCTGCGGGCCCATTTCGGCTTGAACAGGGTCCGAGAGGCGTGTCTGCTAAAATGGGGCCGAGTAGGGGGAGTCTCTGGGAACTTGATTTCTTAAAATGCTTTTGCCTCAAAATGGAGGCCAGGTTTCCAAGAGAAACCTGATGGAAGGAGCCCTATATTTTTTTCTAATGGAATGAGAACTTATGCTCAGCAAACAAAAGAGATTCTTGTTTGAAAATAACTCTCCGTCCAGCCTTGTGGGCTACCAGGGGGAATCAAATTAAAGAAGAAAAAGCAGTAGCAGTGTAGATGTTTCACTGTGCCAGAGGCGGGAGGATCTCAGGGTTGAACTATTCCCATCCACGGTGTGGGGCCAGGCCCGGGTCTGATAACACTCTGGAGAAAGGGGATCAGGAGAGTTTCCTCTGAGGGGCTGGATGCATCCTTTGAATTTCAGACAAGGGTAGGGCCCTCCAGGGTGCTTCTGCCTCCCTGGCCCTTCCTCACTCTGCCCTCAGGGCTGATGCTCAAACCCTTTGCTCACCCAAAGGACAAATGGACCCGTGGAACTGGAGCACATGGGTATTCAGTGGCTGAATACGACCAAAACCAACCCTGGCTTTTTGAGCAGGTTCCCGAGGCCAAAAACAATAGCTCCTCCTGCTCTGTGTTAACACAGTGGTTTGGGTTTAGCTGGTAACTCACCCCGTCACCAGCCCTGCCTTTGTAACCAGCACCCCTGAGCCTGGGCTAACAAGACCAAGGCTGTCTGCAAGAAACAAGAGCCCCACTATGGGGCCTGCATGCTCTGGTCCCACACTCCCATTGAAGATGATAGGGATGGAGAGGAAGGGAGCTTGGGATAGCCCCAGGCTCTTATGGTTTTGGGAAAAGCATGAACAAGAAAGCTCCCAGCAGCCTCCGGGAAGGGGCCAAGGTCTGGGCTCCAGAACAGTTCTACAGCCACAGCCCAAGGCCTTTGCCATGTCTAGCTACCATCTCGTTACCCAGTGCTGATCTTAGGCCAGTGGCCTCCTCCCTTGTCCCTGCTGGGCACCTGTCACTCACCATTTATCCCTTACCTTAGCGATCACTCTCAAGAAGCCTTGCTGTCCCCCCAGGGCAGGCATCTCTGGCATCTTTATAGCGCCCTGGCCTCCCACCAGCTCCTGTCTCTGTATGAGGCTCTCACCCTCATGCATCTCACCCTCCGTTGTAGGACTGGCACGGCAGGCTCCAAGACACACTACAGTTCCCCCTTTAGGAAAGTGCTCTCTGATGCTCAGCTGTGAGAGGCTTGGTGACCCGATGGCCTCTCATTGATTCCTAGACTCATCACACTGTCCCTGGGGCAGCCTCCATCAACTGAGCAAGGTGAGGTACCAGGACATAGCTCTTCCCCCAAGCAATGGGGTCTCCTCTAATGGTTCTGCTCCGGAGCTCTGTGGGCCTGGCAGAGACTTGGTTATATTTTCATCACAGCCTGACCTCTCCCTGTCCAAACCCACATCCCTTCATAGGTGGTACCTGCCAGCCAGTCTTTTATACTCCTAACTCTGCCTCAGGGTCTGCTTTCCAGAGAACCACTTGGGACAGGCTGGCAGGGCTGGGATCCATGTGTTTCCTGCATCCGGCACCTAAGGGGTCTCAGAGAGGGTGATGCGGGAGAATGGATGGATGGATGGATGGATGGATGGATGGATAAACGGATGGATGGATGGATGAATGGTTGGAGCTGTTCTAATTATTTCACTTAATCCTCACAGCTTAATTTTCATGAGGTTAGTGTTATTATTGTCTTAATATCATAAGAGAGGACTGAGACACAGAGTGGTTAAGGAACTTGCTTTGGGTCACACAGCCCAGGGGTCAGGACATGGGAGGTGTGGTTGGGGCTCCCTGAAGGCAGAGCCTCACCTCTGAGAGCTGTTTGTGTCCTTGCCCCATCTGCCTGGCATTGTCCTGGAGGATTGTCACAAAAGCCCAAGGAGCCTGACAGAGAACGAAAAGGACACTTTGGTCTAGAGCATCTGTTTCCAATGATACATCCACACCTCCTGACAAAGTTTGGCTTCACAGTGCTGCTCACTGGACATGCATCTTAGGTCTGTGCCATGCTTGAAGGCCTCACCGGCCAGGTTGTCCCAAGGAGGTTGTGGCTGGGCCCACTGTGACATGGTGTGTGGTGGGAGGCCTGGGCCTCTGGTACAGAAGCAAGCCCGGCCCACCACGGTGCTGGCCCTGTCCTTGCACTCCAGCTGCTGAGACCCCTTCCTGGAGGCCACGGCACGAATGCCGCCTTGAGTGTGCGCCCAGCACACATGCGGTGCTGTCACCCCTCCCGTCTCATTGATTCCCACAGCATCTCTGGGATCCTTGTTTTACAGGGGAGGGAATAGGCTCAGAAATTAGTGACTCTCCAAAGGCCTCCCAGAGGGTGAGCAAGGCAGCAGCAGGAATTTGGACCCAGCACTAGAAGAGACATGGCCATCCTATGTCTCTGAGTCTCAGCAGTGAGGGGCTGAGCATCAGTCTGGACCATTCTTGCCAGGATGAGAAAATGAGTGGCATGTGGAGGGTATCCAAAGAGCCCGGGGCCTCACGTGAAAGAGGGGCCACGCCCGGCTCCTGAGCCCCGCACGGGTGAGCTGGGTTCCACGCATCACATTCCGGGCACATCCTCCCGCCTCATTTTCATGCGTGGGATGGAAGGTGGGTCAGGAGGGAGCACCGTCATTCAGCCTGGAAATTAGAGAAACAGCAGGCAGCAGCAGAGGGATCACTGGCTGAGAAGTTGAGAATCCACGTGGTTCACCAGGTCCCCGCAGAGACGCCTATTTCCATGTGTGCAAGAGCCGGCTGGAGGCCTGCTGACCTGGACCCCTCACCTGGCCTCCTGAGTCTCTACTCCCTCCTCTGCAAATTAGGAACAATAATGCCTTCCTGCAGGGTGCTAGAGAGGATATGAGGCAGGGTATATACTCTAAAGAGCTCAGGCATCTTAACTATTACTATGATGAGAGGCTGAGGAAGAGCTCGGGATATGGAAAGCAAGGGTTGAGCTGTAGAGCAGTGATTTACAAATTTCTGGCCAGGGGCCTCTGGGGGGAGCCCCACCCCTCGTTTGTTCCCTGCCTGTTGACCAAGGTAAGGAGGACCTTTGAGGGTCCTGAGAGGCATGGCTCAGCTTTCATGACACACTGGTAAGATGCCATCTGGGTTTTTATTGAGGCCCATCAGTAGCCATAAGCTGGGCCGTGAAGCAGATGCTGGGCCTCACCCTGGATGTGCCCTCTGGGTGGCCAAGCAGAGTCCAGCCTGGAGTACCAGGCCTTGGAGGGCCCAGGACGGGAGGCTCCCTGGAGACTCCTGAAGGAGGCCTGATCCTGCTGGGCGGAGAGGCCCTTTGGTCATTTTGCTTCATTGCAAGTGATGACCACCTGTGACTGTCTCCACACGTGATGGTACAGCCTAGTCCCTGGAGGCCTGTAAGTCAACAGAGGTCTGCGTGTTCTGCCTGCCGATGGTGAGGCTTCCCAGGGGTCAGAAGACTGGACTGGGCACCCTAGGAGGCCCCTCCCAGTTTTATGTTCCTTCTTTGCAGCCTAGTAGGGCCTCTTCTCTTTGCCCTTCTGGGCAGGGGCGCTGGGGAAGCTCACTTTCTGCTCCTGCTCTGAGCCCCTGGCTTAGGCCTGAGCTGAGGACTGTCAGAAACTGCTGCTGCCCCCCGCCACCTCCCGCCATGTTTTGACTAGGCCTGAGGGTCACAGTGGCCTTCCCTTGTCAGAGAGTCAGTCTAGCCTGTCGGGCCCCACGCGGCTGAAGAGGGAGCAGCAGGCAGCCCTTTGGCTTGTTGTGGAACCAGGAGGCTCAGGCTGCCCTTAGATAAGAGAAGCAGCAAAGGCCCTGCAGAAACGCACAGATGGGACCACAGAGCTCCCCGGGGGTGGTGACAGTGATGGTGTTTGTTGTACCCCAGTTATGGTGGGCAAAAATACAGCTCTGCAATCAAGAACATGGGCTTTGATGAGCAGGACCTGGACTGAAATTCACACTCAGACTCTCCAGCTGCATCGCTGAAACTCAGAGCCTCTCGGTGTCCTCACCTGCCAGCTAGGAACATTTGCCTCCCAGGGGCCTGTGTGAGCATCCTGTGCACTGAGATAAGCCCTTTAGTAAAATGTCTGAGTCTTGCACATGGAGTTGTGGGGGAAGTCAGGGGATTATTACTGGTGCCATGGCGGGCACTGTGTGTGTGGTTCATCTCAGTCCTTACACGGAAGGTAAGGCAGTAGGATACCCATTTTCCAGATGGGAAAAGCTAAGGTAGAGGAGACTATAGCCGTGATGCTCAGCATCTCATTGTTAGTAAGAGGCAGAGCCAGGCTTAGAATCCTGATGTATTTAACCCTGAAGACTGGACTTATTTACTACCTTTTGCATTATCTCCGGGGGTTGGGATTTTACCTTCCTGATACTCGAGATGCTCCCAGAAATAGGCAGGAATCAATTGAGAGCTTGTGGGGTTGTTCAACAATGCAAGGGCTTCAGAAAATTCCTATCCAGACATGCAATATGGGGCTGTAGGAGATCTCTATATCTTTCCTGCCCCAAGACAGCCTGCCCTTCTGGTCTCTGGCTGGAAACAGAAAGAAGTCTGCCCTGCTCTTCTTCCCTCCCCCTTACCTCCTGCCCCCAGAAGATCCTGAAATCAAAGAGGACCTCACGCCTGGTTTGCCCTTATCTCCATTGGTACCCCAGGCTGCCCAGCTCTGCATTTTCTATTTTCAGAGGGCTTAGGTTAATCTGAAAGTCCTGCCAGAGACCACCCACCACCCTTAAATAAACAGCTCACCTTTCAGCCCAGAGCCGACCTCTCTGCCTGGGATGTTTGATAGGCCTGGTCTCACCGAATGTGGCTAATTAGCCCTAACATCTGTGGCGCTTTCACAGATGTCAGAGCCAGAAAACCCAGTCTGTGGAGTCACTTCTTCTGAAAGCCCTTACTTTGGCCGGTCTCCCCACTCCAGGGCAGTGAAGGCCAAAGCCGAGAAGGCATGTGGAGGTGATAAACGCTACAGACTTTAGCTGAAGCCTGGATGTGCAGAGCCAGCAATGCTCCAGGCTACAGAGCCACACGTGGGGAGCCCCGCTCTGCTCTGCCCCAAGATGCTCCTGGGGCAGGGATTTGAGTGATGGTTAGAAGGAGCTTAGAGTTCGTTTGCAAATCTTCAGGAGCTTCTCCTGCTTATCATCTAAAGAGGAAGTGACCACCTCAGCCTAGGACTGGCGTGTGTAGGGCATGCTGGACCCACCTGAAGTCACTTCCTTGTGCTCGTCACTCTGTTGTCTCATCTTTGTTCCTGCAGACAGCTTTGTCCCTGTAGTAAGAGCCCTAAGTTGAGAATGACCCCTGAGCTTATCTGCAAGGACAGCAGAAAGTGGGGAGAGATGCCCTGGGACAGAGTGAAAGGAAGCCACACTAGGAAGATGATGGATCAGTTCAACCACTAGGGTTCAGGCAGGAGAACCAGGAGGCCCAGATGCCTGTAGGTAGCTCACAAAGGGCTCTTTCAGTTAAATATTTCACTTTAAATCTTAGTGGCTTACAGCAACAATTTATTATCCTTCCTGGTTCTGTTCTGGGTTGACTGGGCTCAGATGGGTGGTTCTTGTTTAGACTGTCTCATGCTACTACTGTCAGATGAAGGCTGTGCTGGAGTGTCTGAGGGCTCAGCTAGGCTGGACCTCTGAATCAGCTCACTGACATGGCCAGCTGTGGATGTAGGGCATGGGCTAAGAGCTCAGCTGGGATGGTCAATACCCAAACACCTACCCGGGACTTCTCCATGTGGCGTGGAAGTGAACAGCCAAGAGAGCAAAAGCAAGTTCTCCAAGGGGCCCAGGTGGAAGCTGTAAGGCTTCCTTTGGCCCCACCTCAGGAGTCCTAGAATGTTACTTCCACCATGTTGTACTGGCCAGGCAAGTCACTGAGGCAAGTCACTGAGGCCAGTCATTTTCAAGAAAGGCAGTTAGACTTCTCTAGGTGTGAGGAGTAACATGGGCCTACAGGGCCCTGAGGTAAGGACAAGTTGGTTGCAGCCTGGAATCTATTGTCTCCTGGTCTTGCCGGGTAGATTGTGGAAAGCTGGTATGAGGGTTTTCTCCAGGTCCTGTCTTATGTTGCTTGGCAACAGTGAAAATGGTGAGGATACCTCACATAGGTACCTTACGAAGCATTTTTCCCATCCACATGATTTGCCAAAGAGTGAGCGAGAGGTTAGTGAGAGGCAGAATATTCTTGTGTCTACCTCTGTTGAAGAGAAGAGACAGACTGGAAGCAGCCCAGTGACTTCCTTTATGTGACTTGGGTCTTCTGCCATTGGCCAAGCTCAAAGCCTACTCGTTCTGGCAGGACATACCCTCAGTGGATGAAATGTCCTCTTGCCCCAGCCTCCCGAGCATTCTCAAGGCTTGGTGGCTTCTTTCCATGATCCCTGGGCAACAGGGTCACTCTTGGGTTCTGACCTGGCTCTCCTGCTCTTTGCTGAATGCCTGACTAACTGGCTTTACTTCTCTGTGGCTCAGTTTTTCCATGTTTACTACGAAATTGGAGTCAGGAGTGGGGATAAAGCAAAGGAGTCAGAGAAAGCAAAACCTCCCTGGGTGGTAGAGAGTGGGCTCTGGGAACTGCCCAGCGTCAGATAAAGAGGCCATTTCCAGCTGGCCCCACTGACACCTCCCTTGCTGCTTTCCAGGTCACTGGTCCAAGGAGAACACAGATCAAGAGCTAGCTACTGGTCAGATCTCCAGCTCAGAGCAAGCTCTGTGCATCCACCTGTGTGTGGAACCTGCAAACTGCCCCAGTTTTAGCCAGTTGAAATATGAAAAGTAATCCTGTTTTGTCTATATACACTTCAATCATTCAGCTGTGTGTGTGTGTGTGTGTGTGTGTGTGTGTCTGTGTGTGTGTGTGTGCTTAATGAGACGGTTGATATTTTAAAACATTGCATTAATAGACTTGGTATTTGTCCTTCCTCCCCAAGTGCCTACCCCAATTCTTCTATGTCTTAACTGTTTGGGGGGTGGACTTGGCTGGTACTAGGGTCAACACAAGTGAAGACCATCAGTAACACTGGCTGGAGACTCCTGCACATGGCAGCTAGTCTCGAAATCAGGGTCCCAAATGCCAACAACATTGATGGCTAACAGCTCAATTTCACATGCAAGTACCTTTCTGGGACCCTGGCCTTGAAAGTCTGGAGAACACAATTGTCACACCCATGAGCAACTACACCATGCTTGTGTCAGGGGAAAAGTGCTTCACAGGTGGAGTGAGCTAGTGTGTCTTCCAAAAAAGCCAGACATGGGGGTAAAAATGGAATTTTCACCCCAAGAAGCAAGCTCTGTATTGACCCTGACACAGGGTTAAGAGGAGAAAACTGACAGCATACAGAGAGAATAAAGCTCTGAAACATGATTTTCCTCCCCGAAACGCAGCCCAGGAAATGCTGCCCCCTGTTGCCAGCATAAACACTTCTGTGTAGTCTGGGCCACCAGTAATAAAATGTAAAACACACAGAGCCCAAGTCAACAGGCAGTGATGGCCGGGACATGTGGAAGGTTCCAGTCTGGCCTGAGAAGTTCTTATGGGCACCGATTCTGACAGCTTCTTCCCTTTCCAGATCTTTCCCAGGTTCCCTCAGTGAGGTCTTCCCATGTCTGGGACAGGCAGCAGCAGGGTATTTCAGAGCTCTAGGATGGAGAAATGGAGCTTCAGAAATGGCGGGGTCCTGGGCGTTGCCCATATCTCTAGGTGCTGCCAGGGAAATTAGCAGCCGGAAGCAGGCAAGCCCAGGGGTCCATTAGCTCTGTGCTCAGAAGAGCTGATTGGAATCTCTCTGGCTCTCTTGGGGCAGGAGAGAAATGTGGAGAGGGCTGATATCAATGGGTACTCCTCATCTAGGGATGCTAGTAAAGCAACTGGGGGGCAGGGGTGACAGCTCCCTGCTTATTCTGATCCATGGAAATGGTCCTAGTGTCTACAGAGAGAGTGGCTCTCACATGGCTTCCTGGGTTAATGCTCCAGTTATCTATTTCTATGTAATAAAGTAAGAGAATTAAGCTTAGAGAATGAAAACATTTTGTCATGCTCTTTCATGTCTCTGAGGGTTGACTGAGCTCAGCAAGGTGATACTGTTTCATGTAGTTGTAGTCAGATGTCTTCTGGGGCTAGAGTCATCTAAAGCCTAAGCTGGGCCGGACAACCATAATGCCTGGTGCCTAGGCTGAGGTGGCTAGGATCTCAGGGCTGGCTGGGTATCTCTCTCTATACATGGCCTTTTCTTGTGACTGTCTTGAGCTTCCTCATAGTAATGATGGTTTCAGGACAGTTGTACTGCTTACATGATGTCAGACTTCCTCCAGGTCAACTGTTCCAAGAGACCAAGGCAGAAACTGCAAGGCTTCTCATCACCTAGCATGGGAGGTCACTCTGGGTCACTTCTGTTGCATTTCATTGGTTATATTGGACCAGCCCAGATTCAACGTGGGAGTGGATTAGATGAGGATGTGTATATTGGGAGGCATAGTTCATTGAGGAGACCACCTTTGGAGGCAGCTATCACAGACAGAAAGAGAGGAACTCAGACTGGGGAGGCTTAGAAACTGTTATTCCTTCTTACATGAAGCCACAATGACCAATGGTAGTCTTCTGATTCACCACCTCTGACTGACAGGCAGGACTTTTGGAGCCCTGCGGAATCTGGGACCATGTCTGGGCAGACTCCCTGGTCCCTGGGTGAGCCCATTATCACTATGTTCTGAAACTCTCCTCAGACAACCCTTCCTTATTTCCATGTGTCCTGTTGTTCTGTTTCCACAGTAACATCTCAGTTTTGGTCCCTGGCTCTTCACCTTTTGTAGCAATTTTCTCTTCAATGGCTTCCACTGTCTCTACCCTCTCATCGCTCCAATCCATGGAGCACAAAGTTGCCGGGATAATTATCGTGAGATGCTGCTCTTAGCCTCATATTCTTCTATAGAGGAACCTGCAGTAGATACGAATGAAGTACAACGCCCAAGTGAGAGGCTCTGGAAAGCAAAGGAAATGCATTGGCTCCATATGAAGTCAAAAGTCATTTATCTCTATTTGATCCATGAAAACTGTAGAGGGCTTAGAGAGCTTTATTATGTTTTCTGAATATATATATATATATATATATATGGCATACAGAAGGCATACATATATATATATATATGGCATACTTCTCTCTCTATATATATATGGCATACTTCTCTCTATATATATATATGGCATACATATATATATATGACATACTTCTCTCTCTCTATATATATATATATATATGGCATACAGAAGTATTTCAGATCTCTTGGAAAGGCTGATAAGTCAGAAGGCAGTAGATGAAATTCAAAAGATAGAGCTTGCAAGTGATGAATGCTATCTCTCTGCTGTCTGGAGTAAAGCAAGACCAAAATTGTGCTGTGAGCTGGCCTGGCAGGAGCTGTCTGTAGAGGTTCCCAGCCCCCAGGCCAAAGGAAAAAGCAAGACTTTAAAGATCTGGGGAATTAGTGGTCTGGCTCTAGCCATGTTGCCCCAGTAGGACTCTGGAGCTCATCATCTCTGCTTGAGGAAGGATCTGATCTACTGGATGGGAGGCGTCTATTTTTCCTTGTTCTAAATCTTAGGGGTAGGTGCTGAGATCTAGAATGTTGAAATAATTACAAAGAGTAGGAAACCCCAGCCTTTCCCTAAAGATCTTGAAAGGCCCTATTCAGAATATTTCTTTAAAACCTGCAACAGCAATGTTATGTTAAGTTCTCCTGTGGAATTTATTCCTTTATTCTTTTTCATACCCATCAAAATCCCTCAGCTGAGAGGAACAGCCCTTCCATGTCCCCAGTCTCACTTTACTGTCTGCCTGCTGGTTAGCCTTCACACCATGCAGGCCTGGGGACTTCTCTGATCAAGGGGTCTCTAATTTCTCTAGTTGGAATGTACTCCTCATTTGTTTATGGCAAGCTATGCCCTTTCTTTAAAATCTGGATCATAAATAGATGTGTAATTACTTAGAAGGAGGGCTTATAAGAAAATTCCAGGTAAAGATGATAGAAGAATGTGTCTCTGCCTTTATCTTTTGAAATGATTTGGAACCATTAAGGAGAAATAAAATAGAAAAAAATTACATGTGATGAAACTAGAAATCAGGCACACCTTTGAGACACAATTGGAGAAGAAGCCTGTGCAGCCCTCCAAAAACAAGTTGCGCAGCCCTCCAAAAACAAGTTGCACAGCCTGAAGGGTCAAACAAATGACCCCTCCTTTAGAATGACAACGGTCAGGGACACTGGAGGGTTCTTGAGGGCAGCGTGGCCTGAGGAGGGCTGGGAGTCCAGGCTTAATGAGAAAACATGGTGGAAACACATGGACATGTGTCTTTGCAAAAATGTGCATACCAAGGTGGAGGCCAAAATAGGAAGGTGTTGACTGAAAAGGAATGTACAACATGAGAGTTGTGAGTTAAGTCTTATTTGGGGCAAAATGAAGACTACGGCCTGGGAGACGGGCTCTCAGATAGCTCTGAGGAACTGCTCTGAAGAGGTAAGGAGGGAGGTCAATATATATGTGATTTTGGTGTAGGGGGAATACATGGAGTCAAGCACACATTTTGGCTGAAGGTTGCTGCTAGTCACAAGGAGCAAATGCCTCCATTAATGATTTTAGTGCTTCTCTAGATATAAGAAGATGCAAGAAATTGGGTTCATAAAATCTTCTGAACATATCTAACTATCTCAAGGCCTGTTCTGCCAGTTTTTTTTCCCAGAGCACAGAGTGCCTCATTCCTGATCTATGCCCTGAACTCCTTTCAGGGTGTGTTGAAAGTCAGCAACTGCAGTGGCTAGTGACTTCATCCTTGTAGAAGCAGATGGTGAGGGACAATTTTTCATCCATAGAGGGAGGGCAACTGACTTTCAGTTACTGACCTTGGTCACCAGAAAGAAAGTAAACATGAAATCATAGATAGAGATATGGATTTGGATATGGATATAGATACATAAATAAATCCTATGCACACAACCATGACATTAAGAGCTTCACTCTAAGTCTGGAAGATTTCCTGACCTAGTTCAATCATCTCTTCAGGGAAGAATGTTAGTGAGAATGTGTTTGTAGACCATAGGCCAAGACCAAGCTGCCTGCTCACCTGTTCTTCTTCAACAACTAGCTGGGACAAGAAGATAGGACTCCCCTCAAAGATAAGCAATGACCAGAAAGAAATCAACCTGGTACCTATGCAAGATATGGAAACCAACAAAAGAAGGAAAAGATTAATACAGAGGGCAAGTGAGAAACACACACCTTAAGCCTTATGCCATCCAAGCAAATGAACTTAAACCAATTCCATGAAATCAATAAAATTAAAGAAAATGTCACCTCTCTAAAATAAAAGAGCTCAAAACAGAGGTATGAGGGCTGGAAAAAGAGATGATAGAGCAATGAAAGATTTTTAAAAATATGAGCCTATAGCAATAAGATTAAAAACTTTATAGAAAAAAAGTTACATGAGAGTCATCAAAAAGGAGACTGGATACTGTTGAATATATAGGCAGTGACAAGGACCGAATTGAGGAAATGAAGCAAAATGAAATGAAAAAATAAAGAGCTAAAATAGATGAGAAGAAAGTGAGAGTTGAAAGACAGACAAATATTGTCTAATATATAAATAATTTATTTTCCTCAAGACAATAGCAGAAGAAATATAATTGAAAAATAAAAATATAGTAAAGAAACCTTCCTCAAATAAAGGAAGATCTACATTTACCTGAAATTTCATGACTTAGAAAAATTGTTATAGAACAATTAAAAATGAGAGACATTCCTATAGCTACACTGGAATTAGAATGCAAAGAAAAAACTCAGTGGATGCCCAGGTTTTTAAAAAAACAACTCAACTACAAGGAAAGAAATTTCCATAATAATGGCTAGCAGTTTTCACAGCAGAATCATTCAAAATTAGAAGGCAATATAATAATCTTTAGAGACTAAAACAATACTTAAGAATTTAACCAAGTTCTGCTGGCATTTAAAAGTAAATAATAATGATGATACCATGGGCAATATTTCTGGATTCCAGACCCTATGTGAGTGTTTACACATATAATCTCATCTAAATATCTCAAAAACCCCATAAGATAGGTACCATTATTAGCCACATTTTAAAGATGAGGTTCCTGACACCCAGGGAGATTAAATAAACTTCCCAAGTTCACACAGCTTGAAATGGCAGAATCAGGATTCGAACACAGGAGTCTGAGGCCAGATCTTGCTCTCCTAAGTAGTATTCTATATTTTCAAACTTGCAAGAACTCAGGGCTATTAATCCTTGAAAATCTGCCAGAAGACCAATGCCTGTGATACAAGAACTGAATGGGAAAGGTGTTAAGAAGAGCAGTGGTGTGCATTTAATATAGTACAGAAACAGCATAGGTGTGGAAAGAATGTTTGTTTGTGAGGTTTGTGATTGGCAGCTCTAAGATAGCCCAATGCACCCAGCCTCCTAGTATTCATGTCCTTGTCGGGTCCCCTTCCCTTGAATGTGGGCTGGACCTAGAAACTTGCTTGTAATGAATAGAAAATGGCAAATGTGGTGGGAGTCATTTCCGAGATTAGGTTACAAAGACTGTGGTTTCTGTCCTGCTCATCTTCTAGTACTTCACTCTCAAGAGCCCTCCATCTGAGGAAATCACAGCCATGTTGTGAGTGGCCCTAGGGAGGGGCCTATCTGGCAGGGAACTGGTGTCTCTAGCCAACAGCCAGTGAGGAACCAAATCCTGCCAACAACCCCATGAGTGAATCTTCCCCAGTTGAGCCTTGAGATGACCACAGCCCAGGCCGACAGGACACCTTGATTGCAGCCTCATGGGATACCTTGAGTCAGAAGCAGAAAAGCCATGGCTGAATCCAGGGTCACAGAAATGGTACGGTAATAAATGATTGCTATTTTAAGTTTGTGAGTAATTTGTTACACAGCAATAGATAACTAATACAAGGTTTAAGCATCTTTTCTCTAGTCCCAGTAGCAAAAACATCTCTTTCAGGTCCACCATTCCACAAAGACCTGCCCTGGTCCCAGAGAGGGGCCTGTCAGATTGTACGTTTGTGTGTTTTCCAGAGAAAGACAGGATGAAACTACCATGTACTGCTGCCACCCTACCCCCTCAATCAGAGTAACTGCACACACACATCCTGCTTATAGAAAGTTTGTGTGTTTGTGTGTGTATGTGAGTGAAGGGAGCATATCAGTGACAAGGAGAATGACCACGATAATTGATCATGGCTTCCATTTAGCAACGAAAATAGAGTTAAATTTTTCCTTTAAAAAAAAAAAGCTCTTTTTATTATAAAATAATACGCATTATAGACAATTTGGAAATACTGGGGAAAAAAAGAAAAACGCTTTTTGTAGTGCCACAATTTGAACATTTAAAAAATTTCTTTCCTTTTTTTGATGCAACATTTTACTTTTACATAATTGCTGCCAAAAATGAATATGATTTCCTATCTTATGTATTTCACTTATTATTGTATCACTGAAATTTTTGATCTCTTTACTAATTTCATTTTAATGGTCTAATAATATTCTGTTGTGTGTATGCCTATTCTGGGACATAAAAGTTGTTTATCTGTGCTTGTAGGAGGAGAATTTGGCTTCTGCTTACAACTCTTGTAAATAACATTGCAGTATATACCTTTGAGCATTAAGCCTTTGGTATGGTGAAATGTTTCTTAGAGTAGATTCCCAAAGGTGAAAATAATGAGTCACAATATACACGTGGGCTGGCACAGGATGCCAAATTGTTCTTCAAAAGGGTCATGCCTGTGTACACTTCTACCCACAGGGCAGGGAGGACCCACTTCATTACACACTGCCCATCCTTTGTGTATTCCTCCAGAGGAGAGAAATCATTCTTCAGGAGGCTTTCACTTACTGTTTCATTGATAGCTAATGAGGCTAAACCTTTTTTTTTTTTTTTTTTTACTCATTTGCATGTTTTGCAACTGAGTAATTGTCTGTTTCTGTCCTGGTGTATGGATCCATGGTCCCCGGACTCCCGCCCAGTTTTATTTCACTCAGTGTTCAGCTCTCAAGTCTGAGCATCCTCCACCTGACCCTCAGTCCTGGTCAGTTTTCTGAGTGCCCTGGGAGACCCCTAGATTGAAATCTGTTTTTCCCCATTCAATGAGACCTCAGTGAGGGCAAGGAGGGCTGTGTTTGCTCTCCGTGTATCTGCACTGTCTACACAGGGCCCTCGCCTGGTCTGTGCTCGGTGTGGGAGAATGTGTCTCTTTATCCTGGTGGCAGCTGATGAAACTTCGAGCGGTTATTTCCATCTTGGCATCTTGGCCTCAGGCTCTGGTTCTAGAACTGTGGCTGCCACTAGCTACAGAGGTCACCCCAACCCTCTTCCATTTCTTAACAAAGTCAGTTTTTCTGGGCCTCAAGAATCTCTAACCCCTTCTCCAGAGCCCCCCGCCCCCAATCCCACACACATCACTGCTCAGTCAATCCACCTGGGAAGCCTGTCTGCCCAGAGAGTTTAGTAACTGAGATGATCACATTTATCAGTTAAAGGCTTCATTTATCCCTGCCCTGAGGTGTGCACAGAGAGATGTTTTCTTGGGCAAACTTAATTATTGCATCAGAAGAAAATACATGTTCTCATGTTAGTCTTGGGGAGGGAGCAAGAGTCAGCAAGACTTCCCGTAATTTTAATTACCAGTAATGACATTTTCCACCATCCTGAATCCATCGGGTTATTTTTATTCTTTTTACATTCCTTGTCTAAATGGCGACAGAGTGTTATCAAGGGCAATCTTGATAGTAGTTTTTATAATTCAAGGAATTGTCGTGAATTTTGAAAGGTCACCGTATCATGGCCTCAACCCTCTGGCTACAGAGCCACGGCTAAGTCCTCTGACCATTAGAAATCTCATGGACTGGTCAAGATTTCCAGAGAAAGGACTTCCCAGAGAACAGCAATTCTACGGTTTAGAAGCTCTCTGGATTAGGAGGCCTCCTCCACCCAATAATCCATCGCCCTGTGGAACAGCAGCTGCAGTGGAAGGCAGCTGTTTTCTGTCAACCTGGGCTGGACAGCAGGGACACAGAGGAGAAAGTGATGTGAAGACTGAGCAGAATGTTGGCCTTGAAGACTGCAGTGATGTGGCACAAACCGAGAAAGCCGGCAGCCACCTGAAGCTGAGAGAGGCAAGGAACGAATATTCCCCTTGAGCCTCCAGAAGAAACAAGGCCCCAAGGCCCGAGGGCTCCTTGATTTCAGACTTCTAGCTTCAGGAACTGTGAGAGAATAAGCCTCCATAGTTTTAAGCCACAGAATTTGTGGTGATTTGTTACAGCAGCCCTTGGAAACTAATACACCGAGATAACGAAACTTTAAGATGATGAAATGGACTTTGGAATATGTGTCTATGTGACTAGTTCTAACTCACACTTTCCCGAGGTACCAAGTCAGGGAGGCAAACTTAAATCCATGCAAGGGGTTCAGAGCTTCCCACAGCATCCCCCAAATTTGAGTTCATGCCCTCCTGTTGCTTGCCTTGGCCTTTCAGAGAACATCTCTCATAACCCAGAGCACCAGACATTGGCCTCCTCTGGGTCTACCTGTACGGAAAGTGTGGGGATCCAGAACACTCTTGGCATCTGCAGTGATGTTTAAGGAATGAGAGTTGCTGCCCTTTTTTCCTTACAGCTGCGACCAGGCTCAGTGATGCCCTGGCCAGTCATGGCTAAGAGGGGGAGGGCTTCATGGGGTCCTCTGCTGTCCCCTGCAACCCACCTCACTGTAGCCTCGAGCTTACCAGGACCTCCCCCTTACTGACCAAACACACATGTTGGATCCACCCCTTAAGAGCAATTGGAATTTCATCCTTCAGAGCTCAGCTCAAACATCCTTTTCCCTGAAAGCTTCCCTGACCTCCCAGACTAGGTCACTGGGTCGGGCAGGATCCCAGCAGGAAACAGATGGTATATTTAAATTGAGTAATTTGATGAGGGTTCAATGAAGGGACTGCCTACAAGATGTGGGCCAGGGTTAGGGGAAGCCTTGAGGGGTGGGGCGGTCCTCTGAGCTAGCAGGGCTAAATTATGCAGGGGGAACTCTATCTCTCTTGGTCCAGGGTTCTCAGATGCAGCTGGCGGTGGGGCAGGGTGTCGGTTGGGGGGGGACAGGAGCTGAGCCTTCTATAGAGGATGCAGCAGCCCAGGTGTGCAGCAGGCAGGGAGCCAGGGGAACCAGAGCCCACTTCCCTCCTCCTTCCTCCACCTTCTGTCTCCCCTGGTGCCCCATTGGGTGAACGCAGCTGGAAAGGATGAAGACGTGCATGCCTCACATTTAGGCCTGTGAGCCTGTGTGACTGTGATGACTTTCCTCCCCTCAGGAGTGTGAGTTTCACAAGGAAGGAAACTTGCATGTCCTGCTCACTATACAGAGCCTGGGGCATAACTGGTACTCATTACGTTTCCTGATTGGCAAATAGGTATGGCAGACAGTGGGAGTTGGACCTTCCGGGGAGGCATCATTAAGGAACCCAGTAAGTGACAGCCCCTACGGCCCCTCACTCCCCCAAATGAGAGGCTGCCCTTCTGTCCTCTCTCATCTCCTCACATAACCCGGGAGGTCCCAGATGAGAGGTCTAAGGGGCTGCCCCTGCCTTACTCCAACTCGCGTCATCATGGCATGCTCACCCCCGCAACCCTGCCTGGTGAGGGACCATCTACATGGCTTGCCGTTTCCCAAACCTGTGGCTGCTCTCCTGAGATGTTTTGGTTCTCCCTTGTTAACTTCTCCTATGTTCCCTGCTATGGACTGAATGTGTCCCCCTAAAATCCATCTGTTGAAGCCCTAACCCCCAATGTGGTGGTATTTGGAGGTGAGGACTTTGGGAGGTAATTAGATTTTGATGAGGTCACAGGGTGGCACCCCCATGATGGGATCAGTGTTCTTACAAGGGGAGGCCAAAGCTTACTCTCTCTCCAGTGTGTGAGAACTCAGCAAGAAGGCAGCTGTCTGTTAACCAGGAAGAGAGTTTTCACCACAACCCGACCATGCTGGCATCCTGATCTTGAACTTCCATGCCTCCAGAACTTCGAGAAATACATGTCTCTTGTTTAAGCGTCCCAGTCCATGGTGTTTTGTTAAAGCAGTCAGAACTGACTAACACAGCCCCTGACAGCCTTTTCTGGGACCCCCGGCTTCCCTGGGCCTGGCCCCTGGCGACAGTCATAAAGTCCCCCTCTTGTCCTGTGTGCACCATACTAGGATGGGTTGGTGTCCCTGCTGCAAAAGACACTGAATGATCAGACGAATGGCTCTGGCTTCCCACGAGCAAAAGTTAGCCCAGAAATGACAAGTCTGCAATTCAGAAAACAGACCCCTCCGTCCTCAGGGGAAGCTGTGTGCCCTGGTCCCTGAAGCTGTCTCTTCAGATGAAGTGGGGAGAGGCCCGCCAAGTGATAAAAGAGAAGCAGCCTCAGCTCTATCCCATGGCCCATCTTTGAGATGAGTCCTGGGGACAGGAGGGGCTCGCCAAAGGCCATGCTAACTGCGTGCTGGGATGGGGAGGCTTAGGGGTGGGGTGGGAGGGAGGAGCTACCTGGGGAAAGTGGTGGCACTTGAGCTAGGCCTCAGTAGGACCAGGCCACTTTCCCAGCTCAAGGAAGATTCTGGCGGAGGCCCTGAAGAGAAGCTGTGCCTGCTGGGACCAGCAGACAGGCTCCTTACATGGGACTCAAGGGCATGGCAACCTTGAGGCCCCAGCTCTGTGTGGGTCCCCAGCATTCTTCTGTTGTCCAGCCTCCTCGGGTTGGACTCCCCGTGAGTGACAGCATCAAAGTCTAACACAGGTGTCTTCGACCCCAACTGCCCACTGCAGTGACACGGGAAACTCTAGAAAGAGCTGTTGATCCTGGGACCCCTGCCCCAGAGGTCAGTATTGACTAGGCTGGGGTGGGGCTAGGAGATCTGGCAGTTTTTAAACCTCCTCGGTGATTTGAGTGTATAGCTGGGGTTGAGAACCACTAGTCCGAGGACTGTCTCAAAGAGGAGGTGAACTCTTCTTCGCGTGTCCCAGCCTGTTAGGTGGAAAACACTATCCTAAAGTCCATTCTTCCCACCTTGGAAAACAAGGCGCCATCTTGGAGATCTTATTTTTGCGTTTTTCAAGCCAATGATCTTCTGCAGAATTGACTGCTTGTGGGCTCAGGGAGGAACAAAGGCTGAGCTCTGGCTTTCCCCACTCCCAGTGGAACATCATCTTGTGGGAGCAGGTGGAACTTCTGCAGGGTTGCTCAGCTGGCCTTGGGAGGGAAGCTTTGACTACACGCATGAGAGCTTTAGAAAAAAGTCGCCGTGAGATATTAAATGTTATCACTTTCAAAATGGCCATGATTTTATATATATACATATATATCTTGGAATAAATTAAAAAGCCACTTGAGAGATTATTTGAAGACGTGTGGACAGAGTGTTATGTACAGATATGCACATTGGAAACCACCCACTTCAGTAAGAAGGAAAGGCGGTTATGCTGCATAACAAAACTCAATGGAGAAGACAGTTGGTGACAGGGAGATTATGTATAATGTTAGACCAAAGAAATATAAAGTCCATACATAAAATATCATCTCAACTGGGTAGACTACAAGGAAATAGGCCACAATTTTCAAATATTTTCAAGTATTGGAGACTTTCAAACATTAGCTCATAGTATTACAAAATGAATTATTATTTTCTTTTCCATGTACTTTAGTATTTCCTAGATTATACAAGAGGCACGTATTATTTTCATAATCAGAAAAGAAATTATAACAAAAAGTCAATGGAGTAGGAAGCTGCCTTTCTCCCTGGAGGCTGGGTTTCTACATTTAGCAAATAAAAAGATAAGATGTTTTGGTTACATTTGAATTTCAGATAAATGTCAAATTTTTAGTGTAAATATATCCCAAATATTGCATGAGCCGTATTTCAACTAAAAAAGTATTCATTACTTATCTGAAATCAAATTTAACTAGGCATCCTTTTAAATTATCTGGCAGCCCTACCTGGAGGAGAAGGTAAGCAGGCCCAGGCTAGGTGGGGTGAATTTCCAGCAGTGGCTTCTGAGAGCTCCCGGGGTCCCCAAGCTGTGCCTGCCTCTCTGCCAGAGGTGTTGATGGCCACTGTCCTTGCAACAGTGACACCCTCTCCCTTGTCCTCTGGTCAATAGTCTCCTTATTTCCTAGACTAAAATACAGCTGCTTCCTTGTATACATCTATCTCATGCAAATCGTGACAATAATGTTTATTTGCATTGTATGTTTAAATTCTCAGTAGGCATCATAGCCTTAATCACAGGTATGGATGTATTTCTGATGGGTCACCCAGTAAGTGTCAGCTTCTTAGCACACTTTTCTAATGTCGAGCCTATTCTTAGCCCCATTTCATGGGTGAGGAAACTGATGCTCGGAGAGAAGGGCAAAAACTTGCTCCAGGTCACACAGCTGGAGGACTGCCAAGCTCACTGCCCTACCTCAAGTCTGCACAAGGAAGCATTTCTCTACAACGGGCTACATCACTTCACCATTTTATAGTTTATTCTCTGAAGCAACCTTGTAAAGCAACTATTGGGAAGGGAAAGCTAAGGCTCCCTGAGTTCCCTCCGCATCCCAGCGTAGTTGGATTCCATTGGTCTCTTATCTTTCTCCAGTCTTCCCTCTCTCTTCCCCTCCCCCCTTTTTCTCCCCCTCCCTTCCTCCTCTCCCTCTCCTTCCCTCTCTTTCCCTTTCTCTGCGGCCCCCTCCATCTTTCCCCCTTCCCACAACCAGCTGCAATGAAAGCATTTGGAATCTTCGGGGTCCACTAGATTCCTCTCACATGCTCTGAGATCTCAGGCAAATCACCAGAGCTCCCTGTACTTCAGTGTTCTCAGCCGTAGAACAGAAAGAACAGTCCCAGACTCATAAGCTTGGTGTTCAGGGGAAAAACCACCCCATTTGGTTTCTGACATTTCTAGGTAGTTTTCAGGTGGGTTATAGTGAATGGTTCTTCAAAAGCAACTTTTTCCCCACTATCCATGGCTTTAACTGCTGATAAATGAACCAAATTAAATCAAACAAAGCTATGCATTTTGTCTTTGAATTTCTGGCTTGATTTCCTATCCATCTTACTTTGCCAGAAAGAACAAAGATCAAGATTTTTAAGGAAAACCCCTACCTATACCCAATTGTCCTTATTTCTTGGTGAGATCTTTACACTGAGAAGTCTTGCTATGAAGAAATTGCTTCTCATTTTTCTCATCCTCTCAGTCCCTTCAAGGTCTTTCACCGAAACAGGTCCTGAAACTTTCTTGGAAATCCAGAAAATTAAGTGAAACAAGAGCACCGTAGAAACCTAAGAATATATTAAATGGTCTGGCACAAATTAATGAAAACCTCTTTGCTTGAAAAAGAAAAATAAAGATTCAGTTCATTCAAACAAGGAGAGCTCTGTGGAGGAAGCATACATTTTCCATTTGCCTTCAACACCTCCAAATATCCTGAGCAGAGGGTGAGAAGCCAGCACACACATGCCATCTACATGTGTGGGGTGAGGGAGAGGGATGCCCAGCGTGGGGCTGAATCCTCCCAGAAGTGGTGAGAAATAGCGAAGGAGGAAACAGGCACTGAAAGGTCCAATGACTGGCCCAGAGTCACTCAGCCAGTGAGTCGTGTTGCTGGACCCAACCCCTGGGCACTGGGCTTTCCACCACATGACTCCACCTCTAAAGTCGAATGAAGGATGGCTGCTTCAAGGTCAGAACTGACTGCATGAACCTGCAGCTGCCTGTGGACCTGCCATTTGGGTTCCCCCTCATTGCTCTGGGGAAGCCCTTGAAGACTTCCCATCATCTTCATCCTTGGGCCCCCACTCTATTCCTATCTGCCTCTCTCAGGAACAATTACATATATTTTCCAGCTTCAGCATGAGGGAGAGTGCAAAGATCATAGATCCCAACCAAAATGAACTGTGTTTGAATGACTCACAAAACCTTGGTGAACTGGAGCAAGTTATTTGACCTGTAGGGCTTAGTTTCCTCATCTGCAAAGTGTGTACATTAATTGTCACTCCCAGGGCTGTTGGAAAGATAAACTACACACTGAGGATGCTGACTAACCTCTTCCTGTTCCATTGCAGACTCCATCCTCCATCTCCTCCCACCCTCAGAATGCTCCAGATCAAGGGCCCTGAATGGTTGAGAAAATGATTGTGAAGAAAGCTAGCATGCAGAGGCCAACAGCATCCCTCTCTCAGCACAAGTAATGCATCTCTAGTCCTAAGAATCAGGCTTGAGAGAAAATATGTGTAAGGTGGGGTGATGGGCAGGGATCTTTGGTCTCTTCCCAGGGTCAGAGAGAGGTCCAAGTCAGGCTCTTCTCACAATCAGGGGTCAGCTCCATTAACCAGGCGAATGCTTCTTGGGATTCAAGTACACACTAGGAAGCTCTTGGAAAAGTGAAACCCCGGTGATATCCAGGGATGGTGGTGTGGCCAGTTCAGGTGACAGATATCCAAAGCTCTATGCAGAATGGCAGAGGGACTTGGGACTGTTCCCTAGCCCCAGCAGAGGAAATGCCCATGTCAGGCGTCCTGTGTCCATGCTCCTGCCGCTGGCCTGGCTCCCCATCCAGTCTGCAGCCTTCTGCCAAGGACTGAAGTCACAGTCACCTCCTCTTCCAAGACCCATTCTGTGTCTGTGCCAGGATTTGGGCATTAGCTCCCTTTCACTTATTTGGAGAGGATGGATTATGCCAGAGTCATGCTAACTGTCATTTAGAGATTATTTTTGGACACAGAAACCTCTTTAGCAGCAGGCATTGGCGGTTACTCAGCGACTAGGGAAGTGAGACTCTTGGATACTCCAAGCAAACCTGCCCAGGGGAGGTTCTCATCAAATGGCGCTCTGGGGACTGCGTTTACAGACTCACCTCTGGAATTCCCTGCGGTGAGCGTGCCGAAGCTCCAACCAGGATGGGGCCTGCTCTGCTTGGGCAGGACTCACCCTCATATATGTTGGGATGGTGTTCAGGGGTGGACTGATGGGAGGAAATGGAGCAACATCCAGAAACACCTACTGCCTCAGAGGAGAACCTGGCCCTAATCGTTTCAAAAGTCCAGTTCTTTTTCAGTCCTTTGCTGCCAAGCGCTGACTGGCCCTGGGCCCCTGTGGCTAGTTCCCGTACGCTTTGTGTGTTTCCATCTTCATGAAGAGAACCTTAGTTACAGGCTTTCAAAGATGCTCTGAGGCCTACTGCACACCTCAGTTTGACCTTGCAGGCATTGCATGGGGCATGCTCACGGCAGATGTTGATGGGTAATGAAGACCTCTAGGGAAGATTCTCTTCAGACTGAAGAACAGGTCTTTATTCTTTCCAACCTCCAAGGAGTTTTAAACTTTGAGGGGCTCTTAGAGATAATGTAAGCCGGTGAATAACTTTTTCGACTGAATCCACCGTAAGAATTACACTATATATCTGTGTTAGTTTGCTAGGGCTGCCATAACAAAATGCCAGACTGGGGGCTTTATGGGCAGAAATTTGTTTTCTCCCTTCCATATTCTTTGCTGTTATTTTTCTAATTTCATATTTTGGATGCTTATGTCATTAATTTTGAGCCTTCTTTTCTACCATAAGTATTTCGGGCTATAAATTTTCCTCTAAGTACCATGAAGGTAATACACAGTATTTTTAATTATATTCGCTTATAAATATTTTCTCATTTTTATTTTTCTTCCCATGAATTATTTACAAGTATGTCTTTATAATTTTAAAATATATTTTAAGTTATCATTTTTGTCTTTATTTCTAACTTAATTACATTGTGAGTTGAATATGTGGTCTATATGATATAAATTTTTTGAAGTTTGTTAAGGATAGCTCTATTATCAATATGTGGCCAGATTTTATAAATGTTTCCTATGGGAGAAAAGTGTACATTCCCTATTTGGTATGATGGCTGCTTGTTGTATCAATTATTTAAAAGATGTTGTGCTAAAATATTCCCTTAATAAGGTAGATTAGTCAGTTTCTCATTGTTCTGGCAATTCTTGCTTTGTATATACTTGAGGTTGCTATTAGTAGTATGTAAGTTTAGAATTTTCTCTTCAGGTTATTCTTTCCCTAACACATTTTATTCTATTTTTTATTTAAATATTCTGTGTCTTTAGGTTTTACAGTTATCTGTTATAAACATTATTTGGTTGGATTTGTGTTTTCTTTTTCTCAGACTGATGGTCCTCATATTTTAAGCAAGATTTTTGTCCATGTATATCTAGTACTATTAGGATTTATGCCTGCAATCTTACTATACAATTTCTATTTATCTCGTTCTTTTTTCTCTTTTGTGTTCTCCTTTTGTGCCTTACTTTGGATGGAATGCCTTAAAATCTGATTCTGTTTTCTTCACTCTACTTGTTGTAAGGGTATACACTCTCTGTCTTCTCTATTAATGGTCATTTTAGCTATTTCAATATGCATATTTAAGAATGTCTAAAGTTTATTAATATCTTTATGTCATCTAAAATGATATCCTTAATACACTTTTTCTGGGTTTACTACTTGCGAGAAGCAGATTTACTGTGAAGCTAATGAAACATGAGTTTTAGTACTTTTCATTTGTATGAGCTCTTTCCAAGATGCTGAGCCTCATTTTGTTTTTAAAATTTAGTATTCTCTTTTTATTTAACATTTATTCTAATAACTTTAGTATTTATTCTAATAAATCATAACAAATTTAATATTATTCTGTGCTAGCTCAGCATTACATCTGAAAAGATGTTTCTTGAATTGTATCTATTGTTTTGCCTCAGTGAGGAGATTCATTCAGGGGATCTAAATGACAGCACTGCTATGGCAGGGACTAAGATTGTGAAACTTGCACAAAGGCCTCTGAGTCCCCAGATATCTCCAGGCAGGAATCAGGTTGAGAAAGCTACTCAGCTGCAAACATGGCCATTTCTTATAGAAAAGGACGAATCTCAAAGAGAGTGGGTCCAAGAGCTTGTGAGAGCAGTGAACTAGGAGCCACTTCCAGGAAAAAGAACCAGCCTCTAAAGAGGGATGTCCCTGACCCCACAGCAGGGGGTCTGTAGGAGCCCAGCTGGATTGCAGTAGTTGTGATGTGGCTCCATTTCAGTTTCATCCCCTTTTGGTGGAAGTGTCTCCTGCAGTTATTCTGCTTCTGCCTCATCATTGTATCTTAGGGTGGGGATGGGGGCATCTAGTCTTTCTAGTTTGCAAATCCCTGGGAATGACTTTGATGATAAACTCCTTAACTTGGAAGAGCCTGATCCTATAATGAGATGAGCCTTTTGGAGACAGAGGTGAGGCCATTTTGCCAGATGCCCTTGCTCTGGGCTCAGGAATGCCCCTGACTGCAGTTTGGTTCCACTCCCTGGAGTGTCACCAGAATTGTTCTCTGGCGCTCCTGGACCCACTCCTAGTCTGTTTCACATCAAAGGCTGATGGGGACATCGCTGGAAAAAGAAGTTCGCCCTGGAGTTTCCTTTTCTTAATGGGTTTTCCTTTCCTTAACATTAAAAGAAATACACAAAATATTAAATATAAATACTTACCCATGGTGCTGTATCATTTTTAATAACTAAACAAAATACTTTTGAGTGGTGACCAAAGTCAATTAACTTGCCTATTTAATTTTAAATATTATGCCCCTTTTCACATGAACAATTATAGGAAGCGTTTATGAAAATTGATATGGGTTAAAATAAAAGTCATTTGTGGATTAGGAGGATGGAAATAATATGAATGTGCCCTTCAAGTTTCCATACACTTGCCAGGGGGCTCTTAATGGTGTTTCTGAGGTTCCAAGCAGCCCATAGGAGGAGGAAAACACTATCATGCAACATGACTTACAGTGCCCTTAGTATAAACAAACCGTGACAGCTACCCAGGAGGCATACTCAGTTTATGCTGCTGGGACTTGAGACTCATGTCCCTTTGGCCTCTAACTGAGTGCTCACTGTGCAGGACAGGGGACAGTGTCCTTTATTAGTATCCTCACAGGGACAGCGACTGGAACTTTCCCAGGTTGTATTTGCATTTGCTTTACATGTGCCTGTGCTCTAACTGTGAAGTATAGGTATATGAAATGAGCTCCAGGGAAGGGGGCCCAAAGAAGTTGTTCCATGCTGCTCTGGCTAAATCCTTCACCCCGTCATCGAGGAATAATATTTGTCTCAATGTAACATTTAATCATGAAGTGATGATGTTTTCAAGGTTTTGCTCTCTGAAACCTGGAGTGAAGGTGGTCTCCACTGTCTTTTAGTTTAAGAGTAATACCCATACATGTGTGGCCAGACTGAAACCCAGATTCCATCCCGTAGAAGGCTGGACAGCAGTTTGACCATGACACCTGCCTGAAAAGCAAGTCACCTGCCTGTCCCTCCACCTCTGCTAAGTTTCATCATGGACAGATCAGGTTGCTATCTTCTCCCTCACCCCTACCCCCCACCCCATACAGGGAGGTTCCTGAGGGTGAGACCCACACCTGGTTTGTTTACAACCTGTATTGGTTTCTCAGGGCTTCCATAACAAAGCGTCACAAACTGAGAGGCTTAAACAGCAAAGATATATTGTCTCACAGTTCTGGAGGCTAGAAGACTGAAATCAAGCTTTGGCCAAGGTTGGTTCCAGGCCTCTCTCCTTGGCTTGTAGATAGCCATCTTCATGTTCACATGGCATTTTCCCTGTACGCATGTCTGTCACCAAATTTTGCCTTTTTATAAGGATAGCAGTCACATTAGGGCCCATTCTAATGACCTTACCTTAACTTGATGACCTCTGTAAAGTCCCTATCCAAATAAGTTTTCATCAGTTGAATTTTTTTTGAGCATGCAAATATTTATTGAGTTGATATAATCCTCACCAGAGGCATACTTTATTTTTAATTGATAAAAATACAAAGATTTTTCTAAACTGGTGATAAAGAAAATCTTCCAAAACAGCAAAAATTCAAATCAAAAGAAAAACAAAACCCATTTCCTTATTGACTCCAGTTTGCAATCTACTTTTAGCATCAACCTTGTCCCGGAAGAGGGGATATATGTATACGTATAGCTGATTCACTTTGCTCACAGCAGAAACTAACACAACATTGTAAAGCAACTATACTCCAATAAAAATTTTTAAATAAATAAATAAATTTAAAGCATAAACTTTAGAATAAGAATCTAAGCATAGTTATATATTTTGAGTACCACATATATTATAAACTATACAGATGGACAATAATAAGGAAAATAAAGTAAGTTACTTTATTTTATAGAGCTGCCTTACATAAAATAATGCTATCATAAACATGAAATCCTAAAAAACATCATCAAGTTTAAACTTTCTACCATCACTTGAATTTTGAACTTAGTAAAGCATGGTCATGAACCCACACAGAGCTACAGCAGCCTGCGTGGCACCACTGCAGGGTGTAGCTCTCCCTACTGCCCCAGCTCTTTGCTGAAGACATGCACCACTTCTGATTTTTTGCTACTATAAGTATCATTTAATAAAATTCCCCATACGTACACATTTTTATGATCACTGGATCATTTCCAAAGGTTAAACACCCTGAAGCAGAATTACCTTGACAAAATAAATGTATGTTATCCTAAAGATTTTTTAAAATATCCTTCAAAAATATTGGGTCCATCTTCACTCTCATCAGTAGAGCATGAAATTGTGTTTACCCACATCTTACACAACACTGGACATTATTCTTTTAAAATTTTGCCAATTTGATGGACAAAACTGATAACTTACAAATAACAAAACCCACTCAAGACTAGCATCTAAACCTACTACAGTTTGGTGGGGTTTTTTTTCTTTCCTCATGCACCAGGTCTTGGTTCAGAGGCTTGGGACTGTCAGGACCAAGGTGTCTGAAATTCTTGTGGCTTTTCCTAACTGGAAACAGACAATCTTGCTTTCTGAGAGGGAGGAAGAAGATGAGACAAGAAAGAAGGTGCAGCACTTTAGAGCAGGAAAGCAAAACTTGCCAGAGAGCCCCTGTAGGTGTCTGCTTTTGCCTCACTGGCCATTTAAAAGAATTCTTTTTCCCAGCATCCTATAGCCAAAGGTGATCACATGGCCCTGTAACTGTAGCGGATGTTGTTAGCTTCCTGTCTATTGACCATTCTTAACTTCCTAATAATATTGGTTGAATTTTTGCTTAGTCTAGTTTTTTTCTGATGGACTTTTAGGGCCTTTAGGGGAGGCCCATGAACTACCTTATATTAAACCCCCGTAGACTTGAGCACACAGAGACTTCACAGTTCTTGGAATTTGGTTGGCTGCCAGTCAAGAACTTAGGAAAACATAAATACTACTTCTTGAATACTTATCATATGCCAAGCACTTTTCCAAATGCTTTACATATATTAACACATTTTATCTCATAACTGCCTTATGAGGTAGATACTATTATGATACTCATTTAACTGATGAGGAAATTGAAGTGCAGAGTGGTTAAGTAATTTGCCCAAAGCCACACAGTCAGAAAATTAGAAGCAGGGAGCTGGGATTTGAAGGCAGGCAGGCTACTTTCTGGCCTTGTATTCTACTGAACCGTATCAGTGAGTCATAAGTGACTTTCGCTATCATATCTTAATTATGTGATGAGAAGTGTTAAAAAGCAAACAAAATATACAAACATTTTAAGCCTATACTTTAAAGGGAAAGGTGACAGCTGTCTGAAGCGGGACGCTACGAAAAAGACGGTCTATGCCTCATTTCTCATCAGTGTCGATCAGGTTAAAAGCATAACCATCTTCTTCCTCATTCATTCTGTGTTTGTGGAAACTTCATGGTGATCAAAGCTGTCTTGGGGCCAAGGGGGAGCCCTGCTGTAAACGGAAATTCTGTGAGGAGCCCTGCTTTCCTCTCCAGCCCAGGGCTGTTGACACGGAGTCTGGGGGTTTTGTTTGATTCTCCTTTGAAGAAATACTTACACTGTGCAATCACCATAGCCTGGCCTGGTGAAAAGACAGAAACCCAAAGGACCCAGTTTCAAGGTCACTGGAACCTGAGGGACCTCAGTTTCTACACCTATAAACTAAGGCTAGTTTGGATTCTTTGGCAGGAATTAGTTTATAAAATCAGCGGATTCCTTGTAGCCCCAGATGAGCTGTGTTTACAGACACAATGAGGTTGGTTTTTTCTCACAAAAGAGAAGTCTTTGGTCTTTGCCCAGAGCCAAGGTGGCAACCCCAGAAGCCAAGTTTAACTTCATTTCACTATTCAGAGCCTGCTTTGTCTCCAAAATTTCATGTCAGAGATTCCTCATTTAACAGTTAAAGAGATGCATTTGGGGCCTCAGAGGGAACTTCAGAAATGTGTATAATGCTCCAATGTTCCATGAAAAGTTACAGTCCCAGGAGAGCTGAGTGTGGCTTTCCCTTTTATCTGTCTCACCAGACCTCCTTCCAGCTTCTCTAGTTCCTTTCCTATTAGAAACTCACATGCCCTGTGTTCCCAAAGTGTATCAGTCAGGATAGGCTAAACTTTGCTGCAATAACAAATCATCTAAAAAATCTCAGTCAATTTCTCACTCTTATGAAGTCTGCTGTAGATCTAGGTGGCTCTCCAGGGCAGCTCTCCTCCGTATTTAGCAGATCACATGGTTTCCTTCTTTTGGCCTCTCCATCTCAACACTCTTCACGGTTGCAGATGAAGAAAGAGTCAGAAGATCAAACATCTGTAGTTAACTGCTTTGGCTCAAAGTTTGGCCCATCATTTTCATTTCCATTTCTTTGGTAAGAACTAGTTACATGGCCATACCTAACTCCAAGGAATAGAACTTACAATTCTCTGTGTACGTGAAATTAGAGGAGAACAAGATACTGGCAAACATTAATTTTGTTGACCATATAGACCCAAACTCTCTTGATTAGATAAAAGAGTTCGATCTGGCTAATCTGGGAGCTTTTATCTTTCGGTTGGTCAGACTCAGGATTATGGAGTCTTGGTGAGAAATGAATTTGAAGGCCACTAGTTCAATTTATCCTAAGTTAGGATCCTTGGTATCAATCCTAACAAATGACCATCAAGCCTCTCTTTGGGGCTTCCCTGGTGGCGCAGTGGTTGAGAGTCCGCCTGCCGATGCAGGGGACACAGGTTCATGCCCCGGTCCGGGAAAATCCCACGTGCCGTGGAGCGGCTGGGGCCCCTGAGCCATGGCCGCTGAGCCTGCGCATCCGGAGCCTCTGCTCCGCAACGGGAGAGGCCACAACAGTGAGAGGCCCACGTACCGCAAAAAAAAAAAAAAAAAAAAGCCTCTCTTTGGCCACTTCCAATGTTGGAGCCTCACCGCCTCATGAGCCTGAAAATTCCATGCTGAGACAGCCCGATTGGAAAATTCTTTCTTGCTCTATACCTGTGTTCTTGGCATAGCCAATTCCCAGGATTACTCTATGCCCTTAAATGGAGCTGGCTCTGTCCACATACTCTCTTCTATGACCATTCAAATGACTGAGGCCATCAGCGTGTCTCCTTTCAGTCCAGGCTACATAGCCTCAGGTACCTCCAATGCCACTGACATGGCCTTCATTTCTCACTGTCCTGATCACCACTCTCTGTATCACTTCCTTTTAGTGAGAAGCTCAGAAGCAATAGTCTTACCATTGTCAAATAAGGTTATCACTGCTCTTTTCTGGACTCTGCACAATTCTAGCAATGCCACCTGAGACAACATTAGTTTTCCCAGCAGACACATCACACTCTGAGCTTATATTCCATCTGGACCTATTGGGAATTGAAGCCCAAGACTTACCCCTCTTCCCTTCCAGGGTTCTGTCTAGTAGGCAAAAATAGATGAAAATTGAAACAAGAAGCCTTTATTAGTGGTTGGGCATGCATCCCAAGATTGACAAAAGGCAGGCGTCTGTGATCTAAACTGGAACAGAGAATTCGTTTTGGTTCTCCAAGGCCGAAGGGTGACCTCAACTCTCTCCATCTACATTGAAGACAACTAGGAAAGAGCGTGAGGCTGACTTAACTCACTCATTCATTTTAAGGTAAAGAAGCTGAAACATATAAAGGTGTGTACACACATACCCATACACACACACACAGCAAGATGGCCAGGTGTGCTTACAGAAGACAAGTTCTGAGGCCTGACTGTTTACACTTCAACAGGAGAGAAGGAACATAGATTTCTGGCTCTTCTACAGTCCATGAAGCAGATTGTAAAAGAAATGAGTAAAGAAGACAAAGTGGCCCTGTCCACTGGTTAAAGGCTCTCAGTGAATATACATTATTTCATCTTCAGACCATTCCCCAATATAATAGGATCATTTCAAGTCATGATTTGATGATCCATCAGGCTAAGTACATTGTGTTATTTGCTTCTGTGTTATCTAAGTTACTTAGCAGGAAAGGAACTATTACAGAGAAATGAGACATGCATCTTAATATTTCTAACCAGGTTGATACTCCTTGAGTGTCATTTTAGCTATGTATTAATATTAATCTTTATTGTGTCAAGTGGTTAGGATTTTGAGATTATTTTTAATCACAGCATAACCTAGGCTATCCTCACTAGTAGTCTTTTTAAGACATAAATGTGAACAAAATCATTAATATGTAAAAATGGTCATACAATTATAAATTCCCTTCATTGAAAATAAATTTTTATCTTTATTTATAATATTCCTAAGGTTTCATTTTTATACCCACATAGGGCTTCAGTAATTGTGTCGGATACTAATAATCTTAGGAGACCCTAAACTACATGTACACACAGCATTCTGATCTAGGACATGTTTGTATAGTCTAAAGTCATCTAAACCAAATCACTGGCTGAGTTCCTTTTGATAATGAACTTCTATTTGTTATATCCAGACTTCTAAGTCCCTTCCTTTCAAAATCTAAATTTAAAGATTTAATTTTTTGAAACTTGGTGTCATTCCCAGAAATGATGTATTTCTGAAAGTTTCTTATGGTTGGCAATACCTAAGCTATTGTCCTGTCATTATGATAAATTGGCCTAGTCTATAGATATTAATTGGAAACTTATGCATGCCTTATCAATATTGCATTATAATTAGTAGAGCCATCTCAAGGTTCCATACACTAAGATGAGAGATGGGGGTGTATGCAACATTTGGCTAATTAATCATCTTGGAACACTCTGTGGGATTCTCTGTTTAATTGCTTGCTGTGTAGGCCCACAAAAGCAATCAATTGCTTGATTTTTCCTCCATCTGCTTATTACATGATGCAGAACCCATGTTTGGGGAATTATTTTAGTTTATTTATAGTTCCCTGTGTTTATTCTTTCTTATCTACAGAGAGAGTGAGAAATATAATTCTGTACTTTGTAAATATCACAGAAAAATACAAATACTTTTCTACTCATTAAAAGCAATAAAATTAAACAAATCCTAATATATGGATTCTTTTTTTGCATACATTTATGTTAACTTTCCTCTTTTGCGTATTGCTATGAATTCATGGTCTTCCACAAAATCAACCTGTTTAAGGTAATTTTCATTATTATTTTCTTTTTTATGCTCAGCTTGGTGGATGTGATCTCTTCAAAGTGGTTCCTTTGTCCTTCCAACTGTGATCTTACTGTCATTTTTTGAAAGCAAACTTATTTACCCTCATACCAACATCTTCCATATTCATTAAAACTTTTCCTGCCCTAAGATTTGAGGACAAGGGTCCTGATGTCTCTTGGAGGAAATTAGTATTGAAAAGCCTAATCTGAACTTAATGGTAAACAGAAGCTGTGGCAGCCCTTGCAGCTGCCTAAACTGTATCCTTTCTCACCTTCCTCTTTAGGACTCTGCATTCAGGGGACAGTGGGCTCAGCAAGACATATTTACCCTCACAGATTTGCAGCTGAAGATGGCCCAGCCTGGACTGGTCCGGGCCACCATCATCTCCTGCCTGGATTATTGAAGTAGAATTCTGTTTCCTCCTGGCTCCCCTAAACTCAATTTTTCTCATACGGAGTAATTTTTTCACAATGCAAGACAGGTCATATGGGTCTGCTGTCAAGAATCTCAATGGCCTCCATCCTACAAAATCAGAGTAACATCTGCACAGTGGCTTCCAAAGCCCTGTGTCATCAGAGCCTCACTACCTGTCTGACCCTCTCGCCATCATCTTCCTTCTTGCTCACTTTCCTCCATAGCAACTGGTTTCTTTGCTGCGGGTCCTCGACAGCCCAGCATGTTGCTGCCACAAGACTTTTGCACTTGCCATCCCTCTGAAGGGACCTGCTGAGATGTTCTTCTCCTAGCATCTCCCAGCTGAATGTCCTCTCTAAAGAGGTCCTCGCATTCTCCCTCCTCTCCTTCTCCCTCAGCCTGCTGTGTGTCCTTATAAAACACATCACCATCCATTTATTGCTGCTTCCCCCAGGTAGATGCTGAGCCTCAAGATGATAAAGACATGTCTGATTTTTTCCCTGCCTTGTCCCCAACCTCGAGGACAATTAATATCTGATGCATAATAGGTGTTCCATAAATATTTGTTAAATTGATGAATAAAGCTGTGGCACTCAATGTTTTTGCATTGGAGGTATGCTTTGAAAATTCAACAGTACTCAGAGTAATCCTCTCACCATGCTCTGGGTTTTGTCACTCTTTTGCCAAGACTCTGCCATGGTTTCCATTTCTAAAAAGTAAGAGCAGCATCTGTACAGAGTCCTACAAAGTCCTGCAAGATCTGAACAGTGAAAGCATTCCCAAACATAAAAAAACTAAATGCCATTCCTAATTTCCCCCAAGTATCCACTTCACTGTTCTTCAGCAAAGCAGCAGTGTGTGGGGAAGCCTTTCCATGTCCTGTGGGACTTGCATGGTTCCCCTAAACTATTAATACAGTAAGCGAGGTACAGGCTGACTCACTCCAGACCTCACATCTTATACTCACAGCACCCTGTACCTTGTCCTGCATCTCGGTTAAGGCAAGCCCCATGTGCTCGTCCTGCAAGCTCTGGTGCCTTAGCAGAGAAACACCCACATGGAGAATGACCCACAGGCAATGCTCACCATCTGTTTTACTATCTTGGTCTCCTCTTACAAAAGTCCAGGGAGAACAGGATGACCAGAGTGTGCAAGTGAGAAAGAGCTCAGCTTGATTTCTTTCTTTTATTTTGTCCAACAACTGAGGGGGACTTGTTGAAGGGGCTGATGTTCCTGCTTCGTATTAGGGAGAGCTGACCAACAAAGACTCCTAATGGAATAGGGAGATTTGAGGTGGCAGTGGGTTCCCCATCTCAGCAGGTATTCAAGTACAAACTGAAGGACAGATTACAAAGGCTGCTGGAAGAAGACTCACCAAGAGCAGGACATGCCATATGCTCAATCAGCTTCCCTTCCTAGACCCCAGGTTTCTCAAGACCCCCTCCTTTTGTGCTCCATTGGCTGAGCTAAATGGTAGTGCTGTCCCTCAAGAAATCCCAGAAAAATCAAAGACCGACCCAATCACCATGGGCGCTCTCATAAATGAGAGATAACCTCATGTCTTCCACAAACTCACTTGTTGACAGCAAAGGTACAACGTAGAGGGAAGCTAGAGAAACATACCTCTTGATCACATTACATCAGCATCACAAGATGCATTAGAGGTTAGGCTGCTCTCCAAACCAATAAAATGAGTTTGATCTTTCCATCCTTTCTGAAGAATGCCTCCCTCCCCTTCGCTTATTCTAGAGGATTGATATTAAAATGTTATTTTTGGCATTTGTTGGCATACATGCCTTCTAGATGTTACCCAAAGGTCCCAGACCGGTTTAAATGACATGCAAGACTCAAATAAGTCATACGACTTTGAAAAGAGACTAAATTGCTGGTGAGTCTACCCTGTGTCTTAAACAGGGTTTTATTTGCTAAAGGCAGCAAAGGCAGGTTTAACCTGTCCTCAACTCTCTACTAGCCAAAAATACTATTTACATTTAAAGAAAAATAATCAAATGCTTTTTTTTTCGGTGCTTACACTATTTTTCCTTCTGTTTAGACTGAGGTCAGTTCATCCTTGTTTTCAGCTAACCTTGACATCCCCAACCTCGCGGGCTCATCTTTAATTAAAGAATAAGACCAGTGGCATTTTTAATTTCTTTAAAATTGTTCAATAAACAAACACACATTTCAACATCCAGCATTCTATCAATATTTATTCTTAGATGTTCTCTGTTCCTTCCTTCTTATTACATTCCTTTAAAGAAATTGCCACCAGCCCCCTACCCCCTTTTAAATCTGACATTCATTCCACTTGGATGGGATGGAGATCCTGAGTTGAAAAACAGTATCTCTTTTAGCTTGTCCAAATTCCTACAGAAATGAACAAAGTGGAACCTGGGAGTTCTTGGCTGGAAGGAATTTGTTGATGGAGATTAGGACCTAATGTTCTTGCAGTTTTCAAACTTAGATCAAAAACCAGTCTGATTCCGGAAACTACTTTGTAGGAAAGATGGAGACATAATTTTTTTGTCACAGGATCTGGGATGTCATCCTTTAAATATGCACGAGGATATGTGCTTGCAAAGGAATCGCAGCCGTGACGTGGACACATCCTTCTCTCTCGTGTGCTGTCCCATGTCCAAGTTGTGTTACTTGCCCAGGGTAGCTGAGGGCTGGTGTGCTCAATAAAAAGCCGCCATGACATTCTTGTCCCCAGAAACCTGCTCGAGGCACTGCTGCCTCTCACATCCTTGCGGTGGAGGAGAGCGAGAGCACCATCCATCAGCCTCAGGCAAAGGCCCCTGCACAGCATCTTGGGACCTCCCTGCCTTTCATCAGAAGCCGAGGCTTCCTGCAGGGACCACGGCTGTGCTGAAATGGATCTGTTTTGAGGCCACATTGCTTTGAACTCTAGGGCAAATCCAGGAGTTGAAAGTACCGTTTTTCGTGTGAGAAATTCAGCATAACGGTTGATTTACATTTATGGAGGAATTGTAAGTAAATTCACATTTATGAGCAGTCCCTCTGTGCTGGGCCCTGGGCTGAGGTTCTCTCAGCTGCAAATACTGGGCTGTAAGCCCTGAATCTCAATAAACCTCACTTTCCTTGACTTAGAGTCACTCACTCTAAAGAGGCCCGAGGCTGGTCTGAGACAGATCATGTAAAGCCTTTGGTATAAACCTGGCACTGGACAGAGAACAGGCTGGGCATTTGCTGGCGACCACCTTCTCAGTGGAAAAGCAGCCCTTGCCTTTGGATTGGACTTTCAACCCACTGTCAGTTCTGCAGCTACAGCGATGGGGAAGACCAACCCCTAAGCACACCACACTTCGCAGGTTGAGACTGAGCCCCCTTACCTCAAGCCGTCACATCCGTAGACATTGAAGGGAGAATGGTGGCTGCGGAGGGCTGGGAGGAGGGGATGGAAAGATGTTTAGTGGATGCAGGGTTCCAGTTTGGGATGCTGGAGAAGCTCTGCAGAGAGATGGTGAGGTGGAGGGGAGAGCTGCACAATAATGTTCTCGGTGCCACTGAACTGTACACTAAAAATGGTTAAATGGTAAATTTTGTTATGTCTGTTTTACCACCACCAACAGATGCATCCCCTAAAAGATGAGACCCAAACTCCTTACCTTGGCACATATGACCTTGACGGAAGGTGTTATGGTCAGGCCTCCTCAACCCCCTCCAGCCTCATCTGTCTGTCTGTCTGTTGGTTTTGCTGGTCTCCCCATTATGCCTTGGCAATCCATTCTCTCGGGCTTACACACACACACCCCACCACCATCACCACCACCACCACGTCACCTTCTTTTTCTTGTCCAGACTGTTGCTCTGCCCTAGATTCTCTCTTAAGTCAAGAGCATGAATCAAGAAGCCAGCCTGGCCAGGTTGGCGTTCCAGTTCCTGTGTGACCTCGAGCAAGTTGCTTAACCTCTCTGTGTTTCTTCAACAATAAAAGGAGGACAGTAGTAACACCTACATCCCAGGTTGTACAGTGCCAGATCCATAGAAAATGCTATGGAGACCTTGGCTGTTTTAATTATGATCTGTTCCTGGCATCTCCTTGAAGAGCTGGCAGAGAGAGTTTTGTGTTACTATTCGGTAGACCACCAGACCGAGAGATTTGCCACCTTGGGAACAAAGCCAGGTCATTGTTGCCTCAGAATAGCTCAGCTGACTTTTCAGAGAGGGACATGACCAAACTGGCTATTTGGAGGGACCTGGAGCCTGGGGTTCTGGGGGGAAAGCAGTCTTCACCTCCCGCTCCCTGTGCTGGCTGCCCTGAGCAGTGCTGGGGGAGGCAGGGCTGCTTAGAGCCAGAAGATAAACATATTAACCAAACTTTCCATCTGTCATTTCAGAGAGTCATTTACTGACTAGCTGTGGTTGGAAAAATTAAGTCCTTATAATTCAGAGTCAACATTTCTCGCAGAATCATGTTAGACCAGTTGGCGGAGTTCTGCAGCCTCTCAGCAGAGCTGCCTACAGTCAAAATAAGTTTGCAGTGGTGCGCTGTCAGTTACCCTACCCGTGGCCCGGCTGACTGTCCTGCATTGGGCACCGGGTGCTGCAGGCCACAGGCCAGCCTGGGCAGACTGGGCCATGGGCCACAGAGGGTGGACTGCAGGAACTGGCTGCAGGGAAAGCTGCATGTGGAGCTCCAACCCTCTTGGGCCTTCCCCTTCTCTGCCTAAGATAAAGAAATCTTCCCCTGTATACTGGTGAGCTCAGGCTACCATAGCAAAATACCACAGACTGCAGGGTTAAAAAAAAAACAGTCATTTTCTCCCAGTTCTGGGGGTTAGAAGTCCAAGATCAAGGTGTTGGCAGGGTTGGTTTCCTCTGAGGGCTCTCTCCTTGGCTTGTAGTCGGCCGTCTCCTCCCTGTGTCTTCACACAGTCTTCCCTCTGTGTCCTTATCGCCTCTTCTTATAAGGACATCAGTCATATTGGATTAAAACCCAGCCTAATAATGACCTCATTTTTTTTTTTTTTTTTTTTTTTTTGTGGTACGCAGGCCTCTCACTGTTGTGGCCTCTCCTGTTTTGGAGCACAGGCTCCAGACACGCAGGCTCAGCAGCCATAGCTCACGGGCCCAGCCACTCCACGGCATGTGGGATCTTCCCGGACCGGGGCACGAACCTGTGTCCCCTGCATCGGCAGGCGGACTCTCAACCACTGCACCACCAGGGAAGCCCAATGACCTCATTTTAATTTAATTACCTCCTTAAAGGTCCTATCTCCAAATGCCATCGCATTGTGAAGTACTGGGGGTTAGGGTTTCAACATATGGAAATTTCAGGGACACAATTTCAAACATAACACCCTGTAAATTGTCCATTCCGGATTGATTCATTCTCACTCTACCCAGGAGAAACTGGGTTCGTTGGTTCTATTTTACAGAGAAGGAAGCTGAAGCCCTGGAAAGGTAGGTGGTCCCCCTTAGCTGCCACAGCCAGCAAAGGCAAGTGGTGGACACAGGCGTGGAGTTTCAGGTCCTCCCGTTTTACACCACAGCACAGCTATGTCCAACCTACAGCCCCAGGTGAGCACAAGTCAGGCACTGCACAAGCTCCTCAAGCCCTCTGTCAACTGAAAAAAAAAAAAAGGACAATAGGGCTTCCCTGGTGGCGCAGTGGTTTAGAGTCTGCCTGCTGATGCAGGGGACACGGGTTTGTGCCCCGGTCCGGAAAGATCCCACATGCCGCGGAGCGGCTGGGTCCGTGAGCCATGGACATTGAGCCTGCACGTCCAGAGCCTGTACTCCGCAACAGGAGAGGCCACAACAGTGAGAGGCCCGCGTACCGCAAAAAAAAAAAAAAAAAAAGCACAACCTACAAGTTGAGAATTATTTTTTTATTCAGTGAACTTTCTGCAGACTTAAGCCCAAAAGACAGCCTCTCAGCTAGCTCTTAGGGCCTGCTCCGAAGAGGTCAGGGAGGAGCCAGGATACACAGGAGTTTTTGCAAAAAAAACCAAGTAGTTGGAAAATCAAAAGATGACTGTTAATTAAAGAAAAACAGACATCTCAAGTTAATGAATTTAGTGCTTTTCTATGTATGGGAAGATGCAAGAGTCTGGGCTCATTGAAATCATTCCTTTGATGTGCATCTTAGCTATCTAGGACCAGCATCCTGCTTTTTTCCATCGTGAGTCCCCTCAGGGTGCACAGTTGGGGGTAGCTGCAGTGGCTGACAGCTTGGTGGCCACCACATCCTTTGTTTACTGATATGGCAGGCCACATTCTTCATTCACACCCCCAAATGCTGCCATGCAGAATGACAGGGAGGTTGGCTTCAACTTAAAGCAGAACTGTACAACACAGAGTGAAATGAGGCCTCTGGACAGCAAGTTCTCCATCCCTGGGGAGGGTGGAGCCAAGGCCCCTGCTTGGGTTGGGGTGTTGTCTTCAGTGATGGAATTTTCAAATGCACAGTCGACTTTTGCTAGACTTAAGAGATTCCTCCAACTTGGGGGTGCGGGAGTCCTCCCTGCAGATTCTCCTGTTCAACCTGGTTTCAGTAAGTAAACCTTTGGGGCTACTAAGTAATGGATGCTAGACCATTTAGTTTTAAAAAAAAGGTGTTAAAATTACAGCAGGCTGCACCCAATTCAGGGAGGCTCAGCCCTGGACCTCAGGTGACAGTGGACATTTTAAGACCAACCCAGCTACCACATTCTGAGATGGGGAAACTGAGGCACTGAATACAGCCCCGACTTATTGGACCTGACCTATGGCTCCGGCTCAGGGTTTGGCACAGGCATGTGGCCTCTTGGCCATGGGGCTGTCTTTGACTTCCCTGACTCAGTCTGGCAAAGACTGTCACTGTGCAGGTGAGGTGGTGGGTAGAGGGGGGAGAGCATCCTTTTGGGCCCATCTGGACTCTGCCTTACTTTCTCCTGAGCAAAGCCAGGTGGCCACTGGCCCATATCTGCAGCGAGACACCCAGGAGCAAAAGATGTGTGGAGTGCACGGTGGGCTAGAAATCCACCTCATTTAAGGGACCTCGCTCCATCCTGCATCCACCCTTATCTGCAGAGGTAGAAATTGGGGCTCAGAGAAGTTCAGTGATTGCCCCAGACCAACAGCCAGGAAAAAAGCAGGAGTAGAGCCCAAGGCCCCTGGCTCCAACCCCAGGATAGTCCCTGGGACTCCTGGCTGCCTTTCAGCTCCCCACATGGGGAAACAGCTCTGAGAGATGCCCTTGGAGCCTCTGGACAGAAGCCAGGGAGTCTGTTCCCAAAGGGGGGCTAGTTCTCTGACACCCCCACTTCACCCGCTCTCAGCCAAAGGCCTGCACACATCTGCTATCACTTCCCCCGCCCTCTGCTTCCCCTGACCAGTGAGAAGAAAATATTAGCATGGCTGCCCCAGGGGCCTGAGGCCTGCAAGCACTCTGTGTGTGGCATTGCCCTGCTCTGAAGGCCCTGCCCTCCCCCAGGGCTGTCCTGGCCCTCCCTGAGCTTCCTAAGGAAGCAGCAGAGAGAAAGAAGGAAACTGGAAATATGCCTGCTGCCAGCTCCCATTCTCTGCTCTGGGCTGCAGAAGGATCCCCTTTGACCAAGGGCCGGGCATGCAAGAATGAAGAACTCTGTGAGCAAAATGTGGCTCTTTGCAGTGTCCAGGCAGCTTAGTGCAACCAGCTTGGAGGTTCCCTCCAACTGTGCACTGAATCCAATGACCACAGAAAAGCTCCTGGTGTGATCAGAATTCAGACCCCAGGACTGCCCTGTGTGTGCATGCCTTTAATAATTTCCTCCCCTTGAGTGCAGGCAGAACCTGTGAATACAATGCCATATGGCTCCTCTCCATATGTGATTAGGGTACAGTATATGGCAAGAGAGATTGTGCAGATATGATTAGGGTCCCTAGTAGGTTGACTTTGATTTAATAAAAAGGGACCCCTTCCGGGCTTCCCTGGTGGCGCAGTGGTTGAGAGTCCACCTGCCGATGCAGGGGACCCGGGTTCGTGCCGCGGTCTGGGAAGATCCCACATGCCGCGGAGCGGCTGGGCCCGTGAGCCATGGCCGCTGAGCCTGCGCGTCCGGAGGCTGTGCTCCGCAATGGGAGAGGCCACAACTGTGAGAGGCCCGCGTACCGCAAAAAAAGAAAGAAAAAAGAAAAAAAAAAAAGGGACCCCTTCCATTCAAGTGCAACAATTTCTGCACAACCCAGCACTTTCTCTTCCCCCTATACCTTCATTTAAACCCACCCCAGGTATATGATGGCTAATATTATGTGTCAACTTGGTTGGGTCATAATGCCCAGATGTGTGGTAAGACATTATTCTAGATGTTTATGTGAGGGTGTTTGGGAATGAGATTAGCATTTAACTTGGTGGACCTTGAGTAAAGCAGATTGCCCTCCATAATGTGCAGGGTCTTATCCAATCAGAGCAAGTAAGAAGAAATTCTGCCAGCAGACAGCCTTCGGACTGGAACTATAACACTGGATTTTCTTAGATCTCTAGCCTGCTAACCTTTAGACTTAAACCGCAGCATAAGCTCTTCCTGGGTCTCTAGTCTGCTAGTCTGTGCTGCATATTTTGGACTTGCCAGCCTCAGTGATGTCAACAATATGGAAGAACAGAAGATCCTCAGCCCTAGTCTCACCCAACAGAAACACTGATTAAGCAACTATCCAGGAACGAGAATTCCTTTGAGAATTAAAAAATCCAGAAGAAAAGTTATAGCATACCAGTGGAGCAAAAAAAAGTTAGAAAAACCACATTAAAATGGGTAAGAGGGACACTTTATCCATATCACCCATCCCTCAAGCCACCACAGCACAGTGCCGAGGAGGATCTCCTGGGTGCTCAGTTTCTCCTGTGGGGGAAATAGAGACCAAGGAAGACATCCAACTTCCTCAGTATCTGACACTACCTTAGTGGCCCACTTCTGTCTCAACTCATGAGAAATCTGCAAGCAAGGAAGGAGTAGGATGATGTATTCAAAGTACTAAAAGAAAGAAAAAAACTGCCAACCAAGGATACTATACCTGACAAAACAGTCCTTCAGAAGTGAAGGAGAGATACTGATCTTCCCAGATAAACAAAAACTGAGTGAGTTCATCACCACTAAACTAGCCTTATAAGAAGTGGATTTGGGACTTCCCTGGTGGCGCAGTGGTTAAGAAACCGCCTGCCAATTCAGGGGACACAGGTTCGAGCCCTGGTCCGGGAAGATCCCACAAGCCACGGAGCAACTAAGCCTGTGCACCACAACTACTGAAGCCTGCGTGCCTAGAGCCCATGCTCCGCAACAAGAGAAGCCACTGCTATGAGAAGCCCATGCACTGGGACAAAGAGTACCCCCCGCTCACCACAACTAGAGAAAGCTTGTGCACAGAAATGAAGACCTAACACAGCCAAAAATAAATAAAATTAAATCTTAAAAAAAAAAAAAGGTGTGGACTTGCCAGCGTCCATATTCATGTGAGCCAATTCCTCAAAATAAATTTCTATATGGATAAAATAAGGAGGAGGGATTCCCTGGGTGGGCCTGACCTAATCAGGTGAGCCTTAGAGAAGACAAAGAGCAGAAGCAGCAGCTCTCCTGCTGCCCGTGGAGAGAGTCATGATGAGGAACTACAGACTCTCTAGGAGCTGAGAGTGGCCTCTGGTTCACAGCCCTCAGTGAATGGGGGCTCAGTGCTACAACCACAGGGTCCTTCTGCCAACAATGCAGATGAGCTTCAGACAGGAATGCAGCCAACCAACAACATGATTTCAGCCTACTGAGAACCTGTACATTGGACCCTACCAACCTGTGCCCAGACTCTTGACCCCAGGAAACTGTAAGACGAAATTACCACTAAGCTTCTGGTAATTCATTACACAGCAATCAAAAACCAATGTATCCTCTCCCAGCCTTCTCCTATTGATAAATCTCTCAGGGCATGTGAAGTAAAGTTTGACCTAAGTCTGGCACCTCATTGGGCAGAGACATATCTCAGTTCAATCATGTTTGATAGAGAAAAATTAACCATTAATCTACCACATGAAGTTGCAACATGGTTATGGGACAGAGGTGGGCAGTAATGAGAGAGGGAGAGCAAGAAAGAGCAAGAGAGAGGGAGAGAGAGAGAGACTCCTGTAGCTTTTCAAGACATTGTACTTTTGTTACATTAAACACCGTCATCTTGCTTCTGTTTTACTTATTCATTTATTTTCAAACCTTTTCATTCTAATAGCCACAGGAATGAAACAAATTAGTCTTTACTAATTAGATTTACTGATTAGAACTTTTTCCCCAGAGAATGGAGCATCTCTGCAGAGTAAGAGTTAGGTCTGGAGGGAGAAGTAGCCATGGACAAATAGCCTATCGGGGCAGGGACCCTGTGTACCTCCGTGTTGGTCATAAACCTCAGGTTGTGTGGGTATGAAAATGCTGCACACTCTGTAAAGTGCCCAAGAATGAATAATTTTGTAGAAGGTAAATATCTCCTTTTTGCAGCTGGAAAACAGAAGGAGGAGGGGAGGGAGGTAGATTGCTATGGTTTCTTAGTAAGTCTGGAACCAAATGTCTGGTGTTGCCTTTCTTAAGTGTGGTCAAAAGAGCAAAGGTGGTGCTGAGCCCTTGGCACCAAGAAAACTTCCCTAGAGATCTTGTAGCTGCATCAGGTGATGGAGGCTGTCAGCCTGCACTGAGCAAAGGCAACGAGGAGCACATCTCCAGTTGACCAGCTGTGGACCTGTAATTTGAGTAAGGAATCGACCTGTGTCATTTTATGATTGGTTATTACTGCAGCACAGCCTACTGCATACTGACTAAAGGAGCCCGTCGGGGCCACTTTGTGCAGGCATTCATCCCAGGTGTCTGCCTGGCTAACATGCATGATGATCTAGATCTTGCAGCAGTGATACCTTATCGAGAATTATCTGGGGGAAGGATGTTTGGGACAGCTCGGAGTTCTGGTTAAATGAGGAGTATTAAAATTTCTTAGAATTCTGGGGGCTTCCCTGGTGGTCCAGGGGTTAAGACTCTGTGCTTCCAATGCAGGGGGCGTGGGTTCGATCGCTGGTCGGGGAACTAAGATCCCATAAGATCCCTCAGGCCGAGCAGCACAGCCAAGATCAAAACATTAGGATTCTGAAGGCATGGGATTTTATTTTTTCTTACTTGTACACAGATGCAAACATACTATATGTAAATTCTATTTCCCACTTTTTCACTCATTTTAAACCTACCTTCATGTTGTTGTAGATTTTGTAAGCATCACTGCTAATGACTGAATAAATATTTCAAAGTAGATTATGAAAGAACTTACTTAATCATCTGTCATCCCCTGTGGTGGGACATTTAGATTGTTTGCAATTTTATAACTAGCATAAGTACCACTGTAATAAACATCTTTGTGCATAAAGCTTGTTTTCAGTTTAATATTATTTACTTTGGCTAGGATCCCAGTAGTGGAATACCTGGGCAGAAATGCCATGAAACGTTACTTTTTTCATACATTCATTTGGAAAGTAAAGCATTCATTCACCCTGATGCTACAGTCTGGTGAAAGTAACTCACTCTTTCGTTAATGGTGAAAATGGAGTCAGGCCTTGGCCATCATGCTGCCTGTTGGTTATCACTTCAGGTTCATAGTGACATGGACCAAGCCCCAAACGGACAGGCCAGCCTGGGGGGGTCTGACCAAAGAACTGGCCCCCCAAAACCTCAGCTCAGTACTCTCTGGATCATTCCCCAAGACCAACCACCATCCCCATCAGAACACCTCCATTCCATCCACCAGCCCCTAAGGTGTCTACTGAGGGTCCACCACAGCTCTCATCTTCCACCGTGTGGATCCTATGCCCTCTGCAATCTCGGAGCTTATGACCCCTTTCAAGAGCCCTGGCCTCAAGCCATTGCTTCTCTTTCTCTTCTCTCGCCCTGCAGCTCACTGAGGTCTTACAGGCTGAAATGTGGGGTGTGTGTGGGGAATACTCCCTACTCACTCTTGTAAAGCATCTTGATTGGGCTATATATCAAGGACAGTGGGGCTCAGCTTTTCCCTGACATATCCTCCAGACCATTTCTCTAACTCATGGACTCAGTGTATATCCCTGGGGCCTGAGAGACGTCAGCATGACTTATAGCAGTGCTACCCTCAAATCTATTCTCTCTCTTTCATCCCTCAGCCTGGTCCATGCCCCAGGCAAGCCTTTTTCCTCTTAGTAGTAACAAGGTCTCCCTCCTTGACCAAACTGTAGTCAGGCTCCTCTGAGCCTTCCTTTGGACTAAGCTTTGTCCAGGTATAGCAAAGAATCCTTCTCAGCCAGTTTATCATAAAACCCCCCACCTCAACCTTGATGTCCAATCAAGCTCCACTTCCCTCCACCGTGGGTATCCAACCAAGTTCCTCTTCATAATTTTCTATCCTCTCCCTCACCCTGCCCACAGGCTATAAATCCCCATTTGTCTCTGTCTGCATTTGGAGTTGGGTTCAGTGTCTCTCCCCTGTTGCAATAATCTTGAATAAAGTCTTCCTTGCCTTTGTTTTAATCAAGTGTCTGTATAATTTCTCTTTGACAGGGGACATTCTTTTCCATCCAGAAAACCTTCATATGAGGAGTTAACTGGTGGTGGTGAGGCTTTAACCCTGGGGAACGGCTGCCTACCTCGTCCGCGTGTGTGTGCCTCCCCACAAAGTCACCATAATTGGTGTAAAGCCAACGCCAGCCAGCTCACCACACCTGCTGCTTTGGAGAACCCCAGCTCTGCCCTCTGGCCATCCTACACACACAGATGTGTGAGTCAGGAGGTGACCCAGACCCTTTCTGACCCATGGAACCTGCGGTATCACACAGAATATCTCTGCTGTGAAATTTCTGTGCTATGTAACTACAATAGTTGGAGAGGCAGGAAACCCTGGTAAAAGAATGTTCTGAGTGTCTTCCCTGGAGAACTGAGAAACCCACACCCCATATCCCAGCCTCACCTTCACCTCACAGCACTTCTTTATGGCCCGTTCATTCATTCGTTCATTCACTCAACACACATTTATTGAGTTGCTCCTATATCATCTTGTCTTAAATTATTAGTGGAGATTTGATATCTTCAGGGATTTTTTTTCCCCCATTCACTTTCAATTTTGTTTCATTTATTCAGCAAACACTTTTGAGCAGCTGAGCATTCCTGTGGTTCTGGGGACACCACCAAGAGGCATAAGATAGACTGAGGCCCTGCTGGCTCCCAGTCTCAGAAAGCAGCCTGCACAGATCAGAGGCCTCATGCCAGGAGGGACAATGCTTGCTCTTATTTCCAAAGACCTGGCCCCAGAGCAGAAAATGAAGCAATTAGACAATTGTTCCTTTGTGTCTGTGTGATATCAAACATTTAGAGTAGATTAACTGAGATAACTTGCAAGGTTGACAAATAATAAATGCTTAATATATTTCCTGCTTTCTTCTCCCTCCCTACCTTCTTTTTCCTCCCCCTTCCTTTCCTCCTTCCTAAAATCTTCCCAGAAGGCTCTTGAGGTCATTCAACTCTGTCCATGTGCAAACTCCCTTCCTCGGTACCCTGACAGGAAGGTAGGGTCTCAGATGCCAAGCAGAAGTTGAAAGAAGATATTCAAAATCTCCCAGTTGGGAAACCCTGCCTTGGGGGCTGGTCCTTCCACCCTCCCCCATCAAGCCCCTCCCTGGTCCTGTGATGAGGAGACACCTGCCTCATTTCCCTTCCTTATGGCCCTGGAGCCCAGTGACACTGTGTCTGGTGGTGTTGGCAAATGTCTCTCCCTTACCAGCCAGCCCCAATGTCTAGTCTATTATTTACTTAATATCTACTTTAAATTGACTCACTCATATTGCCTAAATAAGTAAAATTTAAGAGGAAACTTGTATCGTAAATATAAGTATAGAATTACGAATACTCACCATAAATAGAATGGAGCTATATTAAAAAGACAATGAAAATAAGACAAGTTTATTAAATTCTAGTGAGATACTGTTTTGCCATGTTTTTCAGACTGAAACTATTCTGTCTTTGTTAAAAAGGGAAATTACCACGTGTCAGAGCAGTGTTATAGACAGGCTTTTATGGATCAAAAGAGAACTGGAAAGATAGTAACATTCACATTACAAAATTCAGTGTTCTTTTATTCATTCATTCATTAACTATTTACTGGGTGCCTGAATGGATGGTCCTTGGGACTAAGAGTAAGCATTAAATATAAGATAGATAAAGTGTCTTCTTTGTGGAGCTAATAGTCTAGCAGGGAAGACAGACAAGTTACAAGTAAATAAATGAAAAAACAATCTAATTGTAAGAAGAAAATAAAGCAAAGAAAGAGAGTAGCGTGGAGTGTATATTTGCCATAGGGGAGGGGTGATGGATCAAAGTTACGTTTTGGACGTATTGATTCCAAATAGACATTTGAATGATGGCTTGAGCTAGGTCAGTGTGGAGAGGTTGGGACTGAAATGATCAATGTAAGGGTGTTAATTTCATCAATGGTGTTTGAAGCCACAGACCCGGATGTGATTATCTCAGGAGTGAGTGTGGATGGACGCCTTGATGCTCCCACACTAACGAGTCAGGAAGAAGAGGAGGCCCAGCCAGGGTGATGAAGGAAGGAAGCCCACTCCGGTCCTCTGGGGTTCCGTGGAAGCACAGTGAGGGAAAGGTGTTTACAAAGGATGGAGTGACTGCTGCCAGGTGTTGCTGAAAGGCTGAGCCAGATGAAGACAAAGAGTCCACCACTGGGTTTGACAAGATGGCGTCATGGGTGTGATTCTGGTGGCACAGCGGGGGCAAACACCTGATTAGAGTGCCTTAAAGAGAGGACAGGGGCGAGGAAGGGGAGGTGGGGAACAGAGACCACTCTTTACTCTTTCAAGGAATCGTGCTGCTACCTAAGAACCCACATATGTAGCTGCTCCTGGAACATCTCATGAACCACGTGAAATCAAGCTGTGGACCACGTGGCCTGAAAATGTATCCTAGAAACCCCAGACTAAAGGAGCCCCTTCCTTGCCCTCACCCCCGAGACTGGCAACACTCCTGGAAGAGTGGATTCCCCACCCCTAACACCCAGCCCCAGAAGGGTCTTTCCTCTCTGGGGGCTGGCAGCCTAATGGGCCTGCACGCAACACAGACATGTACAGCAGAAGAGCTGGCGCGCACCAGGGCTGCACAGCCGTATACAGCCAGGGCCCTTATTCCAGAACGCAGAGAGGCACTGGGGCAAGTCATGCTCCAGCACAGATATTTATTGATCTTGATTCACACGATCCAAGAAAAGCTTGGCCACAGAACTTCCTGGTCCAATCACAAGGATATGGGGGTTGGGCATGGGTGAGAGAGAAGGAAATGGAATTTAAAAAAATCTGTCCTTAAATATATAACTCTTTGTAAACCTGATTTCTGTGAGCCTGCTGCATGCGGTAGTGAAATGCTCTGTTACTCTTCCGAGGCAGCAGTGAATAGGGACTCTGTTAGTGGCTGGCAGGGCTTCCAGAATCAAAACACGCCAGGAAGATGGGAGAGCTGCCTTCCTGGAGTCAACTGTGAGAAGAGCCCATGAGGAAGCGGGCTTTCCTCCTGCAACCCGTCTGTCTTAAGTGAGACAAAGAAGTCCTCGCAGGCATGTGCATTTCTATTTTATGCTAAGAGAAATTAAATAGCCCCTACATCCAATTTGTATTTTCTCCCTGGGCTACTGCAGGAGGCTGCCTTCAGACTGGTCTCATCTGCAACCAAATTTTCTTTTATATAATTGGCCACCAATATTAAGAAAAGCCTGTACTATCCAATAGAAAAACTTGGGGCAGCTTGACTTTTTTTGTGTGGGAAGAAAAAGGCCAGGACAGTTACTAAGAGCTTACCCTGTGCCAGGTGCCTGGTATTTGCATTCTCCTTTAATCTTCACTGACACTCGGTTTTGCAGACAGGAAACTGAGGCTTAAGAAGGGAAATGACTTGTCCAAGATCTTGGTGTGACTGTGGGATGGGCACCCTCTTATACATGGTTTCTTCTGATGTTTTCCAACCCCCTCTGACTTATTGGCAGCCAGTGGAGAATTCCATCCTTGACTGTAGGACTTTTCATATAATGTAGAATGTAAAGGTATAGGCATCAATTGTCCAGAGGTTGGTTATATCTTAGCTCCCTGAAGCTGGTCTGCTTTGTTTGGGTCACACAATGAGTGTGGTTTCTGCTAGTGGTGGTGGGGCCATTTGTAAAGGTGAAGGTGAATGCCCTTGGTCCAGGCACGCACCAGCCCCCCAGTCCCACCACTATTTCCTCCTCCAGGTTGCCCCTCACTCCTGCACCTACTGGTCCCCATGGACACTGGCTTTGTGGCTTCTGCCTAGAGTTCTACCCACTTCCGTGTCCCCCTTCTCATGCAAAACTTGGGGCAGTTCTGGGGCTCCAGTGACACGAGCCCCTTTCTCTAGATAAAGAAGCTAAGACCCCAAGGGATTCAGCCACTTACCTCCGGAGACAGAGCCGTGACTCAAGACCTTGGACTCTCATAGCCAAGCCCTTTCCTTGTTCTTGCCTTGCATGGCCTCACTGTGTGAGCTCTGAAGACCTCTGCCTTTGCTCCTTGCAAACACACTAAGGCCCCAGGACCAAGTTGGAGAGGAGAGCTCCTGAGACCTCAGCCAACCAGCTCACAGGGCCACGGAACCCTACTCACCTGCCAGTGGCAGCCCTGTCACCATCCTTATGTATTATTACACTGTTTATTAAGCACTTTGCATATTTTCTAGTGTATTTCCTCCCAGTTACCCTGAGAGGTTAATATTGTTATACCCATTTTACAGAGGAAGAAACTGAGGTGAAGCGATTTGCTCAATGTCGCGTGGCTATTAGGTGGTAGAATCAGGATGTAAACCCAGATTCATTTGGCTCCAAGACCACCAGCTTTGTACTATACCCTGAGGCTACATTTCCATGGCTTGCATGGAAATAAGACAAGTTCCTAGCACCATGCATTTTGCCTTGTCCATGCACGTGTTTCCTTCTATATATGAACACTGTGTGTCAGTTACACAGCCAAGTGGAAGATCTGGAGAGACCCTGAGCAGCACAATTCATGCTGTCTCAGTGTTCTACTGGAAGAGATGTGCAGCTTGCTTTACCTGGGTAGGGGCCTAACTGCCCCCTCCCTCTTTCCTTCCCAAGTGCATGGCTTTCCAGAAAGACCATGCTTCCTTCCACAGTTCTTCCTGGCTACTGATAATAATTTGAAAGGAGCTGAATTCAGGTCCACAGTCGTGTTCCTCTGCCCTGCACTTCAACAGTTGTGAATCTTATGTGTTGACAGTTTGGTGATGGATTCAACTTGCTAGCTTTGGGGACCATTGCACCTCTCTTCTCAATACCTCAAAACCAGAAGGCAAAGTCATCAGTTCTCTGCCAAAGCTTCATTTCCACCATCCCCAAAGAGCAGCCCTGATTGATGAGAACATCTCAGAGGTGTTAGATTCTATCTTAACACTGTTAAGCTCCATGGGGAGCTGCAATGAGTGAGCATGAAACATGCAGAGGCTGAAGATGTAAGGACTTCAACCCCTCCTACAAAGCTCTGAGTCTGGACAGGGATGAGAGTACTTTCTCTGAGGCTGAGCTTCCACTCTACTCAAGTCTTGTGGCTTCAACGTTACAGACACAACGTGAACCTTCTGAGACGCCAACTTATTTACTCTTGGCAAAACCTGGCTTCCTCTTGCAATAGAAATGGGAGTGTGTAAGGCTTGTAAAGTTGACTCCCAAAGCATCATGCATACCTGCAAACTCTTAAAATCCAACATTTGGATGAACTGTGTGGAGATGGATCAGAAACACATGGATTAGATTTTCTTTAAACTGCACTGTGGGCCTCTGAAATTAAGGAAAAAGAGCTTGGCATGGTCCATTTGGGAGTTAGGGATCTCTGAGCACTTGAAGCATCAGCAAATGTTCCCCAGGCAGAAGATCCTTTGGCTGACTTCCCCCGACACTTATTTCTCTCCCAGTGGGACCTGTCAGGGGAAAGGAAGTAAAGACATAAAGAGGACGTGAGTGGGTAGGGAGAAGGTCCTCAGGAAGGTGGACTGTGAACATGGGGATTATAAAGACTGGACAATTTGTGAGGTTTGGGATGGAGTGCAAGTAGGTTCTTAAAATCCGTGTCTGCAGACAGGTCCTATTGGCTTCTCACTCAGCGATTCAGGCAATGCTCCTTCTGAGCTGGCCGTGGACCTTGCAAATGAGCGTACACATCATTTAATATTCACTTCCTGGAGCGGCCAGAGCATGTAGAGTGATTGGAACCGTGCGGAACATTTCCACGAAGCCTGGTAACACATAGGTCATATTGTCATGTGCTATTATTACTGGGCTGATGTTTGAAAGCATGATCTGTTATTTTCCACCTGTTTACTTTTAACACAAAGCCCTGTTGACTAAGTGAATTCTATTTTGAAGTCCTCAAATGAGACATTGCTATGGAGTCAACTTTGGACATCCAGCCAAGACCAGATCACTTATGTTCAAGGTTAATGACCATCTGCTCTAGAAAAGGCCAGAAGGATAACAAGACGTGTGGAAAATACATTGAAGACAAGCTCTGACTGTGAAGCACTTGCAGACCCACCCAAACACTGATGGCCCCTCACCAAGGCCACCATTGTATGAGTCATCCTGATTTGCAATGGTCTGTCTACATGTCAGCATCTGACACTGGGTGCTGAGTCTCATCAAAATAATTCGATTCCTGTTTATTGCTGGGTGGAGGGTAGTGTGGAGCAGTGGGCAGAGCGCAAGTTTAGGCATCACACTGGCCTAGGACTCAGTCTCAGTTCAATCTTCCAGCTTTGGGAGAATCCATGGCTCGCTGTATTCCTACCTTGCTCTTCGTGGCATGAGGTTCAAAAAGATTTCAACTCTACTGCCCTTGATCCCAGGTTGGAGGTCTGAATTTCCACACCTTCCCTGAGCCTGTGGGCTTTAAAATCAGAGTTCTCACTGTGTCTCTCCTAGCTAAATACTTGCAGCAAGAAGGCTGCTCAGGCTCTAAATGTGTCGTGAAATTGATCTTACATTGTCATTTTCCAGGGGCTTACTAGGAGAGTGGGACTGTAGGAAAAAGACACACAGCATCTGGGACCAAGGAACTGAGGTGTACAGGCTTTGAACCTGACCGTGAGAGTGAGTGGGGTCCTCACATCTGCTCTCTCTAGCTCTGCACCACCCTCTTCTACTGAGCAGGGCTCCAGAGGGGAGTGAGGTGACACATCCCCTCTAGGAGCACCCATGGCATGGGGGAGACAGAGATGTAAACACAGCATAACTGAGGTATGCACTGAGACCCTGAAGTAGCTGGATTACAGGGAAAAAACTTTTTTTTTACTTTTTTATTGAAGTATAGTTGATTTACAATGCTGTGTTAGTTTCTAGTGTACAGCAAATGATTCAGATATATATATGTGTGTATATATTCTTTTTCATGTTCTTTTCTATTATGGTTTATTACAGGATAATGAATATAGATCCCTGTGTTATACAGTAAGACCTTGATAAACAATTTTATATACAGTAGTTTGTATCTGCTAATCCCACTCCTAATTTATCCCTCGTTGCCCTTTCCCCTTTGGTAACCATAAATTTGTTTTTTATGTCTGTGAGTCTGTTTCTGTTTTGTAAATAAATTCATTTTTTGTAAATAAATTCATCTGTACCATATTTCAGATTCCACATATAAGTGATATCATATGATATTTGTCTTTCTCTGTCTCACTTACTTCACTTAGTATGATAATCTCTAAGTGCATCCATGTTGCTGCAAATGCATTATTTCATTCTTTTTTAGGGCTGAGTAGTATTCCATTGTGTATATATACCACATCTGCATCCATTCATCTGTCGATGGACATTTAGGTTCCTTCCATGTCTTGTTTATTGTAAATAATGCTTCTATCAACATTGGGGTGCATGTACCTTTTCGAATTAGAGTTTTCTCCAGATATGCCCAGGAGTGGGATTGCTGGATCATATGGTAGCTCTATTTTTAGTTTTTTAAGGAACCTCCATACTATTTTCCACAGTGGCTGCACCAATTTGCATTCCCACCAACAGCGTAGGAGGGTTCCCTTTTCTCCACACCCTCTCCAGCATTTGTTATTTGTAGACTTTTTAATAATGGCCATTCTGACCTGTGTGAGGTGATACCTCACTGCAATTTTTTTTAATTAATTTTTTTATTGGGGTATAGTTGTTTTACAATGTTGTGTTAGTTTCTACTGTACAGTGAAGTGGAGCTCCCTGTGCTATACAGCAGGTTCTCATTAGTTATCTATTTTTTATACATATTAGTGTATATATGTCAATCCCAATCTCTCAATTCATCCCACCCCCTTCTTTCCCCCCTCAGTGTCCATACATTTGTTCTCTACATCTGTGTCTCTATTTCTGCCTTGAAAACCTGTTCATCTGTACCACTTTTCTAGATTCCACATATATGTGTTAATACACGATATTTGTTTTCCTCTTTCTGACTTACTTCACTCTGTATAACAGTCTTTAGGTCCATATACAACTCTACAAATGACCCAATTTCGCTCCTTCTTATGGCTGAGTAATATTCCATTGTATATATGTACCACAGCTTCTTTATCCATTTGTCTGTCGATGGACATTTAGGTTGCTTCCATGATTCATTGTAATCTTGATTTGCATTTCTCTAATAATTAGCAATGTTGAGCATCTTTTCATGTGCCTATTGGCCACCTGTATGTCTTCTTTGGAGAAATGTCTATTTAGGTCTTCTGCCCATTTTTTGACTGGGTGGAACAACCATTTTTAAACTCACGTGTTCCTGTGCTTTCTATGTTATAGTAAACATGTAGCCTTTTGGTAATTAGAAAACAAAGGACCAAAGGTTTGGAAAAAGGACAATGGAATACACAAAATGATGAGACAAAGGAGGGAGCAGATGCATAGTATTATAATGGAGTGACAGGTTTAAGTGTTGGGGTCAGGAGAGGCTTAGGAAAAGAGGATGAGTGGAGGCACGTCCATCATCTGCAGACACACAGACACTAGGAGCACATGCCCCCGCCCAGGACAGGCCGACTGGGCCTAGAACTAGGATCAGCTCAGAGGTGCTGAAACGCCCAGGAAAAAGAGGTCGGGGCTGATCGGAGAAGCTCTGTGTGTCCATTGCCATTTTTATCCTGAAGGGAGCAATAAAAGGTAACCAAGCACGGTCCTGACCCAGAGGCCACGTTTGCATTTTAGAGTCTCTTTGGAGTGCGTGGAAACAGGGCTGGGGGCAGGAGATGATCTCATCAAAGTTTATTTTTAACCTGCTCTTAAAGACCAGCAGCAAGACATCCCGTTTTGCTAGTGGGCTGTGTCCACGAGGAGCAGTGGACACCTGCCTCTCCCAGGGTCCTCGCAGTCCCTCTTCCCACAGTGGGGAAAGGCCCAGCAGGCTTCAACAGGCCTTCAATCTTCATTACGTCAGGCATTGTCTTCAGGAGGCACAGCGCTTGGAGAGGCTGCCTGATGGAAGCACTGTGACCCCAGGGTATTTAGAAATGAAGGCTAATTGACCATAGGAAAATCAAACAGATCACTGGTGTTTGGGCTGTCTCCCAGTCACACTTCTAGCTCGACCTCAACAATGGTGATGCCAGCCGGGGGCTTGCCCATCCTTCCACCCTTGGAACTACCCACAGACGTGACAGATGCCAATTCTTTTGGAGCTCTCAAATGGCAGTGAAGTGGGATGGAGGGCACTGCCCATGTGGGGCAGAGCCTGTCCTCAAGGGCATGAGGCCCTTCACTGCCAGTCTGTCCCAGTGGAACACTCCATCCCATCATTTTGGAGATTTTCATCAGAGTAAAATTTCCACTGCTAGAAGGAATTCAAAGGCAGGGTCATGCTAGGATATTTGATAGCATTCCATTCGTGTAGAAATGGGCCATTGGCAAAGTGCTTTCTCATACACAATTTAGTAAATTTTCACTGGGTTGGGACTGGAAATTAAGAGGTGAAGACTCTGTTTCCAAGCCATTCAGGATCACTGTTGATATGTATGCGTGTATGTGTGTACATGCAGGGGGCATTAGGAGCCACCAGGCAAAGCCTAAGTTTCTAGGGGAAGTCCAAGGAGAGGTTGAGAGCACAGGTAGGATCAGCTAACTAGACCGGGACCCCAAATTACAGTCAGGGAAACTGAGGCACAGGCTTCCCAAGGCCACACAGTCAACAGAGATTCAAATCCAGGCAATTGATGCAGGCCCCCGCGAGCTCTGTTACTAGGATGTGGAACAGCTTGAGGGGTGCAAGTCCCCCAGCAGAGTTGTCAGCAGAGTTGTTAGCAGCCATTGCCTACAGAGAGGCCAGTGCAGAATCCAGGGTGAGTCCACAGCTGGGTGTAACTGCTGTTCTGCTTTAAGCCCGGGCAGAACGCGGAGACTGTCCGTCAGCTCCAAGGCTGGTGCTGTAAGCAGAGTGTGTTTCAGGGATGGGAAACACATGACTTCCTGTGACCCCTGACTTCACATGCTCAGCCCCATCTCACAACCCACAGTGCGGCTCTAACTCTTCCATCTGCCTTTCCTTTGTGAATTGTGTTGCACGCTCTTCACAGCGTGTGCCTTGACACCATCACATCCTGCTCTGCCCTCCTGAGTCTCACGGGTCCACCTGACGAAGGTGAGTCACTTCTCAGGCTCTGGCTTGATTCCTTCATTCCACCCATCTCTGTTGAGCTCTTGCTCCTCGTTGGTCACCATTCTCAGCACCAGGGATGGAGCAGTGAACAAAAAAAAAAAAAAAAAAAAAAAAAAAAAGGCCTCCTTGGAGAAGTATTGCTTAGAGTGTTGGGGTAAGAGCTGGAAAAGACACTGTGGAAACTTTGGGAGTGGGGCTGGCATACTGAGACTTCCTGTCCTCTCCAGGGCCCTAGAGCCCCTACCTGTTCACCTGTCACTCACTGAAGCAGCAGTTCTCAAATGTGTATTGCCATCTTCTAAAGGGAGATGCTGGGAGCCACACAGGCTTTCTGATTCAGTGGTGTGCGGTGGGGCCTAAGAATGTGCACTTGTAGCAGGTTCCCAAGGATGCCGATGCTGGTGGGGGCACACTTGGAGAAGCCCTGCTCTGGAGTACCATCTCATGAGAGTAATATCAGAGGGGACTGGTGGACAGAAGCAGACCCATAGGCAGGGCTGCCTTGGAAGAGGGTGAAAGAGAAAACAAAGAGAAACCCAGAAATTACTGCCACACAGGGGAATCTGGGTCAGGGGTAGCTTTCATCCTCGGAGATGCAGCCTCTGTGCAGATCCAGCTGTGTCTAAGTATTCCTAGGCAAAGGGTCAATGAGTGATATTGAATGGCATTTACATTTTGCAAGATCCCAAATGAGAAGGGACCCACAGGGTGTCCTTCATCCTGTGAAGGGCAGGGAAAGAGCAGGGAGTCCTTGTGGGCTGCATCCTCCATCATGTACAGCATTGCATGCCTGACATACATTATCTACTTAATCCTCCCAACAGCCCTGAGATTGACGCTATGATCCCCATTTTACAGAAAAGGAAAAATTGGGCTCAGAGAAGTTAAGTAACTTGCTCAAGCTCACCAAAGTAGGGAATGGGAGAGCCTGGATCAGAACTGACCCCTGTGGCCTTATGGTCATACAATACTACTCTGACACGAAAGAACTTGGTAGAAACCAGGAGCAGCCACTCTGTTTTAGAATGGATGGAACTTGAGTTCCCTAAGTCTTTTTGTAGTGGAAGAGCTGAGACAAGCTGTTATAGTCTGAAACAGGCTGGTAGTACACCTAGTGAGGTGAGAGAGTCCCAGATCACTGGGGACACCTATGAGATTTATTCTACTCTCTTCTATGAATAACGGCCACTTGTCCCCATGTGCCTGGAGCCTAAGGAACTTCTATGGACTGAATTGTGTCCCATCAAATTTATAGGTTGCAGGCCTAACCTCCAATGTCACTGTATTTGGAAATAGAGCCTTTAAGGAGGTGACTGAGGTTAAATGAGGTCATAAGGGTGGAGCCTGGATTTGTGGATTTTACAACATATAATATGATTTCAAGACCAGACAATCTTAGTGATAAGGTGAAGGCAAAACATTGTTTTTTTAAATGATAAGAAAAATATATACAATAAACATTCCAAGAAAGGTGTATAAGAAAACCATATGAAGAACACAAAAATGTTGCATGATTTGGGGAAAATTATGGACAATGAGAAAAGAGGGGCTTCCCTGGTGGCGCAGTGGTTGAGAATCTGCCTGCTAATGCAAGGGACACGGGTTCGAGCCCTGGTCTGGGAGGATCCCACATGCCGCAGAGCAACTAGGCCCATGAGCCACAACTACTGAGCCTGCGTGTCTGGAGCCTGTGCTCCGCAGCAAGAGAGGCCGCGATAGTGAGAGGCCCATGCACCGCGATGAAGAGTGGCCCCCGCCTGCCACAACTAGAGAAAGCCCTCACACAGAAATGAAGACCCAACACAGCAAAAATAAATTAATTAATTAATAAACTCCTACCCTCAACATCTTCTTTAAAAAAAAAAAGAAAAGAAAAAAAAGAAAAGAGAATCTCCCTGACATAGAGCAATTCCACTTGAGTAGCACTGGTTTAGTGACAAAAGCTTGTATTTCTTCTCTATGGTCCTAATCACTCTCCTGGAATATTACACAATAATAATATTATAAAAGTAGTTTCTTTTTGTTTTTAGAACTAACTGATAGGCAAGCACAGGAGACTACCATCTTTCATAAATTCATAAAAAGATACTTTTTTCAAATTTTATAATTAATGCAATATCATTGGCAGCATTATTTTAAACTTAATGGAACATCAAACCATGATGTGTCATAGAATTGATGACACGCTATGTTCAATAAAATATGATATATTGACAGAGGAGAAAGAAAATATCATAAACCTTAACAGTTTGAATTAAAAATAGAAATGACAGAAAATGAGATGGGGAAGGAAGGGGAAGAGCAGGGAAAGCAGAAGTCTTAATTTCTTCAATTTACCTGATGGAGACTCAAAAACGTGTCCTGTAAAATAGAGATCAAGAAATAGCTTCGAGCATATTTTTAAATCATAAAGGTAAGCTAAAAGAGCTAAAGGAGAACTAATATAATTATATATATAAATAAAGTTTTGGCTGAGTAAAATCTGATGTAAATAATTTAAATTTTCTTTTCTTTTCTTTTTTAATAGGGGGAGCCAAGAGGCACTGTTGAAAGTTGACAGGTCAAGAAATAGAGTTCTGAACATATTATTGAGAGCATGGAGGTCATGGGCAGGAAAAGCAAAATCAAAATCTTTGAAAAGTGATTGCCCTTGGAGAGTTGCATAGGGAGGGAAAGTGAAGGGAGAGTTTTCTTCCACATTTTCAGCATTGTTTGGGTTTTTACTACTAAGTGTATCACTGTTATAAAGTTAAAGTTTAGAAAAATACATTCTAGCACTGAAAAATATACCTCCAAAATTATTCATTATCTTATAAGGTCCTCAGTTAAGATGGACATGTAATTGCCTGGTATAGAGAATGTAAGTAATATAAATACATGCATCGTCTTCTATGCAGATGAGGAGATGTAGTATCTCAGTCTGTGGCCCAAACGACTATGCATTATAGCTACGTGTTGCTTGAGAGTAGAACCAGCTATTAAAAAACTCAAGTTATAGTTTTCATAGACAATTCTCAACCTAAGTGGTTTACAAACAATAATCTCTTTAAATAAATAATTCATTTCACTAAAAATTCCTGGGAAACAGCATTGCTCAACCTCAAGTTTGGAGCACTTTATGAGATTATTTGATTGATTATTTGATTATTTGATTAACTGAGTTCACCAGCTCTGAATATTTTCAAGACTAAAACTATAGTGTTTTAATAAGATATATATATGTTACGGCCTCGATCCCCCATTAAAGTCTGCATTTTCTAGTGGATTCAAACTAATTTTCTACAGAGGATTACGGAACACACAGACAGACAGACACACACCCTCCCCTAAGCAAAAGCTGAGGCCTGAGTCATTGTTGGGCATCTCAGTTTTCCCAGGAGGAGGCCAACACTTCCTCTGCTCAACTTCTTGCCAAAGCTTATGGGGTCTGCATTTAATCAGCAACTGAGAGCAGCTGCCCATCTTGTAGCTGTTGGAGAGGACAATCTGAAATTTGTTGACATGTGATAGGGATGATTTCTTGAAAGATCATTAGCTATGTCATTCTTCCCGGTACTGTGAAATCTACATCTACACCAAGACAGCTAAGCCGAGTCTCGGGCACCTGGAGTGCACAATCATTTTTACTAAATTGCTTTGTTGCATGATGCTATTTATCCAGCCTGAAAGTTTTCCCTATCTAAGAACTGATAATATTTCCCTAGGACATGATTCATTATCTCACACGGCATTCTCTTTAAAAAGACTTCCAGGCTTAACTGCTGCCTCATCTAGGTACCAAGAACTGTTGAGATTCTTGTGGGGACTTGTCCCTCCTCATCATATAACCTCCATGAACTGCAGAAAACACTGGGTCCTATTTTCACATGTAGCAAGAATTCTTAGAGAGAAAACTGTTCTTCACCCTTAGAAAGTGAAATATCATTATGGAAAGTGGTTGTTGGCCTTAGTTTTGAATTCAATTTCTACCCTCTCTTTTGACTCTCTCCCTTCTTTTTTTTAAATTTTAATTTTATTTTTTGGCCATGCAGCATGCGGGATATTAATTCCTAAACCAGAGATCAAACCCGTGCCCCCTGCAGTGGAAGCACGGAGCCCTAACCACTGGACTGCCAGGGAACTCCCCATCTTTTATTTTTATACCATTTTAGTCTATCTTATGTATTCTAAGAAACCCTAATCTTTTTGTAACAAAAAGGAATACATGAATAACGAAAATAACCCTCACACCAAATCCATAAGGTAAGTGTCTTGTTCCCATTTCACAGATAAGAAAACTGATAACTGAAGACTGAGTCAGTCAAGAAAGTACAATTGGAAACATGGCTGTCAGATTCCCAAGTCCAGTGGTCTTAGAACCCTTTCCTGTCATATATGTATACGAAAGAGCCTCTGTAATGTTCTTAGGAGCAATGCTGTTTCCCAGAGATTGCAAGGAAATTATTAATGAAGTGAAGATTATATCGTAAAGGATATTGTAAAGGATATTATATTGTAAAGGATATTTGTTTACAAGCCACCAAAGCTTAGTGACAAACCCAGTGGCTACTATGTGTGACCTACATCCTGGCCATGATAATTGGCAAGACCAGTTGTCTGCAGGTACCCCAGTCTGACCAAGCTGTGCTGCTCTTACTGGTGAGGGCCAGATGTGGAGCCCCACCCCAGCTGCCTAGGGAGGGGGGCGTGGGCTTCCTACAGACAATGTTGCACTGCTGGACCCTTCAGACCCTCAGCTGCTTCCCTCTTCCAGCTCCTCACTGCCCCTCCCTGTCCTACCCTGAACCTCTCTGTTCTTGTGTGGAGCTCCCTGAGACACTGGGCCAGGAACAGACCTGTCTGCGACAAGGGAGGAGAGAGGGGGAAGACTCAGAACAGTGCACCCTTGGCTCAGGCAAATGCACCTCCGCTTTATCCACAGAGGTGAGGATGAGCACCAGCACCAGTCACAGCTCGGCATCATGGTGTGCCAGGTGGACGTCTGCTCACAGTAAGATATCCTGCCTTTCCTCTCTGTGCCCTGTAACTACAGTCTGTGAACCCTCTTCTGTACCAGTCGGGACAGGCACTTGTCTTACTTCTCCTGGCCCTGGATTAGCCCAGCACCTGGCACATAGTAGGTGCTCAGTAAACACTGGTCTCCCTCTGGTTTTTGGTCCTGAACTTGGCCTGGCAGCTCCGGCTCCTTAGTCCTCCCGAGTGGGGCCCTTGGTCTCCTCCTCCTTTGCCTGGCTTTTGCTTGCACACAGTGGACCTGATAAAAGCTCCGACATGACTTATCAAACACCTCTCTCCTCCAGGCCTGAGACCCTCGGGGATTTTGAAAGGAAACAGGCTCCATGTGCTTCCAATCAGGCTCCGTTTAGCTCATCACGTTGCTGTTCCGTCAGAGCCGGGGGATGTGTGGACACTCTGGGCCTGGTTCGTGGCTCTGCTGAAAGATGTTTTTCTTAGAAGCAGGAAGTTACGTCCTGCCAAGAAGAAATGAAAATAAAGCCCCCAAGAGTTCACTTGGGGTTTGCTGGGAGCTGCGCTGAACTGTTGCAGTGCACTCAGCTCTGTTGGGGAGGAAGTTGGGACGAGATCTCTGTCTGGAGCTCCTAGGATGCAGGATGGGCCCTAGCTGGGCGCTGTCTAGGGCAGAGGGAAGACACACGTCCTCCCCTTCGCCCGGGGGCTCGGCGGCAGCCCCTCCTGCTCTTGGATCACCTGCTCACTCAGCATTGTTGGCTGCTCCATCCTAGTCCTCTGAATTTCCATAGAGGCCAAGGGGCATGTGGGAAGGGCCCAGGTAAACCTGGAGTCCAAATCCTGGCTCTCATCTGATGAACGTGCATCCTTGGACAAATTGCTTCCCCTGTTTGCATGGCAGGTCTGAGCTGTGAACTCAGGGGCTGCTCTTTGCTTTGCCCCATTCTTCCTTACCTCCCTCACCCTTAGCCCCCTTGCCTCCCCAGCCAAGTTCAGACAAGGCTATTTATTCAAAGACACTCACCTAGTGAGTGGAACTGAGCAAACAGACATCCCGGGAGCATGCAGTACCATTATGTCTAAAAATGTATATACTCAATTAAAAAATACTTTATTGCTAAAAAACGCTAACCATCATCTGAGACTTCAGCGAATCGTAGTCTCTTTGCTGGTGGAGCGTCTTGCCTCGGTGCTGATGGCTGCTGACTGACCAGGGCGGGGGTTGCTAAAGGCTGGCGTGGCTGAGACAATTTCTTAAAATAAGACAAGGATGAAGTTTTCCTCACTGTTTGGCTCTTCTTTCACAAACCGTTTCTCCATAGCATGAAATGCTATCTGATAGCATTTTACCCACAGTGGAACGTCTTTCAAAATTGGAGTCCATCCTTTCAAACCCTTCCAGTGCTTTATCAACTAAATTTATGTAGTAGTCTAAATCCTTTGTCGTCATTTCAACAATCTTCACAGCATCTTCACCAGAAGTAGATTCCATCCCAAAAAACCATTTTCTCTGCTCATCCATAAGAAGCAGCTCCTCAACCATTAAAGTTTTATTGTGAGATGGCAGCAATTCAGTCACATCTTCAGGCTCCACTTGTAATTCTAGTTCTCTTGCTATTTCTGCTACATATGCAGTTACATAACAGCAACGACCACTGATCATAGATCACCATAACTAATATAATAATAATGAAAAAGTTTGAGATGGTGATATAATTACCATCATGTGACACAGAGACACAGTGTGAGCAAACGCTATTGGAAAAAAGGGCGCCGATAGTCTTGCTTGACGCAGAGCTGCTGCAAACCTTCAATATGTAAAAAACACAGTATCTGCGAAGAGCCATAAAGTAAGGCACAATTAAATGATGTATGACTATTTTTGTGATTATTCTCTATTTATGACAAGTGATACCTGTTTTTCATTTATGGAATAGCAAATATAAACTTCTATTTTTAAATAAATATACCAAATACAGTACCATTTATAATTGCTCAGAAAAATGAAATACTTAGGTATGAATCTAATAAAATATGTACAGGACTTGTATGCTAAGAACTATATAGTAAAAATGTCAATTCTCCCCAAGTTGACATACAGGTTTAATGTCATTTTATCAAATTTCCGGCAAGGTTTTTTTGCAGACATAACCAAAATTATTCCATAATTTATATGAAAAGGTAAAGGATCTTGAATAGCTAAAACAAATTTTTAAAGGAATAATAAAATGGGAAGAATTAGTCTACCTGATTTTAACACTTACTATATACTTATGATAAGATTGTGTGGTATCAGCGGAGGGAGAGACACATAGATCAGTGGAATGGGATAAAAAACTAAGAAACAGATCCACAAAAATATGCCTATCTGAGTTTTGACAAAAGTGCAAAAAACATTCAGTGGAAGAAAGATAGCCTTTTCAACAAAAGTGTTGGAGCAATTGGACTTTCATATGGCCCACTCACCCCCAACCCAACTGTAAAAAAAAAAAAAAAAGAAAGAAAGAAAGAAAAAGAAAAGGAAAGGAATGAAAAAAGAACTTCAATCTAAGTATTATAACTTTATAAAAATTAACTCAAACTCAAAATACATGATGGACTTAAATGTAAAAAACAGAACAAAAAAACACCCAAGAAAACCTCCAGGAGCTAGGGTTAGACAGAGTTCTTAGACTTAGCACCAAAAGCACAATTTATAAGTCAAAAAATTGATAAATTAGACTTTACAAATACAAAAACTTTTATTCCACAAAAGACCCTTTTAAGAGGATGAAAAGATAAGCTACAGCCTGGGACGAAATTTTTGCAAACCACATATCCAACAAAGGACTAGTATCTAGAATATATAAAGTACTCTCAAAACTTAACAGTAAAAAGTCAAGGAAGAAGAAGAGAGGAGGAGGAGGGGGAAAGGGAGAATTGGACTCCATGTCTCTCATTATCCAAAAGGTTCCCAGATGTAATCACATGACAGTGGAGTTCCAAGAGCAGTGAGAGGGGGAACCCTAGTGGGCAAGCAAGTTTCTTCTTGCGTCACATGGGCTACTTATCCCACTGGCCAAAGCAAGTCACAAGTCTAGCTCAAGGGGGTGAAGAAAGACTCAACACTAGATGGGAGGAGCTGGAATCTCTGGGGCCACTTGGTAATCTTCCATAGGAACTGAGCTTAATAAAAATAGCTGCAACCCAACAGCTCACTTGACTGCGTCTCTCTTGGGTTTCTGGACTCCTCTGCCCCTCACTTGCTACTGGCATCTCTTCTTGCCTCTCAGTATTTATTAATTTTAACTTGACCCAAGGTCTCAGCTCTCTCCAACTTCTCATGCTCCTTTTTGTATTAGCGGGCTTCTCTCTTTGCTAGGTTTCCTGCCCTCCCTAGGCACTGGCCAGGCTGCAAACCCTCACCTGCACAGGGGACCTTTCTCCAGGCTGCTTCTCCTGCTGTCCTCACTTTGCGTCAGAGCTCAGAAGAAAGGTTGACAGCCAGGGCATTCCACTCCCTGCATTCCACCTGGCTGGACCCATTTTCTGCTAGATCTCTGTGCCAGGGAAGTATATGCAATCATTGAAAACCCACTCCCGTCCATGCTGAGAATCTGGATGCTGGGAATCAGCACTATAAATTCCCAAAACATACAAACAGCATGGAAGGCCTAGAACACTGCCATCATATTTCCATATGCTCTCCCAGGTGCCTGAGCATCCCTGCCATTGTCACCACCAAGGGAAAGGACAGTCACCTGTTTTCCTGTGCACTTCTGTACATGTGCCTCTGCTTCTTGGAAAACCCCTTAGGGTGTACTAACTCCACAGTGGAGAGGTGATGGCGGAATTCCTCCCTTTCCAAGGCGTCCTAATGCTTTTGAGATCCTGGCTTCAAACAACACCAACTCACCAGCAATACCCTCAGTCGGGTTGTAGGACCTCCCGAGGGCTGTCACTTGATTGCTGACATGCCTGATGGCCCAGAAAGCTGCTCTTTCTGTAACTTATTTGGAGAGATGAGGAAGAAGTTTAGCCAAAGTCCTATTGACAGCAACTTAAGAAACTGTGGGATGAATGATCCCGGATGCACCCTGATTCTGTTAGCAGGTACCAAAATGTGATCTGCAGACAAACAGAGCCTTGTTAGAACTCAGACCTCTGCCAGAGAGCATTCTGCAGCCAGCTGGGGCCTGAGGACTGCTCAGCTGATACGAACCAGATTGCCCTGGGAATCTGAAGCATGGTGCAGGGCTTGCCAGCACTGGGACCACACCCCTAAACCTAAATAAACTGTGATTTACAGAAGTGCCTGGTCAAGGAGCTTCACCCTTTGGGCTTCCCACATGAGGGTGAGCTTCCTGACCCAGCATCAAGCAGTTGGCGAATACGAAAATGTTTTGTTAACACGAGGAGGGAGAATGATGAAAAGCAGATGAAGGCAGGAGTTGCTGATGGGGCTCCTCCTGGGGAGCATTCCACTTGGGCAGAGGGGCCCGCCAGGCTGGGGAGGTCTCTGTGTCTCCAGCACCAGCTCCAGTTTGGCCAGATGCAAGGGGAATGTTCCCATGTCAGGGGAACATGCCAAGTGCAGGACGGAGAGTTCCGATGCTGGAGCATGCTGCACACACCCCCAGACATCCCCAACTGCAGATTTCACATCAGTTAGTGTGGGTGACCGCCAGCTCCTCCCTGGAACCATCTGTGGTCACAGATGGGCTCAGCCCCACCTACTGGATGGAAGACTCTTACATTCACAGATGTGGAATAAAGACAGCTGGCCACCACCTGACACCTCATTCTTCTCCTGACGAGCTCTCATTCACTCCTCAGCGCACTGCCCAGAGGACATCCCGCCCCCCGGGAAGCCTTCCTTCCAATCAATCCAGGCATTATCACTCTACACACATTACATAGCATCAGCAAGGGTGATTGAGGTGTTTCCTCTCTGACCAGGGGCTCCTTGCAGGTGAGTCAGTGTTGATTCTCTGTGTTCCCCAAACCTAATTCTGGTTTTGGCACAAAGTAGCTGCTAAATAAGCATGCATTCAATGCATAAATAAATATTTTTGCCATGGTTTCCTTTTCTTAACATCTTTATTGGAGTATAATTGCTTTACAATGGTGTGTTAGTTTCTGCTTTATAACAAAGTGAATCAGTTATACACATACATATGTTCCCATATCTCTTCCCTCTTGCGTCTCCCTCCCTCCCACCCTCCCTATTCCACCCCTCTAGGTGGTCACAAAGCACCGAGCTGATCTCCGTGTGCTATGCAGCTACTTCCCACTAGCTATCTATTTTACGTTTGGTAGTGTATATATGTCCATGCCACTCTCTCACTTTGTCACAGCTTACCCTTCCCCCTCCCCATATCCTCAAGTCCATTCTTTAGTAGGTTTGTGTCTTTATTCCCGTCTTACCCCTAGGTTCTTCATGACCTTTTTTTTTTTTCTTAGATTCCATATATATGTGTTAGCATACTGTATTTGTTTTTCTCTTTCTGACTTACTTCACTCTGTATGACAGATTCTAGGTCCATCCACCTCACTACAAATAACTCAGTTTCGTTTCTTTTTATGGCTGAGTAATATTCCATTGTATACATGTGCCACATTTTCTTTATCCATTGATCTGTGGATGGATACTAAGTTTGCTTCCATGTCCTGGCTATTGTAAATAGAGCTGCAATGAACATTTTGGTACATGACTCTTTTTGAATTATGGTTTTCTCAGGGTATATGCCCATTAGTGGAATTGCTGGGTCCTATGGTAGTTCTATTTTCGTTTTTTAAGGAACCTCCATACTGTTCTCCATAGTGGCTGTATCAATTTACATTCCCGGCAACAGTGCAAGAGTGTTCCCTTTTCTCCACACCCTCTCCAGCATTTATTGTTGAAGATTTTTTGATGATGGCCATTCTGACTGGTGTGAGATGATATCTCATTGTAGTTTTGATTTGCATTTCTCTAATGATTAATGATGTTGAGCATTCTTTCATGTGTTTGTTGGCAATCTGTATATCTTCTTTGGAGAAATGTCTATTTAGATCTTCTGCCCATTTTTGGATTGGGTTGTTTGTTTTTTTGTTATTGAGCTGCATGAGCTGCTTGTAAATTTTGGAGATTAATCCTTTGTCAGTTGCTTCATTTGCAAATATTTTCTCCCATTCTGAGGGCTGTCTTTTGGTCTTGTTTATGGTTTCCTTTGCTGTGCAAAAGCTTTGAAGTTTCATTAGGTCCCATTTGTTTATTTTTGTCTTTATTTCCATTTCTCTAGGAGGTGGGTCAAAAAGGATCTTGCTGTGATTGATGTCATAGAGTGTTCTGCCTATGTTTTCCTCTAAGAGTTTGATAGTGTCTGGCCTTACATTTAGGTCTTTAATCCATTTTGAGTCTATGTTTGTGTATGGTGTTAGAGGTGTTCTAATTTCATACTTTTACATGTACCTGTCCAGTTTTCCCAGCACCACTTATTGAAGAGACTGTCCTTTCTCCACTGTACATTCCTGCCTCCTTTATCAAAGATAAGGTGACCATATGTCCGTGGGTTTATCTCTGGGCTTTCTATCCTGTTCCATTGATCTATCTTTCTGTTTTTGTGCCAGTACCATACTGTCTTGATTACTGTAGCTTTGTAGTATAGTCTGAAGTCAGGGAGCCTGATTCCTCCAGCTCCATTTTTTGTTCTCAAGATTGCTTGGCTATTCGGGGTCTTTCATGTTTCCATACAAGTTGTGAAATTTTTTGTTCTAGTTCTGTGAAAAATGCCAGTGGTAGTTTGATAGGGATTGCATTGAATCTGTAGATTGCTTTGAGTAGTAGAGTCATTTTCACAATGTTGATTCTTCCAATCCAAGAACATGGTATATCTCTCCATCTATTTGTATCATTTTTAATTTCTTTCATCAGTGTCTTATAATTTTCTGCATACAGGCCTTTTGTCTCCATAGGGAGGTTTATTGCTAGATATTTTATTCTTTTTGTTGCAGTGGTACATGGGAGTGTTTTCTTAATTTCACTTTCAGATTTTTCATCACTAGTGTATAAGAATGACAGAGATTTCTGTGCATTAATTTTGTATCCTGCTACTTTACCAAATTCATTGATTAGATCTAGTAGTTTTCTGGTAGCATCTTTAGGATTCTCTATGTATAGTATCATGTCATCTGCAAACAGTGACAGCTTTACTTCTCCTTTTCCGATTTGGATTCCTTTTATTTCCTTTTCTTCTCTGATTGCTGTGGCTAAAAATTCCAAAAATATGTTGAATAAGATTGGTGAGAGTGGACAACCTTGTCTTGTTCCTGATCTTAGTGGAAATGGTTTCAGTTTTTCACCATTGAGGATGATATTGGCTGTGGGCTTGTCATATATGGCCTTTATTATGTTGAGGAAAGTTCCCTGTATGCCTACTTTCTGGAGGGTTTTTATCATAATTGGTGTTGAATTTTGTCGAAAGCTTTCTCTGCATCTATTGAGATGATCATATGGTTTTTCTCTTTCAATTTGTTAATATGGTATATCATGTTGATTGATTTGCGTATATTGAAGAATCCTTGCATTCCTGGAATAAACCCCACTTGATCATGGTGTATGATTCTTTTAATGTGCTGTTGGATTCTGTTTGCTAGTATTTTGTTGAGGATTTTTGCATCCATGTTCATCAGTGATATTAGCCTGTAGTTTTCTTTCTTTGTGACATCTTTGTCTGGTTTTGGTGTCAGGGTGATTGTGGCCTCGTAGATTGAGTTTGGGAGTGTTCCTCCCTCTGCTATATTTTGGGAGAGTTTGAGAAGGATAGGTGTTAGCTCTTCTCTAAATGTTTGATAGAATTCACCTGTGAAGTCATCTGGTCCTGGGCTTTTGTTTGTTGGAAGATTTTTAATCACATTTTGAATTTCACTGCTTGTGGCTGGTCTGTTCATATTTTCTATTTCTTCCTGGTTCACTCTCGGTAGGTTGTGCATTTCTAAGAATTTGTCCATTTCTTCCAGGTTGTCCATTTTATTGGCATAGAGTCGCTTGTAGTAATCTCTCATGATCCTTTGTATTTCTGCAGTGTTAGTTGTTACTTCTCCTTTTTCATTTCTAATTCTATTGATTTGAGTCTTTTCCCTTTTTTTCTTGATGAGTCTGGCTAATGGTTTATCAATTTTGTTTATCTTCTCAAAGAACCAGCTTTTAGGTTTATTGATCTTTGCTATTGTTTCCTTCATTTCTTTTTCATTTATTTCTGATCTGATCTTTATGATTTCTTTCCTTCTGCTAACTTTGGGGGTTTTTTGTTCTTCTTTCTCTAATTGTTTTAGGTGCAAGATTAGGTTGTTTATTTGAGATGTTTCCTGTTTCTTAAGGTAGGATTGTATCGCTATAAACTTCCCTCTTAGAACTGCTTTTGCTGCATCCCATAGGTTTTGGGTCATTGTGTCTCCATTGTCATTTGTTACTAGGTATTTTTTGATTTCTTCAGTGATCACTTCATTATTACATAGTGTATTGTTTCGCCTCCATGTGTTTGTATTTTTTACAGATCTTTTCCTGTAATTGATATCTAGTCTCATAGCGTTGTGGTTGGAAAAGATACTTGATACAATTTCAATTTTCTTAAATGTACCAAGGCTTGATTTGTGACCCAAGATATGATCTATCCTGGAGAATGTTTCATGAGCACTTGAGAAAAATGTGTATTCTGTTGTTTTTGGATGGAATGTCCTATAAATATCAGTTAAGTCCATCTTGTTTAATGTATCATTTAAAGCTTGTATTTCCTTATTTATTTTCATTTTGGATGATCTGTCCATTGGTGAAAGTGGGGTGTTAAAGTCCCCTACTATGATTAGGTTACTGTCGATTTCCCCTTTTATGGCTGTTAGTATTTGCCTTATGTATTAAGGTGCTCCTATGTTGGGTGCATAAATATTTACAATTGTTATAACTTCTTCTTGGATTCATCCCTCGATCATTATGTAGTGTCCTTCTTTGTCTATAGTAATAGTCTTTATTTTAACGTTGATTTTTTCTGATATGAGAATTGCTACTACAGCTTTCTTCTGATTTCCATTTGCATGGAATATCTTTTTCCATCCCCTCATTTTCAGTCTGTATGTGTCCTTAGGTCTGAAGTGGGTCTCTTGTAGACAGCATATATATATACGGGTCTTGTTTTTGTATCCCATCAGCCAGTCTGTGTCTTTTGGTGGGAGCATTTAATCCATTTCCATTTAAGGTAATTATTGATATGTATGTTCCTATTCCCATTTTCTTAATTGTTTTGGGTTTGTTATTGGAGGTCTTTTCCTTCTCTTGTGTTTCTTGCCTAGAGAAGTACCTTTAGCATTTGTTGTAAAGCTGGTTTGGTGGTGCTGAGCTCTCTCAGCTTTTGCTTGTCTGTAAAGGTTTTAATTTCTCCATCAAATCTGAATGAGATCCTTGCTGGGTAGAGTAATCTTGGTTGTAGGTTTTTCTCCTTCATCACTTCAAATATGTCCTGCCACTCCCTTCTGGCTTCCAGAGTTTCTGCTGAAAGATCAGCTGTTAACCTTATGGGGATTCCCTTGTGTGTTATTTGTTGTTTTTCCCTTGCTGCTTTTAATATGTTTTCTTTGTATATAATTTTTGATAGATTGATTAATATGTGTTTTGGTGTGTTTCTCCTTGGATTTATCCTGTATGGGACTCTCTGTGCTTCCTGGACTTGATTAACTATTTCCTTTCTCATATTAGGGAAGTTTTCAACTATAATCTCTTCAAATATTTTCTCAGTCCCTTACTTTTTCTCTTCTTCTTCTGGGACCCCTATAATTCGAATGTTGGTGCGTTTAATCTTGTCCCAGAGGTCTCTGAGACTGTCCTCAGTTCTTTTCATTCTTTTTTCTTTATTCTGCTCTGCAGTAGTTATTTCCACTATTTCATCTTCCAGGTCACTTATCCGTTCTTCTGCCTCAGTTATTCTGCTATTGATCCCTTCTAGAGTATTTTTAATTTCATTTATTGTGTTGTTCATCATTGCTTGTTTCTTCTTTAGTTCTTCTAGGTCCTTGTTAAATATTTCTTGCATTTTCTCTATTCTATTTCCAAGATTTTGGATCATCTTTACTATCATTATTCTGAATTCTTTTTCAGGTAGACTGCCTATTTCCTCTTCATTTATTAGTTCTGGTGGGTTTTTACCTTGCTCCTTCAACTGCTGTGTGATTTTCTGTCTTTTCATTTTGCTTATCTTACTGTGTTTGGTGTCTCCTTTTTGCAGGCTGCAGGTTCATAGTTCCCGTTGTTTTTGGTGTCAGTCCCCAGTGGCTAAGTTTGGTTCAGTGGGTTGTGTAGGCTTCCTAGTGGAGGGGACTAGTGCCTGTGTTCTGGTGGATGAGGCTGGATCTTGTCTTTCTGGTGGGCAGGTCCACATCTGGTGGTGTGTTTTGGGGTATCTGTGGCCTTATTATGATTTTAGGCAGCCTCTCTGCTAATTGATGGGGCTGTGTTCCTGTCTTGCTAGTTGTTTGGCATAGGGTGTCCCGCACTGTAGCTTGCTGGTCGTTGAGTGAAGCTAGGTCTTGGTGTTGAGATGGAGATCTCTGGGAGATTTTCGCCATTTGATATTATGTGGAGCTGGGAGGTCTCTTGTGGACCAGTGTCCTGAAGTTGGCTCTCCCACCTCAGTGGCACAGCCCTGACGCCTGGCTGGAGCACAAAGAGACTGTCTTCCACACAGCTCAGAATAAAAGGGAGAAAAAATAGAAAGAAAGAAAGAAAGAGGATAAAATAAAATAAAGTAAGATAAAATAAAATAAAGTTATCAAAATAGAAAATAATTATTAAGAAAAAAATGTTTTAAAGTAACAAAACAAAACAAAACGGATGGACAGAACCCTAGGACAAATGGTGAAAGCAAAGCTATACAGACAAAATCTCACACAGAAGCATACACATACACACTCACAAAAATAGGAAAAGGGGAAAAATAATTTATCTTGGTCCCAAAGTCCACCTCCTCAATTTGGGATGATTCGTTGTCTATTCAGGTATTCCACAAATGCAGGGTACGTCAAGTTGATTGTGGAGATTTAATTCGATGCTCCTGAGGCTGCTGGGAGAGATTTCCCTTTCTCTTCTTTTTTCGCACAGCTCCCGGGTCTCAGCTTTGGATGTGGCCCCGCCTCTGCATGTAGATCGCCGGAGGGCATCTGTTCTTCACTCAGACAGGACGGGGTCAAAGGAGCCGCCGATTCGGGGGCTCTGGCTCACTCAGGCCGGGGGGAGGGAGGGGTACGGATGCGGGGCGAGCCTGCGGCGGCAGAGGCCAGAGGGTCGTTGCACCAGCCTGAGGCGCACCGTGCGCTCTCCCAGGGAAGTTGTCCCTGGATCCCGGGACCCTGGCAGTGGTGGGTTGCACAGGCTCCCGGGAGGGGAGGTGGGGATAGTGACCTGTGCTCGCACACAGGCTTCTTGGTGGCGGCAGCAGCAGCCTTAGCGTCTCATGCCCGTCTCTGGGGTCCCCGCTGATAGCCGCGGCTCACGCCCATCTCTGGAGCTCCTTTTGGCGGCACTCTTAATCCCCTCTCCTCGCGCACCAGGAAACAAAGAGGGAAGAAAAAGTCTCTTGCCTCTTCGGCAGCTCCAGACTTTTTCCCGGACTCCCTCCCAGCTAGCCGTGGTGCACTAACCCCTTCAGGCTGTGTTCACGCCGCCAGCCCCAATCCTCCCCCCTTGATCACCGAAGCCCGAGCCTCAGCTCCCAGCCCTGCCCATCCCGGCGGCCGAGCAGACAAGCCTCTTGGGCTGGTGAGTGCCGGTCGGCACCGATCCTCTGTGCGGGAATCTCTCCGCTTTGCCCTCCGCACCCCTGTGGCTGCGCTCTCCTCTGCGACTCCGAAGCTCCCCCTCCTCCATCACTCGCAGTCTCCGTCCTCGAAGGGGCTTCCTAGCGTGTGGAAACCTTTCCTCCTTCACGGCTCCCTCCCAGAGGTGCAGGTTCCGTCCCTATCCTTTTGTCTCTGTTTATTCTTTTTTCTTTTGCCCTACCCAGGTACGTGGGGGAGTTTCTTGCCTTTTGGGAGGTCTGAGGTCTTCTGCCAGCGTTCAGTAGGTGTTCTGTAGGAGTTGTTCCACGTGTAGATGTATTTCTGACGTATCTGTGGGGAGGAAGGTGATCTCCGCGTCCTACTCCTCCGCCATCTTCTCCTGTCAGTCATCTGCCATGGTTTCCTTGACTTCAAAATAATGGAGGCAATTCATAAGCTTGGTGTACAAAATGAAGTCTTACTGCTTCTAATATTTACATGTTAAAATTGCTTGTGTTTGTCCTCCTCTCCCCCGTCCCAAGAAACTTCCTTCCTCCTGGGATCAGGTTATTCGTCCTAAGAACCCAGGGAGGCTGGCCCAGCCTGCAATCTGCTGTAATACTCTCTTCTGAAGTATACCTTCCCCCAGTCTGCTGTAATACTCTCTTCTGAGCATTGCTCTTGCTCAGATTTCGGAGATCCTTGTCAGATGCAGAAACTTATGTCTGGTGATCTGGGTGCACGGAGCACTAGGTTAGGGCAGGAGGCAGGGAGGGTTTCTCTCATATTCTCAGCATTAGTGGATCCAGGTTCAGTGGACCTGGACTCCTCATGTTGAGTTACTCAAGTAGGTCGCTGCTTTGACTTACCTACACACAGGTGCACATGACACCCACAATCACACGCACACCCACACATGTTCCCAAGATATGCCCAAGTGGACCTGACAGGAAGGATGTCCAGCCTCAGCCATGTCCTCTCATGGCCACCTAGGGACTATGTTGGGCCAGGGTGACCAGTCCCACCCTCTCTGCCCTCACAGTTCATCCCCTGTTAGGGACTCTTTGTCTTTTCCTATCAGCTCAACCAGTAGGGTCCCCCTCAATCCACTCTCTAATATTAAACCTCAAAAAGGGAGACCTAGGATCTTTTCTTCTTCCAGAAACCATGAATAATATTGAGAAGAATGACCTTCTCAATGCAAACCAATAAACATAAGCAGAAGGCACTTAACTCACTACCAACCAGTAACCAAGAACAAAGAGTGTTGGCCCTGAGATAATGCAGTGTCTCTGCTAATAACCAGCAGTGAACCTCACTAAAATAATCTAAAGTTCAGCCTCACTGGACAACCGCCACCCATACACTCATAACACATAATACAGATTCATGAGGATGATGGAATATTCACACAAGAGACAGAGTCTGTGAGCTCTGCATCAGAAAATTCATCACTGTACTCTTGTTGTTGACCATTGACTAAAAGAGGAGAAGTACCAAATGCACAAGTCTCCATTTGCTGCACTACTTGTTTCTGTTTGGTTCTGACACAGGTCTTAGCAGGACTGCTATGGACTGAATTGTGTCCCCCCAAATCCATATGTTGTAGCCCAAACTTCCAAACTGACTGTGTTTAGAGACAGGATCTTTAAGGAGGTCATAAGAATGGGGCCCTAATCCATTACAACTGATGTTTGTACAAGAAAAGGAAGAGACATCAGAGCTCTGTGTCTGAGCTCCATAAAAAGAAAAAAAATGTAGTAGCAAATGTGGATATTTGAAAGAGAAGTTAAGCTATATGGAAGGGCATTGAAAATCTCCATCATTCTTCTAATGCAAGCTCCAGAAGTAAGGAGTAGAGGGAAAGGAAAAGGGGCAATGTTTGGAGTGATAACAGATAAGAATTTTCAAGAGTTAACAAAGGATGGGAACTTCACGTTGAAAGTACATACTAAAATAAATGGAAATAAATCTATATCTTAATATACATTGTAACAAAAAAACAAAACATCAAAGATAAAGGTGAAATCTTAAAGTCTGCAAAGAGATTGTCTACAAAGGCAGCATGCCCAGATTGACGGCTGACTTCCAATCATCCACAATAGAGGCAAGAAGATAATACAGCATTATCTTCAAAGAAACTGTCAGCCTAGAATTCTGTGCCCTGTTAACTCTCATTACAGAATATTTGAAATAAAGGCATTTCTGACATATGAGATTAAGATAGTTTATCCCTTACGTACCCTCACTGAAAGAACTACTAAAGGATGAGTTCAACAAGGAGGAAAATAAATCCAGAGAAGAATGGGCTACAAAAAGAAATGATAATCAAAATAATGGGCAAACTGTTGATAGATACCATTCACTCTTGATAGAAAAAGTAAATACGGAACTAAAACTATGGAAGGTGATGGGGCAGGGGTGTTTGGAGGGCACTGGAGGCATGCTAAAACAGTATCTTGTTTGGGATGAAAATAAAGATACTGAATAATTTTAGACATTTTTAGAAAAACATAAGTGTGATTTTGTAAGGTAAAATTTCTAGAGGACACTCCCGCAACAGTAATAGAATCTCTAATTTCCAAAGCAGCTAAGTGGGTAATAGGAAGAAAGAAAGCACTACTAATCCAACAAAAAGCAGGAAAGGGGAAAAAAAGGTAGCAAAAATAAGCATAATAAATGGAACATAACATTAAATGACAAAAAGAAGTAAAAAATAGTAATAGTAATGAATGTAAATGAATTAAACTCTTCAACTAGAAAACACAGATAATTAAATTGGATTTTTAAAAATTATAGCATAATTTAACCCTGTCCTGTCTGAGCAAAGAACAGACGCCCTCCAGCGACCTACACACAGAGACGGGGCCAAATCCAAAGCTGAGACCCAGCAGCTGTGAGAACAAAGAAGAGAAAGGGAAACCTCTCCCAGCAGCCTCAGAAGCAGCAGATTAAAGCTCCACAATCAACTTGATGTACCCTGCATCTGTGGAATACATGAATAGACAACAAATCATCCCAAATTGAGGAGCCAGGAGTCAGTGCTGTGCCTCTGAAGTGGGAGAGCCAACTTCAGGACACTGGTCCACAAGAGACCTCCCAGCTCCACATAATATCAAACGGCGAAAATCTTCCAGAGATCTCCATCTCAACACCAGCACCCAGCTTCACTCAACGACCAGCAAGCTACAAGGCTGGACACCCTATGCCAAACAACTAGCAAGACAGGAACACAACGCCACCCATTAGCAGAGAGGCTGCCTAAAATCATAAAAAGTCCGCAGACACCCCAAAACACACCACCAGACGTGGACCTGCGCACCAGAAAGACAAGATCCAGCCTCATCCACCAGAACACAGGCACTAGTCTCCTCCAACAGGAAGCCTACACAACCCACTAAACCAAGCTTAGCCACTGGGGACAGACACCAAAAACAACGGTAACTACAAACCTGCAGCCTGCAAAAAGGAGACCCCAAACACAGTAACATAAGCAAAATGAGAAGACAGAAAAACACACAGCAGGAGAAGGAGCAAGATAAAAACCCACCAGACCTAACAAATGAAGAGGTAATAGGCAGTCTACCTGAAAAAGAATTCAGAATAATCATGGTAAAGATGATCCAAGATTCTATTTCCAAGATCCAAAATCTTGGAAATAGAATAGACAAAATGCAAGAAACAGTTAACAAGGACCTAGAAGAACTAAAGATGAATCAAGCATCGATTAAAAACACAATAAATGAAATAAAAAATACTCTAGATGGGATCAATAGCAGAATAACTGAGGCAGAAGAACGGATAAGTGAGGTGGAAGATAAAATAGTGGAAATAACTGCTGCAGAGCAAAATAAAGAAAAAAGAATGAAATGAACAGAGGACAGTCTCAGAGACCTCTGGGACAACATTAAATGCACCAACATTCGAATTATAGGGGTTCCAGAAGAAGAAGACAAAAGAAAGAGACTGAGAAAATATTTGAAGAGATTATAGTTGAAAACTTCCCTAATATGGGAAAGGAAATAGTTAATCAAGTCCAGGAGGCACAGAGAGTCCCATACAGAATAAATCCAAGGAGAAATATGCCAAGACACATATTAATCAAACTGTCAAAAATTAAACACAAAGAAATCATATTAAAAGCAGCAAGGGAAAAACAACAAATAACACACAAGGGAATCCCCATCAGGATAACAGCTGATCTCTCAGCAGAAACTCTACAAGCCAGAAGGGAGTGGCAGGACATAATTAAAGTGATGAAGGAGAAAAACCTGCAACCAAGATTACTCTACCAGCAAGGATCTCATTCAGATTTGATGGAGAAATTAAAACCTTTACAGACAAGCAAAAGCTGAGAGAGTTCAGCACCACCAAACCAGCTTTACAACAAATGCTAAAGGAACTTCTCTAGGCAAGAAACACAACAGAAGGAAAAGACCTAAAATAACGAACCCAAAACAATTAAGAAAATGGAAATAGGAACATACATATCAATAATTACCTTAAATGTAAATGGACTAAATGCTCCCACCAAAAGACACAGATTGGCTGAATGGATACAAAAACAAGACCCATATATATGCTGTCTACAAGAGACCCACTTCAGACCTAGAGACACATACAGACTGAAAGTAAGGGGATGGAAAAAGATATTCCATGCAAATGGAAACCAGAAGAAAGCTGGAATAGCAATTCTCATATCAGACAAAATAGACTTTAAAATAAAGACTACTAGAAGAGACAAAGAAGGACACTACATAATGATCAAGGGATCGATCCAAGAAGAAGATATAACAATTGTAAATATTTATGCACCCAACATAGGAGCACCTCAATGCATGAGGCAAATACTAACAGCCATAAAAGGAGAAATCAACAGTAACACAATCATAGTAGGGGACTTTAACACCCCACTTTCACCAATGGACAGATCATCCAAAATGAAAATAAATAAGGAAATACAAGCTTTAAATGATACATTAAACAAGATGGACTTAATTGATATTTATAGGACATTCCATACAAAAACAACAGAATACACATTTTTCTCAAGTGCTCATGAAACATTCTCTAGGATAGATCATATCTTGGGTCACAAATCAAGCCTTGGTAAATTTAAGAAAATTGAAATTGTATCAAGTATCTTTTCCGACCACAGTGCTATGAGACTAGATATCAATTACAGGAAAAGAACTGTAAAAAATAGAAACACATGGAGGCTAAACAATACACTACTTAATAACGAAGTGATCACTGAAGAAATCAAAGAGGAAATTAAAAAATACCTAGAAACAAAGGACAGTGGAGACACGACGACCCAAAACCTATGGGATGCAGCAAACGCAGTTCTAAGAGGGAAGTTTATAGCACTACAATCCCACCTTAAGAAACAGGAAACATCTCGAATAAACAACCTAACCTTGCACCTAAAGCAGTTAGAGAAAGAAGAACAAAAACATCCCAAAGTTAGCAGAAGGAAAATAATCATAAAAATCAGATCAGAAATAAATGAAAAAGAAATGAAGGAAACGATAGCAAAGATCAATAAACCTAAAAGCTGGTTCTTTGAGAAGATAAACAAAATTGATAAACCATTAGCCAGACTCATCAAGAAAAAAAGGGAGAAGACTCAAATCAATAGAATTAGAAATGAAAAAGGAGAAGTAACAACTGACACTGCAGAAATACAAAAGATCATGAGAGATTATTACAAGCAACTCTATGCCAATAAAATGGACAACCTGGAAGAAATGGACAAATTCTTAGAAATGCACAACCTGCCAAGACTGAATCAGGAAGAAACAGAAAATATGAACAGACCAATCACAAGCAGTGAAATTGAAACTGTGATAAAAAATCTTCCAACATACAAAAGCCCAGGACCAGATGGCTTTACAGGCCAATTCTATCAAGCATTTAGAGAAGAGCTAACACCTATCCTTCTCAAACTCTCCCAAAATATAGCAGAGGGAGGAACACTCCCAAACTCAATCTACGAGGCCACCATCACCTTGATACCAAAACCAGACAAGGATGTCACAAAGAAAGAAAACTACAGGCCAATATCAGTGATGAACATAGATGCAAAAATCCTCAACAAAATACTAGCAAACAGAATCCAACAGCACATTAAAAGGATCATACACCATGATCAAGTGGGGTTTATTCCAGGAATGCAAGGATTCTTCAATATACGCAAATCAATCAATGCGATACACCATATTAACAAATTGAAGGAGAAAAACCATATGATCATCTCAATAGATGCAGAGAAAGCTTTCGACAAAATTCAACACCCATTTATGATAAAAACCCTCCAGTAAGTAGGCATAGAGGGAACTTTCCTCAACATAATAAAGGCCATATATGACAAACCCACAGCCAACATCGTCCTCAATGGTGAAAAACTAAAACCATTTCCACTAAGATCAGGAACAAGACAAGGTTGTCCACTCTCACCACTCTTATTCAACATAGTTTTGGAAGTTTTAGCCATAGCAATCAGAGAAGAAAAAGAAATAAAAGGAATCCAAATCGGAAAAGAAGAAGTAAAGCTGTCACTGTTCGCAGATGACATGATACTATACATAGAGAATCCTAAAGATGCTACCAGAAAACTACTAGAGCTAATCAATGAATTTGGTAAAGTTGCAGGATACAAAATTAATGCACAGAAATCTCTGGCATTCCTATATACTAATGATGAAAAATCTGAAAGTGAAATCAAGGAAACACTCCCATTTACCATTGCAACAAAAAGAATAAAATATCTAGGAATAAACCTACCTAAGGAGACAAAAGACCTGTATGCAGAAAATAATAAGACACTGATGAAAGAAATGAAAGATGATACAAATAGATGGAGAGATGTACCATGTTCTTGGATTGGAAGAATCAACATTGTGAAAATGACTCTACTACCCAAAGCAATCTACAGATTCAATGCAATCCCTATCAAACTACCACTGGCATTTTTCACAGAACTAGAACAAAAAATTTCACAACTTGTATGGAAACACAAAAGACCCCGAATAGCCAAAGCAATCTTGAGAACGAAAAATGGAGCTGGAGGAATCAGGCTCCCTGACTTCAGACTATACTACAAAGCTACAGTAATCAAGACAGTATGGTACTGGCACAAAAACAGAAAGATAGATCAATGGAACAGGATAGAAAGCCCAGAGATAAACCCACGGACATATGGTCACCTTATCTTTGATAAAGGAGGCAGGAATGTACACTGCAGAAAGGACAGCCTCTTCAGTAAGTGGTGCTGGGAAAACTGGATAGGGACATGTAAAAGTATGAGATTAGATCACTCCCTAACACCATACACAAAAATAAGCTCAAAATGGATTAAAGACCTAAATGTAAGGCCAGAAACTATCAAACTCTTAGAGGAAAACATAGGCAGAACACTCTATGACATAAATCACAGCAAGATCCTTTTTGACCCACCTCCTAGAGAAATGGAAATAAAGACAAAAATAAACAAATGGGACCTAATGAAACTTCAAAGCTTTTGCACAGCAAAGGAAACCATAAACAAGACCAAAAGACAACCCTCAGAATGGGAGAAAATATTTGCAAATGAAGCAACTGACAAAGGATTAATCTCCAAAATTTATAAGCAGCTCATGCAGCTCAATAACAAAAAAACAAACAACCCAATCCAAAAATGGGCAGAAGACCTAAATAGACATTTATCCACAGAAGATATACAGACTGCCAACAAACACATGAAAGGATGCTCAACATCTTTACTCATTAGAGAAATGCAAATCAAAACTACAATGAGATATCATCTCACACCAGTCAGAATGGCCATCATCAAAAAATCTAGAAACAATAAATGCTGGAGAGGGTGTGGAAAAAAGGGAACACTCTTGCACTGCTGGTGGGAATGTGAATTGGTACAGCCACTATGGAGAACGGTGTGGAGGTTCCTTAAAAAACTACAAATAGAACTACCATACGACCCAGCAATCCCACTACTGGGCATATACCCTGAGAAAACCATAATTCAAAAAGAGACATGTACCAAAATGTTCATAGCATCCCTATTTACAATAGCCAGGACATGGAAACAACCTAAGTGTCCATCATCGGATGAGTGGGTGAAGAAGATGTGGCACATATATACAATGCAATATTACTCAGCCATAAAAAGAAACGAAATTGAGCTATTTGTAATGAGGTGGATGGACCTAGAGTCTGTCATACAGAGTGTAGTAAGTCAGAAAGAGAAAGACAAATACTGTATGCTGACACATATATATGGAATTTAAGAAAAAATAATGTCATGAAGAACATAGGGGTAATACAGGAATAAAGACACAGACCTACTAGAGAATGGACTTGAGGATATGGGGAGGGGGAAGGGTAAGAAAAAAAAAATTATAGCATAAGCTGCCCACAAAAGATTTACCTGAAACTAAACAACACAGAAAGGTTGAAAATAAGTGTGTGAAGGGGTGTGGAAGGAAGGGAAGTAAGAGGTAAAACAAGATAATCTGGGCAAATTCAGACTTTATCAAGGGGTTAAGGTAATAATAAACTTGTAGATACCTAACAGCATTGATTCAATATCTATTAACTGAATATATATTTATAAATATTCAAATGCACATGTGTAGGTACCCACACACACACACACACACGATGGATTACAATGAGAAATTGAAAAACTAATGGCTATAGTGGGGGATTTTAAAAAACTTTTCTTGGAAACTGGTCAAGGTCAAGAAGAAGAAAACTTTTGAAGGTCAAGAAGACAAACCCTCTAGCTGGTGGGATGGTGAGCACATAACACTCCAAATGCTTTGTGCTTGAAAGTCTAGATCTGACTTTCTACTGACCAGGCTGACACATTATTCATCTACCCACCCATTCATGGCAGGAATGTTAACTGAGGGGTCATTTAGGGCCAGGCACAGTGTCAGGCCCTGGGGGTACAGAGGTGAGCAGGGCCCAGCCTCTGTCTTCAAGTTGCTTACAGACCCTCAAACAGACAAACCTGTTAAGGTCAAGGATGGCATTCTGGCAGGCAGAGAATAGAAAGTTTATGGAATCTAGGAAAGCTTTCTGGAGGAAGAGTCAGTTTAGCTGAGCCTTGGAGACAGGTAGGGATTAGCTAGGTGAAGAGGGAAGATAGAGGTAGGGCAGAGGGATAGACCTGAAGGTATGAGAGAACATAGTATGTCAGGAAATTTGACTGTATTCCCTGGAACATAGCAGATGGCAGGGGAGGGGAGGAGAGCAGTGAAAGAGATAGCACCTCAGTCATAATGACATGGGTTACCTTGATGGGGAGTCTGAGCTGTACCCTGAAGGTGATGGACCAAAAGCATGAGATGTGACAAGCAATGGATTTCAGCAAGACCACTTTGTTATCATTGTGGAGGGGGAGAACCTGGGGGCCAGCTGACAGACTTTTTTATGTGATGTTGCCTTTAGGGTGTTGTGTCATTCAAGTAATTACTCATCCAATTGTTTATTCTTTCCTTCAACCTTTTCTTAGCACCTACATTGTGCTAATCCTTTGCTTGCCACCAGGGAAATGGAGAAAAATAAGCCCTGGTCTGTTCTCTGTGGATTAATCGTTTAGATTGGAAAACATGAGTAAGTGGTTGCCATAGAATGCAATGAATACAATAATGCAACTAGTTACAAGGTTTCTGGGATGCTAAAAAATGAGCTGGTCACTCTACCTGAGGGAACCACGGAGGGCTTCCTTGGGGAAGCAACATCAAAAATGCTGAGCCTTGAAGGATGACAAGGCTCTAGTAGAACACAGCTGGTGGAGGGACCTTCATGCCAATGCACAAATGCACGAACACATAAGGTTGTTGGTGGGTTACAAGAGTTAAATGGTGGAGGTGGCTTCATCAGTCACATTTTTCACAGGTGTGGAAGTTGAGAGCTAGAGAGGTTATGCTGATGTGAAGGCAGAACCAAGGTCTGCTATCCCCAAGTCCCTTGCTCTTTTGACTATTCCAGCTACATTCATTGCTGTCTTACTTTTATTCAAATAAATGATCTTGAAAAGTATAGTTTTCTGGAGTAATGCATTTGGGGTATGTGCCTGTGCATGTAGGTGTGGGTGTAAATGTGTGGCACCCTGTGGTTCAGGGTGCTCTGTAAGCCAGATATCCATCCATTAGCTGACCTCTAAAACCATGCCTTTGTGGGTGACAGATGTTTGGATTCAATTATGATGATGGGAAAGTTGCTTTCCCTTCCAAGGAAAGAAAACATTATTTGAGGGTAAAAGGTAGCCATATATAACATTGGTGATGAATATTGTTCATCGTGGAAACACTCTTTAAAAGTCCCCTGTTTAAAGGAGGGTAATGCCTTCAGAAGCTTTTAACCCACTGGATTTAATTGCAACTTAGTGCCAAGATAAACCCCCTGTTAACAAACCTCCAACTTTCTGCTGACTTCTTGCACTTGCCCCAGCTGTGAGTGGAGAATGGAAGTCAGATGCTTGGATTGCTTGCAGGGCATACAAAGAATTCCCATGTGAGCCTCCATCTGCTGTACAAACAGGAAAGTGTCCTTTTATGAAAAGTATGTCCAGGCAGGGGGAGGAGGGGAAACTCAGCACTGCAGCGTTATCCATTGACAATTACATTACATGTAATAAAGACTTAGCTGAATAACGACCAGTTACTGAACTGAATATGAATAATTTGCAGCTCACTTAAGGTTCATTAAGGGTAAATATTTTTCATTAAGCATCTAGAACGATATTTTCATTAGTGTTCCAAAGTTTTCCCAAAGGCCTTGACTTTAGTTCAACTTGTGTTAAAAGTACACTTTGTTCATTTTAACTAATATTCATCAACATCTAATATATGCCAGACAAGCTGAGTTGCCCAGTGCTCCTCCTCAGACAGAATTACAGGGGATCAGGACAGAAAAATCTAGCACAAACTCTTTTACTGTCAATCTTGATTAATTTATCAACTGACATTTTAAGAGTAGATTGAAAAAGTAGAGGGGGAAGGGAATTTGTTCAATGTCACTGTTCAGCCTGTGGCCATCCACACTCTCTGGCAGCTACAGATATGTGCTGATATCTTTAGAGTGGCATTTAGGGTGATATGAGAGGTGGTCCACCTCTGGCTCTTCATCTTACTTCATCTCCACTCTCACCTGTATCATCTTCCAGTCCTCCAATTGTACACAGTGTCTTTGTTCATTTCATTCTTCTTGTCTTCTTAGATGAGGCATCCTTCAAGACACACAACAATATGACTGTCGTCTATGTAATTCACTGTTTCCTTGCACACTTAAGATTTCTACCTTCTTGGAGGATTGACCCCTTTTATCATTATATAGTGTCCCTTCATACCTCTAGAAATTTTCTTAGCTATGAAGTCTACTTTATCTGATCTTAACGTAGCCACTTCTACTTTATTTTGGTTAATGTTCGCATGCTATATCTTTTTTCCATCCTTTTACTTTAAAGTTGCCTAGAGGAACACCTGCTTTACTCAGTCTACTGATTCACATGTTAATCTCATCCAGAAATGCCCTCCCAGACACACCTAGAAAAATATTTAGCCAAATATCTGGGTACCCCATGGCCAAGTCAAATTGACACACAGAATTAACCATCACAGTTGGATGCCACTGAAGGGTCATGTAAGGTGAGAACTGAACAGAACTTTTTGGATTGGCCATGAGCCAGTCACTGAGGACTTCTTCCAGGACAATTTCTGCAACACCATAGATGAAGAAGTTAATTTCTATGGCTTGAAGACTGAAGAGAGAAAAGAATTATTATTTCCATTTTGAAGACTGGAAAACTGAGGTTTTAGAAGGTCATCTAAGATTGTCTAGTATCAGTAGTATCCAATGCCATTCAGCTGATACAATGACAACAGGAAAATAAATTCAGATCTTCTAAAGCCAAGCCCAGGCTTTTCCCCCCACAGAATAGGAAGAGAAGGAAAGGAACATCAGTGATGACCCATTACTAGGGTGGCCAGGATTCCAGAAGAATTCCAGTTTATGCTCATTATCCTGACATGTATATTAGTAGTGCCCCCTTAAACTTTCAGAAGTATTTCAGGTTAAACAATAAATTATATGGTCATACCACCCATCTCCCGTTTCCCAATTTGACCTCCAGCGATGCATTATCTGAACATCATGGTGGCTGCTGTCATTTTCATTTGCTGTTTAATAAACTATCCCAAATTCAGTGGTATAAAACAAGAGCTATTTCAGGTCACAAATTTGTGGGTGAGGAATTTGGACAAGGCAGAGAGGGGCTGAGTAGTTTATGCTCTCCGTTATCGGGGACTCAGCTCAGGCTAGGACAATCAGGAGACTTCTTCACTCTTGTGTCTGGTGCCTGAGCTGAGAGGACTGGAAGCCTGGGCCGCCAAATAAGCAAATCTCAGTTGCTGTAGCTGTCAACTGCCTCTTGTTTGGGCTTGGACTCCTCACAGCATGGCATCTAGATTCCAAGAAGAAATGTTCCAAGAGGGAGAGTTTGAGACCGAGACGGGAGCTGCAAGGCCTCTGCTGACCCAACACAGAGCCACGGAGCATTACTTCCATTGCATTCTATTGGTTACAAGCAAGCCACTATGTCCAGCCTGGATTCAAAGTAGAGGGGGACTGGCCTCCACCTCCTTATGGGAGGCCGGGAAAGTCTCAGTGCAGAATTCTAAGTGGGATGGGAGAAGCTGATGCACTGTAGAAACTGCACCCTGTCGCCACTCCTTTCTGCTTTCAGAGCCTCTGGGAAAGAAGATGAAGTGGGAGTGATGAGCCTGCCTCATGTGAGCTGCGGACCAACCTCAAAAAGACCTTGCAGGGCTTCCCTGGTGGCTCAGTGATTGAGAGTCCGCCTGCCGACGCAGGGGACACGGGTTCGTGCCCCAGTCCGGGAAGATCCCACATGCCGCGGAAAGGCTGGACCCGTGAGCCATGGCCGCTGAGCCTGCGTGTCCAGAGCCTGTGCTCTGCAACAGGAGAGGCCACAACAGTGAGAGGCCCGCGTACAGCAAAAAAAAAAAAAAAAAAAAAAAAAGACCTTGCATTAGAGCATCCTGATGGCACAACTGTCATTGGGCACCTCATAAGCATTTACATGAAGGCAACTCAGAGCAGGCCTCCCCACCTGACCGCTCCAAAGCCTCTCTTGAACACTGTGTCTGAAGGAGGACCCTTGTCTGGAAGGTGAATTAATTCCCATGGAAAATCTTTTAAAAGATTGTATGGTTATAAAGTGACCTCACCATTGGGTGTACATGTAAGAAGTCACCTTTCTAAATCCAGTGTGGACGGGATGGGATCACATACCAGGCACCGTGTGAAGGATTCATTCCTGGAAGTCACCGCTGCCCATTCGATGCAGAAGCGGAGACGTGGTCATTTGCCCAGGTCACACATGAGGGATGGCAGCCTAGACTGTGAACTCTGAGACCTCAGCTCATAAGTGACAATCTTCTGGGTAATTTGTGCTGCTTCCCAGGAAAGAATCAAGAAATCCATGGGCTCAGGAGGTCCCTGAGAGGCAGTGACAGGTTTACGGGTGTCTCCAGCCCGTGTGTGTGTGTGTGTGTGTGTGTGTCCCTGCAAGCATATTTTGGTGTGAATGTGTTGCCAGATCCCTGATTCTTTTCCTCATTTCAAAAGCCCCATCACACAATCGGCACATTCAAAGGAAAAGAAAGTTTTAGGCTCCAGCAGGGACTTCAAAGGGTTTTACAAAAGTTCTGTTATTTGGTTTATAGGCCTCTAAGGCTTCATGCATTTTTGGTTTTTTGCACTAAAGGGTGGAGAATGCCATTAAATGTGAACATTAAAATGTCAGGTAGTAATTAGCAAAGAAAAAGAGCCTGTGCTGCCCGCCAGGGGTCCTCCTCCTTCAGGCAGGCTAACGTGAGTACAGCTTGGCCAACAGGGATCCAGGCAAGGCCCGGACCTTCCAAAGAATACCACCCCAGCCCCCAAGGAGGAGCCGTCAGGACCCACAGTGCTGGGGCCAAAAGATCATCCATTCTGGTGTGAGGCTGATTATTACCAAGCATCTGTGTTGTGCGGGACCTGCGCTAGACCCGGAGACAGGAAGGCCCCAGACCTGGCTCCCGCTCTTAAGGACCCAACTCAATAAGGCCTCCCCAGACCTCCTCAAAGCCTCACCAGATCTAGAGAGGGTCTCACTAGGGCTGTCCAGAACTCACTGCCTCTTCGGCCTCCACTCCTGCTGCCCCTTAGGGGCTGTGCTGCAGCCACTCCACACTGTCTTCTCCTCGAGGCCCGTGTGCTTTACCTCCTCAGAGGCTTGGTCTGTGCTGTTCTTTTTCCCTTGAAGACATTTCCAGACACTTTACCTCACCAACTCCTACTGGTTTCTCAAGATTCAGCTTAAAAGCTACCTGCTTGGGGCTTCCCTGGTGGCGCAGTGGTTGAGAGTCCGCCTGCCGATGTAGGGGACACGGGTTCGTGCCCCAGTCTGGGAAGATCCCACGTGCCGCGGAGCGGCTGGGCCTGTGAGCCATGGCCGCTGAGCCTGCGCGTATGGAGCCTGTGCTCTGCAGCGGGAGAGGCCACAACAGTGAGAGGCCCATGTAACAACAACAACAACAAAAAAAAAACTACCTGCTTAGAGATCCATTCTCTGATTCTCAATCTTATTAACCCCCTCTTTACACACACCTCCATCTTTTTCTCTCTTTTCTTCCTTCCCTACACTTATCAGTTTAAGTTCATTTTTCTGTGTGGGTTTACCTTCAACACCTGCCCCCCACCCCGGCCCCTGTCCCCGCCTGCTGCCACCTTTAGAGGGTGCGGTCAGTGGACGGAACCAGAGCAGGAGGGTTCATGCTGTCTGGACAGTTATAGTCCCTGCTGCTAGGTTTGCTCAGTCCTCAGGCCATGGACTCAGTCAATCTGTGGCAGATGGCAGCAGGGTGCTGGGTTCCGTCTCGCCTCTCTGTCCCTGCTGCCCTCCTGTGGGCTGGCCTTGACCCACGCCTCCCTTCTTCCTGCTGGAGTGGAGCCACAGCCTCCTCTCCTTTCCCCACTCCAGGCCTCTCCTTCACCCTCAGGGAGAGCTCCCTATGGCTGCCAAGGTCATCTTTCCTGCAGCAGGTTCTGTTTTAAATCCCTTAGAGGCTCATCCTCTGTTGCTACCATAGTCTGAGCCTTTCCTTGAAGACCACCAACAATAAGGTCCTGAATATGCCACATCTGTCCTCCACCCTCCAGGCCTTTACATGCACCTCCAACCAAATGCACCCTTGAAACATTCCCGGAGACTGTCGTTTCTGCTTTAAGACAAAGCTCACACGTTGCTGGTAGTCGGGACTTGCCTGGGCTGTCCCTGCTCTCCAGACCGAGCTAGTGGTGGTAAATACTGTTTGGCTCCCCACTCCCTAGGCCAAAGGAAATCAAAGGCCCTGAAGGCAGGCCTGGCCCATGGTGGCACTTTGGTTTTGGAGCCTGAGCACCAGGTTGGGATTCGGACCTTGCCTCAGGGAGGAGATGAGTTATAAATCAGAGATGGTCATTCACACTGTCACAGAGGTGTGGACACATTGTTCTGACAGGTGTGTGTGTGATGCGGGGGAAGGCTTCGTTCAGCAGCCTCTTTCTCCTGTTTCTGTTCCAACACAAACCAGAAATCCGCACATCTTCTCTGGACACCGAGAGATGCATCCAGAGCAAAGAAGTGCCGACTCCCTGCACACTCCACTTCACTGAAACGTGATAGTTACATTACATGAAAGTCACTCTTCTAAGATGATGGAAAACTCCAGAGTCTGAGCACGTAAGTAAACCCCCATGGGCCCGGCGTTCCAGCACTCAGCACCCATTCTTGCATCTGGCAGGAGGTCCTGGGGAATAGGGGCTCCTGCCCTCATGAACATTACCCTCTAGTAGGGGAGGGAGGCAGATATTAAATAAAAAAAAGACTCCCCCTCTGAAAATAAAAAAGTATGGTGGTGGCAAATGCCATGTGTGCACTAACACACGTTAAGGTGGTTTTCCAGTCATGAACACCAAGCATCTGAAGGATGAGAGCGAAAATCATGCGAAAGGAGAAGGAAGATGAACTGAGGGATGACAATGGCATGTGTAAAGGCCCTGGGGCAGGTGGGAGTGTGGGGATGATTCAGGAGGGAGAAGACTTGGGTGGCTAAGGGAGCAGGGGCAGGGGCATGGAGGGGGCTAGGAAGGAAGGCAGGGCAGTCCACAAATGGACTCTGGCCAGAAGGAAGGAGTCCATCCTCCATCCCACAAGCAATAATAAACCCAGAAGGGGCTGGGCGGGGAACAGTCTGCTTTAGAGCCTGATACGTCTGCTGCATGGGAAGGAGGTGTGGACCCAAGACAGGTTGTGGGCACAGAGGGAGGTGAGTGGGTTTTGAGGGTTTGGGCGACACACTGGCCCTGAAATGGATTGGGCATGGGATGCAGCAGAGCTAGGTGCCAAGGATCACTGGTCTCTGGCTCACGTGCTCGTGAATGGTGGCGCCCTCTACTGATCTTGGAAAATCCACTTCCCCAAGCAGCCAGTTTCCCCTCTGCAGTGAAGACCCCTTAACCCTTGCGGAGGATCTTTCTATCTCTTTGCTTCCCTCCTTGTTCTCTGCCTCTGTCCTCTCCAGGACACCGACCATCTGGGCTCCCAATTCCCCTTCTGCCCCCAGAGCAGCATTTCAGGAATCCTCCAGGGAGGCATCACGATCCTTGCTTGACAAATGAGGAAACTGAGGCCCAGTGAGGTTGTGACCTCAGCCAAGTCCGGGCAGCAGGGACTCCGGGGCCCCTGCTCCCACAGCACGCTCCTCCAAGGAGGCGTTCAGGACCCCAGGAAGAACAGGTTTTTCTTGCTCCTGACCCTGAAGACTCAGTGCAGACCCTTGTGCCTGCTGAGCAGCAGCCTGGGCACTTACCGACCCGACTCCGGCTGCTGGGGTGACACATTGGCCCCTGACATGCTCCAGCCTCAGTGAAGTGGGCTGAATGGCTGGGATCCCGGGCCCAGAGGACCAGGACAGCTTGGGATACTTTTTGATTGAGAATTGAAATTGGAATTATTATTTGTTGGACATTGCTTAGAAAATACACTCTCTTGGAAGGCATTATCAGAGGTCTGTGGCATGTGGCTCTCTTGTTCTGTGTGTGTCAGTGGTGGGGGGGGGTGGGGGGCGTCCCCTTGACCTGCCCTGAGTTTTACATCTCAGAACTGTGAGTGTGACATTGTCTGACCTGTGCATATGGCCAGCAGCAACCTCAGAGGGCCTCCCGAGATTTCGGGTAAAGGACATCGCATGCAGGCATGGCCCTTGCACTGCAGGTAAATGTTCCCCCACGCTTAACCCGCTTTCCCTTCTGTTTCAGTGTCAGATTATTCGCCTGGGATGGCTTTTGAAGAATGTGCACTTTCACCACTTCCTGCATCTGGAGAGCATCAGGGGAGGATTTTAAAAGTGAAATATGCAAGGTTTAAAATTTGCTACATCCTCTCACCTCCAGACCCTCCCACATTTCGTGGCATTCTGCCCTGAAAGATCTTTCCACACATCTGCCAGGCTAGGCCTCCCTCCACTGTGCTTCCAGGCTCCAAGAGAGGAAAATAAAGCTGCAGAACCCACCGATCAGAGCTCGAACCCTGGGTTCAAGTACCAGTGCCACAGAACCATGGACCAGCCCGCTGCTCTGAGTCTCTGTTACCTCATCTCTGAAATGGAGCTGACAATGGTACCTACCTCACAGAAGTGTGGTGAGGATAAATGAGTCAGCATATGGAGAGCAAAGAACAGAGCCTGGCACACGATAAAACCAAATGCCTGCACTGGTTCCTACCTGATCTCTCAAGTGCCTTCTAGGTATTGGTTTTTTGTTTTGTTTTGATAATGCAAAACAGATTTATTTGGATACACAACAATGAGGATTAGGATCCGAGATGAAAAAGAAACCAGTCTTCTGTCAAAGGGAGAAGATCAAGATTCTTAAGTGTAATTTACATTCTGTACTTATCCTAACAAATCCTCTCTACAGTCAGATGAGCACTGCTGCTGTGATTCTTCTGATTGGGGTCCCCCAGTTGCTCAGTAGCTGGATGAAGTTAGCATTGCCCCCTTGTAAGGCTGGGTTGGCCCGTCTATCAGCTTTGCAGAGAAGCACAGTCACATGTTGGGTGAGCTTAAACTGTCATTGAACTTCTCTGGGGCTCAGTTTGCCCATCAGTATAATGGGTAAGTCATGGAATAAGGAGCTGGTGCCATGCCTGGTCCTTTGGAGATCTCCATGTAGGTTCCTGCCCAAGGCTTAGAGAAGGCAGGGCCCCAGTGATTGCAAAGTCCTGGACAACAGGGCCCTCAGGATTCTCCAGTGCTTCTTATCCATAGCCTCTGACCCCAGGGAAGGTGAAACAAAGCAGAGTGGAGACAGAGAAAGTTGTCTGCAGCAAGGAGCACACCCACACACCATCCACAGAATTCCTTTTGGGGTCGGCTTTCTGCTGTCTCCAGAGTAGGCAGCTCAGGAGATGGTTAGGGCTCTCTGGGTCCACTGCCTGGATGCCTGGGGCATGTGATCAAACCTCTCTGGATCTTATTTTCCACACCAGCCTCCCAGGGCTACCGTGAGGATGAAGTGTGTGCCTGGCACATGGCATGAGCTTGATAAACAATGGCCCTTTGTGCTATTCTTCTTGAGGGAGGCCTCTCCCTACTAGCTCACTGCCCTCTGCAGACCCTGCAAGGTTTATGGGCTGACCCCTGCTGGTACTCTGCTCTTGTTGCCAGGGGAAGGCTGGCAGGTCCCCAGGATACCCACAGGTCTCACAAGTGCAGGAGGCAAGAAAAAGACTCCTCCGTGGCAGAGACAATATCTGGTCCCCATCCTCCCCAGTGGGACAAAGGAGGGAGAAACCAGACACCTGCCTCTCAGATTTCACTGAGATTGTAGTGAAGCTTTTCACAGTAGAGAAAACAGTCAGGGAGGGGCTGCCTGTTGCCCCAGGCCACACATGTATCAGCTGCAAGACTCAGCAGACCCTAGGCCTCATTTCCTAGTGTTGGACCCTTCCAGCTGGAGACACTCCCAGCATCCTGTGTCTGCATTCATCCGTGCCTATTCTTGGTCCTCGCTGCACTGTTTTCACCAAAGTCAAGGGTACTGGAAAGTGCTCAGCCAGCCCTGCAGAGGCCCTGCCTTCCCTGGGACCACAACATCACAGCCCAGCAATCCTGCTGACCGGGGGAGAAACAGTCGCAAGCTTTCTCCTGAGCTAGGGCAAAAATGTTGCATTTGTATTTTCTCTCCTTTCTTTTCTTGGCCAGGAATAGAAATATGTCAACATGATTTTTTTTTCTTTTAAATCACAAAGTTATTATCATAAGCTTCAGCAGCTTGGGGTAGAAGAGGCTGTTGTGTTACTTACAGTTTGATCGCAGGGTAAACTTTTCTGTGAAATGGGGTAAGTTGTTTCTGGAACTGCAGCACCTCCTGGAAGAATTGCTTTAGGAGTCATGGACTCTGTTTTGCTGGCCTCCTGGGGAAGGAACTTCAGTTGGTCCAAAAGTCCTACACACACTCAGGAATCCATGGGTATGCAACTTGAGGCCCCTGAGCCCCAGGCTCCCCTTGCCTGGAAGAGAGCAGTGTCCTTGGTCAGGGGTGTGAGGAGGGAATTACTGAGTGACTGTGGTTGGACTAGAAGGGTAAGGAAAGGAAGAGAGGGGTCCTATATGTACCAGATGCCTATAGGGTATATAGGTACCTATAATGGTACCTGTAATGCCTATAAGGTACCTCCACCAGGTACCTTCACAAATAATCCTCATGGCCATGATTGTCTCCATGTAACTGGGACACAAAGGTGTCATTCACTTGCCAAAGGCACCCAGTTAGCAGATGACAGAACCTGGATTCAAACCTACATTTCCCTCCAAAGCCGTGCCCTCATGAAAAGAGGTCTACTGGTTGGTGTGGGACAAAGAAAAATTAGTTGAGAAAACCATCTTTTTTAGGACATATGAGGCAGCAAACTGAGTGTAGTGAGGTCAGGTAGGAGCACTACAAGCTGAGGCTAAACTTCTCTCGCCTTCCAGAAGGACTCAGGCTTGGGAGGCAGGAGAAAGGGACAGGAGAATGACGGGGAAGGAAGAGGCATCAGAGCTACTGTCCTGCTGGCCCCAGCAGACCCGACGGATGGCCTGGCATGGCCCAGTTGACAAGCGGTGTCCTGCCCATTCTTCCTGATTCTCCCACCAGAGGGCAGAGTCTAGGAGAAGCTAGGATGAATGGGGGGCTGGGGAGGGTTTTTTTTGATAACTTGGCAGTTTATCATACTCAGTTCCCCAGCCCTCAGTGAGGACTGCTAACCCAGGATAATGTGTAATTTCAGGTGAAAAAGTAGGAGGAACTGATTTCTTGGCCTTTCACCTCACATCTTGAAGAGTCTCTGGGCCAATCTGAAACCACAGGGAATGGGGAGGGGAAGTTCCTACAATGTCCTAAAATAGCACTTTCCATAACTCAGTGAGCTCCTGTGCTTGCTCCCAGACTGATTCAGGGAAATCAGAGAAGGGCTAGTTCCATTTTGAAGTCCAGTCTCTAAAATTCACCCAGATCTTAGAAGCTCACAGAAATTTATAAGCAAATCCTATAGATCTGCCTGTAACTATCCCCCCACAGTAGTTGTCTAGGGACAGACATATACTGTCATAGATGCCATGGTCATTCCTAATGATGATCCTGGTAGTGCCTGACCCAGAGTCGGTGCCTATAGCAATACTAAACATACATGCGTCAACCTCTAAGGCCTCAACCCTGCCCTGAGTCTTTCTCCTCTGGGATCTCAGAAATGTCTTGAGTTTTCTTGGTATTGGCTCTGTTGAATGACATTTTTGTTTCAAGGCTATGAGAGTCATTAAAATCATAGGAATAAGTGGTGGAGAGCTTAACAAGTGTAGACAGTGTGCATATGTGGCCAGAAATAAACTAGTCTGGGTGGACCAAGGCTAAGGTGGGGTCTGGCCTCTGCCTAGATTTGGGGAGTTAGCTGGCTCTTTTGGGGAACTCAGAGGTAAGGTTGTCAAGTACTTAAGCTCACTGCCTCATTGTTATAATGAAAAAGCCTGCACTGAGGGCTGAACAGTTTCCTTGGGTAGATAAGTGAGGCCACAGGACAGAACCAGGCCCTGGATGACAGTAGTGAAGAAACATATCAAAAGATAGGGTCCATTTCTAGTTCTCTTTTTACATCTGTCAGAGCCCTGAGCCATGGGGCAAGGGTGGGGTGAAGGGTGTGAGGGGTCTGGAATGTTCAAAACCTTAGGAAGCCAATAACTACAGAGAATCAAGTGGGAAACCTCGGCCAGGTAATGTGGCTTCACTCTGTGTGCACCCTGGGGGTGAGGGTGTGGGTAAGCAGGCACTTCTTAAGTGAGGCAGTGTTGCTTCCAGGCCCTTGTAGCCCCCTTGTAGCTGAGACCCTTGGAAGGCCAGTGCTGAGCCTAACAGAGGCCCACCAAGCCAGATACATCTGAGGAGAGATGAAGAGAGAGAGGAGGCCCAGCTTGGCCTGGCATTTAGTCTCCAGGTGGAAAACCACAGAATCCAGAGTGGGTTATGTTTCCCCCACGGCCAATCTCTCTCTCCTGCAGTCAGGAGAAAGAAAATGTTCTTGTGAACTCAGGCAGGAACTAGGGGTCATTAATACTTGTTTTGTGTGATCTCTGTGTGAAGTGTCTGTGATAAGGACTTAAGGAAGCAAAGGTCTCACCTGAACATTCAGGCTCAGTCCCTAGATGTCCTACTACAACAACAGGACTGGACATGAGAGCACCAGCTATGGAAAGGGCTCAAATGCTTCTGAGTAAGTCATCTGAAGGTACCAAAGTTGTCTAGGCTGAAGAAGAGCAAATGCAGGCAGAGGACTGATGCAGAGGGAGGATAACTTGTTCCTTATGATATCCGGAAGTCAAGTTAGGGCCCACAGGTGCAAGTTAAAGGGATCCCAATTCCAGTGTGACCTAAGTGTAATATTGGGATTCACCCAGAGAAGCAGAACCAATAGGAGATATATGCTCTGTTGTAGGGAACTGACCTAACCCAGTTGTGGAAGGTGGTTTGGCTAAGCAGTTTCTGCAAGGCTTCTGTCCTCAAGGCTGATGCTGGAGCTTGCAGTCCACGGGGCAGGCTGTCAGGAGGGAAGGTCACAAGGAGGCCAGAACCTACAAGTGGGAGGCTGGGCTGAAACCGTGTCTGCTCTTATTGCTTCTGACATAATGACATAGGCCTGCAGAAGCTGGGCCCTCCGTCATGAGGTTAAACATATGTATTTGGCCCACAAGTCGGAGGAGCAGGTCAGGCTGTGGCTTCATACCATCCTGGTAAATCAATAGCCAGCAGCAAAAAGTGTCTGCTACTACTTCCCCATCAACCCTCCTAGTCTCGCAAGAATCTTCCTATGACCCACTCTAACCAGAAACATAATTGAAAGTGAATTCTGGGAAAAGGAGTTCGGCTCCTCCAAGCTGACCCCTTCCAAAGTCATCACAGTAAGGAAGATTTTTCTTACTGTCAGAGCTGTCCTGAGGTGGACTGTGCTGCTTCTGGAGTAAGTGCCTCCCCTCCCAGTCCCATCCAGGCTGAGCATCTGCTGGATGGGGACCATTGGGTTGATTATGGGGTTGTGAGGGTCCTTGACAGCCTGTGACTGTGTAAGCAGGAAGCAGGGAGAATGACAGCCAGGTGCATAACATAGGCTCAGCCACTGGAAACCCCAGCCCCTGCCCTCTACACCCACCCTGGGGCAAACTCCAGGTCTACAAGTAAGATATTCAGGTGCCAGGGGCCTTGGTGGGAGGAGAACCTTCCTTTCACCTGCCAGGAACTCACTGTAAATTTCACTTCTTAGGATTGGCCTACATGATGTAAAACTGCTCTCATAAATAATCCCCTGAAGTAGTCTCTAGTGGCAGAAGTGAGAAGGGGGCTCCTGGAGTGAGAGTCAGGTAGAGAGCAGGGGTCCCCACTAGGCTTCACCAATAGCATCAGCCTGGAGGTATGGATAATGCAGCCCCGTGTCCTAGCCTCAAGATGTGAGTGCAGCAGCTCTGGGTGCCCAGAATGCCTAGATGGGGATCCCTATCATCCAGGCTTTCCCACCTGAATCTGGAGGCTGTTATGCCAGTCAGGACCTAAGCTGGCTCTGTCCCCTCCCCTCCTTAATACCAGCTGACTCTAACTTCAACATGTTGGGCCCTGGCCAGTCCCAGGATGGGAGGTAGTGAGAAGTCTGCTGCTGCTGGAAATAGGCCTCAAAAAGACCCACAGCAGGAACCCAGGAAGGGAGTCTCCTGGTGAGGGGAACATTTGTTTATTGGTTCAAGGAAAACTGTTGAAATTAATTATGTCTCTACCCCAAACTCAAATACAGCACTTGGCTAACTCCATGCACAATAAAAAAAAGCACCAGCTAGACTGGCCCCATCCATCTTCCACTTCCCAATTGCAGGTGGTGGCCACCTCATGAAACCTCAGTTTTCACATCTGCCAATGAAGAAAACAGATGAGTAGTCACTGCCCCATCCACAGGACTGGCTAGATAATCTGTGAAAAGAAAAGAAAATTTGTGGCCCCTTGTAAAGGGGGACCCAGTGTGAAAAGAAAATTTGAGGCCCCTTGTAAAAAAGTTATTAAGAATCTCAAGACAGCAACAGCACAGCTTTAAACAAAACATGGGGCCCTTCTGAACACAGGGCCCAGTGGGGCTGCACAGGTTCTGTACCCATAAAACTGATGCAACTAACACAGTCCCATTGTCCACAACAGTGCTTGCAAAGTTTGTAAAAATGTGCTGTGCACTCAAAAAAGAAGAAAATGTATGTATTGCATTGATGTGTGTGTATGTGTGTGTGTGTATACATATATATAATATAGTATATTATATATATACACATATATGTATGATCCCTACATCTTACATACTAATAAGCTTGACCTTTCTGTGATCCCTCTATTACATATGCAATTTAAGATTGTTGATCTAATATACAAATAAATTAAGGTTTATATGGCATTAGTTAACTTAAGCAACTTTCAAAATAATTAGAAACCAAAGAAAGCACACAGTTCTGATTTTGTGACAAAAGTTAACTTTTTAAGTTTGATGTCTTTTTTCATTGGCTAAAATGCAACTTCATGGTTTCGAAAATCTTTGTTAGAAAAGATGGAGTTGGGCATAGGCTCTGGCTGAAATGGCATTCTTTTTAGTTATGAGAGTCTTAAGGAGAAAACGTGGACCATATGTCTAAGAGACAAATAATAATTTTAAAAGCATGATGGTTCTTTGGCAAAAACACTTGTGAATATCAGGGGCTGCCAAATGAAAGTGTGGCTGAAATGGCTCAGGCTGGTTTGGTGAAACTCATAAAAATATAGTGTAGTCAATAGAGTCCACCTCCCTGGGTATATACTAAAATTTTTCTACCCTCATAAAGTTACTATGTATGGATAAATGACTTGCTTAGCCAATGAAATGTGCAGAAGCCCTTAAGAGACAGCAAAGTGGGTTCTATTCCTTTTCCCCTGTCTCATTGCTTATGAAAGCACATGTGAAAAGTAATCTTGATAACCTCACATCCCTGAGAAACTACAATGAGCAGAATTCCCTGCCCTGAACTTGACATGTAACATGAGCAAGAAACAAACTGTTGAGATTCAGAAATTGTTTGTCACTGAAATGTGACTTAGACTATACTGACTGATACAACCTTTGAGGTTTATTCAACAGTCTTGGTCAAGAAAGCTGCTACTCTCTACTTTGCTAAGTAATAAGAAAACAAAATTCAATGATACAGGAAAGTATTAATTAACTGTCCTGCATTCCATTATTTATTTATGTCTCAAAATTTTAATCATTCAAACATTCAATGGCACTACAAATATTACTGAGATGTTGTAATGGGTCTAATCCCATGACCAGTATATTCTGGTAGAAAGCTAGCAAGCAATGCCCATAGCTCATCAGTGTGCCCACATCTGGGAGTCATTCAGTCACTCATACTTCCACGAGGCTTATCATCTCCCTGGTTGATAATGAGGACAAAATGGTACCATAATGATGAGGACTGAGCATCAGGTGATAACATTCAGGCAAAGATAGGTCATTAAGGCTGTTGGACCCACTTGAGTCCCAGAATCTTTCATTTTTCTCTTCCCAATCCCCAGGGCCACTTGACCATTACACATATCATTATGTCTATCCTCACAGAGAATCTTCAAGTTTAAAACACTTAGAAAAATTCCTGGCACAGAGTGATCATTCTATAAATGTTAGCTTTCAGCAGTACCAGTATTCATATTATTATTTCTGCCCCCATTTTTACATGAGAAAACTGAAACTCACAGTGATTAATTAATTGGCCTAAGTCATAAGTTACTAAAATTACTAAACTAGGATTTGAAGTCAGGTTTTCCCAAAGCCCATGTTCTTTCCACAGCACCAACTACCTTTCTAGTAGCTCATGTCTGAGCTAGAAAGTGACTGCTCTCCAAAAACAAATGTCAAGGAGCCAAAACTGAAAGGTAAGTGGAAATGGCTAGAAAAAAATTATTGAGCCCTTGAACCAAAATGTAAAAATGATCAGTCAGGATTTCTGCTTCTGGTCATCACGAAGTAACTGGTTCCAAAATTGTCCTCCTGCTGAAAATAACTATAAAACTGGACGAAATATATGTGGAAACTCTTTTTGAGTATTATATTTGGTATTGATATATATCAAATATGTATGTATGTATATATCAAATACATGTATTTTATATATACTTTGTATACATAAAGTATATATTTTTTTGTTTTTATTAAACAATAAATGACTAGTTAAAGCAAAATTTGTAACATTGTATTCTCTCTTTATCTATATATTTACTATATGTTAAATTATATTATATTTACTACATACAAGGATGAAAAACTTATGAGGATAATAGCCCAAGGAATGGAATTTGAGTGTTTAAAATTCTTGCACTTTACATGAAGTTACTATATTAATTCTATGTAGACTGTAAGTTGAGACTACGTATCATTATCCTTAGAGAAACCAGTAAAGACTAATACAAAGTTGTATAACTAAAGAGCAAACAAAGAAACTTAAATGTAATATCTAGGATAATTTAATTAACTTAAAGAAGACAAAAAGCAGGAACATAAGAAGAAAACAAATAGATGGGACAACTAGAAACAAGGTGGTAGACTTAAACCCAATATATCCATAATTATATTAGATAAAATTGGAATAAACACTCCAATCAAAAGGCAGACCTTAGCAGAACAGAAAATAAAACAAATCTGACTGTATGCTGACTACAAGAGATGCATTTGACATACAAATACACAAGAGAAGTTGAAAGTAAAAAGATGAAAAATATGCATTATGCAAACAGGAAACATAAGAAGGCAGCTATGTCCATATTAAAATCAGGGAAAGTAGACTTCAAGACAAGAAGTATTGGGGCTTCCCTGGTGGCGCAGTGGTTGAGAGTCCGCCTGCCGATGCAGGGGACACGGGTTCGTGCCCCGGTCTGGGAAGATCCCACATGCCGCGGAGCGGCTAGGCCCGTGAGCCATGGCTGCTGGGCCTGCGCGTCCAGAGCCTGTGCTCCGCAACGGGAGAGGCCACAGCAGTGAGAAGCCCACGTAATGCAAAAAAAAAAAAAAAAAAAAAAAAGACAAGAAGTATTTCAGAGTTCAAATACATAAAGCAAATTTGACAAATAGAGAAAAAGAAAAATGTACAATTAAAGTTGGAAATTTTAACACCCCGTTTTTAGTAATTAATAGAACTAGATCCTAAAACTCCAGTAAGGTATAGAAGGTTAGAACAAAATTAACAACCAACTTGACTTAATTGATACTGATAGAACACTACACCAAACAACTATAGAATATACATTACGTTCAAGTAGACTTGGGATAGTCATAAGACAGATCATATGCTGGGCCATAAAATGCCTCAATAAATTTAAAAAGATTGAAACATACAAAGTATATTCTCTGTAGTGAAATTAGAAATCAATAACAGTAAATAGAAAAATCCCAAATATTTGAAAATTAAGTAGTATACTTAGAAAATAACCTATCACCAAAGAAGAAAGAAAATTTAGAATTTAGGAAATATTTTAAACTGAAAGATACTTGAAAATGCAACATACAAATATTTGTGGGATGCAATTAAGCAGTACTTTGGGATAAATTTATACTGTTAAATATTTATATTAGAAAGAAGGAAGATTTAAAAATCAGCAATCTAAGTTTCCACCTAAAAAAGCTTGAGAAAGAAGAAAAAATAAGTAGGAGGAAGCCTTGAATAGATACTTTTGCACAAAGAAGTTGTGCAAAATGGTACAGCCACTTTGGAACCCATTTTGAAGTTTCTTCTTAGATTAATCAACAGTGGCTCAGCAATTGGACTCCTAGATATTTACCCAGGAAAAATGAAAACATATGTTCAAAGAAAGACTTGTACAAGAATGTTCATAGCAGCTTTATTCACCTTTATTCAAAAAAGCATAAAACTGGAAACAACCCAAATGTTTACCAACAGGACATGGATAAGTAAATTGTCACATATTCATGCAATGAAATTTACTCATCACTGAAAAAGAATGAACTCTTGATCCATACAACAGCATGAATGAAACTTGCAAACATTCTGTTAAACAAATGAAGCCAAGCATAAAAAGAATATATACTCTATGATTTCATTTTCCTGAAGTTCAAGAGAAAAAAAAAATCCACAGTGTTGTATTAGTTATTTATTGTTGCATAGCAAATTATGCCAAAACTCATTAGCTTAAACCATCAAGCATGTATTATCACACAGTTTCTGAGGGTCAGGATGTCTCTGGTTTAGACTCTCTCACAGGCTACTTCAAGGTGTCGGCCAGGGCTGCAGTCATCTCAAAGCTTGACTGGAGGACTGTTTGTTCCCAAGTTCACTGGTGTGGCTGTTGGCAGATCTCAGGTGCTTGACAGTTGTGGGCTGGAGACATCAGTTCCTTGCCATATGGGCCTCTCCTAATGGGCCTGTCGCACGGCAGTTGGCTTCCCCCAGAGATGGGTGTACAGGAGAGAGTGCAAGTCATGGCAAGAAACACAGGTCTAGCAGTCTCTATAACTTACTCTACCCTCAGAAGGGTTAGCACGTCACTTGGTGCAGCCCATACACCAGTGGAGGGGATACAGAAGGGCATAAATACCAAAGTGGGCATCCTTGGGGGCCATCTTAGAAGCTTCCCACCACAGTTATAGAAATCAGAACAGCAGCTGCTTACAGATAATGGAATTTACTGGAAGGAGGCACAAGTAAAATTTCTGGGGTGATGGAAATACTGTATAATTTGATTGGGTTGTTGGTTATATGGGTGTATACATTTGTCAAATCTCCTCAATATATGCACTTAAGACCTGTACATTTCAATACATGTAAATTCTTCAACTTAAAAATATTTTTAAAAGGATGATTTGTCATTTTAGATATCATCTGAATGAATGCAGACTCATACAGCAGACCAAATAGAGGTAACCACAGAAAAACACATTCATTTATCATGCTACACTTCAAGTATATAAACTTCATAAAGTCAAAGGAGCACAAATGCTGTATTTTTACAAGGCTCTATTTACTCTCCTCTGGGAAGGGTGTTGAAGGTTTTTAGCCAAACCTCTAAGACTTGGTTGGGGATCTGGGGACGACCAGCCACAGGCTCTTCTTTTAAAGCCCCTGTCTACTTCTCAAAGAGGCGAAAGGACAGGCAGTCCTGTTTAGGACCTTGGAGTCCTCCAGGGGGATGAGACATGGATCTGAAATGAGGGTTGGGGCTGAGGACAATTGCCCAGAACCAATTCCCTGCCTTAGGATGCAGTCCTTCCAGCAGGGGTCACAAGGATTTTTGGACAACAAATACCTCTTACAAAAGAGTGTTTTGACGAATCAAGTATAAATGAATTAGAAACAGGGAGCTTGCATTTCTCTTCAAATAGACCGGGATTTAAAAATTAAGACAGATTTCCTTGGCCAAGTACCTTTGAAGTTTTCCAGACCTAAAACATTTAGAAAAGCAGTTCTATCTACTTTGAAAACCCAGAGTGCATGCAGATTGTCATCTTTTGTATTGGATCCACTGAAAATGAACTATTTTGCTCCTTATTCCTTTGCCATTCTTGAGTGGTAACAATGGATAGGTCTATTTTCATGGGTTCCCCTTTAGTCACCGAGAGTCATCTGTGTTGTCAGGCACCATGCTAAGCATGGGAAAAACCCACCAGGCAGCTCTCTCACTCCATATGACAGGCTTACCCAAAGGAGGGGGCTTGAACCTGCCTCCCAAAATCTGATTGGCTGGACATGCAGTCAGTTCCCATGGTAAGTTTGAGATCTTTTCTTTGGTGATTAGGTTTTAGCAGGACTTCAAGCACTGGTCTCCAGGAAACCAGTGACCCTAGGGACTCATGGCACCAAGATCAAATATTTCCAGGGTTACTGAACCCATTAGGTCATATATCAGAAGGGAAATGTGCAAAGACTTATGCATATATTTGCTAAGTCTTCAGATGGGCTCAATCCTCTCCCTCTGAAGCAGTGGGGAGGGCGGCTTGACAGTGATGGAAACTCAAAGTGAAGCGTGGTTTTGGAAAATCACATCCAATAACTGTATAACACAACCCTAGGGCTGTTTGAAATCCAGAGAGAGTTCTGACTGGAAGAGAGTAGCCCTTCTCAATCTCAGTAGTGGTGGAAGCAGGGGCAAGAATCACAGGCAAGTCTCCCTGGACACACGTAGCCGTAGCTCTGATGTTCTCTCAAGACTCAGTCCCTTCAGCAATTGTAGCAGACATGGGGCAGCCTGGAGGCAGTAAAGTCCCACCTTGTGTGTTCTCATCATCCTCCTTCTCCACAAACATGCACACACACGGGAAAATGTGAGGAATATATTTTCATTGGATCCTAGAAATACCTTCAATGCTAAATTTCAAGGACCCAGTTATTTTCTATAATGTTCTTTAACAGCTCTGGGTTGCAGCACACTGTAGTAGAAAAATGCATGACCTTTGACCACTTCCTGGTGAATTTCCTTAAGTAAATGATTTATCTTCTCTGAGCCTCAGAAAAGTGGTACTTGCAAGAAATGAAAGATAAGAGGAGAAATATCTCAAGATTGGAAATGGGCTGCCATGAGGGCCATCTTATTGCACAATTCTAGGGGGCCCTGTTGACATTTTATTCCATGTAAATGGTGCCCCTGGAATTGTGCAACTTGATGCATTCACAGGCCCAGGGCTGGGACTTAAACTTCCCAAAGGGTAAGAATCCTGAGCCCTTTCATAAGACTTTGTTCTGAGATGCAGACCACAGGAAGCCTGGCTGAATTTGGAAAACCACTCTGCAGTAAGAAGAGAATCTGGAAAGAAAACTTTAAAAATAATAACCAGAAAAATAAAACCCACAGAAAGATGAGCCTCAAAGCCCAAAGTATGAAACAAACAAGAAAGTATAACACTGTGAATGACAGTTAACAAATCCAATAAATGGGAGAACTAATCTCCAGAGAAAATGACAATAAAAAGTCATTTGAAAAGGACTTTGAAATTAGTAAGCTTAAAATTCTGCTAGAGACAAAGGAAAGAATACGTTCATAAAATAAGCATAGAAGGTTATGAATCGAATATCAGAGGCTATAAAATAGAACAGGAGCATACAAGAAAATTAGAAATCTGGAAGTGGAAATTATAGTCGTTGAAACAAAAACAAATGAGAATAGATGAGATAAACAGAGAATTGAACAGAATCAAAGAGTAGTGATGATTGAGAAAACCAAACTATGAAAAATTTCTAATAACCTAGTTAGTAAAGAGAACAACAAAAAAAGAGAGAGTTGGAAAACACGACAAAGAAGTTAATAGACATGGGGGATAGGTTAAGAATCTTCAACACACAGCTAACAGGAGTTCCATAATAAGAAAAAAAAAAGAGAGACAATATTTAAAGAGTTAGTATCTGATAATATTCCAGAATTGAAGACAGATATCCTCAGATCGAAAAAGCTTACATATAGGGCATATACCCAGAGAAAACCATAATCCAAAAAGACTTATGCACCCCAATGTTCAGTGCAGCACTAATTACAATAGCCAGGTCACGGAAGCAACCTAAGTGCCCATCAACAGATGAATGGCGAAGATGTGGTACATACATACAATGGAATATTACTCAGCCATAACAAGGAACGAAATGGAGTCATTTGCAGAGACGTGGATGGATCTAGAGACTGTCATACAGAGTGAAGTAAGTCAGAAAGAGAAAAACAAATATTGTATATTAACGCATATATGTGGGATCTAGAAAAATGGTACAGAAGAACTGGTTTGCAAGGCAGAAATAGAGACACAGATGTAGAGAACAAATGTATGGACACCAAGTGGGGAGAGCGGGTTCGGGGGGATGAATTGAGAGATTGTGATTGACATATATACACTAATATGTAGAAAATAGACAACTAATAAGAGCCTGCTGTATAAAAAAATAAATTAATTAAATTAAATTTAAAAAGAAAAGATAAAGATTATAGAAGGCCAAGTTAGATCATTTAAAAAAAATTAATCTGGTACAATTCCAAATACCCACTAAGGGGGCTACTCTTTCACAGAGGAAAGACCACTGAACCCACCAACACACCCCAAGACAGTATGCCTTATGCTCTACACACAGTCACTCTCAACTGCACACCCCACTCATCCTCTCCTGCAGACACCCGCATCATGTACCCCCTCACACGGCTGCCATTAATCGTCCTCATAGTCTACACCCCATGCCATCATTCCCCTACAGCACACCTGCTTTCACACACCTACTAGCCCCTCTCAACTGTGCAAACCCCATTTAGTCACACATGCTATAGGATTGTCCCCATGCCGGCCACCCCCTCTCAATGACCCACACAGAACCTCTCTTTGCCATCATCACCTTCTCTTCTATTCCCAAATTCTGTATCTCCCTTCATCAACCTCATATATTTTATGGCTATTTCCCTCAGAAATGAATCAATTACCATGAGTTTTAGGTGGTTAGGAGGAAATACTTTTGAGTCAGAAAATTCCAGGCTTCTTCCTGAGTCCCTCTTGCCAGCTGTCATCTTTCTACCTGTTTGAGTTCATACAATCACAGAGTCTCTAGGTGGGCCAGTCTTTAGACAGGCCACCTTCTAGGCATCCTCAGCAAAGGCTTATCCAGTCCCTTCTGGAACATTTCAGTGACAGAGGACCATCTACATTTAATACCTCTAACTAGTGGGCAAAAAATTGTTTCTTAACATGGAAGGCAGACTCTCAGTCTATATACCCAATTCTACTTAATTTCTATTTGAAAGCCTCGTGCTATTAAGGTTATGGAAAAATTAAATTCTATCAGTTGAGGTCCTCTTTTTCCCCCAGGGTTGTGATTATGTCTAAAAAGGGGCTTAAAGCGAAGCAGCACCCAAACCTTGAGCTCTGTCTACTTGGATGTCTGCCAAGATGGACACAGTATCATCTGTTGCTAATCTTGGGTCCACACAAGTATCCACTGAGGCCCCTTCCTGCCTGTTGCTGTGGGTCCTGCAGATCCCAAGCTGACATCAGCTCACCTGTGCTATCACTGGGCGTTCCAGGAATCTGTCTGTGTCTCTGAGGGGCATGCTGGGCACAAGAAGCTTGTGAGGCTGTCAGTGGTGCCTCTAAGCACTGAGTTACTCTGTGGGGCTTTACTGCCTCCTTGAAGCTCCAGCAGACTCTGCCCAAGAAGTGGGCATCTCCATTCTCACCACATTCTCTCCACATGCCCATCCCCTCCATGCCTACCTCAACCAACAAAGATCTCTTCTAGCCTCCAGAAGTAGAATTCATTTTATTTTTATTTTTTGATTAACAATGATGTGTACAGCAAAGTGATTCAGTGATATATATATATATATATATATATATATATATATATATATATATATATATTCTTTTTCAAATTCTTTTCCCATTTAGCTTATTACAGAATATTGAGGAGAGTTCCCTGTGCTATACAGTAGGTCCTTGTTGGTTATCTGTTTTAAATATAGCAGTGTGTACATGTCAATCCCAAACTCCCAATCTATCTCTTCCCCTGACCATTCCCCCCCTGGTAACCATAAGTTCATTCTCTAAGTCTGTGAGTCTTTTTCTGTTTTGTAAATAAGTTCAGTTGTATCATCGTTTTTTAGATTCCTCATGTAAGTGATATCATATGATATCTGTCTGACTTACTTCACTTAGTATGATAAGCTCCAGGTCTATCCATGGCTGAGTAATATTCCATTGTGTATGTGTAACACATCTTCTTTATCCATTCATCAAGAAGTCCTTCTTTTCCTCAGTGATAACAGTTTTTCTCTCAGAAGTACAAGATGTTGTCTCCATAACAGACTATGGTTTTGAGAAACACAAAAGTTAGGAAAGACCATTTCTTCGTCACCCCCAAACTTGGAAGCTGAGGGAGAAAGGGGAAAATACTCAAGAAACCAGATATTGGTGGTTAAATGTGCAAACATTTAAATCAGCACGCTCATATTGTATTGAATGTGTGTATTAGTCAAGGTTCTCCAGAGAAACAAAATCAATAGGATATACATAGATGCAAAGAAAGAAATTATTATGAGGAATTGGCCCACGTGATTATGGAGGCTGAGAAGTCCCACTGTCAACCATCCACAAGCTGAAGGCCCAAGGAAAATGGTGTCCAAACTATCTAAACCTAAGGGCTCGAGAATCAGGAGCACCTATGTCCAAGGGCAGGGGAAGATGGATGTCTCACCTCAAACAGAGAAAGCAAATTCATCCTTCCTCCAACTTTTGGTTCTATTCGGGCCCTTAGCAGATTGGATGATGCCCCTGCATTGGTGAGAGTGGACCTTCTTTATTTGGGTCACCAATTCAAATCCTAATCTCTTCCTCACAGACACACCCAGAAGTAATGCTTCACCAGTTATCTGGGCATCCCTAAGCCCAGTCAAGTTGACAGGTAAAATTAACCATCACAATGTACCTCCCTTTAGCTTATAATCATGGGTATCAGCTATTCCCCAGGGCACGTGGGACATGCCACCCTGAGTCTTCTCTTCTTCAGAGAAAACATCCTCAGCTCCTTCAACCCTGTGACAATTCTACTGTCCTCCCCCAGTTTGGAAAAATCTTTCCAAAAACGTTGGATGACCCTGGGCAGTTTTCTTAACCATTCTTGGTCCTGGTTTCTTTCTCTGTACGATGGGGATAAGAATAGTCCAGGACTCATGGGCTGCCATGGGCTCTTGTGACAAGTATCGTCACAGGCTTCTCTCCCTGGCTCTGCCATTGTAATGTTCCCATAAATGACCTGGAGTAACTCACTCAAACGTTACAAAACCCATAAGAAACAGGTTATCATTATCCTTCCCCATTTTACAGGAGGAAACAGGCAGAACAAGAAGTTAAGCTACTTGGAGCGGCGAGATTCGGACCCGGCAGTCTGGCTCCAAAGCCCCCCATTAGCTTTCTCAAAGTGTGGGCCATGGCCTCAAACCCTTATATTGCTCCGAATTTTCATCAGCCATTTTTCGTTTCTAAGTTTGTCAGTTTCTATTTTCTGTCTGTCTCTCTCTCTCTCCTTTTCTATTAAAAATAGTTCCTTATGAATTTGGTAAACATACTTTTTCAAGGAATTAACCCATATTCATTTGCTGTCTCTCTTTCTCATTCACTTTTTTCTGTGTCATTTGTCTTTCTTTTTCCCTTTTTGTTCTGTGAACCAGCATCTTTGTTTCTTTGTTAACTTTTTAGGTCGTTAAAGCTCCTTTAGCATTTTTATTAAAATTGCCATCTAAAGAAATGACTTTCCCTCTGAGAAAGTATTGGCCTGAGTCCTCACACTTTGTTAGAGTATCTACATTGTAATTATATTCTTAAATGCTCTTACTTTCTTTGAATTTCCTCCCTGCCTGGTTGATATTTAGAAAACTCTTTTTAGATTCCTTGTAGTTAAGTACTTTTAGGTCCTGGCTTTTCTGTTTATTTCCAATTTTATTGTTTGAGGTTCAGAATGTGGGATGTATACCTTAGGGTTTCTGCATGTTCTGAGAACTTCTTGGCTGCCTGGAAAGTTCCCCTAAACACACTTAATCCCTGGCAGAGTCCACCTCTGGCCTTCATAACTTCGTGTTGGATGGCAAGGGGTCATTTCCCTGTGGGTTTGTCCCAGTTGCATTAAGCCTCCTGAGGAAGAGGTAGGACAACCCCCAGGCAATGCTGGGGCCATAGGAATCGGTGAGCCAGGGTTGGACACAGGGCAGCAGCAATCAGGTTATGCAAAAATGGGAATAACCAGGCCAACCTGTGGTGGCTGCAGCTACAGAAGCCTGGATCCCTCTGGAGACTGTGGGCAGATGCACCTGGGACAGCTGTGACTGTGATGCAGGAAATGAGTGTTTGGACTCTGGGGGAGTTCAAGTGGCAAAGACGAAGTGGGCTGCAAATGGAGCAGGTGGACGTGCTGTGAATCCATGGAGCCGAACACCGAGCACACTGAGCCTCTGACCACTTGCTCATCTTCTCATTTACTTACTTATGTATATCTGTATTCCCACCTACAAACAATGAATGGGGGTCCCACCTCTCAGGGCTCTCAGGAGCACTAAACTGGAGAAGATCAAAGACAGCAGAGTGAAGTATCTACAACCTCAGACTGACTGGTTGTTTTCATCACAGTAGCAGCCCATGATCAGACCCAACCATGCCATGACAGGTAACCCAGAGTCTGCACATGGAGCAAAAGGCAATCCACGTGCTGCCTGAAAGTTCTCTCTCTCCAAGAAGGATTTGAAGTGTGAGGAAGAGGTAAGGTCCTTCTCTTGTGCTCTGATTTCATTTCCAAATAGTCAAGCATGTTAAGTAATAACCACCCCAGTGAGAAGAGAAGCTGGGTGCGGGAAGGATGTGCCTGTCCTATTGCAGGCTGCCTCTGCCTCTCTCCTCATCACACTCCAGTCCTGATTTCCAGTAGGGGCTTTTAGCCAGTCCTAGCTCTTCACTTAGTGCTGAGTTGAGGGTCACACCTGCTGCTGGTCCAACTCTGGCCTCGTGTTCTACTTCTGGTAACTGGATTTCTTATTCCTTCTGGTAACTTGCCTTGCTCCTAAGAGATGAGTCTCAACAGAACCCCAGCACCTCTTGAGTTAGAGCTGATTTTTGCCTGAGAGATTAGCCCCCCAAGTCTAGAGACCTCCCTCTGAATCTTGCTAGGGGTCTAGGGCCAGTCTACCACTTGCCAGCCAGCCTTACTGAAAGTCTCATCCACACCTGCCACCCTGTGGGCAACCATCATACACTAATTTCTAAGACTCATATCTCTGGGTGTCAGGACTGTCCCCTTATTGTCTTTCCCACTGCTGCCTATGCCCACTGTGCCATGACACCTGGGCCTGTTGTTTTTCTTGTTAGGCCAGATTCACTCCCCTCCCCTGGTCTCATCATTGTCTCCCCATCTCAGTTTGGCCGGTGAAATTATAGATCTAAGACATGGAGATCCCTCCATGTCCAACTGATAAAGAAATTGTCTCCATCTAAGTATCAGGGGGGACCTGGAAGTAGCCAATAGACAGGTCCTTGAGAATTTCAAACTCAAAAGCTCTTATGCACGTTCCATAGCTGATTTACAGCAGTCTGAAGTCTGGACAGGGAAATTCTGGGACCAACACCAGAAAGGGGGAACTGAAGAGTGAGGAGGCTTAGTTACCTGAGAACTTTTCTACAGGAAATAAAAGTGAAAGGGCATTGGGCATTAATTCATTCCTCCTTTTGACAAATATACAATTGAGCAACAACCATATTCCACATTCTAAGTTGGATACAAAAAGAAATAATATAGACAGGGCCCCTCCAGGGCCTTCTGCAGCTCTCAGGCCAGTGGTTTCATCCTCATGGGAAGACCAGAAGGAAGAGGCAACTCACGTGTGGAAATAAAACCAGAACCAAGCCTGAAGCCCATTACTCAGAAAACCCAAGGGTCAAATCAATAACTTTGAACCACTGTCACTAAGACCTCCATTGTGTTTATAACATTTGCCTCCACCCCTGTGGCCCCAGTCCCTTTCCTGGGTAAGCCCCTGTCTTAATCTGATTGTTTCAGACTAATCTGAAAATCATCTCAGCGACACCAAGACATCTGCAGATCGTTGGAGGCTACAGACAAAGTCGGAGCCTGCCTTGACTTTTAATCCAATTCTAAACCCACAAAGAAACAGGAACCCCAGGGAATTTGCCCAATTGAGTAATTCACTGCAAAAGCGTCTATGTACCTCTGTTGAATTGTGTTGGCAATTTGGCTTTGAAGACGGTTTTTTGGAAAAACATATCAATGACTCTTGCTGAGTTGTTTCTCCAAAGGGACACAGAATCTAAAAGAACCAAAATGTGAGTACTGGCCAAAGAAGGCACTCCTTATGTCTGTTGCAATCCTGCTGGATTGGGAGTTCTGGCCCTTTCTCAGATCTTTGGAAATCGGAGCTTGCTCACAGGAAGTCAACGCAACTTCCTGTCCTGAGAAAAGAACTGTTCGAACCTTCAATCACTCTTTCAGAACAACTTTAGTGACTGAAAAGTAAGTGGGTTGAAGACATAAGACTTGCATTTCCCTTGACATACAAAGGGGTTTAAAAATTAAGAGGAAGTCTGGAGGGAAAGGATTTGCTGACCCTAACACATTTTTTTTTTTTCAAAACAGTCTAAAATGAACTGTAGGCCCAGAGCCAGCTGAGCTCAAGCTCCTCGATTTCATACTAATCAGATTAAGCTTGTAAGTTATACTATTTGCCATGTTTTCCATCTAGACAAGAATGTCCTAGGATCTGTAGGAAGAGAAGGAAAGGAGCCGTCTCAAGGTCTGCCCTTGGAAAGGAAAGGAGAACTGCTCCATAGAAGGACTGCAAAGGCATCTGACTTCCAGTGCCAGCCCTAGAGAGCTGGGCCAGAAAGGGCCTGGAGGATGGCGGGTTCCCCTGGGCCCTGGCGCGGGGAAGGATGCATGGTCAGCCAGCTCTGATTCCACTTTGACTGGACCTGAAGAACAGAGCCAGAAAGACTCCCCGAGCAGCACATGCAGTATCTCTTTGGCACCATCCCATTACACAATGAGGAAACTGAGACCCTGGGAGGAGGTGAGTGCTTCTCCACTGTCAGATGTCTGTTAGTCCTAGAGCTGGACTTACATCTGCTGATGTCCAAGACAATTCTCTTTATAATGCCAATTTTGAGACAGGTTCTCAGGAACCATCTGACCGCAGAGCGTTAGTAGGAGGCATTTGCTGAGCCAGAGCTGGTCCTGGGAATGCAGTGAGGAGAATCAGAGGGACTGGGTTTGATTTCCAGCCCAACCCGCTTCTAACACATGACCTGGGACAGCATATTAGCCTCTTTGACCATTTTTCCTCATTGGCAGATTAAAGAAGACAGGACATGCAGAGTTTGTGTGCAGATTAAAGGCGGTGTGGCCCCAGGCAGTGCCAGCACAGAGTGGACCACAGTCACTGTGAGTGCCATCGTGCCCCTCTGAGCGCCTGCTTGGCACACACAGCAGGTTCCCTTCGGCCTCAGTCCCACCGTGGGACCTCCACACTCTGGCTTTCCCACCTGGTCTAAACAGCAGCTTGATCACATTGATTTCATTTTTAACTCAGCAAGAAAAACGAAATCTCTGCCTAGCTTTTAGCATCCTTGTGGCATTTGTCTTATAATTAAGTATATATTTAAAAAATTGAAAGAAGCCAGTAACAAAAGGTGTGTGATTCCATTTATGTGACAATCTGGAAAAGGCAAAATGACAGGGACCAAAAAACAGATCAGTAGTTGCCAGGGCTGGGGTAGGGGACGGGTCAGGGATTCTTTGGGATGCTGTGATTGTTCTGAATCCTGCGTGTGGTCGTGGTTTTAAGAATCTAGACATGGGTTTAAGTATGTAGAACTGTGAGAATTATACACCCCAAAGAGTTAATTTTACTGTGTGCAAATTTTAAAAAAACACTTATGTGGTAGGGAAAAATACACTCATACACAGCAAAAATAAATAAATAAATAATACAGTTTTGACCACAAACAAAGCTAGATAAACCAGTCCACATATCCTGAACAAAAGTACTTTCAAACGACAGAGGCATTATTGGAAAGCTTGCTGAGAAGAACCACACTTCATAAAACACAGAATTCATGACTCAACCCAGCTCAGAGGGTGGGGACTGGGGAGGGGGTGGAAATCAGAGGCCATCGAATGAACAAACCCCTCCTTCTTCAAGGGAGCCCAGGTCAGGACAAAGAGCCCATTAGAGGCAGCGGCAGGGGGAGGGGTTGTCACAGAGGTGCGGGCTGACAGGCTTGGCCTGGGACAGTCACAGGGGAGCCCAAAGATCCTGGTCACAGGAAGCATCACGGAACATGACATATGATAGCCGGCTGTGCAGATGGCCTGCTGAGGAGCTGGGGAATTGTGACTGTGGGGGAAGAAGACATGAGGGGCCCAGAAAATTCTCTTTATAATGCCAATTTCAAGAGCAAGGCGAGTCCATAAAACATGCGGGGGTCTCTGGTTTCTGACTCCGCTGTGTGTGCAAGTGTGAAACAGAGCGGTGTTTTGTGCAAGGCAGAGAAAATGGCGTGTTCAGTCCACACCTCTCGGCTCACAAGTCATCTCTGCAGGATAACATGTCAACGGAGACCTTGCATTCTCATCCTGAAAGCTTGTTTAAATGAGATGTGTCACCAGATTCTCAAGCTGTGTCTTCTAGTTCCCTCCTTAGGCACGTGTCCACGTCCACGTGCGTATCAGTCTGTTAAGCAAAGTTGCTGTACATCCGTCACCTCAAGGATCTTTGAGGGGGTCTCGCGGCCCATTGTTCAAATGAAGAAATCAAGTTCACAAGAGGGAGGGCCTTAGCCGTGGTCACTTGGCTAGTAAGGGGTTCCGAGCTGGGCTGTTGACTCAGACGTGCCCATCGCCAGCCAATATTCCAGGTATCACAAGTGTGAGGACAACGGGTGGGGAGGGTCAGGTTTATCTCCCAAGAGGCCTCCAGGGTTCCTCCACGCTGCAGGGCCAGACACCCTGAGGGGATATGAGTCCAGAGCCAGAGTCAGGCTGCCTCAGCTCAGGTAGACAGATGGATTCAACTTCCATCTGGTAAACTGTAGTGTGGAAAGGACTTCAGGGTGCTACCAGGTATAGGATCCACCCTCTCTCTGGCAAACTCATGCTCAGCCTGTGGAAAATACTCAGGGACCATAGTAAAATCCGAAGGTTGCCAAAATAGCTTAATGCTCCCATATTCCCTGTCCGAATTTACATCTACCCAGGGACATAATAGGCTGTGACCTGAGCCAGCACCGTCCCTTCCCAGTACTTTCTTCTCAAGGGCATGTGTCCCTGTTGGACATATAGACTCGTAGGCCCACCCAGAGCTGCTGAATCAGACCCCCAGGAGATTGAGAGGTACCACTTAGGTGACACAGGGTTGACACACGGTTGCACAATATCAACTTTGTCCCCTGGGACATGTCCTATCTGTGCATCCCTGACTGAGAGTCTCCCTTTGCAGCTGGCTGAGTAGATTCAAGTTCCAGGAGGCCCAGTGAGATGGCAGGTAAGCTACTCAACCTCGCAGTGCACCAGGGACAGCAATGGTGCCCATCCACCAGATTCCTGGGAGCCATAAATGAGGACAGGGCTGACATATAGCCAGCACACCACCAATGTCCGATGCCCTTCTGATGGGGGCATTAGCTTTGCTGACACACAGAGTCTGGTTAGAGTCACATCTTACTGGCTTGGGAGGCTTTTAAGGGATGTTTTAAAAATCTCTGCTCTGAATCCAGTAAAAGTTCATTTTTAATTTTTTAGTTTACTTACATTTCTCCTATTGCCAAGCCACTGAAGTAACTTTTGTGAACTGACCAGGCTTTCTGCTAACCCAAGTGCCTTCGGGTGGTTGCATTCATTTACTCAGCTACTCATTCAGAGCAGATATTTATAAAGGATCTACTGTGGATGGGTACCTGGAACTCAAAGTTACTTAAGATACTCCCTGTACCCTCATGATCCAATCACTGATGCAGGGTGATGCCGTGAAGGATGAAGGAAGCACTTGTTTCCGTGGGGAAAAAAATCTCCTAACCCATTTGGGAGAATGTCCCCTAGACCATACAGGGGTATGGTCTTCCAGAGTTGGAAGACAGTGATTACACACCTAATGGTGCTCCTGCTTCCGTGCTAAGAAAACCCCAACTGCTTACATAAAGCAGAGGATGGAGAGAAACTGTGATTTGTTGGAAGCTTTAAACACAGACGTTGGCAAGAGGTTGCATGTAGACCAAAGCAAGACATTGTGCTTGAACGGAGAGAAGCAACTGTCTTTAAAAGGAAGGAGATTCTGACACAGGCTCCAACGTGGAGGAAACTTGAGGATGTTAAGCTAAGTGAAATAAGCCAATGACAAGAAAACAAATGCTGTACAATCCCACTTGTATGAGGTTCTGAGAGTAGTCAAGTTCATAGAAAGTAGAAGGGTGGCTATCAGAGCTGTGGAGAGAAGGGAGAATGAGGAGGTGTACAGAGTTTCAGTTTTGCAAGATGAAAATAGTTCTGTGGATGATTGATGGTGATGGTTGTGCAAAAATGTGAATGTACTTAATGCCACTGAATTGTACACTGAAAAATGGTTAAGATGGTAAATACTATGTTTTGTGTATTTTACAGCAATTTAAAAAAAGAGAGAAAGAAAGAAATGGCTGTCTATACTATCCAAAAGTAAAAAGAGAGAGAGAAAGAATGAGTGAGTTAAAGATACATGTTCTTATCACCCAATTAGTGGAAAGAAATAAATCCCCACTTTAAATTCAAAGCTACACATTGACCTTGTACAGAATATCAGACTGAGATGGACAGACATAGCTTCCTGTCCTTGCTCCCTCAGTTGCTGGCTCAATGGACATGACCTCTGGGACCCTCAGTCTCTTCATCTACAAAATGCAGCAAAATAATATTCCAGTCGTTATAAACCCTCAGTAAGTCATTAAATGCTCTGGACAGCCTGGTGTCTCCCACAAGCTGTGTAGAAAGAGGTTTATAAACCTGGATGATAGGGCAGACCCTTGACATTTGTAGAGAAGTTATCTAGAGCTCTTAGTGAATCCCACAATTAAAAAATAGTATTATAACAAGAGCACTTTTTAAGCCATTCCAAAAAATGTTTGTATTTTGACCAGAGGTGCAATTTTTTTTTTTTTAACTTAGATGTCCAAGAGAGGGCAGGCAGTTCTCACTCTTGTCCTTTAAAGCACCAGACTTGCCAGAATGGTAGGAAAGGCTTGCTCAGTGGAGAAGGCTGCCAGGTGACAGTAAGAGCTGGGGCTGGCATCTCCCTATATTGACCTGCATCAGCTATTGAATAGTGCATCAACCTATATACTTTTCCTAGATGAGCTTTATATGAGTTGTCTATTGCTGCATAACAAATTGCCCCCAAACTTTAGTGGCTTAAAATAACAACAATCCTCTATTTTGCTTGTGAATCAGTTAAGCTGGCCAGTGTGGCTCATTTCTGTTCCACGTAGCATAAGACTAGGGGTTAGAGGGTCAACTTCCAAGACGGCTCTTCCATACGGCTGACAAGTTGACTCTGGCTGTTGGCTAGAAGCTCAGCTGGGGTTGTGCGCTGGGGTCTCCATTTCTCTTCATGTAGGCTTTTCCACGGGCTACCTAGGCTTCCTCACAGCATGGTGGCTGGGTTCCAACAGTGAATATCCCCAGAAAACCTGGAGGAGGTGTATGACATTGTTATACCCCAGCCCAGATGTCACATAATGCCACTTCTTCCCTAGTGTATGGTCAAGGCAGTCCCGTAGGCCTGGTTCAAGGGGAAAGGTTGTAAATGCCACTTCTTGATGAGGGGCTGCAAGCTTTTAGAGGAGCATGAGAGATAGAAAATATTTCTCTGGCCATCTTGGCAAAATACCGCCTGCCACAAGTTCCATCCTCAACTCAGAGGGCAGCCTCCCCTGTTTGTAAGGTCTGTCCTCTCCTTTAAACTTCTCTCACTTAACTTTGCTAGAAGGAAGGGTCTGTTTGGTGGACTCCCTAATGATTTCCTCACCCTGCGAGAGGGACATGAACACCTTTGCTGTTTTCTCCCAAACCTCATTCCTGCTGGGAAGCAGCAGTGCAGCTTCCTGTGTGAATCTCTCCACCACCACCTTGACTTTCTCTAAACTTCCTTCTCACATGGCAATCAGTTTTCCAGCTGAAGCACCTCTGAGATAGCTCCAGAACCTCTCCTCCTGATGACGGGACCCATGCTGACCTGAATTCTGTCCTGTGACAGCACCACATGGGCCTGCTTCTCAGATACCCCATCAGAACTGAGGCAGAGGGCTTCCCTCTCTGCAGCTCTCCCAGGCAGAGAGCCAAGACCCCCGGTTCCTTGATCTATCATTGCCTGACCTTTGACAAACCTCGGTCATCATAACTCACCAAGGAGCCAGAGCCAATAGAAGGTTCCAGTCCACAAAGCCATTCAGGCATGCAGACAGATACAGGTCCAGGAGGCTGGGCTTCTCAAGTCAATGATAAAAGTACTGGTGAACCTGACCAATGAGGTGCTAGTGTTAGTCCCATCCTACAGGAGAGGAAACTGAGGCATGGGGGGGTTTAGTGACATGTCCACAGTTACACAGCTAGAACATGGCAGCTAAAATATTTTAATTGAGTCTAGAACGTTTCCTATAGTATTACACTTTTGACTTGGTAGAAAAATAGAATGGATATATTTCTATAGCATTTATCTCATTATCAAAGTATGATGTAAGAGCAATAAGAATGAACACACGCACAACAACATGAATAAAGCTTAAAATAATTATCCTACTCCTATTTGTAAAGGAGGCGAGAAAATGTAGAAATGGGGCATATCGGCACCCCAAATAAAATGGGGGATGCTGTTAGTAAGCAAGAGGGAGCAGTGGGCACTGGGAGGGCAACTCCCCAGGGCAGCCTCTGCCTCCACCCACCTTGAAGCTACCCAGCATTCACACATCCTCTTCCTACTCACAGGACACATGCCTCCTCACCTCAAGGGATATGGCCCTAAAGTGCTACGGGGGCCAGCAGCCAACCCGAGTCCCGATCTCCATCATCTCAGTGATGGGCAGCCCTCCCCACAGGTCGGTGTGGCTCCTCATGGCCTGGGAAGCTATATCCCTAAAGACTCCTTCCTGTCCCCCGCACCCCCAGTATACAGGGCACAGAAGGAACAGCATAAGGCCAGTAGAAACTCTCAGGAAATGCTCTGAACTGCTGCCAGTTTGAGCAATGATCAAATCCTGCTTGTCAGAAACACCACTCCCTTCCCTGGCACTGCAATACATTCCAGGTCAGACAACAGGGTGGGGGGCCACATGCCCAGTGTCCTTGTGGTCCCTGGCACTTCCCAGATGGAGAATCTGCTTTGTCTACTCCCCCCTCCACAGTCTCATCTGAAGAGGGGAGCCCCTCCCCCTTCCAGGGGCTGCCCATTTCCTACTGGTGCAGTTTGGTGACCCGGAAACAATTTTAGGGGATGAGAATCCCAAACGTCCATATTTGTTTGTAGCAGATGATGCAAGTTAGGCTCACATTCTCTCTGCCTCTGACCACTGGGCTCTGTTCTGGGCAATGTGGTATCTGATTGGACCACGTGAAATCGCTGGGTTTTTAGGACAAAATTGACCAGATGACGGCAATTTCATATGGTTCAATCAAATATAAATGTTAGTTATTGTTGAGAGTGGCTTCCTTTGAAACTGGATTTGACATGAGGAGTAAATACAAGTATTTAAACTGTGGCTGACATATCACAAGCACTCACTATTGATGGTTTATTGATATTGTCACTGAGCATGTGACCCCCTCCCTGATGCTTGGAGGAGCTACCCACAGACTGGACCATGGGCTATTTATTGCAGTGTGACAAGGCGAAGCAATGTATTATTCATTGTATAAATATAACATAATTTATCCAACCTATTGTTAATGAAAATTAGATTATTTCTTGTTTTGGAAATCATGCATAAAGCTGCCATTCTTGTAAATTTATTTATACATTATGTAGACATAAGCAATTTCACTCATATTACTATAGATTCATGGATTTATTTTCTCAACGTGTTATACTTCTTGATATTTAAATTGTTCCCAAAATAGTCAGTGAGATCCCCTTAAAGTTGACTCCTGCATCCTTTTGACTGATTTTCATTATTCTTCAAGCACTTCTTTACGTTCTGATATAACAAGACTTTCCAGGCTTATCTTCTACTTTCCCTGCCTCAGACCTAGAATCAGCCATTTATCCAAGGATGGTTCATTTTCCTGGGGAATAGTATTGAGAAATCAAGATCTGGGTCACCAGATAGATTCCTTGGTACTGGCATTTTGCCATTTCATCAGACAGAACTAGGATGGATGGATGGATGGATGGATGGATGGATGGATGGATGGATGGACAGGTGCCTACACATAAAATTATGAATTTGTAGTGATATTTCCAATTCAAATTTAAGGGAATAGGATTTTTTATTTTAGTTTCTACCCATATCTCCTTTGTCTTATAGTGAAAATCTTAGTTCTCAACATTAATATATGTACATATGCTTTATCTTATAATATCCATTCTGTTTCTTGATTCATGAAGTATAATCAGCATCTTGGGACTCCTCATTAAATAAGTAATAAGTAATTTTGTGCCCCTGAACTTCTTTCTACCTCCTTCAACCTTCTACTTCTTAAACATAACATGGTTTTTATATTTTCAACGTTTTTATCATTTATTTCTTGCTCTGAAACTGCAATCATGTCTTCCATCTTTTATTTTTATGTTGGTTCTGAAAATCAAAACCCAACAAATAGAACTTTTGATAGTATGATTATGTACTCAGTTGAATCATATGAACCATATGCAATTCCTTATATTCAATCTCCTTTTACCTCCCCAAAATGTGGCAATTTCCTGTGGTTCAGCCAGATATTTTTATTAGAGAAACATCTACATGAGGATGAGAATGTTTTCCTAGATCACTGAATCTTTGCTGTGCTACTGAGAATATGCCAAGGTTTAAGGTCAAATAGATTCCTTTTTTTAAATGCCATTCGTTGCTTAAAATTATGCCAAGTTTTAGCTTGTCTCATGTTTGTACCATGACTTTTCTTTCAAGCTTCTTGTTTTGTCTGCAGAATCTGATTGCCTTTCTTTTCTTTCTTTTCTTCTTCTTCTTTTTTTTTTTTTTTTCAGAGAGGACACATGGGAGGTAAAATTCCTGAATCTTTGCTAGGACTGAAAATATCTGCCTTTTGTTCTCACATCTAATTGACAGGGTTATAAGTAGACAGTGATTTTCCCTTAGGACATTGAAGGCCTTTCTGCCTTTAATTCCAGTTTGTAGTGATACTGTCAAGAAGTCCTATTCGATTCTTCTTCCATTGTAGCTCCTTTGTTCTTTCTAGAAGCGATCTGATTTTCCCTACACTCTTCCCCATCCTTCCTGCTTAGCAATCAGCAGCTCCTTTTAGTGTGAAGATATTTGTTTACTTTAGACTATAGAAACACTCCTCTATTATGTCTTTAATTATTTCCTCCTCTTCATTTTCCCTGTTCTTACTTCCTGGAGCTGATGGATGTTGACTATTCTGCATTTCATTTTCCAGTTCACTTACCTCTTCTCTAACACGTTTGCATTTTTCTTATATTGTTCCAAGTCCTCGGCGGTTTTCTCTACATTTTCTTTTAGGTTTTATGCGGAATTTTGAAGTTTGGGAATAATAATACATAACATTTTTTAAATTTCTGTATATGCTTTCTTTTTTGTAAGTCTTCTAAAATTTGTTTTATTGAAGTATAGTTGACATATAACATTATATGAGTTTCAGGTATACAATATAATGATTCAATATTTGTATATACTGTGAAATAATCACCACAATAAGTCTAGTTAGCATTGGTTACCATACATAGTCACACAAAATTTTTTTCTTGGGATGAGGACTTTTAAGGTCTACTCTCTCAGCAACTTTCAAATATGTAATATGGTATTATATATAGTCACCATGCTGTATATTACATAATAATTTTGAAGTCTGGGGATAATAATAATATTATTTTAACTTCTGTGTATACTTTCATGCTCTCTGCTAAGGTACAGAGAAGTTTTCCATAGAAAGTTGTTTTCATGGTTTTTGGATGCAATATCATAATATATTCTTGGAATGTTTCTGAGAATAGTAATCAGAATTTTACAGTGCATCCAGCTAAAAGTCAAACTACTGTCATATAAGAAAGACCTGCATGAAACAGATAAAAATTGTTAGATAGAAAATAATATATAAGGACAATACAACAGAGGGAAAATTGATATCTCAGAGAATCATAATATAGGAAAAAAACATGGATTTGAAGATATAAATTTTAAAAATTTCCTGAAGAAAAATGTTAATCTGAACATTAAAAGTGCATATCATATAAAAGACAAAATGATGACAAGCTAGACAGACCTTTGTTAAGAAATGGAATATAAAGGATAAAGGTAGAATACTTCAATCCAGGAAACAAACAAACAAACAAAAACCCAAGCTATGTATATCATGTATTACAACCACAGTAACAGTTAAAAGAAAATAGAGCAATTTCTACAAAGTGCTGAGGGAAATAAGTATATCCCAAAACGAGCACAGACCTCCAAATTGTTAAGTTATAACAGCATTAAGAAGATATTCTTAAATATAAGAAAACTCAGGGAACTCAGTACCCAAGAAGAGTTCCTTGAAACAAAAACAATGACAACAAAAGTTAGTGATGGCATTTAGAGACTAAATACAAACAGTAGAGTGATAAAACCACAGGTTCACACTGCTAACTACAGTTCAGTACCTATACTGGTAGACATGTTTAACATGATTGTTTGGAACTTTCTGGTATTTTTTTTCTGAATATTTTTGATCCAGGGTTGGTTGAATTCACAGATAAGGAACTTGCCTCTACAAGGGGTGGGGCGGGGGGGCAACTGTACTTTAAACACAGCTGTGTGTGTGTGTGTGTGTGTGTGTGTATGAATCCTCCATCACTTCTGTTCTGTCTTTCCAGTAAGAGTATAAGTAAATATACATGCATCTAAAGGGAGTTACATCATATGATTTTAGGTAGTTTTAAATTTTCTCCTCCAAAATTTTTTGTAATAAAATACACCAAGAGCTACTATAAAAATAAATTGAAAATAGAGAAGATAAATGACAGGAAGAAGTAGTTGCTTCTTGGCAGTAGAATTATGAATTATTTTTTCTTTTATACCTTTATTTATTTATCTAGATTTTCTGCCATCATGTATTTTATCTAGATTTTCATGATTTTGAATACTGGACTTGCCACTTGGGCAAGTTAATTACCTTCTATGTATCTCTTTTCTCGTCTGTAAAATAAGACTTATATCAATAAAATGTGGCTTATAATGAGATCTACCTCAATATAAGTATTATAAGAATTAAGTGAGGTAACACATGTTTGAGTGATAGAACAGGGCCTGGTACATAGGGAATGCTCAATAAACAAATATAAGTACCTAAAGGAATTTCTTTCCTGGATTACATTTTCTTTCAGAATATCTTTTTCATCTATATTTTCCAAGCTGTATCCCCTCCCTCCCTTCTTTCCTTCCTTCCTTTTTTCCTTCCATCTTTATCTTTCTTGCTAAAGTGTGTTTGCATAGATGCCTGGCTGTTTGTTAAATCCTGCCCAGGCTTCACATGAATGGCTTTGTCTAGGTACTCTATTTTTTCTGATACAGTACGGATAAATCTCCCTGATGTTTTTCCCATGCAGTTTGAGGTCTGCTTTCTTCCCCATTGAGCTACAGTTGGAGGGGCTGGATTTTCTGCAGATTTACCAGGGGAAAAGCATAGCTGGGCCAGCGTGCAGCCTTCACAGGGTGAGCTGGGCTTGTCGCTTTCTTTTGTAGTTTTGTTGTGGCTCATGAGCCTGGATTTACCACACCTCTTGCAGCCTGAGGAAACCCTTGAGCTTCCCCCGCCCCAGTTCAACGAGGGCTTTGCTGATGTCCAGGGGAGCCACGTGGGGTGTGGGTTTTACCCTCAGATTCACCCGTCTCTCTCCAGTGGCCACCTCACAACTTCCAGAGACAAGAGGGGGGAATGGGCAGGGCTGTGTGGGCCCATGTGAAGAGTGCACAGGAAGAGAGGAAACACATTTGGTAACTTTCCCAGTGTCTTCTCCCTGCTCTCCCAGGGGAGCTTAGCCCTTGAGGTTTTGGTTATCACTTTGGCCGCGTCGGTCCTTCTTGCTGGAGAACTTGAGCTCAGGCGTCCACGTGCCCTCTGGGTCTCCTTTCCTGCCTCTCTCCCAGCAAGAGACCTCCTCTCCAGGGTGAGGCTGAGAGAAGCTGGAGATTTCTTGTGGCAGATTTCTGTCCTCCTTTCTTTTAGTCTCTTCCCTTTGCAGCCTTTTTCTCTCCTAACATCCTGGGTTGGGACTGGCTCTCAAGAAGGTGGAGGGCAGCTGCCTCTTCCTCGGGCCCCCACTGCCTGCCCTGAGGACTGAATGACAGTGCCTGTTAGGATGGGGTGCTGGAGCCCACCAGAACCACCATTCAATTTTAGCAGGTCAGGGGGGCCGTGGCAGAATGAAAGGGGGTTGAACGATGGGGGCCAGGGCAGCAATGGAAGGCCTCCATCCTCCTGACTCTCTCCCTGGAAGGCCCGCCCTGATGCCCAGGGCTCCCTCCCAAGCCTTCCTGTCCAACCTGAGGACACCCCCCTGCACACCTCCATGCCTGGCACCACCTCTGGTCCCCTGATGTGGAAGTCCTTCCCCTTCCTGATAAAAGTCAGGAAACCATTCTGAGCTTGGTTCAAACAGATTCTGTTTTACATTAGAAACTCATCTTTCTTCTTCTGGGAGGCTGGCCTGTGTTGTCAGAAAGGGAAACGGAAATTGAGAGCAAGGCCACAATTTGATTGAGGGTGGGCTCCTGGGTCCCAAGAGGAGGGCAGAGTGTGAGTGAGAGGAGGGGACAGGCCAGCCTCCTCCGTCCTCCTAACTTGTCTGGTCCTGGGCGGGGCAGCCCATCACCAGCGCCCTCTCTCCCTGGGCGGGCCAGGCCTAGGAAGATCCAATCAGGGCTGCTGTCCTGGCCTTGGCCCCATGCCAGGGAGCACAAGGCTACTGGCTCCACCTGGTCTTGAGTATTCTTACTGCAACCAAACAGCATCCAATTAGCCTTCTTTCACGGGGACTCTCAGAAAAAGAGATTATATGAAAAGCACATAATCATGTCTCGGATAAACTTCAAAATTAGATTTTCTGGGCAGTTAAGTTCAACAGAAACGACTAATTAGGAAAAGAGTTTTCTGGCATAAGTTAGTTGTGACCAGCAATCTCCACACATCCACCCATTTACATCCACATGGTACCTCCACACTCACCCACCTGCACGCACAGCCATCAGCTTCAGGGAATAGGCGCACGAGGGCCAGGGGGTTCCAGGTACTCAGGCTTGGTCTTGAGTCCTGTGTCTGTGGTCCTCGCATTATGGTTCAAATCCTGTTATTCTACTCCTGAACGTCCCCACCCTCATTACCAACCTTTTCACAAATACTTTTTCTCCTTGCTATAATGTCTGTCCCCTGCTCATGGCGGATGTCATGAACTTGCTCCATGCTGGAACCCTCCTCTCTCTTCCGGTGATGCTATCTGCTACAGAGGGAGGGTGGCCACAATTATCAAGTGCCCGCAATGTCCCAGGCATTTCTGATACATTATTTCATTTAACCTCCATGACACTCTTAAGAGACAAGTATTGTGCCCACTTACTAGAGGAAGAAATAGAGGATCTGAGACATACCTAGTAGAACCAGACAGATGTGCCTGGCCTGTGGGGGGATGGACACTGAGGCTCCCGGGCCACCTCCACTTCTCTCTCCCCTTCCCGTGGCTGCAGCTCCCCTGGCCCCAGCACACCCCAGACTTCTGCTGAGGATTTCTGCATGTGGCTTCTGATGGCTCTTCAGTGCTGATAAGAGTGGTCATGTTGCCCCTTGGGTGGCAGAAGTGAACTTCCTCCCTGTGTGATGTCAGAAAGCCCAGCCCCACAGGAACCAAAATAAGCCCTTCTATGCAAAACTTTCTAGACCCTTAACCTGTCTGCCTCCTGGTGACCTGTGAGAACCCAGGGGTTCTTGATCACTTACCTCCAGCACCTCCCTGATGGGTCAAGGTGACATCTATGACAAACACCCATGGGGCTTCCTGGGTCCCAGCTGTTCCCACAACTTTCTCTCATGTGGAGAAAAAAAAAATCTGAGAATTTTATAATGGTGACAAATTAGGGAATAAACCTGGCTCCCTCCACAGACCCACCTGGCAGCATTCAGAAAACAACACTGTTGCCCTCATGGGAAGCCAGTTGTTTGCATTAAATTTCTTCAATCCTCCACCCAGGATGAGGAGAATTCCACACAAAGATATCGGGGGTGAGGAAGGGAAGTGGATACTGGGCAGGAAAAAACATTAAATACGTACTACGGAAACAGACCAGGGTCCTAGCCGGGACTGTGGGTCACAGTGCATGTCAAGCAGAGGGGCCTGTGGAAAAGGGGACAAAGAAAAAGCTGCTGGCATGTCCTGGGCGCCTCCAGTGTGCACTGGTGGTTTAATTTACTGAATCCTTGTCAAATTGTTGTTAACCTTACCTTTCAGGAAAAGAAATTCAGAGCTTATCAAGGTGATGAGATTTATACAACTACATGCTTCAATTTATTAACCCAATGAGATTAGAAAACCCAATTAGAACCCAGATTAGAAAAGTATTGAGCAAATGGAAAATGCACATGATATGAAAAACTTGGAAATGTGTTTTAATAAAAACACATTATATATGTGCCAAGAACTGCATGTACATGAGGAGTATGACAGTCCTGTATAAAAGAGGACTATCTTTGAATCTAATGCATGCCTACCTGTGGTTACCATGGAATGATATCTATCAGTGGTCTGTGGTATTCTGCGAAATGGGCCCATGTCTTCCAGGAGCTTTGTCACGTGAGCAAGTTTGAGAATCGCCAGCCAACAGGATCCAGCCCCAAGTCCTTCCTGGATATCCAAACCTCGGCCCCATCACTCCTGCCCTTGTCCAAGGCAGGGGTAGGGAAGGGTGTCCCAGAAAGAGGGCACAGCATGTGCACAGGAGGAGATGTGTGGGCAGATTTCCACTTTGAGAGACTTCTCAGGCAGCCATGTGGAAGGTACATGGGTGGAGAAAGATGGCAGAGGAAGTTCTTATGAAAGGTGGTGAGAAAAGTGATAAGGATGTGAGCTGAGCAGAGCTGGGACCGGCAGCCAAAGAGAGGGACTCACCAGGATGGCATCCGTGTGGGCTGTGGTAGACCTAGGAGGACCCTGGGCTATTCTAGGATGTGGCCATGAGGTGGGCTTGGAGGCAAAGGCTGGGTTCCACTCTGTATCTATGGGAACCATGAGGACTCTTCCACCATGGCTGTATCACATCTGCCCCCATCCTGACCTCCCCCCAAGTACACAGGAACAAATGTGACTTTGCTAATAGAAAAGGGGAGTGCCTGAACTTCCATGTTGTGACGCTTCACCCAAGATTTTCTGTCGCCTCTCACCTACACCTGGCTCTTTCAGGCCCCTTTCTTCTCCTTGCCTTCTTTCTGCATTATGGACGTGGCCTGGGGGTAGCACTGGCCTCTGGGCCTTCCACTGCTGGGAAGTAGATGATTTTAAACCCATCCAGTGGGGGCAGTGGGCCCGCCCGCCCTGGTCTGCTCCCCTCCACACCTCGTTGTTGTGGCACCTCTCCTTCATCTGATTATTCAACCCCTTGGTTTCCTATGCTCCCCATCTCCATCATGATTTCAGTGACAGTGCTTTTCTTCCCTCTGCACAGCAGCTCCTGGAGTCCAGTAGGACCTCTAGGATGGAGCTGTTTTCTGCTCAGCCACTGGAGGGGAGCAGCCTTTGAGTGCATCCAGGGACCTGCTGGGCCTTTCTGTAGAACATGGGTGGGCAAGATGATTGGTGAAGTGTTAGCCGGCACCCGGGACAGGGACCAGGCCCCCTGCCAACCCCAGCCCTTGTCAGAACCGTGTCCAAGTGAACTTTCCAGGAGTTCACAGATGACTGACTGTAGCATGGTGCCTGTGGAGGTTTCTAGACCTTTAAGGGAGAGGGCTGGAGAGAGGGGAGGATCCCTGAGTGTGTCTAGGTCTGAGGTTTGTGTGTGGCTGAAAGCACAGTGGGCATGGCCTAGGGTCAACAGGACACAGAAAGGAGGCTGTATGGGGTGAGGGCTTTGCTTCACAATTGCATGGGTGCAAGGATGGGCTCCCCACACACAGCCAAGGTGGGAATTGCTCAGCCCACCTGGAGGGACACCTTAGGGCATCAGAGGGCACCAAAGGAGAACCGTCAAGGCCTGGACAGGTGCTCCTACCTCCTCCAAAGGCCTAGCTCATCTGATCCCTGAACTGACATTTGCCTTCCTCCCTTTTCTCTGAGACTCATACCTTTGGCAGAGGTGTGAATACTCATGTGTGTTCCACTGGGATTACAGCAGACATCACGCCTCAATCAGCCCTGGACCAGGCCAGGTAAAACCTCTCAGTCTCCCTGCACAGGGCTCAGGGACAACCCCAATCAGTTACTCCAATCATCACTCACCCCAGTCCATCAGCCAGGCTTACAAAGGAGCCATGGCCCATGTGCCTTCTCTGACTTAGGTCTCCTACTCTTCCAGTGTACCTTGTTCTATGACACCTTCACCCCCTACCTTAGAGACGCCAAGCTTTCTGGGAAAGTCACACACAAAACCAGTGTAAATTAAATCACCAGTCCCTGTTCTTAGAGCATTTATTCATTGGATAAATACCCTCTAACCCACCATCTGCACCAGACCCCGTGGTCGGGGGGTGGCAAAGGGAAATGGAATGAAGGTGAGCAAGCCATTTTCCGTTCCTGTGGAGCCCCATGGAAGGGAGAAGTTTCGCGTAGCTTCAGCCAGACATGAGTCATGGTAGAGGCGTAGATACCCATGGTGGGGCTCCAAGGGAGCAGACAGAATGCATGGGGGAGGTGACTTGGAATAAAGGCCTTGGAGGATAAATACACTCCTGTAGGCAGAAGTAGGAGACACCAGGGAATTTGGAAGAGCATGAACCAAAGCAGGGAGCAGGACAGTACCAGACTCTTTGAGAAATAGCTGGATGTCAAATTGGATAAACACAGGGTAAGTTGACGTCAGAGAGAAAGGGGAGATGAACTTGGATACAGACTGTAAATGGCCTGGAATGCTCAGCTAAGCTTGGACTTTATTGACCAATAGGAGGAAAGGGGGCCCACTTGGGATGAGGCAGGGCAGAGCACAGGGTACTCCAGGGAATGGTCCGGAGCACCTGAGCAAGCAGCCAAGGGTGTGGGTGGCAGAAGGTCATGTGAGTGTAGCAGGAAGCCCAGGGAAGCAACTGGACCTGTGGGCACCCCTGCATCTCCTTGCATGCAGCCAAGCAGGAAACGGTGGAGTCAGGGAGCTCCGACCAGGAAGATTGGGCCAGGGATTCTTTGTGGACCACCTTGCCCCACAGACACTCATCCAACCATCGGTAGCCTCAGCTGTTTCTCATATATTCCAGATCATCTCTGCTAAGAAGAAGGTGAGGCAGTCTCACTTTGTTTTTATTCCGTCTGTTTTCTCTGCCTTAATCATCTAAATTCATTTGAAAATGGTCAAGCCTACAACAAGGATGAGGAAGGAATACTTCCGTGTTCTGAGCTGGTCTCTGAGCACACGCTCGGGTCCGAGACCCGTCCTGCTCCAGCCTGCCCACGGTGCCGCCTGTGCGGTCTCCCTCCAGCCGGGAAGGGCACGTCTAGCCTGGGCAGAACCAGCTGCGGCTCCACCACGGGGAACCCTCTGCTCTTCACGCTCCACTGAGAGTTTTCAATTGACTGTAACTTCCTTTTCAGAAATCATATTTGGCTTCAAAGTTACAGAAGATTGTTCTCCCTGGGGACTGCAGAGATGTTCGAAGTTTGCCTCCCAGAGATGACCGGAATTTGCTTGATGTGTTTTTAAAAAGGCATCATAATACCACCATTGTCCTTGATCCTCAAATGCAAAAATTAAAATCTTCAGACATAAAACGATCTTGAAAATCTCATGGAACTATACTCTCTTTAGAGTGGAGGCCAAAAATTAAAAATCCCCTCCCCAGGAGGGTACTGGTCAACTTTGAATTAGAGACTCAGAAGGCACAGATGGTAAGAGAAGATTATCCAGGTACTGAGACAACTCCAGCCCTCTCAACCCAAAACTTCAGGACCTCACAGACCTTAATATGGAAGAAGATGGGAAATACATAAATGAATAAAATCTGTAGCGCAATGTCAACTGGAGAGGAATGCAACAAAGAACAGATTGAAGAGTGACAAGATTGAGGGGTTGCTATTGTAGGGGGGCCAGGTAGAGAAGAAACCAGACATTCTTTCCCAGAATGAGCAGTGTTAAAAAGTGAGGGAAGAGGCTTCTGGGCAGGAGGATGGAGTGTGCAGTGGTCCTGAGGTGGGAGGGAGCTGGGCAGTTTGGGGAACAATAGGCAGCCCAGTATGGCTGGAGGAAGCCAGTAACAGGGAGTGAAAGGAGATGAGGTCTTGGGAGGAGGCAAAATCCAGGTCCTTCAGGGCAGGAGTCAACAAGCTGTCTCTGTACCGGGCCAGGTAGATATTTAAGCTTTGTGGCCGTACAGTCTCTGTCATGTCTACTCAACTCTGCTGTTGTATCATGAAAGCAGCCACAGGCAATATGTAAATGAATGGGTGTGGCTGTGTGCCAATAAAACTTCATTGACAAAGACAGGCAGTGGCCAGAGGACAATCGTTTGCTGACCCTTGTAGGCCAGGTTGAGAACTTTGACTTTTATTATTGATGTGATGGAAGCTATTTAGGACTTTAAACTTGAGAGGAAAGTGATCTGATTTATATTTTAGATCATTCTCTCCATCACACAGAGAAGAGTTTGGAGGGCAAGAGCGGAAGTAGGGGACTGGTTTGAAGCTGTTAAAGTTCTCTGTGCAAGAGAGCGTGGAGATTGTATCTACAGGGACTGCGGCAGTGATGCTGCTGCTCTCCTGTGACTCTAGGGCTCCCCATGGGTCTATGGTAGAATGGCACTTCCCACCGCTGTGAAATTAGGACATGTGGTTTGCTTCAGCCAATAAAGTGGGAGACGTAGACACCTCTAAGAGCTTGCACACACCTTGCCCTTTCTTTGCCATACCTTGATAACATTCCAAATTCTAGAAACTCTGTCAACCTGACTCCCTGAGTGAGGCTAATATGGAACAGAGCCCCGTTGACCAGCAATGCATGTGGAGCAAGAGCAAGGGAACTGTTGTTATTTTAAGCCACCGAGAGTTAGGATCTGTTTGTCACTGAGGCATAACCTAGCTCATTCTCACTGATACAGCGGTAGGTTGGGAGATAAGCCTAAGTGGCCAGGCTGAGGAGAAATTTTCAAGGTAAAATTTATGAGACTATTAAAATTTCATTTAGTTATAGGACATTTACAAATAAAAGAACTAAAGGATGACTCTTAGGCGTTGTGGCCTGAGCAACTGGGTGAAGGGTGGCACCATTTAATAAGAAACAGAAGGCTTGGGGATGAGTGTGGGGTCTAGTGTAAGACTGGCCAGGTTTAAATAATGGTTCACCACTTACTAGCAATGTAACTTGAGCAACTTACTCAGCCTTCTCATGGTAAGTTTTCTCATCTGTACAGGGACAAAAATAGTACCTACCTTAGAGGTTTATGAAAAGGATTTGTGGAGATAGTTCATGCAAACTACTTAGCCTAGACCCTGGCACGAAGAAGCTCCAAAATACATGTTAGCTACGTCATCATCATCATCATCGCCACCATTATTGTAATTATCATCAGTATCTTAAGAGCTTGTTTATTTTGATTCAATCCCTTGTGCTCAGACAGTTCCAGGTACCCTGAGAAGTCAGATTTCTGTACCTGCATCGCTGCCAAAAAGAACCCGGCTGTGTCTGGCCTTCCTGGTCCTTCCTCCAGACAGACTAAGCCCAGACATTAGCCAGCCCCCTCTCTGGCTCCCACTCACTGGCTAAGCTTCAAATGGCTGTTGCTTGCTGATCGTCTACAGGGGATCTGGCCTTGTTTCCGTCTGCTTTTTCCAACTCCCAATGGCCTGAGCAGAACAGCATGGGGGACTCTTATTCCCATAGTGAATCCAGAGTGAGAACAATCCCGCTGGCATGACTCTGGCACTGTCTTCCCTTTATTCTGGATTGCCCCTGTCTGGGGGCAGGTGGAATTACAACAGAAGTTCTAGAAAGTTCTACAATAGCATCAGTCAGTAGTGGCAGCTTCTTGGTCATTAAGAGGAGTGAAAACATGAGCATAGCCTTTGTATATTGGTCCTCACAGGCTGAATTAAATGGTTACTTTTCCAGGTCAGAGTGTCACATTTGAGCAGTTTTGTAGCAAAGGCTGTGGTGCACCCAGAGCCCCCCATCCCTTCACGACCAAGTCCCTATTCCCTCTACCGACAGCCAGAAACTCAGGTGGTGGCCACCCCTGCTCCTAGGTCCAGCCCGTATTCAATGGCTGGTTAGTGCAGGGATGCGAAGGCCCGGTCCCCTCAGCCACCTCAGGACTCTTCTTCCACAGGGTCATGTTGGCTGTGCCATGTTTCCCATGAGTGGCTGAGGCATGTGTTAGAACTGCCTCGTGGCCCAACTTCTCTCTCTGCCCAAGCCTGCTTCCATAACTCTTCACATATGTCATTCTGGACAGCACTCCCAATAAATTTCCTGCAGACAAATCTCAGACTCAGAGCCTGCTTCCCAGAGAGTTTTACCCATGGCAGGCTGTCCCAGACACATATGGGAAGAAGCTAGATCAGAGCGGCGTGCAAGGTTTTGTCACACAGGGAGGGGAGTCAGGTCTCTTATCATTTAAAAACAAACATATTTAGAAGAGAAGAGAAAAATCCTCTAGTGTTACTTTGGCCACTATATACAATTCCTTCTCTGTAGGTGCTGATGTCTTGAGAAAAGTCAGTGTCTGGGGCCACAGGGGAGGCCTCACCCAGTTCTACGGGGAAGTCAAAAGCCCCATGTCCCCTGTGCAGGCTCTTGGCTCTGCAAAGTCCCCTCCACCCTTCTGTCACCCTAGCAAGAAATATGCTTCTCAGATAGTACTGTCCCAGATGGAAGACTTGCTGCCTGTGGGTCTCTTTGCTCTCATGTTAGCTTGTGCAGGTGCATCTGTACTCCCCCCGTTCCTCCAGATGTGCAGAAAAATCTGAGATTGGCTTATATAAGGTGTGTGTGAACCTCTTGAATTATGTGCAAAATTATAATAGTACTCCTTTTTAGAAAGAGAGTGTGTTAATTGCTTTTATCAGATTTTTGAAGGCCTGTGACCCATAGCTCTTTAGAGGAGAGTTCTCTGCCGGCTGCTGACGTGATGGCCAGGAACCCCACCCGTGCCCCCGAGAGTTTACCCCCATCTCCTGACAAATCCTTGGACACAGGTCAGGAGGTTCTTCATGATTCACTTCTTACACAAGAGGGGCGTGACTCCTTTCTTGGACATGACAGCCTTCCTTGTCTCTGTCCTTCCATTCATCAGGGTCCCTTCATCAGGGTCCCTTTTCCCCAGCTGCCCCTCAGACACATCTCTGAGCTATCACCCTAACAATTTCCTCTTCTTTCAGTACATTCTCAAAATGTTTACCTACAGAAGTGGATGCAACATACAAAAACTGTTAGGACTAAAAAGAGGATTAGGGTACAAGTTGAGGGTGGCAGTGGGAGTGGGGTGAGAGCAATCAAAGTCTGATTCTAGCTCTACCAGGTTTTAATTGCACACCTCATGACCTCAGCCAAGCTATTCCACCTCCCTGAGTCTTGATTTCCTCTTCCCAAAAGTGGCGATGAAGCCGTACTTGCTGCATGCGGTTGTTATGGCAATTCAATGTGACCGTGTAAGAGGCTTAGCACCGTCCTGGCCTGGGGTGAGCTCTGGTAAGTGCCGGTGGGGAGGGTACAGCACTGCGGTTGCAACAGTACGCAGGTCTCAACTGTAAAATCAAATGGAGCCGTTTTACTCTCTATAACGAAATTTTCTTAGAGCAAAGCTTTTCAATTGGATTTGAAATCAATAAGTATAATAGTACTGAGTCAAAGCAGCTTAGCCATTTCCATTTTAAAACTCCACTCTTTGGGGTACATACTTCTTTGGTGAAATTCGAAGATTTCCTTTTTCCCTGCCTCCTCATCCGTCCTCTCTGACTTCCAGTGGAGGGCAGGAGCATCGAGGGATCACTTTCCAGGCCCACTGCCCATCTCTGGTGGGGTGAGACATTCCTTGATCCCATATCCTTCCTCATCCTAAGATGCTTCCTTGGTATCTGTGGGGTTGGCTATTGGCCACGCAGCTCCCTGAAACGAGCCATCTCAGGAGCACCTAGTAGTGACATTCCTCGCCACTGACAGGGCTGGAGTGTGTCCCCGCTCCCCATCAGGCAGCCTCTGGGCTGGTCCCTCAGCCCTGTCTCCCAGCTAATCTCACGGGACACCCAGACTGGCCTTTACGTGGGCAACCAATGCAGTCCCACAGGACGCTGCACTCGGAGGGGCCCCACACTTGGGGTTTAATACTCTGCCATTGCTAATTGGCCTCCAGGAATTCTTCATAATTGTATCTTTGAATGTGTTTTATAAGTGAAGTCCTCTAGGCAACGGAGCATGCACTGGGCTTGACACCTCAGCGCACATAAGGTCCCATCTCCAAGGGTGGGTTTTTGGCCATCCAGTCCCCTGCTCCCAGCATCTTTCCCACCTCCACCAGGTGACAGCTGCTGCTACACTCTGCCCCCAGTGGAGGCCTGGGCACAGGTGTGGGGAGGGTTGGGGTCAGGTGCGTGTGCCCATGGCATCTTGGGGTGAGGCGTGGCACTGGCTGCCCACACCCCAGGCTGGCAGCACCGCGGCATGTCAGTGGGCGACTGGGAGGGGAAAGCCTCTCTCTTACCCCAGCCCAGGTACCGGTGTGGACTGATGCTCTGGGTCTCCCATGCTCTCTGGGTTGAGGCGGCCAGCCCATGGAGAAGAAAAATGTTGGGCTTCATGTCCCCAACCCTGGATGGGACATAGTGTGTCCACCCAGCAACTGCCAGGAGGGGGAACTGACCTGTGAGGTCTGCACTCGGGCCGTGAGTCTCCCCACACCTAAAGGAGCAGGACAATAAGTAACAAACTAAAAACACCAAGACGGGACGAGAGAGAGAGAGAGAGAGAGAGTGCAAAAGAAAGAAAAAAATCTTTATTTTTGTACATTTAGTGGCACTTCTTCGGCTTTTTGAACAAGAGGTTTCTGTGAATTTTCATTTTGCCCCCAAATAATGGAGCTGGTCCTCTGGTCAACTTTGAATCTCTCTACTTCTCTCAGGTGCCATGGAAAATGTGGGTGAGGGATGATGGGAGTGACTTGAGCCTTATATGTCCTGGCTGCCAGGCACCAGCATCTCTACTGGCCCTCCCCAACTGAGTAAATCGGATGCTTCTGCAAGAGACAACATCTCAAATCTGTTGACGGAAGCTGATCCAAGCCCTCTTTATGCTGGGATTCCAGTTAGAGAGAAGTTAGAGAGAAAATGTTCGTCAAAAATCTGACAGCTCTCTTTGATCTTTAAGGGGAGGTTGCTTCAAGAAAGTGCAAAATCCACTGTTAGGTACATGCAACGTTTCGTTATTGTTCTGCCCTGCATTAGTCACTACTTAACATGTGGCCACAATAACTATTATTGTTGTATTGCTATTATTGTATGTGTGTGTAAATAAATGAGCACACAGAAAAGAATATGTTAAGTAGATAAATTTGTTGAAGACCACAGTTCGGTCACTGGTAAGCTGTCCTGCACAGTCTTTCCAAATATCTCATTATTGTAAAACATGTCTGTGGTTTTTAAATCAAAATGCATCAAAGACCTAAGGTAAGCTAAAACTACTAAAGTCTTAGAAGAAAACATAGGCATAAATCTTCACAACCTGGCATTTGGCAAAGGAGTCTTAGATAGGACACCAAAAGCACGAGCAACAAAAGAAAAAAATTGATAAATTAGAATTCATCAAAATGAAAAACTTTTGTGCTTCAAAGGACACCATTATTAAACTGAAATATCAACACATAGAGTGGCAGAAACTTTCTGCAAATATTTTATAAGGGACTTGTATCTAGAATATATGAGGAACGATTGCAACTACATAATAAAAAGACAAATAACCCAGTTAAATAATGGGCAAAGGCTCTGACTAGTCATTTCTCCAAAAAGATATACAAATGGCCAACAAGCATATGAAAAGATACTCAACATTAGCCATCAGAGAAGTGTACATCAAAACCATAATAAGGGGCTTCCCTGGTGGCGCAGTGGTTGAGAGTCCGCCTGCCGATGCAGGGGACACGGGTTCGTGCCCCGGTCTGAGAAGATCCCACATGCCGCAGAGCGGCTGGGCCCATGAACCATGGCCGCTGAGCCTGCGCATCCGGAGCCTGTGCTCCTCAACGGGAGAGGCCACAAGAGTGAGAGGCCCGTGTACCGCAAAAACAACAACAACAACAAAAAAAAAACCATAATAAGATACCACTTCATACCTACTAGGATGGCTGCAATCAAAAAGTCAGATAATAACAAATATTGGCAAAATTAGAACCCTCATACATTGCTGATAGGAATGCAAAATGTGCAGCTGTTATGAAAAACAGTCTGGCAGTTCCTCAAAATGTTAAAAATAGAGTTACCATATAACCTAACAATTTCACTCCTAAGTATGTACTCAAGAGAAATGAAAACATATGTCCACGCAAAAATTTGCATATGAATGTATAAAAGCATTATTCATGATAGCCAAAAGGTGTGAAACCCAAATGTCCATCAAAAGATGATTGGATAAACAAAATTTAGTATATTCATACAATGGACTATTATCCAGCCATAAAAGGAATGCAGTACTGATATGTGCTACAACATGGATGAACCTTAAAAACATGATGCTAAGTGAAAGAAGCTAGTCACATAAGTCTACATGTTGTATGTTTTCATTTATATGAAATGTGTAGAACAGGCAAATCTATAGAGACAGAAAGTAGCTTAGTGGTTTGCTATAACTTGGGGAGTTGGAGCTAAGAGATGCAGGGTTTCTTTTTGGGGTGATGAAAATGTTCTAAAATTGACTGTTGAAATTCCACAACTTGTGAATATATCAAAATCATCAAATTGTACACTTGAAATGCATGAATTGTGTGGAATGTAAATTATAGCTCAATAAAGATGTCCATGGTTTTCCTTGACAAGGTCATTACTTTTATCCCTCCAGCAATCCTGCTACAGATTTTATGTACTTGAGAGCCAACTGGATAAAATGCTCTGACTTCCCCATTGTCTCTCCACCCCACCCAGTCTTCTCTAATACAATTGCTTTTGTATTTATTCTCTTTCCTTCCTGGAAACCAAACCAAGCCCACCCACCTCCTACATTGGCAATGGCAGAATGTAATGTGGTGTGAGTCTTTTTAGAGGCCAGGGCTTGCCAGTTGCCCATGGACATGTCTGACTCCAAGGTGTGAGGGGAGCCTGCCTGAGGCCCACTTTCCACTCCTCCAACCCATGTGTTCTGGACTTCAAATATGTCCATGCCCAAGGTCACATACTCAGGCCCTTTAGCTAACAACACTGGGATGAATTTGCATCCCACTCCCTAGACAAGTTGTAATTCAAACCTCATGATTTAGGAAGAACCCAGAGGAGCAGTGCCAAGGCCCCATGATAAAGGTGCTCTCTCATTACCAGGGAAGAATTCAAGGTCATTCTCAATACTCAGGAGCCATGCCCTCCCATCCTGCAGATGTTACAGCAGCTTGCAGAGTGTGCAGAAGAAACAAGTATTTGCTGACTTCCCAGAAACCTGGGTTTGAATCCTTCCCTCTGGATTGTCAGTGCAAGATGGAGTCTCCTCTCTCAGGAGTCCTCAGCCTTTCCTTGTTCCTCCACAACTTTCTATCACAGATCAGAAGGCACCAACCAGAAGCACCCGCTGTTCTCATGGAGCCTGTGGGAGTGTAGACAGATCCATCAGTGCAGAGGGCACACCAGGAGCATCATCCCAGCAATAGCTGAAGGCAGAAGGGGAGATACCTTAGTTGTGCAAGGTTGGATTGTATGCCCTCAAATTCATGTCTTTCCTGGAATTTCTGAACGTGACCTTATTTGGAGATATGCCCATTGCAGGTATAGTTAGTTAAGTTAGGATGAGGTCATACTGGTGTAGAGTGAGCCCTTAATCCAATATGACTGTGTCTTTATAAGAAGAGGAAGATATGCAAATAGACACATGGGAAGAATGTCAGGTGACAATGGAAGCAAAGACTGGAGTGATGCACCTACAAGCCAAGCAACAGCAAAGGTTGCCATTAACCTCAGAAACTAAGAGAAAGGCAAGGCAGGATCCTCCTCTAAAGCCTTGAGAGGGAACAGGTTCCTGCCAACACCTTGATGGCAGACTTCTGGCCTCCAGAACTGGGAGAGAATAAGTTTCTGTTGTTTTAAGCCCCCAGTTATGATGATTTGTTTCAGCATCCTGAGAAAGCTAATGCATCAGTCTTTATTCTTGAAGCAGCAAGATGAGCACAGACAACCAACTTTGTTGGAACATCCAAACATCAAGCTCTGGGTTGGACACTGAGAAAAGTAGTGAACAAAATACATAGTGTTTCTCTCCTTCTGATGCCTACAACTCCATGGGGAAGACAGACACTAAACAAATAACCACAAATAGATACTTAAAAGTTTTCCTAAGAGCTAAGATTAACCTCCCAGGAGAGTGTAGCTGGGTTACGGGAAGCAGGTAAGCTCCTGAGGCAGCGCCGTTCTGCTGAGATCTGGGGGAGTGCGGGCACGAGGGCAGAGGGGAGACAGACCAAGCAGTGCGTGTGTTTGTGTCCTGTTGGGGTTTTGAACGTTGCACAGGTCGTAGATGTTGGAAAACACAAAGGGAAGAGTTCACCAGGTTAAATATCAGAGAAAATCACTGTAGGCAGAGGGAAGAGTGTGTGTGTGTGTGTGTGTGTGTGTGTGTGTGTGTGTGTCCTAAATAAAGACGGAGCAGGATGCAGGGAGGAACTGGGAATTTAAGAGTTTAGCTAGAGGCTGATGGCAAACAAGAGACTAAACAATGGAGGCTACAGAAGTAAGTGGGGGAGGGTGGTCTGATAGATCTAATAGGACAGGATCTTCCCATGTCCATTTCCCCTTCATCCTATAGTAATGGGCTCAGCACAGGCACTGCCAAGTCAGCACAGAAGCTGGCCCTTCCCAGCTAATATGGCCACACCCAAGCAAGTGTGCTACATGAAGACACTACAGCCTACAGCCACCTGGGATAAAGGTTTGTGTTCCTTGTCACCCTACTAGAGCCTGTTTCATGGTTGCTCTGACATACTGTATTGTATCAAGTCTGAAATGTCTCCATCGTATCAAATGGAGCCATTTCCTTTAACTTACCTCTCTGCTCTATCACTTGATAAATATTGTTTTCTCCAATTCATAAAAGCTGAAAGCAGGGACACCTTTACCCTTGTTCAGTGCCCAGAGTGTACAACCACACAGGACCTCCTCATCCCATGCCCTGGAATGGCAGCCTGCTTTAACGCATAGCAGACCTTTACATCTATTAGTCCCCTTAGAAGTTGGCACAGGCCTGTTGTGACTATCACTCTATAGATCCAGATAGATGGCAGCTGAAACTTACTTTCCATCTTAGCAGTCATAACATGTCCCCCAAATCTCCTGGAAATGGGTAAAGTGAGTCCTTCCATGTCTAGGAAAATTTACACATGCAGATTTTATTATGGCCTGTTGAGAGGCTCCTCATTAGAAGCAGATGGGAATTTGCCTGAGGTTATCTTATGGTTAAACAATCACCAGTGACCAATCCATATCTACTGAGACGACGGGCAACAGAAATGGATTTATAAAAAGCAACAATCCTTCCCAAACCCCATGTATAAATGTCACACATCAATCTTCCCTCTAATCTCCCCCAGGCTTCCTAGCTGTGGATGGTAGCTCTCAGAAGAAACAATGTTTCTGCCCTTTTCTTTTACATGGAAAATCAAAACCAAAGCAACACTGATTACTCAGTCATTTGAAAGAAAGAAGCACTGGTTCACAGTTTGAGTTTGCAGCTTTCCATGCAAAGGTATAACAACCTCTTCCCTTAAACTTCCCTTTCATTTCTACATCTAGGAAATGGGCACTACAACACATGTCCCAGGCATGGAATGTTACTTTGATCTGGGTCTCTCCCTTTTTTTTTATTTTTTGTGGTACGCAGGCCTCTCACTGTTGTGGCCTCTCCCATTGCGGAGCACAGGCTCCAGACGCTCAGGCTCAGCGGCCGTGGCCCACGGGCCCAGCTGCTCCGCGGCATGTGGGATCCTCCTGGACCGGGGCACGAACCCGTGTCCCCTGCATCGGCAGGCGGACTCTCAACCACTGCGCCACCAGGGAAGCCCCAATCTGGGTCTCTCTTCACTGTGCCTGGAGGTGCCTGTAACTGGGCCTGGCATGTTTCTTGCAATGGGTGTTCTGACTCAGATGACAGGGCTCAGAGTCTTCCTGCAGAACTGAAGCATTTGCCCCAAATTATCCCTTCCCTCAGCATTTCCAAAAAAGGCTTCAGCGTGCGTATAGACCACAATGAAGGGAGGGCAGCCGCCTGGGGGCTCAGAGCACTTACTACGCTTGTGTGAGTGCTGCTTGTTTAAAGCTCCCGAGGCAGGAGACCCTGTAGTTCCTCTCACTGGGATGAACAACCTTCTTTTCTTCCCCAGCCTTGGTTCACACTTTGGAGTTGATGCCAAGATCTGGGTCCAGGGAACCCCCACCCAGGTAACCCAAACAGACTGGACAGCACCAGCCATCCCTCAAAGGGAAAAATAGGCATTCCCAAATCCCAAGGCAGGAAAAATGTCACCTGAATGTGTAAATAAGCCAGAATTGGTAGCAAATTCTGGGACAGGGGAGCCAATAATGGGGTACAAACCTTACTAGCTATCAAAATATACTGTAATGCCATAAGAATCAGAACATGATGGCTTTAGTTGAAGAAAAAACAAATGAATCAGTGAAATAGAATAGAGAGTCCAGGGGGAAAAAAACAGTATTTCAATTCAATGAATAAAGAATAATTAAATAAATAACACTAGCAGAATTAGGCATCAACACCTGTGTAATAGATCAAAGATGGTTATAAAGTCGTTGATACTCTTCCCATTGAGAGGTGGAGTCTAAGCTTCCTCCCGTGAATCTGGGCTGGAGGTTAACTGCTTTAACCAATAGAGGGTGGTGGGAGTGACACTATGTCAGCTCCAGTCCTAGCCTTTAAGGGACAGCTGATGCTGCTCCCTCTCTCTTGGAGCCCTGAGCTTCCATGTGAGAAGTTTGATACCCTAAGACAGACATGCTGTGGGGAAGTCCATGCTCACCACATGGACATGCCAGGGGAAAAGAGAGATGGAGGAAGATGCTGGGTCAGCCCTCAACTGTTTCTGCCTCCAGTTGTGTGAGTCACCCTAGCTGAGTTCCCAGACATCATGGATCAAGAAGGAGTCATTGCTGCTATGCCCTGACCCAATTCCTAATCCCATAATCACAAGATGTAATAATAATAAATTATTGGTTTTGGTCACTAAGTTTTGGGATAGCTTGCCATGCAGTAATAGCTAACTAGAAGAACTTGGCATGGGAGGAATAAAGTTAGACTCCTATTCTACAATGTACTCCAAAGTAAGTTCCATAGGAATTTAAATAACCTTAAAAAATAGAATATTAGAATAAAACTAAGACTGACAATTTACATTGCTAGCAAGGAGGTAGGGAAATGACTAGTTTCATACATTGCTTGTGAGAGTATGAATTCCTATAATTTTTTGGAAAGTAATATGCAATATCTACTAAAGTTATCAATTCTGAAAATCTAGCCTATAGAAGTCAAGTCACCAGTATGTAAGACTCTCTGTAAGAGGATGTCTATCTCAGCATCACTGGCAGTGGTAAAACACTGAGACAGCCTGAATGGTGAAATCAGTTGCATGATATCCACACTACAGCATGTTATGGAGCTATGAAAAACAAAAAAGCTAGATCTGTGTTTATGAACCCCAAGGGGTCTCAAACAATATTTAAACAAATAGTTTCACAGTCTGGAAAATGGTTTGGCAATTTTTTATAAAACTAAACATTCAATTACCATACGACCCAGAAATCTTCATTCCTGGGCATTTTTCCAGAGAAGTGAAACTTGTGTTCACACAGAAGCTTGTACTCAAAGTTCATCGTAGCTTTATTCATAGTAGTCCAAAACTAAAATCAGACTAGATATCCTCTTACAGGTGAATGTTAAACAAACCGTGGTCCATCCATACTATGCACCTACTCAGCAATAAAGAGGAAGGGGCTACTGAGAGACCCAGTAACCCGGATAAAGATCCAGAGAATTATGCTGAGTGAATAAAGCCAATCCCAAAAGATATTACACTGTAGCTTCCATTAATATAACATTTTGAAATAACAAAATTATAGGAATAGGGAACAGATTAGTGTTGCCACAGGTTAGGGATGGGAGGAAGGGGGGTGAGGGGTTGTGTGTTGGGAGCATGTAGGAGGGAAGTGGGTGTGGTTATGAAAGGGAGACAAGAAAGATCCTGATGGTGATGGACTGTTCTGTATCTTGATTGTGGTGGTGGATACATGAACCTACCCCCATGATAAAATCATACAACACACACACACACACACACACACACACACACAAAGGAGTACAAATAAAACTAGGGATAAGATCCCTGGATCATCTTCAAAGGAGGCAAGAATATACAATGGAGAAATGACAGCCTCTTCAATAGGTGGTGCTGGGAAAAATGGATAGCTACATGTAAAAGAATGAATTAGGACACACCCTAACACCTTACACAAAAAATAAACTCAAAATGGATTAAAGACCTAAATGTAAGGGCAGACACTATAAAACTCTTAGAGGAAAACATAGGCAGAACACTCTGTGACATAAATCACAGCAAGATCCTTTTTGACCCACCTCCTAGAGTAAGGGAAATAAAAACAAAAATAAACAAATGGGACCTAATGAAAGTTAAAAACTTTTGCACAGCAAAAGAAACCATAAACAAGAGGAAAAGACAACCCTCAGAATGGGAGAAAATATTTGCAAATGAAGCAACTGACAAAGGATTAATCTCCAAAATATACAAGCAGCTCAGGCAGCTCAATATCAAAATAACAAACAACCCAGTCCAAAAATGGGCAGAAGACCTAAATAGACATTTCTCCAAAGAAGACATACAGATACAGATGGCCATACAGATGGCCAACAAACATATGAAAGGATGCTCAACATCACTAATCATTAGAGAAATGCAAATCAAAACTACAATGAGGTATCACCTCACACCAGTCAGAATGGTCATCACTAAAAAATCTACAAACAATAAATACTGGAGAGGGTGTGGAGAAAAGGGAACCCTCCTGCACTGTTGGTGGGAATGTAAATTGATACAGCTACTATGGAGAACAGTGTGGAGGTTCCTTAAAAAACTAAAAATAGAACTACCACATGACCCAGCAATCCCACTACTGGACATATACCATGAGAAAACCATAGTTCAAAAAGAGACATGTACCACAATGTTCATTGCAGCCTTATTTACAATAGCTAGGACATGGAAGCAGCCTAAGTGTCCATCAACAGATGATTGGATAAAGAAGATGTGGCACATGTATACAAGGGAATATTACTCACCCATAAAAAGGAATGAAATTGAGTTATTTGTAGTGAGGTGGATGGACCTAGAATCTGTCACACAGAGTGAAGTAAGTCAAAAAGAGAAAAACAAATACCGTATGCTAACACATATATATGGAATTTTAAAAAGCAATACTGGGACTTCCCTGGTGACGCAGTGGTTGAGAATCCGCCTGCCGATGCAGGGGACATGGGTTCGTGCCCCAGTCCGGGAAGATCCTGCATGCTGCGGAGCGGCTGGGCCCATGAGCCATGGCCGCTGAGCCTGTGTGTCCAGAGCCTGTGCTCCGCATTGGGAGAGGCCACAACAGTGAGAGGCCTGCGTACCGCAAAAAAAAGAAAGAAAGAAAAAAAAAAGCAATACTGATGAACCTAGGGGAAGGACAGGAATAAAGACGCAGACAGAGAGAACAGACTTGAGGACACAGGGAGGGGGAAGGGGAAGCTGGGATGAAGTGAGAGAGTAGCACTGACATATACACTACCAAAAGTAAAATGGATGGTTAGTGGGAAGCAGCCGCATAGCACAGGGAGATCAGCTCGATGCTTTGTGACGACCTAGAGGGGTGGGATAGGGAGGGTGGTAGGGAGGCTCAAGCTGAAGGGGATGGGGGATATATGTATACGTATAGCTGATTCACTTTGTTGTACAGCAGAAACTAACACAACATTGTAAAGCATTTATACTCCAATAAAGATGTGGAAAAAGTAAAAATAAAAAGAGATGTAGAACAAAACAAACAAACAAAAAATATCCCTGGATCATCTTAATTTCACTCTCCTGGTTGTGACATTGGACTACAGTTTTGCAAGATGTTACCATTGGAAGAAATTGGGTAAAAGATACACAGTATTGTTTAGAAGTACACGTGAATCTATAGTTACCTCAATAGAAATTTTAATTAAAACCATTTTTAAAGTGGAACAACAAAATCTATAATAAAGTGTAAAAAAATTAGTTTCAGAGATGTTTAATTACCATCTTCCCATTTTGATAAAACAAAGCAAAACTAAATCCCATAAATCTGAACACACATTTGAATGACCATAAAGAAGGGTGTGATAGACTTCAAACTGTTAAGACTGGTGACTTGAGGAAGCTGGCCTGGAAGTAAAAAGAGAAGAGATTGTTAACTCCCTGTGACATATCTCTGTGTTGACTATTTTGCTGCATTAGAGTGCATTTTTTTTGTCATGAAAAGTAAATATTTTAAAAAAGCTAAAGGAAAGAAACAACAAAAGTTTTAGGGGGGGCGGGAAAGAGGGTTTTTTACAACTTTAGGATGGGGGTTCCTTCCCCAGGAAGGAAGATTCAACACCCAGAAGCCATAAAGGAAACAAGTGATTAACCTTACAAAAATTAAAAATTTCCATAGCTCAAAACACACCATAAAGTTAAAAAAACAAGTAGCATTTGGAATTTTCTAACAAGCAAAGGATTCATAGCCAAAAACAGTGCTTACAAATCACAAAAAGAAAACAATCCAATGAAAAAGTGGGTAAAGGATTGGAAGAGACCATTAAGATGAAGGCAATGAATGTGGGATGCTCCAGTGGGGCTCTTTCAGCCTCGGTTTGTGCACAGACTCCAAAGATCAAGCACAATATGGTAGATGCCAACTAGTCCCCAGGGTCTAAAGGCTGGATTCAAGGCCTCCTGAACGGATTTTCCAATCATTCACCTCCCACCCATGTGAGAGGCAGAGAGAGACAGGGCAGCTTGTCCTGAGCTGGCAGGGGCAGTCCATGACGGGATGGGAGGAGTTTCCAGAACAGAGCAAGCAAAGAAAGTCCCATGGGCTCCCCAGCGTGTTAATCTAGTGTCTCCTGACAGTAAGAAGGGAAAATAAGGCAAAACCTTCTACAGACAAAGAAAATGGAGAGGAAGTAACAGGGATGAAATCTTGGAACCTGGAAAGCAGCTGCATGAGTGGTCATGCTGGAGCAGATCTGAGAAGCCTGAAACCTACCCAGGTGGTGGGGGAAGCCTGGAAGCAAAGCAGAGTCTGCCAGAAAGGAGTTGGGATTACAAGTGACAGGTATGTCTGCAAGTGGCGGTGTGGGTGGAGCTGAAAACAGAGGGATAGTTAAAAATTAGTATGAGAATGTTTTGGCCCGTGGTCCCTTGCCCCAATTTGTACAGGTAAGAAACTACCTCCCGGGCTTCCCTGGTGGCGCAGTGGTTGAGAGTCCGCCTGCCGATGCAGGGGACACGGGTTCGTGCCCCGGTCTGGGAAGATCCCACGTGCCGCGGAGCGGCTGGGCCCGTGAGCCATGGCTGCTGGGCCTGCGCGTCCGGAGCCTGTGCTCCGCAACGGGAGAGGCCACAGCAGTGAGAAGCCCACGTAATGCAAAAAAAAAAAAAAAAAAAAGAAACTACCTCCCCATCATCCTGGCAGAAGACAGGGCTCTACTCTCTAGTGAGAGAGAAGCAGGGGGCTCTGGACTCAGGAACCAAGGGGACAGATGCAGGTGAGGGCACCAGGCTGACCACGGAGATGAAGAGAAAGTCAACATGCTGAATGCTGAAACCCACACCCTACACCTCTTTCTCCCTGAGAACTAGAAGCCAAGCAGTATTTTGGATGATTCTTCTCTAGGGATACAGGCCAGCCCAATAGAATCTATACAGACACTGGCAGTTCGGATACCCCCTCCAGTAAAATGGCCCAGATCAGTCTTCCTCCACCAAAGCCCCACCCAGACACACAGAGCTTCCAGTGTGTGTGTTAGAGCCTTACTGCTTACATCAAGTCAGAGGCAAAACCATCAAAGAGTAAAAAAAGAACTTCGAAGAAACAGAGATATCTCAGGGAGCAGGGGAGGAAAAAATTATTATCTATGTATATAAATTACAAGTGCTATCTCCAGGAAATAAGATAATGCATGTACCCATGAAATGAGTGAGTGGGTTGCGTACAAAATAATAACAAAGCTTTAAAAGAATTATTCAGAATTTTAAAAGTAGTTTTGGAAATTAACAATGCAGATATGCAAAACAATAGCATACAAGAAGCTCAACAGAAAGGTTAAGAGACATCTTCCAAAAGACAGAACACAAACAAAGAGATGGAACGTCGGAGAGGAAAACTACAAACTCTAGAGAATCAGCTCAGGAGGTCCATAACTGAAAAAACAAAAAGGGTTAGAAATGAGAACAGAGAAAATAGATTGGGGGGATGAGGAGGAGGGGTCGAAAAATAATAAAAGAACATTTACCAGATTGTGAGTAACAACTATAAGCCTCCAGTTTGAAAACCCCCATGTGAAATGAGACCCATACCCGGGCAGCCCAAGGATGAAAAGAAAATTCTGAAAGATTTCAGAGAGGAAACTGGCCTGATGAGAACAGCATCTGACTTCTCCACAGCAGCTCTGCGAGCTGGAAGGCAGTGGGCGACGGCTTCAAAGTCTGAGGGTCAAGCATCTCCACCCAGGCTGCCAATCAAAAGTGAGGGTGGACTGGCTAAGTTTTGCCTGTACAAGCTCTGAAAACACTGTGCTAACACAGAACATTTGTTAGGAAGCTCTTGGAGGAGGCGCTTCACCAGAACAAGGGAGGAAACCAGGAGAGGACATTGGATTCAGGCAACAGGGACCCAACTTGGGGAAGTCAAAGGGGTGCACAGGACCCCAAGGCCACGGGGGTTGGGGGGTAGCAGCACAGGCAGCAGCCAGTCCACGCTGGAGAGCACGCGAATCTACACAAAGAGCAGGGATAGCCTCCTTCGGCCCAAAGTCTACAAAAGACTGGTAATCAAACACTAAACAAAGGGAAAACTTGGCAACCCTTTATTCCAAGCAAAACAAAAAGCTGTACAAGATAGGAAATGTGCTGTACATGGTTTAGCCGTGAATAATATGAACATAGTCATAACTACGTAAATACCGAATATTGATTTGGCCAAAAATTACACTATAACTACCATGACGGGGGTTGAGGAGAAGAGAGTGTGCCTATGCATGGGGGGAGGGTGGTTTCAGAGTGCTAAGTCCTCCTCTTCCATAGTAGGAATTCATCAAATAACATTTAAACTGGAAAATCAAGAAATGGCAGTCGAAGCATGTTATTTTAAAGTAAGGAGGAAAGCAGCAGAAGAATCAGCGAGAAGAATTCTAAGTGATGGCCTCTGGGGAGTGAGGATCAGGAAGGGGGAAGGGAAATGCTGGTTTTTATTATAAGCCTTGCAGAACCCTTTAACTTTTAAAACTATGTATATGTACGACTTTGATAAACATAAAATTTAAAAAAAATATCTACCAAAGAAACAACAAGGAAATGATTAAATGGGTGAAGTCAGCACATTTCAAACTTTTTATCCAACAGATCTCCGATGAATGAATAAGTCATTTGGGGCATTTGGGGCACAGCCCAAAAAGGAGCTGCAATCCAGAATTCTTTAAAGTCTTGCTTCTTATCCTTAAAATTCATGCACAAGTTTCCTTCTCCCTCATGATACATCCCTGTTTGTTTTTATAATATGTGAAGGTTTTTTTCTTTCCTCCTTTCTCCTCCTGGGTCAGGCACACACCAAGTTATGAATACAGAGGGGGACACTCTGTTAGTGTAATAAGGTCCAGGGGGTGCCCCGAGGAGTCTTCATCAGGGAGGGTGAAATGTCTGAGCATCTTTCCGTTGCTCAGGGCAAGCGCTGCGAAGGCCCCTTGTCCTGTCAGCCCCACCCTAGGTTCAGGTGTGGTGCCTCCCATCAGGGAGCTGGGGAAACCGAAGGACTGACCTCCAGTAGGAGGCTGGGGTGAGACCCTCTTGGTGGGGAGCAGAAGAGATACAGGCCATGGAGGAGAAGGGGGAGTGGAGCCCCAGGAAGAAGAGACATCTCTATCTCAGCACTGGGGAGACTGTGGGGGTACCCACAGGGCTGGACTCAAGCTCCATTGCAGTGCATGAACCTGGGAAGGCAAACTTTGTGGCACAGGGTGGAGAATCCCAAGCCCAATCCCTACCTCCTCTTGCAAATCCTGCGATCAGTACAACACAACTGCTCAAAGCAGACAGCTCATTGCAGGGCTCTCCGTACACAGTGGGGATTTCAAAAAACACCATGTTTTCAATTCGTTACCTTTGCCCGTAATTGATGTGCAAAGTTTACCCTGAGGCTCAGCGTCCCCCAAAGAACCCAGCCCCCTTGTGCTGTCAGGAAGATCTGTCTGGAGATCACAGACAGGGAAGCAGTGAGATCAAGCATGGGACACAGTCACAGGGTTGGCAGGATAATTGATGAGATGTGGCATTTGTCAGTTCTCTCTCTGTCCCCTCTCCTGTCTAGGCTTGAAGTCGGCCTTTGCACTCCCTCCTTCTTAGGAGGGTTGCAACAGGACAGGAAGCAGAAGCTGCCCAGAGACCAACCCTATTCCTGGATTGTGATCTTCAAAACCTGACAGTGTGATGGTAGGAGGAAAGGTGTTCGCTGCCAAAGCCCAGACTCGGGGCAGCCAGAAGTCCAGGGGTCCCTAGAGGAGAGGAGACCCTGCCCAGCTTGACGTCAACCCTACAGGGGAGTGACAGGACCTCTGAGGGGAGTGGATCCCTATATGGGAGACCCCACTCAGGAACAGGATGTTCTGCTCAGGCCCAGGCTGCTGTGACCTTGTGGTCCAGGGCACATGGGGCCACTGGGCTTGAAGAGACCATACAGGCTGCAGCCTCAGCATCCCCGCCCTAACCAGTGGGCTGGAGGGCTTGTCCAAATGTCCTGCTCTTTGTAGGGACGCTGGGACCTTCATGAGCTTGGGATGCAGGGGAAGGCTCCGATATTTCCCAGACTGAACTTCTTCGGGTCTGGCAGAAGCACCACAAACAAATAAAACAAGACGTGCACCTGCCACACAAGTTCTTCTCATTACTATGAATGACTGATGCCTAGCCTGGCATCAAAGGCAGGTGAGAACGCCTCACCTGTGCTTGGACCAGGACAGGGAATTCCAACTGGAAGCCCACTCTGCCTTCCCCCCCGCTCACACACACACACAGGTCTTTTGGGTTTGTCTCTCTGTTCCAGATATCCAATCCCAGAGCCAGCTGTCATAACCGGCCCTGACAGTGGGGATGGGTGTCTCTGGGAAGGACTGGCAAGGGCAAGAGGACTGAAAGGAGAGGTGGGGAGGGGAGAGGAGATTTTGGAGACACACAGGATGGGTATGTCGGGTGCTAGATGTCTGGAAGTCTGAGCTGTGCTGAGCCGTGAACAGACCAAAGTGGGCAAGCTCCCCACTGGGGCCAGTGTTTACCTCTCTGGTCCCCTGAGCACAGACAGCTGGGGATGCCTGGATCATCATATGCCATCCACACTGTGGCCACGTCCATGGGACCCAAAGACCACATGGAAGGGAGCTGGTCCCCAGATTCTGATACCTGTGACCCAGACATCAGAGATCATGTCTGACAGACATAACCAACAGGACAGAAAGAAGCACCTCCTTGTGACCCTGAAAACAGTAAAGTAGAGAGTAAGAGCCTGAATATTTACAATCACCCATTGGTTGTGGTGTGATAGAGGGCTTTACAAGGCCATGTGGGGAGACGTCACCAGAGTGACAGTCCCTGCCGTCCTCCCCCACCCCAGCTGGTGGTGGGTGACAGCACTATCCAAAGCTCTACTTTGGGTGGGGTGGAGCCATCAAAAGGCAGCCCCCAGGGACTTCCTTGGTGGTGCAGTGGTTAAGAATCCACCTGTCAATGCAGGGGACATGGGTTCGAGCCCTGGTCTGGGAAGATCCCACATGCCATGGAGCAACTGGGCCCGTGTACCACAACTACTGAGTCTGTGCTCTAGAGCCTGTGAGCCACAACTACTGAGCCCTCGTGCCACAACTACTGAAGCCCACGTGCCTAGAGCCCGTGCTCCACCACAAGAGAAGCCACTGCAATGAGAAGCCTGTGCATCGCAACGAAGAGTAGCCCCCGCTCACCACAACTAGAAAAAGCCCGTGCGCAGCAGGGAAGACCCAACACAGCCAAAAATAAATAAAATTTTTTTTTAAAAGGCAGCTCCCAGAAGACTCAGACCCTCCCGGCCCTCCCTCTGCTCCTGGTGAGTTTGACTGTTCTGCTCTGCCGGCCCACAAGATCGCTCAGGTGGGCTGTCCCGTGATGTGACGGTGTGACCAGGAGGATGGTGGCAGATGCAGGAAGCTGAGTACCCCGTGTGGACCACAGAGCTAAGGCCTGCTGTCCATCAGCAAGACCACAAGGATTCTGTCGCTTGTCCATTTCTCAGTTAATCTGTCTCCAGCGTCTCATTTCCCAGTTGGAGGTGAGCAGCGGAGGAGAGTAATGGGGTGTTATTTATGAGTCCCTTAAAACCTCAACAGCCCATGTGTCAGGTGCGGTGCCTGGTGCTTTGTAAATGCAGTGTGTCATTGGATTCCCATGGCTCTCGGTGGTCAGGATACCCTGTGAATACCCTGTGAATCAGAGCCTCAGCCTCTGTGATTCCTAGTCCCGCTCTGCCTCCGCTGCACTGCAAAGCCTCCCAGCGGTTACAAGCATGCTCGCCTCTAAGGGTCTGGTGAGGAATCATAGGGACGTTGGGTGCGAGCCCTTTGTCACCTGGAGAGCATGGACCAAATCTGGGCTCTAGCTTTTGTTGTTGATGATCTGATGATCTCCTGACAGAGGATGGAGGCGGCCATGGGGGCCCTGTTCCCTGCTCCTCTCAGCCACACGTTCCCCTTAGATGATTTCATCAGCCGCATGGCTCCAATTAACCGTCTATCTGCTCAGAGATATGTCTCCAGCCCAGACTGAGTGTGGGGCTCCAGCTGCATGCGGCCCAGGCACATCTCACTCAGCAAGTCCGCAGTGAGCACCTCATCCTTGTTCCCAGGTCTCTTCCCCTCCAGTGTCCTGTATCTCAGGATACAACACTTTTTCTCTCTGACACTGTCCCCTGGCTCCTGGCCTAAGAAGCTCTCCTGGCTCGGTCCATGTCTCTCCCACCACACTGGTCAACACGCTTTCCTGCCTGGCTCACTGCGATGCCTCTGAACTAGTCTCCCATTTTCACTCTTGCTCTCACCTGATCCATTCTGTGCATTAGCCAGGATAATATTTTTGAAACACAAACCCGATCATTTCCACGCCTTCACTAAAGCCCTTCAAATATTTCTGATCCATCTGGAGAGAAAGCAGAGCCCTAGCGAGGGCCCCCAGGCACTGCAGGGCTGGCCCTGCCCCCTCTACGGAGCCCTTGGACAGTCACCCTCTTGCAACTTAAGCTGCAGCCACAGGCTCCTTCTCTCTGCACCTCAGAGCCCCAGCTCCTTCCCGCTCGGGGCCTCCACACACGTCCTTCTCCCTGCCCTCTTGCTGCCATTCTCTTGACCTGAGTGACTCCAGCCACCCTTCAGGTCAGATGTCACTTCCTTGGGAAAGACACCCTCACCCTCTAGACTACCTTGAGTCCCCCCTGCTCATTATTTCTGTGAAATACGGACGACTGAATAAACATTCATTGCGATTATGATCTTTTAATTTATTTGCCCTTCTAGATGACTGTCTTCCTGCATTATGTTGCTGTGACCCTAGGAATCTCTCCAGCCTTTTTCTTGACTTTGTCCCTTGGGCCTCAGAGATCTATTAGTAAATATGGATTGAATGAATTAGTTGGAAATGGCTATTAAATAAGTTAGAAAACCATTGACTATATTGCTTTTAATAGCTTTTATTTTTTAGAGAAGTAAGTTTGCAGCAAAACTGAGCCTGGAGTAATACAGAGATTTCCCAAATGTCTTTGCGCTCACGCGCACAACCTCCCGGTTACCAACACCCCACCACCAGAGTGGTACCTTCATTATAATCAACGACCCTACACTTACACATCTTTATCACCTGAAGTCCATAGTTTACATTAGGGTTCACTCTTGGTGCTGTACATTCTATGGGTTTGGACAAACGTACACAGGCATACTGATTTTTATTGCACTTCTCCTTACTGTGCTTCACAGATACTGCATTTTCTTCAAATTGAAGGTTTGTGGCAACCTGCAACGAGCAAGTCTATTGGTGCCATTTTTCCAACAGCATTTGCTCACTGCATGTCTGTCACATTTTGGTAATTCTTGAAATATCTCAAACTTTTTCATTATTATTATATTTGTTATGGTGATCTGTGGTCGGTGATCTTTGATGTCACTCCTATGACTCACTGAAGCCTCAGATGATGGTGAGCATTTTTTTAAATAAATAAATTTATTTATTTATTTATTTTTGGCTGCTTTGGGTCTTTCTTGCTGCTCGCGGCTTTCCCTAGTTGTGGCGAGTGGGGGCTTCTCCATTGTGGCACGTGGGCTTCTCATCGTGGTGGCTTCTCTTGGTGCGGAGCACAGGCTCTAGGTGCATGGGCTTCAGTAGTTGTGGCTCGCGGGCTCTAGAGCACAGGCTCAGTAGTTGTGACGCATAGGCTTTGTTGCTCTACGACCGACATGTGGGATCTTCCCGGACCAGGGCTCGAACCCATGTCCCCTGCAATGGTAGGCGGATTCTTAACCACTGCACCACCAAGGAAGTCCTTACGGCATTTTTTAATTAAGGTATGTACATTGATTTTTAGACATAATGCTATTGCACACTTAATGGACTACAGTATAGCGTAAACATAAATTTTATATGCACTGGGAGACCAAAAATTTGTGTGACTTGCTTTTTGCAATATTTACCTTATGGCACTGGTCTGGAGCTGAACACGCAGTACCTCTGAGGTCTGCCTGTAATGACATGTATCCACCTTTGCAATGTCATAGTATCTTCTCTGCCCTAAAACTTATCTGCGATTCTCCTATTCATCCCTCCTTCCCGAGAAGCCCCTGGCAATTACTGATTTTTTTACTGTCCCCATAGCTTTCCCTTTTCCAGGTTATCATTAGGTTAGAATCATACAGTATGTATAATCTTTTTGCCCATTTTTAATTGAGTTGCTCATTTTTTTTTTTTTTTTTTTTTTGTGGTACGCGGGCCTCTCACTGTTGTGGCCTCTCCCGTTGCGGAGCACAGGCTCCAGACGCTCAGGCTCACGGGCCCAGTCGCTCTGCGGCATGTGGGATTCTCCCGGACCAGGGCACGAACCCGCGTCCCCTGCATCAGCAGGCGGACTCTCAACCACTGCACCACCAGGGAAGCCCCTTATTGTTAACTTTTAAGAGTTCTTTCTATATTCTACATAAGTCCTTTATCAGATATGTCTTTTGCAAATATTTTCTCCCAGTCAGTGGCTTGCATTTTCTTACTGTTGAGTTTTAAGAGTTCTTTGTATAGTTTACATAAGTCCTTTGTTAGATATGTCTCCCAGTCAGAGGCTTGTCACCTCTTTTTCTTGAATTATATTGATTTTTAAAGACAAAAGTAAACCTGAAACTATTTTAAGGAGTTTGTAAGATAGATAGATCCATAATTTATATCCAGGCCTTCTTCCTAGTTCTTGAACCCATGCACAAACACAGATTTGTAGACACTTCTCAACATGAGAGAGCAGGTTTGTCAAGAGTTACAGGAATGTCTCCTAAGCTGCCCTGATGAAGTGAACAATGAACATGGCCAGGTCCGTCTCATCTGACCTGCTAAGCCACAGTCACCATCTCAGGCTAAGGCTTTAGGTTAGAAAAGCCAAAAGTCCTTTGAATAGAGACTCCACAGGGCAGAAGGAGGTGGGGACAGCAGTCCAAGACTGATGCCGCAGGTGAATTTACCTTCAAGCTAATGACACTTATAGGACTGGCCCCCAATTTACAGGAACCCCTTCCAAAGCCCCAGGAGGGACCCTAACAATATAAAAAGTAAGATTGCCTTCTCTTTGCACTGAGGCTTCCCATTTGTCACATATACCCCCCAACCCCCGTCAGGTGGCATTGGTGGGGCCCCAGGCGTTTTGGTATCCAGCTAAGGAGAGGTTCAATTGGGAATATATTGTTCAAATTTTAATTTAGAAAGATGTTTTAAAATGTTGCAATAAATCAAATGAAAAGTTATAGTTTTCCAATTTGAACATACACGTAATTTTTTGTACTTAAATTTTTAATTAAGAAACTGAGAAAAGAAGCATACTCACAGATATAGAAGACAAAATTGTGGTTACCAAGGGGGGGGAGGGGCAATGTAGGGGTAGGGGAGTAAGAGGTACAAACTATTAGGTATAAAATAAGCTACAAGGATATATTGTACAATAAAGGGAATATAGCAATATTTTATAACTATAAATGGAGCATAACTTTTAAAATTGTGAATCACTATATTGTATACCTGTAACTTATATAATATCGTACAGCAACTGGACTTCAATTTTTAAAAAAAGAAACTGAGAAAAAAATCAGATAAAAATTAGTGGAGTATAAGACAAGGTATAAAGATGTGCAATGGAATCAATAAAAATTATTGTTAATCAAATTAAAATTTTAAATGTTCAGATTTTACCATGAAGAGGAAGAGATAAATCTCTAAAAAAATAATACATAGGCTCTTGGATGGGTTTAGTAATCTAAGTAATTAAAAGGAGTGAATCCCAGGAAGATATTGGGAAGATATTTCAATTTCTTGCTGAATTCACTAAAACTGACAACAAAGAAAACCCAAAGTGACAAAGATGTGAATATCATCATTCAAAGAATATTTAAGAATAGTAACCAGGAGAAACCTTGGAATGCCCTAAAATCTTATAGCTCACATACACACAGAAACATGATACAAATGTTCCCCAAATTTGATAATAATACTATAATTTACATGTCATTACCAATGAGTTATGAAATTGAAAGCAATTTTTCTAAACTACCCCAAAACTTTTACTATTTTTGATCAGCCATACTCTGAAGAAAGACTAAATTATCTTTTTATTATGACTGTAGAAAATCACTGTCATATGAAGAGAACAAAGACTACTCAGCCAGAAACGTAAGGAAAGTATTATAGAAGTATGGCTAGAAGTGAGTCAAAATTATGTTTTTGAAGGGTTTTATGATATTTATATTATTTATCAGCTTTTTAAAATGTATGATTTGTTGTGATTCTGGTCACACTGGAAATATTCACTTTTAGACCTAATTTTGTATTCATACTTTTGTGTTTTTTTTCTTAAAGGAGTTCCCCAAATTGAGTAAGGAATACTAGAACCTAGGTCTACCATGACTGACATGGGTGACGGAGGGATGGGAGGGGGAGGGGGCCTGCCCACCACACAGACTCTCCACTGCCTCAGACAGTCCTTGGTGGGAAGGTGCCTGGCGGCCAAGGGCACACAGAGCCAACCTAAGAACCTGCAGGAGTGGAGGCTTTCCTGCAGGGAGCCAGCTCTCTGCCCCTGAAGCTTCAGCAGAGGGCCCCCTGCCAGGCAGCTCCTGCTTCACGTGGTGATTAGACTGGCATCTAGTCACTAGATAGCTAGGCACCAGATTCACTTCTGAGTCATTTGCAGCCCTGATCCTTTTTTAAAGACTGGTGGTGGGCACCGTCATGCTCCTGGAGAGCAAATAAAGTGACTCACTTTCTGGAAGGCTAGTTGGCAAGAAATACTCAACATGTTCACACCCTTCAGCCCAGTGATTCCCCTTCCAGGAATCTATGAATAGAAATGATTAGAAATACAAGCAAATATGTAAGCCAAATGAAGCTCCCACAGCATTACATGGCACAATGACGATATGACAGCGACAGTGTTTAAAACAGTCCCTCTCTTGTGTACAGCTAGGTGTCTAGAACTGAAGAAATGTACCAGAATGTTCCTAAAATGCTTCTCAGTGGTGCCATTTGTGATTGTTATTTTCTTTTTTATGTATTTATTGGTGTGTACCAGCGCGTGTGTGTGTGTTTGTATAATCAGCATAGATGACTTTGACAATCAGAAGAATGTGCTTTTTTTTTTTTTTTTGGCAATACGCGGGCCTCTCACTGTTGTGGCCTCTCCCATTGCGGAGCACAGGCTCTGGACGCGCAGGCTTAGCGGCCATGGCTCACGGGCCCAGCCGCTCCACGGCATGTGGGATCTTCCCGGACCGGGGCACGAACCCGTGTCCCCTGCATCGGCAGGCGGACTCTCAACCACTGCACCACCAGGGAAGCCCAAGAATGTGCCTTTTTAAAATGAACCAGTTGTTGAAGGAAATCAGACACCTACACTAGCTGGCCGACACACCTGCTCCCACAGGAATGTCTTTGTACTCATCAGTATTTCTTTAAAATAAATTGCTTTAGCCATCAAAAAAATGGGCACCTCCCACCTCATTTCTGCAGGATCCCTGGAGCCTTTGCCTGGACACTATGATTCAGCAACACAGGTAAACTTGGAGCCACTCTTTGCAAGATTCCTCATTCTAATGTGGGCTTTCCTCTCAGTGGGTGGGCTATTGCGTGTACAGGCAGTTCTCTTGGTTCTCACTGTCACAAGAGCCAAGTACATGCCTGGATGGGGATGTGTAAGAGGACATAACCTGAAAATATCCTCCAGCTGAGGAGTCCTTTGGACCTTGGAGAGACCAGGAAGAAGAGAAAAGACAAGAGCCCATATGATGGACCTCACTCTCCTCTCTGTAAAGTGAGGGTCTGAGCGATCTCCGAGGACCTTGGTTCTACCCCTTTGAGCACTGCTACAGTGATGGTGCATCATGAGAACTACACGGCAAGGACACAGACTCCACCTTATCCAGTGGGATTGTCACAACTCCATTTTAGGTTGGATGATTCAATATTACTCATCCTGAACTCAAACTACCTTCTCTGGTCTGCTTGAGTCTCTTTAGAAAGCAGGCTGGGATTATGGAAATATATAAATTACACATGCTGTGCAGGCATAATTTTTTAAACAGAAATGAGCAAGGGGAAAGGAGGCAAAAATTGTGTGCCTCTGTGTTCCTGATCCATGCAAGGTGCCTGTGTATGTATGAGACGAGCCTGTGAGCTGGGCCATCAACTCTGCTCAGGTAGAGGGTGAGCTTATATGGTGGTCAGAGCTAGCGCCATCGGCCTGCACAGCAAGGGTCCCATCGCGGAGGCCTCTGTGCAGGGGCCACCCAGGAGGAGACTCTTCATGGGACTCAGTGCCGGAGGGAGACTCTATGGGTCAGGGGAGTCCTGGGGTCCAATTCCAGGAAGGGAAGTTTCCAGAGAGAAAAAGGAGGGCCAAGAGAGGTCAAACTAGAGGCACAGCCCTGTGCCAGGTACAGAGGAAGACCAGGAAATCACAAGCGCAGGGTGGGCTCACGACACTTCAGAGGCCACCAGCCTGGGAGGAAAGCCCCCTGAACCGGGTGCCTGAACACAGCGTGGCCCACAGACCCCATCCTGCCAAAGGCTCTGCACCCACACACTCTGATCTCCCTTATCCCGGCTTTCACACAAAAGGAGTTTCTACGTGTCTATCCAGCCAGCAAAGGCCACCAGCAGGCACAGAAATGAGGTGGAGCAGACCCCTTCCAGGCCCTCTATGATCTTTGATCCTATGTGTTACTCAGGCCAGTTTATGATGTGCAGGATCCATCTGATGCAGAGGTTCTATCTCCAGGAAGCCCCGGGTGCCACCTTCGAGCCTGCTCGGAAGAATGTCGGAGTCACAGCAGATTGGCCGATGTCTTGAAGAAGCTGGGGAAACTGAGATCCACACAGGGAGGCATAACTCACTCAGACTCCCAGCTGGCACAGGCAGATTTGGAAGCAGCTGGAAACCACACTGTGAATAACCATGATCTGCTTTGGCCACAACTCCCGACGGGGCATTTTCCCCCCACATTGCCTGCTCGTGGGCTTCCAAACCATCCACTTGGAAGCTCCCCATCACCAGCCTCTAATGAAGTGCACTCGGCCTTCCAGAGCACGGCCCCAACTTTACTGATCGGAGCAGCCCCTGGTCCAGGCCACATGCACTTGGGGGTACGCCACTCCGGCTGCAGGAAGCCAGTGTGCTGTGAGATGCTGGGAAATGGTCTGCAAAGCTCTAATGTTTATTACTTTCCAAATTTATCACGGCTCTGTCTTCCAACACAGAAAAATATGTTTTTGATTTTGTCGTCGATGCGTCCCAAAGCCCCAGTCCGTGGGTCCTCGATGACAGACCCCTCTTGGTGGGCAGGGCCTGGGGCCCGAGGCTGGGCTCAGAGGGGTTGCTGAGCCTTCCTGCCAGGCCCTGCTGCTGAGGATGGTGCTGGCCTTGCCCGATCTTACTGGCCATCGGCAGAAACCCACCCAGCCCCGGTGGTCCTTTCCCAGATGTCCCCAGGCTGGCTGAGGCTTTCCTGGTGTGCTTTCCCTGGTGAGCAGGGATCCACTGGCAGGAGACAGAGCGGCAGCCATTATAAGGAGAGTTCTTGAGCACCTGGTATGTGCCAGCATCCTTAGCACCGGATGCTCCCCGGCATGGGCCATGAGCCAGGCCTTGGAAGGGGAGAGGTGAGGACCTGCGGTCAGGTCTTCAAGGGAGGCGTGTGGGCACCCAGCTTGTCCCAAGTCAGGTGGAACCCACAGGCCCCAAGAGGCTCATCCAGATTCCTGCTCTTTCTTGTTCTCAATCTGTCTCTCGCTGTCTCCGTGCATCTCTGTGTCTGTCTCTCTCCATCTCTCCTTCTCTCTCGGTCTCTCTCCCCCTGACCTCCCATCACCCCCACCCCATCACCTCCAGGCTCATCTTCACCTGGCAGCAGTTGCTCTGTGCCCAAGGTCACCTGGGGGCCTGCTGGGTGGGTCCTGCCCCATTGTTCAGCCGAACCCGACTCAGTGCTTGCCCCTTGTCCCCACACCAGGGAGCTACCCCTGTGCTCCCCAGAGGGTGTGCCTGACCCTGGGAGCTGTGGAGCCTTCTCCCCACATCTCTGCCTCCCCCTCAGCTTGGGGTTAAGGACAGTTGCTTCAATGTCTGTTGTCTGTCCTGGAAGCTTGTGGTATATCTGGAAGCTTCTGGAAATCTTAGGAACCTCTTTTTGCCCTTTCCCTTCATCTCCCCCAGAGTGGGTGGAGTTTTCCTCTGTGACAGTGTGACTGGGGCCAATCAGCTCCAGCCTTCTCTCTCCCAGCATGAGAGAACCAGAGGCCAAGCCACACACAGGGTCCCCGGGTGGCTGCTCCCACCAAGTTTCCAGCCCAAACCAAAATTGCTAGTTCTGGGGCGGGGGAGCCCTCTCTCACTGCTCCCCCATTCACTCCCTACTCTGCTGTGGACTGCTAACACCAGTGACCTTGAGTGCCTGTCACCACCCCCATATTCCTCTCTAGGGCAACCAGGATCATAGCCAGATTGAGGGTCTTGGGGAGGGGCCAAGGACTCATGGAGGGCGTCCCCATCCATGGTGGTGGCTGCTAACAGAGTGGCCCACCAAGGCAAGGGACATATAAGCAGTGAAGGGGGCACTATAGAGAGTGGTGGGGTCTGTGGTAACATTTTCACCAACTGCATAGGCAACCTCTCTCCTCTCACACAAGGTGCCCAGATCCTCCATTTTTTTCAAGAGAAACTTCAAACCTGGATTTTTATAGGAAAATGTTAGGACATACATAAAAATTTTTGAGAAGCACTCTGTAAGCCAAATCAAATACACTGACAGGATAAATCTGACCTACACACCACCTTTATGACCTTTGTTTGGTGTCCCCTAACACCCACCCCCTAACCTCCCAACAACCCTGATGACTGACTGGCGGGGGGGTTCCTCACAGATCCCACATTCCTCCTTTGCCCCCAGCCGCGGGCCACATGCCCTGTCCCTCAAGAGCCATCGAGGTACTCAGATGATCCCCATGCAGAGCCCACTGCGGCCTGCAGCCTCCAGGCTGGTCACCCTGCCCTTGGCCTGCAGACTCCTGGGCTGCCCTTCTCCTTGTCACCCAGCGCAACACAAACAAAGCCAAGGCAGTAAGATGGCCCAAGCCACAGGGAGTCCCCAGAGGGCCAGGCTGCCGATGACATGCTGGCTTAGTTTTCTTTCCCCTTCTTTGCTGCTACCAAAGATGATGTTTCAACACAGCTACTGTCTCCACTCAGGCAACCAGGTCAGAGTGCCTTCCAGGGGCTGATCCCACGGTCCCTAAGAAGGGTCCTGCTGGCGCGGCTGGCCCCAGCCCTGGGCTGCCCCTCGGGCGGTGAGAAGCAGACGTGTCTGGACCAGTTACCAGCTTTGCTGAGCTATGGCTGTGAGGCCTGGGCAAGCGACGAAGCTTGGCTGCCCTGCTTCTTCATCCATAAAACAGGATAAAAAGACACAAAATTAGAAAACATACTTAAATTCCCTCCCAGCTTCCTCACCTGCAGAAACCCTGGAATAATAATAATAATGGTTAACATTTATTGACCCCTACGGTGTGTGAGGCACTGATAAGGGCTTACAAACACCTCATCTAACCCTCACGACTGCCCTGTGGGGATTATCATCACCCCATCTCCCTCATTTCCATTTTACAGATGGAATCCCAGCTCCAGAGAAGTTGGCTATTTGTCCCTGGAAAAGCCCAGATTTGAAAGTTTAGTTTGTCTTAATGTTGAATCTAAAGATACCAAGGTAGGATTTGGGGCCGCCCCTGTTGGTTTCAGTGATTGACTTCCACCCCCTTCACCCCCCTTGTCCTAGGACTCACTCCCTCCCCCAGAGTCTGCCCTTGGCCCTGGGGTCCAAGATGTGTAGGTTCAGCTGTCTGAGCACCCCACGGGGGCTGGTCAGCCGCCACTCTTAACACAGACCTGCAGCCTTCTTCAACTTACCACCCACCACCCAGCTCCCACTTCCTGCTTGTGCAACACGGGCCTCGAGCGTGGAATGCTGCCCACTTGGCCCAACTGACTCCTACTCATTCTTCGGAACACAGTCAGACAAACCTTCCGTTGAAGCCCCTGGCAGCCCCCAACCCCCCAGCTGGGCTGAACCCCTCCTCTGGGCCATCCCGTGACCCACCCTTGCCTTGATAGCGCATTTTGTGTGCTGCATGAGTTCACAACACAGTGGGTGACATAAGTGAGCAGAGGCAAGGTGGGTCCCTCCAGGTTTGACCTGAGGGTGTCAGCAGCCGTTCCCAGGACCCCTGTTCTTGCCTCTGATGTCACCCCAGGCCACTCTTTGCCGCTCCCAAGAAAACCACACCCTGCCAGGAGGCCCTGGGGCCACCAAGCCTGCGAGGACAGGGACCTGTGCTGGGTGTCCTGCCCTGGGCTCTGGTGAAGCCCCTGGTTGAAGCCCCCTGGCCTCCATGCTCCCCTTTGCTCCTCCCATGTGGACTGGGCACCTTCCCTTTCTCAGGCTTTATTTCACACCTGCTCCAGATGCCTTCTCATCAGGAACTGTATGTCCCTTTCTCAGGGCTGAGAGGGGCTGGGGGCACCAGGAGCCCCAGGCTGCCCCCGGTGTGACATCCTGAGATATTATTAGCATACGAGGTGATGAAGTGCAGACAGTTTGCCATCTAGGACCGGAGCTAGATTACCATGGAAGCGATGCCAGATATGGGCACCCACTCAAAAATGTAAAAATATGTATTCCAGCTGTTGAAAGTGTTTCCAGGATGGGGGGGTGGGGGTGGGGCGGGGCGTCCCTCGGTGGCACAGCACCCCCTGCTGGTCATGCTGAAGATGCAGCTTCACTCACAGGCATCCTTTGCTGCAGGGAGGGACAGAGCGGGTACCAGGGGATACAGGGTGTGCATGCACGCACCATTTCTCCCGCTCTCTTTCACACACACACACACACACACACACACACACACACACTGACGCCCCTCTTGAGGACCCCTCAGTCCACTGGCACCAGGAACCAGTCACATAGCAAACAAATTCATAAGCACCTACTGTATGCAGACACTGCCCCAGTGTCTCCTCAGCCGGGGTGCCCCCCAGCCTTCACTCCCTGCCTTCACTTTGCTATGGAGTCCTCCTTTCCTGCCTCCAATGACCCCCACCCCACGGAACTGCCCCTCGACCCCTCTCCCCAGGCCATGAAGCCCTCACAGGGAGACGGGCCCAGGGCCCAGCCAGGTGCCCTGCCTCTGTGTGTTCCCGCACCCACCCATCCTGCAGGGCCAAGCCTCCAGGGCCTCCCCTGCGGCAGTTAAGGCCTTGGTTCATGAAACCAGCCCGCACATGGGCTCCCCATTCCTCAATCATCCAGCCTCTATGCAAACCACAGCGCCATTGCCTACCCCAGGCCTTACAGACCCCCTCACCTGCCAGCTACACCCTCACCTGCCCCCTCACCAGCCCAGCCACCCCCTGCTTTATACGCCTCCACACAGCGCTCGCCCCTATGCCTGTGCACAGACGCACACGCTTTCTTTTCCTCACTCTGTGCCACGTGGACCCACCAGCACTCGCCTCTCTGCACGAGACCCCCACTCCCAGAAGCACCCACTTCCCTGACACCCTCACTCATGCTCACCCTCGGCCCTGAGGTCAGGGCTCCGTGGAGAAAGGCGGAGCACGGCGGAGCATGAGGGTCACAGGCCGTACCGCCCAGTTTCCCAGGAGGAGCCTTTCCAAGTCGTTGCGTTCAGAGGGTGGTGGCCTGCCGCCAGAGCTGTGCAGCCAGCAGGACCATTGCTCAGACCTCGGCCACTGGAGCCCCTTCTCCGTCTGCTGAGGCAGTGGGAAAACGGGACCTTGAACCCAGAGGCCTAGGGCCCCGTCTGAGCAGCCCCCCTCAAGCAGGAGTTTCCCACATCGCCTTCCAGCTGGGGCGCTGCACCAAGCCCTCCACTGCCCAACCAAGGCCCGCCTCTGGCTTGCCTGGCCTTGGCGCTGTGTCTACCAGAGCAGGGGAGGGCCCAGGAGAGGGGACGGAGCTGGGAGGGCCTAGCAGGCCGGCCAGGCTCCTGAATGGAGGTGGCCCTTTCTCTGAGGATCCTTCTGGCCCTCAGACCACCTCTTTCTACCGCCTAGAGATACCTTGACCTGCGTGGGGCTTGGGGACCCACCGAGTGAAGTCCACGTCACTGGGCCCCTTCCAAGCCATCGTGTGACCCCGGGAAAGCGAGAGGACCTTTTCCTGCCTTGTCTCCTCATGGCCTCCTCACTGAGACAAGCTTGGAGAGCCCACGTGGAGATTCAGAGAGAAAGCTCCTGTACAGGTCCCAGAGCGGCACCTGGTACTAGTGAGCCCCTTCTAAGATACCTCCCAGGGAAAAGGGAACCCTCATGCACTGTTGGTGGGAATGTAAATTGATACAGCCACTATGGAGAACAGTATGGGGGTTCCTTAAAAAACTAAAAATAGGGGGCTTCCCTGGTGGCACAGTGGTTGAGAGTCCACCTGCCGATGCAGGGGACGCAGGTTCGTGCCCTGGTCCAGGAAGATCCCACGTGCCGCGGAGCGGCTGGGCCCGTGAGCCATGGCTGCTGAGCCTGTGCGTCCAGAGCCTGTGCTCCACAACGGGAGAGCCCGCAACAGTGAGAGGCCTGCGTACCACAAAAGAAAAAAAAAAAAAAAAACTAAAAATAGAACTACCATACGACCTAGCAATCTCACTACTGGGCATATACCCTGAGAAAACCGTAATTCAAAAGATTCATGTACCCAAATGTTCAGCACAGCTCTATTTACAATAGCCAGGACATGGAAGCAACCTAAGTGTCCATCAACAGATGAATGGATAAAGAAGATGCAGCACATGTATACAATGGAATATTACTCAGCCATAAAAAGAAATGAAATTGAGTTATTTGTAGTGAGGTGGATGGACCTAGAGTCTGTCATAAAGAGTGAAGTTAGAAAGAGAAAAACAAATACCATATGCTAACACATATATATGGAATCTAAGAAAAAAAAAAAAGGTCATGAAGAACCTAGGGGTAAGACAGGAATAAAGACACAGACCTACTAGAGAAAGGACTTGATGATATGGGGAGGGAGAAGGGTAAGCTGGGACAAAGTGAGAGAGTGGCATGGACATATATACACTACCAAACGTAAAATAGATAGCTAGTGGGAAGCAGCTACATAGCACAGGGAGATCAGCTCGGTGCTTTGTGACCACCTAGAGGGGTGGGAGGGAGGGAGACACAAGAGGGAAGAGATATGGGAACATATGTATATGTATATCTGATTCACTTTGTTATAAAGCAGAAACTAACACATCATTGTAAAGCAATTATACTCCAATAAAGATGTTAAAAAAAAAAAAAAAAGATATCCTCCCAGGAATCCGTTTGCCCAAATTTGAGCTTCTTCAGGACTTACAGACCCCACCCCCAGATGGAATGGGCTGCTCTCTCCCCTTCCCCTCAGGGGGCCTCTGTTCTGGCTGTGTTCTCAGCCCGACGTTGCCCACCTCCCCTTAGCCTGCAGGACAAGATGCTGGCACCCTGTGTCCCCGCCCTGAGTCCCACCTGTCTGCTCCACTCTCCCCACCCCACCTGACCACCCGGGACTTCCAGCCCTCGCTGTTCCTCTGACAGGTGCTGCTTTGAGCCCCAGGGTCTCACCTCTTCACACCCAGCCCCTTGGCAGGACAAAGGTGCCTCAGCAGGGGCTTGGTAGAGAGTGGGAGGGGGACTTTGACACGAAGATGCCCTCTGCGTTGTTCTAGGGAGAGAAGACACAGGAAGTACTAACAACCCAGGCTTTTTGTCCCCAGGCCCTTTCGGAGAGACCCTCTGCCCTGCTGTCTCTGGTAGCTCCCACGGCTGTTTCCTACTCATGCTGTAGCCTGGCCATCCCAGTGGGTCCTCACACTCCCTGAGCCCATGGTCACAGGGAGGCCTGGCTGCCATGCTCCTTGGAGGCTCAGGATCCAGGTGCCAAGAGCTCAGGGCCACCTGCTGAAGTCCCCTCCAAGAGGGTCCATCCTTTCAGGCCTGCACACATGGGTGGCTATTCACAAGTACACATCGTGCCTGGCTGGTTCCAAGACCTCCTGAACACACCCCACCTGCCCACACAGCCAGTGAAGATGAGGCCAGCTCCCAGGTCCGCTCACTCTTGGGACCACCCTGCTATGACTCTGTCCCTGTTTCCTCTGACCTTTGATTCCTTTTCCTTCTTGCAACCCAGCTCATCCACTGGACTCAGTCCATGGGCTTTGGAGACCTGGCCTTGACCTCCAACTCACCCCAGGACTGTGCCTTGCACTTGGCCCTTTGGCCTTTTCCGCCTAGTACATGCTGAGGTGGACTTCCCAGAGCCACTTGGGGCCTCTCAGGACCCATTTCCTGGGGGGGGGGGGTCAGTGCTCTAGACAGAGGAATGTTCTGGAGAAGGAGCGAGATGTGCAGGACCTGGGGCCTGGAGCAGCAGACGCTGAGCCTGGCACCTGACCCTCGGCAGCACTTCGGACTGGATTCCATCCTTCTGCAGCCCTTTGGGGTCCCAGTTCCCATACCCTATCGAGGTAGGGAGACCATGCACAGAGAGGTGGAACTCTCATCCCACTTGGCAGTGGAGCACGTGCTAAGGAGGATCTGGCCTGTGACTGTTCTCAGCCCTCATGGAATCTTAGCATCAGGAGGACCTGCCCTCACGCTCCCTCATCCTGATAAGTAGAGGGTTATCCAATAAAGGGTCAGAGAGGCCCTGGGGAGGGGGCAGAAAGGCCCTGGGAGGAAGCTGCAGGGATGGCAAACCACTCTAATCAAAATAGAAAAGCATCAGTGGGAATAAGGGGAAAAAGAGGGCAGCGTGAGACAAAGGATTGAGTAGGCTCTAGAAAGAGCCCTGGGCCATGCTGAGCCAAGTCTAGTGGCCGCCATCTCCCAGGAGGTAGAGCTGAAATCCAGGGGCAGGCACAACCAAAGGGATCAAGCAAGACCCGGAAGACAGCGGAGATGGCTGCCAGGGGGACACTGCGATGGGATTCCTGCTGTCTTTGCAATTCCCGGGCTCTGTGGCTTCCTGAGGGAGGCTGGAAGGCCTAACCCAGAGCCTAAGTCCTCTGAAGGGCAAGGCCGGCCTGCTTCTTAGAGGAGACGCACTGGTCAATGGTAGGGGCATTGTGAACGGGGTGTGCAAGTCCTATGCCACTCATGGTGACAGGGCTTGGCCTTACCTGGGGTCCGTGTTATCAACTCATCTTCCAGTCTCCTGGACCTCCTCATCTCAGGGTCATTCCTCATGCTTCTTCCGGGGACCTCCAGTGCTCCCATGAGGCCCCTGTGTGGATATCCTCCAGAGGCTCAGAGGCCCTTCTAAAGCGTGGTGCCGAAAAGCACCGCCAGCCCTCTCACCCAGCCCCGGTGCAGCGGTAGAAACGTTTTCCACATGCATGTCACTCTAGCTCGGTCTCATGAAGGACAGACAGAAGCTGACACGGGACATCAGAACTGCCTGTGCCCTTGTACTCAGCTCAGATGAGGTAGGGTGCCCAGCAGCCCCTGTGGCTCTGCCTGGGCCCGTTCTTTGGATGCCCCTTCCTGGATCTCGATCAGCAGCTTCAGTTTGGACCTCCGAAGCGGGCTTCCAAGGCCCTGACGGCTCTCTCCTCTCTGAGCTCAGCTGGAGGAAGCTCATCAGAGAGGATGCCCAGGGGCAGCTACAGCTGCGAGGGATGTCCAGGGTTCCCCAGAGGTGGGGTGTGAGGCACACATGGACCAGAAGTTCTGCCCTCAGCAGCAGGACCCCCAGGGGTCCACGGCCATCGTCCGTCACCACCCGGGACCTCTGGCTGCTCTGTCTCCCCGCTCTCTGGGCCTGCTCGCTGCCAGGCAGGCTGTGAGCGTGGGCCTCACGGTCATGGAGCCCCACAGCCAGATCATGGTGAGGTTTGCGGGCGGCCAGTGCACGGGAAGCAGCCTGCTGGAGGCTCCAGGTACCAGCCCACCCCAGGTTCAGCCTTCCCGTACAAAGCACAGGAAACTCCAGGCACTGGCTACAGAGCCCAGCATATCTACTTTGGTTTCCTCAGGAGTATGAAAAGTATTTTACATGAGAGCTCAATTTTCTTTAAACAGGTGGAGTGACCTATGCAGGGCACCTCCCTGATGCCAAACATCTGGGTCCAGCAGTGAAAATGCCCCCAGTCGTTTGGATGGTTCCTCATAGCCACATGTCGGGCACCAGGGAACTCAAACTTCCACATGAGGACTTTGGGTTCTGATGTGGGAAAGACCCCAGAGGCCATTGGAGTGATGGTTGTCACTTCCCAGGTGAGCGTGCACACCTGGATACAATCCTTGACACGGGATTGACCAGGCAGAATCAGGAGGCCTTAGGAGGAACTAGAAAACTGTGCTCCTCCAGGGTCACCTTCCTACCATGAAGGAAGTGCCACCTGTAGGAAGTGCCACCTGTGAGTGCCCGGCACACAGTGGGGCTCATTAAATGCTGGGAAGTGTCCACTGACTTGAGGTCAAGTGGAGGAGTGCAGCCTCCCGTGCAAGGCTAGAGCCCCATCTGTGCTGTGCACACACATGCGCCTGCCTTGTCTAAGTCGAGGAGGGAATTTCATCAGGACAACTGCAAAGCTTCTCCCCCGTCCTTGGCCAAGTGGCCTGATGCCAGAGCTGCGATCCAGGGCATCCCTGCCAAGTTTCCAGGCTCTTGTCATGCTTCCCTCTTACCCAGGGGGAAAACCCCTGCACTTTCTCACTTCTTTTGAGACAGATCAATTTGAAGAGAGTTGGCTCAGATCTAAGACTAGGCCTATTTTCTCTACACACATTTTTTGGAAGGGGGAACAAATTATTTTCCTTCTTTTCCACGGATGCTGGTGATGGGCTCTGGGGGACATGCTCCAAGGCACCTGTCACTAAATCCCAGGGCTGAGCAGAGATGGTGCAAACTGCCAACTGCCGTGGGCTCTGGGATTAAAAAAAGAAAAAGCCACTCAGGTTCTCTGAAGTCCAGTGGCAGCATCTTGCAGGATATACGGCGGGGTTAATGGTGCCCTGAATGTGCACATGGCCATGACAAGGCTGAAGGGCAGATCTCCACTCAGCCAGGAGGGTGCTTCTCCACAGGCCCTGCGGTCCTGCACTCCTGGGAATTCCAACCTGGGCCAAGGGTAGAGGGTGGGCCCCCGCTGGGCACTCACACAGCAGCTGAGCCTGAGAGCAGCCTGGACTGGCTCCCTGTCCTGAGGAAAGGGCCAGGTGGAGCCATTGTCCTGAGGCGAGCCTGCTTGCTTCCATGGCCTGAGGGACTTATGCCTGTTTAGGTGAACCATTCATTCACGGGCTCAGCACGCATCCTTTGAAGGCTTCCTCATGGAAGGTGCTACCATGTAGGGCATCTTCGGGGAAAATCACACAAGAACGGCACTCCTGAATGCACTGGAGTACAAAGAGAGGATCACCACCTGGGCTGCCCCCAAGGGTTCCATGTCTGGAGAGAGTGACAAGGCATGGCCATGCCATCCTTGAGGGAGCCCTGGACCCGTAGGGTTGGGAGAGTCCCCTGAGGAAGTGGCTACTCAGTTGAGCCTCACTGGATGACCTTCAAGGATGGGGGTCATTCCTCCCACACGGAGGTCTCCATGAGGGGGCTAAAATGACAGAACTTTATATAGCTCAGTTTTACAGACCAGATCACATTAGGGGCAGACTGATGGAATGTGTGTCCCCTGTTCCCATTTCTAGAACACTCGTGTCCCTCTCCTCCTTCAAATCGGAGGCTTTCCTTGACCCTCTCTGACAACATACACACACCCTCCCCCTCCCTGCTCCATCATTTCTTCCTGGCACTTCTTCTCACCGACAGCATGTATTTGACTCGTGTGTGTTGCTCATTGTTGGGCCTCCTTCCTGCTGTAGCTGCAGCTCCTGGGGTCCGTGAAAGCAGTACTCCTTGCCCTGCTAGAAATACAACCTTGCTGCAGCTAGAGGTTTACATTTCACCATTTCATCAGTTCTCAAGATAGCCTTGCAAGGCACATGTCACTGCTCCCATGTGACAGATTAGGAGGCCTTCTCTCGGGTCTGTAAGAAATATGCCGAAGGTCCCACCCACAGCGGATAGGAGCAGAAGTGGGATTTGAACCTAAGATTGTCTGATTTCAAAAACGCACTTAAGGCTCCCCTGGTGGTGCAGTGGTTGAGAGTCCGCCTGCCTATGCAGGGGACACGGGTTCGTGCCCCAGTCTGGGAAGATCCCACATACCGCGGAGCGGCTGGGCCCGTGAGCCATGGCCGCTGAGCCTGCGCGTCCGGAGACTGTGCTCCGCAACGGGAGAGGCCACAACAGTGAGAGGCCCGCGTACCGCAAAAAAAAAAAAAATGCACTTAAAAAAAAGTGCACTTAAGAACCACCTTGATGCACAGTTGGACCATCCTCCTCCTGGGCATCCGTCTGGCAGGCATGGGTGTGGAAGCTGTGCTGGACCGGCTCATTCTTATCCTGCCCACCTACCATGGACTGTTTATGTTAATGTCACAGCTCTAAAATATTATCGCTGGAGGCCATGAGGTTTCAGAAAGAGCTTCCTTTCCAGAGCCACGTTGCTATCTATAATTAGCACAAGTTTCCATAAGCATCAAGAAAAGGCAGGAGCAGCTGCCCCGGGAGCTAGGTTTGTTAATGTAAGGCATTCCTGGGGCTTCTGTGCAGCCCAAGCTGTGCTCCTCTATCCCCCACTTCTCTGGCCCCTGCCATAGGGAGCCGCCAGGCCCTCATTAAGGGATTAGCAACATCAGCCATTCAATGCCTTGGCTGTGGACGCGAGAAATGCTGGGCCCTCTGCTCTGTTCCCCCTGCCCCTTATCAGTGGTCCCTGAGCCATGTTTGTGCTGTGGAAATCAAAGCAGGGCTTGGGAGGAAATTATGGACCACTGGTGTCACACACTAATTAAAGACTCTGGGGTCAAGCTTCAGGGAGGGGACCAGACTTCTTCCATCCTCGGTCCCTCTGCTAATGGGATGTCGAAAAGCACAGCTGGGGCTGCAGGCTGAGAAAGCCCACTGTGCCAAGGCCCGTGAGAGAGAGATAAAAGGGTGATGCAGTCTGCTGTGCCTCAGGAAAGATGACAGGTCTTCCTTAACCAAGTACAGAAGAGGGGCGCTCCTATCTGGGCCCAGCGCCTGGGTCACAAACTGTCTCCCTGCCAGAGACTGGCCACATGCTGTGAACACCCCCAGCAGTGGTCCATCTTCAAGGGCCCTCTGCTTTCAGTGCAGGAGGGTGGGAGGAGCCCTGGGGGGATATTCTTATGTTGATCACAACACATTTATGACCCGGTAGGATGTTTGAGACAATTCTGAGCATCTATATCTCTGTCATTAAAAAAAAAACAGATTAAGATTCAAGGACAATTCTGAATAATGAAAAATAGCCAAACATACGGGGAAAAAACAAAATGTAACCCTGAACAGCTTCTCCTATTGTTCTCTGTTTCCCAGGCTCTCAGCCCACTAGACTGTGAACAGCTCCATCAATATGATCCTTCTCTGCTCCTGTCCCCAAGAAGGCAGGTGCAAGGTGAGAGCCTGGGGCCGAGTCAATGGCTGAGCCCTTGCACGAGGGGTGAATAACACCCCCAGGTATCGATCCCATCTCCCTCTACCTCCCCTACTCACTCAGTCCTTCTTGCGACTGGGGCCCTTTCTCTAGCCTCATCCTAGTTCCCAGCCCTTGCCCTCAGCCTCGCCCCAGATCCCAGCCACAGACAGATGGACAGGAGACTCTTCCTGCTGACTCCAAAGCAAAGGCTGTAAATACGAAACCACTAAGGTCAAGGCCTGGCAATTTCAGCCTAGATGAGAGAGCTGGCGTGAGTTCCTGCACAGAAAGCATTCATATGTTCCAGGACTATCTCCAAAACTTCTCATGGACCAGGAAAAGGTCCACATGGGCATAACCCCACCTGAGTAAGCATGGTCACTGCCAGGACAGGTAGTACTGCAAGGGTCCAGCTCAGAGCCCCTGCCCCACCCACTGTCCTCTGGTCAGGACTCCCAGTGGTGGCACCTGCCATCCAGTTTGTAGTGATAGTTAGTCACTGCCCAAGACTATCCCCATTCAACGCACCCATGTGGCCAGCCCCCGTCTAGTGGCCCAGGACACTCTCCAGCCTCTTTCTAGACCCCTGCAGGAGATGCGTTGTTCAAGGCAGGTCTGCCCATGACCGGTGTGGTGTGTTGCGGTAGATGCGCTATGGTGTAATCCAATAATTCTTGAGGAAAACTTCTGAGACCCTTTCTCTTCCTCCTGCCTGTTCTCAAGCCCCACTTTTGTTGAACATGTTTTTCAACTTCTTTATGACCCAGTCAAGCTTCTTCTGACAGAAGCGGCCTCACCTTTATTGAGCACATACTATTTTCTAAGACCGGTTCCACCAACTAGGCCTGCAGGCCAAATCCAACCCATTGTCTGTCAATAAAGTTTTATTGGAACACAATCAGTCAATTTATTTATGTTTTTTTTACTTCTGTATTTTTTTTTTAACTTTTTTTTTTTTTTTTTTTTTTTTGTGGTACGCGGGCCTCTCACTGTTGCGGCCTCTCCCGTTGCGGAGCACAGGCTCCAGACGCGCAGGCTCAGCGGCCATGGCTCGCGGGCCCAGCCGCTCCACGGCATGTGGGATCCTCCCAGACCGGGACACGAACCTGTGTCCCCTGCATCAGCAGGCAAACTCTCAACCACTGCGCCACCAGGGAAGCCCTAAACTTTTTATTTTATATTGAAGTATAGTTGTTTAACAATGCTGTGATAGTTTCAGGTGTACAGCAAAGTGATTCAGTTATACATATACATGTATCTATTCTTTTTCAAATTCTTTTCCCATTTAGGTTGTTACATAATACTGAGCAGAGTTCCTTGTGCTATACAGTATATTTATGTATGCTTTTAGGCTACAGCAGCCGAGTTGAGTATTTGCAACAAAGACCGTATGGTCACAAAGCCTAAAATATTTACTATCTGGCCCTTTACAGAGAAAATTTGCCAACTTTTGTTCCAGGAGGTTTGCAACAATAGTTTTATTGTACCTTCATAGTGCCCCTGGGCACTACACCCTGATTTCCATTTGGAGAGAAGCCGCCGAAGCCTGGCAAAGTCAAGTGGAACCCATAGCTGGTAAGGAGGGGAGGCAGACCTCAAACCCACCACACTCTTGGCACTTGGCATTTCTTTTGCATCTTTGGTAGAATAAGCTGAGGGTGAATAGTTGCCTTTGTCCTGTTGTTTGGGTGGCTAAAACTATGGCTCCCAAACCAGCAGGATGTCTAGTAACTGACTCCAGCTTTTCTCTCTGGAAATCCTGATTAAAAACAAAAGATAAGTGACCTTCTCCCAATTATCTCCAAAGATGCCCAAATTAATCACCCAGGCAACTAAGTCCCTCCTCTTCCCCTTGGGTTTGTGACATAAAAGTCAGTCAATCAATCAGCGTCTTCCTCTTCCCTCTGATCCAGGTATTAGGCATTCAGACCCTGAACCAAGTGGGTAAGGCTAGGCCAAATGCCCCTCAGGGTCTTCTCTGGGAAAATCAGAGGACTCTCCATGGGCCGTGAGACTCAGCATGAGGAAGTTGATGGAGAAAGGGCCTTATGGGCATCCGGAACTCAACAGACCTTATCTTTAATCCCTAGGGTTCCCAGGAAAGCACATGAATTGGCACTAAGCTGTTTCTCATTCTCTCTGTTGGCTGCCAAGCCTCTGAATGTCGTTTCATGCTTGGAGAGCTGGCCTTTGCATGAGTCTTGGGGGACACAGAGCACAGCCACTGCTATAGAAACTGAGCAGGGTAGGCATGGCTCTTCAATCTTTCTTCTCCCTGTGCCCACCAGGCCATGTCCCCTATACTCCTCCATCCAGGAGTGACCTCCACCAAGGTTCAAGGGCCGAGGTGGTAGCACAGGGCAGTGGTGCCAGCGTGGCAGCAGCAGTGGCCTGGACCCACACCCTCCCAGCTGACCTTGGCCTTGGTGGCTACGCCTGCCTTGATTCCTGCCTGTTCTCCAAATCTGTGCACCAGGCTTCTTTGTCACTGGCCTGATCTCTTCCAATAAATTCAATTTCTACTGAAGTTGGCTCAGGTCTGTGAAGAAATGGAGCTTGGAGAGATTAGATGGCTTGTCCAGAGCGACACTAATAGTAACAGCAGATCTGGGATTCATTCCTAGCTCCTCTGGACTGATCAGACAGTGCCTTTCCACTAGCCCACACTTCCTCTCAAGGAGTGACACCATGTGTTCTAGAACCTCAGAAACTGGCCACCACCCAGATGTGGCTGGAACTGTCCTATGCCCACCCTCACTCAGCTCCCAGCCAGGGCCTCCCTAGTGACTTCTCAGGCCCAGGGCAGCCTCTTGACCTAAGTCCTGGCTTCTTGGGAAGCACAGTCAAATTCCTGGGCTACCAAGTGGGTTTCAGAAGTGAAAGTAGAATTTTCAATCATATGTGGAATGATGAGGGGAGGGATGGGCTTGGAAGGTGCCAGTCAGCTTGAAGATGAGCAGCCTCACCCAGGGGTACCAGCCACAGGAGGAGATGGGTGGGAGGCCCAAATCCCTGGAGGGCCTGAGACCAAGTCTAGGAACCAAGAAAGCGAGCCTGTGCTGGCTTGTCATTGTCCCAGAGCAGGATGAACAGGGGCTGCCCACTGGGTGGGGTTGTGCAGGTGTGGAGTTGAGACTGACCTGGGCAGAAGGGTGGCTGCATAGGGCAGTGCCGCTCGCCTGCACCCCTGTGGGGCTCCCATACACCTGCCAGTCCTACAGGAGTCTTGAGGCCTCAGATATTTTTTTTAATTCCTGAGGCTTAACTCTCTGAGGCTAAGGATGTGTGGACAGGACAGATCCGGGCCTTACCTCCTTCCTCTTGCTCCTGTCCAGACATAGCTGGATGATGGGCCAGACACTGGGGGGAGGTTCTGGCTTCTAAGTTTGGGGACCTACGGGTCCTGATTTTCCTGTTCAAGCCCAGGGATCTACATCCCTTGGCTTTTGACTATGTTCACTTGGGGTACTCCCTCAAAAGGTGAGCATTACAGCCTCGTGCTAAGTACTTCACATATTTATGTGACATGGGCCATCGTGAGGATGAGACAGACATATTTGCTGATCTTCTAATCATCTCATTTTTAAATCACAAAAGTGAAAATAAATAAGCTTTATTTCTGTTTATTTATTTATTTATTATTTTTGGCTGTGTTGGGTCTTCATTGCTGCACCGCGGGCTTTCTCTAGTTGCAGTGAGCAGGGGCTACTCTTTGTTGTGGTGCGTGGGTTTCTCACTGTGGTGGCTTCTCTTGTTGCGGAGCACAGGCTCTAGGCACGCAGACTTCAGTAGTTGTGGTGCACAGGCTTAGTTGCTCCGCAGCATGTGGGATCTTCCTGGACCAGGGCTCGAACCCGTGTCCCCTGCACTGGCAGGAGGATTCTTAACCACTGCGCCACCAGGGAAGCCCAAAAATAAATAAACTTTAGAAAAAAGAATTCCTTTTACTTGTCTTTGCAGAGAAACTTAAGAAATTATCACACTTCCTCAGGCCTCCAAGTTGCCTTCAGAATTCTGTTGAAAACTTGGACGGGGGCTTGTAACATCCTTGTGGACTGTCCTTATTGACTCAACATTTTATTTAAATTGCACTTAGCACCTGCCTGCAATTACTCACCTCTGGCAAAGAGCAGAACTCTGGTTAAATGCTTCTCCCGTTCGCACAGCATTACCCCAGGCGAAGGCCAGGCAAGCAGGCATCATCTGTCTTCATCAAGCCTCCGCTCCCACGCTCTGACAGCAGCTGCTCGGGAGGTAATGAGGACAGTTACCGCTGGGAGGCTGAGATGCTAACGACATCCTCTTCAGTGTCCGGGGAGTGATTTGTGTTCATTACTGTTCCTCCCAATCACTGTCCCTGGTTTACACGGAGAGCAGGCACGGACAGCCTGGCCAGGCTGCAAAGGCAAGGAGGCGGGGAGGTTAATGATGGCAATGATGCTGACGACAGTGATGATGAGAGAAAGTGGCGGTCGCTGATGCCGATGCTGATGAACCCAGCCACTTCGGGAGCATCTGCTGTGTCAGGTACCATGCCAATCATGCGGCCCGATCCTTCCCACGCCGACTCTGCGAGATTGGTATTCTCGGGTTCTCCTTCCACTTTATGGCCGAGGAAATGGAGATGGGCGCACGATCACTTACCCAGACAAACTCAGCCATGTCCTTCTGCCTGGAAGCCCACCTGCAGCCTCCTCGAAGTCTTGAGCACATGAGCCTACCCCTCACCTTTCCATGCCAGGAGGTGCTCCCTGGGCCAGTGGGGCTGGCTTCCTGTGACCACAGGGAGGCAGGTGTACTGGGTGACTCTGTGGTCACGAGCTGTCCCCTCAACCAAGTCCATCACTGATGGGTCTCCTGGTTCAAACAGAGCTCATTGTTGAACATATTAAATGTAGTGTGTGTGTGTAAAGCTGTGTTTTAGAGCTAGAACATGGGGAGGATTATGGAATGAGTGGAAAACATCATGATTCATGGGATCAGTGACATCCAGGTTGGAGTCACAGCTCTACTTTCAACACTGTGACCTTGGGCAACTCACTCATTGACTAACACCTGCCTCAGAGTCATTCCCGGGGATGGAGCCCCAGGGCTCACCTCTGCCACTGAGGGAGTGGGGTTCTCTAATCTTCCAGGCCAGTTTATTCACATGAGGAGATGCTTTTGCCACTCAGCTCCAGAGTCCCACTGGCCTTACCTCCTATCTCGCTGGCCATCCTCTCCGCTCCCAACCCATTTCCACTGGCCTAATTGTACCTTTATCACACATCATCCAGACCACTGCTACTGAAGCAGTCTTGCCAAAATGCATATGGCACCACTTCCCTGTGTAAAGTCATTTAAGGGCTCTTGTCTCCAACCAAGTAGAGCGAAGCCCCTCAGAGCACCATGCAAGTCCCTTTGGCTTGGCCCTTGCTTAGCCCCAGCCTATCTCCCACCCCTCCTGGCCTCCCCTTTGCTACTCCAGTCTTGATGAACCACTGGAAACTCCTCGAACCTGCACGAGGGCTCCGCCACCTCCATGTCTCAACACCATCTGCTTCGTGGCTTGGAAGGTTCTTCCCTCCTTTATTTACTCATCAATTATCAGACAATATCCAGAGAGCTGTCCTGAACCCTGCACCTACTTTCTGTGCCCACCCCACCCATCCACCGAACCAACCCTAATACCACACTTTCCGCCTGCTGCTTCCCATGTCCATCTGTCTCTCATCACCACTAGACTATAGGTGCCAAATACGGGAACTGTGACACATTCGTATCTACATGTCTGCCTAGCACCTGCCCTACCAGGGCTCCAGGCTCCTGACTTGCCCTGGACCATCCTTGTATCACATGCTGTCACTTAGCATGTTCACCTCAAAGTTGTATGAATGGCTTTGGCATTGCCTGTGCCCACCCTCTTCATCCTCAAAATAGTCACAGGAGGCTTACCTCCCAGCTTCTGATTTCCTTTTAATAAAAAGACCCACCCTCCCAAGAACCAGAACCATAACAAAAAGGCAGATGAATGAAAGGAAAATAGAAGCAAGTCTGAAACCCTCACCACCCTCCGAAGAACCAGAACCATAACAAAAAGGCAGATGAATGAAAGGAAAATAGAAGCAAGTCTGAAACCCTCACCACCCTCCGTCCAGGGAAAGATGTCTCAAGGTGTCCTCTCAGCCAAGTGGCCTGTCCATGACCTCCATGACCAAGGCCATGACCTGTCCGCCTCACCGACTAATACCCAGTACAGTTGCCTGGAGAATGAGTCACAGAATCACCCCCATCTCAGTGCTGTGGGGATTTTCAAGGTCCATCAGACTCAGCTCCCATGGGAAGGGCCCCTTCTGCATTATCCCTCAGATGAAGTCCAGCTTCCCAAGACATCCCTAGGGGAGGGGCTTCTGGGAGGAGTTGCAGCTCTGAAGTCAGAAAGCCCCTTCTAAGCCTTGGCAGCCCCCTCCTCTGGCTCTCTCTCTCTCTCTGGGAGCTATAGAGCCGCCCAGATGAAGTGCCACCAGGAAACAAATGCACCTGTTCCCTCCCTTCACCCCCGCTCTGCAGGCAGAATGATCTGCCCAAACACTACCACCGGACGGGTTCCGGGCCCTTCTCTTTCCCTCTCAAGCTCTTCTAGAGGCACTGCCTCTGTGGGGTCTGAGCAGCCCGGAGGAGACCTGGTGCCCTCGTTCTAGTGGTTCTACCTCTGTGGATACAGGGAGCAGTGGCAGTGGGCTTCCGGCAGCCCCGCTGCCCTGACTCATACTGAGCCTTGCCTTCTCCTTGGCTCCACCCAACCAGAGCAGCAGAGCCTTGCTCCCCAGCCTCCACGCATGACGTCCCAGATCGTTTCCCATGGTTGAACTCAAGCCAGGGTCAATTCAGTGACGTGCAATGGTCTCAGAGGCTGTGCTTACATTAAGGCCCAGCCTGGGTTCTCACTCTGCCTATCCCTGAGCCTCCCCAGGGAGTCTTTCCCACCTCCCTCTACATCTCCAGCCCCATCTCCTCTGGCGCCAGACCTGCATTTCAATCTGAAGGTTCCAAGGGCAGCTCAAACTCACCATGTCCCAAACTGAACTCATTACTGATTCTTCCAGACTCACTCCTGTTCCGTGCTCCAAAAAATGACATCACCACCACCCAGTCCCCACGCCAGAAACCTGGGACTCATTTGAGATGTCTACCCCACCAGTGAGTACGCATTTACCTAGTTTTTCTCAAATCCAGCCACCCCCTGGCCTTCCCACCGTGCTTTCCCTAATTCAGACTCTCACCATCTTTTGTCTGGACTATTACTGTACCAGCCTCCTAACTGGTCTAATTCTAACCTGGATTCCTTCCAATCCACCCTTAACACAGCTCTCAAGAAGCTCTTTCTAAATGTCCAACATATACATTGCAAGGAAGACAAACTTGCTCACCTGGCTTATGCCTGCTTTGCTACCTTGTTACCTTTCTTTTCTTTCCTGCACTTTCAATTCTCTTTTTATTTCCCTGTGATCCCCTTTGTCCTCCATCCCCAGCGCTGAGCATGCTGTAGGGCAGTGGCTGTCAAACTTAAGCCTGCATCAGAATCAGCTGTAAGGGTCTGTTAAAGCACAGCACTGGAGACCCCCTATCCAGGGTTTCTGATGAGGGAATCTGGGTGGGACCTGAGAATTTGCATTTCCAACTTCAAATCTTCATAGAGGTGATGTTGCTGGTCTGGTGGCCACATTTAGAGAAGCGCTGGTACAGGGCTTCAATGAGTACTCAGAAAGGACTCAGTAAATGTCAGCTGAATGAATGAGTTGCATACATGCTGACCAACTGAAGTTTTGCAGCCCGTCATGAGGACTCATTATTCACGTGTATGAGTAATCTCGGGTGGAATTTCTGAATAAGTTAAAAGAGACAAAAGTACATCACGCCCTCTCCACAGTCTGGAGGACCCATCTGAATTTCTCCCCATGACCAGGGCCTCGCTGTGGGCCTGTCTGATACTGGCTGTGAGCCAGTATCTTTCCCAGGCACAGAGGAGGGAATTGGAGGGTTTGGGCCTGGGATCCACGACAGCATTCCCGGTCACATCATTTGGAATTCTTTATAGAGTGGAGAGCTTACAATGTCATCAAAACATGTTTTTGTGATTTTCCAATAACGCTGATTCCTGCTAACATGTCCTGTTCCCAAGCCACTGCCAAGCTCAGCAGACAAAAGCCAGCAAGCCTCTGAGCTCTCAAATGCTCGTAGCATGTCCCTTCTCATGGAGGGGGTTTGGAGAATGGAAAACAGGATGCGAAAGACCCAGGAAACAATAGAGAAGGTTTTGCAGTGAGCTGGCCTATACCTGGACAAGTAATAATTGTGGACACTCTATGCGTTCCAGAGTCATGATCAGTATAAAGAAGACTCCAGTGCCCAGCACAGCCATGCCAGCCACCAAGGTCCCCCTGCTTCACCCATTTTGCCTCCTGAGCCCCAGGTTGGTCCACTCTGATCCTTGAAACAGTAGAACTAAGTGGAACAGCATCCATTACATCATTTCCTCAGTTCATCTTAACTCCAGGTGCTGCCAGCTCCCCTGGGACTTCACAGAGTGTATGCAGGGGATGGCTGCTGTATCCACAGCTGCAGGCCCCCGGGGTGCTACGCGGCAACCACTGCGAGAGTCCTTTCCCTGGCCTGAGATTTAGTGCTGAGCCTTGGGTAAGGGAAGCCCTCCCCAAGGGACCGTCAGGCCACTGTCCCCCCTCCTAGTAACTCCAGGTGACTGCCCCAGAGAGGTGTGCTGCCCTCGTGCTTCTCGCTTCTTCCACAGGGCTCAGGAGTTCACTGTGCCTCAGGACGGCACCTGCAGCACACACCAGTGTGCCTGGAACATTGTCGTGAAGGGGACAAACGTAGGAGGTGAGGGTGGAGGAGAAGGCTGCGGGCCTGCCGCGCCAACACCAGCCCTCCACACGACGGGGCGCCCTATGATTCAACGCGGTCCTGATGCTAACCCCCTGGGGTCAGAGCAGCCTGCACAGGGCAAGGGTGTAGCGCCACAGTTGGCAGGTGTCCCCAGGCTACCCACACTTCCGCTCAGCCAACTACACAATCAGGGTCCCCACGAATCACCCCCAGGTTTGATAATTTTCTAGACCAACATACAGAACTTGGGAAAAGCCTATACTCACTACTACGGTTTATCATAAAGAACACAAATGAACAACCAGATTGAAGAGAGTAGGACAAGGTGAGGGGTGGGATGGGAGCGCAGAGCTTGCGGGGCTCCCTCCCAGCACACCCACGTATTCACCAACCCACCCAGCACACCCACGTATTCACCAACCCAGAAGCCTGGCTTCAAGATCTTTTCATGGGGTTTCATCACCTAGGCAGGATTGAGTAAATCGTCACTGGTCACATGACTGGGTGCAATCTCCAGTCCCTCCCGCCCCACAGGGGGCCGGGAGTCAGGAACCGGTGGGGCTGAAAGTTGCCACCTCCAATCTTGTGCTTGCTCTTTCTGGTGGCCATCCCCTGCCTTGAAACTCCCTGAGGGCCCGCCACGATACACGTGTGTCTGTGAGACATAACATCAGGTATGGTCAAGGGGCTCTTTATGAATGACAAGAGACACTCTTACCACTCAGGAAATTCCAAGGGTTTTAGGAGCTCTGTGCCAGGAACTGGGGGCAAAGGCCAAATAGATGTTTTGTTACACCTGAGACCCCAAAGACAAATATAGGGGCCTTCCTTCCCTTGCAGTGTGACCTCCCAGGTCCTACCCACAGCCTGCAGGTTCCGACCCCTTCTCCCACTGCCAAGGCGTGTCCTGAGCAGAAGCGGGAGCCCCACGGAGACTCAGACACAGGCCACCCAGGCTGCTGGGATGCTGGGCTGGGGCGCAGGCTGCAGAAGCAGGCAGGGACCAAAGGGCTTGGGCCTTCAGGGCCTGCAGAGTCGTGCTAAGAGCCCCCAATCTAGATTCTAAGCGACTGGGAGCCCTGGGAGCAGGGGTGGCACTGATGGAGAAAGGTCGCTTTGCTGCTGTGTGGGAAACGTTCCCTGTGGGAACGCAGAGCACAACTCCAGGAAATGTTCTCACTAAACATTTCTTGAGTGGACTTGAGCGGGTGAAGCCTGAGGCAGGTGACCCTGGAGGCAGGAGGCTGACTGGGGAGACTCCCCCCAGTTCAGGGAGAGTGGTGTGGAGCCGACGGGAGTCACTGCACATGTTTCAGACAGAAAACCAGGCAGAGCTGGACCAATGGCTCGTGGGGGTGGGTGGGCGGAGGGCACTCCAGGCATCCAGTTTGGGGCTATGTGACTGGCCTCGGGGATGCAGAAGGGTGGGAGGGAGGGTGGCGGTGGCAGCTTCCTGGCGGACAGGCTGAGGATGAGGAAACCAGACACTGAGCACGGGCAGCCAGGGCCGGGGGAAAGGAGACCCTCCCACGGAGGCCTGAGCCCAGCTCTCACCTTCCCCCAGGGCAGGGTGCAATCACACGTGGGTCCCGCGAGCCTGGGTGGCACCCTCACCGTCCTGCTTGCACTGTCCCTTCTTGGGATGGAGGGAGCCTGAGACAGCTCCATCAGCAGGTTTCTCATAGGAGTTAGCCGGGCAACCTGCCCAGCACACCTGGCTCAGAGGTGCGTGCGAATCAGGTGTTCCCTCTCCTTCCCTGGACCCTGGTCATCCATCCCCATCCGGCCACCTTTGCTCATCTCAGGCAATGTAGGAAAGACTTGGATTCCCTGATTGGGAGACTGCAGGGTCTTCACAAGTACAGGGCGACCAGCCTGCCCCCGCCCCCCGCAGCCCCACTCCAACTCCCCAAGGGCTTCCTTCCCAGCTCCATTGCCTCTGCACCCCAGTCTGCCCAGATGTGCCCCATTGGGAAAGTTCCTGCTTCGGCCCAGGGCCCTAGAATTGTGCGTCAGGTGCACGTGGGGACAGCCGATGTGAGGGAACCTGGCAGCTGTGGAATCAAGCTGGGCAGCCCCAGGCCTGCCCATGACTTTTTCTCCTTAAAGAAAGAGGTCATTAATGCCCTCCTTGGTGGCTCATACTGCTCTGCGTCACAAGCCCTACAGTCACTCTCACCCCAGCAGACAGGAAAGGAGCAAAGCCCCAATTACAGAAGCCCCGTCTTCTCTGGGTCCATGATCCCTGATGTACCCACAAGTCCCCTGCCCTATGCCCAGCACAGCCTCCTCCACCAAACCCGGGGAAGGGCCCAGGTGGGGGCACATGAAGACAGGTAGTTCTGGAGGTAGTTCTGGTTTCCTTGGCCTCCAGGCTGTGTGACCCTGGGCCGCTGCTGAACCTCTCTGAACCTCCATTTCCTCACTTGACAGGTGGTTGCGAAGATCCAAAGCAGTAATGTATGTAAAGTGCTTTCTGCATGGGGCAAATGAAGGCTTCCCTTCCTCCCTGAAACTAACAAATGCAGCCCTGGGAAGTGGAATATTAAGCCCAACCTCAAACAGGATTCGGGGCTAATGGCAGCAATTTCCAGCTGAGGCTCATCTGTTGGCCACAGACTTCTGACTGGAACGGAGCAGGGGACAGAGATTGGGTGAGCGGGAGTCGGGGGAGCCTGCCTCCCAGGACCCACCGCTTTCTGGCACTGACGTGCAGCTGCACAGGCAGGCAGCGCCACCTAGTGGATGTCGTTGGGACCACGAATCAGGAGGCAGATTCACGGGGTGGGCGTCTTCTCCTCTCTCCTGCTGCACCTCTCTCACACAGACACGCAGACGGACACACACACACCATCAGGAACACTTACCACAGCCCCTACCCACACCTGCGCCCACACACAAATATTTCCCAGCCTCCTCCCCGCGGGGTCTCGCTTTGGAGCTGGCCATCGGCAGCCATAAAACAATGCTTCCTTTCTCTTTCCAAAAACTGATTCTGTGACGACTGTGTGAAGACAGCAAAATTGTCTGAAAAGGAAACAGGGTGGGGTCACATTTGCTAAGGGCCTAGTACTGCCAGGCTTCAAGCCGTGAGGTAGGTGTCACCGTCACACAGAAAGGGCGACGTATCCAGGCCCACCCAGCCAGGAAGGGGCTCCAAACTCCAGGCTGTGCAGCTGAGGCCTCCGCTCCTCTGAGCTCCACCAACCGTTCTATTTTCTAAAGTGGTTGCTATGGACCCTGTAACTTCCTTCTTGAACTAGGATTTTATTTCAATCAGAATCGGCTTGGCCCAGAATTCTATTTTTGGTTCTAAGATGATTTTCTAAGTGACACCAGAACCTCAACTCTCAATAGTCAGTGTCATACCTACCCTGTCCTCAGCCTCCTCCCAGCAATGGAGTGTGTGTGTATGAGTGTGTGTGTGTACATCCGCGTGTATGTGGTTTGTCATGTATGTTTAATGTGTCTGTGAATGTGTGTATATATCTGTACATGCAGTATTGGGGTATGTGTGTGGTGGGTGAGGTTTGTGGCACAGATGCCACAGTCAGAGACGGGGGGCGGTCAAATCCCAGTTCTGCCCCCTGCTATCCTGGGTGTGAGCCCACCTCCCGGGCTTGTGTAATCACCCCCAACCTTGAATGTAGGCTGCCCCTAGTGACTTGCTTCTAATGAATAGAATATGGCAAACATGATGTGATGTCACTTCCAAAATTAGGTCACAGAAAAGACTCTGAGTTCTGTCCCAGCTGCCCTCTCACTCACCTGTTCTGAAGGAAGCCAGCTACCATGCCCTGAGCTGCCCTATGGAGAAGCCCACGTGACAAGAAACCTCATGAGAGAGGCTTCAGTCAACAAATAGCAAGTAAGTGAATGGCACCAACATCACTGGGCAAGATTGGAAGCAGGCCCTCCCCAGTCGAGGCTTGAGATGAGACCACAGCCCCAGCTGACACCTGGATGGAGCCTGTGAGAGACCCGAGCCAGGGGACCAGCTAAGCCACACATGGATTCTTGTCCCACAGAAACTGTGAGGTGATAAATGTTGTTTAAGCCACCAAATTTGGAGTAATTTGCTATGCAGCCATAGATAACTAACACCCTGGGCCTTTCCTTTGTTTTTCTTGAGTCCCAGGTTCCCTGCTATAAAATAGAGATTGGATCCTAGGACATGCCTAGCACAGTGCCTTGCGCAAAAGAGAGACAACAGAAGTTTCCTTTCTCCTTTCCACGCTGAAGGCTGGCTTGGTGGGTGTATTGCTCTCCCAAACAGCATGGTGTGATGGAAAACCCTAAGTCAGGCTCTGTTTGGAAGCGGGAGGCTGACGGAGAGCCCACCACTTCCCAGCCCATGACTGGAGCACAGCTTGTTGCCTCTAGAGAATCAGGAGCCGGCAGCCCAGCCATGCGTAGAGCAGATGTGATGGCGTCAGCTTGGGCCTCCCTCCATTGCGCAGGGGGTGGGGTGATCACCTCCAGCCACAGATGCCCTTGACCTCTGTCCTTACTGGAGGGAGCAAGACCCTCTCCAGGACCAGGACGGTCTGCTGGGTGTTCACTGGACCAGACGCTAACAGCCCTAACAGCAAGCTGACTCTGCCTTTGCAGCAGTGAGCCCAGGAAGGTACCCGGCCACCACCCACAGCTGTGGGGAGGCGCACCTGCCCAGCACCTGCTGCCCCAGCTGCACCCAAGCACCCCAAGTCCGTCTGTCCTCCTGGCTAAAGAGTGGGAGGCAGCCCCCCAGCTCCCTCCCCTGCTGCTGCCCCAGGGCCCCCCACTGGCATGCTGTCTCACTTCGAGGATTCCAGGGGTGGCTCTCCAAGGCAGGCCCTGGGAGTCGCGTTCAAGGTTGGGTCTCCCTCCGGTGAGGCCGGCTGAGCCCCTCTTCTGCTGCCCCTTGGGTCAGGCACGCTGGCCCCTGACCCTGCAAAGTGCAGAGAACTCAGCTCTGGAACCCGGGCTCCCAGACTGGGCTTCTACCTGCTTTATCCTCGCCCAGCAAGGGAAGAGTTTGTCCTACTTTCTAGATGAGGTTCAGAGTCTTTGGCAAGGTCACACAGCACGTGTGGCGGTTCTTAAACACTCTTTGTTCCCCGAATTCTTTGACATTCCTGGCACTGAGAGGGGGGTGGTTTCTGCCCTCTCTCTTTGAATCTGGGCCTGGGACTGCTTGGCCAAGAGAACACGGCAGAAGCAACACTGTGCCAGTTCCTGTGGTGGGCTGCAAGGAGCTGGCAGCCTCCACTTCCAGTCTCTTGGGACTTTGCTCTTGGAACTCAGTCACCTTTCTGTGAGGAAGCCTGTGTGGAGGGGCTGCATGGAGAGGAACCGAGACCCCGGCCCTCAGCTCCAGCCAAGCCCCTGCCGCCGGCCAGCACCCCCTCATCAGCCACGAAGTGAGACTTCTTCAAAGCAGACCTTCGGCCCCTAGTCGAGCTGCCCCAGCTGACGCCTCTCTGCTGAGTCCTCTTCCAGCCCAGACTGCCGTGTCCTGAGATAAATAAACGTTGGTCTTCAAGCCAGTAGGTTTGGGATGACTTTAAGTAACTGATACAGCAAGAAGTGATGAGCACAGCTCAACTGACAGCAAGGTCCATGCTCTCCTAGATTCCCAGTGTGGCAGGAATACCCCCACATCAAACTCCCCATCTCACCAGGGGCCAGGAGATTCCTTTCAGGCCTAGCCTGACTGCACTTCACCTCCCAGCCCTGTGGTAGGGTTAGAAGGCCAAGATGAGCCTGAAGCCCCTCACCCTTGTACAACCTCTTTCCTTGATTGTGGGTAAGACTTGTGGATATGGTGAGATATCACTCCCTTGATGAAGTTACTTATATGGCTAAGGGACTTGGAAGATGGCATTCAGGATACTCATCAGGTGACCTTAAGATAGGGAGACTTTCAGAGGGGCCTCATCAAACCTAACCTAATTACCTGGGACCTCTAAACTGAGGAGTTTTCTCCGGTTGGTGGAAGACAAGGTAGTCAGAGGGGATTGATGTGGGTGCTTGAGCATGAAGGAGGGGCTCCCTTGCTGAGGTGGAGGGGCAGGGGCTCCGGACCTGAGAGTGGTCACTGGGAGCTAAGAGCAGCCTCCAGATCTCAGCCAGCAAGAAAGTGGGGACCTCAGTCCCCAATCCACAAAGACCCGAATCCTGCCGGCAACCTGACGGAGATGGGAAGCAGATTTCCCCCAGAGCCTCCAGATAAGATCCTGGCCCAGTGATTTCAGTCCCATGGGACCCTAGGCAGATGGCCCAGTGGAGCCCACCTAGACCTCTGACCTACAGAACTGCGACATGATAATTGGGTGTTAAGTCACTAAATTTGTAGTTTGTTACACAGCAATAGATAATGAATTTGACCCCATTCCTTTTGCTTCTGGACTCCTCCTTCCCTGGAAGTATCCTTTCTTTCTTCATTGCAAATGGGGTGACACGTAGGCCTTCAAGCATAGGCTGGGGTGGGGATCTACAGCCTGGGCCAGGGCCCCTGAACCAGCTCTCAGGAGTAAACGGTTCCACCTATCGGTGGGTCCAAGCGTGGGCCCAGGATGGAGGTCCTTAGCATCCCCCTGTCAAGCCTCTGTGGCCTGGCAGAGCCTTCAGGACTCAGGGTCCAGGGGATGGTAGCATCAAGTCCGCTGGCTATCAGACTATCAGACTCCCAGAATTCTTGTTAGGGTGACTAAGCCTAGCCTTAGTTAGCTGGGCTCTGATGACCTGGACACTTCCAATTCCCTCATTTCCAGGACAGTAATAGCTCCCTGTTCAGACCAGATTTCCTCCCGAAGGACCAGTTTCAAATGCTTCATATAGCTGATTTAATCTGCTCCCTCTCTAACTAAGCCATGATTTGTCTCTTACCTTCTCTGAACCCATCAGCATTCTGGTCTGGATCCACAAGGACACCTCACAGCGGGGGGACGCTGGGGTATGGATGGCACTTAATGGGCTCAACACCCCTTCACCTCCTCCCACTCCCCGTGCCAGGCCGTACTCCCAGGAAGCAGACCACACAGCAATTCCCATGCCCATTTTCCAGATGGGAATCCTAAGGCTCAGAGCACTAACATAGAACATGGCACTTAGCATGCCACTTGAAGGGGTTTCTAGTTACTTCATGTCATTGCGATTACTTCTTAGGTTACTTCTGAAGGACGATGATTTTTGTCTTCTATTACCAAGGAAGATGTCCCCATCAGAAAGAAGCACCAGCCTGGATATACAGCAGATGATTGAGAAAACTGCCCTGATGATTGCCAGGTGGTATATTTACTTATCAGATCAAGCAGGGGGGTGTTGTTTGGATTCTTCACTTCCTTACTAATTGTCTTACCTGTTTATATAGAAGTAAATTAAAATCTCCCATTTTGGTTACAGCTTTGCAATTTCCTATCATTCTGTTGGGTTTTGCTTTATGCGTGTTGAGACAATATTGTTTTTGATATTCCAGGGCTACATTATTTAAGAACATACAGCTCGTAATTGCAGATTGTTCCTTTGAGGACAGTGAATTGTCCCACATTACCCCCAAAATGCTACTTGCCTTAAATTCTATTTTATCTGTTATTAATATTGCTTCACCATCATTATTTAGGTTTGCATGTGCCTGATATATATATTTTTTCTATCCCTTGATTTTTCTGCATGATTTTGTTTCAGTTCTGTCACTAGTAGCATCATATTGATGGATTTAAAAAAATTTTAATCTGATGATATCTATCTTTTAATAAGCAAGTTAATCTGCTTACTTTTTTGTGATTACTGACATAACTTGGACTTAACTTCAGCTATTTTGTTTTATAGTTTCTCTTTTCCATACCTTTCCATTGCTTCTCTTTTTATTTACATTTTTCCTGCACAGGCAATTTTTGCTTCTTTTATGGTTTTGAAGTGATTATATTTTTCTGTTCTTGCAGTTACCTGACCTTTCCAACCTACATCCCTAACTTTACCTTTTCCTCTGAGCTGAGAATAATGTACATTATTATTTATCATCTCTATCCCCCCTCCCAGGCATGACAAGGACCTTGCCAAACTTAACCACCCAGCCATGGAGCCCGTGTCCTTCATTTCTTATTTTTGTCTGAAGTCAGTTTTACCTCTTACCTTTAGATATAAAATATTACCTTTAATTTTCACAATCAAAAGTGTATTATAGTTTCTGACATACTTTATAGATTCCATGCTAAATGGCTGATGTATTGTTTATTTATTTATTTTTTTAATTATTATTTTTTTTTATTAGTTTCTGCTTTATAACAAAGTGAATCAGTTATACATACACATATATCCCCATATCTTTTCCCTCATGCATCTCCCTCCCTCCCACCCTCCCCATCCCACCCCTCCAGGCGGTCACAAAGCACCGAGCTGATCTCCCTGTGCTCTGCGGCTGCTTCCCACTATCTATCTACCTTACGTTTGGTAGTGTATATATGTCCATGCCTCTCTTTCACTTTGTCACAGCTTACCCTTCCCCCTCCCCATATCCTCAAGTCCATTCTCAAGTAGGTCTGTGTCTTTATTCCCGTTTTACCCCTAGGTTCTTTTCCTGCCCCAACAGATATTCTTTGTACTACATGTTTACATTTTCCTAATCATTAACTCTTGAGCCGTTTGAGACTCAGGGGAGGCCTGAAGCAAAGGCTTTTACTTCAAGAGATGAGGGACACGGTTGGGGGGGTCCTTATACCCAAGAGAGTCACAAAGGGTCCTGTTTGATTTCAAAATGAACACATCTGAAAACTAAAGGAAAGGAAAAATCTTGAAAGCAGGGTAACTGACATTCATGCATATCAGACGGATGCAAATTGAGGGCTACCTGCACTTTCATAGAATGAAATCGGCCTGAGGGGGACCCTTGGGATAGACGAAACTAAGGTGAGCATAGAATCTCAAATATCCCTCAAGAATCACTCCATCTCCAGTCCCTCTGATGTTACCCTCGTGGACCCCAGTCTCCCCCTACATCCATCTCTCCCCAGCCCTTGTTCACCTGCTATTTATCCCCCTTAAGATCACCCATTTTCTCATCCTGCAAGTTCTTCCTGAAATCATCTTGAACTTTAAGCTCACATACAACTCCAAATCCCTGGCCCTCCTGGCATTTTTCCGTTCCTGCTCCAGCACTGGAGAAGGCAGCACCTGGCTTCCCTTCTCCCCTCCCCACCGTGCAGCCTGGATGCAGAGGCTGTGGAATTGTGGGCCTCGGCTCCTGGACAAGCCCCTTGAGGCTGCTGCACAACCCAGTTCTTCATCCCTTGCTGGCCTCCAGCATATTCCCCCAGCAGCTGTTCCCAATCTTTCTCCTCTCTCCAAGTCCACGCACCCACCCCTACTTCCTGAACTCGTAGGGGATGAATGCGCTTCAAAATTTATTGAGAATTTCATCTGATAATGACACTCTCACCTTCTCTCCCCTTTGCCTCAGAATGTCTCTATCTTCCCCCAGGGGGTCTTTGTTGAGAAATAGCCTTCCTCTTTCAAGACAAACGTTTCCCCCTGGACTCTGGATCCCACGCCTTCCTGATTCCTTCTTGACCTCTTTCCATGTTTCTGTCTCATAAATTCTTTTTATTTTTTAGATTTATTGAGCTATAATTGATACAAAAGCATGCACATATTTAATTTATACATCTTGATGAATTTGGACATATGCATACACCTGTGATACCATCACCACAACCATGGCACCAAGGCACTAAAAACATACATCACTTTCAAGAAAATTTCCTTGCGTTCTTTTTTCAGTAAGAATATAACGTGTGATCAATCCTCTTAACATATTTTAAAGAGTACAATACTGTACTGTTAACTACAGGTACTATGTTGTATAACAAAATCTCTAGAACTTATTCATCTTGCATAATAGGTTCTATACCCATTGAAAAACAATTCCTAGTTCCCCCCTACACACCAGCGCCTGGCAACAACCATTCTATTCTCTGCTTCTAGGAGGTTGACTATTTTAGATGTCTCATATAAGTGGGATCATGTGGTATTTGTCCTGTGACTGGCTTATTTCACTGGGCATAATTTCCTCTAGGTTCATCCATGTTGTCACAAATGGCAGAATTTCCCCTTTAAAGGATTCAATTTTATATATATATATACACACACACACACATATATATACACACATATATATACATATATGTATATATACACATCATATGTACACATACATGTATATATGATATATATAATTTCTTTGTCCTTTTATCTGTTGAGGAAAATTTGGTTTGTTTCTATATCATGACTATTGTGAATAATGCTGTAATGAACTTGAGGATACAGATACCTCTTAGAGATCTTGATTTCAATTTTTTTGGATATACACCCAGAAGTGGGATTGCCGGATCATATACTAGTTGTATTTTTAATTTTTTGAGGAACCTCCATACTGTTCTCCATAGTGGCTGTATCATTCTACATTCCTACCAACAGTGTATAAGGGTTCTAATTTCTCCACATTCTTGCCAACGCTTATCCTTTGTTTTTGGTAACTGCCATCCTAACTGGCATGAGGTAATATCCCACTATGGTTTTGATCTTCATTTCCTTGATGATTAGGGATGTTGAGCACCTTTTCATATACCTGGTGGCCATCTGTATGTATTATTTGGAGAAATGTCTATACAAGTCCTTTGCCCATTTTCTAATGGATTATTTGTTTTGGGGGGTTTTTTGCTATTGAGTTGAAGGAGATACTTATATATTTGGAATATTTTCCCCTTATTAGATGGATGGCTTGCAAATTTTCTCTCATTCTATAGGATGCCTTTTTACTGTTGATTGTTTGCTGTTTCCTTTCCTTTTTAGTTTGATATAGTCTCACTTGTCTATTTTTGGTTTTGTTTCCTGTGCTTTTGGTATCAAATCCAAGAAGTCATTGCCAAGACCAGTGTCAAGAAGTTCCCCGCCCCCGCCCCATGTTTTCTTTGAGTTTTGTAGTTTCAGGTCTTACATCTAAGTCTTTAAGCCATTTTGAGTTGATTTTTATTTATGATGTAAAATAGGGGTCCAATTTCATTCTTTTGTGTGTGGATATCCAGTTTTCCCAACACCATTTGTTGAAGAGAGTATCCTTTCCCCATATGTTTTCTGTCTTGTGACTTTTCTTCATCCACAAAACTCATGAAAACTGAGTTTATCAATTTAAAACAAACCATATCCTCAGGCTTGTTGCCTTTCAGATTCCTGCCCATCTCCTTCCCTGCTTCTCTTCATGATTGTAAACCTGAGTAGTGAACTGTACAGTCACTACTTCCCACCTTGTCCTCCATCCACCCCTGGCCCGCAGGCATTGTGCCCCTGCCCTCCACACCCGCGGAAGACCACGTGCAGTGGCTCCTTCATGGTTCTCATTCCCTTTGCCTTCTGCACAACCTGTTACTCTTGTGACTTCCCAAGTCTCAGTTTCTCTGATGTGATTAAGTGCAAGCTCTCCTCCCACTTCGTATCAGTCTTCAGTTTCCTTACCACAAATCTCTAGGATTCTGCCCTTGACCCTCCCCTCTTGCTATATTTCACCTGTGTTTCTCAACAGGAAGGTATGGCACTTTAAAACTTATCATCCAAACTGGGACACTTTAGAGAATGAAAGCCGTATCATTAACAATTATGTAGAGCAACAGGCGTCAAGCAGGACAGTCCTGATCAGCCTACCCATAGGGCTGTTGTAAGTGTTCCTAGGATTTGTTTTAATCAGGTATAATAAGACATGCAGTCATGGAAATGATTGTCATGAAAGAAAAAGTTGTTATATCCACAGATCCCTAGAAACAGGAGGCACAGCCGGCCATGTAGGGCCACAAGGGGAAGCACCAGAGTCAATCAGGAGGCAGAGAAAGAGGGGAACACGTGGGCAAAAGCATTTATTGTGGTTTTCATGGGAATGATTAGGCAAGGCAGGGTGAGTTTGCTTAGGACTGGCTAGTCTGAACAATTTTAGTAGCTCTGGGCACGTTTCTGGTATGTGGCCCTGGGTGATTAGGGCAGGTTGATAGTGGCCCAAAGTGTGAGAGCCAATAAAGGAGGTAGTTGGGGTGTGGGCCCTGGACTGGTTGCAGTTGAAAAGCATACTTTCAGATGAGTTGTTTACTATCTTCAGGAATTGGCTGACCCTGGGAGGGGCAACAAGGCCCCAAGGTGTCAAAGCATCAGAATACAGAAAACAAAGGACATGATCAATACGAGGGTCTATGAGAGTCAGAGACTTTTCCAAGACTGACAGGAAGAGGAAGATGCACTACTCCCACCCTCTGCTTACCTCGCCGGGTAAGAATATATCAGTGAGCCAGAGCTACTGATGCACGTGCCATATTTCTCATGTTTGTGAGAACAGGAAACGTGAGAACCACTGCTTTGCAGGTCGCCACCACTTATGCTGACTTGACACACCTAATACCTTGATTCCAAACCTGTATCCTTAACTTCAGGCTCCCCTTTACTCCTGAACTCTGCCTGCTACTGCATTTACTCCCATCCTTTCCTTCACCTGGAGCCCTTTCTTCCCCAGTTCCACCTATCAAAGACCAGCTCAAGGCCCCATTACAGTGCTGTTTGCTGGAAACACCTTAGTCACCCTCTACCAGGCTGGGGCCCTGCAGAGTTTACAGTGCCCCTACCCTCCAGCATTTCCTCAGCTGCCTTCAGCCTTATACATCTCTCCCGTCTTCTTTTCTGGTTCAGCCGCGGGAGCAGAGGGTGGGGGCAACCTCTCTGCTGAACATGGATGCTCTTAGACTGAATTCTGTTGCATCCCTCCAGAGTAATAAATGTGTGTTAATGTACCAATGTGTTACTCCCTGGCAACATGTTTAAATGAGAACAGAAGCCTCTGGGAAACATGACATTTAGCTAGTGTTTCCCATAATACGCGAACACAAGCTTCCTGGGATGCTAATAGGCATTATGCAGAACAAACAAGTATGACTCTGGGTTGAACAGTTACAGTTTTGCTGAACTACAATACTGCTCACAGCTTTAGATACCCAGGAGCCTTTAATAAAGACAGTCCTCCCAAGGAGAGGAAAAGGGAGTCTGGAGGTTGTTTTTGTTTTTGTTTGTTTTTTTGTAATTTACTTGGCCTTTTTTTCTCAGACTCATGAAATTGATGGTTACGAAGAACACTTTAGTCTAAGAGCAATGCTCTCAAGAGGCTGTGGGGCCGTGCATAAGCAGGTGGGTCCTCCTGCATCCTGCAAGTCACATCAGCTCACATCAGCAGGACCAGCACCTATTTCACTAGCATGCAATCATCCCCAGCCTCCAATTAAGGTGACATTCGTCCAGAGAAGCTAATATGTCCCATTGGTTCCTTCTCTTTAGTCACCCCCAGGGACATAAGCTAAGCCAGCCCTTCCCCCGCACCTTTGGCTCCAGTCAAGCTGATCAGCTTGCAGTTTCCTCAACGCAACACGTTTCTCTCCTCTGCACCTTTTCTCACACTACTTGCATCAACTAAAAAATTATATATATATGAAGATCATAATCCTAATATATATATAAAACCTAATATGTATAACTATATATGTACATCTGTACATAGAGCCATATATATATGAAGTTTGAGATGCACATATATATGGAGATGTATATAAAGGAAAGAGAAACAAAGTGGACTCCACTATGGACCCACATTTCAGTATCTCAAATGTCCTATATTTCACACCTACCATGTCTTTCTTGTCAGCTTACTCTCCTGCCCTCCAAAATGACTACTGCTAACCTCTCTTCTCCTAAACTCTCCCATTGCGCACACTCCCTTTCGCTCGAAGCAGGTGACCCTGCCTCTACTTTCCAGGGGAACCCTTGTCTGGTATACAGTCCGCAGCTAAGCCCCTGAGCCCAGCCCCTGCCCACCCTCAGCTCTCACCCTCCACCCTCGCTTGACCATCAGCACTGGTCTTCTTTCAGTTTCCCGGACACAGCCTGCTCCCCCTGCAAGGGCCCATTGAAGGTGGCTCTGTCTCTGCTGTTTGGCACACCCGGTGGCACACTCAGCAAAGTAACTCTCACTCGCCCTGCAGATCTCAGCTCAAACATCACTCCCCCCATGGCACTGGCCCTGAACCTTGAAAACAGGTCCACTTCCTCTGCCATATGTTCTCCTGGCACCCACTTCCTTTCATACCTTTCATCTTCTCAAATAGTCATCATGACAAGATGTTTAAATTATAGACACTGTAATCTTCCAGAAGGGTTTGAAAACACCATGAGGACAGGCACCTATTTGCTTCTGATTCTTAGGTTGCCCCTGACACTTCGGAAATGCTCAATGATACTTACTACATGAAAGAAAAGAAGGGAAAAGAGAGTAAGTCAGTGAATGAACGAATGAAAGTCAAGTCTTCAGTTACCCATATTGGAGAATCTTGATCTGATAAGAAACAGAAGTTGTGGCTTGGCAAAGACTCCCTCCTTGACCAAACTTTAGGCAGGGCCCTCTGAGCCCTCCTCTGGACTTGGCCTTGTTTTTGGCCGGCTGAGCCCAGGGTCACGTGCCGACAGATTCTGAATGGGATGAGGAGACTCCGGACTGAATTCCGGGACAAACTTACACTCGATTACAGCAAGCCCACCTGTCACAAACCCAAGATGGCCCTGGAGAGAGTGCCAGGACCTCTTTCTGCCCTAGGCCTGGCTGGCCCTGGTCAAGCAGCCAGCCTGCTGTTCAGAAGGTGCCTGGGGACCCGGGGAAATGGCTGTTCTTGTGCTTGCTGGTGAGGCTGATGTATCAGACTCCAAACCTCACCTTCCAAGCTTTCTTAGGACCAGAGCCTCTGAGGCAAAAATACCTCCTGGTTGTTCTCATTCCCTAAACATCTGTGTTTTATGATGTGTTAAGGTTGGAGGAAAAGAAGAAAGTTCCTCCAGCTGTGGAGTTATCCCAGCTGAAAGCCTTGCGGGATGGTGATTTATGATCTGCTGAGTGCCAGCAGTGCGCTCAGCTCCATGAAAGGGCCGAGAGGGGAGATCTGGCCAGGGCACCGCACCACGCACCAGGCAGCAGGTACGACCTCCATGGAGACCCTCCAGGTTGAAGTGCCCGTGTGGGCTCAGGGCTGACCTCGTGCTGGACCTGTCTCCAAGCCTTGGAAGCTATTGGCCTGCTGTTCCTGTTGCCCTGAGAGTCCAAGCATGGCCTTGGGTCATGGAGATTCTTTGGCTTGAGCAACTGCCTCATAAGCTGGAGACCCCGTGGGCAGCTGTTTCTGGCCTGCGGCCCCTGCAGCCTTGCCCCTGCCTTGGTGCCTGGGCCCAGGGTAAGCAGGTCCTGTTTGTGCTGGAGGCTGACCCGGTGACCTCAAAGCAGACTTTGTTTGCCAGCTTACCCTTTCCAGACCTAGATGTGAGGGCTGCTCTCCACTGGTTTCCTTCCCCGGAGGCAGAAGGCCGTGCACAGTTGGCCTACCCAGGAGTTTTGAACTTACTGGTTACGTGGCGTGGAGCCACGCCAAACTTTGAGCAGAGTGACCTCATTAGAGGTGCAGGCTCCCCAAGACGGGCACACACAATGACTGCTGGCGTGGGCGTGTGGGTACCATGTGGTGGTGAGGGGGCTGACAAGATGGGACAGGCTTTAGTGGCAGGAAACCATTTAGAGGTGGTGATAAAGGATCCAGGCAAGCCCTGATCGATGGCCTCCCACCTTCCCTCTTTGATACAGCACATCCCACCCTCTCAAAACTCACCGCAGATTCCCCTCACTGCAGAAGCTGCCTGTAACTCCAGGCCAGTCTTGACCAGGGACAGGGATGAGCAGCCTGAAGGAGTGAGAACTTGGGGAATCCGGCCCCATAGAAGCCACCTTGAGCCAACACCAGTAGGTGCTCTGGGCTCCGTGGGCTCTGGGGGCCAGTGCTGCTGGCAGGTGGAGAATCGGTACACACAGGAAGTGCCAGGGTGGCTGTGTTTCTGTCCAGCAGGAGGCTCACTGTCAGCTCCAAATCCGAGCAGAAAAGCAGGGGAACCCTGAGCCCCACCAGAGAGCGGAGGGAGCATGGAGGGATGGAGAACCGTAGCAGCCAGCTCTGGCTGTAGGTACATGTGACTTAGAGTCCTCCTCTCCAACAAGGACCACTAACCCTCTCCCTCGGCGGTTCCTGTGAGCTTCAGATGGGGTAATGGATGAGAGTATCCGCTGTGCTGAGATCTTGCTCAGCAGGGAGGCACAGCCCTCATGTCCTGAGGTGGCTGGCACTGCTCTCCCCGATGGGTCACACAAAGAACAGGCATTCAACTAATACTTAGAGTTAGGATTAACTCGCCCTGCTGCCTGTTCTTATGTCATTTATATAGCCACTTATTTAATTAATGTTACTGGGTGCCAGAAAATACATTAAGCACTGACAATACAGAATGAATGCAGTCAAGTTGGAAATACGTTAGACCAAGGTTAATCCAGAGGTGAGTAGTGAAATTATCATTCCAACAGTAAACTTTTAATATTGTGGTCTGTTGTTTTTTTTCTCTTTTCTCAGGTGGGATGGATTGGTTTGTAAGAGGAAAATCACATGGAAAATTAGAGAATAACAGTTCTGAGAGGAGCTGTGCCTGTTCTAAGCCCGGCCCGGTGCTGACCTGCCCTGTCTGAAGGGACCCTGGGTAAGAAAGAAGTTGGCATATGACTGAGAAAGAGACAAATGAAAGCTATTCCCGGTAACCAGGTCCCGCCGAGCCTGGTACCCACCCTTCCTTCTCAACAGCCTGGAACACAAGGATGGCTTGTCCTCTGGGTGGATCAAAGTGTCTCTGGCCCAGGGAAAGTCATTACAAGGAATGGGCCTCAGAGTCTCACTACTGTCTGTGGAAAGATGAACAACCACTTCTACTTAAGGAATGGCCATGATCCTACTTCCCATTACAGGAGGGACACACACACAGACCACAACCACACAAGAGGACACTGTGTACTGGGCCCATGTAAGGCCAAGTATACAAAAGCCAGGCCAATATGGACAGTGTCCTACACCTGGCAACAGTATAATGAAGGGGCATGGTGAGCCCCTATGTTGACTCAAGGACTGTCACTTTCTCTCCTTGTTCTCCCTCTGATCGTTCTCAGTGAGTGAGTCATGTCTGCTCAGGTTCCAGCATGAGCAGGCTCTGAATCGGATGTTCACCTTCCACCATCAGCTCTGGGACACACAGGGCGAGGCTCTTTGACATATCCGAGCAACTACACACATGGAGTGCAGAACCCAGGGTTGACCTACACCATGACTTTTTAAATTTTTAGCCAGCCACCTCTGGTTCACCTGTTATCAACAGAAAAAGCTAAGCAAGAGAATTTCCAAGTTCAGAAGGATTCGCTTAACAGAGATTTCCCAAAATGCCTTATACAAACAGCAACAGCAGTCAAGATGGTGACTGTACATTGTTACCAGCTTGCCTCTCTTGGGAGATGGTCTGCAAGAGAATGTCAAATGCTATCTACCTAACAACTCTAGTTGTCGGCAATGCATCATGAGAATGCAAAGCATCTCTTTTCACTCCATGATAAAGGAGAACTCCTAAGGGCCTCTGTGACAATACTAAATTACTAGTTCACTCAGTTTCTCTAACAGCAAATGAGTATTTGTGGTGACCCGGTTCACCAAAACACTAGGAAAATGCACCCTGAAAAGAAGGTATTGACATTCATTCACTCATTCAAAAATATAAACTATTTGAAATTGAGGAGCAGGGCCACAGAGGACAGCATTGGAGAGGACATGCTTAGAGACAGCAGAGTGAAGTCCAAGCTGCCACCCTGACAACACCAACACCACCCTTCAGTGTTCACTGTAGAGAGAAGGGCTTCCTGTCAGAGTGGAAAGGAACGACCATGGATACCATTCAGACACCAGATAAGAACTAAAGGAGAGGCCAACAGAAGAAGAAGAAGGAGGAGGAAGAGGAGGAGAAGAAGGAGAAGAAAACGGTAATAGGAGGATAAAAGCAGTTTAAAAGTGAGTTGGTGGTGCTTAGGGAAATAATCCCACCCAGAACTTTGGTCTTCCTGCTGGTTCGGCCATTAATGAGGTAAATGAAACAATGAGTTGTGCTCCCTGTCTATTTGTATGAGAATTATGTTTTCAACACAAGTTCCTCCATAACAACATTCAATGCTATGAGAAGGTAAGTGAATGTCTACAAAATGTCTACAGTGTCTACAAAACCCTCGAAGTGAGAAAAGAATAACACATGAATTTTATACAGAGCCAAATGTCATGCATGATAAAGACATTTTCAAATACACCAGACATCAGAGAATACAGAACTCATGAGCTCATCTTGGAAAAACTATTGGAGGATGAACTCTAATCAATGTAGTGGAATTCCTATATATCCACTAAAGAGACAAAAGCAAGTTTGCTATTACATTCCAATATTTAATTCACTCATCTTTCTTCCTAGAGTCATAATTTCATACCAGAGGCTGAGAGAGGGATGGCATTTTCTACATGCAAGTCCTCCTCCTGGTCTGTCTGATGCTAGTATACTAATGTGCACTATGGAACTCCAACAGAAGCACGTGGGATGCAGTATTTCCCAAGAACCCTTCTCTTACCGACTCTCACGGGACTGGTTTCTGCGGAATATGACTAAGCATTTCAGGATAGTATGCTCATGTCATAAACCAATCCCTATGATATGAACAACACTCCAAAATATTGACATTACATGATGAGTAAGTAATCACAATTTCTCTGTTCATTCATTCTCCATTCATCTAGCTTTTACTGAGGACTTACTCTGTTTAGGCATCATGCTAGGTAATGGTGACTCAAAGCAGAGTAAAGCACAGGCAAGCCACGAGAGCTCATAGGAAAGTCATCAATTAATAATTATATAATGTTGTGTTTGCTGTAGTATTAGTGGTACAAACAGTCACTCTAAGAGTCTAGGGGTGAGAGTTAAAAAGAAGTGTATAATGCTTCACAAATCTGCACCTATTTCAAGGAGAGGGCTGTAAGTGGAATACGACACTGTCCCCTCCTGCCCTGCTCAGAAGAAAGGTGTGTGGTAGGGAAAGCAGAGAAGTGCCAGGAGATCACACCTGCGTGACTGTCCACGCATCTGGGTGTGGGCAACCAGGGAGCGCATGAGTGAGACTAAAGGGTGAGGGCACTAGAAGTGTATGTTTGTGATTCTCCAGGAGCAGAAGTCTCAAACTAGACCAGGAGGCAAACCAAACCAGGAGGCAAACCAGCCTCCTCAGCCCAGGGTGCCCCTCTGCCCACAGATCTATGCAGGATCTCCTAGTCTGTGTCCCAGAATTACCCCTCAGGTTCCTGCCCTCCTCACACTCTCCCTCGGGGAAGGACACCCTCTTGGGCACAGGTGCAGATCCAGCCCTGGCCTTGTCATTACCGTGATGAGCGGAGGCCTCTTTTCTTCTCACTAAAACCACTGATGAACCCCAACAAAAGTGTATTCCCAGATTATCTGTTCTTACTGCACTGCTTTATATGACTTGCTTTTACAGCTTATTGTTCCATCAACCCTCCCTCAACCTGACATATGTTCCCAGAAGGTCAACAGCCAGAGGAAACGTGAGCAACCCCAGGCCTCCCTTACAAATCCCTTACTCATGGTTCCTGCAGGAGCCTGGCAGTCTCTTTACCTGCTGGATGACTCTTCCACAGAACTTGACCTGAGAAGCTAGGGGGTGGCCATTGTGACCAAATGCCATCACTTAGCTCTGGAGGCAGCTGTCAGTGCCAGCGGGCACAGACATTAACTCCCCTGAGAGGTCATTAGAAGTCTCATAAAAATAAGCTGCTCCCATAAGCATGTCAGCCCAGGCAGCCTGGGCAGGCCCCAACATGCCCTGGTGCTCAGTGGCAGTCCAGCTTGGACAGTCACTAAGGGACCCAGGCACCATTTTGTTTTGTAGAGCCGGTAACGCTCAGACTCTGGAATGTTGTGTCTCTTTGATTTGGCCCCTTGTTGCAAAGAGCTTTAATACTCTGCTTTGCTTTCAGCTTCATACAGGCAGAATTCCCTGTAAACAAGCACCTTAACACTAGAGTACTGGGCTCTTCAGATGTACTTTCCTAGAGAATAAAATACTGCCAACATAGGCATTTCTATTTGACCTGTGAAGTACCTTTTCTCCGTTGGGCTTGTGAGAGGATTGGTTCTGGATTGCTGACATCACAGTGGTGATCCTGAGCAGAAAGGATACTGCTGGAGAATACTGAAGGTGCTCTATGGTGTAAAATTAACCAAATCCACTCCCTCTATATCTGAAAAAGAACTTAAGAATCATCACCAGTGAGGAAGGCATGATCTTTTGCATCAGGGGACATTTAGTTGTTTCCTTGGGGCTTCTATCCAAGCTTGACTGTGTAGTGGACTCTGTTTTCCCAGTTCCATGCCTACCCATTTTTCAGAAGACAAGTCCAAGACAGCACTTGATTTGTAGGAGGGAACAATGTCTTACTATTAAATGAACATCACCTGTAAATGTGCTGCAGCTATCTGCTAGCAGATTAAAGCAATTCCCTTCTGTTCCTAGTTTGCTAAGAATTTTCTTTTTCAAAATCAAAAATGGATATCAAATTTCATCAGAATTTTTCTGCATCTATTGAGCTGTCTGTAGGATTTTCTCTTTTAATCCATTAGCGTGATGAATCACATTCATTGATTTTACATTGTTAAACCAATTTGGCATTCCTAGAATAAATGCAATTTGATCATGATATCTTATCCTTTTTATATTGCCAGGAAAAACTGTAAAAAGCTTTGAAATGGACCGAAAAGATTACTTGGTGTTCTCAATGGAAAAGTAGTAATTTTTTAATTTTAGGTTTTCTGACTTTTATGGGTGCTGTACCTTTCGTAGTGTTTGAGCTATTTTACAACTCTGTAATTGCAGATAACTGATAGCAATGCAAATGATTCTGATCCATAGACATGTAAATTACATCTGCCCAGTGGACAATTCATTCTTCTTCTCACCCATTATGGTAAAAGCCAGTTTATCATCTATTTGTAAATTTCAGCATTTATGTGTAATTTTAAAAATTGTTATTAATTAAATTAATTATGTATTTTTAATATTAATTTTTAATTTTTGTTTAAGTTACATGTGTACAATATGGTGATTCACAATTTTAAAAGTTACATGTGTACAATATGGTGATTCACAATTTTAAAGGTTATACTCCATTTATAATTACTGTAAAATATTAGCTATATTCCCTGTGCTGTACAATATATCCTTGTAGCTTACTGTATACCTAATTATGTGTGATAGTTTAAAATTTTCCTGAGAACTAGCTTATGGGTTCCCTCATTAATTGATGAATTAAATACAAATTTTGACTTGTGTATATTTAATATTATGAAAGTAATAATTATGCTTTCTTTAAAAATTATCTCCTAACAGTTCATTTCTAGGTTCAATTTGTTACTACTTTGTTTAGGATATATGCATACATGTTCATGAGTCAAAACTGACCTGATGTGTTCTCACAGTTTCCTTTTTGGGTTTTGGTATCAATGCTATGCTAACCTTTTTCTTTTCTATCAAAGGACTGTATAAGATTGGAGACATTTCTAATTATTTTTTAGAACTTGTCAGTGAAGCCACCTATTTTAAGTTTTTATTGTGGAATGGTTTTAATTATGAATCAGTTTCTTTGAAATTTTAGACCTACCTATTATGATTTTCTATTTTGATTGTTAGGTTTTCTAGGGATCTGTCCATTTCAAGTATGTTGGCATAACTTATTGATATTCTCTTTCTTTTTTTCAGCTTTTTATTGAGGTATAGTTGACATATAACATTATATTAGTTTCAGGTATACAACATAGCAGTTAGATATTTGTATATCTTGCGAAATGATCGCCAGAATAAGTCTAGTTAACATCCTTTACCATACAAGTTAAAAATTTTTTTTCTTGTGATGAGGACTTTTAAAATCTACTCTCTTAGCAATTTTCAAATATGCAATAAAGTATTATTAACTATGGTCACCATGCTGTATGTTACATCCCCATGACTTATTTTATAACTGGAAGTTTGTACCTTTTGACCCCCTTCACTCATCCACCCCCAACTCCTGCCTCTAGTAGCCACAAATCTGTTTTCTGTATCCGTGAGCTTGGTTTTTATTTTGTTTTGTTTTGTTTTTTAGATTCCACATATGAGGTCATATAGTATTTGTCTTTCTCTGTCTGACTTGTTTCACTTAGCATAATGCCCTCAAGGTCCATCTATGTTGTTGTAAATGGCACGATTTCATTCTTTTTTGCTCCTGAATAGTATTCCATTGTATACATATATACCACACCTTCTATATCCATTCATCCATCGATGGACACTTAGGTTGTTTTCATATCCTGGCCATTGTAAATAATGCTGCAGTGAACATGGGGGTACATATATCTTTTCAAATTAGTGTTTTCATTTTCTTTAGATAAATACCCAGAAGTGAAATTACTGGATCATATGGTAGTTCTATTTTTAATTTTTTAAGGAAACTCCATACTGTTCTCTGTGATGGCTGCACCAATTTACGTTCCCACCAACAGTGCATGTGGGTTCCCTTTTATCCACATCCTTGCCAACACTTGTTATTTCTTGTCTTTTTGATAATAGCCATTCTAACAGGTGTGTTAGCTCATTGTGGTTTCGATTTGCATTTCCCTGATGATTAGTGATGTTGAGCATCTTTTCTTGTACCTGTTGGACATCTGCATCTTCTTTGGAAAAATGTCTATTCAAATCATCTGCCCATTTTTAAAATCAGCTTGCTTGTTTTTTTGTTTATCATTTGTTTGTATTTGTTGTTTGCTATTGAGTTGTATGAGTTCTTTATATATTTGGATATTAACCCATTATCGAATATATGATTTACAAATATTTTACCTCATCCAGTAGGTTGCCTTTTTCATTTTGTTGATGGTTTCCTTTGCTGTACAGAAACTTTTTAGTTTGATATACTCCCACCTATTTATTTTTTCTTTTGTCGCCTTTGCTTTTAGAGCCCGCATTTTCTTTTTTTAAAGTCTCCAGATTCTATAATGAAATACCTTTTCTTCCATTCTTGCTTTTTGTTATTTGTGCCTTCTCTCATTTTTCTGGATCAGTCTTACTATAACCAGTTTTGATCAAGCTATGTTGATTCCCCTTATCATATATTTGTTTTCTATGTCATTCATTTCTAGTCTAAACTTCCTTCTACTTTACTTTGGTTAATTTTGCTGTCCTTTAACTTCTTGAGATCAATGCTTATTTAGCTTACTAATTTTGTCCTTTCTTTCCTAATATATGTATTTAAGGCTATAGATTCTCCTCTAAATATTGCTTTAGCTCTCTCACAAAAGTTTTTAAATGTACTAATTTCATTATCAGTTCAAACTTATTTCGATTATGATTTTTCCTTTGTCCCGTTATTTATTTTAAAGTACATTTCTTAAGTTTCAGATATATGTGCCTTTTCCAGTTATCATTCTGTTACTAATTTCTAGCATAATTGCATTTGGTTTAGAAAACACACTGCTTATGATTTTAATTATTTTGAAATAAATTGAAATTTGCTTTTAGGCCCAGGGTCATTCTTCGTATAAGTGTCATGACAGCTTGAAAAAAAGTATATTCGGCAGTTTGGGTGCAATGTTTTATATATGTTCTTTGGTCAACTGGGTATATCATGTTCTTCTATAGTCTCACTGATTTTTTTTTTTTTTTTTTTTTTTGGTTTATACAACAGAAATTTATTTTATTAAAATTCTGAAGGGGAAAAGTCCAAGATCAAGGTGTTGGCAGGGGTGGTTTCTTCTGAGGCCTGTAGGTGGCTGTCTTCTTCCTATAGTCTCACTGATTTTTGTCTGCTTGTTTTATTAATTACTAAGAGAGGTTTAAACCCCTCACTATTATTTTGTAATTGTCTCTCTCTTTATAGTTTTTAATTTTATATATATGCTTCATTTATTCTGTATATATATTTTATATATTTTAAGGCCCTGTTATTAGGTGCATGCAAATTTAGAGTGGTCATATATTTCCAGAGAACCTCTCTAGTAATGCTTTTTGCTAAAATTCTATTTTGTCTAAAAGTAATATACCATGCCAGCTTTCTTTTGCCTAGTGTTTGCATCCTTTTTTACACCCTTTTATTTTTAGCCTTTTTGTATCCTTATGTTTTAAATTTGTTTCTTGATTTTTCATCATTTACATTGAGCATTTCATCCACTTATCATTTATTATAATTACTGATATCTTTGGGCTTCAGTCTACTCTTTTTATATGCTTTTTATTTGCACCACATTCTGTTTCTTTTTCTGTCCTGTCTTGCCTATATTTTACCTTCTCTTAATTTGGAACTTATACACTTTTCCTGTTCTTTTAGTAGTTACAATAGAAATTATAAGAAGCATTTTAAAGTTATCAAAATCTAATATTAATTGATAAATTTACCCTTCTCTTGAATAGTCCAAGAAACTCAGACCATTTAAAATCTATTTATATCTCTCCCAACCAATATGTTAGTGTTGTAATATATTTTTTTAATTAATTTATTTATTTTGGCTGCATTGGGTCTTTGTTGCTGCACACGGGCTTTCTCTAGCTGCAGCGAGAGGGGGCTACTCTTTGTTGTGGTGCGCGGGCTTCTCATCACAGTGGCTTCTTTGTTGCGGAGCACAGGCTCTAGGTGCACAGGCTTCAGTAGTTGTGGCATGTGGGCTCAGTAGTTGTGGCTCACGGGCTCTAGAGAGCACGCTCAGTAGTTGTGGTGCACAGGCTTCATTGCTCTGCGGCATGCGGGATCTTCCCAGACCAGGGCTCGAACCAGTGTCCCCTGCACTGGCAGGCAGATTCCCAATAACTGCGCCACCAGGGAAGTCCCTGTAATGTATTTTAATTCAATATGTGTATTTTAAACCCAACAAAACATTTAACCCATTCTCTCCTCTTAATTCCATCTTTAACTCATCTGGGATAATTTTCTGGCATTTTAACTTTTAGAATTTCCTTCAGGGTACTCTGCTGGAAGCAAACTCAGTTTTGTGGTGTCTGAAAATGTCTATGTCAGTCTCATTCTTGCAAGATTTAGAAATCAAAATCTGGACACTAGGGATGCTCATTTTTACTAAGTTGGTCACTGTTTCTAGGCCATTTAAGTTGACAAAGCATCTGACTCTCTATCTATCTATCTAGCATCTAAATACTTCCTGGGTTCATATTGTTATTTTCAATTGAGAACCATAGGGTTTTTACTTAACTTCTGTATTACACCTGTATCTTTTTTCTTCTACATCTAGAGTCCTCATTCACAATGACACAGAGGATAACTGAATTCAAACATCACATAATTACTCATTTACTTTACCCAGTATTACAATAGGCTAAAAATAATAATCCAATACTACTCTACCAGTTATTACCAAAATCACTTAAACATTTTTTGCCTATAGTATACCCATTCTCCCCCCATTTTAAGTGACTATGTCTACCTTGTTAGGTCATATAGTCATTTGCATACTGTAGTTTCTCTCTTGTAACTTTTTTTTTTCTTCTGTACGTGGCCCTCTCACTGTTGTGGCCTCTCCCGTTGCGGAGCACAGGCTCCAGACACGCAGGCTCAGTGGCCATGGCTCACGGGCCCAGCCGCTCCACGGCATGTGGGATCTTCCTGGACCGGGGCAAGAACCCGCGTCCCCTGCATTAGCAGGCAGACTCTCAACCACTGCACCACCAGGGAAGCCCATCTTGTAACTTTTTAATATTTCAAAACATTAAAAAGGTTTTCCAGCTCTGTTCACCTCACTCACTTTTATATGGACTTTCTCTTTTCTTCATCCCTATTATCCCTGTTCTGCTCAATTTTGATTCTACAGTTTCTCCTCAGTGTGGGACTCTGTCCTGGAAAAGAGTCTTGGCTGGTCTGCTTTTAGAGTAGATAAGAACTAGACTGCTCCAACCCCTTTAGGTCTTACCAAGTGCTGCTTGCACTTACTCACTTTTGAAGTGGACAGTAGTGATACTCATCCAGTTTCAATTGCTGTTAACCCACCACACTTTCCAGTAAATATCTATTGGCTATTTTGGCTGTTTTGGGGTCCATCTGTTTGTAAATGAAACAGGTCTTTCACCACAGACTTTGAAAAGCACTGAGGAAAGAATCAGAGGAGGGAGAGATGAATGTTAGGAGGCTTCATGAAAGAAGAACCGTGGCTCTTAGGCTGGGCCATGAAGAGCAGTCAAAGTGGGAATGAATGTTGACATTCCCAGGGCTCTGCCCTTGGCCTCCATCTCACTTCCTTTAGGGAGCTCATCCATTCCCATGCCTTCAAACATCACCTTCAAGGCAAACACTCTCTAAGATCTAGGTCTTCAGCTCAGGAATCCTTTTAACATTAGACTTGCAGAGACACTTGGAGGTCCCACAGACCTAACAAATTCAGCATAGCCCAACCAAGAATATGACTTTCCCCCTAAACTTTGTCACTGCATCTCACAAGTTATGATTGTTGTGTTTTCATTTATTTCAAAGTATCTTCTAATTTCTCTTTTTTTCTTTGACCCACAAGTTATTTAGAAGTACATTGTTAAATTTCTAGATACTCTGGAATTTTTGAAATATTTTTATATTATTGATTTCTACTTAATTCCATAAGCATACTTATATAGTTCCTTTCCTTTGAGTTATATTGAGACTTTTTGAACCCCCAATATAATTTCTCTTGGTGAATGTTCCACGTGCACTTGAAAGAGTGTATATTCTGCTGTAGTTTGGTGAAGTGCTCTCTACAAATGTCAATTAGGTCAAGCAGGTTGATAGTGTTATACAAATCTTTTATATCCTTACTGACTTTCTTTCTACTTATTCTATTAACTATTAAGAGGTGAAATCTCTAACTATAATTGCAGATTTTTCTATCTTTCCAGTTTTATCAGTTCTATCAGTTTTTGCCTCATATATTTTGAAGCTCTGGATTTGGAATGCTATCTTTAGCATACAATATACATTAAATATTCACAAATATATATGAGTCTGTGGAGTCTACTTCTTGACTATTTTGTTCCATTGAGCCATTTATGTATCCCTGTACCAGTTTCACATTGTTTTAATTACTGTGACTTTAGACAATACTTCGATTATTGCTAAGGCAAACCCTGTCCCTTCCTCACAATTAATTTTTCTTTTCAAAAATATCATGGTTCTTTTCATGCATTTACTATTCATTTACTATTCATTCAGAATATGAACTGGTCAAGTTCTTGGTAAGTTTAATCTTAAGTATTTTATACATTTTATAAAATATATATGGTACATAACCCTATTGCTCAGAGATATTTTTCCTATTAAAGATATATAAAAGGGGTTGGCCAACTTTCTCTTTGAAGGGCCAGATAATAAATACTTTAGGCATTATGGGCCATATGATCTCTGCCACTTTGCCATTGCCATTGTAGCACAAAAGCATTGTCTTTATATACAGACTATATATAAAGAAATGGCCATAGAACTCTATTTACAAAAACAGGCAATAGGTCAGATTTGGCCTGTGGGCCATAGTTTGCTGACCCCTGATATAGAGAAAGATTTTTGGTGCATAGATATCTTTTATCCATACTTCATAATGAATCTTCTAATACTATACTTTAGTTGAGTCTACTATTTCTATGTGGGCAAAATATCCAAACAAAAGATTACTGTGTTCCAACTTTCCAATATTTATAGCAATTATACCTTTTTGTAACCTTATTGCATTGGCTGGTTAACTCTAGAGCAGTACTCACCTATAGTACTAACAGGAGGTACTGTTTTGTTAATCGGAAGGCTCTATTTTTTCAGCTCTAAATATGATGTTGCTTGCTAGTAGTGTCTAAAAAATGTTCAAGTTTCAGATATGATGGTTAGATAGATGGTTAAAAGAGGGCTTCCCTGGTGGCACAGCTGCCGATGCAGGGCACACGGGTTCGTGCCCCTGTCCAGGAAGATCCCACATGCCGCGGAGCGGCTGGCCCATGAGCCATGGCTGCTGAGCCTGCGCAAAAAAAAAAAAAAAAAATTAGATATATTTTAAGATTCCTTCTAACTCAAATTGTTTCAATATGAGGTCATCGGTTATTGCTTTTTGATTGTGGCTGTGGACTAACTGAGTACTCCACTGAGCAATCCATCACCCCCACTACTGACCTGTTTTTACTTAGTGTTTTCCAATTTTTTGGTTCAATTACTTGAACCTCAAGACAACACGGAAGAAAATTAATTCTTCCCAGGGATTAAGAAAAAGTAAGTAGGAAATGAAACTTATTTGTTTTAGAGTTATTTAAGGTGTTTTCCTTTGAGATTTTTCAACATAAATAAATTACTGAAATGACCTTTGAGTAACAATTATAAACTTAATTGAAAATTCAACAGTGTTTTAGACAGATTGGAGGTGAAAGGTGCAAAGAAAAATAAATTGCTAAGACTTATATGAGAATAAAACCTACAATGTTTATGCCTGAAAAGTCTGGGTCCAACATATAAGTTCATCAAGCACATACAATTTAAAAAATATGTATTTAAAGTTGAAAGTTAATATATGCATATATGCTTATAAGTATATATGTAAATATTTTAAAATTTCTTCTAAATAAGCATTCATGTACTTACAAAGGTGTCAATGGGAGTTTCATATTCACATCCTAGGCAAAAATTGATCTATTGTTGGTACAAAACTTAGTATTTCAATTAGTCAAAAATTTTCAGTTTGGAATTCACATCCCAAAAATGAAATAAAAACAAATGTAATCAGTATTGCCATATTTACTTAATTTCCCTGAAAAACTAAAAATTAGTCCAGCTATAAAAATGAGGCACACATTAAAGAAGAGACAGGTTTACCATTGAGAATTGTGGAATTTTTCTTTGCAAGGACATTTCAAGGCCCAAATAATAAAAATATTTTGGGTAATACCCAGTATTATCTTTTAATTTAAATAATAGCATAGAATCCTTCTCAGAAATATTATTGTACATTATATCTATTATTTTATAATAATAGAGAGAAAATAAAATTAGTAATACAAATATTAAAAGCTAATCATCAAAATTAAATTAATGTTTAGCACAGACTATTATTTATACAATGTAAATAGGCAAAATCATCAATTCCATTTAATATAAAGTATATTTCCAGCATATAATTATTTTTAAAATGAGAATTATCAATTTTAATTCAACCATTTCAAGTATTCATTCAGCTAAGGGAACAAAATAATTCTCTTAAAAATTCAAGATTTAGGGCTTCCCTGGTGGCGCAGTGGTTGAGAGTCCGCCTGCCGATGCAGGGGACACGGGTTCATGCCCCGGTCCGGGAAGATCCCACATGCCGTGGAGTGGCTAGGCCCGTGAGCCATGGCCACTGAGCCTGTGCGTCCGGAGCCTGTGCTCCGCAACAGGAGAGGCCACAACAGTGAGAGGCCCACATACCGCAAAAAAAAAAAAAAAAAATTCAAGATTTACAGATTAATATTAGAAACTTTCCCAATATAATGCATAGGCTATTCTGATCTCCACTGAATTACATCATACAAAGACATGTATCACTTGCTTTATGGTTTATAATCAGGAATAACTGGTCACTGAAATCTCTTGACCAAAATATCACTGTAATTGTATGAGGCAAAGTCTTATAATAAGATGACTATAATAATGGCCATATCTTTTCAAAAACAGAATATGGAAGTTTTCATTTTCACAACTATGAATTTGGTTTTCCAAAATCTGGTTCCCAAAGCCAACTTCTAAATGTTACAGTGGAGGTGGGGCAGTTATGGAAATAAATGATTTAATGGAACTCTGAAGAAAAAAATAATTATCATAGATATTAGTTTGAAAAATATATCTGCTGTAAGAGATACTCAGAAGTACATAATACAGCTTATATCAAAGTTTATTGGTTAGCTAAAGGGCAGAGAGTAAGAGGCAAGTAGAATGTAATATTTGCTTTTAACAAAGCAGACTGAGTAATATGTTAAGTGTTCGGGTGGGATAGGAAAGAACTCAAGACGGGCAAAAATTTCCTCTTGGACTTTCTATATAAGCATCTGCTTTAGTTTTGGACCGTTCACCAATGTGCTCATGTGATGGAGAGGAGGAACTCTGCCCACCCATGAAAATGCTTCCCAGACCAACAGGTCCTTGTCCAGCTGCTCTAGAAAGGTAGCTTGTCCCTGGGGCCCCAGAGGAGTGTAGAAGTACAGGAAAATGGAAGCCAATTTGCAGAGACAGTTAATCCATCATAATTGGACTCTTTAGTGACCTAAGTTTTTCAAACACCACCTACAAGTACAGACTCTAGCTAAAAAACATGGATACGTATCTGTCTTGAAGATGCCTGTAAGAGGTCATGATATGATCTTGCGATCTTGTGATCCGCAGAATCCTCAGCTCCCTTCAGCTGTCTTTCCAAATAAAATCTTAAATAATACAGTTTAAGTCCTTTATTGGGTTCTGTAACCCCTTCAACCAAATAGGCTGCAGTTGTTTTATGTAACTTTCATTTCATTGGAAAATGTGGGAGGGTACTTGATATTACCTAAGTAAGATCAGTGGGTAAACACCGTCCACCCCAAACCAAATGATGCTGCCTTCAGGGAGTTGTCAGAAGGAAAGTCAAATGATACACCAAGACAGCACATTTGCATAAGCAAAGCCCTTCAGCACAGCTCGAACATGTTCTTTATGAGGAGGCTCCAAGACACTTGGTAATTTCAAGTGTGAAGCAACAGAAGTCTTTCTTACTTTAAAGTCAGAAGCTTCTGAAGAACTTCAAGCACAATTTTATAACAAAGGATATACTGCTCCTAAATACATATATATATATATATATATATATATATATATATACATATATGAAAAACAATGGAATGTTAATTGAATGCCAATATCCACTTTCAGAAAACACATTTGTACTTTTCAACCACAAAGAAAAGTGCCTAAAAAGAGCAAACATTTAACCAAGAACTTCTTCATGTAAGTACATTTTTAAAAATATCAGGAAGATAAATGATAATAATATAGTTCTTGGTCTAGAACTAGTTAACTGAAGCTTAACTGAACAGAAGGGAAACTGACTCAATCTCAATCTCTTTATATCTTCACTGGATAAATCAAATTTAAACTTTTTTTTAGACATAGCCTAGTTCAAATGAAACACTTCATATCATTGAACATTGCCTAAAAAAACCCTAAAAACGATTTAGGGGTACCTGTTTATTTTCATTATCCATATTCTCTTGATCCCCCCAATGATTAATATAACTAATCTGTGACATAAATGATTTCCTTTTTATGACATGTCAGTGACTTTGATATTTTAGTTGCAAATAAATATCCCAAAATTGCCATCCAGAAATTTATGGAAAATAACTTTAGATATGTTACTTAAAATGGCATTATGGACTAAGCATGTGTGTGGGCATTAGGGGACTTCAATTTCAGTCTTGGCTCCTCTACTTGCTGTCTGAATGACATTATGGAACAAACTTCATTGCTCTGAACTTGAAGTATTTCATCAGTAATATCAGAGCATAACTAATGTCTACTTCAAACGGTGAGAATTCAATGAAACTGTGTAGGCAAAAGAGCTTTACAAATTGTAATGTGCTATACAATGTTCATCTTTATATTCATTATTGTTCTTATTAGAATTTACGCGGTGAGACTTACCTTTGTTTGGATCATTCCATAACGTTGTTCTCTCATTTGGCCCACTATATTCATGATGTTGAACTGTAACAGGATGACAGTAATTTTGTATTATCCATAGAGGGGGAAAACACAAATCCCACAGATGCCAAAGGAGTACGCCATACTTCTTTCCAGTAAAAGATATCTCAAGATTTAACCAGAAAGTTCTCATTTTCAGTCATAAGAAAATGTACTATGTTTAACCTTGTCTAATGGATAAGGAAGACTTGTTTAAATGGGTTTCCAGGAAAAAGCAGGAAGCAATCATTTATAATAAGAAATGTTCTCCAAAAGAAATAACAACAAATTTGCCCCTGTGTATACTTTTCTGTTCTCAGAAGGGAGAACTTAAAGCAGCACTGTGAATCTGCAAAAGTCTGAAGCATAGAAGACTTTTTCTGGCCACAACAGTAACACAGCTGTTTCTCATATAAAGAGCTCTCTCAACTCAAATGGAGGCCCTGAGCAACAGTTGGCCCAACACCAGATTCTGCACCTGTGCACGGAGACCAGCACTACCCAGTGTGGTCACTAAGCTGGTGCAGGTGTGCAAAGGGCTGTTGCTAGACCACGATGGGTCCAGAAGCTGGTAATAAGTGTTTAGAAACTCTTAGGGCAATCTGACAGTGGTGTAACATTGAGCAGCCTCATCAGTGGAACAAGATATAGACCAGCTCAGGTGTTGCTGAACTTGCCTGAAAAGTCACATGTGGTGTAAGCTGAGGACGAGTCATGTGCAGCAAGACCACATGAAATTTAAGGTTTGTCAACTGTTAACTATAATCCAAAAGTACATAAAAATCAGAGAAAATGTAAGCATTCTTTTATTTATATAATTTGTCATTTCTATAATAATTTAAAATGTTAATTAAGCCTTTAAAAATTTTTATATTGAGGGCTTCCCTGGTGGCGCAGTGGTTGAGAGTCCGCCTGCCGATGCAGGGGACACGGGTTCGTGCCCCGGTTTGGGAAGATCCCACATGCCGCGGAGCGGCTGGGTCCGTGCACCATGGCCGCTGAGCCTGCGCATCCGGAGCCTGTGCTCTGCAACGGGAGAGGCCACAGCAGTGAGAAGCCCGCGTAACACACACACACACACACACAAAAAAAAAAAAAAAAAAAAAAAATTTATATTGAAATAATTATAGATACATAGTAAGTTGCAAAAAATGTACAGAGTTTGTGTATCCTTCACCTAGTTTCTCCCAATTATACCATCCTCTACAACTAGAGTATAATATCAAAACCAAAAAATTGACATTGGTACAATCTACAGAGCTTATTCAGATTTTGCCAATTTAACATGCAATCATTTGTGAGAGTGGCCATGTATGTGAGTATGTATAGTTCTATAAAATATTATCACATGTGAAAATTCATGCAACTGCAACCACAATCAAGGTGCATAACAGTTCCACCACAAGACTTCCTCCTGTTATCCATTAGAACTACCCACCCACCCCAACCCCTAACCCCCAACCCTTGGCAACCAGTAATCTGTTCTCCATCTCTATAGTTTTGTTATTTCAAGGGGATTACATAATGGAATCATGTAATATCTAACTTTTCGAGACTGACTTTTTTTTCATTTAGCCTAATTGCCTCAAGATTCATCCAAATTGAGTGTATCAGTAGTTCATTCCTTTTTATTGCTAAATAGTATTCCACAGTATGGACAGGTACCAATTTTTTTAACCATTAAACTTGTTGAAGAGCATCTAGGTTGTTTCCCAGTTTTTGGCTATTATAAATAGATCTGCTATGAACATTTACATACAGGTTTATGTGTGAACATAAGTTTTCATTTCTATGGAATAAATACCCGAGTGTTATTGCTAAGGTTATATGGTAAGTTTAGTTTAGTTCTGCTTTTGTTTTTTTTAAAGAACATTTAAAACTATTTTCCAGACTGGACATACCATTTTACATTGATTCCTATAAGCAACATATGAGTAATCTAGTTTTTTCAAACCTTCACCAGCATTTGGTGTTGTCATTATTTTCTATATTAGCCTTTCTGATGGATGTCTACTGATATTTTATTATGGTTTTTTTTAACATCTTTATTGGAGTATAATTGCTTCACAATGGTATGTTAGTTTCTGCTTTATAACAAAGTGAATCAGTTGTACGTATACATATGTCCCCATATCTCTTCCCTCTTGCGTCTCCCTCCCTCCCACCCTCCCTATCCCACCCCTCTAGGTGGTTACAAAGCACCGAACTGATTTCCCTGTGCTAAGTGGTTGCTTCCCACTAGCTATCTATTTTATGTTTGGTAGTGTATATATGTCCATGCCACTCTCTTTGTCCCAGTTTACCCTTCCCCCTCCCCATATCCTCAAGTTCATTCCCTAGTAGGTCTATGTCTTTATTCCCATCTTGCCCCTAGGTTCTTCATGACCATTATTTTTTTTTTTTTTAGATTCCATATATACGTGTTAGCATACGGTATTCATTTTTCTCCTTCTGACTTTCTTCACTCTGTATGACAGACTCTAGGTCCATCCATCTCACTACAAATAACTCAATTTCGTATCTTTTTTATGGCTGAGTAATTTTCCACTGTATATATGTGCCACATCTTCTTTATCCATTCATCTGTCGATGGACACTTAGGTTGCTTCCATGTCCTGGCTATTGTAAATAGAGCTGCAATGAACATTGTGGTACATGACTCTTTTTGAATTATGGTTTTCTCAGGATATATGCCCAGTAGTGGGATTGCTGGGTTATATGGTAGTTCTATTTTTAGTTTTTTAAGGAACCTCCATACTGTTCTCCATAGTGGCTGTATCAATTTACATTCCCACCAATAGTGTGTGTGGGTTCCCTTTTCTCCACACCCTATCCAGAATTTATTGTTTGTAGATTTTTTGATGATGGCCATTCTGACTGGTGTGAGATGATATCGCATTGTAGTTTTGATTTGCATTTCTCTAATGATTAATGATGTTGAGCATTCTTTCATGTGTTTGTTGGCAATCTGTGTATCTTCTTTGGAGAAATGTCTATTTAGGTCTTCTGTCCATTTTTGGATTGGGTTGTTTGTTTTTTTGATATTGAGCTGCATGAGCTGCTTGTAAATTTTGGAGATTAATCCTTTGTCACAAAAGACCCCGAATAGCCAAAGCAATCTTGAGAAAGAAAAAGGAGCTGGAGGAATCAGGCTCCCTGACTTCAGACTATACTACAGAGCTACAGTAATCAAGACAGTATGGTACTGGCACAAAAACAGAAATATAGATCAATGGAACAGGATAGAAAGTCCAGAGATAAACCCACGCACATATGGTCACCTTATCTTTGATAAAGGAGGCAAGAATATACAGTGGAGAAAAGACAGCCTCTTCAGTAAGTGGTGCTGGGAAAACTGGACAGCTACATGTAAAAGAATGAAATTAGAACACCCCCTAACACCATACACAAAAAAAAACTCAAAATGTATTAAAGACTTAAAATGTAAGGCCAGACACTATCAAACTCTTAGAGGAAACATAGGCAGAACTCTATGACATAAATCACAGCAAGATCCTTTTGGACCCACCTCCTAGAGAAATGGAAATAAAAACAAAAATAAACAAATGGGACCTAATGAAACTTAAAAGCTTTTGCACAGCAAAGGAAACCATAAACAAGACGAAAAGACAACCCTCAGAGTGGGAGAAAATATTTGCAAATGAAGCAACTGACAAAGGATTAATGGATTAATCTCCAAAATTTACAAGCAGCTCATGCAGCTGAATATCATGGTTTTAATTTCATTTCCCTAAAGGTTAATGAAGCTGAGCATCTTTTCATGTGCTTATTTATCATCAATACATCCTCATTGTTGAAATGTCATGTCTTTTACCCATTTTCTAACTGAATTACTTGCCTATTTATTTATTTATTTTACTATTGAGTTTTGAGGGTTCTTTATATACTCTAGATGTGAGACCTTTGTTGGATATGTGGATTGCAAACAGTTTCTCCAAGTCTGTAGCTTGTCTTTTCATCCACTTCATAGCATCTTTCATAGAACAAATAATTTTAATTTGCTTTCCCCCCTAATATTAGTGATGGCAAGAATGTCTGCTCTCACCACCTGTTTTCAACACACTTGAAGTTCCAGGTAGCACAATAAGACCAGAAAAAAGAAATATGAGGCAAATGAATTGGAAAGGAAGAGGTAAGTGTGTCCCTACTTGCAGATGGAATGATTGTCTATGCAGAAAATCCCAAGGAATCTGAAAACAAAACAAAACAGGACAAAAAAACCTCTTAGAACTAATAAGTGAGTTCAACAAGATCATAGGATACAAGATCAACATGCAAAAATCAACTGCATTTGGGGACTTCCCTGGTGGCACAGTGGTTAAGACTCCATGCTCCCAATGCAGGGGCCCCAGGTTTGATTCCTGGTCAGGGAACTAGATCCCACATGCATCCTGTAACTAAGAGTTTACATGCCACAACTAAGGAGCCCGCCTGCCACAACTAAGGAGCCCACATGCCATAACTAAGACCCGGCACAACCAAATAAATAAATATTTTTTTAAAACACAAAAATCAACTTATTTGTACATACGTGTACACACAACGAACATGGTAGTAAAAACACAATACCATTTACAACTGCTTCAAAAAAAATGAAATAAAATAAATCCAACAAAACACAAACAGAAGCTATATGCTGAAAATGACAAAATGCTAATGAAAGAAATCAAAGAAGACCTAAATAAATTGAGAGACATACCACATTCATATTGGAAGATCCAACATAGTAAAAATGTCAATTCATCCTATCAAAATCCCTCAAGCTTTTTTGTAAACATAGACAATCTAATTTTAAAATTTATATGGAAAGGCACAGACCTATAATGGTTAAAACAATTTTGCAAGAGAAGGAATCACTCTCCCTGATATTAAAGACTTCCTATATAGCTACAGGAATCCAAAATGTGGTAATGGCAAAAGGATAGACACATAGATCAATGAAACAGAATACAGAACTAGAAATAGGCCCCATACAAATATTCCCAATGATTTCTGACAAAGGTGTAAAAACAATTCAGTGGAGGAAGAATAGCAAGTGAACCTTGACTTAAACCTTGCCCTTTATAAAAAAATTAACTCAAAATGGACTATGGACTTAAATGTAAAATATAAAACTACAGAACTTTAGAAAAGGACATAGGAAAAATTCTTTAGGACCTAAAAATTCTTTAGGCTAGGTGAGGCGTTCTTAAACTTGACACCAAAAGCATGATCCATAAAAGGAAATACTGATAAAATAGAACTTCAATGAATTTAAAAACCATTGTTTCTTGAAAGTCTGTTAATTTGTAATTTAAGATCAGGCAAATTATGAAAATATATTTGTATTATTCATTTTTAACCTTAATTTACTGATGGCAAAAGCTGCTGCATTGGATTGTCTTGACAAGAAAAGGCACAGCTTTTCTGAATATAGCTGTGTAGTGGTTAACCAAATAATAATAATAATAATAACCAAATGATAAATGATAATGATAATAGTTAACTACATGATAATGATAATAGTAACTAAATGATGTAAGTAACTACAAAGAAATGAAGACCAAAAGAGTTCATGTTAATTTTACCTAGCATTATGATTCCTCATACATTGAGTTTTATAGCCTTTATTAATTGTGAATTGCTAAAACCACACTTGTATTTTTTTTTTTTTATCGTTGCAACTTTTCTTTTTTTTTTTTTTTTTTTTTTTATTAGTTTCTGCTTTATAACAAAGTGAATCAGTCATACATACACATCTGTTCCCACATCCCCTCCCTCATGCATCTCCCTCCCTCCCACCCTCCCCATCCCACCCCTCCAGGCGGTCACAAAGCACCGAGCTGATCTCCCTGTGCTCTGCGGCTGCTTCCCACTATCTATCTACCTTACGTTTGGTAGTGTATATATGTCCATGCCTCTCTTTCCCTTTGTCACAGCTTACCCTTCCCCTTCCCCATATCCTCAAGTCCATTCTCAAGTAGGTCTGTGTCTTTATTCCCGTTTTACCCCTAGGTTCTTCATGCCACACTTGTATTAATTGCAAAGATGTACTGGCTAACAAAGCAAAGAAACCATTAAAATGTACTTGTCACTTACAGACAAAAGCAGTAAGTTCCAAGACAAAAGAATTATTTTAAAGAATACTAAAATAAAAAGCTCATGTTCAACATTTCACATGTAACACTAATACTCTGCAGACTTACAAAACAGCACTTTGAATTGCTAAGACTAAAAACCCTTACACGATTGCCAGATAATGGTGACAGACTGTACTGAAGGTGCTTTATTGAAAATCTGGGCTGAAGGTGTGGCAAAAAAAGATAGTTAAAGTACCATTTTCTAATGAAGCCACAGCTTGACGAATTCAGGGACTGGCTAGTAATGCGAAGTGGTACCAACTCACGAAACAAAAGTAGCAAAGTATTTACCATTGCAACTTACTGACTGCACAGCTATTGCTAACATAGTGATTCAGTATATGTGTGATTTGAAAATGATGTGATAAGAAGGAAGAATTCTTCCTTTTCTCAGTTTGATTACTGATAAACACAACTAACTAGTCTTAAACTGCATAAAAATGCAAAGTACTACATTGTCATCAAATGTAATTTGGAGCTTAAGTTTTGTGTAGGATTATGTTCTGGTAGTAGAGCTGCAATGACAAGAAAACAAGTCTGAGGTAGTTATACAGATTAAAGAATTTATCCCAAAAGATAAACCAACACACTGCTTCATCAAGAAAGTCTGGCTACCTAAAAAAAAAAAAAAAAAAAAAGAACCCTGCCAGATGAACTGGACAGTGTGTTTAGTGATGTGGTAAGAATTTTTGATTTCGTAAAGGTTAATGTGTTAAATTTTGGATTACTCACTTCATTATGTGATAATATGGTAACTGATAATTAACAACTGTTATTACATGTTGATGATGGTTAGAGGAGAAAGTTCTATCAAGAATGTTTCAGGGCTTCCCTGGTGGCGCAGTGGTTGAGAGTCCGCCTGCCGATGCAGGGGACACGGGTTCGTGCCCCGGTCTGGGAAGATCCCACGTGCCGCGGAGTGGCTGGGCCCGTGAGCCATGGCCGTTGAGCCTGCGCGTCCGGAGCCTGTGCTCCGCAGCGGGAGAGGCCACAACAGTGAGAGGCCCACATACCGCAAAAAAAAAAAAAAAAAAAAAAAAAAAAGAATGTTTCAACTACAGAGCAATATCAGTGTTGGCAAGAAAAGAGCCAGTTTGTTCCCAATGTTTTAAGGATTTTTAAGCAGGCTTACTTAAAAATAAAAATGACTATAAAATAACAATAAAAAGAAATAAATGGTTATATATTCTCAGATTTTCATATCCTTTAGAGTTATAATTGATAAACTAATCTTAAAATGTCAGCCACACACGGCTGGTATACAGCTTGCAGCACATAAGACTCCCTGTGTGATTTCCACAACGCACAAACTGGTCTACATCCTGTTCACTGAGGCCAACCCACTGTCATGCTCTTGGATGTCACAGCAATATATCAAACTGCTTTGAAAGTTTCTAAATGCTTGCTCTCAATTTCAGAAAACTTATCTTGCTGCAAGTAACACAGATTGTTGCTGGTCCAAGACCATACTTTGAGTAGCTCTGGTGGACAAAATTTCTGAAAAAGAGTAGAGAGGGGCATAAGTAAGAACATTTGATAGCTCAAGGTTCTATGAAAAGCCAATAAGGCAACAATGGATGCATTTCCTTTTTTTGAACCACTATTTTCCATCAAATCTAAGCATCCTTAATTGTAAAATACATCACTATTTTACATACCGCTAAGAAAAACACTGTCAATTAAGCTGACAGATGACTTATTATAAAACACATTTTGAGTTTAAAGAAGGTATAATGATGGGGAAAAAAAAGTGCTCCTCAGAATCACAAAATACAATATTTATAGTTTTTACAGTTTCTATAAGTAATATAAAATAAGAACAAATATCAACAAATTAATTATGATGAAGGATATATAAAATAAAAATTATGCTAATGTGTTTTCTGTTAAAAGGATAAAACAACATTAATTATAGGAAGAGGTAACGTCAGATTCATACTACTTAAATTTTCAGCATTTTGGGGACATTTGTCATTTTTTTACCACCCAGTTTATATTCATTCTTTGTTAAAAAACACAGAACAAAACTCTCAGTTTGCTTTGGAAAACCATTCCTCTCTCATTCTCAGCCGTATGGCCTGGAGTAGCCCTGACAGACCTTAACGGACCAGCATCTCCCACAATGATCAGTTTAGGGAAAGGGCTATAACTGAAGCGGAAACAGTGAAATGCTAGGAGATATTGGCTCAAGCTTCTGAGAAAAAGAAACTCCCTCGGTCCTCCAAGGAGTTTCTGGGAGAGGACATTTTTCTACCCCCGATGTAATATTACCTTAGAATGGAGTGTTGTAGAACCCATGCAGCCAATTTGCTATCACAAGGGAGAGTTTGTCACTGTTGGGGTATAACTACATAAAGCCTAAGAGAGCAGAGGTTTAACATTTGTTCTGATAACAAGATAACTCTGCAAAATTTGCCTACCAGGACAAATGCCTCGTAGCCCCTATTGTCTTATGACCGAGGTGTGGATTTTCATATTACTTGTGGACATGGTGAGAGCCGCTTCCCCCCGCACCCCGCAGTGCCTGCTAACTAAACAAATGTCTTCCCCTCCGCACTTCTGCAGCACAGGAAAGCAGTTCAGTAAAAGTAGGCCTTTTGGGGCACGGATCTAAAGTCACATTCCCTAATTAATCAGTAATAAAGATCATAGTAGAATCACCATATGTCTAATTCTTGTGTTTATCCCTTAGCTGGTTCCATATTTTGGAGGAAAATAAAGAATTGTTAATGGTTGGCTCAAACCCAACAATATTATTATCCTTATTTTACATATGAGAAAACTAGGTTTCAGAGAAGATAAGCAATTTGCAGAAAGTCACCAAAATCTAAAATGTGTGGCAAAACTGGCAGTCAAAGCCAGGGACCTCTCATTAACTCTGAAGTCTACTTTTTTTTTTCCCAATGTGCTCACATGCATGTATTTCTGTTCATTAAAAATAGGCACACATCATCAACATTCTCTAACAAGATTCTAAAAACTGTATGTGTGGGTGGAGGGAAAGAAAAGGAAAATGAACTCATGTTTACGATGCACCTACCACGCTCCAGACACTGTCCAAAGCCATTCATTTGCATTGTGTACTTTAATCCTCACAACCACCTCCAAGAACCTGCAGCAGTTAAGTGAGAAGCAGGTATCCAAAGCTCACAGGCTCTCTATTTACTTGCTTGCTCTTGAAGGCCAAATATTAGTCTTCAGTTATTAGAAGGCTGTTAAAAGTATAGTGTTTACTAACAGCATCAGTTTATCTGCGTAATTCACACACTTACTGAAAAGTTCTTTTCAATGGCACAGAACACAACATCCACACATAGGAACACCCCTGTCCCGGCCCACGCCAGCACTGCAGTGAACAATGATGGGCCCTGTAAGGTGGCTCTTCCTTACATAACGAACATACTTTATAAAACCTTCTGCTGAGGCAGGAGTGCCATGGTCTGGCCACTTGGTGAACTGCAAGTGTTTTACAAAGTGACTAGCTCCTGTCTGTGGGGGTGGGGGTGGGGGTGCGGTGGGGAGGGAGAGAGGGAGAAAGGGAAAGAGAGAGGGTGGGAGAGAGGGAGAGAGAGAAGGAGGGAGGGAGGGAGAGGAAGGCGGAGAGAGAGGAGAGATTTATCAACGTCTCATAGTAGAGATCTTCTCTTAATTTCTAATATGCCAGAAATAGTAATAGTAATTGCTATATGGTAACAGGATAATAAAAATACTAACAGGTGACAGGAATTTAGCCCTTACTCTGTGCCAGGTACTGTGCCAAGGACTTCACATGCATTATCTCATTTAATCCTCACATCAACCCTGGGGAGGAAAGCACTGTGATATCCTCAGTTTACAGATGAAAAAGTAAGAATTTGATTGACTGATAGATGTATGCTAGGTCAGAAGGCTCATATGTTTAGAGCTGGGACAATAATGTAGCCCTCCCAAATCTAACTCTACCATCTTTCTTCTGCACCATGAGAATGTAGAAGAGTCCAAACAAACCAAGAATCCAAAACACTTAGGACGAAAGATGAGCTAACATGTTAGGAATAAGATAGAACAGCAATCTATCTTGGCTTAAATATTATGATACTAAATTTAATTAAAACAGTAAGTGCTGTCAAGCTGCTTAACCGGGATTTGGTGGGGGGCAACCTCCTCCGGTGATGAGAATGGGGCAGTTAATGACCATGTGAGTAGACTCTGGTCCCCACTCTTTTGCTGAACCCCCTGAAAGTGGAGCCATGGAACTCTACTCAGGGTTGACAGATAAAGCACTTTGAGTTTACCGATCATCCCTTCCAGCGGGTTCACCCTTTCCCCAGTGTGGGGCCCTCGTTTTACTTCACTGGGCGCCTTCGTGAAAAAACTCAGGAAGGGCTTCTCACTGCTCCTCTGCTTCTCCCTAATGTACCACTTTTTTCTACGTTCCAAATAGAAATACAATTTTCCTAAGTTCCAAATATAAAACCTCAATTTTGAATCATCGGTACGTGAAATTGGATGAGGAAAACGACACTTGAAAATCTTGTGAAGGCACCAAATTGAGGATAGCTCTCACTCCATCACATATTTTAGGGATTAAATCTTTCATGCACTGTTGACCACTGAGAACCTGCAAGAAGGTGGGCCTCACTGGTTTCCTGACACAGTGCCATGGTGCAGATTCTTCAAACATCAACCCCATGGTTTTGAGGCTTGTGGGTCTCAGCCCAAAGGCCACCATCCTAGATGCCCTTGTCAAGGGTGCACAGGTGGAACCGAGCATTTGAATCCTTGCAGACAGATCATTCCTCTGGGCCTCCCACCTGGCCTGTATTCTCCAAGCATGCTGTCCTTTCTCCTGCCATAGCATGTATCACATGTTATTTGGAACTGGTGTTTTCCTTCCCCGCTAGACTGTAAGCACTCTAAGAGTTGAGACTGTTTCTGTTTTCTATCTCCAGCATCTGGCACAATACTTGGTTAATAGGAGGGAATCAACAAGTCTTAGGAGAGTGAAGGATCAGGCAAATCCTCAGGTGTACAGAGCAAGCACAGGGCCTAGCACACAGCCAGCAAGCTCTCCATCAATGTCAGCCATTATTACTATCCTTGGCCTCCTCTGTCATACCACTCTATGCTCTGATCCTCATGCTCTTCAATTCTATCTTTTCCCCTCCCTCCCCACTTCTCTATCTCTTCAACATCTCCCTTTGCACTCAAGCCCCCATCCCACAGTAAACTCGTGGAAACTATCATCACTTCCCTAAATGCTTCTTCCACTTCCTGGCCTTGCCTCCCACGGGCACTGCACTCTGCAGCCCTCTCTAATCAAGGCCACGTATTTTCCTGTACTCCAGGTACCACAGAGCCTAGAGATTAGGTACCACAGAGCCTAGAGGTTAGGTTGCATACCACTTGCTGCCCAATGCTATTTCCAATTCATTATTCCTTCTCTTTGAACAAAAACCTCTCTTCCTTTTGAGTTTCATACCTTTTAGCTTCACCTTCTCATTGCTATCACCCTACCACAGATTCTGACCAGGCAAATTTGGGATCTCAACAGCCAAACAGACACTCTAACCTCACATTTTTATTTCTCTCTTGCAGAGGAGACCATTTCTTTCTTCTAGTCCTCACAATGTGATCACTCCTTGGACTCACCGTTACCTATAATGTCCAGTATCAAAAATCTTCCAGTTCTTAGATTCCAACATCATTTTCTGAGCAGAAGCTGTTATGCTACCACCTCATTTGTGCTTCACTTCAACTCCAACAATGTGACTAAATGGAGCTCTCCTGTCCTTGTTGTCCTCCATTTCCTCCTAGCCCCTGATTCCATCCATCTCCCTAAATTTAGACTTCATGGCTGATTATCTAAATCATTCTCTTTCCAAACTGTCAACTCCTTTCATCCTTTGAATCCTGCCACATATACTAAGCAACATCCCTCCCTGGGTAAGTCTCATAACCTGTGTTCAGGAATTCCATGGTTAGGAAAAAATTAATCACATAGTTGCATATTTTATTGTTATTGCAAATTATGGGTTCCAACCTCACACCTCCAGCAACCCTTTTCCTGATCATTGCCTGTGCTCCAATCAACTTCTTTGATGATGACTCCAAATCTCATCACTCTTTTCAAGTTTCCGGTTTAACTCCCATCCCCTTCACTCCTATAGAACACATGTATCACCTACCTGCTAATCAAATCCACTTAGAGCAATGTAACATCACTTTCTCCTATAAATCATTCCTTTTCTAAGTCTGTTAGAGCAAGAAATGAATTATTCTATGAGTTATTCTAGACCAATACTTCCCAATAGAACTTTCTACAATGATGCAGATGTTCTATATCTTTGCTGCCCAAATGGTAGCCACTAGTAACATGTGATTAAATATTAGAAGTGTGGATACTACAAATGAGAAACTGAATTTGTTATTTTATGTAAGTTTAAATAATTTAAATATAAAATAGCCAAATGTGGCTATCGCATTTGACAGCATAATTTTTGAACGCTCCTTATAAGTCACAAGTCATAAGTCACATAAAGTCTGCCAATTTTATCTGAAAAACACCAAAGTCTCTGCTTTCTATCTAATTGTTAACTGCCCTAGCTGATCATGGACGCTTCTTACTAAAATTGTTCAATGTCTCCCAATTATCTTCATAATGAAGTTCACGTTCCAAGACATTTCATGTTCTGGCTTTCTCTACTTATTTTCTATAGCCTCATCTCACCTCTCATTACTCCCTGGCATTGAACTTTTACATTCCAGAAACACTTAACTACTTGTATCTCTCTATACATATCCCATGCTATTTTATACCTTGATCATCTACTTCCTCTTTCCATCTTTCTCATTTGGGTTATTCTCAATCCAGATGTCACCTCCTCTAGCAAATCTTCCCCCCAAGCCCAAGGAGAGCTAAATACTTCCCTTCTGAGCTCCCAAAGCACCCCATACAAATCTCAATATTACCACATTCATTGAGCACAGTAACTGGAGGTACCAGTAAGCACACTGAACTCTTTGCTACTCAGTAAGGAGCAACAGTGCCTGGCACAGTGATTATCAGGATATCTTAAGGACTCCATACATATCCGTCACTCTCAGCAGAAGCAGCCGAAGTACATCCCAGGATTAGGCAACTTCCAACACTCACTCTCAACTGCCCCAACTCCCCTTTTCAATTTTTTCATCTCTCCAGTCAGAGTTTGGTTAGGCAGAAGTAGAAGTGGTGTTGTCTTAGTTTCTGGTACCAGGGATAAGTAAAAACAAGTTACTTTAAAAAGTACCCCCCTGGGGGCTTCCCTTCCCTGGTGGCGCAGTGGTTGAGAGTCCGCCTGCCGATGCAGGGGACGCAGGTTCGTGCCCTGGTCCGGGAAGATCCCACATGCCACGGAGCGGCTGGGCCCGTGAGCCATGGCCACTGAGCCTGTGCGTCCGGAGCCTGTGCTCCGCAACAGGAGAGGTCACAACAGTGAGAGGCCCGCGTACTTCAAAAAAAAAAAAAAAATGCTTTCAATGGGTTCATTAGTAGAGTCAGCACAGCTGAGGAAAGAGTTAATAAGCTTGAAGACAGGTTAATAAAAATTGCCTAAACTGAAACACAAAGAGAAAAAAGAGTAGCAGGAAAAGAAAGTAAAAAGCATATTGGTACAGCCTCTTTGGAAAATAGCTTGTCATTTATATACTTATGACTCCGAAGTCCCACCCCTAGATATTTACCTTAAAGAAATGGAAACTTAGGTTTACACAAAACCGGTGTGTGACTATTTGTAATGCTTTTATCCATAACTGCCAAATCTGGAAACAACTCAAATGTCCTTCAAACTGTAAACGGCTAAACAAACTGGTGTAGCCATATAATAGAATACTACTCAGCAAATTTTTTTAAATTAAATACTGGTGAATGCAATGGTGTGGATAGCTTTATACTAAGTGCAAAATACTCAAAATGCAATATATTTATGAGTCCATCCACATGACACTTTGAAAAAGACAAAAGTAAAGAGAATGAAAACAGATTACAGGTAGCCAGGTGCTGGTGGTGGAGTTAGGAGCTGACTACACAAGAGCACAAGAGAAATTTGAGGGGTGAAGGAAATGTACTGTATCTTGACAGTAGTGGTAGACCTTTGTCTAACCTTATAGAACTGTATGCTAGAAGGGTGAATTTTACAGTATATAAGTTATACTTCAGTATTTAAAAAGTATTTTCTTGTAAACTATTTTTGTGTGAGAACTGTACTTTAATAATTATATAGTGTGATATTGCCTTAATTAGATTTGACATGCCTCAAATAAAAAAAAGTCATCAGAGAAGATGATTCTGGCACTTGATGAGAGATTGAAATGTGATCTCTAAGATCTTCTCTGACTCCAAGGTTTCTGAGGTATGTATGTGATTCTTCAACCTTATACACAATAATTATATATGTATATTTTTCTCCATGGTTATATTTATATTATATACAAATGTAAATACATATACACAGAAAAAAATTGGTATATTCTTCAGTATTATGACTTATTTTATTATATATACCTGTATTTTCTTTTTCCCACAACACGTGATAATGTATAATCCAAAAAAAAGTTATTATTTTACTTAAAAGTATATACTGTGCAACAAATAAAAATTAAGAAAATGAAGAAGCAGGTCATATTCAAGGCTATACAAATCATTAAGAAATAAAAGCAGATCATTTTATTAAATTGACATGTGTGCTATACTAAAATATTTAAAGAAAGGGTAGAAATGTGCCCTTTATGAATGTGAGGTATGGAGCATTTTCTTCATTTTTAAAGGAAAATCCTAGAAAATCATGTTTTCCCCATTTGAAAAAGTTTTTCCTAGCTCAAGACCTGCATTTATATTAGAAATTTCTTTGTGCATACCTCTGAAATATAGACTCTTCAAGAATCTGCTAATAAAATAGGATGAGGTCATACCCTGAAGTTTAGGGGTGTCAGTATGGGAAGGCCCTGCCAGCTCTTCATCCTCACTGCTCGACTTCTTTTTTAGAAAGAAGTTACTGGTTGTCCACAAGCTGGGGTCACTCTCACTAGAAAAGAAATTTATATTTGTTCATGGTTTCAGAGAATGTATATATTTAAGAAAGAATCTCTGATAATCTATATTAATTATTCAATTGACATTCACCTCCATTTCAGCTCAGCCACCCATTTCCATTGTCAGCCCCTGGAACTGGCCCACTTTCAAAGAGATAATTCCAAAGTTCGAATGTCTGATCACAAACTCCAACTCCTCTCCCTTTCACCTGGCTTGCAAACTAGCCGCCTTGGATCAAGCCACCTAGGATCAAGCCACCTATTCACTTTCTTTCCTCCTTTATCCAGGCTGTGGTGGAAGAAGAGTACTGGAGTCCTGGGTTTTCTAGTATCAGCAGAGAGCCATTTGGAAAACACTGGTACGTCTCTATTCCATTTCCTCTACCATTCCTAATTGCCGTATTACCACCCTCATGTAGTCCCCTTCTCAATTCTCTGCTTTAGTAAAAATGTAGTCCCTTCTATAAAACGTAAGCCAGAAAGTAAGAACTCTTTCAACTTACTCTCTTTAAAAATGCATCAACATTCTTCATTACTCCTTACTTTCTCCACGTTCAGAATTAATCCTTCCATGTTCTCTACTCTATGCCTTCTGTCTCCTCTGAGAGATTTTTCTAAAATTATCTTTTCTTATGTATAACTAATTTCTCCCTATCTACAAATTCTATCGACAATATCATAATACTTGATCCTCTGTCACCTTAAAAAGAGAAGACCCTTTAATCTTTCTCTGTCTAAATAACTGCTCTACATACTCTAACCGATTTCTCAAATTATGAGCCCACACTCCCTTTCTGTTTCCTCTCCAACTTCTCACTACTCAGCTTACTCACTTATGCTATCTGCTTGGCTCTCTTTGCGCTTTCATTTGCAACTCCACTTAGCAAAAGCCTCCTAATTTGATTTCTGGGTCTAATCTCCAATTTCTAGAGAAAATTATCCCCAAAAGTCAAATTTAATTGTTATACCTGTTCACCAACGTCAGGATAAACTCAGGCTCCTTACTGGACTCATAAGTTGAGGATGTTGGTAGTCTGGCCCCTGCCTACTTTTTCATCCTTATCTCTATTAATTTCCTTTAAGCCCTTTATGCTTCAGCCTTAACAAAGTAAATGCCTTTTCCTTTTGTTTCTGTGGGTAATTTCAGGTTTCTTGCTCTTTCCTCCTTCCCACCTTTTCTTGGGTTACTGTAAACATCAACTTGTTCTCCATTTCCTGCCAGCTATCTTTCACCTCATTACCAGCAATCCTCCTTCCAGATAGGTGATTGACAGATAGGAAAATGCAAAAAGGATTCCATCTGTGCTTCATTTTCATTCTAACAGACTGAATAAAATGTGTACTCCTTGGTTTCACATATATTGAGTTCCTTCACACTCTGGCCCACATCATATTTTTTGCTCTGTCTCTCATCTTCTCAAGCTTCCTGGCATTCCAATTCACATACACCTTATAACTCCTGACACATTACATTTCTCACCATTAATAAGACATTTTCACAGCTCCTTACCTTTGCTCAAACTTCTCCCCACAGCTTGAAACTTTCTTCCCTCCCTTTTCACCTGCTGAATTTCTATTTATTTAAGATCCGATCCTAAATCCAACCAAAATATCTTTTCTTCAAAGAAGGTGGTGGGGAACTCTCCCCCTTGCATAGTCCTGTCTTCTGCACCCACAATCCTTGGACTCTGACTCTATAATAATATTTACTACACTGTATTTAAATTTGTCTTTTACATGTCTGTGTCCCCAATTAAGCTATAAACTAGAGAGCAAGAACTATTAATACTTTGTATTTGTATACAGTGCTTACTATATAATTAGTATCTACTAATTAGTATATATTAGTAGCATATATTATTATCTCAAAACGCCTTTTGAATTAATATTATTTGTTCATTTAATGCACTTGTGAAAGTTGTTTATACAAGTTGCATACTATACACATTATTATGCAGTGTTCTTCCAGTGACTGTAGCTAACATTACTTATAAATCTCTAAGAAAATACGGCTCAAAAAAATGTTTCCTTATTTGATGTTTTTGCCTGTAACACCTAAATTTGAACATTTTATAAGCATGAAAGCTGCTGTTTCTTTTGTTTTTCTAATGGAAATTTACTTTTCTCCCAGTTTTTAAATTTTTTTTCATTTATAGTACCAAGTATTCATCATGCTAATAATTCCATTTCTAGTACATTATTTTCTTTCTGGAAGCATATAATGTCTCAAGATTTAGTTGTGTACTGAGCTTTACCTTACCTCAAGTACACTGCCCCCTCCAAGAGCTCCAAACACATTTACAAAGGCTTTGGAACTGGGTAATTGTTGATATGACAGAGAAATTTAATTCTTTAGGAATATCTTTTCTTGTGTTTAATACCGTATTTATGAGATCATAAATACACCCTATTTTTAGACAAATCAGGTTGTACTTACTACAAAGAACTATATTTTTAAAACTAATCCAACATTTGAGGGCCATTATTCACTGTCTCCACTCAGAGGGCTAGCCATGAATATGAATAAGCAAAAAACTCACTAAATAAGCATATTAGTTATACCTTTCTGTCTTCTTTTTAAACTGATCCTCAAAATCATCACTATGTTGAAAATCCTGAAGAAACAATTTTACTTCCCCTGAGTTAACTTCATTTTCAAAAACCTACAGGCATAAGAAAGGAAAAAATTATGACTATGATTTTAAGAATATATAGTTTAAAGAAAATGATTTCTATAGCTTCTCAAGAAGAGCAATAAGGTATTCAATAATAGAATTAAAACCACCATCACAGTGTGATTTCTATTCCTAGAAAATCATTTGAAATGTATGTCTCCCTATTAAATATTTTCCAATCTGTCAAAACAGAATGTAGAGTACTATGCACATATAAATTATTTCTACTGAATCACCCAAGTTATTTTCCAAAAGTTCATAAAAATAAACTTCATTTTTCTTTAAAAAAAAAAAGATAAACAGATTATTACTGCAGCCCAGAAGAGATTCTTATAATGAATGCTTATCACATTTAGTTTATTGTGAAAATAAAATTCCTAACACTTTATTTATCTTTATTTTAGCGCTTGTAACCTAATCCAGTAATTCTAGGTATGTCTCTGCCACAAGATTTTGTTCTGCCCAATGGACTTTAGTCCACTTTGTTGCCTTTGCACCATCCTATACAGTACCTGGCCCACTGGTAAACAAAATTGAATATAATTAAAGAGAAAAATCACATTAAAATAAAGATTCAGTTACCAATATTTTAGCCCTCAATTCTGCTTCAATTAATCCATTCATTTGACAGTTCTTTTCTGGGGGTCTTAGTACATGCAGATACTGTTCTAAGTGTTATGGATAAAACACTGAATAAGAGGCATGTGTTCTGCCCTTGTGGAGCATATATATATTCTGATGGGGAGAGAGAAAATACACAAGCAAGCGTAGAAAAATTACAGCTGTGATAAATGTTAATGCAGTAACAGAGTATGGTGATACTTAACCACCACGTACCTAAAAGACAGAAGGAAGGGCTAGGCAAAGAGACAGGAAAGCATCCTAAGCAAAAGGAACAAAAGGTCCAAAGACTGGGAGGCCTGCCATGGTCTGGTCTCTGCCTAATTTCCCACCCTCAGCTCCCATCTGCTTCTCATGCAGCATCTCTAGCCACACCCTGTGTTATGTCTTTCCACACTCTGTGTTATGTCTTTTCATCTTTTTTGAAGCATCTTTTGATGATCCTTATTTTGTGAAACTTATTAATCCTTTCCCTTCTTGTTAGTGTATATGCATATGTAGATATTTTGCTTAATTCCATGAAATTTCCTAGACTTGGAATACTTCCTAGTGGGCATATATATGCTTGTGGGCATACACACAGCCATCATACGGAAATACGGACCTAAGCACAAACGATTTTAAAAGCAAGCATATTAATGGAAAGATGTAAACAACTACCTAGCACTCTTATCAAGCATATTTGTTTTGCTGGACAAGTCAAAACATATAACTTATTAAGTTTTTAGTCTAACATAAATAAGCATTGCCTAAAATATAAAGTTAATTTATACTTTAGCAATAACTTGACCATTTTAGAATATATTAAATTCTAGTGAATTGGTTAATTGCCATTTTGAATAACATATAACACATAAATTTAAAAAATCCTTCCTTATGCGGGTAAAAACATATATCAATTCTCATGTATTTTTCTAAACTTTTTTAAGCTTTGCTTTTAATATTTGGGGATTTCATTCACCTAGAATAAATTTCAGTGTAAAGTGTACCTTGCGCATTCTGCTCAACCACCAACAATGATCTTGCATTCAAAAGACATTCACAAGATCCAGTACGCCACACCTGACACTAGGTGAGCTTTGCAGAAGGATACAGGAAGGGAGATACATGTCAGCAGAACAGCCTAAGGCTTGCCCTCATCAGGAGTTCTAATGGCATTCTAGTGTCACCTCAAGTGGAGGGAAGTGAGGTGACATGGGTGGGTACCAGTTACCCTGGCTTAGAAGCCTCAAGCTACACAAGAAGCAGGACCTCTTGTAACAACCATGAGCCTAACCTCTAGAGACTGCAGCAAGGAGCTTCCCACATTCATCCCATTTGTATCAATAGTTTCAGCAAGACGTTTATAGTCCTAGTCATAATCCTCTAGCCCAGGAGTCAGTTTTACCATAATCAATGCTGCCTGGTAACACAACTGATAGTCCACCTTTTTCAGGCTTCCAGAGGAACAGGGTGCTAGAAGGCTAACACAAGATCATTTTTCTCATCGTAAAGAAGAAAATGTTCTGTCAAACTTTACTCACAGGTAGTAATTCAGTTTTATTTTTCCTATTGGAATAATCAATTGTACCAGCACCATTAATTGCATAGACCATTCTATCCACAATGCCACTGGTCACAGAAAAAGTTCCCATATATACATGGGTCATCTTCTGGAGTCTCTATGCAGTTTCATTGGTCTTACTTGCCACTTCCTATATTAGTACCACATTTCCTCAACTCCTATAGGTTTATAACAAGTCTTGATAACCTGCAGTTATCCCAGTTGTCCTTCCACCACATATACACCTTACCTTCCTGTCCTAGTATTCTTGGCCTTCTGTTTTCCCAAGTACGTTTTTGAATCAGCTGATTAAATCTTTCTCTCCCTCACATACAAACAGACAAAATTTGAAATTTGTATTGAAACTAAGTTAAATTAATTTTGTGGTTTAAAATTAGGAAAAAAAGTTATCTTTGTTATATTAAGTCTTATTATCCATTAATATTATATGCTTAGCCATCAAAACATTTTATAATGTTCTTGATAAAGGCAATTAACACCTTTTCTTAGATTTACTCCTACATACTTTATAGTTGGTATCATTATAAATGTATTGGTATAGATAATGTAATTATATATGCTAACTACTGCATAGTGAGTAAACCACAAGTTTTTATAGACAGTAATTTTGTTTTTATTATATTCTAAAATTTTAAACTTCCATTATGACTTCTTCTTTGACTCATGAGTTAGAAGTATGTGTCTTTAAATTCCAAATGTATGCTTCATCTTTTTGTGGTTGACCTCTAACTGAATTTCTTTGTATCAGAGACCACAATCAGTACTATAAAGATTATTTGACATTTATTATGATATATTTTGATTTGGTACATGATAAATTTTTATAAATGGTCCATGTATGCTTGAAAAATATTTGTGTTCTCTAATTTTTTGATGCAATTCTATATATATTATTATATCTAGCTTTTTAAAAAAATTTTATACTCTTAACGAATTTTCTAATCTATTAATAAAGGAGATATTTTAAAATGGCCCACTATCATAGTGAATTTATCAATAACTACTTGTAATTCTGATTTATATATTCTGAAGCTATTATTAGGTGCTTATAATTTTAGAATTTTATATCTTCCTTGTGAACTAAACCTTTCAGTATTATACAGTGCCTTCTTAATGCCTAATGCTGTTTGCTTTTAAGTCTCTTCCTTCTCATCTCTCTACAGCTATACCAGCTCTCTTTTGTTAGTGTTGCTCTGTGTATTTTAATTTTTACTTTAAAATATCCAGGGAAAATGTTCCCAAAGATTCCTTCTCATTAAACTGCATGGATGACCAATAAATTAAATGAAATGAGTTCTACAAAGTTGACCTAGTCCTGAAAAATAGTTTACCAACACTAATTGGTAAAGCAAATCTCTAAAAATTAATTTCAGGTAATTACGGTAGGAATGTGGAGATTCTGAATGAAATGGAACAGAGGAAAAGAAATGGGGCAATGCTTATACACTGACACAATCCCTCCCATCTCCAACAAGACATTAAAAAGCCATTTGCGCACAATTCATTTACTAAGAAAAAGTGACATCACCCAAGTGAGAAGTCGTAGCATAATTTAAACCTGAGACATATTTCAAGTCATGCTTCCAAATAAACCTGATCATATTTATCAAAGAAGCAAACTGTTCTAGATAGTTGTAATTCAAATAAGGCTCACTTAGGACTCTAACATGTCTTTGATTGAATGAAATGTGATTTGGCTAACAATGTCAAGAAGGCACAAGGAGAAATATTCTAAACTATCAAGATACTGGGTCTTTTTGGAGAGTGCTCACTGAATCAAAGTAATGTCAAAGAAAAGGCTGGATAAAAATTTCCAAGGAGCCTAAGTTAACTTTTCTGCACTGCATGTACAAAGATTTATGAGGACAAAGTGTAAACAGTAATACTAAGAGATAGGAGCCTGGTTTCTGGTCTTTCTGCTGTGACTGAAGAGCTGTATGATCACAGACAAATCATTTCAGCTCTCTGGGAATTAGTTTCTTCACCTTTAAAATGAGGGTTGGAATAAAAATTAATTGATCTATCTTCTAAATCTAGTCATCTACATACAAGTCTATGAAGTCTAGACAATTCCTAGGGACAGCATCATAACTGAAAGGGCATCAAGCAACTATAACATCAAATTAATTCATGAAATATAAGCAAGGCAAATTCTAATAAAACTAGCGATTTTATTCTAAACAACATATTCTAAAAAATACCCAGGAATGTTCTAAGATACTCTTTTCTAAAAGTAAACTTTAAAGCATATCAAAACTCATCCTAGAAAAGTCAAGCCATAAAATATAGGGGAAAACACCCAAAGCATAAAATATACTCAGTTCTAGAAGGGAGTCAGTATGGTTATATAAAGGATCTACTCAAGACGTTCTGTGAAGTTTCTCACTTCCAAATATCTCTCCAAGTAGAAAATCATTCTGATCAGAGAAAAGTATCAACAGTGGAGCTGAGAACCCTGGATTACACTAAGAGAGACTGCCAGTCAGAGATGTGATGGTGGTCTTGATATGGCCACCGTACATGTCACGGAGGAATGGACAGACTCCTACATGAGAGAACAACCAAACTACAATGTTGTTTTTCAAAGCAGCAGCACAACTGTCAGCCTTGGGTAGTGGTGGCAGCCAAATTGGCAAAGTAGGGGAGGCAGTGCCTATTCTTGGTACTGATTTTTATCTCTATTATTGCCGGAACCTACAGAGAGTGAGTATGAGGACAGTAACATGATGGAAGTCCCAAAGCTCCAATAGATTAGATAAGAAAAAAAAAAAAAGCAAGGCACCCGTAAGATGAAAATATATTTCCCTTTTTGTGCTCTAACACTGGCAGTATCTTCACAAGGAAAGTAATATATTAAAGTGAGGATTTTGCCCCCGATTTTTTCAAAGCCATCTACTATTCCATAGTTTGGAGACACTGCACCATGCTGTCCCTATCAATTAAAAATTCTATCATCAATATATCTAAAGGTGCTTCAAATTTTATGTGAAATTTATTTTGTGTCTCTATTAGTAGCACAAAATAAAATAGATGCTAAAATAAGTAAAATTTCCAAAAGAACAGTGAAAGGGGTTTTCTTCAGTTGCAAAAGTCCCACTCTTCCAAATCCCTGTTTTGGTCATCTTCAATATCAGAGTGACACAGAATTGAGAAATCATTGCAGTAAGGAGAATAAATTAGACATCTATTCTTTAGAGAGTTTAGTCAGTGATTTAGGTATCAGCCATAGTTAATTAGCAGAGATCCCTCTTCTTCTAGTTTTGCCTCACAATTCACTGATATAGGTGTCGTTTCCTGACTTGATGAAGGCAAGCTGTCATGACTTGATGAAGGCAAGTTGTCATGATATGATGTAGGCAAACATAGATCCAGGTTTTTCATATCAGAGTCCTCTCCCTTCTGATCTTTTCCTGAACAAAGAAAAGGAAAGAACTGATCAAATGCAAAGGGTGACAGAGAAGGACAGTTTGAGCCTTAGTGAGAAAAGCCAAGCTACACGAGGGGAATTTTCACCTACTTTTCCTGTTTTAGTCACCTCATCTTTATCTCCTATATTAATCATTGTTCTCCCTGCTTTGAAAAAATAACATAGCAAACATGATCCTCCTTCTAGGATCATCCTCAGAAAGTAGATTTTTGAGCAGTCCGTTTGTTCCTACTTCCATATTATTCAAGAAAGTACCCCTGGGTTTCCCTGGTGGCGCAGTGGTTAAGAATCCGCCTGCCAATGCAGGGGACATGGGTTCAAGCCCTAGTCTGGGAAGATCCCACATGCCGTGAAGCAACTAAGCCCATGCACCACAACTACTGAGCCTGTGCTCTAGAGCCCACAAGCCACAGCTACTGAAGCCTGTGCACCTAGAGCCCATGCTCCGCAACAAGAGAAGCCACCGCAATGAGAAGCCCGCACACTGCAACGAAGAGTAGGCCCTACTCCTGCAACAAGAGAAAGACCACGCACAGCAGCGAAGACCCCAATGCAGCCAAAAATAAATAAATAAAATAAATAAATTTATTTAAAAAAAAAAAGAAAGTATCCTTCAAGTAAATTCTAAATATATACCACCTACAGAACCTATACATTGGGATCTAAAGAATTCAATTCTTCCGTATTTCAGAGTCTCCTTCTTGGATAAAGAATAGTATGTTATGTGTCTCATTTTTACATCTTGCATTGTTAATAATAAATAAATTAGTAATATGTTAATGTACATAGAAAGTTGTTTTAGACTTTATTGAAGAATGTAATATGAAATCATCCCTAGGAAACTCTTTGTTGGTTTTATTTTAAGATTTTTGTTAATTACTGTGTTAATTTCACTGCATAGAATCTTTCATATAGTAGCCAAGGGAGATATTTTTCTCTGATCTTAGAAATGAGCACTCAGAGTACTGTTTCTTATATCATGGCAGCCTTAAATATTATGATTTAGAAATTTATGACATAGCATATTAAAAAATCAACAATAAAAAGTATAGTAAAAATATAGTAAACAAGTACTTTAGAAACTAAAAACTGCATTTCTTAATGTGCCAAAAAGGAAATCAAACAGAAATTATGAACTATTACAACATATGAATTAATTTTGTAAGTATATAGTAAGAAATATCAATGAAAGGACAACATATCAAAACTAACGTGAAGTAGCTAAAGCAGTGTTTAAAGGGGAAATGTATAGTTTTAAAAACATTTTTTAAAAAATGACAAAAATTAGTTTCGTGTTCAATCACAAAGGCCAAGAATAACTGAGGAATCCCCCCAAAATAGAAAGAAAGATATCATAAAGAAAAACAGCAAATAGAAAATAAGATAAAACAATAGAATAACCAACAAAATCAAAGACTTAAAAATATACAAAACTCTTTCACTACTCAATAATATCAAAATGAAAAAAAGGCACAACCACAAATCCAACTATCATTTTAAGAACTAATAAGAAATTACAATTAGACAAATTTGATAAAATGGAAACTTTTATAGAATTATAAATTATCAAAATCTACTCAAGAATATACAGAAAGCCTGAATAGTATAATAACTATTTAAAAGGTTAAACCAATAATCAAAAGTCTCACACCAAGGAGGAAAAAGGCATCTGGACCCAAACAGACTTCCAGATGAGATTTTACCAAACTTCCAACGAACAAAAATCTCTTCCTTATGCAAACTTTTTTAGAGAATTTTTTTAAATAAAGGTATTTAATTTATATTAAAAGGTTAGTAAATCCTCACATGAAAGCCAAACATGTAAAATACGAGTAAGAAAAATTGTAAGCCAAACTCAAAAATGACCATAGATGCAAAAGTCCTAAATAAAATATTACTAAATGGTGCAGTGGAAAAAATGTGTAGACTAAAATTTATCTCAAGAATTCAAAGTATACTCAGTTTCATAAAAATCTATCAATGTAAATTGGCACATTAACAAATGTTAACAGAATAAGAGACAGAAATCATATTATCATCTGAACATATAAAGAAAAATCATCTGAAAAATTCAATAATCTTTCAAGGTATAAATAGAAGAAAACTTCTTTAACTTATAGACAAGGTTATCTAATCAAAATATTGAGCCAACATTATCCTTAATGGTAAAACTTTAGAAACATTCTCACTGTTTTAAAGAAAATACAGGAAAGCCTACTACTTGTTTAACATTGTATAAGATACAGGGCCCAAGCAATGAAAAGAAAGAAGAAAGAAAAATAAAAGCCATAAGGATTGGAAAAAAAGCAAGTTAACTGTTATTTGCAAATATTGTAATTGTCTACATAGAAAATTAAAGAGACTCCATGGTCAAACACTAGAAATAATAAAAAAGTCAGACAGAAGAGATGACACAAGATCAATAAATTAGAAACATTCCATAGGCCAACAATAACCAGTCAGATACTGCAACAAAAGAAAATATGTCATTCACAATAGAAATAAAAATATAAGGTAACTAAAAATAAATCGAATCAAAATATATATACTGAAAATTACAAAATTTTGGTGAAAGCTACAAAAAATAGAATAAATAACCTATATTCATATAGGCAAAAACTCCTATCATAATAATAGTAAGTATCTTCTAAATTAATCCATAGATTCAATGAAAATCTACTCAAAATTCAAGCAGGATGTGTGGGTGTATTTGTGTGTAGTATGTATGTGTGTAGAAAACTAGAAAACAGAAATCTAAGAACAGGAAAGACAACTCTGGAAGAGTAGAACAGAGAGGGGGCATTTGCCCTATAAGATATCAATACTTATTATATGCTAGAGTAATCAAAACAGTGTGAATTGGTGTAGGGATGGAAAAGTAGATCAATAAAAGAGAACTGGGATTCAAAAACAGTCTCAATCAAGCACATAAGAGCACCTGCCATTTGATAATGATGGCAATGCAGATCAGAGTGGGGAAAGTACTAAAATAAGTGGGGTTGGGACAATTGGCTTTCCTACCAGAAAAAAAAGATCATATCCCTTTCTCACAGCATAAGATCAAAGACCAAAATATGCACAATAAAAGAGGCTATTTTTGTTATCTCAGGTTAGGGATGGATTCTGGAATTATGAAAGCACAATTTATGGTATAAGAAGATATTGATAAGTTTGAATATTCAATTAAAAGACACTATCAACAAAAAATAAGCATTTACCAGGGAAAAGTGATACAACAGATGACAGAATTTATCTAGGAAATATAGAGAATTATTAAAATTCAATATGAAAAGCAACCAACTATCTCTGATTGAAGAATAAAGAAAATTTACCACATGACCTCTGGGAAACTCCTTTAACCACCAAAAAAACTGAGTGATAAGATACTGTCCTCTGAATGCTGTGGGGTGCACATCTAATACTGCTGATGCTGAATGCTAAAACTGCACCATATCTTCCTAAAGTCCTTGACTTTGGTTATCACTGCCAATATTGCCTCATACTAAGATTTAAAGGACAGGGAGCTCTCCAAACCTAAGAAGGAGCTTCAAATTCTAGGGAGGCCAGTTACAAGGGGAAAAAAATGTCTAGAAGAACTATAAACAAGCAATTCATAGAAGAAGAAAACTTAAAGGCCAATAAAGGTATGAAAAAAATGTCCACCATCACCTAATAAACAAAGAAAAGAAAATTAGAATAACCTACCACTGACTTTCACTTCTGCCCATGAGGGATTTACTGTTGCAAAAGTTATTCACAACCAGAAAATAGGACAAAATACATGTGATGACAATTTTCAGATGTTGTACAACAGACTTTGATCTCTGAAAGAGGGAAAACAAATGATGTGAGCCTTATGATTACCACAGATTAAGGCCTCAAGGAGTTTCCAGGCTAGAGATCAGGGAAAGAAACCTTGAGAGTCTGATCTTTCTTTCACTGAGTTGAGAAGAAAGAGGTCAAACTTCAGAAGATTAGGGCAGGTAGAATTTGTAGGGCAGAATATCAGAGAGAAGGGAGCTAGCTGTACAGAACAAGAGAAGTCTGAATATTGGCAAAGAAATCCTCTCATGTCCTTTACAGAATATGGATCTGCTTTTATGTAGAGGACAATCCCTGACACCCAGGAAGAGTCCCTGGAAAGCAGCAAGCCAGACAATTCCTAGAGATTAGTAAGGGCTAGGAACAGTGTATGTTCTCACAGCCAGAATAAGAACTTGTAAAACATGGGGGCACTGGAGAGAGTGCACAAAAAAGATACCTCCTAGTAGTAAAACTAAGTTATCCTCAGAATAAAAGCTACTCTGGACCACCTACAAAAAGTTTAACAGCAAGCCTCAAAAAGGATCAAGTTACCCAAACTTCAAGTAACATAACTGCAAGGCAGAAAATACTTAACTTTTTTATAGGAATACAAAAAAAAAAACATTCAGAACCCCAAATTGTATAATTCACAATGTCCATCATCTTGTCAACAGTTAACAGGCATGTAAAGAAACAGGAAAATATGGCCCATAACCAGATAAGTCAATTAATAGAAATACACTTAGAAATAACAGATGATGAAATTTGTAAACAAGAACCTTTAACAAGCTATTATAACTTTTATAAAGGTGTTCAAGGAAGTAAAGAAAACATCATGTAATGAGAAGAGAAATGTAAAGTGTAAAAATGAGATCCAAATGGAACTTCTAGAAATGAAATGAACAATATATGAACCAAATGGAATTAATAGCAGATAAGAAGAGATAAGCAGAGAAGAAAAGATAAGTGTACACCAACAGATAGCAATAGAAACTATCCAAAAATGAAGCATGGGAGGCTGGTGGGGGGAGGAGACTGAACAGAGATTCAGCAAACTTTTAAAGAAGAAAAAGGGGAAAGAGATACCATGTTAACAATAGTAAAAGAAAGTTGGAATGGCTAGATTATTATAAACAAACAGAACAAAGAATGTTACCAGGGATAAAGAGGGACATAACATAATGATAAAGAAGTTAATTCATTAGAAATATAACAATTCAAAATATGTATATAACTAATAGCAAAACTTCAAATTACATGAAGTAAATACCAACAGAATTGAAAGGAGAAAGACACATATCCATAAAATTCTCTTTCAGCAACTGACATAACAAATAGAAAAAAATATTAGTAAAGACATGGAAGACTTGAAACACCCTGTAATTCACATTGTCCTAATTTAAAAGAATAGACACTTCACCCTAAAACAACAGAATACCCATTCAAGCACACATGGAACATTCTCAAAGATCACATACTGGGTCGTAAAACAATTTTTAATAAATTTCTAAACTATTAAATAATACAGAGTTTATCATATAAATTATAAAATATATCATGTAAATATCCTCAAATCACAATGAAATTAGAAACCAGTAATAATAAGATATATGGTAAATCTCCAAATGTTTGGAGACTAAACAACAAATTTCTATCTAACCAATGAGTCAAAGAAGAAATCACAGGGAATCTAGAAAATATCTTAAACTTCATGAAGATGAATAAAACAGCACATTGAAATTTTAAAGAGGGAGCAAAAGTAATGTTTTTGTAAATGTACAGCACTGGATACTTCTATGAAAAAAACAGAAAGGCCTAAAATCCATGATCTAAACTTCCACCTTAAGAAGTTAGAAAAAGAAGAAAAAAATAAATTCAAAGAAGCAGAAAAATGGATATGCTGGTAAGAACAGAAATCAATTAAATAAGGAGAAAAAGAAAATGGAACAAACATCTAGTTCATTGAAAAGATCAATAAAATTGGTAAGTATCTTGACAGATGAAGAAACAAACTAGCAATCTCAGGAATGAAAGGGAAGACCTCGTAATACTTTCAATAGAAATTTAAATGATATTAAAGAAATATTATGAATAGCTTTAAGTTAGTAAGTTTGACAACTTAGATGAAATGAACAAATAATTTGAAAGTCACAATCTACCATAGCTCACCCAAAAAGAAACACATAATCTGAATAGCCCTATAGCTAGTAAAGAAACTGAATTCATAATTTAAAACTCTCCCACAAAGAAAACACCAGGCCCAAAGAGTTTCACTGTCAAATCCAAAACATTTATGGAAAAAATACCAATTCTACACCAACTTTCAAAAAAATTTAAAAGAAGGAAACACTTCTCACCTCATTTTATGAGGTAAACACTACTGTATTCGTTTGTTAGGGCTGTCATAAAAAAATACCACAGACTGTGTGGCTTAAACATAGAAATTTATTTTCTCACAGTCCTGGAGGTTGGAAGTACAAAATCAAGGTTCCAGCAGGTTTGGTTTCTTCCGAGGCATCTGTCCTTGGCATGTAGATGGCCTCCCTCCTGTTGCATTTGCTTTGATCCCAGTTCTGTCACTTGGTATGATCTAGGCCAAGTTCCCTACGCTCTCTATTCCTCAGTTTCCTTATCTATAGAATAGAAATACTAACAGTACCTATGTCACAAGGATGTCACAATGATTAAACAAGATATACATGAAGTGCTCAGCACAGCACTTGACACAGGGTCAGCATTTAGTAAGCTGGTTACTACTATTTGAGTTTCCAGAATTAATTTTCTTCATTTACATTTTTCAAGAAATATTTATTCCATTAAACCATGTGATTATTTTTCAATTTATTAAAAAAATATATCCAGAGCCTAGAAACAGTGATACTACATCATCAACAAACATGCCCAGTGCCCATATCTTGGTTTCTAAATGCTATTATCCAATAAGAGAAAACTAAGCTCTTAGGAGAAATGGCTGCATCTAGGGCTGGGACAGGAGGAAATGCAAGATAAGCCTGGAGTATCTTGTAATGCAATAAAGTGCTCAAAAAACAAAAGGATGGGTTATGTCAAAGGGACCCAGGAGTCAACCTGAAAGAGCTCCCAAGGACCCGGACTAGAACAATTTGAACAAAGTAAATAACATAACAACTAGATTATAATATAAAGTACAAAATACATATACTGAGTCCATACTGATATAAACAAATGACTGAATAAATCAATAAGTAGGGGAGTAGAAACAAATCTTCTTTATAGGGCAATCCCAAATAATGTACATATATTACTCCCTTGTCTAGGAAGCAGAGCTACCTCCCTTCCCCACCTATGAGAGCAACCTGGTTGTTTTGACCTCTTGAATGTTACTCTCCTTTTCTAATGCCACAACCATTGTCCAATTTGTCACCATGTGTCTTAATTACTGCCACAGCCTCTTAACAAGCCTGCTGTTTTCACTCTTACTATCCATCCAATACATCCTCAACACTGAAGCCAGAGAAATAACAGATAATAGAAACAGACAGATAGGAGTTCTAGATACTGGCATTAACAAATACAGACTTTAAATGTTCTATGTTTAAGGCATAAAAGACGAATGAAAATCTAGGAAAGAAGCTGAAGAAAGACTTCTATGGTTTGAAAGGAACACAATAGAAAGACTAATACTGAAACTAAGACATCAGTGGTGAATTTAACAGCAGATTGCATACAGCTAAACAGAATATTAATTAACTGAAAACAAAGTCAGAAGAAACATTTCAATAAAAATACAAAAAAAAAAGACAATCTAGAGCCTGGGAGAAGATCTTTGACTTACATACTAAAGATAAGATTAGCTATAATAAAATGAAATAATAAAACCTACAAACTAAAAAAAAAAAAAAAAAAAGCAACCCAGGATAGAAAGCCCAGAGATAAACCCATACACCTATGGTCACCTAATCTATGACAAAGGAGGCAGGAATATACAATGGAGAAAAGACAGCCTCTTCAATAAGTGGTGCTGGGACAACTGAACAGCTACATGTAAAAGAATGAAATTAGAGTGCTCCCTAACACCATACACAAAAATAAATGCAAAATGGATTAAAGACCTAAATGCAGGACCAGACACTCTAAAAACTATTAGAGGAAAACATAGGAAGAACACTCTGACATAAATCACAGCAAGATCTTTTGTGTTTTTGTTTTTGTTTTTTTTGCGGTACACGGGCCTCTCACTGCTGTGGCCTTTCCTGTTGCGGAGCACAGGCTGTGGGCGCGCAGGCTCAGTGGCCATGGCCCACGGGTCCAGCCACTCCGCGGTATGTGGGATCCTCCCAGACCGGGGCACGAACCCGCGTCCCCTGCATCGGCAGGCGGACTTGCAACCACTGCGCTACCAGGGAAGCCCAGCAAGATATTTTTTGACCACCTCCTTGAGTAATGAAAATAAAAACAAAAATAAACAAATAGGACCTAATTAAACTTAAAAGCTTTTGCACAGCAAAGGAAACCATAAACAAAACAAAAAGACAGCCCTCAGAATGGGAGAAAATATTTGCAGACGAAGCAACCGACAAGGGATTAATCTCCAAAATATACAGACAGTTCATGCAGCTCAATATCAAAAAAAGAAAAAACCCAGTCAAAAAATGGGCAGAAGATCTAAATAGACACTTCTCCAAAGAAGACATACAGATGGCCAAGAGGCACATGAAAAGATGCTCAACATCACTAATCATTAGAGAAATTCAAATCAAAACTACAATGAGGTATCACCTCACACTGGTCAGAAAGGCCATCATCAAAAATCTGCAAACAATAAATGCTGCAGAGGGTGTGGAGAAAAGGGAACCCTCTTACACTGTTGGTGGGAACGTAAATTGATACAGCCACTGTGGAGAACAGTAGAAAGGTTCCTTAAAAAACTAAAAATAGAACTACCATATGACACAGCAATCCCACTACTGGGCATATACCCTGAGAAAACAATAATTCAAAAAGACACATGTACCCCAATGTTCACTGCAGCACTATCTACAATAGCCAGGTCATGGAAACAACCTAGATGTCCATTGACAGATGAATGGATAAAGATGATGTGGTACATATATACAATGGAATATTACCCATCCATAAAAAGGAATGAAATTGGGTCATTTGTAGAGATGTGGATGAACCTAGAGTCTGTCATACAGAGTGAAGTAAGTTAGAAAGAGAAAAACAAATATTGTATATTAATGCATATATGTGGAATCTAGAAAAATAGTACAGATGAACCTATTTCCAGGGCAGGAATAGAGATATAGATGTAGAGAATGGATGTGCAGACACATGGGGGGAAGGGAGGGTGGGATGACTTGAGAGATTAGGTTTGGCATTAATACACTACCATGTGTAAAATAGATAGCTAGTGGGAACCTGCAGTATAGCACAGGAAGCTCAGCTCGGTGCTCTGTGATGACCTAGATGGGCGGAGTGGGGGGGATGCAAGGGAGGTCCAAGAGGGCGGGGATATATGTATACATATGGCTGATTCACTTTGTTGTACAGCAGAAACTAACACAACAGTGTAAAGCAATTATACTCCAATAAAAAAAAATAAAAAAAAAAATCTCAAGAGCAAAAAAAAAAAAAAACAGCAAACAACCTAGTAGAAAAAAAAGCAGAAGATATGAACAGAAAATTCATATGAAATGGAAATAACCAATAAACAAAAAAGATGACAACCTTGCTAGCATTCAGGAAAATGTACATTAAAACAGTATGATACCACTTTGACTAATCAGTTGGGAAAAATTATTAAAATGGATAAAATTCACTGCTGATGAGGGTTAAGGGTAATAGATAAAAGGGAATGTAAATTGAAATATTATTAACTTCCTTTAAATGTGCATTAATTTTAACCAGAAATTCCTCATCTAGATTTCTCATACAGAAATACTCACACGTGTAAAAACTGATCAAAGAACAAGGATATTTCTTTTAGTACCATCTGTGGCAATAAAAATTGGGGGGGAAAATGTCCTTCAATTATAGGACAGTTGATAAGTTAAGATGCATCCATAAAATGGAATTCTAAGGAGCTTCCCAAAAAGTCTCCTCTCTTTGCAACCAATTCATCTCTGACTGTATCCACCACTGAGTCCTGTTGTGGATTTTCAGAGACTATCCTAAATTCCCCTAATTTCAATCCCACTGCCCTTTCAAAGGCTTTCAAAGCTGATGAAGCTCTACAGTGTCAAAACAGTTTGGGAGGTACAGCACAATTAGTTATAAATAATAACTAAAGTAAAGAACTACTACCTAAGGAGATAAAAGACCTGTATGCAGAAAATTATAAGACACTGATGAAAGAAATTAAAGATGATACAAATAGATGGAGAGATATACCATGTTCTTGGATTGGAAGAATCAACATTGTGAAAATGACTATACTACCCAAAGCAATCTAAAGATGCAATGCAATCCCTATCAAACAACCACTGGCATTTTTCACAGAATTAGAACAAAAAATTTCACAATTTGTATGGGAACACAAAAGACCCAGAATGGCCAAAAGAATCTTGAGAAAGAAAAACAGAGCTGGAGGAATCAGGCTCCTGGACTTCAGACTATACTATAAAGCTACAGTAATCAAGACAGTATGGTACTGGCACAAAAACAGAACTATAGATGAATGGAACAGGATAGAAAGCCCAGAGATAAACCTAGGCACATATGGTCACCTTATCTTTGATAAAGGAGGAAAGAATATACAATGGAGAAAAGACAACCTCTTCAATAAGTGGTGCTAGGAAAACTGGACAGCTACATGTAAAAGAATGAAATTAGAACACTCCCTAACACCATACACAAAAATAAACTCAAAATGGATTAAAGACCTAAATGTAAGGCCAGACACTATCAAACTCTTAGAGGAAAACATAGGCAGAACACTCTATGACATAAATCACAGCAAGATCCTTTTTGACCCACCTCCTACAGAAATAGAAATAAAAACAAACATAAACAAATGGGACCTAATGAAACTTCAAAGCTTTTGCACAGCAAAGGAAATCATAAACAAGATGAAAAGACAACCCTCAGAATGGGAGAAAATATTTGCAAATGAAGCAACTGACAAAGGATTCATCTCCAAAATTTACAAGCAGCTCATGAAGCTCAATATCAAAATAACAAACAACCCAATCCAAAAATGGGTGGAAGACCTAAATAGACATTTCTCCAAAGAAGATATACAGATTGCCAACAAACATATGAAAGAATGCTCAACATCATTAATCATTAGAGAAGTGCAAATCAAAACTACAATGAGATATCATCTCACACTGGTGAGAATGGCCATCATCAAAAAATCTAGAAACAATAAATGCTGGAGAGGGTGTGGAGAAAAGGGAGCCCTCTTGCACTGTTGGTGGGAATGTAAATTGATACAGCCAGTATGGAGAACAGTATGGAGGTTCCTTAAAAAACTAAAAATAGAACTACCATACGACCCAGCAATCCCACTACTGGGCATATACCCTGAGAAAGCCATAATTCGAAAAGAGTCATGTACCACAATGTTCATTGCTGCTCTATTTACAATAGCCAGGACATGGAAGCAACCTAAGTGTCCATCGACAGATGAATGGATAAAGAAGATGTGGCACATATATACAATGGCTAACACATATATATGGAATTTAAAAAAAAAAAAAAAGGTCAGGAAGAACCTAGGGGCAAGATGGGAATAAAGACACAGACCTACTAGAGAATGGACTTGAGGACACAGGGAGGGGAAGGGTAAGCTGGGACAAAGTGAGAGAGTGACATGGACACATATACACTACCAAACGTAAAATAGATAGCTAGTGGGAAGCGGCCGCATAGCACAGGGAGATCAGCTCGGTGCTTTGTGACCACCTAGAGGGGTGGGATAGGGAGGGTGGGAGGGAGGGAGACGCAAGAGGGAAAAGATATGGGGATATATGTATATGTATAACTGATTCACTTTGTTATAAAGCAGAAACTAACACACCAATGTAAAGCAGTTATACTCCAATAAAGATGTTAAAAAAAAAAGAAAAACTAACGGTACGGGTAATATATGTGTAAGTTACATCAGAAGTAAAGTTAATAATTTAATAATATCATTTTGTTAAGATGTCTGTCTGACAGAAAAGTTTATAGTTTCAATACCCTGTAGAACATTAATCAATTTTATTTCTAATTCAGCAAACTTATTTCAAAATTCCCTTCCTAGTGGATCAAACATACCCTGTTCTAAAAAATGCTCTTTCAACGAGCTTTTATCCCCTCACTATTCCTTGATTATTTAATGAGTAGAATAAATTATTTGAGACAGGTTCTTCCTATATTTATTTGTATGGGTTTTCCTCTAATATAAGGTAGCTAAATGAACTGACACTTAAGTGCAGAGTGATTTTTTTCAAGCATATATGATTTTAACTTTTAGGAAAAAAAGACTGTGTCTACTTGTCTATGATGCTTTTGAGAATTTTGTCAAATTTTGAGCTTTCAAATTTTGATTTGAAAAAATGAAGAGCCCTCAAGTTTGCCAGACCTTGTATATACTTTTTAAGTAACCTACCTTCTCTAAAGGAATGCAGGGCTCTGTTAAGATTTTTTTTTAACTAAAACAAAAACCTTCTAGATTTCCGACCCACTTTTTTTGCCTATGCCAGACAGCTTCCTGTCTACTAATTTAAAGAATAAAATGGTATTTATTGTCATAATGGCATATTATTGTCTAGTTAGATTTTACATTAAATAGTCTAGCAATCCCTCAAGAAGATTCCCTTATATAATTCTATTCAATGTTGCATAGGTTTGTGTTAGATGATCATGATTTCATCAATGAATATCACAGGCCATTAACATGTTAAGGCAGAGTCTCACTCTGTAATCCTTGTTCTGGCTTCTTCACTCTGGAGCACTACAGAGTGGGTCCTCCCGCCATAGCTCCTGGCATCTTTGCACACTGGTGTAATTCCTACTGTTAGGTTCCCTTCTCCAGGGTAAACATCTTTAGCTCCTTATGTCACTCCTTTAGATTTTTTACTTATTCTACATGGAAAATAAACGTGAAGACACTTACTTCATGTCTGAGAAACGCTTTATTCTAGCTTCCAGTGATATAATTTGAAAAATTGACAATCTGATGCTAATTTCACTCTAGAGCACATTCTTTTATATGTAACTTGTTTTATTCTCCACCACTGGAAGCTTTTAGGATCTTTTCCATGTTTGGAGGTTTCACAATAATGTGCCTTGGTGTGCTCTTTTTCCTTTCATTTTGCTGGGTAATGGAACTTACTCTCAACCTGGAAACTCATCTTAGTCTAGGAGCTTTTCTTTAATAATTAGCTCCTCAGTCTCCACTTTTTTTCTGAATTCCTGTTAGTTAAATGCAGGCTCTTAGATTCATGCTCTAACTTTACCTTTTTTCTATTTTCTATCTCTTTATCTTTTTGTTTTATTTTCTGAAAGATATATCCAACTTTATCTTACTCTCTTGAATTTTTTCATTTCTGCTTACACTTCTCTATTTCCAACCTAGAATACAGTGCCCAGGCCAGAACATGCAGTAGAAAAATGTCCATGGAATAATGAATTTTGTTAGCAATTGTCATTGTGTAATCAATCTTATTATATGTTTCTCTAGCAATAAGAGTATTTTTCCCAGGTTTGGACAAATGTAAGATGCTAGGCAACAGGAAAAGCTTTTCTGTTATGGTAGTAAGGGATGTGCCCTTCCATCATGGATTCTAGATTAGTAGACTAGAATAAACAAGGTATTTTCTCAAAATCATGATAATCACTTGGCCAGAAGAAGAGTCCAAATCAGAATCAAATAAGGAAAGTAACAGGTCAAAGCTGGAGAAGGGATGCTAAGCATCAGTTCAAGGAATGAAATATGAAGTGGAAAGCTAGAAGACCAGAAGTCATATAAGACATAGAAGGCCATAAATTAATGGGGTCCATGAAAAATGAAAAGACATCAGAGAGCCATTTTTATGTGTGCTCATGTGTGGCTTAGGGGCAGCTATGAGAGTTTAAAAGCACAAGGCTGCACAGAACACCCCCTTCTCCCTTCCTACTCATTCCTAGATTCCTTAACCTTGGGATAAGGCAAGGGGTGTCCCTTTTTTGTCCGGTCTGAGATCCTGCCCCTAAGAAAGCTTGTTTGACCTCATGTTCCTATGAACTCCTATGGTGTCCAGCCTTTCTCCTTGGCTCGGCACTGGAACAAGCCCTGGTGGAGGCTATATGTGGAGCACATCCTAAAAGTCCTGGCAGCATGGTAATGCCCCATGGACTGGGTATGGTCATAAAGGGATGGTAAGGACCAGTGAAAGACAGAGAACATGAACAGATGAAGTAGTGGTAGTAGAAAGGTAGCAACCTTTATAACTTCAGTGACTCAGGAAGAGTTCAGAATGCAGTCTTCAATGTTCTTGAAGGGTCAGGTGATAGAGATTATATGGGAGTTGAGTGAGTCTAGGTTGCCTATGGGATGCTATCTACTGGTGAGCAATGCTATGTCAATTGAGGCCTACTAGCAGCCCCTCATGTGGTATCCTACAAATCCTTCTTGTGAACTGAAATTCCTTGACCAATGGCCAGAGTCAGGATGGCTCTAGATACAGTACAGAACTAAGAGTTAAGGACATAATTACCATGAAAGGTGTGTGGACTGATTTAACTACCTGTTGTTCATTAACGCTGCACTTGGGAGCTACATAACCTGTCATTTTACCCATATTAAAGGCACAGTATCAACAGTGCTTCCCAGTGACTCCTTTAAATACCCCACTTGGCTTATTGATAGATGGACATGAACTTATAAGGTCTTAAAAATTATAAGTTACAAATGTGGCCCTCTCTCAGACACATGAGTGGGAAGGTTAGAAAAAAATTATCTCAAGAAAAGTAGGGTTGACTGGAAAAACTAAAGATGAACCAGCACAAAGAAACTAGTGGTCTGTTTTGGCATAGATATTTACTATAATGAGAATTGTGTTCTCCTCCAGGATACTCAGGAATTGACAGAGAGTAGCATAAACCCTGGGCTAGCTAGCTCAGGTCCTACATGGTACCACATAATTCAGATTTTGGACCTGATGCAGTAAGATAACCAGAAATTTCAGGTCACTGTGGTTAAGTTTTAAAGGTGCCTGAAACGTGAAGAAGGCCGAGGATCTTCACATAGACTTTGCCAATGGGACATCTAAGTGACTAGTATACTAGTTCAACTAGTAAATGAATCTCCTGAGTATTCCACAATTTTTCAGAATTATAAAAGGATGATTTCTAATTTCAGCATGCATTGCTAGGCTCAAGCAACTATTTGACCTTGCAATAGGGTTCCAAGGGAGGCTTTAGGGCCACCAGGTGTTCCAAGCAAAGAATTTCTGGGGATTTGGTGGTTTGAGTCATTCTAATCTTAGGGTGACCAGGATGAAGAATGCCTACTCCATTAGGATAAGGAGAGCTTCCTCTTGATCCAGGGCTGCTCTAGACAACTCTAGTTAGAGGCTGGTTTAACCTATCTTGCTCTTAGTGAAACTCAGTCAGTTCTTAAAGATCACTTCATTCTTTCCTAAGGGCTGGAAGATCACTTCATTCTTTCTATTACAAACATCTGTTTGGTAATAGAAATTTACCGTAAGTCAAAACTGCTAACCTGTCATTTGTTGAAGGACAGCATATTGCAGAAACTACAGGTTAGTACCTCCTCTGTTCTCTGTTTCCTTTCAACACTAAGAGCAGCTCTGAGATCATGTTCAAACCAACAAACACGTATTAAACATCTATAATACACAAAGTACTGAGCTTGCTTAAGGAAAGAGGAAAAAGACTCAATCTCCATCCTCAAGGAGTTTGCAGTTCAATAAGAAAATATAAAAATGAATGAGGCAATAAAACATACACTCCAATAAGGATATAAATAAAGGCATATGGGAGCCAAGAAAAGAGAATACAAATTCCAGCTGGAATTCCATAAAAACTATAAATTTCAATAAGGGATAATGAGTGATTTGGGGACTGTGTCTGTGACTAAAGATTTTGATCCATTTAAAGGAACCTGGTAGGCAGAACACTCTTTGACATAAATCACAGCAAGACCCTTTTCGATCCACCTCCTAGAGTAATGAAAATAAAAACAAAAATAAACAAATGGGACCTAATTAAACTTAAAAGCTTTTGCACAGCAAAGGAAATTATAAACAAAACAAAAAGACAGCCCTCAGAATGGGAGAAAATATATGCAAATGAAGCAACCAACAAGGGATTAATTTCCAAAATATACAAACAGCTCATGCAGCTCAATATCAAAAAAAACAAACAACCCAATCAAAAAATGGGCACAAGATCTAAATAGACATTTCTCCGAAGAAGACATACAGATGGCTAAAAAGCACATGAGAAGATGCTCAACATCATTAATTATTAGAGAAATGCAAATCAAAGCTACAATGCAGTATCACCTTACACCAGTCAGAATGGCCATCACCAAAAAATCTATAAACAACAAATGCTGGAGAGGGTGTGGAAAAAAGGGAGCTCTTCTACACTGTTGGTGGGAATGTAAACTGGTACAGCCACTATGGAGAACAGTATGGAGGTTCCTTAAAAAACTAAAAATAGAGCTACCATATGATCCAGCAATCCCACTCCTGGGCATATATCCAGAGAAAACCATAATTTGGAAAGGTACGTGCACCCCAATGTTCACTGAAGCACTGTTTACAATAGCCAGGACATGGGAGCAACCTAAATGTCCATCAACAGAGGAATGGACAAAGAAGATGTGGTACATATATACTATAGAATACTACTCAGCCATACAAAGAACAAAATAATGCCATTTGCAGCAACATGGATGGACCTAGAGATTGTCATACAGAGTGAAGTAAGTCAGACAGAGAAAGACAAATATCATATGATATCGCTTATATATGGAATCTTAAAAAAAGGTACAAATGAACTTATCTACAAAACAGAAGTAGAGTTACAGATGTAGAAAACAAACTTATGGTTACCAGGGGGTAAGGGGCGGGGGGAGGGATAGATTGGAAGGTTGGGACTGACATATACACACGACTGTATATAAAATAGGTAACTAATAAGGACCTACCGTATAGCATAGGTAACTCTACTCAATACTCTGTAATGACCTATACGGGAAAAGAATCTAAATAGAGTGGATATATGCATAATTGATTCACTTTGATGTACACCTGAAACTACACAACATTATAAATCAACTATGCTCCAATAAAAATTTTAAAAATAATAATAATAAAGTAACTTGATTCTTTCTCTGTCACTCTCTTATTGTGGACTTTAAACCCATCTATATGTTTAACTTTTCAGTTTTGCTAAGCATTCTCTTTCCTTGAGAAAAGAGATAATTTGCTGGGTGGCAATAAAGAATAAAACTATAAATTACTACAGTATAATGTAGTACTTTTTGAATATAGAAAAATATATTCATGAAAAGTTCTGATGACAAAATATGAGAATTGCTAATTTTATTTTAATTTCTTTTAAGGAAGCCCACCCAGTTTGGCCACTTGCATATTAATTTGCAAGTGTCTTAAGAAAATTAATGCCTCAACTATTTTTTTGTATGCTGTTATTGTCCTTTTCACAGAAGCTAAAACAAAGGCATGGAGTGCTTAGGATGTAACAGAAAGAAGCCGAGTCAAAATTATATTTTAAAAGACTCCCATAAAATTTAAATTTCATCAGATTCTTGAATAGAAGATCAGAAGATAATTGATAGAATTGTTAATGCACAGTTAGCTCAAAATGGAAAAAGTATCAAGCAGATTTTTTTTTTAAATCAGGTTACACAAAAGGAAATAAATAATCCTGGACAGTAATCACAGCAACGTAAATTAAAGGAAGCTCAAGGCATCATTTCATAACAAGTAAATTAACAAATTAACCACATTTCTTTTTGCTGTGATAACACCAAATGTGGTGAGGTTACAGTATAACTGATATATTGCTGGTAACGTGCTTAACCTTTCCTAAAAATAATATCGCAATAGGTAGTAAAAGTAATACAAAATTAAGATTCATTAGCTCAAGGATCCCAATCTGGAGAATTTATCCTATCCTAAAGAAAGAATTCAACCAAAGAATAAAATCTATAATTATTAACATGTCAATAATAATATCTATAACTGAAGGAAAAAAAACTGGAAACAACATACGTGCCATGGATAATATCATGATGAGAAAGAAAGCTGCCTCCAGGCCTTTCAGAGTGTAAACCGGACCAGAAGTACTTCTGAAATCAGACCTGCAAGGCTAGAGCAGAAGCCTGGCAGGGAATGCCCTATGTAGACCTCTGGCTTAAGCCTCTAGGGGAAGGGAACAACACTGATTACAGGGAGGCAGGGTAGAAGAGGAACCAAGAGCTGAGCTGTACATGGAAGAGAAGAGAAAAGACATAAAAGAAATGTTGAGAACTGACGGCAAGCTACTAATGAGTGAGGCACGACAATGACACCATGAGTCAGCTGGGAGACAGTTAACATCTAATTGAAACACTGCCTTAGTATTATATACCAAAATCCTCCTTTTTGTGTGCTTTTATGTACTTTCCAAAGTACATAAGAATTTCTGCAATAAATATATATTATATCTACAATCAGAAATGAGCATTATTTGATCAGAGTAAAATAAAACTCATGTAAGAGTCTAATTCTTGCTACTCTAAGCATGGTGGCTTGTTAGAGATGCAGAATCTTGGGCCCCACCACAGACCCAGTGAATCAGAACGTGCAGGTTAACAAATGCACAGGTGGTTCGTGCATACTTACCGTCTGAGAAGCACTGCTCTGGCTCCCCCTGCTCCCCATGTCCACCACAGTGCACAACGCATAAGAACCTACCAGACTCTGCTGTAGTGTTCCCCGATGAAGACATGTTGTCCCCATTCCTGGATGAGATGGGTAAAAGGTTTCGGCAGGTACTAAGCCTTGTGTTCTCAGAGTGAGACAGAAGGTCGAATTAGTATCCTGGGGCCAGCACACAATGGCTGTTCACCTGGTCAAACATACAATGTAAAGGAATTTTAGACAACTCGAGTTCTCACAGTTTTGACATATTATTACTCATTTATTTAGTCACTGTAACTCAGCGAGTTAATTCTTTTAATGCCAAACTTATTCTGAATTAGGTGCTGGAGATTCAATATTGGAGGGTAAGAATTAACTTCAAAGCCTATCTCCAAGGAGGTCATGTTCAATCTATAAAAAGTCCTCACACAGGATAAACTTTTTTTCTCTTCTAATCTTTGCCATAATAGGCCTGTAAGATGATGTTACATTGCTCCCATTGGTTGAAATCTAGAGGTTTTTTTGGTCTGGTGACTCTTTCAATTAGTTTACCTGCAAATGAAATAAGATTACTATAATCTTAATCTAAAAGTTAATGTTTGGAAACATATATTTTAAAACTTTGATATAGTATGTTAAGAAAGATTATTTAAAACATGGAGGTAAAGCAAAGACATAGGGGGCATATCCTTTCAATGTTATATGAGGATGATGTTTAAAAGGCCCTCCCAAGGATTATTTAATTATATAAAGGAATTGTACTTTGTACAACTCATTGTTTACTGTTGATTAAAAGTCCTAGACTTAGTAAAATTACATTAACCTATAGATTTTCAGCCCGTTGGGATACAAATAATTTCTGAGAGAAAAGATGATACCAAAGATTATAATTTATCACCCTGTCAGACATTAACCAGGCTTTTAAAATCTAACCTAGCATTCTTACTCTAACCTTCGTTCAAAATACATATAAAAGCCTAGATCCTCAAAATGTTCTCTGAACTACCTTGGCCACCTTCCTGGTTGCTTCATTAACAAATAAATTGAATAAAATCCTTAACATGGTTTCATTTCATATTTTAATGAGTCACATTTTTAATTTTTGAAAATTCTACTTTGACAAAAGGGAAAAAAAAATCTCTTTTTACAAGGACAGCAGTGGCCTTGTGACTGGTACTGAGATAATGGACTTAAGTGATACGCCTCCTCTGGAAATAACACTGAAAAGTCAAAGACCTCATTGTTAAATAAAAATCACCAAGAATGATGTCCAAGCTTCTACCTCCCAAATACATGATTGAAAATATTTTAAATGATATAATCTTTAAAAAAATTTTTTATTGAAGTATAGTTGATTTACAATGTTGTGTTAGTTTCCAGTATACAGCAAAGTGGTTCAATTATATATACACACGCGCGCACATGCTTGCGCACACACACACACACACACACACACACACACATTCTTTTCCATTATGGTTTATTACAGGATATTGAATATAGTTTCCTGTGCTATACAGTAGGACCTTGTTGTTCATCTTTTTTTTTTTTTTTTTTTTTTTTTTTGCGGTACGTGGGCCTCTCACTGTTGTGGCCTCTCCTGTTGCGGAGCACAGGCTCCGGATGTGCAGGCTCAGCGGCCATGGCTCACGGGCCTAGCCGCTCAGCCGCTTTATCTATTTTATATATAGTAGTTTGTATCTGCTAATCCCAAACTCCTAATTTATCCCTCTCCCACCCCCTTTCCCCTTTGGTAACCATAAATTTGTTTTCTATGTCTGTGAGTCTGTTTCTGTTTTGTAAATAAGTTCATTTGTATCATATTTTAGATTCCACATATAAGGGATATCATATGATATTTCTCTTTCCCTGTCTGACTTACTTCATGTAATGTGATAATGTCTAGGTCCATGCATGTTGCTGCAAATGGTATTATGTCATCCTTTTTTATGGCTGAATAGTATTCCATTATTTATATATACCACATCTTCTTTATCCATTCGTCTGTCAATGAACATTTAGGTTGCTTCTGTGTCTTGGCTATTGTAAATAATGCTGCAATGAACATTGGGGTGCATGTATCTTTTCAAATTAGAGTTTTCTCCAGATATATGGCCAGGAGTGGGATTGCTGGATCATATGGCAATTCTATTTTTAGTTTTTTAAGCAACCTCTGTACTGTTTTCCATAGTGGCTGCACCAATTTACATTTCCACCAACAGTGTAGGAGGGTTCCCTTTTCTCCACACCCTCTCCAGCATTTGTTATACCAGACTTTTAAATGATGGCCATTCTGACCAGCCTGCGGTGATATCTCAATGTGGTTTGATTTGCACTTCTCTAATAATTAGTGATGTTGAGCATCTCTTCATGTGCCTATTGGCCATCTGTATGTCTTCTTTGGAGAAATGTCTATTTAGGTCTTCTGCCCATTAAATGATACAATCTTAATTAAAGACAGTTAAAATGAATTTCCTTCAGAAATGTCAGATAATTTTAAGATGCTCCTTGATAACTGGAGATACTCTTACTATTTAAATACCAGTGTTTAAATATGCTATCCACTGCATTCTACCAAATAAACATGTGAATGGCAACCAAACATCTTATCCTCTTTATATAGATGCACATATACACAACACACACACAAATTAGTAAGATCTCTCCTGCACAGAGATGAGTAGACTGAAATCCATATCAATCTATACCAACGGTCACCAATTTCAAATCTTCCGTAAGAGTCAGCAGTACTTCCAGAACAATCAGCTTTGATCAGAAACACATGCCCATTTCTAGTGTCTGTTAGTGCAGTGAGTTTCAGATAACCCTATAGAAACACAAGAACCAAACTGGATGAATTTCTCTTCTTATATTTTACATAGCATATCATAGAAGAAATAAACAAAATAATATCAATATTAAGCTGATTAACATTTATTTCAGTTTTTGAGTTACAACCACTGTAGTAAATCAGTAATAGTGTAAGACTACAGAATTCACCACCAACAACTGTGTACTGATGCCTAGGCAGTCAATAAAGTCTACAAAAGTAAATTATACAATAAAAACAGAATCTTCATTTTCTTATAAAGCAAAAGAAAACTTTTCAGGAAATATAGTTGAAAGCTTCTACTGTATTACCCACTTCCCCCCATGTTTTGGCTAAGTAAGCCCATTCTGTGTTTCTACTATATTTCTGTTTATAATGATTTCTTGGACACATCTCCCCAGGTTGGACCATGAGCATTTGAGAGCAGGAACTGTAACTTTTTTATTTTTGTATTTTCAGTGACAAGATATTTTACACACTCAAGAAGTGTTTGATGGATTAACTAATTAGTTAATTCTGTAAAAAATGTGTATGTATCACCAGGCAATCTGCATAACCATTTCAAGAACACAGAAGTGGGCTTCCCTGGTGGCGCAGTGGTTGAGAGTCTGCCTGCCAATGCAGGGGACACGGGTTCGTGCCCCGGTCCGGGAAGATCCCACATGCCGCGGAGCGGCTAGGCCCGTGAGCCATGGCCGCTGAGCCTGCGCGTCCAGAGCCTGTGCTCTGCAACGGGAGAGGCCACAACAGTGAGAGGCCTGCGTATCACAAAAAAAAAAAAAAAAAAAAAAAAGACTTACTATAAAGCTACAGTAATCAAGACAGTATGGTACTGGTAAAGGAACAGACAAATTGATAAGTGAAACAGAATAGAAAGCCCAGACACAGACCCACACAAATTCAGTCAACTGATCTTCGACAAAGGAGCAAAAGCAATTAAATGGAGAAAGAATATTCTTTTTGACAAATGGTATTAAAACAACTGGACATACCAATGCAAAAAAAAAAAAAAAAAAAGAATCTAAACATAGACCTTATACTTTCATGAAAATTAAGTCAAAATGGATCATCAGCCTAAATGTAAAACAAAAAACTATAAATAACTTCTAGAAGATAACTGTATTGGTGCCCAAAGGCTACCGTAACAAAGTACCACAAACTGGGTGGCTTAGAAGAAAAGAACTCAAAGCTCAACAAGAAAACAACCCAATTTAAAAATAGGCAAAAAAGCTAAAATGACACCTCACCCAAGAATATGTACAGATGTCAGAGAATTCCCTGGTGGTCCAGTGGTTAGGACTCCATGCTTCTATTGCAGGGGGCATGAGTTCGATCCCTGGTCAGGGAACTAAGATCCCACATGGTGTGCGGCATGGCCCAAAAAAAAAAAAAATGTACAGATGGCAAATAAGCAAATGAAAAGATGTTCAACATCATATGTCATTAGAGAATTGCATATTAAAACAACAATAAGATGTTACAACCTAACTATCAGAATGGCTAAAATTCAAAAAAGTGACAATACTAAATGCTGTTAAGGATGTGGATTCATTGCTGAGAATACAAAATGGTACAGTCACTCCAGAAGACTGTTTAGCAGATCCTTACAAAGCTTAACTTAGTATTGCCATATGATCCAGCAATTGTATTCCCAGATATTTATCCAATTGATCTGAAACTTATGTCCACACAAAAACATGCATTCAAATGTTTATAGTTGGCTTATTCACAATCAACAAAAACTGGAAGCAATCAAGATGTACTTCAATAGTTGAATGGATAAACTGTGGTATATCCATACAATGGAATATTATTCAGTGATTAAAAAGAAATAAGCTATCTAGCCAGAAATAGATATGGAGGAATCTTAAGTGAATGCTGCTAAGGGAAAAAAGCCAATCTGAAAAGGCTATATACTGTACAATTCCAACTCTATGACAAGTCCTTTATCAGATATGTGTTTTGCAAACATTTTCTCCCAGTGTACAATTTGTCTTTATTTTCTTTCTTTTTTTCTTTTTTTTTGGTATGCGGGCCTCTCACTGTTGTGGCCTCTCCCATTGTGGAGCACAGGCTCCGGACGCGCAGGCTCAGCGGCCATGGCTCACGGGCCCAGCCGCTCTGCAGCACGTGGGATCCTCCAGGACCGGGGCACGAACACGTGTCCCCTGCATCGGCAGGCAGACTCTCAACCACTGCACCACCAGGGAAGCCCTGTCTTTATTTTCTTAACAGCATCTTTCACAGAAGTTTTTAATTTTAATAAAGTCCAATTTGTATTTTTTCTTTCTTTTGGTTTTGTATCTAAAAATTCATTGCCAAAACCAAGACCACCTAGATTTTCTCCTATGTGACTGCATCCCCCCCAAAAATATTTTAAAGTCCTAAGCCCCAGTACCTGTGAATATAAATTTATAGGGTATTTCCAGGTATAATCAAGTAAAGATGAGTTCCTAAGCCAATGACTGATGTCCTTATAAGACAAGGGAAATTTGGACACAGACACAGAGGAAGAAATCCATGTGTTAACAGAGGCAAAAATTGGAGTCATATGTCTATAAGCCAAGGAACACCAAAGATTACTAGCAACCACTAAAAGTCAGAGAGAGGCAAGGAAAGATCCTTCCATAGAGACTTCAGAGACAGTATGGCCTTGCTGGCACCTTAATTTCAGAATTTTGCCTCCAGAAATGTGAAAGAATACATTTCTCTTTTTTAAAAGTCATCCAGTTTGTAGTACTTTGTTATGGCAAACCTAGGAAACTAATACATATTCTGGTACCAAAAAGTGTGGTGCTGTTGTACTAATTATCTAAAAAATGTGGAAGTGGCTTTGGAATCAGGTAATGGGTAGAAGCTGGAAGAGTTTTGAGGCACATAATAGAAAAAGCTTAGATTGCCTTAAAAAAACTATTGGTATAAATACAAATGTTAAAGGCAATTCTGGTGAGAGGTCAGAAAGAAAAGAGGGGAATTTTAGAAAAAGCATCTACAGTCTTAGAGAATACATGTATCGTCAAGAACAGACTGTTGCTAGCAATGCAAACGTGAAAAGGTTCTTTTGGTGAAGGCTTTAAAAGGAAATGGTGAACGTATTATTGGACACTGGAAGAAAAGTGATCCTTGTTACTAAGTGGCAGAAACTTGGCTAAATTGTGTTCTGCTATTGGGTGGAAAGTAAAACTTGTAAGTAATGACTTGGATATTTAGCTGAGGAGATTCCTAAGCCAAGTGTGAAAGATGTGACCACGGTTTCTCCTTGTGGCTTATAGTAAAATGCAAGAGGAAAGATATAAATTGGGAAGAAATTATTAAGCAAAAAGGAACCAACACTTGATGATCTGTAAAATTCTCAACCTGTCCAAGATATCATGCTCTGGAAACAGGACTAAAGAATCAGCTGGACAACCTTTCACCAGAGAGATTAGGTGTAAGACTCATGGATCCAGCCATCCTTCCCAGCAGAAACACTGCTAGCCTGGAACAAAGAGGACAGAGCTAGAATGAAATATAGGAAGGCTGTCAGACTTTTTGTATTCTACAATCAGGAAACAGGCCATCCAGAGGGTGCATCTCATCTGCTGCTGCAGGCCAAGGTCAGTTAGGTCGACTTCACTGAGGGCAGCTCAGAGGCCCACAGGGCCTCCATGGGCCCAGAGGATGGATCAAGCCAGAGAATTATGCCCAGGCCTGGAAACCTAATGAAATTGGCCCTGCTGTGTGGACTCACTTGGGACCTGTGAACCTTTTTTCCCCTTCCACTTTCTCTCTTCTGGAATGAGAATGTCCATCCTATGCCTATAACACCATTGTCTTCTAGGTTTCAAGATAAGCAAATGGAGATGAATTCTGCCCCAGTATAGACCATACTCAGAGACTCACAAATATCTGATTTGGATGATTTATAAGATAAGATTTGGGACATTCTGAGTTGATGAAATTTTGATGAGACTTTAGACTCAGAGTTGATGCTGGAATAGGTCAAGCCTCTTGAGGATGTTGAGATGGAGCAAATGGATATTGTATATGGTAAGGACATGACTTTTTGGGGTGGAGGGAAGACTGCTCTGATTTGAATGGTGTCAACCAACTGAATTGTGCTGCCAAGGATTGGCAGCAACCATCAAAATAGAGGGAGAGGAAAAAAAGGTGCTCCCCAAGAACCCTCAGAGAGAGAGCATGGCCCTGCTGACACCTTGATTTCGTACTTCCAGCTTCCCAAACAGTGAGAGAATATATGTCTCAGGACATTAAGAGCATAAACCACAAAAGAAAACTTGCTAACTGGACTCATAAACATTAAAAACTTCTGCTCCTCAAAAGATATCATTAAAAAATAATACAAAGAAAAATCATGACTTGGAGAAAACACATATCTGAAAAAGGACTTATATCCCAAACATATAAAGACCTTTACAACTCAAAAAGAAGAAATCAACCCAATTTTTTTTTAATGGGCAAAAAATTTCAACAGACACTTTACAAAGAAAAAATACAGATGGTACATAAACATATGAAAAGATGTTCAACACCACTGGTCAACAGAAAAATGCAAAAAAAACCAATAATAAGATACCACTTCACACCTATTAGAATGTCTAAAATAAAACATACACACACAAAACAATACAAAGTAGTTCTGGCAACAATGTGAAGCAACTGGAATGCTCATAATTGCTGTTAGGATCACTCTACTTGTTACTTTGTTTTATTTTTCTTAAAAGCACTTTCCATTACCTTAAAGTTTGCTTACGTATGTAAGTCAAAATTTATCTGCTCATATGTTTACTGTGTATCTCCCTCAGTATAAGTACCATGAGGCTGGTGACTTGGTCTGTCTTGTTACCACTGTGTCATCTCAGCACCAAGAAAAATGGCACAAACTGGGCACTCAATACGTATTTATTAAGAGGCAGGAAGGAGCAGAAAGGACACTAAGATATGTGAATGTATGTAGGCAAGGAACCCAGTCACAGCACTCTACAGAGGGACAACCTACTGGTGTAAAGGAAAATGAATAGACCACCAGAAGGCTACATGGTGTAATGCAGAGACTATCAATTTCAGCTGCACATTAGAATTATCTGGATAGACAGCTTTGCAAAAATCCCGATTCCTGGCTATACCAAATCAATGAAATCAGAATCTCTGAGTATGGGATCCAAGAATTGATCATTAAAGTTCCCCAGGTAATCCAATTGTGTAAAGTTAAGAATCATTGAGGAAATGGAACCTAGACTATGGAGCTGTACATATCCGGGTGTAAATCTTGGGTAAGTTACTTAACCTCCCTTAGCCCCCAAATTCTCACCTACAAAATGGGAATAATACACACCTCCCAGAGTTGTTGTAAGATTGAGATTAAACACAAAGGTCTCAGTAAATGTTAATTCTCCTCCCCAGGGAAAACCTGATGAAATCTTCATTGCCCAGTGATAAATGCTAATTCAATCATCAATTCATATCTTTCTTTGTTGTCTGATTATTAAATTGAACATCTGCATTGGGAAAGTTTAGAAATACTAATTTTTTCACTCTCCTGATAAGATGATACCTGAAGTTATGTCTATGTTAAATCTAGGAGTAACTAAACTATGGAGGGAAATCTAGCTGATTATTTACACCAGTGATTCTCAAACCTGGCTGCAAGTTAATCACCTAAGAAGATTTTTAAAAAATACCAATACCAAATGTCCAGACTTTGCCCAAGCCAATTGACTCAGAAACCCTGGGGTGAGTCCAGAGCATCAGTATTTTTTAAAAAGCTAATTGAACAGTGATTTTAAAACACAGGACTGAAAAGCACTGATTTGCATTAATGATATCCCATGCTAAGTACACATCTGAGTCATTCAGGGAGCTCTTAAAAAATAGATTGATTCCAGAACCCCATCATGACTTACTGATTCAGAATCTGTGGATGTGAAGCCAATCATTTTGTAAAGCTTCATAAAACTCTCCTGATTATCCTGATGCAGACCCACCGGGAACCATTACTTTATACCATGCATTTAGTCTACCTGCTGTCTACCAGAAAACATCTTTTAGAACTTTCACTGGCCTCCCATGCCAAGGCTGCTCAGTTGCTTTTAGTAACTGAAGCAACACATCACAGCAGGTCTCAATTTTACAGATCGTTTCAGAACACATTCATGTGCAGCCCCTTGACCCACATCATTTACCATACACTGTGCCCAGCACTGGTTATATAGCCCATTGGCCTTTCTAACCAAATCCCTCTAATAGACTGCTGACCTGGGAAGGGCAAAATGGAATCACATTACTCCCCAAGCCTTATTTCCCTTTAAGTGGTACTGCAATGCCAGGACAAATTAAATGAACATCACTGGTCAGATGAATCTGAATGAAATCCAAGTTGTTTTCTGCACCTAGAAGCAAACTGGTATGTTTGCTTCCCTCAGAGAGATAATAAAATCAGAGGAAACAAAGATGATCCCCGAGTTAGGAGTATTCCCAAACTCAACCTAGACCAGTAGTAGGAACCTTAGAGAATGATTTTAGGGGAGTCAATCAATCAGTACACATACCACCATGGCTGCACTACCAGGTAGGTGGTAGTGCAGCATTTACATAACCAGGCATTAATTTAGGCTTATTAAGTATATTAATTCATGTGATCCTCACAAGAACCCTATCATCAGGTACGATTATTATTCCCATTTCATGGATAAAGAAACAAAGGCACACAGAGGTTAAATAATTTGTCCAAAGTCACAGAGCTAGTATGCGGCAGTTTTTGAACCCAGGCAATCTGCTTCAGTCCATTATCTTGCCTACTCCACTACAGTGTAGATGAGTGATGGCCAAGGTCTTTAAAAAAAAAAGTTGAAGTATGCAGCAGAAACTGGAGATCAGACCATGTGTACCTTGGGCAAGTTACTTAACCCCTCGGAGCCTATTTCTGCATCTGAAAAAGAGAGACAATAATAGTACCTGCCTCACTGAGTTGAGATGACAGTTAAACAAGATTATGCATATAATGTGCTTATAACAGTGCCTGGCACTTTGAAGACCTGTCAATGTCAGCCATTATTATTATTTGTATCATAAAACAGCCCAAGTGGTCACAGAGAAATTACAACCTATGAAACTGAAAATTTCCCCTGGTGATCTGAGATCCATAGATTCTGTAGATTGCCATTACATCAGATCCAATAAGACAGGCAGTAATAAAAGATATTCATGAAAACTTATAAGAACTGCCACTGTGACAAACCCCCAGCCCCTCTAGTCCAAGACTATGAGTTAGTCTGAAAATGGAAAGCTCTATTTGCTATAGTTTGTCTCTTTTTAGCAAACATACCCAATTATCAAGCTGTATAAATGTAACCACACCGGGAGCCAGACTTCCAAGCAGCTGCAAACTGCAGTGGACTTTGGTGTGACTGGAGAACATGTCACAGGAGAAGATCCTCTCAGGTGGTAAATGTCAGCCTTCCTCAGTCTCGTTTGTATAAACAAAAGAAAAACAAAGCAAGAATTCAAACAGGTAACATTCATCATGTGCTCGCCACTGTATTAAATGTTTTCCATGTATTACCGCACCTAAACTTCACAACACCCTTCCCACCCATGGGAAGCCACACAACCCCACTAGGTTGATCCCACTCTAAGTTCACGACTACACATCTCAAACGGGCACTCAGCACTGCCTAGCAATCCAATTCCATTTCCGTACTTAGTTCACTTCCCCGTTCTCCAGAAGGACTATGTCACATGTGTCTCCTAACACCTCTTCTTTCCCCTGCTGCCCTTGCTCTCAGCCAGTGACTACCTTCACAGATAGATGATGCCTCTTACCACCTGTCCGCATCTGCATTTGTCTCGGCTTTCCCTCTAGATACAATGGAATATGTGTTCCTGTTCATTTCAAAGCCAACTGCTCACCTACTCTGGAGTCTCCTCCCCTCTCAGGTGTTCACATACCTCCCCTGCAGTGTTCCCCTTATCTGCATCATTTCTCCCTTTCTATGAGTTCAATCCCACTGGCATATAAACATATTCTAGTTTCCTCCGTCTTAAAAACAAAATTCCACTTGACCTTAAGGCCCCTCTACTCCACTAAAGTTGTTCTTGTTAAAATGATTAAAATCCTCCTAATTGCCCAACTATCTTGCACAGTAGCATTCACCATGGTTAGCCACCAACTCCCTCTTTTTTGGCTTCCTTCCTCTTCTCTATGTACACTCTCAACCTAGGTGGTTTCACCTAGTCCTTTAGTTTAAATACCACCTATGTGGTGATGATTCCAAAGACCAATTCTAGCCCTAACATTCCCTAGGACTTCAGATTCAAATTTCCAATGGCCTATTTGACATCTTAACTTAAAAATCTACTAGGTAATTTACATTATGTGTATTTTACCACAATTAAAAAAACATCTACCAAGTGATTAACAGATGGAGAGAGGGATGGTGAGATGAACAGGCATGTGAAAAAACAAGTGTAGCTAAATATTAATGGTAGGGTCTAGGTGGTGGGTATATGGAGTTTAGTGTAAAACTCTTTCCAAGTATATTGTTCATATGCTGCATGTTGGGAGAAAACCTACTAGGCATCTCAACATAAAATATCCAAAACAATTTTTGATTCCAACCATTCCAAAAATGAAACCTACCTCTCACCTACAGTTTTCCCCATCTCATTAAAGAGCAAGGCAAAAGTAGGCAAGGCAAAAACCCAGGACTCAGCCTTGACAGGCTCTCTCCCACCTGGAATATAATTACATGAAGGCAGGGACGCTGCCCATCTAGAACAGTCCTAGCACACAGGAGGTGTTCAAAATAGCTGTGGAGGGCTTCCCTGGTGGCGCAGTGGTTGAGGGTCCGCCTGCTGATGCAGGGGACACGGGTTCGTGCCCCGGTCCGGGAGGATCCCGCATGCCGTGGAGCGGCTGGGCCCGTGGGCCGTGGCTGCTGGGCCTGCGCGTCGGGAGCCTGTGCTCCGCGGCGGGAGGGGCCGCAACGGTGGGAGGCCCGTGTACCACACACACACAAAAAAAGCTGTGGAACTAATCATGAATTACTGCTCTGTTTCTCTCTAGGCCCTTCAGCCCTCACTAGTCCTTGAGTGAGAATGGAGGTCTTGGCCTCCAAACCTCCCCAGCCCAGGCAGTAGAGACTGTGTCTTAGTACCTGATTATGGCTTCTTACCAATCACAGCGGTTCCATGCTCCTCAGCTAGAGTTCAAGGCCTTTCTTTACCACAGAGCCAGTGTTTCCTGTCCCAAACCTGTGACACACAGGACCCATGACACATGTCACAGCACAGCTGGGCATCACACTGCACAGGCTGTCTCCCCGCAAGGCTTCAGCAGGCCTCACTTTACCCAGGGCCCGCCCGAATCCAGCCCAGGAGGCCTCCCTATGGTGGCTGGAGCCACAGTCCACTCCTTCAGTGGGCATCAAGGCATCTTCCTCTCAAGGCCATTGGGTGGGCCCACGCCTGCTCTCTCAAGCCCCACCGCAGCAGCCCCCTCTACCCTCCCCCACGTCCCGCCTGGGCCCCGCCACCTTTCCCCGCCCCGCCCCGCCCCGCCCCGCCCAGCTTGGCCCCATCCGACACACCTGCTCCCAGCCCCCTTGCCAGTTGGGTTCGCGCGGGAGCCCGCCGGCCCTGCGAGATTGGTGTCGTCCAATCCTGGAGGCTCCCATGAGCCTGCGCACTGGAGCCGCACTCTGCGCCGGCACCCTCTGCAAGCAGGCTGGAGTCGGCAGTGCCTCCCCCTGCTGGTCTTCCGAAGCACTGGAGCAGTTACCGCGGACCCGGTGGTGGATGCCTTGTGGTCCCTGGTACATCGCCCTGTCCATGCCTGGTCCCAAGCCAGGCTCATAATGCCAGCAACTCTCTGAGCCATGCCCACATCCTGAACCACTGAGGACTGTGTTCTCTAGGGGTGATGGCCTGGTTCGCACCTGCCCCCTCAGCTCCCTACTGAGTTGGAGGGGGGCCGGGGTAGAGGACTGGTTTGCAGTGTCAGAAAGGGGCAGGTAGTGTTTGGGCACTTTGAACAGGATAGACGATTGCAGAAGGAGTCACTAGACTGTGCCAGAACGTGAGGTCAGTTATAGCTGCTAGGTTGGGTGAGACAGTTTCATCTAGGGTGGTCAGTGTAGGGGGAATTCAGCGTCTAGACATTGCCTCAATACAGGAAGCCAGAATCATTTTATCTTAACAAGCGCACCTCTCTGCGTTTGGTCCTGACCAGAGCCACTCTGGTGGATCCAGTTCCCTTAAAGGCATGATGAGACCTGCCTCACTTAGCCCACAGCCTGGTCCAGGAGAGCCATATCCTTGAGCTGAGCTGGGACTGAGCCAAAACAGTCACCCTCTGTCCAGGCGTGGAGAGGTCAACTTCCTGCTCCATGAATCACCGACAGCAGATCCCTTTTCTCCACCAGAGGCCCTGCCTTTCCTCAGAAGCCAAGGCTCCCTCCCATCCCAAGGTAGAGTTCCTCCTTAAAGATGGGCCCCCTTTAAGGGGATGCCTGTTGTTTCTCGTAGTGTCTAATGTCAGAACTTTGCATGCCATCACCATTTCACAAATCTGAGCAGCACGAATGAATCAGAATGTTCTATTGTTGTGTTCCTATGTAGATGGCTGTCATGGGGACACACACACAGAATTTTCACCCACGGCATCAGGAAATCGCTAAACGGAGACTGAATGAATACTTGGTGGGAGTGAACCCCGAGGTCTCATCATGTCCCTCAACTTACTGTTAAACCACATCATATTCCCAGTGGCCACTGACCCAAAAGGCTGCTTCTGTTTTCACCAGTGAAAAATTCGAAGAATTATAAAGGTGAGTTCTTTATCAAAATTTCTGCCATTCTTTGGAGGCCTTTTCAAATCCCTATGACTTGCTATTACCAGCAGTGCAAGAAGTCTTGCAGGCCTGGACTTAAGTCCCTGATCTGCTACTGAAAGGTCCCCTTTCTAGCCTGACTGAAGAGTAGCTTGATTGTCCCCTCCCTGCTGCCCCCCAGACACCACCTTCTCATGTCCTACTTGGTCCCAGGCTCACTGCGGATCCCTGGGGAAGCTCAACTGGGGTAGCAGTAGTGACCAGCACAGAGGTGATGCAGATTCTGGAATCTCACAGTCTGCATTCCTGACCCTGGTCTGAGCACCCAGACTGCCTCAGGATGGACCCTGAGAGCCAGACATACCTCTGCTCTCCACTGAGCTGAGACCCATCTGCCCCTTTCAAGTGTAAGAATTTACTGCCCAAATGGCCCCTCATCCCAAGCTGTGTGTCTCCAGACACAATCAGAGAGTCCCTTGAGGGCCTCCCAGACCCCAGTGGACAGCTTGTACCCAGGACCTCAGGACCCAAAGTCATTTCTTCACAACCCCTAAGGCCCATGATCAAGTTCAGAGTTTTTAAACCTGGCTTGGGGCCAGGGAAGAGCAAATAACTAAGAACAAGAAACGCTGACCAAAAAAAAAAGAAGAATCATTTCAGCAGCACTACCCTTCCACGACTCCATCCTGGTACAGGCCTCTGCTTTGCAGCCCGTTTATTTTTGGATGGTGTTCTTCACATCCAGCACGATCAAGTGTGAGTCGATGAGGACTGTGGGCTTGGGAGAAGCTGTGAGACCTTGTCTGTGTGTTTCTTTCTCTCTGCTCAGCTTTGAGACACTTCACATAAAAGACTCTATAAAAATAAATTGTGGAAAAGTACAAGGCCAATAAAAATCCCAGTAGAGGCTGAACACTATTTTATTTAGAAAGCAGAAGGACATGCACTTACCTCATTCTGGATTCCCAAATGCCTAGTTCCTGAGCCTGGCACATGGGCAATGCCCAATAAATATCAATTGATTGATCCATTAGTTGGCTACTCACCGGTTTGCAGAGCAACGACCAGCCCACTGCTCTGCCTGCACACACCACAAAGAGAGAGAATCCTTAGGCTTTGAAGGGAGAGTTGTTAAGTTGGCAGGTGAGCCTGCTACAAACCCTTGCCTATAAATGCCCTGCCTTCTACTTCCAGCTCTGCTTATTAACAGTAAAATAATGATGTAGCAGAAAGTGAACTGCAAACACTGCCAAATTCTAAGAGAGGAGCTGGATGCATGCCTTTTAGTCCTCATGTATTCAATCCTCTTGGTCTGTGTCAAGCCCTGTGCTTTACAGCAAGAATTCCGATGTTGCCATCTTACTGCATCTTATTAGCTGGACAGAATAGAGTGCACACAGAGGCAACTTCTTTGTTTCTTTTCAGTGTCATTCAAACTCAGTGCCCAGATGCATTTTTTTCCTGGGTTCTTGAATATAAAATCTTGGGCAGGTCTATAACTTTGAGCAACCAGAACAGTCCCATTTCAGTGTAAGGCTCCCTCTGACTTCTTATCTAACTCTTAGGCTCTCTCTGTCTCAAGGCCAGGACTGCTTTGGACTGGAAATAGGCATGGGAAATGGGCACATCAGTTTCTCCTTTCTCACCCAACTTCACACCCACATCCTACCCTCCAGACTCAGTGTCTGACATCTTTGCAGCTGGAATCCAACACAGGGCTCTCTGACTTCAGCAGATATTTTGAGCTAGCTGTTTGCCTGAGAAAACCTTATGGTTTCCCTAAGAATTCCCTTTTGAGGTATCTCCAAGTGCAGCTCCATGGCCTGGGTGATGTTGCCACTGGCCAGTTGTTTACAATGCCCTACCTCTGTTCCCGTCTCCCATGGGCTCATTCCAGGACCATGAATAAAGGTGCCAGACAAATGAATAAGTGGAGACCAAAATGCAGACTTGGCTTTGTGCCCTCATGAGGAGCTTCTCAAATGGAGGGAGGGCCACCTTCGGGTCATTCGTCAGCCACAGGAGGGTGCTTTCCGTGATTCTCCCCAGTCCACCCTCTGTGAGCTGAGGCTCTGAGTCTCTCTTTGTTTGGGTCCATGACCCTTCTGCTTGTTTTAGGGCAGTTCCAGATGGTGCCCCACCTGTGGATCTCCAAGTGGAGATCCACTTGGTTCTAAGAAGGGCTTCCACGTCCTTCCCCTACCAAGGGTATCAGCAGTCACAGGCCTGGGCAGTCATCTTCCTCTTTGCTCTCCCACCAATCATGTTGTTTCAGCCATCTCCTTTCACCTTTCGCTTGCTTGGGCATGGGTCAGACACCAAGCCCTTGTGTCCCCCCACATTGCTGGAGACACATATCAAGCCTTATAAATTACTCTCCTGAAGTTCCTGTTATGCATGCAAAGGTCTTGAAGGAGAAGAAGCACTGCCTTCCCTCTCCCCTCCCCTCCCCAGGGCTGGGAAACAGGTGTGGAAGGGAAAATGCCATGGCATTCCAACAACTCAGAGGAATCTTCCATTCCTGGCCTCCTTACCCTCTAATCCCTCACAGGCTATGGATGGGTGATCACCAGTGCTCCTGGCTTGCCAGGGGAGGTGACTCTTAAAGCATGAGTAAGCGTTAACTGAATGAAGAAGGGAGAGTGGCCTATATGGGCGTGTAGGGCACAGAGCAGCACAGGAAGGAGCATGAGAAAGCGTGGCTTATTCTAGGAGCCCCATATGACTGCATGAGGAAGAGAGAGTTTGAGGGATGGTCAGAGATGGAATTGCAATCGGAGAACCAAGTTCTAGCTACATCCTACAGTGTTTTGCACACTATGCTAAGAAATTTTAATGCTATCCTATAGGATTAGCCATCAAATGGTATTACTCAAGGGAGTACATGTTTGGCCCTTAGCATGCTATTTTTGGCTTCAATGTGGAGAGGCATGGTGAGAGTAGAGACTTCTTTGGTGTGAGCTGAGAACATTAATAAGCAATGTTCAGAGGATCTTCCAATCAGAATAAAGAATATCTGGAGCTTCCCTGGTGGCACAGTGGTTAAGAATCCACCTGCCAATGCAGGGGACACGGGTTCGAGCCCTGGTCTGGGAAGATCCCACATGCTGTGGAGCAACTAAACCCGTGTGCTACAACTACTGAGCCCATGTGCCACAGCTACTGAAACCCACGCATTTAGAGCCCATGCTCCACAAGAAAACAAGCCACCGCAATGAGAAGCCTGTGCCCCGCAATGAAGAGTAGCCCCCACTCACCACAACTAGAGAAAGCCCGCATGCAGCAATGAAGACCCAACGCAGCCATAAATAGATAGATAGATAAATAAATAAATAAAATTTATTTTTTAAAATTGCTGTTAAAAAAAAAGAATAAAGAATTTCTGACTTTTTTTCTTATTTCTCAAAGTCTTTCTAATACAGTCTTGAAAGCCATACATTCTCCTTGGTTTGCCAAGTTCTTAGGGAGGCACTGTGATTGAGAGATTTAATTGTGATTTTATTTTTTTATGAAAAGAACCAGTGTCAATCCACACTGAGAAATCCTCTGAGAAATCAGGCTGGCCAGGCCAGGCCAGCAGCCCCTCTGCCCAACTCAGAGGCTCAGTGGCAAGGGGTGGCTTTATTCCAAGTGACCTGGGTTTTATTTCAGCATCACTATTTACTTGTGACCTCAGACAAATATTAAATTTCTCTGGGTCTCAGTTCCCTCATATATAAAAATGACCCTAAGAATGTATGAGTCAGAATAAGCTAGGTTATGCTGCTGTAATAAACAAACCATCAAATCTTAGTCACTTAGAGCAGTAAAGCTTTGATTCATGCTTTCAGTGCATATCCAATGTGGGTCAGCTGGAAGCTCTGCTCTGTGATCCCTGACTTCAACCCTCAGACTGATGGAGCACTCACCATCCCACACCCTGTGATCACTGTGGCCAATGGGGATAGAGATCTCTAGAGGGTTTAGCACCTGCAATTAAATGTCTGGATGTGTCTACAGTTAGTATGGATATGGTATGCATTACTTCTGCTCACGACTTTTTGGTCAGAACAAATCACATGGTCCCACTCCACCACAAGTACCTACCCCACAAGCCTGTGGTAGGGTTAAACACAGAGTGCTTGGCACAGAGCTACAAACCCACCAGGCTCTGACAAAGCTCTTCAATGAAGAGTGGCCTCTGCCCACAGGGGTAGTTAAGACTCCCAGCTTCTCGCTGAGAAGTACTTTAGGAAAAGGATTGTATCCTCAACAACACAGGTAGACACTGGGCCTCCCATTTCAAAATGATAAAAGGAAATTTGAAAATTCCAGTGAAGGAAAGCCTGGTTGAGAAACAGAAATCCAAAAGGACCAGGGTTGGCAACGGTCTCTACCTTTGAGTTGTAGACACAGAGTGTCCTAATACAGAATTTGGGGAAAGGCTCAATATTTTGTAATAACCTATAATGGAGAAGAATCTAAAAATGTTATACATATGTATATGTATAACATATGTAACTAACACATTGTAAATCAACTATATATTAATAAAATTTTTTAAAAAATACTACAAGCACCACAGTGATGGCACTGACTATGTAGATGGGCTGTTGGAGAATCATGTTTGATTCAGACAGTTGGTAGTGGAGGCTGAGCACCTTCACTCTGCACTCTTGGTGGATGGATCTGTAACTTTCTGTAGAACCCGCCCTGCCAATATGTGAACAGCCACGGCATGGTTAAAGCAGAGTTGGGAAGACCACTTTTCAAAATTAAACTTTTTTATTTTGAGATAATTATAGATTCACATGCAGTTATATGAACTAATACAGATGATTCCCTGTACCCTTCACTCAGTTTGTCCACAATGGTAACATCTTACAAAACTAGTACAACATCACAACCAGGATATTGACATTGATGAAATCCATCCCTCTTGTTCAGATTTCTTTTGTTTTACTTGTACTCATTTGTATGTGTATTTTAAGTTCTATAATACCTGAAATTTACATACATAATATTGTATATCAGCTGTGTTTCAATTTTTTAAAAAGTCCTATACAATTTTATCATGGGAGTAGGGTCATGTATCCACCACCACAGTCGAGATACAGAAGAGTCTATCACCATCAGGATTTCTCCTGGTACCCTTTTATAACTACACCCACTTCCCTGCCCATCTCCTCCCCTACTTCCTCCCAAACCTATAGTAACCACAAATCTTTTCCCCATTTCTATAACTTTGTCATTTTAAGAATGTTATATAAATGGAGTCATGCTATGAAAACTTTTGCGACAGGCTTTTTCTCTCAGCATAATTCTCTAGAGATCCATCCAAGCATGTATCAATAGTTCGCTCCTTTTGGTGTGAATGTACCAAAGTTTATTTAACCATTCACCTGCTTAAAAGGCATCCAGATTATTTGCAATTTTTGGCTATTACAAATAAAGTTCCTATGAACATTCAGGTACAGGTTTTTGTGTGAACATGTTTCCATTTCTCTGAGATAAATGTCTAATATGCAGTTGCTGAGTCTTATGATAATTGTATATTTACATTTTTATAAGAAATTGCCAAACTGTCTTCCAGAGTGACTGTACCATTTTATATTCCCACAGCAATGTATGAGTGACCCAGTTTATCCACATCCTCACTAGCATTTGGTGTTGTCATTTGTTATTTAACCATTCTGATGTGTGTATAGAGATATCTGTGGTTTGACTTTGCATTTCTCTAATAGCTAATGAGATTTAACATCTTTTCATGAGCTTACTTGTCATCTGTATATAATCCTCAGTGTAATATCTGTTCATGTCTTTTGCCTATTTTCTAAGTGGATTTTTTTTTTTGTATTTTACTGTTGAGTTTTGAGAGTTCTTTATATATTCTAGATACTAATCCTTTGTTGGATGCGTAGTTTGCAAATACTTTCTCCCAGTTTACAGTTTGTCTTTTCACCCTCTTAATAGAAACTTTCACAGAGAAAAGGATCAATTTATTAATTTTTCCTTTTATGGATTGTGCTTTTGGTGTCAAGTCTAAGAACTCATTGCCTAGCCCTAGAACCCAATCCTGTCCTTTTTTTTTTCTTCTAAAAGTCTCATAGTTTTACATTTACATTTGAGTCTATGATCCATTTTGAGTTTGTTTTTGTAAAGGTGTAAAGTTAATGGGACCGATGGAGTTTTTTAGTTGTTGTTATTTTGTTTTTTTGGTTTTTTGGTCTATGGATGTCCATTTGTTGAAAGGCCATTTTTTTTTCCATTAAATTTCTTCTGCACCTTTGTCAAACATTAATTGGGAATACTTGTGCAGGTCTATTTCTGGGTTCTTCATTCTGTCCCATTGACCTATGTGTCTATCCTTCTGCCAGATTACACTGACTTGACTCTGGTAGCTATATGGTAAGCCTTTATATTGAGTATGGTGATTCCTTCCACTTTATTCTACCTTTTCAAGATTATTTTAGCTGTTCTAGGGCTTGTGCATTTTCAGAGCATTTAAAAATTTTTATATAATGTAAATTACACTAAAACTATAGAATAAAATTTATAAAATGTATTTTAGAATAAGCTTATCTATGTCTACAAAATGCTTTGCTGGGAATTTGATAGGAATCACATTTGACCTCTAAATTAATTTGGGGAGAATTGACATCTTTACCTGTTGAGTTGGGATGTCCACTTTTGCTCTACAGTTTAGGGATGAATGTGTGTATGTTTGAGCAACCTCATACAAATGGTGTGCTGGCAGATAATAGAAGCTTAATAAATATTTATGGCAGAGAGGAAGGATGGGAGAGCCAGGCAAAATCTTGAAAAATCTGGATCAGTGGTTCCCAAATCTGGCCACACATACAATCCTCTGCTGTGGTTGGTAAAAGTACAGATTTCTGGGTTTCACCTCAGCCCTGCCGATTCAGAGTCTCCAGGGTTGAGGCCAGTGGACCGCTATTTTTAACACCCTCTATAGTTGATTCTAGGTACAGTCAGGTTTGAAGATGTACAATACAGAAGCCAGACATGGACGCAGTTTGCAGGCAATGAGCTGAGTCCCTTAGGACTGTACTATTCTTTCTGACACTTGCCCTGAAACAAAGGAAGTGGCAGCTGCAGTCAAGTTCACCTAAGGCAAATGAACATGTCCTTCATGAGGTATGGCTCAAAATGAGTAAACAGACCCAGGGAGCCAGGAAGGTCCTTTCCTATAAGGAGGAAGACTAGATTCATTTTGAACCTGTAGCCACCCATTTCTTTTCCAAAGAGGAAATAAGCAACCGGAGTTCAGCACAGTACAAGCAGTTGCAAAGTTGTAAATGCTGTTATTTTCTCACTGCATTGCATACTTGATTAATCCCCTAACGCTGAGGTCCATGACACTGTGCAATAGGGCCCTGAGGGAGCTGACCCCAGCCCTGAGAGCACTGGAAACAAGACTGTTCAGATGCCTGGAAACTTCTTTTTCATTAATAGCAGAACAAGCCAAATAACCTGTAAGACTTTTCTACTATAAAGAAAATAGGAAATTAGAAATAAAAGTACATAGAGAAGGGTTCATAAATTAAATTTTCGAACACAGGCTTCTTTAAACCTTTGTCATCACTTTTGTTTGTTCTCTCTGCTATTTCAATCTTTTATTTTCAATGTAAAATTCATTATGTAAGTAAGAAATATATAAAAGTAAAGGAATTTTAACAAAATAAAGCATATTCTCCTAATCCCACCACCCAAACACTGGGAAAATTCTATTCCACTCCTGCACCTTCCCTGCTCTTCACTGTACTCATCTGTGTGCACACATGCTTTTCTGTTGCTTTAATCAGCTAGCGTACAATTTTGAGTCATTATAACAAACATTTTTCTAAGTTGTGACTTTTTGGTACTTACTTTATTGTCTTCTTGGCTGCATAATATCCCACTATGCTATTGTACTAGAACTGTCTTTTTTTCACCATGTTGTCTTTAATATTACCATATTTTATTCTATTACTATTTCTATTCTATTCTGTTCTGTTCTTTTTTTCACTAAACATAATTGGTTTTTTGGGGGGTTTGGGTTTTTTTTTTTTTGCGGTACGCGGGCCTCTCACTGTTGGGGCCTCTCCCGTTGCGGAGCACAGGCTCCGGATGCACAGGCTCAGCAGCCATGGCTCACGGGCCCAGCCGCTCTGCGGCATGTGGGATCTTCCCAGACCGGGGCACAAACCCGTGTCCCCTGCATCGGCAGGTGGACTCTCAACCACTGCGCCACCAGGGAAGCACCCACATAATTGTTTTTAATAGTACTATATTCTAAGGCATTTCAGCCATTTTTCATTTGTTGTTTTTATCAAGAACAATGATATGAACATCTTAAACAGATATTTTCTTATTCTGAATTATTTCTTTGGGATAAATTCTCAGGAATAACATTGTTAGGTCATTGGGCATAAGCATCTTTATGACTTTTGGTATTTGTGAGAATACCAGCTTCACCAAAATTTTGCCAAAATTGGATAGTATTTTAAAAAATTTTTGTGAATGTGGTGGATGCAAATTAATACATTGGCATTCATTATTTTTATTAGAATGTGTCCACCATTTGTATTTTGATCGCATACATTGTCTATTGAAATCCATTATTACTCTATTATAAATTATAATGGTCTTTCTGAATATTATAGGTATTAATATGTAGTCACAATTATGTAAATGTTTTCCCAATCCACTGCTCCTATTTTTTTAAATTCAACAAATAAATATTTATTGAACATTTACTACATGCTAGCAATGAGTTTAGGGTTTTTTTTCATTTAGAAAATAATTACATTAACATTTGCTTTCAGTAAACTATATTTTTTTTCCATGAGCATAAAATATAAAGTTTTCATAGGGTTATTTTTGCCCATAAGATATTAATTTACTCAATTATGAATTGCCCTATGGCAAGTTTGAGAACATAATCTTTATAGCTGGAGAGGGAAAAGTATGTTATTTCTGCCACTTTCCCATTGTTGGTAATTAATTGCTCAAACCAATGCTTGTAAGACACTTGCTCTGGAAGAAAAAAATCGATGCTGAGTTCCAAATAACCATTCCAGAATTAACTTACTTTAGTTTTTTAATAGTCATATTTTAAAAACTATATAAGCTTCAGAGCATAGAAACGATTTCAAATACTAGTCAAAGGTTATCCTCACTTAATCTTCCAGAGCTGAATCTCTGGGTAGCAGTTAAGAACATGAAAGAGAATGGGGAAATAAAGGGGAAACATGCCCTTCCTTTCTCTCAAGAGAAGAAAATACCATCACAGTCATGGCAAACCGTGTTATCTCAATTTTCAGGAATTTGAAAAAGAGGTAATTCTGTCTAGAATTCTTTCCAAATTCATCCCATGAGAGGTGTTTCCCTAGATACTCCTAATCCACAGGGAATGATAAATATCCTGGAATAAGAGGCCCAATAAAAACAGAAATATCTGAGATCTAATGAATCTATGGTTAGAGCCACCAATGCCATGATTACACAAAACCTAGCCGACCCCACTACGGTGACCGCTTCATCACAAATGCTTTCTCCTCTCTAAAGGCTAACAAACCAAGTCCCACTTTGTTAATCCTAGTGGGCCCCTCTCCCCTGGTCCCTGTGCCCTAGTGCCCCAGCCAAACTTAAAAGAGACAGGTGTACGCCCTAGTCCAGGACAGGGATACGTGGGTGGCTTGCTCAGTCACAGGCAGGCTTCCTACTCTGAGGTTTCTTACCACTAGCAGCCTAGCACAAACCATTTTCTTTCTGGGTAAGATAATATTCCTCTGGGAAGAGGTTAGGTCTTCCTCTCCGCGACTCTCTGAGCAGATCTGACTTCCTTCCCACAAACTGACATCATTCAAGAGAAGTCTCTCTTGATCTATTTCCTTCTTAGCCCCAAGTCACCCTCCAGCTTGAAAGGATCAGGAAGCTCTCCCTCACCCTGATAAAAGCCTTCTTCACCAACTTTTATGTAGCAATCAGCCCAGCTCTTGCCACATATCCCCTCATTTGTTGAATAGATGAATGACTAAGTATTCTGTTTTCACTTGTTTCTATCTCCCCTTCATGGGAACACTTCCACAGATGGGCAGCCTCCCCACGGTGGCATGGTCAGAGTGGCCTCAGGCATCTGCAGGCTACTCAGAACTACCTCAGAGCTGCTGCCACTTTCACACTGACAATCAATTCGGAAAAGCACCTCAGCCTATGACCAGCGAACACAGGTGACAAGTTGGGAAGGTGAAGCAGGGGTGTAATAAGGGAAACACAGTGCTAACTTAAATGGCACCTCCAGGTATGAGAATGCCATGGAGAAAAAGGAATGGCAAAGAGCAAGGATTTCTCTGAAAAGTAGAAACTTCTTTCCTACCCTGTATTCCCAGATGCCCACCTGAAGTAGGCTGTGCATTCTCCAAGCTCCCACCTCCATTTCTCAGAATACCCTCCTGAGTGTAGTATCCAAGTCTCCTTTATCCTTCCCTCTAGGAACTCTTCCTGTCCCTCTTCCACAGCCGGATTCCTAGTCATTCTCTCTAGAGAAACTGTCATAACCTGAATGCCAGGTTTATTCACCACTGTGAAGTTTCTGATGTCTGAAAAGGACTGAACTATGTCTGAAGAACTTTCCACATTCAATGTACTCATAAGTCTTCACACCAGTGTGAATTCTGTCATGTTCACTAAGGTGTTCATATTTGCAGAAGGTTTTCTCACACTCACTATACTTATAGAGCTTCTCACCAGTGTGAGTTCTATGATGTTCAGTAAGAGACGTGTTGTGAGCAAAGGCTTTCCCACATTCTTGACATTTATAGGGCTTCTCTCCAGTATGAATTCTCATATGCTGAGTGAGGCAGGTATTCTGGTTAAAGCCCTTCCCACATTCATTGCATTTATAGGGTTTTCCTCCAGTGTGACTTCTCTGATGCTGAATAAGACAAATGCTTTGAATGAAAGCTTTACCACATTCACTTCATTGGTAGGGTCTTTCCCCTGTATGAATTCTCTGATGTTTAGTGAGTGGGGTGCTCTGAGCAAAAGCTTTGCCACGTTCCTTACACTTATAGGGTTTTTCTCCAGTGTAAATTCTGTGATGTTGTGTAAGATTTGAGTGTTTGCGAAAAGAAGAGCCACATTCGTTGCATAAATAAGGTTTCTCACCAGTGTGAATTCTCTGATGATGAATAAGGTGTGTGTTCTGACTGAACACCTTCCCACATCTATTACATTTATAAGGTTTCTCTCCAGTGTGAATTCTCTGGTGTTCAGTAAGATGTGAATGATTGCGGAAGGAATTCCCACAGTCATTACATTTATACGGTTTCTCTCCAGTGTGGATTCTCTGATGCTGAGTAAGAAATGATCGACATCAAAATGTTTTCCCACACTGCTCATATCCATATGGTTTTACTCCGGTATGAATTCTTTGATGTCGAACAAGGAATGAACTATGGCTAAAAGTTTTCCCACATTCCTCACATGTGTAGGGTCTCATATGAGTTCTCTGATGCTGGGTAAAGGATGAGCAGCTCTGATTAAAAGTTTTTCCACATTCACTACATTTCCAAGATTTTTTCTGTGTAGAGAGGGTCGGACATTTACTTTGATCTGAAATCTCATTGGTGTGTATGCTACTTGTCTCCCACTGATGTAGGCTCTCTTCTGTAGAAACCCTGAGATGTGTAACAAGACTTGAGGTCAAAAGCAGGCTTCTCTCAAAATTATATTCTTGTCTAATCATTTCTGGAGGTGCTTCTTTGTGGATGAAAGTTATTCCCCCAAAACCTTCTTGGAAAAGGCATGGTCCAGGAACCTCTCTGGGAGGGTTTTCTTTCATGCTCTCACATACATATTTTTCTTCAAATGTAGGATCCTGGTATTCATCCTCTTGGGATCTCTTTGATGCTATCCCTGACAAATCAATTTCAGAGCCATCCTGCTCTGGAGCAGGCTTGTTCACCCAACCTGGACAAATCTCTCTTTCAATCTCTCTCTCTTCAGCTCCTTGCATATTCAACATCCACAAATCTTCTCTTTGCTTTGATTGTAGAAGACTTCAAGGTTGAAAAACTGGGAGCCCATGATGTCCTGGGGCTCCCCGCAGGGCGGCGACCATGGTCCCAGAGGTACACGGAAACCCCACTGCTCCTATTTTTACATTAATATTGTCACTGTTACTATACAGAAGTTTTAACTTTTTCTATATTGTCAACACTGTAGTTCTTCTTTGTTATACTCTGTCTATTGCTGGCAGCCAGAGGAAGTTATTACTCCTCTGTATATCTGATAAAACTAGAATATATTTTCCACCAGTTTTCCTATGCTTTTTTATTTAATCAAGCTGTATGTAATTTTAGTAGATGACGTGACTTTTGAATCTAAGTCATCTTTTCCATCTATCTTAGTTTGATCTATGAAATTGGGCTCCCTCCCCCACATTGAGACTGATTGCCATACGTCCCCCATTATATAGCACTGAGTGTTCCTTGGCTCACATTGTGGTCCTCCAGGTCTATTTCTTTTGTACACTTAATAACTCCAACCTTTAGCTTTTTAGTTTTTTTTGTTATGGTGGTGGCTATATCTCCTAATATCTGATAATGCTGGATCTGCCACTTCACTCTTCCTTTTTTTAAGATGTTCCCATCTTATTTTTCTTTCATATAATTTTTAGAATTAGAACCCAAAAGGAAAATGTTTTTAAAAGAATGTATAACCATTTGGAGTTGCATAGGTAGAACACAGAAAGATGACAAAACACATTACTCCCATGGCCTTTGAGCCAAGTCTCTCAGCAGATTCCCTCGAGGGAACTGGGGGCACTTTGAAAACCATGGAAACTCCTTCAACCACTGGAGAACCCAAAGGTGCCAACTGGAACAAGGCATCTGTCCCAGAAAGTGTGACCAGTGCACCAGCAAGACCTCACCCTGTCCTGGCTTATCTTGATGTAGGAGGTTGATTCTCAAATTCTTTCACCAGGCAAAGCCCCCTGTAAGTATGCAAGGACACGTGCACACACATACACACACAGAGCTTTATTCAACATAAATCCCAGAGCTGAAGAGGGGTCACAACCACTATTCAAAATGAGTTTCAGAAGTGACAAGCATGATTTTTTTGAAGTTACTTCTTAACAACTGGGCCAGACACCCCATCCCAGATCACCTTCTCAGGGCCCCACTGGCCTCTTTCCTTATCTGGAGTATATGGGTACATTCTTTGGACCAACACCTGAGGGCTCTTCCATGTGATCACAGTCAGAAGGATGTCCAGGCAGAAACCCTCAGGTTCTGCCTTGGGAGACTGTCCCACTTTCTCTGTTCACCTAAAACAATAAGCAGCTTTTACTGGGTCGCCTTGCCATTTGGCCAGCAGCCTTCCCTAAACAGAACAGTTCAGTTGCCTTCTTAATCCCACTGGACAGCAGGGGTTGTTTTAGCCTCATAAGAGAGAAATAGTAGGACTCATGACACGTGATGGAAAGACATGTGTGTTACACAAGTCTACGTGGACAGACAGATTCTAGGGGAAATGTAAAAATGCACCAAAAGTAGAATCAGATAGCAGCAGTGTGAATCTGCCCCTGCTAGCTGTATGATCTTGGACAAATTAAATAAACCTTCCAAGCCCCGTTTACAAAAGAGGAATAAGAATACTGCTCAAAGTTGAAATGAGGATTAAATTAAATCATTTATAGAAACTACCTGTATACTATTACTGTCTTCATATCTAAAAGGACCAAATAAAATAATTTGTTGTACAGTTTTAAAGGATGCATGACTCCATCCATAAGCAAAGTCCTCTTATACCCTCCAAAACTTCTCCGTACTTCCAGGATGAAAGAGAGAATATATACAACAGAGGCCCTTAACTATGGGGGATTTGTTCTCCTAGAGAACTTGGAGAATGTTAAGAGCTGCTTTTTCCAAAGAAGCAGCAAGTCAACATTCTAACTGTAGAGCTCCCCAGATGCCTTGAAGCACATCTGTGGACAGCTCCATGGAGCCCAGTCTGAGAACTCACACCTTGAACACCCACACGTGTAGGCCCGCCTTCTGTCAGCAGGGAAGGTAAGTGACTGTGACAGGACTAAGCCTAACTACGTCCCAAGCCGTCATCCATTGCTGAGGGCTATTCCGTCCACCCTGGATCCTGACACCTTTGCCATAAACCAGTACTTCTCCTCACCCACCCCACATTACATTTTTTAATGTAAATATGAATTTAATATTTTATGCATGTTTATACAGTAACATCACATTAATGCTCCATAAGTTACATAGCTATTTTCCAAAAACACTGCAAAAAAAAGATAAAATGGTAGGAATGATATATAATCAATTATTACTCAAAATTTAAAATATAGTCATCTATCTTTTAAATAGATTTGAATTGATGGATTTCTACATGAACCAGAACATTTTAAATATCTAAAAATAGTCTTTCATAATGCAGCAGATAATATATAAAGAATCACTTTTATTGCACATGTTAGGGCACCAGTCCTTTGTCTACATGGGGAAAAAAATGACGGCACTGAATGCGTTAATAAGGTTGCATCATCTCACTGCAGTAATTTCCTCCTTTATGATTAAAAGTAGCTAACACTTTTTGAGTCGTTACTACATGCCACACAGTGTGCTAAACATGTGAGCCACGTTGTCATCTAACCCTCCCAGGAACAGCATGAGATGGATTTCATTATCTCCACTTGGCAGTCAGTTAGCTGAGTCTTAGATGGTTTAAAAGTCACTTGCTGCTGGTCATTTAGCTAGTGAGTGGCGAAGTCGGGCTTGGAGCCCTGCTGTCACTACTCTGCTCTCTGCCACCTCCCCCCATGGCACTGCAGATCTCCTGGGACATTTCATAAGTACTAACACTTATAGGCCTTAAGTACTGCCCTGTGGAACCCCAAAGCTTTGCTTACCCTATCTTCTTTTAGCTCCCCAGCCCTGAGGAGCCCCCTCTGGGAAGATTGCCCTCCACATGTAGGCTGCTCCCTGCTTGCTGCACACTTTCGTGAATCTGTAATGCATCATTCCCAAAGTTGTCAGAGTGTCTGACTTCCCCATAAATGGCATACAGGGTCTTCAAAGTCTCCATGTCATTTCCTCTATCAACGTGTTGCTTCCTATTTCAGGTAAGAACCAGCCCTTTCATCATATTCGAATTTCAAATATCCACCCACCTTATCAGCTTGCCTGCCACTGTCCTTTAAGAGTCCAGTTCAATCATTTGTGATGAAAATGTAGCTGGGACACAGTGAAATGAAAGTGAACGAGAGTGTTTCAATTATACCTAAACCTTCACAGCCAGTGCCTTGGTAAGTTTCGATGTGTCTTGAAAATGTATTTATCTGAAAGTTTCTTGAACAGTGAGCACTTTTCAAATATTTGAACTATCTATGTTGTAGGCACTTTAACAGAATGCTGGGTGGTTTACCAACTGGTCAAGAGTTTAACCCTCTCTACCTGAAGTCTGATGGTTTTTATTACACTTATTCCTCCCACGTCTTCCTCAGTCTGATCTGACTCCAGCCTGGTCACCCAGTCCCAGCTTCTGGCAGCACCTTGTGTCAACAGTTTGACTTTCTTGTTCAAGAAAGAGCTCACTGTGTTGAGGCACAGGGGCTGTTGAGAAGGGCCACATTACATGACACCAAGACTCTTCTCTGAAATATACTTAGCCCAAGGGCAGTCAGGAGCAGACAAAGTAGGAATCAAAACTTTACCAGCAACCCACCGAAAGAGAGAGGCCCGAGGAGAGATGGTGGGCCCAGCCACATGCAGAAGGCCGCAGGGGGTCCATGGAGTGGGAGACCTGGGGGTGAATTCTGACTGTCACTTACTTATCTGTCACTTACTATATGACCCTAGGAAAGTCCTAAATGTGTCATCTGTAAAATGGGAATGACAATAACCCTATCTCATAGGGTCGTTGCCATGGAACATGTACCACGATAAGTGCCATGATGAGGTATGACCCGAAGAGGGAATGCAAGGGGAACACGGTGATGCGCATAGACCATCACCCAGCCAAACTGGAGACACTGAGCCCCACTAGAAGAACTCAGCCCAGCCTCATTCCACCCAGACAGAGTGATACCCACCTGAGGGTGCCATCATCTGGGTCCTCAGCCTCCTCAAGTTCTTCCCACTCGCTGTCACTCTCACGGGACTCTTCTGGAGGCAAAGACTCTGAGAAAGTACCCCAAGAACAGAACTGCGGTAAAGGAATGGTCCCTGAATTTGCCTTCAAACATTCTCCACAGGGTAGCTGGTCTTCCAATGTAGAGCTGATAGTAGGATATGCTTCATCCTCCAAGGTGAGAGAAGGGGCTTCAGGTAGATGGCACATGTCACCTTCATCATCATCACCATACAATTCAGGACTAGAAAACAGAAACCCACGTGTCTTCCAGTATTGATCAGAAAATCCTCTCCCCACCTTCCCTTGCTTTCAGGATGCTCATCATGACACATCACAGGCAAGCCAGCCAGGCTTGAAATAGTTCTTGCCAGAGACTGCTCTGGGGTCAGGAGGTGAGCAGTGAATATGGCATGGCTCTTGACCTGGAGGAGCCCCTGATTTAATGGGAAGAGCGAGCAGTGAACAAATGTTAGAATCAGGTAGGAAGTGCTATGGTAGAGGCAGCACAGAGCCTTATGGGAGCAGGAGGAGTTCCTTATCAAGTCCAGAAGACAATGCGGGAACTTGCCAGAGGACATGGATCAAAAGCAGAGCTATGACCCAGTTTTAGTACTGACGCTTCCTATGGGAAGACAGTCCGACCTCAGACAGGTTTATTAACTTCTCTAGAACCTCAGTTTTTTCATCTGAAAAATGGGAAGGTTAAGAAACTTATAGGAGCATTGGGATGCTGACATTAAATAATTCTGATACAGCCACCCATGGCTCCTGGTACAGGGTAAGTTCTCAGTAAATGGAAGATGTCATGATTACTACTATGATTACGTTTGCTATTTCGACAGAGGAGTTAGATGGAAAGGGCCAAAGCAAGAGGCTGGGAACAACTCAAGCAGGTGAACTTCAAAGCACTTTGCCCAAATATCAGGTCCTTTTCAGAGCACTGAAACAATGTCTATTTGGAGAGACAGCCAGCTGGAGTGACATTTACGCCCTGTGTGACATAGGAAGCAGATGAACGGTGAAGCTCATTGGTTGGCAACGAAGATGCAGAAGCAACAGGGAAAGAATAAGCCTTCCAGGGGCTGCCGAAGGTCACTACACACGTTTTTGATTAGAAAGAGCCGTCCATGAAGATGACAGAGCATTGGGCACCGTGCTTCCAACATGCAGACAGGGTACTCAGAGAATATCTGTCGAGAGTCTGGTTAGAGAAGATGAGTAGGAGAATCTAAAAGAAATGCACATAGGTTGAGCTTTGTACCCAATACATGGATCCTTGTTTATCAGCCTCCTTCCCCGTCCCCAAATCAATACCTTGGCTTTGTCAGTGCCCCTGCCCTCCCTTTCCCTTTCCTGCAATACATCTTTCCCTTAAAATCAGTGCTGGCACCTCCTTATAGCTACAAGCCCCCAAACACCCATGTAGCTGGCCCTCCTCCCCAGTAGGGCTGGAGTGTTGGTTCCAACCTGAGTTTTGCTGTCAAAGAGACATCATTTCTGCTCATGAGAGATACAGAGTTCATGTAAATGGGCATTTCCTGTAAATATACATGCACGTGTTTAAAAAGAAGACCATATGCATAAGGACTAAAGAGGAACATTCACTTTAAGAAAATAATCTCTTAAAATTGCTAAGCTCTTTAAGGAAAAATTGATTTAACACCTTAAAGTATTTGACCAAATTGTGCAGAAAATGTGTTTTCTTATAAACATAGGGAGGGAATACCATGGAAGTTTTGCCAAAGGACAGGAAATCCAGCTGGTGCCCAGACCCACCCTGCCGCTGCTCCCCCGCCCCCCAGCAGCAGCCCTCTCCTTCCCTCGCTGCAGAGAAGCAGGTGGCAACACTGCAGCGTCTGACTGTCCACGCCTCACCTCCCATTTCTGCGCTTCTCCAACCTTTGTAATAAGCTCCTTGCTCTCCAGGTTGGATCTGGGGCTCCAGCTACTAGCCCTGCCCAGAGAGAGACCCAGGGAGGCCATGAGCCTGAGAGGCAAGAGGCAAGGCCGTTGGGTGTTCAGAGGGGGCTCAGTGGTCTCCAGGGTGGCATCTTGGCCATTATCTCAGGGAGAATAACTGCCCTTCCATCCACCCTTCCACCCAGGCCACCAAGCTGCTCTTGGAGCTCGGATCTGGAGTTTGCTTGTGGGCATGGGGGAAAGGAAGTGAGGCAAGAAGAGGTCCAGAAAGGCCCGAGAGATCCCACCAGGCAGAGCATATTTCACGGAAGGGGTGAGACTTGGAGATTTGGAGAATTTGCTAAGATGTTTTGGCATGTGGACACATCAGGTAGAGAGTCAGAGTCCTTCCCCCAGGGCTCAAGGCCAGCTCAGGACCTGGGGATAATGCAGCAGGGCTCCATCTAGAACCTGAAGGGATCAGAGTGCTCCGAGCTCTCTGTTTACCCCCGGGTACATTTTATGACCTCGGCTCCTCCCTGCCCTCATTCTCTCCCTCCCAAGCTGCCTGACAAAAGGAGCCTCCTGTAGACAGATGGTACTTAGAGGAAAATCTGGAGACCCCACCTGGGTCTCCTCAGGTGTGCCCAAGCTGCCTCCTCCACACAAGCTGGCAGGGTCCTGGCACTAGGCTTCCCACCAGATTCTGCAATTCTTCAGCGACTGCTTTTAAGGAAAGGAATCCCGGTTCAGCTCTGAGGTCAGTGAAATCATCGTGAAGCCTCTGCTTGCTACAGGGTGTTTACTGAGAGTGGAAGACACCATGCCCAACGTCCCAGGAGAGCTGTTCCTTAGAAACTTGAGCCACCAAAATCACATTCACCTTTCAGGAAGACAAGTCAAATGAGTAGATGGCATTTCAGGCCTGAAATACCAGGTATTGTAATTGCCCTATTTACTGCAGGTAAGCTCACAACAAGGTCAGGTTTCGTGTCTCTTCATGTGAGGCTCAGCCTTCCCCAGCTCTCCAGCACCAGGCCCGCCCCACATCCCCATTAGCCTGATGAGTGCCACTGGGATTTCCTGCTGGTGCCAAGTTTAACATCTGGGGGGTTGTGTTTGCAGTGTTTCTAAGACATCAAGTAGAGATGTTCAGTGGATCGCTGGGGGTGAAGTTCAGTTGATAATCCTGAGCTGGAGTTCAGTTTTTAGGAGTCATGAGAGTGGGTGTGTATGGGGGTGTCCCCAGGGAGCCTGTCAGCTTGTGGAGAGAACCCAGCTGAAGGCAGCGCCCAGCCCCAGCCTGCCATGGCTCTGCTCTGCTGGGTTAGACCACTGCCGCTCCTGGCCAGGCATCTGCCCCACTCACTCCTCTCAGTCACACTTTGGCTGCAGAGCAGGCCTTCACAGGGGTCCCCTGTGTCCTCCCATTTGACCAACAGCCCTGCTCACCTAGCAGCTCATTCAACCCTCGGCCAGCTACTCTGAGGTCACACCTGGCATGGCAGCTGCAGTTAAGTTAGACCCTTAATCTCCTAATCATCCTTTGCTATTCCAGGAACACTGCCCTCCCCAGAACATATACAATAACTTTAGGTTCATTTCAAGAACCTGGTTTCATTTTGCATTCTTAAATAACCATGAAGACTTATATCCTCACTTTCTCTAAATGATACTTGCTGAAAATAGATGTATTTTAATTACAGGAATATAAGTATATATGCTAGGGGAGAGAGACAGAGACAGAGATAAAGGAAGGAAGGAAGGAAGGGAAGGGAAGAGAAATAACCTAAACACTGTGCAACAACCAACTTCTCACTCAATGAGTTTAAGCCCCGAATTGAACGTGAGTGGGAAACTTGAATCTGCCATCCTTTCATTCCTATGAGGCTAGCATTTAAAGATAAGCATTTTGCAGTCAGCATGGCCCATAAATGCAAGTCACCAGACTTCATCTGAGGCTCAACCAAAGAAAAAGTAATCTCCTCCCACACCAAGGGAGAAAAACATCACATCTCCCAAAGTGATGTTCAGGGTAATGTAACTTGATATGATTTTACCTTATGCCCTACTTTAGAAACTAACCTTGCATAAGATGCAACTCCAGCCAAGTACCAAGTCCTCTCTCTGGAAGATACACAATTCCAGTGTTCCTCCATGAAAATGTTCTGTGCTGCTTTATTACATGTTTTACAAAGATCTACTACTGTATGGTAGTAGTATGTGTACAGTGTGGTAAAAGAAGAGAACAGGGAAAGAAGAGTAAAACTTCTTTTCCATGAACACTCTGGGTTTGCTGGGGTGCTGGCAGCCACTAGACTATAGGGAGTAACCACCTGGTAGATGGTAAGATCTAGCAGTTTGCTGGGAATGTTAATTGATTGGGACTTGTTTTTTAGCTGAAAATGGCTCAGGAAAGGGAAGGAAAACTGACTTGAGTTCCTGCTGCATGCCAGGCTCTGGACTAGTGCTCTGCATGTGTTATTTCTTTTGAAGGGCACAGCAGCCTGTGGAGTTGTCAGGGTCTTCATTTACATTCGAGAAGCCTCAAGCTCAGGAAAGACAACTCTCCAGACACACTAGTAAGTGGTAGAGCTGAAACCAGGGTTATATGATCAAGAAGTCAGTACTCTTTTTGATCTAAACCGCAGAAAGAAAACTTCACTCAGGGATGCCAGAAACAAGAGGCAGTTACCTGGGGCAGCCACCTCAGAACTGAGCTGTGGATATTCAAGGGAGATCCACAAAGAACCACAAACCCACTTTGGAATCCTCATTCTGACCCTACCCAAGAGCTGGGGGAACTTTGTTCAGGGATTGCTGAGCCTGTGCCATGCTTTTCCTCCTGTAGGGGGCAGTCACTAACTATGTGTGCTTTAAGTGCAAGCTAAGGTCCCATCGGAGGAGAAGCTAATATGGTTTGAGTCCTTCCTTTGTAGAGAAAGAAAGGTTCCTGAATGGAAGAGAGAAAACGCAGTACAAGTGAAACACAGTAAAAGGAAATGTGAAGAGGTGGAGCTCTGCCATCACCAGGGCTGTGGGAGGTGAGTACAAGGGGGAGGAGTTGGTGATGGAGGGAGTCAGGGCAGAGAATAGCAAGGCTGCCCCCCTGTAACTCCATGGACCACATGGCCTGGGTAGCAAGCATGGGGCAACAACCAAGATGGAATGATGATCTGGGGCTCCACCAGAATGTTCTGAAGAAGCTCTTAGTATAATTCTAGGAAGGGGCAGCCCCCTGTAAGCATGGCAGATTTTGGACATCTGGTATACCCTTGCAAGTAGGAATGCTAAGCCAAATTTAATTTGATTCAGAAATATAAAATGATGTGATGTTTCTTATTTTTTAAGAAAAGAAATGACGAAAACATAGGAGGAAAACATATCAGGATTTATGAGTAGACGATAGAGAAAGGCAATTTTCACGTCAGTATAAGGAAGAACTTTCTGATCAACAGCTACACGATGATAAAATGGGCCACCTCAAGAGGCAGCAACTTCTGCCTCCCTGGAGATATTCAAGTAAAAGCAGGCCCCCTACTTCAGGGATGTCACAGAGCAGATTCCAGCATGGGATATGAAGTTAGATGAGACCATTTTTATATGGAACAACCCTGAATTTCTGTGAGTCCATGAATGAGACAGTGACAACCTACAGTAAAAATTAGTTTAAATACTATTATTAATAAGTAATAATTATATTAAAGGCACATGGCAAGTCGAACTCCAGGCTTATACCTAATCCTAGAGTCACTTTATAATCCAGTCCATCACCCCGAACTATCTATCAGTAAAACCTTTAAAAATCCAAAAGAGTGGCCCCATGTCTACAGGGAAGTACCGCTCCTTTATTTCCTACAAGATCATACAAAGAGTTGTCCTTGGATAAATCTCTGTAGGTTATTTCCTTTATCATTTGATCAAATATATCAATTACTGCCTAGAATGCAAATGTAAGGAACTATGCATACACTCGTGCTTATGCATTTTCAAACAATGAAAATGAATACCACTGATGAACGTGCTTGCCCGCCCTGTTCTACTCCGCAGAGTAGTTGGATTTTGTTTAGTTGGCACAATACAGTATACTTTAAAAATTGTATCTGGATGCTTCTAGGAAACATATGCCTGGCTCCTGTCTGTCACAGATCTCACCCTGCCTAACTGCATTACCTCAGCCGCTTCATAGTTCATGTCACCTACTAGTCCCTATAGATTTGCCCTTGTCAGTCTTCTAGGATGACCAACAATTAAGGGCTATTTAATATCAGTGGGTTTATACAGTGTCAAGCACAAACAATTGTCCCTCGTTGTTTGTCTGTTTTGTGCCCATGCATCTAGTTAGCACACTCCTAGGAGCAATGTCTCACCCTCTCTCAGTATTTGTACCCCTCTCTCTGCTCCTAACAGGTTTCTAAGTACCCTGGCTATGTGTAAAAATACTCATCAAACTGAATGAAAGAGTTTGTTTTCCATCAGAACAGGACTGAGAAGTGGAAATACTCAGGGGTGGATGAGCACAAAAATGCAGACTATGTTAAAAAACAAATGGCTATTAAAATGAATGTTTCAGTCTGGTTTTGAAGATGTAGATTTGTTTTTTTTTTCTTAAGCTGGTGTTGATTATAAAGCATTATATTAGCAATAGAAATGATGTACACAAGGGAACCTCTTTCTTACCATGGTGCTTCAAGAGGCCATGAGGGATGCAGGACAAAGGTTTGTATGTGGGGAAGAAACCCCAAGGCCTGCCATCTGTAGTCTCCAAGGGTACTGGAGGACCTCTGGGTGGGGTTTGCTTTCCCAAAAGCTCACAAGCTGTGGTTACAGCAGCTCCAGATTGCATGCTTCTCTTGTTTCTTCCTCCCCTACAATGCCCAGAACAGTCCTGGCCCAGCAAGCATCTGAGCATAGTTATTAATTGCTTGATTGTAATTTCTAGCAATGACATGCATACAATTTATAATATGTCTGCAAAGGGGTGATCCTTACCTTTCAAGTCTCCTGATATCACAAACTGAATAGCAGTTTTGCCTCATATCATTTTCCAAAGAGGTAGCCAATGTTGATGCATCCATTTCTTGGTGAAGTCTGAATAAATGAGGGTAGGAATCCTGAGGACGAGTCAAGGAAGTGGCCCAGGGTCTCTCTGTGTCTTGGTCCCATTGTGCCATTCTGGTGGCCTGTTGGAAAGACTCTGGCCTGAGACCCAGGCCTTCCCCTGCATCTGCGGAGGCACTGTCCCTCTGGCTGTCCTCTTGATCCAGGCTGGGGCTCTGCTCTGAGTCAGTGCATGTTGCCCTGGTGAATTCTTTGTCTGCTGAGAGCACAGGTGTCTATTGAAAGAAATGCTAGGGATTACTGGATCCACGGTGCACACTGAGCAAAATCTAAATATTGCTTTGGTACCAAAGTTGGTACCAATCCACCCCTTTTCTCTGTTCTTCAAATGAGTGTCTGTACTCACTATTTCTGTGTCCCCTCCTTCTCCTTTGTACCCACTCCAACCAGGCTTCTGTCTCCATCATTCCACTGAAGGAGCTCTGATTAGGATCTCTAGTGACCTACTTCTTTCTAAAGCCAAAGGATAATCTCTGTCCTCATCTCACTCTAACTCTCAGCAACATTCAGCATAACTGGTCCCTCCTCCTTCTTGAGAATGTCCCTTACGAATTTACTCTACTTAAACGTTGAGTTTACCCTGAACTCCACCCTTACCTGGACCACTTCCCAGGCCCCTTCTCAGTCTCATGTGCTGTCTCATTTCTTTGGACCAGACCGCTCAGTGTTGGGGTGTCACATGGCTCACTTCTCAGCCCTCTTCTTGACTTTTTCTGTACTCCTTCCCACGGTGATCTCATCCAATTTATGGCTTTCAGTGGCATTATTTGCTGACAATTCCAAGTTTGCTTTTTCCAGCCCTGACCTCACACAAGTTCTCCACAAACAACTACCTAACAGACATCTCCATCGAATGCTCCACATTTAAGTTTACACGCTATCAAGAGCTACTTCTTCTCCTCCATGTACTTTAAACTTCTCCCTCCAAGCACATCCTATCATGGTAAGTGGTGCCACCATTCATCCAAGTTGACCAAGCCAAACTCTACTCTCTGTCCTCACACCCATATCTAATCCAAAAGTCATCCCATGGGCTCTACCTCCCAGTCACATCCCAAATCTGACCACTTACCAGCTATTTGGCTACAACCTGAGTCTAAGCCACAATATCTCACCTGAATCGCTGCCAACTTACCTGCTCCACTCCGTCTCCACCAGCAACCTAAATGACCTCTCTAAACTACAGACCAGATAAGGCCACATTCCTGCTTCACCCTTCACCCTCCCACCCCTCCCAGCCCAGTGGCTTCCTGTTGCAGCCAGGATGGAATCAGCACATTACCAAGACCTACAAGGTCACACATGGTGCAGCCCCTGACTCCCTCTACAACTCCTCCCATTCCACACTCCCCTTCATTAGCTACTGTCCAGGCACAACCATTATCTTTGTGTCCTTCAAACCTCCAGGTCATTCCTGTCTCAGAGCCGTTGCACTTGCTATTCCTTCTGCCTGGAATGACCTTATTCCAGATGTTTGCACAGCCGCCTCCTTCTCATAACTACTTTATTCTAGTTCTGAACTAAATACTCTCTTCCTTGGTCTTCAATCTGACCTCTGGAGCCACGTGAATGAATGAAAATTCTTCTTGCACTTGGTCCTCAGGTAGGAGGAGAGAGGAAGCATGCCCACCATTCCTCACCCCAAGCCCTTCCCACTAGATGCATCTGGGCTCTCCTTGGGGGAGCTCTTCTCCAGGACAGAAGGACAACTCTTTCCCTGGCATTACCAGATATCTCACAAAAACACTGGGTACCAGCCCCCGGCCTGATCTTTGTGTGTATGAAGCTTGACCCTCCCCTGCCCTGTTCATTTGCTTAACACAATTGCTGTCATCTACCTTCTTTTCCAAACTGGCAACTGGAAACTTTCAGATTTCCTTCCCATAGCTCTTTTCTTACCAAAGTTGGTATCAAATGACCTCTTGGAGTCCAAGCATCAAGAGGATCTGGGTCACCAAGTCCCTATGCTGTCTCTAGTGACTGTCACCCTCAGTGATGATAAGTGATTGATTTTATCCACATCTTATCCACATCTCAGATGAGGAATCATGAGACCTAGAGAAGTCAGGCAAGTGCCCAAGGTCCTTGCAGCAAACAGAGCAGGTGCAGGTGATTCCAGGGTGCTCACACAGATCCCCCTCCATAATTGAGGCCATCAGCCCCCAGCTGCCAGGACTGCTGGCTGTTGGCAGCTTACAACTATCCCCTCTGCAGGAATTGTGCTCAGCTCAAGGGAACTGCCTCGGCCAAAGTTAGGTCCCCTCCCTTGGGGCAGCTCTTACTCCAGCACTGGTTGATGCAGAGAGCAAAGGTACGGGCTCTTTTGCTCCAATTCGGGACAGCTCTGTGGGGCCATCCCAGCTTCAGAGCTCCCTGTGAGGTCAGCCGAGGCCCCTGTTGCAGCTGCAACACATTTGCTTCCCCATCTGCCCAGCCGTGCTTCTCTCACCCTCACAAGGGTGTTCCCAAGAGCCGGCCCCATAAACTTCCTGCACTCCAATCTCTACTGCAGACTCTGTGCCCAAGGACTCAACAGGTGGCACTGTGATAGTTAACGTTATGGGTCAACTTGGCTTGGCCACAGTACCCAGATATTTGGTCAAACACGAATCTAGATGTTTCTGTAAAGGTATTTTTTAGATGAGAGTAGCATGTAAATCAGTAGACTTTGAGTGAAGCAAATCACCTTCTATAATGTTGGTGAGCTTCGTTCAATCAGTTGAAGGCCTTAAGAGAAAAAAGACTGAGCTCCCCAAGAAAGAATGAATCCTGCCTCCAGACTGCCTTAGGATTCACCCTGCAACATCAGCTCCCCACTGGGTTTCCAGCCAGCCAGCCTGCTCTGCAGAATCTAGACTGGCCAGGCACCATGATCACGTGAGCCAATTCCTTAAAATCTCTGTCTCTGTCTCTACACACACACACACACACACACACACACACACACACACACACACACACACACATATCCTATTGGTTCTATTTCTCTGGAGAACCTAATACAGGCATCAATGTAAGAATTCTGAACTGTCCTGATTCCAATGTTTCCCTTCTTTGCACTAGACCATACATGCCTAATTCATGTTTTAAAAGGATGGACATATATCCTTCTATTTTTTTGTCTCCACTTCATTCCTCAGAATGGAAATTCTTACCTTCCCTTCATTTGGTTTTCCATCTACTCCTGTTGCTCCTGGTTTCCCCTCTCTGTTGCTTGGACTGCCAGAGAACCTAGCTCTAGAAGTTTCACAGCCAAGATCTAAACATGTAACCATCTACAGGAAGAGCCAAATATTGGGAGAGGCAGAAGCAGGGAGAGGACGGGGAAGGCAGAGGTAAGACCTCATGAACTTGTCACAGACTAATTGAGGTTTGGGGGCCAGCTACTTTCCTGCCCCAATGAAAGTAGATGGCATTGAACACCACCAAAAGCAAAGTTGGGCTTCTCAGGACCCACCAGACAAGAAAAGGAGTGCCTGAACCTGAGGCATGTGGAGAGAGCAGAGGGCACTGCCCCTTACCTGCCAGCGCTGATCCATCTCAGGCAGCACACCTGGCAGGGGTCGGCAAAGCAGGAGCGTGACTTCCTGTGAGGCTCCTCGCAGTAAATGCAGCACCTCCTATCAGAAACCAAAATCCATGGTTAGTTGTTGGGCTGTGGAGTGTCCTCCTCTGTGCTCTCAACTATCTCCCGGGGCCCTCCCTCCCACCTTGATCTGTTTCTTGGCTCCAGAGAACTTTGGAGGACACCGCTGACTTCCCAACATGCATGGATCCAAGGCCATCGGCCTGTGGTTCCCACAAAGATGATGCACCGATGCTGAGCTGGAAATGGCCAAGGTCTGCTTGGGGCCTTTTGATGGCAGCATCTGCCAATACTGATGCCTTTTCTTCAGCGAGAGAGTGAATCAAGCAAATGACTGTTACCATCTCAACCTCCTTTCCCTCTCTACCCACCCCCACCTCAGGGGCCACCAGTCACATAGATGCCACCACCCCAATCTCTAAAGCCTGACCCTCAGCCCTGAGGTTCTGCCCAGGGTCAGCTCGGGCCCTCGGAACCTCTCACCTGTGAAACTGCAGTGACTTCCTCTCTGCTCCTGGCCTTCTCCACTCTCACCCACGTCCCTTCCTCCACATCATTAACATGCAGTCGTTCCCAAATACAGATATAACCAGGCTCATCTCCGGCTGAACCCTCTTTCTGGCTCACCTCACTCAGTATAAGCACAGCACCCAGCACCTGTTCTTACCTGCCACTGCCTCTCACCCTGCCCTCTCTCCCATCTGCTCCTCCCTGCACCCACCTCCTAAGTTCGCACCATGCTGAACCTCTTGCTCCAAGCCACCCTCTCAAAATCCAGGGCATGAGCTTGCCTGAATAGCTCTTATTACCTATCTAGACCATGATTTCTCAACCTCTCAGCACTACTGGCATTTTAGGCTGGATAACGCTGTTGTCAGAGCTGTCCTGTGCATCGCAGGATGTTGAGCAGCATCTCTGGTCTCTACCCACTAGATGCCGGTAGCATCCATTAGTTGTGAAAACCATAAATGTCTCTGGTCTTCACCAAATGTCCCAAGAGGCAAATTCACCCCTACCTGGAGCCACTGATCTGGATACTACTCAGTATCCCGCAATGGACACATGTTTTGCAGCTTAGCTACTTGTACTGCCAATAGAATGGCAGTGGACTGCCATAGAATGGGTTCCTTCCCAGTTCCCTGGGGCAAGCACTGGAGCAGGGCCTTTTATCTCTCATGACACTTATTTCCCGCAGTGAGAATTGTTCTCTTGTCTATCCCACTACCCCCGTGAGCTCTGAGACCAGGCCGTATGAACTGTCTGCCTCTCTGTCTTCAGTTCCTCATACAGTTGCTGGCCCAGCAGCAGTTCTCAGAGGATGATCCTGGATCAGATGAAGGATGCAGGATGGGTGAAGGTATCCCCACCCTTACGCTGTTCTGAGGATTCTCCACCCCTCTCCATCCCACCTAGAGCCACTCTCCACCTTCGTCTGCCTTGCTCTGTGCCCTGGAGGTAGACCTGCGTGGGCTGCAGAGAGGCTTCCTGCTGGGCTCAGCTAATGCGAGGGTGAACAGGGATCACAGCTGAGGAGGAGAGGGAGGTCCAGGTTTGCTTTCCTGCCTTCCTCCCCATGGGGTTGTCACAGGATGACTATATCCCTGCTCCACCTAGCTCACTCAGCTTCTAGGATTTGGTAACTGCTCCTACCCATCTCCCTTTGGACTTCGGGGGTAGGGAGGGTGAATAACTGCACCCACTGTTCCCAGCCCCAGGGCTCTATACTCTCCCTTGAGTTTCCCAACAATCTCTGCAACTTTATTAAACTTTCTCAGATGGCCCAATTTCTGCCAGGACCCTGACTGATATGTACAATATTTCATTGAGATTTTATGCTATAAGATTAAGAAATGTCCACTTTTTACTTTCTTTTTTATTACATTTTTGATCATACACATGACAACCAATGCAACACTACACGTCAAAGCTGTAAATTTAGTAGAGAAATGGGAAGGAGGGCAGAAAGGGACCCAAGGTAGCCCACTGAGCCCTCATGCCCACCTCTGGGAGTGTGTGTTAGGAGACCTTTAGCCAGCACAGAAGCCAGGGTTTTATCTTCAGTTTCATTACGAACCTACTGAGAAGCAAGACTTAATCACGGTCAGATACTTAAGAATTGAGATGGAAATTTTAATGAGGATGTTCTGCCAATTTCTCTCTTTACATGATCCAAATCCAGGCTCCACATGTGATTTCCAGGAGCCCAGAGTATTCCCCATGGTGGGTGGCCCTGAGAGGAGCATGGCTGACCTCAGCTTGCACACAGGGCTGCATCCCTCATGGCCTCCCACCTGGAAGTCGAGGCCTTCTGTGGGCCTTCCGTTCACAGCCAGGATAATGTCACCAGCTGCGATGGCTCCATTCTCCTCTGCCGGCTGCCCCGGGAAGAGCCGCTTAATCCTCACAAGCTCGTTCTTGAGATGGCCGCAGCGTTCACTCTCCATCTGCACGAAACTGAATCCCAGACCACTGGCGTTCTTTTTTAGCTTGACTTCAAACCTGGGACCTGTATCGTAGGATGTGAATGAGATCCATCTTTCAGTAGATTACAAATGAAATTGGCCAGCCTCAAAATGCAAATTGTCAAGTAAATGAATTATTCCTGTTTTACATTAAAGGATTTCATTTTGCTCATTTTTATGACAGAGACCCTTATACCTCTTATAGGTCAGTATCATCCAATGGAAATATGTGAACTGCATATGCAAACCACATATATAATGTCAAAGCTTTCAAATAGCTACATTTTAAAAAATAAGAGGAAACAGGTAAAATAAACATAATCGTATTTTAGTTAACCCAACATATCTAAAATATTACCATTTCAACATGTAACAACATGAAAAAATTATCAATGAGGTACTTTACGTTCTTCTTATGAACTAAGTCTTTAAGACTCGAGTATATATTTTATCAGTTTGGAGTGGTCACACTTCAAGTACTCAATAGCCAGATGGGCAAGTGGCTACCATATTGGACAGAGCAATTACAGACAATCAACAAAGTTTATATGTAAAGATATAACTTAGAGACGTACACAATAGGCCCAAATCATTTAGTAAAACTTGAATCACATATATTCCTATTACCCTTTTAGAACCACAGGCATTTTTCAGTATACTTGAAAAAAAATTTTTTTGCATAATTAGACCATGGAGATAATCATGGTCAACTCTATGAAAATGTTTTAGCTTCCATTTTGTTCAGCCCTATGTAGTGACCGTAAGACAAAACAGCTGCTTCTGGGCACCCAAGATGGACACAGCCCAAAGAACTTATATAGTCTGGCAGCCAAAGAGGCCTCTGGGCCTCCCCTACTCTGCTTTCACCACCTCAGTTGGCAATCAATCAATAGAGGGACAGAGCACTGATTTATAAACTATGATTTGGGGCAAGAATGAAAGTGCCTGAAGCAGTGAGGTTCAGGTATGACCAGTTTCACCATCACCATCGTCTGACCCTTTAGCTCATTCTGTATTGAATTTCTCAAAGGCCCTCACTGGAGTGAGCCGAGAAGCAATGAAAGAAGAAACAGACTTATTTTATGCACATGCTTTTTCCCCTCCACCCAACCCCATTGCTCACTATGGTCACCTTGCATTCAACCTGATTCAACGCCTTCAGGAAAATCTCTATAAAGGGGTTGACAAGTAGCTAAGCTGCAAATCACGACGTACTAAGGAAATAAATGTTTTCCTAGCAGGAAACAAAATCCCAGGGAAGTGCAGAGAGGCAACCTATCAGATGATGTGTAATAATGCCCCTGTAAACTGATCATGGGTTTGCTTTTTTTTTTTTTTTTTTTTTTTGCGGTACGCGGGCCTCTCACTGTTGTGGCCACTCCCGTTGCAGAGCACAGGCTCCGGACGCGCAGGCTCAGCGGCCATGGCTCACGGGCCCAGCCGCTCCGCGGCATGTGGGATCTTCCCAGACCGGGGCACGAACCCGTATCCCCTGCATCGGCAGGCGGACTCTCAACCACTGCGCCACCAGGGAAGCCCATGGGTTTGCTTTTTGATGCTAGTAACTAGGCTAGGTTTCTGAGCACCTTCCTCTCCCCACCCACCTCAGCTTTACTCAAATTTTTGTTACAAGTGTCTCAGCTGAAACGTGGACCCTTTGTCAGAAAAGCCATGATCCTTTCATTCCAATTTCAACCCCAAATATTTATTTATACACAAACATTCCAGCAGCTGATCAGAAATCCTCAGAAGGCTTGGGGGCAGAATTATGCCTGGTCATCATTTTGGGGATAATGCATTTTTTTTTATAGAAACATGTTCCATTAGATTGGCTTCCATTGCATCAGAAAGCTGGCCACATGATGACCACCACTGTTCACTATCTTTTGAGAACCCAGAGAGCACCTTCCTGCTTTCCCTTTGGAGTTGACAATTCAAAAGCAGCACAGGATGACATGACAATAGTAACACTCAATCCTCTCTCCTCTCACCATATGTCGCTGAGACACTGCTCGCAGGCCTTCCAGGCAAGACTGTTGCCAAGGAAACAGCCGTGCATTCATCTCCCATCCTGTCATTAGCAGGAGGACACTGCTGCGCAGTCCTGGGGCCTCTTCTCTCTAAGACCAGTCTTGCAACCTAGAAGGATGGGTGGATGAGCTCAATTTACACCTCATATGGCAACCAGGAGTCTCTCCCTCCACTCGGCAAATCTTCGTAATTTTCTGATACATTCAGTAGCTGCTTCATTTGAATCTCAAATCAAAATCTCCAATCTAGCTTATCTGTTAGGACCCAGAGCCATATTTCCAACTGTCTGTTGGACAAATGCTCCTGGAAGTAACACATGTACTTCCATTTCAGTGTATTCAAGGCCAAATTCATCTTCTTCCTCTCACTCACCCTCACTTCCCCCTCCTCATTTTGCCTAAAACATTCCTCCTCTTGCCTTTGGTCTCTCAGAACACTGACCCATCCCTCAACTAACCTCCCAGGGGCCACGCTTGCAGTGGACCAGCTCTCCCCCTTCTGCCCTCCAAATACCCAACTGGCTTCCAAGGCTTGCATGTTCTCCATCAGAAACATCTCCCTCAGTGCTCCCCTCTCCTCCATTCCCTCTCCTGCTGCCAATGGCCAGCTGGACTGGGGCAAGTGCCCTCTAACTTGACTTCCTGGACCCTATCTCCTTCTCCTTCAGTCCACTCCCTTCAAGGTTACCTGTGGATTGAAATAAGACACAAGCTGAACATGCAACACTCTTGATGAAAAATCTCCAGTGTTTTCCATCACCTAAAATCCAAACCCCCAGCACAGTATCCCAGGCCTATGTCAATCGGGCCTCCCCCTTTCTTTCTGGTTCAATTTCCCTTTCTTCTTTCCCACACACTGTATACTCCCGTTACCCAGAGCATGACCCAGTGGCTAGACATCACCTGGAAGCTTTGGAGAAATTCTGAGCTTCCACTCGGGGGACTTGACCCTGCCAACATCCTCCTGCAGCAATGGTCATTCAGCACCAAGCCTGTGACCCCAGAGTGACAGTTCCTACCTGTCATCACCGCCAGTATGCTGGCCAAATACATTCTCTAAGCATGTCCGTCAGCAAAGTTCTGAAGAATAGAGAATACTAATAAATTATGACTTTGTTCTCAAGATATGTCAACCAAGGTCGCCAAGACAAGTAAATCTCACCACAAAATAGAAGAATGGTTTAGGAAAGGAAGCAAAAAGGGGCCCTTCCACCCCTCTGTTTGTCAGAGGGGTTCCTAGGAGCCCTTTGCATCTCTGATGATTGCCCAATTGCCAAGAGGGAGACCCCAGCTCTGTGGCTTAGGCCACCATGGCAAGTAAAGGTTCCCACCCTCAGGCGGAGGATGGGACTGAGGGTAGTAACATCCAGATGCTGCCTGGGCACTGCACAGAATGAGGACTTAAGGGTAAATGCTCTTGGCATCTTGAATTTCTACCTCTTTGTAATAAAAGGACCCCTAGGACAGTGTAGCCTGTAATTACACAGGTTGATGGGAACGGCATGAACTTGGGCGGGGGTGGGTGTCAGCAGAGGCCCTGAGAGCAGACGGAGGCATTGGTCAGTTACAGCTGGAGCAGAGGGCGTGAGGGGCGGCCAGAGCCAGGCAGGAGAAGTCATTTCACTCAGTCAGCTCAGTACAGCTGTCTGATTCCAGAATCTAGGCAAGAGACAGTAAGCTTTTCAAGGCTCCTTAGAGGAGGTGAGCTTCTCTGCCTGGGAACATCTGCCTGCTTCCTCCTGACATTCACACCTCCAAAGAAAAGCACTGGTAAGAGGAAGATGTGAAAGGAAAAAAACAGACACAAAAGAAAGTCTCGTTGGGTTCCTGCCTACCCCCCTCCCACCCAGAGGCAACCACAGCTTCTGATGTTGTCGAGGAAAACTCTTGGGGGGAAGGAAAGCTCCCCAGTAACCAGTAACGGTGCACTCACCTGCCCAGAGCCCTTGAGGCACTGCACGGCCTGCTTGTGGGTGAGGCCACACAGACTCACTCCATCCACCTGCAAGAGCCGGTCACCTGGGAGGGGGACAGATGTCATGTCCCCAAGCTCCTGGGGCTGGAGGAAGGACTCTTCTGTGAGGGGTCCAGCGCCCCTCCACACAGCCTCAAGGAGGGGTAGGGAGCTGAGCTGGGGGGAGCCCCGCCCGGGCCCTGCCAGCCTCCCCTGTGAGCACCTCCACAGATCAGTGGTCTAGAAACCTCCTTGGCTCACAGAGCAGTTAAGCCAGCTAACAAGTACAACCTTATCCTTTCTCCCGATTTCCTGTGAAACCATTTTTGAAAGTTTTTTCAAGTCTCTTAGGGGTGATATTTATATCTCCAGGATGTTTTTTATTTCAAAAAATGTCAGGGAGACCTGGTTGATGCCGGGGACCCTGGAATTCTAGGGAAAATGGAGATAGGTAAGATCGTAGGTGCCCTTTTTAGCTCAATTCTAGCCATTTTGGAGAACAGTAAAAATCCACCCCCCCTTCCTTCAGAGCAGTGGACGTGAGGAAGGGCAGAGAGGAGGCTTGCTGGTGTCCTCCCTGGATACTTAAGTGGAGGTCACCAGTACCTGCTCTGTCTTCCATGGGGAGCATGGCTTCTCCCATGAAAGCCAAACAGCAACAAGTTTATTTAAAATTTCATATTTTTAAATCACCTTATGTTTCCCAAGCATTTGGGCCCCGTGTTAACACATCAGGTAGGTGGGTCAGGTTAAATCATCTCCTTTTCCAGGTAAGGAAACCATGACCTGAAGAGGCAATCATTTGCACAAGGCATCAGAGTGAGAGTGGGGCAAGGCTTGAAGGCTGCATCCCCCAAGCCGGGGCGCATCACACCACAGAATGCAGAGCCCAGCATGACTCCATCCTCACCCTGCAGGATCCGCCCTTCCTTGGCTGCTGGCCCTCCAGGAATGATGGATTTCACGTAGATACCTCCACAGAGCACACTTGTGTTAATGCCACCCTGGAAAACACAATGAAAAACTCACCACCCATCTGCCCCCTCCTGAAGGGGCCTCCCCCACCTCCTTGACTCAGAGAGCCCCCATCTGCCTTCCGCTCTATCCCATCACCTCATCTCCGTGTGACACCATCTTATATATTCACTTGTTTGTTTAGGCTTTATTATCCACTGAGCAGAAGGTTAGATGCTCATAAGAAGTATAATGATATGAGCCGTGCGAGGGAGCTGTGTCATATCCAGCCCAGCACTGGCCAATGGCAGGTGCTCAGAAATGAGTCATGTCAATGTACCACATCGTCTCTCCATAAGCAGTGACCAGCAAAAGTGGATACAGCGATGGGCCCAAAGGCTGGTGCCTGGCATATTCTGTATCCTTGTGTGTTGGTTTGTGGATACAAAAGCAGAATTCAACCACACAGTATTTTGCAACTTTTTTTTTAACTTAACAATAGATTATGAACATCCTTACAGGTCACTAAAGATCTAACTTTATCTTTTTCTTCTAATTTTTCCATGTATGTATACACACATACATAAAAATTTTTACATCGGTGGGATTATATAATATCATTCTTGTACAAGTTTTATCCTCCCTCCTCCCGGGTCTGCCAGATGGAGCTCAGAAACCAAACGCAAAGTGTCTGTCCTGAATGGAGGTCTTAGCAACCTGATGACCAGGGACCACCCCATTCACCTTTGGCTTGTGTCCCTGAAGCTCCACAATACCACCCTCTCCTTATTGTCCAGCATAACCATAATTCCACCCACATTGCTTGGAGTGTCTGCTCTTCCCAAGTTTGCCATTGGTCTCCCAGTTTCACTTTGAACTCCCATCCCTCACTGAGGCCCCCACTGACTTTCTTGGTTCATCACTTCTGACGTGTTGCTTGTACCCAGTGAGCACTGGGTTATCAGAGGTTGGCATATGTGTGCAATGCCCACCAAGACTCCAGATGAACATCTTTCAACTGTTTACTTTCTAAGCTCTCCTAAGAATTCTTACAGTCACGCTGAATCCAAGTGTTCCATCTTCTTTAACCAGCTCCACAAAGTAGATTTCACTGGCATTGTTTTCTGAAGGTGATAGAGGACACGAAGAACCAGTACCCTGCCACGAATGAACAAACAAAAAGAAAGAAGAAGTGAAGGCGCTGGCCCTGCCTAAGCAGATGGCACCTCTTAGCTCTCACCTGCTCTCAGGAGCCAGCAGCATTGCACATCAAAAAAAAATCATAAGTTTCAGGGCTGGGCCAACAGGGGATTCACTCTCAGCTTAATCAGTTCCTCCCTGTATGACTTTGCACCTGTCTCTTGGTCTCTCCAGACTTTTTTCCCAATCCACAGAACTGCAATGAGAGATCACCTTCTAACAGTGAGTATGAATGATGCCCAGCACATAACAGGGTCTCAATAGATTCCCTCCTCTTTCTACTCATGAGGCAAATATCATTATGAGAACTGAAGTCATCTAGACACTCCCTGGTAGCTTCACACATGACACCAGTCAAGTGAAGGCATGCTGGATACCAGATACACAGCAGCTTCTGGAGCAGAAGAAAACCTCAGGAGGACCTTCAATCATCTCTAGCAAGAGTAGCTGTACTGGGCCTCTACTTTACAGTGGTTGAATGCTTGAAGGAAGAACAGAAGAGAGTATTTTCTACCTCATGCCAGGCATTTTGCTTGATGCTGTGACATGCATGTCATGTTGATTCATCTGTCCAGTCATGCTACAAGATTAATTGAGCACCTGCTATGTGTCAAGTACTGAGATAGTTGGGGAGATGGCAGTGATAAGACAGACCTGCCCATATTGAACTACTTCTCATGGGGAAGGGCCTTTCAATGAACTGTGCCAAGAAGATGGGGCCACAGATACTCCCAGCCTTTTGTCCTATCTGTCCCCTTGGCTAAGCTGCTTAGCGGCTGCCCGGTCCACCACATCAGAAAATACAATTAATATACAGGAAAATAAACAGGCTGAAGTAAGCTTTAAAAAAAAAAAAAAAAAAAAAAAAAAAAAACGATTCAGCAGAGGAGGTTCCAAAGAGATTTGGTATAGAAACAGATGAAACCCCAGTTGTTTCAGAGACGCTCCATGTCCCATGGTCTGGCAAGGGGTTTTATCTAAATTTTAAAATTCAAAGAGTAAAGCAACCACTGAGGTCGAGGTCCACAGTGAGAGGGTGTAACTCGACCACGCCACAAAAGGTTACCTACCTGCAAAGCTGGCCACGTGACCCAGGGAGCCCGGATGGCACAAGTTCTGCAGTCTGTGCCGTGGTCAGCTGTGGCCTTGGTGCACCATTGCTCCCCTCAACTGCCCAGCACAAACCAGCTCGCAGGTGCAGCCCCAGAGGCCCTAACTGGAAGCCCTCTCGGCCCTGCTTCCTGTGAGAGGGGGCTTTCTGAAGTGCAGCCTGGGGGGAAGTTTTCTGCTCTGGAATCCCACTCCTATGATTCGCATCCCAGCTCTGCCACGTACTCCCTGAGAGATCATGGGCACTTTCCTGTCTCTCTGTGCCTCGGGGACCCCACTGATAAAAAGTGTTGATGATAGTAATTATCTCACAGGCTTGTAATGAAGCTTGCATGATGTAACATATCCAAGTGCTCAGGACCTTGCCTGACACATGGTTAATCACTCAGTAAGTGTCCACTGTTAGTATTATTCTTTTGCCCACTTCCCGTCCAGCTCTTCGTGGAATGCACCATGGCCAGTGAGCAAGGATCTAGCCTACATGGAGCCCTACTGCCAGCCATATCCTTGGCACTTTTGTCTCCACAGCTCTGTGCCCAGACATCATTGCTTCTCTCATAAGAGAGAAAACTGAGGTTGAGAGAGGTGGGGTAACTTGCCCCTTTCAACCAGAGTCCCAGCAAGAAAGAAAAGGTGTACATCCCCATCCTGGGTGATGGAGGAGAGCTGACACAAGGCCTGCTTTCAAAGGTGTGGGCAAGTAGTTAAAGAAACCGATGAGGAGAGCTAAGCACCCCGGGGCTAGAAACAGCGGGTGTTCTTACCTTCCCTGAGCCTGAGGAGCGAGAGGAGGGATGGCTGATGGAACTGAGCAAGTGGTAAAGAGCTCGAGGGCAAAGAGCATCTAACAGGAGCTGTGCTCTTCAGCAGAGGGTCACAGCCAACCTGAGCACAGGCAGAATGACAAGCCAGTACTCGCTCATCCCCCAGCTGCAGGCTCCCACTAGACTGTGAAATAAGAGAAAACCTATATAGTGGTCTCTGCCCCCCATTCCTGGCACAGAGCTCCTTCAACCCTTGTAATTTCCTAAGTGATATATGTGGAATCTAAAAAAACAAACTCAGAAGCGGAATAGTGGATTGGTAGTTGCCAGGGTGACGGTGAGGGGTGGGCAGTAGGGAGTATGGGTGAAGGTGTCAGAGGGTACAAATTTCCAGTTATAAGGTAAATAATTTCTGGGTATGTAACGTACTGCATGGTTACTATAGTTAGAAATACTGTATTGTATATTTGCAAGTTGCTAAGAGAGTATATCCAAAACGTTCTCCACACACACACACACAATTTTAACTCTGTGAGGGGAAGGACCTGCTAACTAACCTTGCTGTGGTAATCATTTTGCTATATATGTGTGTGTGTGTCTATACATATGTACATATGTATAGACACACACATATATGTCAATTATATCACAATGAGTGATAAAAAAATAAAATACAGGGATGTCTAAATTCAAAACAAAAATTTCCTAAGTGATAGGAGACTAGGAGCATCTTTTGTTCTAACATTTGGTCTTTGACCTCAGTTCCTGACACAGAGCTCTCAAATCCCTTGAAATTTTCTGGGTTATAAGAATATCTTTTGCTCTAAAGAGGGAACTCTGGTTCCTGCGTAGCTTCAGGATGGGGGCTGGTCACCAGAAAACCAAGCCATGATTAGAAGCTTGAAACTTTCCACTCCACTCAACTCCCCATCCTCTGGGGAGGCAAGAGGGGCTAGAGACTGAGCTAATGATCCACCATGCCTGCGTGCTGAAGCCTCCATAAAAATGTCAGAAGTATGGGATTCGTAGTTTCCAGGTTCATAAACACATCTATGCAGAGAGTATGGCACACCCTAACTCCACAGGGGCAGATGATCCTGCTCTCAGGACCCTTCTAGACCTCACCCTATGCATCTCTTCATCTGTCTGTTCCCTTGTACCTTTAAAACATCCTTTTTATCAGCGATAGCAAGGAAACTGTTTTCCTGGATTCTGTGAGCTGCTCTAGGAAATTAACAAACCCAAGGAGGGGGTCATGGGGACCTCCAATTTGCAGACAAGTCGGACAGAAGTGTGGGTAACCTGGGGACCGACAACTTCATTGTCATCTGGAGTGGAGGCTGTCTTGAGGGATGGGTCCTTCACCTGTGGGATCTGGTGCTAATTCCAGTCTGTTAGTGTCGGAATTGCTTGATGTGGAAAACCCACCCAATTGGTGTCAGAGTGTTGTGAGTGGGTTAGTAGTGTGAGATAAAGGAAAACAACTCTCTTTTCCTAGACACAGGGCTTCTGGGCAGAGCCAACCAGAAGACAGAGGGCTGACACAGTCTGTGAATGTCAGCTCCACGGGGCCCAGAGGAAAACGGAGAGAGGTCTGGAGGGGCAAAAGGAGACCTTTCCATCCAGTGTCTAAGGAAACACAGCTGGAGTCTGGTGGCCCTGGAACTAAAGCAGACAGTTCTCTGCATGCCAAAGCTGGCCTTCGTCTTCTTCCTCCTTGGTGTGTTGTCAAGAGCAAAGGCAATGAGTTGCAGCTTGAGGACTAACTAGAGACCAAGAATACAAGATGTCTGATTATCCATGCGTTGCCCTTGGCAGAAGCCAGTTATTACCAGTCACAGTTAAAATTAGTGACCGAGGACACTGAAACCTCAAACACTGAGCCCTGGCACTGCACTAGAAGCTTTGCCTTTTCCCCTTTATATTCCTCTCAACAACCATGCACTGTAAGTATTTATTTCCTGACATGGCAAATAGAGAACAAAGAGGGACTTTGGAGCCAAGGCTGTTGGGCTCCACAGCCTGTTCTCTTTCCTCCGGATTCTAGAGAGTGAAGCAAGGGAATGATTACCTTTAATGGCGGAGCAGACAGCTGAGGTCTCAGCCTGGGCACTAAGCTCTGAGTCCGAGCCATTTCCAGTTCTTCAATATTTCTTTCCTGGTCTTGTGTGTGTGATGAAAAACTTCCCAGGTGCCCGTTGCTCAGGCTGTCTGTAGAGAAGACCCCAGAGTTGGCCGTGCTATTCTTCTCCTCGCTTGAGGTATTTCCACAAACACCTATAAAAACAAGCCAAGAAGAAATCAACAGCTTGGAAAGGCTGGTGTCTCAGTGGCATTGCTATGTGGGGCATAGCATTTTCCTCCAATGACAGAAAGACCTTTTATAGCTGCTGGGAGCCATGTGAGTTTAGCACCTCATGAGAGATGATGCATTTAGAATAGAGGAAGGGAAGATTCTGGATGTGTTCTTGAAACTTAAATAGAGCTTGTGTGACCCAATTATGAAAACACAGGAGCAACGGATGGTTATAATGCCCTTTTTAAGCTCTTGCCATATTATGGGCACCACACACACACACACACACACACGTGTGTGTGTGTGTGTGTGTGTGTGTGTATATATATATACACACATATACATATACGTATCTTCCCATGTTTTCAACATACCCACCAGGAAGGTGTGATCCCAGTTCAAACACAAGAAAGCAGGGACAAAAGGATTAAATCTTGCCCAAAACCCCACAACCATCATGTTGCTCTTAAAGCCAGCCTCTTCCAGAGTCCCTGCTGAGCACACCTGTAATCACCCTGTGATCCAAAGTTTACCATGTCTGGTTCTTTGGGGGGAACTTGGTACTAACCAGATGGTGGACTCCCTTTGGGTGAAGACTGGGCCACTGATTCCCATTTACCCCATGTCTGACCCTTGAGCTGGCACAGAGCAGCGGAAAGAACATGAGGTCAGGAATCACTAGGTAAAACCTTGGGCAAGGTAATTCACATTTTTGGACCTCAATTTCCTCATATCTAAAATAGAGATAATCTCAACTACCTCATAGGGTTGGTGAGGCTTAGAAATTAAATATAGAGAGGTGTTTATACATGTAGAGAGAGAGAGAGAAAGAGATTACAGCTTAGTACATAGTACTAAGAGCCTCAATACATGTATTTACCATGCATATGTTAATATCAGCTATATACCATGCATATGTTAATATCAGCTATCCAACAAATGTATATGGGAGGAAGGAACACAGATTTTCTTTACATCTGGATATATAGACACACAAGTAAGTTTACAACTTTTGATACAGACTCATTAGCACTCAGGAAAATGCCCAACTCACATAGTGGATAAACTTAATTTAATGAATCAGATTAGAAGTTGTTCAAGCCTAAAGGTATTCAGTAGAGAGTGGTGGGCCACCTTTCAGTAATGCCTTATTCCTGGCAATTTCTTTTTTTTTAACATCTTTATTGGAGTATAATTGCTTTACAATGGTGTGTTAGTTTCTGCTCTATAACAAAGTGAATCAGCTATACATATACATATATCCCCATATCTCCTCCCTCTTGCATCTCCCTCCCACCCTCCCTATCCCACCCCCCTAGGTGGTCACAAAGCACCAAGCTGATCTCCCTGCGCTATGCAGCTGCTTCTCACTAGCTATTCTACTGTCATTGTCCTTCTAGCAATGTTGTAAGCATCTGTTTATTTTCTTCCACACCCTCCACAAGAGACAAGGACAAGACTTATGAGTGGATTAAAATGTCAAGCTGTGCAACGTATGTCCTGCCTAACGGAAATACAAGCTAGAACTTCTGCGGGTAATTAAAACTCAATCTGTAGTGGAGGGTGATGTCTGCTCCTGATGGGAAGGCTCTCTGTCTTTTCTTTGATCTCCAGTCTAGAACACATGCCCCAACAGCAGCCCAACCAGACAGAAACTCACGGCAGTCAAGCCTCTGCCCACAGTGACCAGCCACAGTCACTGTGGAAGCATCTTCCTCCAACAAAGATGGCAGCTGTTTCAAGGAACCCCAACTGTGACCAGGCAGTGTTACCAACAGGTGACAGGGACTCCAGGGTGAGAGGACACGTAATTCACAGACACTGTGGGTACTCCATCATCTGAAACTCTAAAGTGAGGTTGGAGCCTCGCAGACTTTGGGTGCCAGTTTTGGACATCCCCACCCCAGCAGGCCATCCTTGACACTGAATGGATCCCAGCTCAGCTGCATTATGTTTCCTGATTTTAAAAATAGGATGGTTTGATCGCTCCCCTCTGCCCTTTCCTGTGCAAAGTATGGAGGGAAATACAAGGACAGCTAAAACATTGTGGGAAGAACAGTGACAGTGTAGGAAATCCAACAGAGCAGTGAGCTGGAGCAGGTGCTGTGGAAGGGCCGGGCCAGCCCCTGGGTCAGGTCCAAGCACAGGATGAAAGGCACATGGCTAAGGCCCCAGCTTTGCCACCCCCCATCCCCCCACAGCTTCTGGACGAAGGGCAGATGCAGCACCTGGAAAGCCACCTGGTGATGGTGTGTACATGTGCAAGAGTGAGAGAGGGCATGTGGTTTTCAGAGGCCAAGGCCAACGGGGTGACTGCATTTAGGACCCAGAAAATGCTGGCTGGTGTGACATGAAGCATTTCTGTACATGAGAGGAAATTGTACAAAGCTCCTAGAGTGTGGGCCTGGCTTTGTAGGCAGTCTGCTGGAAAATGGCAGGATCATCCAACCAAAAAGCTGCGGTGAGCCCAGGTAACTGGGAGGGAAAGGGATGTTAACATCTCCCCATTAACACCCCAAACCTGACCCAAATAAACATAGTCATATTATTCTTCAGTACAGGCAATTGTTGGATAGCTATCTAAAGGACGAATAAAATCATCTTTAAAAAAAAAAAAAACCTTTACTCTTTTGGTTGATCTCTAACATGCTGAGTCAACCAAATTAGAACAAAATGCTTGTTATGTTCTTCAGCTTCAAGAACAGCCCCCTGCCTCCTTCCCACCGGATTCCATGACTAAGCCCTAAATATGTAGAATTACTGCAGTAGCCACTTTCAATAAGGACTTGGCTGATAGAAAGAATATCCTCCCTGTCATGCGAGAAGAGTGGCAGAAAAACACACAATAGCTGCATCTAATAAAGAACTAGAGTAGGCTTCTCCTATTCAGCAGGACAAGCAATGGTAGAGCCCATTCTGCCCCTGAAATTGCAGAGTTTATTGATTTGTGCCAAAGCCACTACCACGAGAGAGGTAATACAAAAGACCTACAGGGACTTAAAGCCCCAGTACTCTGTGGTAAAAATGTACTCCTGAAAATAAAGGAGGCTCTCCAGCTTCTGAAAGCGGGTTAACACATACCTTTTGACTGAGAAATGATTAATTCTATGTTGTCAGGAGAATTCTGAATCATTCTAACAGCCATGTCGAACGTGAAGCCCTCCAGACTGATGTGATTCAAGGCTAGTATCTGCCCTCCTGGAAAAATAAGACATCTCAATAATTCCATCAAGGAAATGAGAAAGAGCAGTTCCTTAAAGCAGCATCTCTGGCAATCAAAAAAGACATACCTGGTTTGATCTTTTTAGCTTTTTCAGCTGGTCCCCCAGGTATAATAGAAGATATAAAGATGCCAGGATCAACTTTGCCTACATCTTCTCCCTCATTAATGACAAAACCTATAATCCAATTATATGAAAGAAGATGATACTTAATGATTTTGCAGCTCAGAGAGGTTAGGTTATTTGCTTGAAATCACACAGCTACTAAGTAGCAATGCTGATATTTGTACCTAGGTCCTCTGATTCTCCAACAGCTCTTTCTACTCTTCCATGACAGATGGAGAAAAGTGGATTGTCCCGCATTCATAAGCACAACTACAGCTAGGAACACAGCCCACCAAAGTGCATGGATTTTGTTCCAATACATAATCAGATCGGAAAAAAAAGATGATTTTTAATCAAGTAAGCCTTATCTTAAGGGTCTTCGAATGTGGTAAATAGTAAGAGGTGAAAAAGACTGACTACTCTTCCCCATCCCTAAGAATCTAAATATACAAGAGAAAGGTTTTTACGTGGTATTAGACGGAAAAGTCTTTTTCTATCTTGTACTTAGATTTTCAAGATCTGCACCCCAAAACCTGATCAGGCCTAAAAGGAAACTTTGACCCCATCATCCCATTGCTGGTTAGGGACATTTAAAGGGAAGAAAAAGAAGTGATCACTGAAAAAGGCAAATTGGGAGAGGACAGGCAGGAAAAGGGAGTAGAAAAGTCTAAAGGGAAGATGGCACACACCTCCCCTCTGCCCAGAGGGAAAGACTGGGTCCCCCCCTGCCAGGAGCCCTCTTACCAAAACCACGGCGTGGATCCCGGCTCAGTGCCACACGCACAATTTCTCGGTCTGGTTCGGTTGTAAAGCTCCTTCTCCTCTTATTTTGTGGCCCTGGAAGTGGAAACAAAGCCCCACATTGTGCTTTTCCCCCAAATTATCAGAGACCTAATACAAAAGGTGTGAACACTATTTCACACACATGCACAATGCTGGGCATGGATGGCTGAACACATACCTTTTTTAAAATAAGTTTCTAAACTTTATTATACTGAAGTACAGTTGATCTACAATGTTGTGTTAATTTCTGCTATACAGCAAAGTGGTTCAGTTATACATATATATACATTTTTTTCATATTCTTTTCCATTATGGTTTATCACAGGATATTGAATATAGTTCCCTGTGCTGTACAGTAGGACCTTGTTGTTTATCCATACTATATATAATAGTTTGCATCTGCTAATCCCAAACTCCCAATCCATCCTTCCCCCAACCCCCTCCCCCTTGGCAACCACAAGTCTGTTCTCTATGTCTGTGAGTCTGTTTCTATTCTGTAGAAAAGTTCATTTGTGAACACATACTTCTGATTAGCTTCACTGGGTCAGTGTTGGCTCATCAAGAGCAGAGGCAAAGGTAGGGTGGGTCATGGTGCTTGCTCTGCATGACTTACTACAGCTATTCTTTTTTCTGCATTGGTCTTGGGACAAGACAGAATCTGAGCAGAGATGACCTTGCTGGCAGTGAAAACTGAAACTAAAGTTGGAGCACAGAGATGAGACAGCAAAGCCTTCCCCTCTTGGGCCCCTAACAGTAGGGGGTGATATGGCCCTGCAGCCCAGTGCAGGTTTCCCCCAGCTTGGGTCTTGGAGGGGACCCAAGGCAGAGCCCTGACGGGCAATCCAGGGCTGACCACAGAGCACTTGGAAAAATCCCCAAAGAGTGACCCGCCCTCTAGCGTTTTCCACGTCGCTCCCTCCCCCAAGGGACCATGGTGGGACCTGCACACAGTTCATGGTAAAGAGCCACCTGGTAGTATTCCAGATCCAATCCCAGGCTTAATGCTCATCAAATATAAATATCTTCTCTAGCTCAGGAATCTCTTTCTCTTTCTGTCCCACTGGGGACCTGCCTGGAGGATATATGACAGAGAGGAATGCTGCCTGCCCTGTATATGTTTTCTGGTGAGTAGTGGGAGATGATATTCTGGGCCCATATGAAGAGTTGTAGAGAAAATGAATGATACGTTTTTCCAGCCATGCCCCTCCACAGCAGGTATTCCTCACGCTGGACTAGAGCGCTGGGAATCTTCACCAGTGCTAACACATTTAGGATCTATGTGCTCAGCCCAAGCCAAAGGCGGACAGCATGGGCTTTTCCCAACCATAAGTAGTTTATTTATTTATTTATTTAACATCTTTATTGGAGTATAATTGCTTTACAATGGTGTGTTAGTTTCTGCTTTATAACAAAGTGAATCAGCTATACACATACATATATCCCCATACCTCCTCCCTCTTGCGTCTCTCTCCTACCCTCCCTATCCCACCCCTCTAGGTGGACACAAAGCACTGAGCTGATCTCCCTGTGCTATGCGGCTGCTTCCCACTAGCTATCTATTTTACATTTGGTAGTGTATATATGTCCATGCCACTCTCTCACTTCATCCCAGCTTACCCTGCCCCTCCCTGTGTCCTCAAGTCCATTCTCTATGTCTGCATCTTTATTCCTGTCCTGCCCCTATGTTCTTCAGAGCCATTTTTTTTTTTTTTTTTTAGATTCCATATATATGTGTTAGCATACGGTATTTGTTTTTCCCTTTCTGACTTACTTCACTCTGTATGACGGAATACTCTGGCTTCGCTTCAGATCGAATAAATCTTTCACCTTCTACATAAGTAGTTTTGAGATTAATGGAAAAGCAAAACGATTGTGAACATTATTGGGGAAGCAAAATGAAGTAGTGGCAAAAGAGTGAAAGCAAGAGTCACGTGTAAGATTTCCTTTACCCCAAGCCCATGGCTTGGCCCGTACCTGTGCAAGTGCTCTGAGCAGGCAGTCCAGAGAGAGGGTCACAGGTCGTTGGCTTCTGGGTCAAACAGAAGTGCTCCAGCTGCACAGGGCAGGGCCTGCAGGGAAAGTCAACAAGATGAGGTAAGATGCCCCTAGAAGGCAACTTCCTGCCATTCTGAGTATGGGTGGTGGCCCCATGCTCATCAATCAACAGATCCATAGACAGACCCCATCAAGGGCTGATCTGGTTATCAGAAGTACACTGGAAAGAATGGCTTTGGGGGCTTTCTATCTTAGAGGGGACCCTAGAGTCCCCCAGGCCCCCTATGAACCTCCCACTATCTCTCCTTTGAGTTGAATAAGCAGCCCTTCCAAACCTCCATTTCCTTAACCAGAAAATAAGAATATTCCTATTTCCTAGACATGTGATGGTCCCAAAATGAGGTAGTAAGTATAAAGCACTGATGCTTTTAGTGGGTCCTGATTTTTCTGTTGTTTGCTTTTTCAGCTGGGCCAGCCATGTTCCAGCACCTCCACTGTGATGGCCCCTGAAGGCTTTACACGGTAACTTACCTGCTTGATCCTTGCAGATTCTGGAGTTGGCTACCCCCTAGTGATACTGAGCTGAAAACAAGAATCTTTCATGCCGGCATTCAGTTGGCTTTGCCGAGCCAGCATTCTAGCCAAAACAGGATGTTCTAGGCCCTAGAAGAATAATGAATTAAGTGGGGACCCTGCCCTACCCACGGGGTCAGCTCTGCCCAAGATAAGCTACATTCAGGGATGAACAAAATAGAGAGTGAGCAGAAAGAATAGAGGCAAAGCCACAGGACTTAGAGCCCTGGAAAAAGCCAGCACTGGGCCCCATCTGAAGAAGGAAGGCCAGGAGATCAACCACCTGAACAGATCCATCAGCCCTTCATCACCCAGATTGGCCCCAACCTCAGGGAGCCTACACCTGCCCCGCTGCTTTAGGCAGCCGGCCCAAGGCAGGGATGGGTGTTGCCACCGCACCTCTCACTGCAACCTGGGATCAGTGATGCCAGGTGCTCCGGGCACAGAGCCTGGCGCTGTTCAAGGGGCCAGAGCTAGAAAGGGAAGAAGAGGAGCGATGGGGGAGAGAAGGCAGATGCAGGGTGAGGGACAAGCACAGGGCCATTCTTCAGAGACTAGGGAGGAGGCCTCGCTCTAACTCGGCTCCTGTTCATACTGTGCATTTTAGCAAGTTCAACCCAAGTTGACTGAGACCCTACTAGATGTCAGGCCCTGAGCTGGCAAGGGACTGCGGGTAAAGGTGAATCAGACATGGGCTTTGCCTTCTGGGAGCTCCCAGCCCACTGCGAGTTGCGGGATGGGTGCCTTTCATGCCATCTAGAGCTGACCTAAGTGCCCAGGGAGAGGCTCTGGCAGAGCACTCCTGGGTTTCAAACAAGGAGATACCCCAGCAGTCCTAGAGGGGCCAAGAGAGGCCACAAGGGAGGGCCTTTGGAGAAAGGAAGGGATTTTCTGCCTCAGGCTGCCACGGCCCATGTGATCCAAGTCACACGTGCAAGTCTATTGTTGAAAAAGGATAAAAAGCAGCACCTACTGCAAATCACAAAAAGACTAACACTGTGTGATTCCACTTCTGCAGTAGAGAGAGGTCCTTAAAGTAGTCAAATTCATAGAAACAGAAAGTAGAATGATGGTTACCAGGGTCTCAGGGAGCGGGGATGGGGACTTGTCTTTTAATGGCCATAGGTTCAGTTTAGCAGGATGAGAAGAATTCTGGCTGCACAACAATGTGAATATACTTAACAGTACTCCACTGTCCACTTAAAAATGGTTAAAATGGTGAATTTTATGTTATGTATATTTTACCCCAATTAAAGTCAGCATTTAAAAATGCAAACCTAAAGAAAATAATGCCATTTACTGAAAGTCTCCGCATGCTGGCCTCAGAGCTGAGGAGGAGACAGGCGCGTTACTGTTCCCTGGAAGTTCCCCGTTTACAGGACAGGTAGATGCATGTGGATGTCGGGGTGGAAGGGCCCTGGGGGCGGCTGCTTGAAGGTGAGCCAGTGGTGCTGGCCAGGGCAGTCAGAAAAGGCTCACAGAAAAGGTGCCATGAAGTAGGTGGGGCAGGGGTTGTATGTCAGGGTTGGCACCCTGATGGCATCCCCGTTCTAAGCAGTGCTGAGCATACAGCTGCTCAGGCTTGACACTGGGAAGGGGATCCCAGCTCTTGAGTGTCAGTGTCTGCATGCCATCCCATCCTTCCCGTCCTGGCTCTGGCCCGCTGGTCAACAGCACCACCTGCTCCTGCCACACGGGCCCTGTGCTTGTCACCTCTGTGAGCGCCATGAGGCAGGGGCTGTGTCCGTCCTGCTCACTGCTGAGTCCTCAGTGCACAGCTCGGGGCTGGCACACAGCAGGCACTCAACCAAGTTTTGTAGCAAGAGGAACTGGGCCTTCGCTCATGGCATTCCTGCCTATCTCCCCTCCTTCTCACTGTGCCCAAACCCATGGCTGGTCAAGACCCGCTGTCACTTCCCCCATGCAGCCCTCCTCTGTCCCCTTACTTGGAAATCACCTCACTCCCGGGGGAGTGATAAAGCTGTATCTGTGTCTGCCTTAAACATTTAACCATTCTATCCCCTTTAAGAGGGTTTGTGTTCCTACCTTCTCCCCTAGAGACGAGGGGAAGGGCACCAACATTAGGACACTCATCACAGACTCATCCCATCTTCAGGGTTCTACAACACCATTTAATTCCCACAGCCATCCAGTGGGGTGGGCATCACTGCTCCCACCACTAGACAAATGAGGAAAGAGAGGCATGGGTGTTCTAAACAACTAGTGCAACATCACATGCAGCAGACAGCTGAGTAGGTGTAGGTGGATTTCCATGGCACTGGGCTCGTTCCAGCACTCTGCCTGAAGGAGACCCTGGGCTGGGTGATCTTTGCACCAGCCACAGCAAGGATGATGCACTTCTCTCATCCATGCACAGGGATGACAGAGCCAGCTGGATGCAGCCCTTGTCCCACCTCAGACCAACCAGAGCAGTGGTGGGCAGTTCCACCTGAGCTCAGGCTCAGCTCGTGCTGATCCAGCCTCAGATATGGTCCTCTTTCTGCCCTAGAGCTTCTTGAACGCCTTGGGCATCTCACCCACCCCCTCTATCCCCCCACCTTGCCCAACAGTATAGGAGAGTTCATACCTCCCACAGACGAGCTTGCACCAGAGCAGGATGGGAGCCGGTGCACAAGTGTCCATTCCCTGGTCCTTCAGACAGACAATTCTGGGAGGACTTCTGTGCACTTCTCATGGAATTAAGCCCTGGCTGCCCACAGCAGCTATCTTGATGACACTGCCCCCTTTCTTTTCACTTTCCCTCCTTCCCTGTCTCACTTACCCTGCTCACTCCTGCTTCTCGGCATCACCTCCACAAAAACCACCTGCACCCAAGTCATTGTCTTGGGCTGTGCTTCTGGGGACCTTCCAGATGGCCAGAGACCCTAGATTTCCCTTTTCATGGAAAGTGACCCATAACCTCTGATGTGAGTTACTAAGGGTTGTGAAAGTCTGGCATTCATAAACTAAAATTAGAGGAGAACCAGAGATTACTGAGGACTCCAGTTCAGCTTCCTGTTGAGAAGGCTGGCTGCCATGCAGTGCTGCCAAGGCCCTCCTGTGCGTGCTCACTGGCAGGTCACTGGAAGGGTGCTTTGCAGTCAACACATTCTCAAGGTGGCCTTGAGTCAGTCATGGCTTCTTCAGGCTTTTAATCTCTAAAGTGCTATAAAGTACTATCAGTTTGATGACAGATTAAAGATGGCCACGTATGCTTTGACACTCCTACATCAGGAGGTGGGGTCTGTTTCTGCTGCCCCTGAATCTGTGCTGACATGTGACTACTTTGACCAAGAGAGTATGGCGGAAGTGACCCTGTGCCAGCTCCAGGCCCAGCCTTTTAGGAGACTGGCAGCTCACCTTGGGCCCTTGGAGCCCTGAGCTGCCATGTAGAAGCCTCACTACCTTCCACATGGAGGCACCACGTGGAGAGGGCCTGAGACCGCACTGGGATTGAGAAGGGCCCAGCTGAGCTCACCATCCCAGCCATCCCCACTGAGGGCCTGGGCACATGCACAACACAGTCCTGGAGCCTCCAGACCAGTCCTGATGAGTACCCTCAAGAGAAGCAGAAGAATCGCCCAGCCAAGCCATGCCTAAATTTGTAACCCAGAAAATCGTGAAACAGAGTAACAAAATGCGTGTTGTTTTAGGTCACTACGCTTTGGAGTTGTTTGTTATGCGGTAACAATAATAGATAGTTTTGCTTCATCATTATTGAGTTAGTTTGCAGTGGGTGGTGATGCATTTTTGCATCAACAGAATCTAGAGCAGTAATTTTCTAAGAATTACTTTAAGATAGAATATATGCATTGCAATTCAAATCAATCACCCATACCCTCTTGCTGAAGCAGATGTATAACTCATTCCAAAAAACAGCTCCCTCCCACAGCCCCCTTCATTGGTCCTGTGCTGCCTGTGAATCTGTGCTATTTATAGAACTTGTAATGTAAGTGTAATCCAACTTCGAGGCTATTTTAAAATTTATGGATCATTATGTTATAATGTGAAGTTGTGTTGATAAGCTCATTATTTTCCCTTGCAAATTAAATTGCAAGCAATCCATCAAAAGAGAAAGCGGCGGCAATGTAGAGCTTAGGAGTACAGACTCCAGGGCCAGCTGTGTGTGTTCAAGTCTCACACTGGGAGAAAACAGAAAGTACTTCACAGGGTTGTGAGGGCTAAAATAGTTAATGGGTACAGTGCTTAGAACAGTACCTGGCTAAATAGGCTATTGCAACTTGTTTATTTTGTCCCCTTCAATTTTGTATCATCACCTAGCTCTTTCTCCACCAAAAGATAGAGCAACGCAGCAGGGAGACACGGGATGTCTGTCCCGTGTCTAGCATAGATCTGGCCCATAGCTGCCCTTCGGGAAATCTCTGTGGATTTAGTTGATAATTACCCAATGAATGCATACTTCCCTTAGACATCTGACATCCTTTAAACAATGTCTTCACGTATGGATTACTCCAGAGCACCAAGTACATGATGCTTTGGGCCCAGAGAACAGATATGTCAAACCCACCTGCCTCTGAGCCCTTGCACCCTGGTCCCCTTGCTGGTGTCCACAGTGAAGTTATCCAGTGACATGTGCAGCAGGCCTCCTGCCGCACCCTCCAGCCCGGGTACAAACAGCGCATTTTCTGAGCACGACAGTCTCTGGATCCAAGTGAGCGGCTTGGACTGGGCCAGGTGTGCAAGACTCAGATTGGCCATTTGCACACACTTATCATAGTCTGCAATGTGGGAGAAACAGATAAACATAAATACTCACAAGAATGATGCTGGCCCCATCGCTCTTGTGGCAGTCACACATCACAGGCCCCAGGTTCTGTCCTGGCTTTTCTTTGTCTGCATGGAGGGGCCTATTTTTCCTCATGCTAGCTCATGGAGCTCCTATGATTAGCCCCGAGAATGCCACGTCTGCCTAATTAGCACTGACTAAGGAAAGAAAACTCAGACAGGAAGGAGGAAACAAGATGCCCTCCACCCCCTGGCAACTGACAGGCCTTGGAGCCGTGGTTCAAGGCAGTGTCACAGCGCCAGCAGAGCCTTGTATAAAATTAACCGCTGTCATCCGCTCTGCTCACTGCCTTTACAAACCATCCTCCAAACGTTGTTTTAACAAATAAGTCTGCAAACTACCTGAGCTCCCAAGATTACGCTCTGCCCTGTGGAATGTAATCTTTCATCTCTACACGGCTTAGTTTCCTTGGTAATAATATTTAAGATCCGATTTTCTGAAATATGAATACGGATCAGATGTGTTGTCTCCCAGCTTTCACACTTCCCTTCCTCCCCTCCTGCAGAAAGAGGTAATAAATGATTCTAATAAGCCCAGGAATGTGAGTGGTTCTCACCACTTCACTCTTCACGTCATTCATAGGAAACTGGATTTGATAGATAGATTCCTTAAATTAACTGGGATTTATACAAAGCCCAGTTTGTATTTTGAAAAAAACAAAATGATGACTGTGTTCCAACCATCTGTTCCCTGTTAAAACCAAGAAGGAAAGAATGCTCGGGCACACGGCGTTTGTATGGCTCCAGTTGTACGTGTGTTTGTGTGTGTGTGCATATCTAAAGCACAGTGAAGTGCCTCCACTGAGGGCATGCTCATGAACATTTATTTCCTCAAGCAGACACCCCCCCTTTCCTACAATGGTGCCTGGTTCATTGTCGGGACTGTGCCCACTGAAAAAGGTAGACTTTAAAAACTACTTTTTGAGAACGTTCTGTGTCTAGGAGGCATTAGGTACCATCATTCACATACAGTAGGCAAGGAAGAAAGGAGGACTAAAAGCAATTTGAATATGACCTGCAGCTTTTGCAGAAATTGTCCGGTATCTGACTCCAGAGCTTGGACCTGCTCAGACACATAGCAGCAATGACTGTAACATCCACACCAGCATTTCACACATCCTGCATGCTTATTACATGCCAGGCCCAGTGGTAAGCATGTTATCTGCATTGTCTCATTTAATCCTCACAATAACCCTGTGGGGTAGATATTATTATACCCATTTTATAGATGAGGAAAAGTGAGGATAAGAGAGCGTTAACAATTTGCTCAAGGTCCCAGGGCTTGTAGGTGGTAGAGCAGGACTCACACTCGGCTGACTCCACAGTCCCCACCAGAAAATGGACGTACAGAGAACATGGAGATACAAACAGTAGCACAGGAGATTCATCTGAAGCATGCCCAGCCCTCTGATCGCTAAGGTCTAAAGGGATAGTGATCTTAGCTTTAATTGTGGTGTATATTAATACCCACAGGGGGACATTTCAGGGAAAGAAAGTGGTGACAGGGAGAGGCTCAGAGAAGTTTTATGGGTTTCAAGGGAGCCTTCATATAGAGGTTGGAGGTGCAGGAAGAAGGGGCTGCCCCCTGGGGGAGGAGGGCTCCCAGAAGGTAGCAGATGAATGAGAGCATCACAGCCCCGGGTCCTGAGCAGGGCTTTGTCCCCGCAAGAAGCTGGAGAACAACAGGGCACTGGGGAGGATGCTCTGTTAACAGGACAGATCACACAGTGAGGTCAGGGAATGAGAGTCTGGATGTCAAGCACTTAGCATTAGGCATTCAGCATGAAGCAGGGGGGCTCCTGGGGCTTGTGGGGTTGGTGGGAAGTGCTGTTATCATTATTAGACCTTAGCTTAGTGGGGTTCAATTGGCTGGACAAATGGTGCAGGAAGGATTGATTGGTAGGTAGGAGAGCCGAGAGTTGATAACCTTTCAGGAATGGAAGGAAGGGATACCAAGAATGTCCCAATGCCACTGACATGTCAAGCAGAGCGAATGGTTTCTGTCCACCAGTGGAGGGCGGAGGCAGGGAACTCACAGTCTAACTGTGGCACCAGGAAAGTAGCTGACAAATATCCAAATCAGTCTAGATGGCAAGGCTGAAGCCAAGGTTAAACAGAGTTTCAAGAGTACAGGAGCCAAGGAAACGGTAAAGGGAACCAGGGCAAGATCCTGGGCAGCCACTGCAAATCTGCAGAGTCTCATAGCCACAAGCTCATGGAAGGGCCACCGGCATCCCTGCAGCCCCCTGCTATGCATCTGAAAGGGTTGAGTGAAGGCCTGTGGTCCCACTCTGCAATGCTGACAGATCCTGCCTGATTTAGCCCTGAATTTATGCACTTGTAAAAGCTTGGTGATTTTTCTCTCTCCCCAGGGAACCAAATATAACTATAGAGTAATATGCTTGTTTAGACAATTCACAGAAGAATGACTAAGAAACATTTGGAAAATGTCCAACTTCTTAACAATCAAAGAAATGCCAGATGAAACAACACTGAGAAATCATTTTTCCCTATAAATGAACAAAGATAAACATGATAATATCTATTCCAGCAAGGATGCAGTAAAACAGGCACAATGATACTGGACATGGGAATGGCACTCAGGAAAACAGCAAGGGCCCTAAAAATGCCCCAATCTTTGTACCCCAAATCTAACTGAAATCTACCTTAAAGAAATAATACACAATACAGAAAATTTTTCTTCCAATGATGTTTACTGCAATATTATTTATGTTATTAGAAAATGAAAAGCAAACTTTAAATCTAGAGGAATGATTAAGTAAATGATTGTATTTCCACACTAATCATCCATCCATTCATTCATTCAAAAAAACATGTATTAACCATCTCCCACTTGACACACCTCTGTTCCATGCTGGAACCGTAAAGGTACTGGGATACTGTCCCTGCCCTCCAGGAACTCCCAGCCCACTGCAAACTGGAGTCAGACACATCCACAAATAAAAGGGGCAGAACATTACAGGTGAGAAGACGGAGTCTGCACAAAAGAGAGAGTAGTCAACTCCACCTGGGAAGGGAGTACGGGGGCAGTCAATCAGGAGGAACTTCAAGGAGGAGGTTGTCCTTGAACTTATTCTTGGAGAATGAGGCTTATCTTGGTGGTTTGAGCCTGGAAGGGGGCAGGAACAGCATTGTAGGTGGAGGCCACACAAATGCTAGATTCCCCCAAACTCCTATGATGGTAGAATTTGCAGTTTGAGAAAATTGCATATTATGAGCAAAACAGGCTTAGAAGGACTAATTTTGCTAGTAAGCCCAAGGAGTCTTTATAAATATTTTATGTTCACTGATATACAATAAAATTGATATTGATTATGTTTCACACTGTATCTCAGCAGGTAAGTCATAATTAATTTACATTCATTACCTCCAATTCCCTGGAAACATCACGGAAATGCTACTCTGCAATTTCAAAGAAATATTTATATATTTATTTGGTTTCGCTGCAAATAATACGCCACCTTTGTTTTCTGTATTTGGTTCTACGTCTGAATGCTCAGCAATTTTGGTTCCTAGTTGATCCCCCGTCCCAGGACTGCAGGAGCCAATGACACAGCTCCCCTGTGAATTGACTGGCACCTAACAAAACCCCCCACAAGCAGGAGCTGCCGTTACTAGTCACATGGAGCCATGAACGCCAGACACTCATTCTAGACGAGCTACAGACAGCACACACACTATCCTGTTGGAGCGCAACACAAACCCATCGGACGGCCAGTTGCTCAACTGAGGACACCAAGGCTCAGAGAGGGCAAGTGAGCGGTCCAAAGTCACGCACCTAGTAAGTGGCACCTCTCTGAGTCTGTTGAACTCCAGGCTCCACATTCCAAGCCTGGAGTTCCCAAACTTTCATCTGCATCCAGATCACCTGGGTTCTTTTTCGAATGCAGATTCTGATTCAGGGGCCTGAGGTTCTGCATCCCTGGCAAGCTCTCATGTGATGCACATGCAGAGACCACTCTGAGTATGAAGGGTGAAACCACTATGTTATATTGCTCCCTTGTATAAATGAATAGGAAATAATGGCGAGAGATCAACAGCAAACTCAAAGCCAAATATCTCTAGGTTGAGAAGATGGTGTCTACTCACCAGTTGTAACTCCGGGAGAGCTCGTCCGAGCATTAAATCCATGCTGGGCACAGCAGAGGCCCAGTAAGTATTTACAGGTCTTGGCTGAGTCAGTGACAAACATGTGCTTTTTCCCAGTGATGCTGCTTGTAATGATGAATTTCTTTCGCTGAGGGAAGCAAACAGAGACTTTAATATATTGATCATTCTTACCTATCCATTGAAGCACAGCTATCCAGAAAATAGCCAAATGCTGGAGCCGTCAGTTGGATACCAACGTACTAGGCATCCAGAAGTGTGTGGCCGATGTCTGACTATGGCCCAATATTTTTTCTTAGATTAAAGACAACCCCTTCTTTTATTTTTTCCTTAATTCGTAAATCAAATGTTTGTTTATTGGGCAATTGCTATCTGCCAAGGAGAGTGTGCTAGGTGAAAAGAATATGAAATGAGTTCAGTACAGGCTTGGCCCTCAGCAAGTAGTGCATTGTGAAAGGCCATTAAATACACCTATAGTTTGCATTGTCCAAACGCCCAGAAATTGAAGGCAAAATCTCAGCTTGCATCATTATAGAAAAGATAAAAGCATATCTGTATGTGCATGTTTCATGCTATTATGTGCCAGGCTCTGTGCTAAATCCTTTCTGTGTATTAACTCATTTCATCCTCGAAGCTATAGAATGAGGGAGGTCCCATCATTATCCTTATTCTACAGATGAGGAAGCAGATGGAGACTCCTCAGAATGCAGCAGGAACTGAGGTCACATCACCAAAAAACACTTGCCTACATTTATACCTTCAAGGTCCATGCACAAAGTGATAATATTTGAACAGCTCACTGTGATAAACTTGAGAGGATTATCTATCTGGGGTTATCTATATGGAGCTTCCTGGAAAAAAATCCATAAATTTTTGCAATATAAAATTCTAATAAGAGCAATAAAATACAAAGTAATAGAGATTATATTAGATATGAATTTATATATAACTTCCAAATAAAATCTCTATTCTAGATATTTCAGTAAGAACCTTGAGCTTGCTCCTATAAAGATAACTTTATAAATACAGGGTTTGTGCTTGAAAGGGCTCCCTGAAACTCCTGAACCTCTTTAATGCTGATTCCTTTTAATTCATGATAGTCACCATTCCTAAGAAGCTCCATTCACACAGTCAGATATTAACAAAGGACAGACAACTATTCATTGCTTTTCCTCTAACTCTTTTTTATCATTAACCTAATTTCAGACAATCAGAGCATTCTCTAAGTACCCTTTTCTTATATTAACCAATGTAATGTTGAACCTATACTAATGTGAATGGATTCTGAATCCAATTGAACAATACTATATCTAGTATTTTTTTTATATAATGTGTTTTCTCAAACATTCATAGATGCTATCCTGCTAGCCTTACTAATTCTTCCTTAGTATTCAAATTATAATAATGTCTAAATTCCACTAGCTAATCATTTTATCCACACTTTTCCAAAGTTGAATATTTGTTTAGAATCTATCTACTTTTTCAGTATGCATTGATATACTTTCACACAGTCCTGACAATTTTATATCAAGTTCACTCAGGTATTAAACATTTTAGATAAGTCATTTTTTAAAATTGAGTAACTCGGGACTTCGGTGGCACAGTGGTTAAGAATCCACCTGCCAATGCAGGGGAAACAAGTTCAATCCCTGGTCTGGGAAGATCCCACATGCTGCAGAGCCACTAAGCCTGTGTGCCACAACTACTGAAGCTGGTGCACCTAGAACCTGTGCTCCGCAACAAGAGAAGCCACTGCCATGAGAAGCCCGCACACCGCAACGAAGAGTAGCTCCCATTGGCCGCAAAAAGAGAAAGCCCGTGCGCAGCAGCAAAGACTCAACGCAGCCAAAAAAAAAAATTAAATAACTTTTCTTGAACAAATCTGAAAAAAGAGAATTGTTCACACACATGTGCCACTTCTTTCTTTGAGCTCATAAACTCTTGGCAAGCTCTTGTCCTTTTGGACCCCAGTGCCCTAAGGTGTCCCAGAGGGTGGAATTTCGATCTCATTTCTTGGCATGAAGCTGAAAACAGTTTTGACTGTAGCGGTTTGGATTTTTTTCCATTTTGATAACATCATTTAATGGGAAATTCATATCTGTAGGCCAACTTTCACACAGGCAAGCTGCTCTAAGAATAAGATGATGTATAACTTGAATTCCAGGGTTTTCAGCGCAAACATGAAAAATGTATTTACATCCCTGCTGTTGCAGAACAAAAACACTTTGTGCTTCTGTAACATCATGTTTGTTTCTAAGCATGGTTTTATTATTTCAAATATTTCATCCCCAATAGTTTTATTGTTGCTGCTGTTTGTTCACAGGCTGGTTTCTTTGTTTGGTTTGATACATCTTTGCAGAATAATAAGATTCTTCCAGACACAAGCGGATGTGCCCTGAAGCTAAGGAAGTTGAAGTCCCAGGCCTCTACTTGGGAAGGCCGTTTCCTGGGAGGGGCCCAGCACATTTTCTTGTGTTCTTGTAAAACGTGGAAAGTAAGATGCTTTCGCCACAATCTGTTAAGACCACTGACTCTTATTTCCACTGCAACTCAGTCTCACTTTTCTCACCATAGGTAACGTTGCATGGTGGGGAAGCAGATCTCACTAAGGAGAAGTTGAGATAGGGCTACATTTAGTGTAGATTTCGTGGGATTTATTTATGCAGTTTGCAGTCTCTTCTGCAGTAGTTTATTTTCAACCATCCCAGAATACTCCTTCCATTGGACCGACTCACCCAAAGTCTCAGCATAAAGATATAGGGCCAGTGGCCATGTGAAATTGACTGTGCCCTACAGTACCCAGCCCCAGAAGTATGTGGTGTCAGCACTGGAGGGGAACAAGGTTTAAAATACACAGAGCCACAATATCAATAAAACCAAACAACCCAATTAAAAAATGGGCAGAAGACCTAAATAGACATTTCATCAAAAAAGACATACAGATGGCCAAGGGGCACATGAAAAGATGCTCAACATCACTAATTATTAGAGAAATGCAAATCAAAACTACAATGAGGTATCACCTCACCCCAGTCAGAATGGCCATTATCCAAAAATCTACAAACAATAAATGCTGAAGAGGGTGTGGTGAAAAGGGAACCCTCCTGCACTGTTGGTGGGAATGTAAATTGATACAGCCACTATGGAGAACAGTATGGAGGTTCCTTAAAAAACTAAAAATAGAACTACCATTGCTGACCCAGCAATCCCACTACTGGGCATATACCCTGAGAAAACCATAATTCAGAAGAGACATGTAACACAATGTTCATTGCAGCTCTATTTACCATGGCCAGGACATGGAAGCAACCTAAGTGTCCATCGACAGATGAATGGATAAAGAAGATGTGGCACATATATACAGTGGAATATTACTCAGCCATAAAAAAGAAACGAAATTGAGTTTTTTGTAGTGAGGTGGATGGACCTAGAGTCTTGTCATACAGAGTGAAGTAAGTCAGAAAGAGAAAAACAAATACCGTATGCTAACACGTATATATGGAATCTAAAAAAAAAAAAAAAAATGGTACTGATGAACCCAGTGGCAGGGCAGGAATAAAGATGCAGACATACAGAATGGACCTGAGGACATGGGGTGGGGAGGGGAAGCTGGGGCAAAGTGGGAGAAGCATCGACATATATATACTACCAAATGTAAAATAGTTAGCTAGTGGGAAGCAGCTGAATAGCACAGGGAGATCAGCTCCGTGCTTTGCTACGACCTAGAGGGATGGGATAGGGAGGGTGGGAGAGAGGCTCAAGAGGGAGAGGATATGCGGATATACGTATGCATATGGCTGATTTACTTTGTTGTACAACAGAAACTAACACAGCATTGTGAAGCAATTATACTCCAATAAAGATGCATATAAATAAATAAAATACACAGAGCCAAAGGCCAGTCTGAGGGAAATATTTTCAATTATCAGAAATGAAAACCTGTAATTTAATTCTCAAAAACACCTAATTAAGTGGAAGTTTTATCCTATCAGGGATATATTTTATAATTGTATATACTGCCTTGTAAGTACAGCACACAATTTTCTCTTTTTTTGATAGGAATCACACAATATGGAATGTATTCGATTTTCCTGTGTTGGTAGCATTTAGAAACCTACAGAGGCACTTCAAAGAGCAAATATGTCTCTGCCGCAAAGCTGCATGTTTTATGCATCTCATCAACAATAAAAACAACTTTCAATCAGCCATGCTAGAAGAAAGACTAAATTAGATTTCTCTTCTCTGTAGAGAAAATATTACAAAAGTATCATCCTATGGAAAAGTAATCAGAGGGCATGCCACCAGAAATCTGAAAGGAAAAAAAAAAGAATTATAGTGCTTATCAGGGAGTTCATTAAGAAGAATATTACTTTTTTTGCTTTTGTGATTTTGCAGTAGTTGTTCAAGTTTTTTTTTTTTAATTCACAGGTTGTGGTGATTTCTTTTCTCATTCTAAATGAACATTCACTTTAAAATCTTGTTTGTGTTTGGAACTTTGCGTCCTTGTTCTTGAAGAGAGCCCTACAAAGCCTGTATTCTCCCAGATTTCAGACATTTCCCTCCAGACATTTTAACTACTGCTAATACCCAAGAACAGTTACTAACATGGGAAGGTTCATCATTACACAATGAATGCTTTCTCGATTGAATAATCTTCTGAATTGATGTCTCTGTCATAGATGGGCTGCCAATGCACCTACAAATCATATTCACTGAAAAATGGCATTTTCCTCTATTTCCTTTGCTACTTCTCTCCAGGCTGAGAAAACAAATGTCTGCAATTGTCTGGAGGATTCCGGCTTCCGCTATTAATTAAGCAAATTTGGAACCAGCTTCCTGAGCTCATTCTCGTATTGTTAGTGGAGTTCCCATTTTGTGCTTGCAAAAGTGTGAAGAGTCCGAGTCATTTTCTGTGTAAGATGCCTGGTTTGTGGCAAGCAGCTGGTGACATTACTTCCCATGGTGACTTTTCCATAAAAAAAAGGATATTTATGCTGAGGAAGAGACTGGTCATCAACATGAAAATTCTAATTAGTGACAAGGGTGTTTTTAAGCTACTAAGTTTGTTTTGTGAACCTGATGATTTTCCAGCTTTAATCAAGAAATTGTTCACGGTCGTGGGGAAAATAAATATCCATAAAACTTAAACCAACTTAAATATAAAATACTTAAGGGGACTTAAATTTTATGACTTCAAAAAATTCTATTTTCCAAAATTACTTTGTAGGTTGTCTGCATTTCTACAAATGTTTTAAAAGAAATTACACTGAGAATTTTGAACAATTAAATATGAGATAGAGAATATAGGAAGTAATATAATAGTATTGAATAAATTCAATAATTAAAATTCTTCAAATAATCTTTCCGTTGAATTAAAGTTATTTGAGTCATTAAATTTCTGAAAAGTTCACAAAAATAAATATCAATTACTTTTACATAATGTCAAAAATATTTGGGAAAAAGTCAGTTTTCTGATATTATAAAGGCCACTTTAATAAAATTATGCTCAATTATTATTTATTTTTAGATGTAAGCTTTTTTCCTAAGGAAAAACAATACTTTATTATGAAATTCTATCAAGAATCACACTTTAACAATACATCAACTTCAACAGCCAAGATGGGAGAAACACAAGAAACACTGAGAAAATAAATAAAATGAATTATGTTCTGCTTAGGAAACTTTAACATTAGATAATGATAATGAAAACAAAACCCAAAGAATCAGATAATGAAAAAAAATCTCATTAGTAGGAAAAATTTTAAAACCACAAGAGAAAATTCAATAGAAAGAAAAACTAAAATGTTTCCTGAGCCACAAGTCAAAGAACTTCATGTTTTATAATGAAATCATTGCTGAAGTTATGGGATACTGACCCACAGGACAGGCAGGTAGATGAGCTACTGGAGCATTCTCTGCTATGGGGACACACATGATGTTTTTGATGTCAAATTTATTGTAACTGAATTCAAGAAAATGGTGTTCAAATGTTATTTCAAACATTGTACATTTAATAGGGTTGTTGTTTTGTTTTGTTTTGTTTTGTTTAAATGGCTGACAAAGGTTTGCACACCTGTAGTCCATGGGAGACAGGCCAGATGCCTCGGTACAATGTGTGCAAAGGGAAAATTAAAATACAAGGAAAATGTTTCAAAAGCATGCAGACTCCATTGCACCTACTATACACTCTCCTCCCCCATCTCCCACCTCCAATCTCGCTCTCAACATCAATAGATTCCCAAAATTAAAAGAACTTCACCCAGAGGGAAAGTGTAGTCCTTTAGGCCAATGGCTGCCCATGGGGGTGAGGGGGAACTAGGTGACGGATGGCAGAGAAGAAGTGGCCTCGTGGGGACCCTCAAACCCCTGGTAGACTTCTTCCAAATATGTAACAGTCATCGGAGTACAGGTTAGCTGACAGGCTGTGAGCTTATCTTCTTAGGAGAAGGTCACCTGACCTATCGCTCTTTAAAGGGATAACAGATCAAAGAAAAATGAAGCATGGGTCATAATCAACTGAGTGACACTCACATAGGCCAAAATCTTTTCAATTTCTCTCCACTGAAACCGTGAAGTCACAATTCTGCTGTTGTTTCTCACTTCGTACACTATGACCCCCTTGGCACAGAGCCCCAAGGCCATCTCTCCTCCTGGCCTTGTCTTCTCTGGGAGAACTTGGTAAACCAGCACACCATATTCCGGGAGCTGCTGAGTCACCTGGAATGAGAAAAAGGCCAATTAAGAAGAGACAGGCACATTGGTCTAAAATAATGGATTTCAAACCATTCCATGAAGAAAACACCTTCAGGTATGTTCTGAAAAAAAAGAGTAGGATTGCCAGATAAGTTTAGGAAACACTGAACTAAACAGATCTCCTTACTATAGAATTCCTCCATACCTCTAATATGATAGTGTTTTTCTATTTTATTAACCCAAGGAATCCTTTCTTAATGAAGTACCTTAAGACACTTGGAACACAGTTATTAAGAAAATGGTACAATAGAGTAAAAATATTCTGAACAAAGTTGTAGAATTCAGACTCTTGAATCATCTCAAAGTAAAGAATCCTTTTTCCCAAAGTCTACTGCAATACAATCTGGTACAACCCCTTAGTTTTACAGATGGAAAAACTGAGGCCCAGGCACAGAAAGCAAACTTCCAAATGGTTAGCATCATTGTTAAAGCAAGATGAGCCATGAACATCCTGCAGAGAAAATGACCAATCACTGGCACTTCTCACCATGTAGCAGTGCTTTGGTGGGGTCCCCACAGTACAAGATCTGTCTTCAGTTTACCAGTTTAGGAGATGGAATTTTGTCAGGGGCATGAGGGTCAATCAGAGCTGGGAACTGCATCAGGACTACCAAAGTCTTAAGAGGCCGGAGTATAAACCTAACACAAATGTTTTTATGTCTGAATGGTAATCATGTCTCTATTCTGGTCTCTACCATCTTCATCTTCACCTGGAAGACTCCAGTTTTTACCAAATGGTTGATGAACCTCAGCTCACAGCAGGGGCATTTTGCTCCAGGCATTTGAAACCCTCTCAGAAGGGTTTTACTGGTGAGATCTGATATCTCATCTCTACCCCTGAGCAGAGGGCTCTATGTCCTGCCTAATCTCTCTCATCCCCAGGTGGGGTCACAAAAGTGAGGACAAATTATAGCTTTTGAGAGCTGCTTTCTCAAGCTCTTTGCTGACCTTTCTCCTTCTGCTGGTAAGTAATCTGTGCAGATAGGTTGCACTGCCTACAAAGCCTACAGCTCTTCACATGATCTTGATTGCATTTCTGGACCCTGAACCTCCCCGCTTTGTTTGACTTTGGAGAGACCCTCTCATTGTCACTATCATCATCGTCATCATCATCATCCAAAACAATATTTGTTGGACATTGGTGCTGAAGTATCCAATGGCCAGACCAGGCATGTACTTAAAGTATGACAAAGCAGGACCATCCCAAAACAATTAGGTAAATTCTTTTAAAGAATTTGATGTGAAACAGCAAAGGAAACCATAAACAAGACCAAAAGACAACCCTCAGAATGGGAGAAAATATTTGCAAATGAAGCAACTGACAAAGGATTAATCTCCAAAATTTGCAAGCAGCTCAATATCAAAAAAAACAAACAACCCAATCCAAAAATGGGCAGAAGACACAAATAGACATTTCTCCAAAGAAGATACACAGATTGCCAACAAACACATGAAAGAGTGCTCAACATCATTAATCATTAGAGAAATGTAAATCAAACCTACAATGAGATATCATCTCACACCCATCAGAATGGCCATCATCAAAAAATCTACAAACAATAAATGCTGGAGAGGGTGTGGATTTGAAAAGGGAACCCTCTTGCACTGTTGGTGGGAATGTAAATTGATACAGCCACTATGGAGAACAGTATGGAGGTTCCTTAAAAAACTACAAATAGAACTACCATATGACCCAGCAATCCCACTACTGGGCATATATCCTGAGAAAACCATAATTCAAACAGAGTCATGTACCACAATATTCATTGCAGCTCTATTTACAATAGCCAGGACATGGAAGCAACCTAAGTGTCCATCGACAGATGAATGGATAAAGAAGATGTGACACATATATACAATGGAATATTACTCAGCCATAAAAAGAAATGAAATTGAGTTATTTGTAGTGAGATGGATGGACCTAGAGTCTGTCATACTCAGTAAAGTAAGTCAGAAAGAGAAAAACAAATACCGTATGTTAAGACATATATGTGGAATCTAAAAAACAAACAAACAAAATTGGTCATGAAGAACCTAGGGGCAAGACGGGAATAAAGACACAGACTTACTAGAGAATGGACTTGAGGATACAGGGAGGGGGAAGGGTAAGTTGGGACAAAGTGAGAGAGTGGCATGGACATATATACACTACCAAACGTAAAATAGATAGCTAGTGGGAAGCAGCCACATAGCACAGAGAGATCAGCTCGGTGCTTTGTGACCACCTAGAGGGGTGGGATAGGGAGGGAGATGCAAGAGGGAGGGGATATGGGATTATATATATACATATAGCTGATTCACTTTGTTATACAGAAGAAACTAACACACCATTGTAAAGCAATTATACTCCAATAAAGATGTTTAAAAAAAAGAATTTGATGTGATAGTTCAAAAAATAAAATTAAACCATTAAAGTTGTCATCATCAGAATAGAGATGCCTTTGTTAGACTTGTTTACATTTTTTAAATTGTTTAGTATTTATTTTAATTTTTAATTTTTTAATTATATAGAGAGGGATATGATACTGAAGTACTTGGAGCCACAGAATTCTTAAAATGGTAAAGTGCCATTCTGTAATGGAGCAGGACCCTATGGGGCCTTCCTGGGATAGACACACACACACACAACCCGCCATGTCTTCCTCCTGCCTCTTGTTTGTAGAAAAACTTTAGTTTCCTAGTCCTTCCCCGAGTTCCAAAGAATAAATTTAATCAGACAAGTGAGAAAATGCAGAAATAAAGGAAAACAGTCAAGCAAGACAATTTAATAAGAGCCGTTAAACAAAGTTAAGAATGTGTAATTCCTCCTCAAAGGCAATAGATAATATTCTGAGCCATATCCTTTGAGCTGTTTTGCAGATACTGAAACCCCCACCAAGAGGAAGAAGTTAACTGTATGCTGACCACCACCAGCATGTAGACTCCCAGACTGGTTGGAACCAGAAGGTTGATGAAGTTGACTCCCAATTACCTCACTGTCAACCAATCAAAAGAATGTCCATGAGTTGATCACACACCCCACAGCCCTCTCCCTCACACTGTCTCTAAAAACCTTTCCCTGAAAGCCATCAGAGAGTTCAAGTCTTTTGAGCATGAGTTGCCTATTCTCCTTGTTTGGCACCTGCAATAAATGCTGCACTTTCATTCACCGCAACCAGGTGTCCGTAGATTGGCCTTACTGTGCACGGGTGAGAGGACTAAGTTCAGTTCAGTAACAATTCTAAACATTTCTCATGCATTTATTTCATTTAATCTTCACAATAATCATAAGAGATAGGTGTAGCTACCTCTTTTCAAATGAGAAAATGGTGGCACAGGAAGGCTAAGTAGTCTGTAAAAGTTCCCACTTAGGAGCCAGGAATGAAAATATAAGTCTGTTTTCTTCTGAGTCTTCATTCTTAACAACTAAAATACAGAGTTTCCATAAAGTCTGTAAACATATGTAATGTCATCAAGGGCATCTTCCATCTGTAAAATAAATAATATTACCTATGTCTCCATGCTTTACTAGGGAATCTTCTGTGGCACACCTCCTCTTCCACTCTGTGCTGTTACTGCTGACTTTCCTCTCTGAGGGACACCTCATCTCCTTGTGCTTAGGGCCATCGCACTGTTTTCCCCTGATCCCTCCAGTGAGCAGCGAAGCTGAGACTGGACCCAGGCTCTCCTGGCTCCCAGCCCACACAGCACCCTGGCTCTACTGAAAATTGTTGGAACAAATGGATTATTTCCGGATATTCTTCAAGAGATTTACAACAATTTATATCCTTTGACCCTATCATTCCACTTCTGGGAATCTGTCCTAAGAAAATATACTGAATGATCAAGACAAATCCTTGATCAGAGCGATGTTTGGTGCACACTTGCAGCGTTGGGTTGGCAGGACTAGGTTCCTAGAGGCAGTACCACCTTAAAAGGGATTATCAGGCAAGCTTTACAAAGGATATTTACAAAGCATTTGTAATTATCTGGGAAATGCATCTGTTATAACACTAAGTGGGAAAAACTACAGGGTACAACCAGGATGATTTCAACAGTAAAAAGAAAAGAAAAGAAAATATTTTAACAGCATATGGCAACCCCTAGTTATGTAGAAAGATGGTTCCATGGTTGAAGAAGTTTGGAAAACACTGAGTTAACCTTGAACAGGTTGTTCTGGGACTAATATGCTAACATAACTGTGAATCTTGCAGACGGAGTATGTTATTTAGCAGTACCCAAACTGGACTTCTGCCAAGTCTCCTTCTAGTGTGAGACGATGAACTAGCAGAATTAGTCATCAGTGAACCGGAGGCCAATAGGTGCCATCTCATAATGGAAAAGGGAGCCACGAGGAGCTATAGTTAAACAATCCAGTGACTGTTTATGGAGTAACTGGGCTATGTGCTGGGCTCTGGGGATTCAAGACCCTCTGGACATTTACAACCTAGTAGAGAGGACAAGAAGTGAACGAAATGACTGCAATGTAGAGTGTCAGCAATATATACCAACAATGTTTTAAATGTTCTTAACCTTCGACCCTGTAATTCCACTCATGAGAGTCTATTCCCAAGAAATTAATCAGAAATGCAGCTAAAGACTTACATAGTAAAAATATTAACCTCAGTATTGCTTAAAATAGTCCCATATTTAAAACAATTTATGTGCCAAACAACAGAGTATTGAGAAAAAAATTTAGGGTACCCCATGTGTTGACTCAAAATAAAGTTTCAAAATTTGAGTGAGATGGGATTATAAAAAAACGCAAAACTGACTATATAATATAAACCCAATTTTAAATATATATGCATGTACACATGTGAATGCACAGAGAAGGATGAATATACCCAAATGTAATCGTACTGTCTCCAGGGGGCAGGATCATGAGCGTCTACTTTTATAATCATGGACAAGAGGGCTTGTTTAACAAACACTAGCCCTAACAAGAAGGGTCACAATGTGGTCTGGGGGTTACCAAGAACTCTCTAGTCCATGCGTCTGTACTGTGGGCAGGCCTAGCATCAGCAAGCCCAACCAACAACCGTGGGGAACCACAAAAGTAGGTGTTCCTTGAAACTGGTAAGCTCGCATACAACTCAAATCTATTTAGTGTTTTCCAACAAAGACTTAAAAAAAAAGTTTAGAGAGTACCATACTAAGTGAAGTAACTCAGACAGAGAAAGACAAATATTATACTATATCACTTATATGTGGAATCTAAAAAATAGTACAAATGAACTTATCTACAAAACAGAAACAAACTCACAGACATAGAAACAAACTTATGATTACCAAAGGGGAAAGCAGTGGGTGGTGGGGGGTTAGAAAAATTAGGACTATGGGATTAACAGATACACACTACTATATATAAAATAGAAAAGCAGCAAGGATTGACTGTATAGCACAGGGAACTATATTCAATATCTTGTAATAACATATAATGGAAAAGAATCTGAAAAAATATATATCAATATATGTATATAACTAAACACTTTGCTGTACACCTGAAACTAACGCAATATTGTAAATCAACTATACTTCCATTAAAAAACAAAGCTACACCCTAAAACATTTCCTGCATTTCTGCTTACGAGATGGTGGCTTTCTTTACAACCACCTGTCATCCTTCAACCAGAGGAAGGAGGGACACAGTGAGCCCAGCACACTAAGACAGGGCCTGGGCAGAGGCAGGCCAGGCATCGTCTGCCTGCAGGAGCCTCTGCAGACCTGAGTCCTTAGTCTCTCCGCTGGTTCTATGGTCCTGTGGCCACTTTCCATCAGATGTGTGCTGATGGCTTTGAAGTCCCCACTTGTCTCTAGTCAAGGGAATGCTGCATCCCCTTAACAAGGAACGCGCATGAAGGCTGGATAATGGAAGACAGTGAGCGCCTTTCTGCCAGGGCTTCTCAAATGAGATGCTTGAGGGTTTACACTGTGCTAGGTGTTGCAGACAATTCCAAATGACTGACCAAAAAAAATGGACAGACCTCACCTTGGCAGTTCTGCTTTCAAATGACTGTCTCTATCAAAGGCAAGAAAACACAGAATATTTCTACCTGCTTCAGGAGACTTTTGTACAAAGAAATGTATAAATCCTGGAGTTTCCTTCTGAAACTGATCCCCAGCTCTAAAGGCCCCACCAGGCACATCACCCTGGGAAAGCTGGGGGGCCTCCTCCCACGTGCCACCGAGCTCTACCTGCACAGGCAGAGCGGACATTCCCTCCCACCCTGAAGTAAAGTAACTGGTACTGTTATTGTTCTCATTGGGCAGTTATCACAGTGTTGCATGCCTCTGGGTACCCATCTGTCCTCCCTACAAGACTTGGACTCCCTGGGGGCAAGAAGCATGTTCTTTCTGTCTCTGTTTGCTACTGTGCTTGGTCCACTGCAGGTGTAAGTCATGGAGTGAGCAAAAGCTATTCGTCGGAGGCTCTGTGTGCCCACAGACATAAGGGACTGAAATATCACTGCTTTTGCTAAAGGGCCAAAGAAAGAGTAGACCAGAGCTGCACCCATATGTATGGACCACACCACCTGTGCTGTGCTGAGAACAGTTGCCCGGAAGGCTGCAAACCTGAAGTCTTCCAATGGCTTTGCTTTTGGCTCACACTCAAGTTTTTTACTTCAGTTGTCAGAAATGTCTCTATGAGAAATGTGGTCTCCCCCCACTCACTGAATAGCAACTGTGAGCTCCAAGATTGAAGAAAGGCCCTGCCATACCCACCCCAGCCCAATAAATCTTACCCATTTGGGGGGATCTTTTCCAATGCCATCTGCTTCCAAAAGTCTCTCCTTGCCCCACAGGGCGATGGAGCTTCCTTCCTCCCAAAGGCTCAAGTCCTTTGGTCATACTTCCTTGTGGGTCTGAGCACATCCAGCCCCAGAGAAATCTCTGGAGGGGATTGCCGACTATGTGCCCTCGAACACCGATACACCCTCTCAAGAGTCCAAAGGCCTCACCCTCAAGAATTCCAGCTCCGCATCCTCTCCCCAGAGCACAGGACTTAAACGGTGCAGCTCTGAGACTTCGACTTGGACCCGGAGAGCCGTCATCCTCTCAATCAGACTTGCGGGGATGTAATCTTCAACTCGAAAATAGGCTTTACTCTCTACCTGCTGGAAAGATGCAGAAGAAAAGAGGTGCCACCAAGATGCCTTCTATGGGAATCTGAGCAGAACAGAAGCCTGTCTGCTCCTTTAAAGTGCTCACTGGGATATCATTTTCTACCATATTAGAGATTGGGCCAAACCATATGACAGGAACAGAAGGGCGAGAGGAAAGAAGTCACCTGTTTTTGAGCCCCTTCTGTATGCCACGTGGTGCCCAGAACACATTAGCTCTTTCTATCCTCACGGTAATCCTGTGAGGACAGTATTATTATTGTCATTGCCAAGATGCACAAAATGAACAAGAAAGGAAGTCATTCAACAGGGCCAAGGTCACACCACTTGTAAGTGACCGAAAGAAGATTTCCTCCCCCAAAGCCCTCACACATTCCACAAAGCCACTCCACTTCCCAAAAGGCACAGCGAAACCGTGGCCCTAAAGCTTTGTTTCTATGTATTCATTTAGCGCTTCTGTCTGTATGTGCTACCAGTACACTGTCCCCTTTCAAAAGGGAGGTCTTGGCTGCGGCACCATCTCTCCACAAGGTGATCAAGAAGTTGTCCCCTGAACAAGAGAAGATCTGACACCCACACCCTGCCCCAGGCCAGAGCCTACATCAAGTCTACTCTTCTGGGAAGCTGAGGCTGCAGCCCACCAGGAGCTGCAGGAAGATCATCATGACTCAGCATCACTTGCTGTCTGATGCTAGGTTCCCTGGTACAGACTCCGGGGCAGAGAGAGGTAGGCAGATGTGCTGGAGGCGTGGTCTCAGGGTTCACTGTAAGGAATGAGGAAAGTAGAGCTTGGCAGATGGAGAAGCTCACCCTTCCCTGGTGTTCCTGAATCAGCCCATCCTAGTCTCAGGAAGCCCCTCCCAGTCTAATCTCGGGCAAGACAGGTCCCCACAGCTGAGGACAACTGCCCATGAGGGAGACAGCTGGGAGCCGAGAGCATCTGGCCTTCTTGGGGCTGGGATTGGGCAAGTCGGTCTGATGAGGGGGTCTGAAGGGAACAGCACAGCATCCACTACATCCCCATGCTCCTGGTGTGGCACAGGAGTCCCCATTGTAGCTGTGGACTGAGAATCCTCCAGCCGAGGGCTGGCCCATGCCAGTTCTGAGCTCAGCTCAGAGATGCAAAGGGAAAGAAATTGCTCAGCAATCCAGTGCATAAAAAAGCATTCAGAATGCTATCAGAATGGCCAAACCCAGAACACTGACAACACCAAATGCTGACAAAGGTGTGGAGTAACAGGAACTTGTATTCATTACTGGTGGGAATGCACGATGGTTCAGCCACTTTTGGAAGACAGTTCTTCAATTTCTTATGAAACTAAACATACTTTTACCATATGATCCAGCAATCGCGCTCCTTGGTATTTACCCAAAGGAGTTGGAAATGTATATCCACACAGAAACCTGCGCGTGGATGTTTACAGCAGCTTTATTCATAGTTGCCAAAACTTGGGAGCAAAAGAGGTCCGTCAGTAGGTGAATGGATAAATAAACTCTGGTACATCTAGACAATGGAATATTATTCAGCACTAAAAGGAAATGAGCTATCAAGTTGAAAAGACATGGAGGAAACATAAATACATATCATTAAGTGAAATAAGCCATTTTGAAAAGGCTGGATGATTCTGACCTTATGACATTCTGGAAAAGGCAACACTATGGAGGCAATAAAAAGATTGGTGGTTGCCAGGGGTTGGGTGGAGAAAGAGAGACGAATAGGTGGAGCACAGAGGATTTTTAAGGCAGTGAAACTACTCTGTATGATACTATGATAGTGGGTATACATCATTATAAATTTGTCCAAACCCATAGAAGGTAAAACACCAAGAGCAAACCCTAATATTAACTATGAACTCTGGGGGATAACAATATGTCCATGTAGGTTCATCAATTGCAACAAATGTACCACCCTGGTGGAGGACATTGATTGTGGGGGAACCTATGTATGTGGAGGCAAAAGGGTATATAGGAAATCTCTGCACTTGCCACTCAATTTTGCTTTGAAACTCAAACTGCTCTGAAACAAGTCTACTAAGCTTTTTTGTAAGTATGTAGGACCTTTGACCCAGCATCACATTGCTAGGACTATGTCCTAGAGAAGTCAGCATGAAACTAAAAAAACTCCAGCACAAACATTTATTTCTATGTGATTTAGGTTAAAAAGAAAGATCAGAAGCAACTGGAACAATAATAATAGTAGTTATTACCACACACATGGTGCCTCTAGGTGATGCCCACCAGTGAGAGAACAAATAAGTAAACAAAGGTCCAGCCCTGCTGAGGCATACCGCATGGCTATCCCAAAAGCTCATTAGGAAGGCCAGGGGAAGATATACCAAGGAGTGAGAAAGCAGAATGCAAGTCGAATGTGGCAACATTTACAACTGCATAAAATCCCTGCGTGCGGTCAAAGGCTGGAAGAGAATGCACCCAGAGGAAAGTTGTTCTACTGTAATGATGTGATTAAGGAGATTTATTTTTGTACCAAATTGCCTTTGTCTCCCTTTTTAAAATGCAAATGTAATCATGTTACTTCCTGCTTAGAATTCATCAGTGGCTCCCAATCTTTCACTACAGTGGTTTCTAAATCATGGGGTTTTTTTTTCCAGCACCAGAACCATTTATCAAACAAAATATCCACCCCTTAGGAGGGCACACGTAGTTTCTCCTGGATCTGACTGGCAGTGCCACCCAGCCTCGCAGCCCGGTAGCTAAGGCTGCCATGAAATCCCTGCAGAGCTGGAAGGGCCAGCCTCCTCCTCCTGCCCACTCAGTGACCCAGACACAGGGAGGGGCTCTCCCCCCTGAGACCCCCTAATGCCCTTTGATGTGCCCACCACAGTGCCTGGCACATAGTGAAACAAGGCCCTAGAAGTGAGTCCTGGCTGCTCTTTCACTAGCTTACCTAACCTCACAGAGGTGCAATTCTTCTATAATGCAGATAGAAATAACACCAGCTTTGCAGGGTTGACACGGGCTTAGATGATGCAAGCATGGAGGAGGCCCTCCATAAATTAGGGTTGAGCGAGTGGCTGCACAAATGAATGGGTATGTGTAATCTGTTGCCTTTATACACACACACACACACACACACACACACACACACACACACACACAGAGAGAGAGAGAGAGAAAGGGAAAAAGTCTGCCTTTGGAGGCCACACAGGGGCAGCAGAGAACATCTTGGAACCACACTGGTCCCCAGAGCAGCTGGAGAGGTTGAGGATAGGCAGGATCTGGGGAAGAAGTTGGAGGTAAAGGATGAGATTGGGCTGAGGCAGCAGCTAGGTGAGGCCAGTCAGAAACTGGGCAGGCCAAAGGCGCAGGGGGTCGCCAAAATTGGGCGCCTAGAGTCAGGTCTGGGCCACTGGATCCTCGGGGCAAGTGATCCCATAAGAAAAGTCTGGGCCTGCGTGTTCCCAACTGACTTCAGTGGACCTGGCCCACAGTTTCCACCAACTATCAGCCCTAGAGTTAGGGTCTCAGGTTAAACATCGTGTCTGAATCCATAGACTGAAAGTTAGTCTTTGTTTTGTTTCATAGCAGAGCACTGCTGATTCTGGGGTAGGGGAAGGGAAGCTTGCAAACAGCAGTTGCTACATGCCGGGCCTCATACGTACGTCACCACCTTCCACCCCTACAGCAGCTTTGACCAACTACTATTTCCATTTTGCAGGTGAAAAAGCCGAGACTCAGAGAGACAGCGTGTCCAAGGCCACTTAGCTACTTAACAAAAAAGTCAGGGCTTGGACCTGGTTTCTGTCTGACCCCAAAACTCAGGCCCACTCCTTTGCTCCATAGAGCCTACTAAGGGCAGCCCAATGCTCTGCCCCAGGAGGCCGCCCTCCCTACCCCCCAGTACGCACCCCGCCCGTCCAAATGAGTCGCACACAGGGCTGGACAAGAGGCTGCAGCTAGGATGGTGACTGATTCACTGGGGCACCCCTGGCTGACAGCACCATCCATGTGCCTGGGCCCCTCTCCTCCCAAGACCCCCCTCCCCCCAAGTAGCAGTACAAGGGCAGGAGGGAGCTGGCCTAGGCATGGTTAGGACCCCAGCTCTGGGGACTGAGGAGACAGGAAGGAGCTCCCGTGTAAGCAGTGACAGGCCTGGAGGCTTGTCAAAGGGGCAGGGAGGGGTTCCGGGGGCCAGGCCAGCCCTGGGAGACTGCCCGCCCAGGCCAGGGGGGGAGGGTGGTGCCAGGAGGAGAAAGTGAAGTCTCAGTCCTTGTGGACTGAAGTGGGAGCAGGGAAGGGAGGGTCAGAAGGACAGGGTGTTGGGAACTGAGCTACATTTCCCTGACAAGCAAGCGGCTGACTCCCCTGATGGATGACTTTTATCCACAGTGTTATCCAGCCAGGAGCCTGTACTCCATTCGTCCATCCACTCCTTAGATCAATACTCTTGAGCAAACTGCCTGTGTTTGAGACACTGCTTTGGTGCTGGGGAAATGGCAGAACAAAACACACAAAACCTTTACCCTCTGGTGGATTCCATTCTAATGGAGAGACCTACAGTAAGACGGATGAGGAAATGGATACACCATGCTGGGTGGTGAAAAATCCGAGGGGATGAAGAAGGACTTAGAAGGCTCCAGACATGGTGGCACCTTCTGAAAATTCGCTAGGAGGAAAGCAAGATGATATTGGTGTAGTCTGAAATGTATTTTTCAAACTGCAACCTGCAATCCATTAATGAGCTGTGAAATCAATCTTGTGGTTCATAGCCTGCATTTATAAATTAACTAGAATAGAATAGGAAATACCAATGTGTATCACATATAGAAAGGGTACATCTGATTTCCCAAACTTTTGCCTCTGTTCTGTTACATGGATACATGTGTACAGGTTGGGTGGTAATGTCTGTCATTTTTTTTATCAGGGGTTATGGCACAAACCATTTGAAAGCCAGTGATTGTAAGAACCCAGTAAATTAGTAAACTACTGTTTTTAGGCAAGACCTTACATTAGAGCTACATTACAATGTATAAACTTGACCTGTTGATCTTTGTATCCCCCAGAGTCTAGCAAAGAACACTTGATGGTTGTTTGTTGGATGAATGGATGGATGAATGAATGGGGGGATGCAGTTTACCCCAATCTCAGCAGTTGATAGGTGCTAAAAACACAGGCTCAGTCTTCACATTTCTAACTGTTCCCCCCGTCCCATAATTGCTTCTCCAGTGACCCCACCCAAGGGACCCCAGTCTCTACCCCACCTCCTCTGGGTAACTGCCAAACTCAGCCTGCAGGGCGAGGACCCCCAGCTGCAGCAGCATCTCGTCATTGCAGTACAGCTTCTCCTCCAGGATGTCTCTCCGAAGCTGCAGGTAAAACTGGTGCCTTGTCCAACTGTGCCTGGGAAAGAGATGCAGGAATAAAGGTCACTGGAATGCTGAGGGCGAGGGAGACCACTAAAGCCCGGGAAGCAGAAAAAGGAGAGAAGATGAGATACAAGTCAATAGAACCCAGAGGGCAATGCCAGTAAGACAAAGGCGGTCTCCTTTATCCACACCATGCTTCCTGTTACTCATTGAGGTCTACTCTGTGCCAGTCATTTCCCACAACCATGGAGATGTTTGTTCCTGTGGTTCAAGTGAGAAAACGGATGTTCAGTTAGATGGTGTTTCTAGTAAGCAAAGGAATAGAGACAGTGATCCAACCCCAGACCGGTGACCCTTTCCTCGAACCCTCATCACTGGGCTGCTGGGAGGCGGGGCATGTTGGGGTCAGGGGAGAGAGAACTTAACCTTGGCTGGCATATGTTTGAAACAAAAGGGTAAGTTCTCATTTTGACCAGGGCCTGTCCCCAAATACTGACTTTTCCCCCTTATCTGTCATATTGGAATCCAATCAACAGAAGATCAGCCACAGTAACTGTTGTTATTTATACACACATTAGTTTGCCAAGCACTTGCCTACCCATTATCTCTAATGTCAGCCTGGATGTACATAAACACCTTAAGGAACAAACAAAGAAGTTTGCAGCACTCACTGGAGCAGCCCATAGTGACTGACAAAGAACTTTATTCTCAGAAAGAGCGTGAAGGTATCCGGGGAGCTTTTCTTCTGGGGCTGCTCACTCCAGCCTTCGGGGGCTATTTTGCACACCCTGGTTTCAGCATCCAGGAAAAAGAACTCTTTGCCTGAAATGGAAGTAGAGAGTATTTAGAGGGAAAAGCAGTAGGTCAGGCACCACCTCTCAGACTCACAGCCCTGAGCTCTGCCCGGAGGGTCAGACAAGAGCCAATTGAGTACAGGAGAGAACAGGAAGCAAGTCATCTGGATAGCTAGTACCACAGGACCTTTGTGGGGTCCATGAGAGGCCAAGAACAGGGGACAAAGAGGAGAGTGTCAAGGAAGAGAAACTCAGCACCCAGAGGAGAAAATATGGTTATTTATCTTAAGAGAAGATATCACTTAACATCTGCCTCCCAGTTACCATCTTATGGAAATAAAATTAAAAAACAAAGAACTGAGTATTTATTCCATTTCTGCCATGGGCCAGGTGCATCAGCTGGACCATGCCAACATCTCTCCAGCCAGAGTGTTATGGACTGAATGTTTGTATCCCCCAAATTCATATACTGAAGCCCTACCCCCTGCAGGTGTGATGCTATTTGTAGGTGGGGCCTTTGGGAAGTAATTAGGTTTAGATGAGGTCATGAGGGTGGGACCCCCCATGATAGGATTAGTGTAATAAGAAGAGGAAGAGACCAGAGCTGGCTCTCTCTGCTATGTGAGGACACAGTGAGGAGGTGGCCATCTGCAAGCCAAGAGGAGGGCCCTCACCAAGAACATGACCATGCTCGAAGCCTGATCTTGGATTTCCCAGCCTCCAGCACTCTGAGAAATAAATGTCTGTTGTTTAAGCCACTCAGTCTATAGCATTTTGTTATAGCAGCCTGAGATGACTAAGACAGGACATAAGTGGAGTCACCTTTGTCTTCTGACCTGAATGTTGCCACCTTTAAAACTCCACCAACACAAGCTCAGGACTTCAACTGCAGTTAAGTTTGTCTTCTAGCACCTCTGGGAGGGAGGCTGAATCAGCTCCAGCCACTGGAGGCCCCACCTCTACCCCCGGCTCTCCTCAAGGCAAAGCTTGACCCTCACCACCCCTCCTGGGTGCCCTTGGCCACTCCCCCTGAACCCCTGCAGGTCTGCCCCAGCCCTGCTCTGCCCCATGCCCTTCTCCACACTCCGCCCTCACCACGCAGCGTCCAGACCTCTGCCCGCTGTGTCCTCAGCCCTGGCTGCTGAACCCGACTCCCCACACCGACCCACCCTTCCCTTTGGGTCACGTCTTCCCAAGGGATGGGCAGGTCCCCATTACAGTTTGGCTGGCAGACCCTCCCAAATGGGTTTATGTCCAAACCCCTGATTATCACTCTTGAGTGATTTACCCAGGAGGCCACAGCTGAGTAGGTCTAGGATGTCCACGTGGAAGGGGTCCAGGGGTGGGCAGCTGACTGGGAGGGAAAGTAGGGGAGAAGCCTTAAGGTTTTTCTCCCAGAGCAAGCGCACTGATTTTATTACGGCTGCATGTTACAGATCAATAAAAATGTTTCCTTCAGGGTCTTCTATTCACGCTTAGAGACTGAGCAAACATCAACTGACAACATTGAAGCAGATAATGTTGCTCTTACTTGGGAGAGGGATTTTTCAGAGGTCTGCTGAGAACTATGAGAGGTAAGGTGTGCCCTCTACCCACCATGGCACACTGAGTGATCCTACCACAAGCTGATAAGTTTCTCCCACTGGGGATGGGAGACTAGAGGAACACGGAGATCGTGACACCTAGCAAGGTGGACTGGTGGAGCCCGGTTTAACCTGAAGGCCTGTGTGATCCCAGCTCAGCCTGCTTCCCATCACTCCACACAGTGGTTAAAGAGCGTCCACTACAACGAAGGGATCTTTGCGGTAGATGGAAATAAAGACTCCCTTTAACAAAAGGGCAGAGATGGGAAGGTGTAAAAACCCTTTCCTTCTGGATCTTCAGAAGGGGTTCTTAACTTAGGCTCCTGGGGTGGGTGTGCTGATTTCCCATTAGTCCTGGATGATTACACGGACTCATTTTTATTTTTATTGTGGTAAAATACACACAACATAAAATTGACCATCTTAACCACAGTGAAGTATATAGCTCAAGAGAATTAGGTACATTCACACTGTTGTGCAACCCCATCACCACAACTGTCTCCAGAACTTTTTCATCTTGTAAAACTGCAGCTCTGTCTGTACCCATGAAGCAGTAACTCCCATTTCCTCCTCCACCCAGACCCTGGCAACCGCTGTTCTACTTTGTGTCTCTATGAATTTGACTGTTCTAGGTACCTTACATAAGTGGAATCATACAATATCTGCCTTTTTGTAACTGGTTTATTACACTTGGCATAATGTCCTAAAGGCTCATCTATGTTGTAGCCTCTGTGTGTCATCTAGCCATCTATGTGTCAGAATTCCCTTCCTCTTTAAGGCTGAATAATATTCCATTGGACGTATATACCACATTTTGCTCGTCTATTCATCCGTCAGTGGATACTTGCGTTGCTTCCATATTTTAGCTAGTGTGAATGATGCTGCTATGAACATGGGAATACCAATATCTCTGAGAGATGCTGCTTTCAATTATTTTGGCTATGTATGCCAATGTGGAATTGCTGGATCATAGGGTAAATTTGTAATTTTTTGAGGAACTGCCATATTGTTTTCCATAGTGGCTGCACCATTTTGCATTCCCACCTAGACAAAAATGTTTCTCACATTTGCTTGTCAAACCTCAAGGCACTGAGATTGGTCAACCAGACCTGGCAAATCACAGAAGCTACAACATCTTACAAGCATTGTTTCCTTACCATCCTCTGCACTTACTTGACGGTTTGCACATGAGGACTTGACATACTGACTAAGGTCTAGGTGTGCAAGGGGCAATGTCCCAGTCTCAAGCAGTTTTGTTAGAAGGAACAGCACTCAGGTACCTAGACACCGGGATTACCTGAGGCACCAGCCCAGCCGTGGGCTACCTGGGAGCCACTTACCTTTCATGTAAGCCAAGCCAAAGTAGGTGAGCTCCACAAGGTTGGCAAAGGACGCAACAGCACTGAAGATGGCTCCCGCTGTCGACGTGATGTCACATCTCACCTCCAGGCACTGTCCGTTCAGCAGCATTACACAGAGGGCCCGGAGAGCCAAATAGGACTTCCCTTTTTTGGTCTGAAAACAAGAATGGTATAAATTGTAACAACAACTACAAGACACAGAGTCCTTACCATGGGCTAGCTATTGTGCTAACCACTTTATATGTATTTTCTCATTTAACTGACAAACAACCCGAAGAGATAAGTACGTTTGTGATTCCTGTTCAACAGAGGAGAAGCAAGGCTCACAGATGGTAAGGGACTTGCCCAGAGTTGCAGTGAGTAAAAGGCAGAACCAGACTCAAATCCGTGCTCTCTGCCAGCCTCTGCAGGGGCCAGGAAGGCTGGGGAGCCACATGTAACAGATCTCTCCCTTGCAGAAATCCTGGCTGCCCCTTGAGCTCTGCTTCTCGAGAGGACTGCCCAGGACCACAGTGGTGAATCGTACACCCCCAGGAGTACTGGACAGCCTGATACTGACCCCCAGGCCTTCAGAGAGCACAGCAGAGAGAATTTGGGTGGGCACAGATCCAAGGAAGAGAGAGGGCTGGCGCTAAGGTGATTACTGTGAACCAAGAAATTGATCAGCAGAGCCACATCCAAAGATGTGCCTTCTGTCCCTTCACCCTGCTCAGACAAATTCCAGATTCATCGGCCTCTGTAGCCCCACCCTAACCACTGTCGCCTGGGCTCAACTGCCCAGAACAGCCCATCATTCTGCCGCCACAAAGTCTTGTCTGCCTGAGTCTCTGCACATACTGCCCGCTGCCTGGAATGCTCTTCCTCTCCCTCCCCACATGGCAAATTCCTATGAGTTTCCCAGATCAGGCTCAAGACCTCTTGTCTGTGGCCTGAAGGGTCAAGCCACCCTCTCCCTTCTCTGCTCCCCCAATGCTTTCTGCTCAGGGGCCCAGCGTCCCTAAGGACGGGGGCTGAGTATCCCCTGTGCCCCAAAGCCTAGACTGAGGCCTGGCCCAGACCTCCTCAGAATGTCCTCATTAAAAGACAGTCATGGATGGACACTACAGCTGGCTTTAGTGCCATTGAGACCATACCTGCCACCACATCATGACCTTCCTACACCCAGGGGCAGCCCCACACCCCAGGGGCCAGGGCAGGTCTGAGGACCCTGTGGGAGGGAGAGCTCTCCCATGATCCCAGGCAGGGCTGACCACATGGCACACTCTAAGCCACCCTGATTCCTGCCCATCCTGCACACCTGTGTCCCCTGGGGTGGTTGTTTACCATATGTGCACATGCTGGGGCGGGGAGGGTTTGGAAGGTGCTCTGAAGCACCCAGTGCTTCGGGTTAAGGCTCTGCAGTTGCCCTCTTGAAATTTGTAATAATTGTATCCTTGAATGTGTGTTTTCTAAGTGATGTCCCATTGGAGCACGCACAAGGAGCTTGGGTTCACAGTGATCCTGCCTCCTCACCTCTGGTAATGGGGTCTGGCTGCCAACTCCTCTGTTCCCTGGTGCCCCAGGCCCCGTCCAGTCTCTGCCTCCCACTCCCTACCCTGCAACCTCTGCCACCTTCCACCCAGGACAGCTCCCGGCTTATATATTCCACCATCCCTCCCCTCCTCCTCCCTGGGGGGGCTGGTTCAGGAAGGGTCCCAGTCAGGCATCTCAGAGCAGGGCATGGCAATGGCTGTACCCACTCTGGGCCGACAACACCACAGCTCTTTCCTTGGGCCCCAGGAGGGACAAGCCTGTCACTCACCCCCAGTCCACGTCCTCCTGAGCTGGGGCAGCAGAGCCAAGGGAAGGGAAACTGGCTTTTCCTCCCCAGAAAACAGACAAATGCATAAATGCTAGAAAGCAAGCTCCACGTGAAAAGGACTCTGCTTTGTTCATATTGGAGATCTAGGGTCTGAAGTAGTGCCTGGTACCTACTAGCTGCTTCAAGAATATTTCCTGACTGAATGGGAAGAAGTCAGAGCTGGTCTGGAAGGACAATCAGGACTTCGTCAGAAGTCACAGAGCGTTCCTCTTAAAGGGGAAGAGGATGCTGAAGAAAGGACATGAAGTAGGAGTGTGACTTGGCAAGGGCTGGCAGGTGCCTGGAGGAGAGAGTGAGCCCCTCAGAGCTCAGTCAGCCTTGTGGCCTGCCCAGCTGGTCACTTCCCTCACCAACCTCCAGCCCCACCCAGTCTAACCCAGCAGTTACCACAATTGTTCCAGGCAGATACAGGATCACCGGGGCCTCTCCAGCCAGCAGGGCGAACTCCGGCCTGGAGAACTGAAGAAACACGCAGAGTCACTCACGGTAGAGGAGAGAAATCAAAGTCAAGTTCCAAGGAGCTGGACCCCCAGGTCCAGAACTGGGCTTCTCCCATGGCCTCACTTCCCCCTACCCACTAGCAGCACTCCCTTGCCCAGAGCCAGCAGCAAGCAGGTTTCAATGAAATGGAGCTCAACTGTGCTGAGGCCCTAGCTAGGCTGGGCATCTCAGAGCAGATGTCTTACAAGTGGGTGTGGTTTGGGTGATGTTCTAGCTCTTCAGTTAGGTGTCCACTTCATTCTCAGTGTCATAATTCATGCATGATCACATAGTCTTTTATATGTCTCAAAATAAATATATATTATATGCAACAAGATTTTTCGAAAACAAAAATACATTTAGATTTAGATCCGATGAAACGTTTTTACAGCTCTGGATACTGAATCAGTAGTGAGCATGAAGAGCTATTCTCAGTTTCACAATACTTCATGTTTGTAGCAGGAAGTGCTTTAATGCCACCATTATTTAGACCCAGCCATCTAAAATGGGCTGAGAATGTGCACCCTATGGGGTGCACATTCTCAACCCATTTTGCAGTAAGTCAAGGCTCCAAGAGGTTAAGAAACTCACCCAAATCTAACACCAGTGAGTGATAGGATTGGGTGGGCCTTCTAATGTGTCCCCCATGGGTTCCTGGCAGGACTTCTGTCTCAAGAGGCCAAACATCCAGCCGGGGTGTCCCTCAGAAGCGCCTTTAGTGAGTGGTTATGAAGAAAAGCCAAAGAAGATGAACAAGGCCTCCCTGATGCCGGTCCGTCCCTCCCTCTCGAAGCTCGTGAGGACCTGAGAGTGGCCTTGGAGGGCAGCAGGGGCTGGAGGGGAGTGTGGCACCAGGGCCACAGAGGAGAGGATGTCCTGAGGTTGCCCCGAGCTCAGCTCATCCCTAATTAGTTGAGCACATTAAGCAAATCTCTCTGCAACAGACAGACAGGCAGACAAGGCCTTCTGGGGGCATCTGGGTCTGATGTTCCCAAAGGGCTCCTGATGCTCAGACAGAAGGCCTGGCAGGGACAGCCTCCTCCGTGAACAGCCTGTTTGGGAGGGGCTTGTCACAGATCCAGGGGCACTGATCCCCATGGTCACTGTGGGCTTGTGTGGTTATTAAAACAGTTTTTCAGCTAATGTCAGTATCATGCATCGAGGAAGGGATGCTTTTTATCTAAACACTGGAAGTGGCTCTGACCGCTGGTGCCAGAGCTGTTTCTGGCAGAAGGCGTTATCCTGGGTCCACCCCTGATCTCACCCTACAGCACAGGTGTAGCAAGCCAGCCCCTCAGCAGAGACCAGCCCACCTGCCAGGAGTCAGGGGTCCCCGGAGCCACGAGCAGGGGCCACCCAACATGGTCCCTCCTGTCGTCATGGATTTCCAGGCTGGGGCAGGCTGGCCTGCCTCCTCTTGAGCCTCGACTCCCCACACTCATCCAACCCCTACTGCCCTATGTGCCAACCAACCTGGAGAATCTCTCTCCCTGACTGTCCCACCCATTCCTTTGCTCCCACGTGTCACATGTTCAGAAGGCCCTTTCCAAGTACATTCAGCCTTGTCAGCTCTCTTATCACATCCCCTGTTCTGCCACCATCCACGCCAATGGCTGTGAACGCTGGGACCTGGCATCTTCAACCTTCTGTCCTACACAGAGGCTACAGCAAGGCCACTCAATAACACCTATTGCCCTGAATTTCAAAGTTCAGGATGATTTTAGTCCAGTTCTCTGTAAATCTCAGCCCAGGGAAGCTGCACCACCCCGACCCCCGGCAGGACCCTGCCTATTTTCAGCTGCTGTGTCAGCCACACATGCCTCCTTGCTCACACCTCTCTTGGGAGTGCCCTTTGGTCCTCTCTGCTCACCTTTCCCTTTCTCTGCAGGAAACCCTTTCCAGAAGAAGTTGCTAGCTGTGAGTTTTCTGGGAGAGCAGAACCAGAGCTGAGCCGTCGGCCTTCCTGAAGATCTGGGGGAACTTCAGCTGGAAGAACGCTGGCCAGCGGTCAGAGAAGGAGCAACAATTAACAGTAGAAACAGCTTCCATCTAGCAAAAGCCCACACACACGTGTACCCACTACTGCCCCTTCACCCCACGAGTTATATCTGCTTTGTCAATGAGGAAGCTGAGGCCTAGAGAAGTTAGGGCTGCAGAGCCACGGGGGTTGTTTTGAGGTACAAGGGTACAGTCCGTCTCTTCCTCACCCCACTTTGACCCTGCCTTTGCTCACTGTGCTCAGGACAGGCCGGGCCCGTGACCCCAGGTCCTGAACACAGAACGATGGGGCTGCAGAGGGTTCTGACTTTCCTCCCTAGAATTCTATCCATTGTTCAAAATATTTCAACGATAAACACACATTGTTTATGGAATCAGAAAAAGAAAACGGTTTTCATTGGGAAAATAGCAAATAGAGTTTTGTTTTGTTTATTTATTTTTGGCTGCATTGGGTCTTTGTTGCTGCACATGGGCTTTCTCTAGTTGCGGCGAGCAGGGGCTACTCCTCGTTGCGGCGCACGGGCTTCTCATCACGGTGGCTTCCCTTGTTGCAGATCACGGGCCCTAGGCACGTGGGCTTCAGCAGTTGTGGCACGTGGGCTTAGTTGCTCCGCAACATGTGGGATCTTCCAGGACCATGGCTCAAACCCGTGTCCCCTGAATTGGCAGGTGGATTCTTAACCACTGTGCCACCAGGGAAATCCCACAAATAGAGTTTTAAATAAAGGAAAAAGCATTTTGAGGTGAACTCTGCAGCCTCCTGCCAAGGCCCCAGCTGTGTATTTGACATCAATCTGGCTACAGCCCTTGGCGGATCCGTGGAGGGACAATGAATCAAGATGTATATAAATAAAGTTTCAAAATGCATATGTTCCAGGTCCAGGAAGATATGGGCCCATATGGGTTTCAAGCAGGTTTGTTAGACTGATTTTGAAAATAGCCACAATTCTTCTCCCTGATCCATGCCCTTAACCATGGGACTTTGACCCCCCTCCTATCAGGAGGTGGAGTCTGTTCCCCACTCCTTGAATTTGGGCTGACCTATAGCTTTCTTTGGCCAATAGAATGAGGTGGAAGTAGTGAGGGCTAGGGCTAGTTCTGGAGGTTCTGTGGAGATACCTCTCTCTCTCTCTCTCTCTCCCTCCCTCCCTCCTCCCTTTTCTCCTTCCCTCCTTCCCTCTCTTGACCTCAACTCTGCCATTGTCATGGGGACAATCCCAGGCTAGCTAGCCTGTGGTGAAGAGCCAGGGCTTGCCTAGACAACAGCCAGCCAGCCGCCAGAAGTGAAGCTGCCAGCTGAGGTGCAGCTGATCACAGATGCACAAAAGTACCCTGCAGAGTCCAGAAGAACCTCCCAGCTGAGCACAGCCTAAATTCCTAACTCACAGAATCAAAAGCTAAATAAATCATTGTTTTTAGTCACCGTGTTTTGTGGCTGTTTTTTACGCAGCCTCATGTGACATAGATAATCACAACAATAGAAGCATGTTGTTCCATAACTGAGTCTGAACTTGGTTCTCAGAGGAGACAGAATGCCCTGACACCATAGCTGCCATCAGGCCCCTCATCACCTTGGCTTCATATCTGCTTAAATGTGGCTTTTTCACCTGCCAATGCAATAGGGTCAGCTTTTTCTGGAAAAGCAACAGACTTCTCAATAATCAGAAGAAAGAAGCAGGGTACAGCAGGTCCCATACCAATGTCCCACAACAACTTCACAGCCCCATACACCTTGCTGCTTACCTGTTCACAGAGAGGCTGCAGCAACTGTGTGCTGAGGCGCTCAGTCTGGGCTCCAGGAAGCTCTGAGTCTCTGTGCTTCTCTCTGAAACTAACCAAAGAGCATGGTGGAGGGCATGAGCAGAGGCAAAGAGCATGGCTTTCTTGAATTAAGCAACCTAGGGTGTGGATATCAGCATCACGACTTACTAGCTGTGTGCCGTTGACAAAGTTACTTGACCTTTCTGAGTCTCTTTCCTCATGTGAAAAATGGAAATGGAAATAACAGTTACAGAGGGTTGGGGGAGTTTTTAGGAGGAAAGACGAAGCTTAACAACAAAGAGCACCTTATTTTATGGACAACAAACAGTAAATTAATTTTTTTTTAATCTCAAATTGAAAAGCAGAGATCGGTGGAAGATTTGAAGATTAGTCTAAAGGCCATTCTTCTAACACACCTAGAGCAACAACAAAAACACTCTTTCACAAATTGCTTTTTCTTTCACTCCACCTAGAAATCTATTAAAGGGAAATTTTTCTTTCATGTCATTTGTTTAAATTTGTTTTTATCAATTTTAAAAAAGAGTTTACGTTGGATATAAATAACTCTGCTAAATTACATCTCCGAATGAAGTTTTCCTCAGGACACAGGCGAGTCCTAAGCTCAGCCCCTTCTCTTCAGGGGCTTCCTGGAAGAGTGGGGTTTGCATGGGGTTTCTCTGCCTCCACAGCATGGACATCAGACCCACAGGGGCCAGGAAACAACAGAGTGGGTACCATCAGCCCACCCAGGGAATGCTCAGGGCACCATACCCACCTCTGCAGGGATGCAGACACCCCGGGGCCCTCGCTGCCCGGCTCTCACAGCTGGCCTGCTGCAGCCTGTTCCTGAGCAGGTAGCTTCTGTCCTGCTGCCCGGACGAGCTTTCCTCCACCGCCCTCCTCTCCACCTGAAGGTCAAGTGCATCACACATCCGCATCCCAAGGTCGAGAGGGGACATTTACACAGACACATACAACCTGGCTATCAGTCTGAGTCAGCGTGGAAGGGTCTGTCCTGCACAGTGGGAGCCCAACAGTGAGCACGTAGCAACCAAAGCAACGTCTGTGTGTACCAGCCACACAGCCTAGAGGTGGTTCACTCACCCCCACCCCCCAACACCTGCATACTCATGCACATCTGTGCCTTCACTCACACGCCCCCTCCACAGGCCAGGGTCTCCCTGATGATCTCTCCTGTGCTTCCAAGGCCCAGAGCTACATCGTCTCTACTTCTAACCCTCTCCACCTCTGCCCTCTCCATATCTGCAGATAGGAATGTCCTCTCATCACCTCCCCTCGTCACTTTACTCACATCCACCTCTATTCCACCACGTTACAGCAAGTGTGCTTGCTTGTCTCTCTCCCACAACCTCACTGTGTGCTTAACGCACCCCTGTAGCTTACTGAGTTCAGTGCCCCAGTGAGGGTGGAATAAGCGGTGGAAATCACTTCACAGGTCCCTGATCGAAATCACTTTATGATTTCCCGACGGCAATGCTGCAGATCATCACAATGTCCATCAGGGGACAACGACATATCAATGGATGGTAGGCTCTAGCGTCCTTCGAATACATGGACCTCCTCCGTCCCCACCAAATCCTCTGGCTCAATGAACAGGAGTGACATGTTTACACACCAAGAGAGAAGGGGTCCAAGAAGGAGGACAGGATGGGAGAGGCATTTTCTTTTATTTTTTTTCTTTTTCTTTTGCTTTTTTTTTTTTTTGGCCACCTGCACAGCTTTCCGGATCTAAGTTCCCCGACCAGAGATCGCACCTGTGCCCCCTGCAGTGGAAGCACAGAGTCCTAACCCCTGGACCGCTAGGGAATTCCTAGGGGAGGCCTTTTCTGATTGACTGTGGGCAGCATCTCCACAGCCATCCCCTCCTCTCCATCCACATGGCCCCTGTCTCAATTCTCCAACACGCCCCTGGACAAGCGCAGTGCTGCCCAGCGAACACCTCACTTGCCTCACCCGAGTCCCAGCTCTGTCCTGGCCTCAAGGGGGACCAAGGTTGGTGCAATTCCTGCTCTGGAGCTCCCTGTGGGATCAGGTTGAGGCTGTCTCCTCCTGAGACCACCTCCTTACTCGGCTTGTCCCCCATCCTTCCATCACTCCCTCTCCTGGGAGTACTTCCCCAATAACTAACTTGCACAAGAATGCCTGCCTCTGGCTTTGCTTCAAGGAAACCCAGCCTAAGCCAAATGCTCACTATGTGCCAGACCCCTTGCTAGGCACTGGCGAGTGCACAGGGCAGCAAGCAGCACCGTGTGACAAGCACAGCAAGGGGGCCCTCTGCAGGTACAAGATGGCAGAGGGGCGGGAGCGGCCAGGGACGATGTAGGCAAAGTCAGGGAAGGCTTCTCATGCAAGGCCTAGAGTTGAATTTTGATAAGCTAACTCATGGGTCATAAACACGACTGTTTTTATGAAAAGCGGCTCTTTCAAAGATCTCAAGGGTCTTAGCCACATTAGAAATCTAAGCTCGCTCAAAGGTCTTCACCAGCACTGCCCGATAGAACTGCAGTAACAGGAATGTTCTAGATCTGTCCTGTCCAGTATGGTCCTCGCCAGCTACAAGGGGCTACTGAGCACTTAAGTGTGGTCGGTGTGACTGAGGAATTGAATGTTTTATTTCCTTTCAATGAACTATGACTTAGCTCATTTGAACTTCAACAGCCACACGTGGCTAGCGAGTGGCCCCTGGTTTGGAAAGCATAGATCTACACTGACCTCAGAGATGGTGCCCAGAACCAAGCCGACCAGCTGTCTGACGCGGAGACTGGCAGAGGCTGGGTGGACAGCCACTTCTTCCCAATGAATCCGACAAGCTTCCAGGATGGACTGCAGCGGTAGCCGCCTGCCAGGCTGGTCTTCGCACATGGTCAGCAGAATGGAGTGCAGGGGCTCGCAGAGCTGCAGGGGCTGGAGAGTGGGGCAGCCACGTGAGAAGCCTCCAGAGCCGCAGCCCCTGAGGCCAGTGCCTTGTCAGGTGTGCCATGGAGGCAACTAAGAATGGATGTTCTCATTAACTAGACAGATGCTCACTCCTTCTGGGAAGTTTAGGGAGGCTAAACAGACTGAGGCCTGTTTATCACTGAGGCCACAAAATGTGGAGCAATTATCTCTGCACCAGCTGTGTGTAGTTTGCTGCTTTCTAATCTGGAACGTCCTTCGGGGCACGGGGAGCCCAAACACATCCTTGAAATGCCTACGAGAAATAGGTGCTTGACAAAATGGATTTCTGCCTATGCCAAGCACCCAGATCAAACCAGGTCAGCCTTTAACTCACATTCACCTGGCCAGCTTGACATTTTCTCTAATTATTTAGGTGGCTCTCACTGGGTCTTTCCCCTAGAGTGTGAGCTCCAGGACCACAGGGACTGTGGCTTTTTCACTTTAGAATCTCCAGTGGTCAGCGTAAGGCCAATAATCATTGATTGAACTTTATGTCACATGTACATATCAAGCAAAAGAAAAAATAGTTATTTTATTAAACACTTCCCTCATGTGTTAGAATGACCATCATTTATATGGGGAAGGTCTCAAATTCATACTCACTCTCAGGTGTTTTCTCACCCTCACCCATACTGTAAGTTATTTTCCAGATGAAGACAGCACTACCATCTCCTGCCACGGAGCATGAGTTGTGAATGCCTAACTTCACGTGTAACCAGGCTACTGAGTCCCACACTCATATAGCACATCAGAGCACCTCTTACATGCCGGGATTGCGTGGCTACTTGCAGTATAAGGTGGGAGACAGTCCCAGCCTTTAAGAGGTGTAAAGTCTAATGAGGAAGATGGTCACTTAAAGAGACAAGGAAAGTACAGGGTGATAAGGGCTTTGGTCTCAGAAACATAAGACATGGTCATAACACAGAGGAAGTGGCCTAACCCAGTCTGGGGAGGGAGGAGGGAGCTGGGGAAAGAACTTGAACTAAATCTCAAAGAGTACACTGGGGCTGGCCAGGAGTAAGGATGGGGAGGGAGCCGCAGACAGAGGGAGCAGTGTGGGCAAATGTTGGCATGTGTCTAGAAGGAAGGAGGCTATGGGCAGGACCAGGCCCAGGGCAAAAGGACAATGCAGGGCCCCTTGGTCAAAATTGCTGAGAACTTTAATGCAGAGCACTGAATAAAGTGGGGGGCCCTTTTAAGTGCAGGGCCCTGTGCTATTACACAGGCCACACGCCCACTAAGCCGGCCCTGATTATGGCAGAGTATCAGAGAGGAACCAGGGTCACAGGTAGGAAGCAATTCTGGGCTCCAGGTATGCTCTGCTGAGAAGTGGAATGCAACCCCGTGGGGAGTGGGGAGCTGTGGAAGATTCCACAGGAGAGGGACGTGGGCAGGTCCCTTTTCAGAAGGAGCGCCGGAAACACTGGGATGTTTAATTGGAGAGGGCAAGGGTGAGATGGAAGGAAGGAAGGAAGGAGGTTAGGAAGGAAGGAAAGCGGGGGAGGGAGGAAAGAAATAAGGCAAACAGGCTGGACAGAGTTCTCCAGTGTATGTTCTTGTTACACTGGTTTCCACGGAATTCTTATAGTGTCAGATGAAAATTTATGCATACACACAAACACACACATACGCATCCTGTAGTCAAAAATTTTGTAAAATGCTATGATAAAATTTAAAAGTTTCTGTGCTTTAAGCCTTCTCAGAGTCTTTAGTAAACTACTCTGACAAATCTTCAAGAAGAAGACATCGTAGGGACATTTTCCCAAATCAATTGAGCACAGAACCCTTTTTCATGGAAGCATCTCACTTCAGGAAGGGCTGCTTTAAAGCCTTTTTTATAAATTGGTATCTTCAGTATCTATAAAATCCTCTAGCTTCCTACTTCCTCTGGACTGGAGTGGCAAATAAGGTCTTATCTTGCTTGCCAATCCCAAATTGTGTCTGCCTGGAGTGCCAAGTTGAGTAGGATTCTGAGGTTCTTTCTGTATGCAGCAGGAGCAGCTCTTTAATCGATCGGTAATCCTTCCTAGAACCTAGGAGTACAGAGTGGTGGCACATAGCTCAACAGATGTGGTCCCTGCCCTGGGAAAAAACTAAATAAATCCAAAGACATGACCTGGCAAGACTTTGAATATCTTGTTCACAGACCTGATTTGGTGGAATGTGAAACCCTGCTGACCAGTAGAGGGTCATTCCCAAAGAATAGACGTGCATCTGCCCAAGAGAAAAAGCACATGATTAGATTTGTCACCTCTGTTATTCCATGGTCCTGTAAACAAGATACAATTCATTTCCACATGCGGCAGACACTGTTGGCTGGCTAGCCGAACAACCATTTGCAACTCCCTTAAACTTTGCTGCATCCTACTCTAGAGGCTGAAAGTCTCAGTGACCATGACACCCAATTTTTGTGAAAGATGTGAAGTAAGTCTGTTAGGGGGCTTCTGAAAAAGTTTGTTCTTTACTGTCAACAGGAACACATGCGGCTGGTCCCATCCTTTCCCCCCTGTTTCTGTCTTGAACACTGATGTGATACATGGAATCATGGCAGCCATCTTATGACCATGAGGCAATAAGCATAAAGACAAAAAGTGAACAGCTAAGGAGGATAGATTGGAAATATACAGCCTAGATCCTTGATGACATTTACCAAGCTTCTGATCAATCTCTTGACTTCTTGTTACATAAATAACTATATGTATGGTTCCAGCAGCTGTATTTTAGGCTTTCTGTTTCTTGTAGCCAAAACTGTCTCTACATGACACACTATGGTTCAGCCTGATTAAAAATCATCATATGTTGTCAGAAAGCAACATCATGTAACAGAAGAGCATTATCTGACTTCCCTGAGCCTCAGTTTCATCACCTTTAAAGTGAATATTCTGCCTGAAAACTTCTGAGGATTGTGTAAAGAGGACCTGGACACGGTAATAATAATATTCATTATTGTTTTGATTATTATTAGTCAGAGAGCACTTATAACAGACTAAGCCTTTCTCTAAGTCTTTTACTTATATTAATTTATTTAGTCCTCACCACCATCCTGTGAAGTATGTATTTAATTGTCCTCATTTCACAGAGGAGGAAACTAAAGCAAAGACAAGTTAGGGAACTTGCCCAAATAAGACCTAAAGCCTAAACTTGAACCCAAGCACCAGAGCCCCTGCCTTGAGCCACTTGGCTTTGTCACCTCTGGATCATACTAAATCCTCAATAAATGTTTATTATTATTATTATCATTACTATTATTATTAGGCTTCTATTATAACTGACAAGGTGCATTTCCCTTAAGATTTTTCTCTTCATGAAATGATTACTGGGACTTTGAAAGGGAGACGTTGAATTCACAAAGCATGATATGTAAAAATGTATCGTTACTTGAGCAATCTACTGAGTTTAATGCAAGTGGGTTTTGTTTTGGTTTTTACATTTTTAGGTCAAGGGCATGTGTCCAATTCACATGTGCCAATTAGTCCTCTTCTTGGTCCGAAACTGTACACCTAAACCAGCTAACCACTCCTCTGATAAAAGGCTAGACACCTGCAGGGAAGTTCACCAGCTTCACCCTCATTTCCAGAGAACTGACCCTGAGAATGGCTGCCTGAGCACTGCCAGAGGCACCGTCCACACCTGGGAACTCAGCTGGATTCCAAGGGCTTTATCTTAAAGTGTCCCAGCGCAGGGCCTAAGGCTGCAATGACAACAGGCCTCATCCCAAATCCCAAATACAGCCCACTGGTAGTTGTTGCCTTGGAGAAGGGTGGTGAGAAGGATTCTGAAGGCAACTCCTGGCTCAGTGTAAAAGAACATCATGATAGATTGGTAATGTCTGCCACGATCCTGGGATGGGGTGATGGTGGCATAAGTGCCTTGTAGTTAGAGACCTGCTCACACCTTCCAGCTGCACCTAGAACTAACACTCCAAGCAGTGGGGGGAAATATCTCAGTGTGCTGGGTAGAGCTGAATGTTGCCCTGAGGAGAGGGGTCAGAGTACATCCTCTTAACCTCAGAAAGGGCCCAGGGCTGTGGGAGGATTCTGAGCACAGCCTCTCTTGAGACTACTTTCCTGATTGTCTACCCCACCTCCCACAGGACCCAAGCCAAACTGGATGAAGACAGGAGACCCTGATGAATGGAGGAGAACAGCAGTTAACAGAACTGCGTGGTAGGGATGCTGTAAGAGAGAGAATGGCCAGGTAACCTTGCATCCTGGCCTAACAAATAAGGTTGAAGGCCAGTGGCTTCTTCTACTTAAGCCACACTTCCATATGCCATGCCTAGGGAATTAAACCACCAACAAAATTGCTGTTTGGTCCATTAAGGACTCAGTCCCTGCCCACATTGACCCTCTCCCAGCTCAAACTCACCCTTTCCTTCCTGGCTCAGATTCTCAGCAACACACTTCCCTAGTTCTTAGCTCAACCTATTCCTTGAGCCTTGGAACTCTGGGAACCCTCCCTCCTCTCCATGGAGGAACATGTGCAGAGGGAGAAGGATGTTCTTCTCCATCTTGGCTCAGCTCCAGGATGGTCTGAGCAAAGGAGTGACTAGATCTTCAGAAGACACTCAGCAGAGGCCAAGCTGCAGTCAGGAGGGTGATGTCTGTCCCTCACCAGTGAGTGTTGGGAAGGATGCGGAAGGACCCCAGGAGCACTCAAGACCTGTCTTAGCTCAGGTCCTGGAGAAAGCAGAGCCTGAAGCAAGGATTCAGTGTGACATTTCATTCAGGAGCAGTAAGCCCAGGGCAATGAGGGTGAGGAGAAAAGGGGGAGGGAGGCAAGGACAGATGTGATGTGTGGGGTCACTATGCTGGTCACTTCCTTGTAACAAGCGACAAAGCACAGCAGGAAGCACAGCACACTAAGCCTTGGCACTCAGAACTTCTCTGGAAGGCTAGCAAGACTTTCCTAAAAGCAGTTCATGAAGAAAGGAAGAAGGGAGAATTTATCTTCTCCTTCCCCTCACATCTCCCGCTTCCCATTGGTGGAGTTTCACTCCATAGGAAACTAGCTCCCCTACACTTTCAGGTTTCATCAGCAGGCCCCTCTAGTGTTTGCTCAGAAAATCAGATCCCACGGCTCAGGATGTGTCATCTTAGCTGAGTTCAGAGTGTAGGAGGCAACTTGGTGTGGGTGGAGCATCACCCAAGAGACCCAAATAGGGGCAATCTGAGAGGCACTCAAGTCTGTGTCCAACACAGGAGTCCAGGGATTCACCCCTGGAATCTGGCAGTGTAGGAAAGGGTTCAGGGGCCTGGAGTGCTGGGGCAACTGCCAGTGGGGTGACAGAGCCCAGGCCACTGCAAAGGTGACTCTCATATTTTCGCTGTGGTGATCTGATTTGGAGACAAACCAGTCAGACATGGGCCCAAACTAGACAAACCTGGAAGCCACTGAGGTCCTATTCTCCAAGCGCAAAGGAAAAGCAGCTCCCATTCCAGGATGCCTCCTGAGAGGAGCGGAAATTCCAGATTTGCCCTTTTCCAATGAAAGGGAAAGGAACAGAACTCAATGATTAAACACACACTATGCCCTGCCCAGCACTGTGTGCCTGCCTGACATCATTCTTTCCTTAGAAATGCTTCTTTTTAAATTGAAGATCATGTTTAACTAGAACTTTTTACTATTCAGAAGTAAAACACATCCATGGAAAAACAAAACTCACCACTGATGTTGCCATCCAGAAATAATCACTCGAGACATATATTTTTAGAACTCTGGGCATGTGTATGTGCGTGTGCGTGTATGTGTACACAACTAGGATCACATTGTACATGTATATATTTAATTTCTTTTCAGGTCATTAAGTTTCTACAGCTTAATTTTAATGCTGTCTTGTTTCATGTTTACTCTCACTGGAGATTTAGCTTGTTTCCAGGTTGTCACTAATGTCAACAACACAGCAATAAACCTCACTGCAGCCAAATCAATCTTTACTCATGCCTTGGGATACATTCCAGTTGAGGACTTGTTGGGCTCTTTTTACCGTTTTGTTACATGCTGCTGGACTATTTATCTACAATTTTTCCAGAATTTCTTTTTGAGTATTTCTAATAAGCTTATTTATTAGGTCATATTAACCCCACTTTACAGACATAGATCTTGGAGCTCAGAGAAGTTGACTTGTCCTCATCTAAGAGCTAATAAATTACTGGCAAGAAAGCCTGGGAATAAAATTCTTTAACTCCATTCTGCTTCAGTGTTCCTCGGGGCTGAGCTGGGAGCTGGGGATGACCTAGGACCAGGCGTTTCCCAGAGGACAGGCCCAGAGGTGCTGCAGAGACACCACGTGCCTTACCTGAGATGCATCAGGCTGCTCGTCATCACTCTGTCCCGGTAGCAGTTCAGGGGCCTTGAAAGGAGCCGCTTCTATATGAGAAACATGGTCTTGGAAGGAGAGACTTCCAGTCGCAGAAAGCAAGACTGACCAGGGGCAGACCACATAGTCCGAGGAATCTGAAACCAAGGCAGCGATGAGGGTGTAGAGATAGGGCTGCCATCTGGAGGGCCATCTGTGGGACTGTGCCCAGCAGGTGCCTTGCAAACCCCCCTCTGGGATGAACTGTGAACAAGACCCGGGGAAACATGTAGTGGAAGGAATTCAACCCTGACGTGTGCAGGCATAGGAGCATGTGTCATGAAACGTGGCTGCAGCGGTAGCTGGGAAACTAGCAGCTGCATCCAAATTCACAGGTGGCCCAAGAGTCTCAAGGTAAAAGGTAAAGAGAGATCAGATCCACCTGGAAATTAGCACAAGTCTGAGGTCTCTGGAGCCAATTCAGGGACCAAGATAGCCGGTCTTCTGGATGTACTATAGCTGTTTATCAGAACCTCCAGGGCGAGGAAGAGGGAGTGAAGATCAGGAAGAAGATGCAGCTGAAGGGACAGGTGCACAGCCTCCCTTCATCTCCCCACGCGGGGACCCTCACCCTGACTGCGCATGTGTCATCTCCCGCATGGGGAGCCTCCACGGCTGGCTGGCAGTCCCCAAGCACGTGTGACTTCGGAGCTGACATCTGGGTGTGGGCACTCAGTGTTTGTTCCTGTTATGAATTTAATGCCTCGAATCTCCAAATGCGTCTTTCAAGACCTGCTCCCTCCCTTAAGCATCTTTTGCGGCGAGCGTGATGTGCAGTTTTCTCAGTAGAGGGCGCTGGAAAGACATTGCGGGAGGCGGGCTCTCCTGCTGTTTCGAGGGGGGCGGGGGAGCGGTCACCGGTTTGTGCTTAAGAGTGACGCTCTGCTCCTATGCACGTCCCTGGGCCACCCCTCGGGCCGACCTTGTCAAGTGATCATCTTCTCGCGAGACCCGGTCTGCACAGACTCGCTGGGCTCCAGGCCTCCTGCCGGCACTAGGTCCCGGGGCTGTGGCTCACCTGCTCCCGCCCCCACCCAGAGGGTCACCTGTAGGCAAATGCCTGTGCCTAGCTTGTCAGGTGACTGCAGACGGCTATGGCCAGGCAAAGCAGAGAAATGTGCCATCATCGTGGGCTGCAAGCACAGCTCCTCCAGCCGATCTGAACCCCAACCTGGGGAAGGCGCTTCCCTTCCAATTTTGTCCCTCACTGGGTACTGCCCTCAATCCTAGGGGGCCATGTCGAGTTTTCTTATATCTGACAGTTACTTTTCTATCGGAGTTATAAATAATTCTTTATATTAACCTCCCCTGTTTAGACCACTGAGTGTGTGGGTTCTGTCCCCTGATGGGACACTAGCTGTTGCAGCATCTTGCAGGGGACCATTTTGCCGGTGCCAGCCATCCTGATAGCTGCCCCCTGCCTCTGATTCTACCCAGACTGCCCAGGTGTTGGGAGAGGCCCACAGAGCTGCAGCCACTCTCTCCCTAGACACCATGCCCAGAAAAGTTGCAATACCAAGGCAAAAGAACTTTCTTCCAACTCTGCGGCATGCCATGGGTCCAAGAGACAGAGCTGCCCTCCCAGAGCAGCTCAGTGGGTGGGTGTCCTTTGCCTACTCATTCTAATACCTCGGACGGGTGACAGATCAATAAGCAGCACCCAGAAATGTGTTTGTTTGGGAAGCTTCACATTCAGCTCCCTGTGACTCAGCTGCCCCAGTCACACTCTTACCACCACGGAGGTCTTCCAGGAGCCGCTCAGCAGCCAGGGACAAGAGGGACCAGATCTCCTCTTCAGACAGAGCTTCGCCCCGGACCTGCAGGGCACTGGCCAGAGTCACAGAGGCCGGGCTCATGCCTGCAAAGACACACGTGTGGCAGAGCCCTTGCAGTGCCCTTGCCATGCCAGCCCATGCATGGTCCAGCCCCCTCTGCAGCACACCGTCCCCATGTTTTATCGCTTGCGTCCCCAGGGCTGGGTGCAGGGCCAGGCACACAGGAGAAGCTAAAGAAATGTTCATTGGTGGCTGGCTGGGTTCGGCTGGTTCTCAGTGAAAGAGCACATAAATAAATAAACTCCCAGTTAAGTGTTAAGTCAATAAATGAACGAATGAACAAACAAACCATGAGAATGGTTCCCTCTGAGCTGGGCATGTGCTGTCACAGAGAGCTTCCTTGTCTGGGGAATGTCTCTCGCCTGCTGCCCTCTCTGTCTGGGAAAGTGGGTAAACAACCTTTTTTGCCTCCCAGACATGATTCACGTCTTTTCCTCTCTGGCTGCCACAAGCAGAGTTGGATTTGGTGCCAGAACCAGCCCTGTCTCTAATGATCACCAACACCTGCCTGAAGGGCAAGAATCAGTAGAAGGAATAGTAAGCCCTGTGTTTTGAAAAGGTGCAGACTCATAGGAAAGCAAGGGACTGATCTGCTGGAGAAGGAGGTGAGAAAGGCTGGTCTTCTCTTCCCTCTCTTCTTAGAAGCTCTCTTTAACTAAAGCTGACGTTTAAATGTCTGTCCCCCTGACAAAGCTGCCACCCACTAATCTCCAGCGTGGAGAGCCCCAGGTGCGGTGGCAGCAGGAAGAGGCCAGACAGGCTTTTCCTAATCCATTTGCGTCACTGATCTTTTCTATAGCAGGAGCTCGGAAGGCGGGTGTGCTGAGTTGGGGGCAGGGTGGGGAGCACATTATGGCCCAGCCATCCCTCCATCCAACGTGCTAATCCAAGCTCTCCACTCGCCAGCTGCTCAGCTCCCTCCACGCACCTCCAAGACCAGCCTCCTGCAGCCTGATTCCCAGGAGAAAGAACCTGGCTCTTCCATCTGTCCCCTGAGGGTGAGAAGGGCACTGCAGCAGAACCTAGACACTTTCTGTATGTGATATTATTTACCACAAGGTGTCTGTGAAGAGGGACTGTTGATCCCATTTACAGGCAGGAAAGCAGTCCAAGGGAACCCAGGTAAACAATAATGGAATCAAAGCTGTAATCCAGGCCCTCACTTGTGTTTCTTTTCTTTTTTCTTCCTCCTACTTCTTCTTTCAAACTTTTCTTGAGACTTATGGACTAGGCATTCTCATTCTGCCACATTTTTCTAAATCTTTATAACCACAATGAAACACTGCCTAGTAAAGAAAAAACAACGGGACAAGGTTATGATTCTCAAATAGAAAATGAAATCTTTGAATCTCAAAATGAAGTATCTCTCAAAAATATGAAATGTGATTTTTTTTCTAGCTATTTTATGACTAGAAAAAATTGCATTAAATGTATAGAAAGGCTGGAGTAGTTAGTTAATACCATCATTTCAATATAGTAATTGAATAGAAGAAGGACAGCCTTTTCAACAAATAGTACTGGATCCATCATGAAAAAAACTCACACCTTATACAAAAATTACCTTAGAATGGATTATAGATTAATGTACATCATAAAACTGTACATTTTTAGAAAAAATAAGAGACAATATCCGGATCTAGGACTAGGCAATTGGTCTTAGACTTGACACCAAAAACACATGCCATAGAAGAAAAAATTGATAAATCGGACCTCTTCAAAATTAAAAACTTTTGCTCTCAGAAAGATGCTGTTAAGAGAATGAAAAGACAAGCTAGAGACTGGGAGGAAATAGCTGAACATGTGTGAGGTGGTTAATGTTGCCATGTCTGCTTCTTCAGTAGATGTTTCCTGTGTCAACTCTTAATATCAACTCTTGAGCAGAAGAACAATATTTGCCCATCACAGGGTTTTGTGCAGGGTTTTAAAATGAAGAGACTGAAACTGGGGACTTCGTGATTATTAAGCATAATGTAGTCAACACTTTCCAACACATGCTAATAGGAGGAACAAAATGTATATACTGTATATATTCACATTTTCAATTTACCAAGCAGAGGGAAATGAAAATATGCACAATATGTAAAAGGGAGTAGGACAGTGCCTAGCACAAAATAAATATATATAAGTATTAACTTTTATGATTAATATTGGACAGCACTGACCTAGTCTTCATAGAGAATTATTATACTGTACTGAAATATTACAGAAGTTATTATAGTTATAGATGGTCTTAGATCCTAAAAGTTCTATATTTAACAAACCAACATACTAAATTTTTCTTATTTAATAGACAGCTAAGAGGGTTTAGGCTTGGTTGAATGAGATTTCTGCTCCTATTTTAATTTTGGAATGTAAATGTACTTACCATCCTGCTTGAAAATAAATTTGACTGCACTAGAAATTTGCCCTGAAAATTTATATATTGTGCCTCCTGTAGAAGGGACACAACACCAGCTATAGTCTTACAAAGGGATTAAACCTGAGTCATATCAGGTCTCTGTATCTAGCTGCCATTTTATGACCTTTAAAGGGTAAAGAATATATTGAACTACACAGAGAGTATGCCATTGAGAAATCCAAACTTGGGAAACTCTGCAAGTCAAACAGCCTAAGTTCTTCAGCAAATAAATTATTTTAAAAAGAAGAAAGGAAGGAAGGAAAGAAAGAAGGAAGGGAGGGAGGGAGGGAGGAAGGGAAGAAAGAAGGGAGGGAGGGAGGAAGGAAGGGAGGGAGGGAGGAAGGAAGGGAGAGAGGGAGGGAGGAAGGAAGGAAAGAAAAGAGGGAGGGAGGGAGGGAGGAAGGAAGGAAGAAAGGAAGGAAGGGAGGGAGGAAGGAAGGAAAGAAAGAAGGGAGGGAGGGAGGAAGGAAGGGAGGGAGGAAGGAAGGAAGGGAGGGAGGGAGGAAGAGAGGAAGAAAGGAAGAAAGAAGGAAAGAAAGAAAGGAAAGAAAAAAAGAAAGAAAGAAAGAAGAGGGGGGAAAGAGGAAGAAAGGAGTGAAGGAAGGGAGGGAGGGAAGAAAGAAAGGAAAGGAAAGGAAAGGAAAGGAGAAAATGTGGTAATGGGAATGCCAGAGTAAAAACCTCCAAAAAACTCTCTCCTCCATAAAAGCAGTGATGAAACAAGCAGCCTTGTAGATATAGTAAATATCAAAATAGAGTTGTAGCTCTTTCAAAACTCCATTGTCAGAGAATTATCATTATTTGACCTGTCTGGCAGTTCTCTGGAAAGCCCCTCTCACAATGTTTGCTAACACTTGACCCAATTCAGAGCTTGCCCAGTGCAAGCAGACTTTTCCCGGGGGGCATTTCTCAAAAACAATCAACAGCAATTGTTTAACATTGCAGCTGCTGGAGGTAGCAATAACAGTTGGGCAAACAGCAAGCTAATTAAAAAACAAAACAAAATAAACAAACAAACAAAAACCTTAAAAGAAGAAACTGGGAAATTAGATATCTATAGTTACCTTTGAAAAGCTCCAGAAAATCCCTGAGAGGCGAAACACTCACCTCTGGCTGACCATGAGATTCCGAGCAAGTCCGAAGTGATGGCTAAGATAGAGTGTGTACTGCCTGGCTGAGTGTTGAAGGCCTGTTCTCACAACACACAGAGCCCTCCAGCAAAGACTGGGAGAATTATTGGTTACAAGCACTTAAAGAAACCCCTATCCAATCATTAGGTACCCACTAAATTAACTGAGTGGAGACTTCAGTGGCCACCGTGACAAAGAGTACAGACTTACAAAATTCGTTCAAGAAAGTAACTAAACAAACAGCAAATGGGCTATGAAACAGTCATCATCAGCCTTTCACCAGCATGTTGTGATGCCTCTGGGCTTCTCTCCAAGTTTTTCTAAACGGTCTGGTGGGCGAGTGCATGCTACTGCTATACCGTGGACTAAAAAGGGGATCATTAACTATCTAAAGGATGGAGGGATCCCACCATATGGATAAACCCAGTCCTCCTGCCAGTGAGGATGCTTGGAAAAAGCGTCCAGCCAACAGGCATGCCTTTTGGGGGAAGTTTCATTGCTGCACCCTCATCTCTCAAGCATCTTGCTGGATCTCACCTCCACTGCCTGAGTCCTCTGTATTGACTCCATTCTCTGAAGACTTCTGTGGTCATATAATAACCTAAAAGTCTCTTTTTCCATCTGAAACCCCATTGCCCATCCAGGAGTTTCCTGGGGCTCCCTTCCATAAGTTCTCATGCTGTGGTACATCCTGTCAGCCACCAGCTTCCAGCAGCCTCGCACCCGGGTCTAGCTTGGCCTAGAAGCTCCATCCGTGACCTTGCTCTTTAGTGCTTCTTCTTGGGCTACCCTCTCATGTGGGCCGTGGTGGGAGCAGCCCTGAGCTTCACCTGTGAGATTGCCTAGTATATTATAAGCTCTGGCTACGAATAGAATGGTAGGTCCAATAGAACATCCTACCCTCATGAGGCTTACATTCTAGGGGGGATGGGGAGAAGGAGACAGACAATGAACAGGTAAACAGATAAACAAAATAATTCCACAGAGAGAGAGAGACTAGGCAGAACAAATAGACAAGGGGATGCACTACAGCATGCCTTTGGTGTGGGGACACCTGAGCTGGAATGGTCCAGGAAGGAGCCTTGGGGAGGTGACATTTGAGCTGAGACTTGAAGGTCGAAAAGGTGTCAGTATTGGGAAGAACTTTCCAGGCAGAGGGAACACCAGGTGCAAAATCCCAGGGCATGGCAGATTCTGAGATCAGAGAGAAGCTGGGCAGGACAGGAGCATGGGGTGAGGGAAGCAAGCAAGGGGGCAGAGAGGTGTGAGGGGAGGCACAGAGCTGGTCAGATGCACTTCTACCCAGCCTCTCTGGCCAAGGAGAGGTGTTTGCGTGTTTGCCTCAGAGCAGTAGGAAACTTGGCCTACCTGCTAGCTTACAGCATAAATGCAACCCATGCTGTGTGAAGCCATGCTGTGTGAAGTCACGTTGTGTGATGCCATGCTGTGTGATGCCAGGCAGAAGCCTTACTGACACAGCCACGCTGCTGAGTATGGACCAGAGCAGAGAGGGGATTACGATGCCTGAGGGCTGGAGTCTAACACCTTATCTAATTTCAGCAATTCTGTACCTGGAGATGGCTTTTCTCAAAGACAAGGCTCACATCTGCCCCCACCCCGCCCCCTCAGGAAGAACCATGTCTAATTCACCTAGACATCTGATGAGTGACAGTCACCGAGTGCCAGCTGGTGGATCAAGCCACCTACCCGAGGGAGGGTGTGCCTTGTGCATTTGTTGCAGTGATATTTTACAGTATTTGTAAAGTGCTGGCTTCTTGTGCATTTGTTGCGGTGATATTTTACAGTGTTTGTAAAGTGCTCACCCTCTACCAAGGCACCAGTGATGATCTCTGGCCTTAAACGAAGTATAGTTAGTGTGATTTACAACCCTCTGCAATGCCCTAGGAGACACTCCTGCATTGGGACAGAACTTGGGCCAAGGTCTCTGGAGCTTCACAGACCCTTCTTAGCTCAGGAGTTCAAGGGCCCACTGCCTAGGAAGAGAGGGCATAAAGGTGGAAGCAAGGGCAGCAGAGGAGACCTGTATGGTGGGGATGATGCACAGCCTCTGGTCTCCTTGGGACAGGCCAGTGGTTGACTACTCCCTCCTTGAAACACTCCGTGTTACTTCAGATTCCTGGTTCCCCTAACTTTCTCAGTATTCTTTCTCCCTCTCACTGTCCCTGAAATGCTGTCCCTTACGATTCTATTACAACCCTGTAATAGTTTCTTGTGGCTGCAGTAACAAGTTACCACAAAGTTGTTGGTTTGTAGAAATTATTATCGCAGAGAAAACAGTCTCTCAGGGCTGAGATCAGTGTCAGCAGGGTCACACTCCCTCCAGAGGCTCTAAGGAAGAATCTGCTCCTTGTCTCTTCCATTGTCTGTGGCTGCCACCATTCCTTAGCTTGTGGCCACATCACTCCAATCTCTGCCTCTGTAGTCACCTCACCTTCTCCTCTTCTGTCTGTTTTAAATCTCCCTCTGCTTGCTTCTTACAAGGACATTTGGGATTAGGGCCCACCTGGATATTCCAGCATAATCTCCCCATCTCAAGACCCTTCAACTTCACCACATCTGCAGAGTCTTTTTTGCCATATAAGGTAATATTCACAGGTTCCACAGACCAAGATGTGGATATCTTTGGGGGTGTGCAGGTGGAAGGAGGCATTATTCAGCCTGCCATAGACTTTTTCATGCAACATTCTCTACCTGTTAGCTAAAAAAAAGACATGAACTTTGGGAGGTTGAGTCCCCAGCCAGGATAACAGGCTGTGAGCTTGGGCACAGAGCATATGCATAACCTCTCCGAGCCTCAGTTTTGTCATCTGGAAAATAGGGTTAATCATGGCAGTTCCCTCATGGAACTGTTGGGAAGATTATATCAAAGTGCTCGATATATAAAACGTGCTGAACTCATCTTATTTACCTCCTCTTTCCATCTCTGCTCCAACCACCCAGAGAGGGATTTTAAGCATCAGGGCTGCTGAGCAGCTTCCAAGTATGAGATTTTTAAGCTATGGTGTTAATTGTTTCCATCTGTCTGCCAGGATTGAGCCTCTATAAACTTCCCATTTTCAACCTTCAAAAAATGCCTAAAATATCTCAATGTCCCCAAAATAGACACCCTGGGGAGGGACCAGAGAAGGATGTGGGGCTCTCAAAGAATCAAAGCTTTCAGAATGATCCTTGTTTCTCTCCTCCTTTTGTTCCATGTGTCTCCTCTCCCTTTGGACATTCATTAAAAACCATCCATCTGCACTCAGGCCAAAATCTGAGCAAAACTTTGCAGAAGGCAAATGGCATCCTTCCCCCCAGGAGGAAAAGGCAGCTTCTGCCTCATCTGGGCTCTGTTTAAAGAGGTAAAGGACAGGGCTCTTACCTTCCAGAACTCTCCCACAGTGAGCTCCTTGGAACCTGACCTCAAGTGACATTCTTCACACAGTCCCTGCCCCCAACCCTGATTTAAATACTGGCTGCAGAACCGGCATAGCATGACCTTGAACAAGTAAACTCAAAATCGTTTCCCTCATCTCTAAACGGAAATGATACTTCCTACCTTACAAGACAGCTGTGAGAAACAGAACAAGCTAATGGAAAAAGGGCAACTAGCAGATAGCCTACCTTTCTTTAGTACCCCAAGGTGGAATCTTGCATTTCTAGATAAGAGAGTAGATACTAGTGTCCAGAAAAATATTTAGAGCATTTTAAAGTAGTGTTACTCCCACCTTCCATTCTTATATACCATTTTCCCAATTATTTACCACTTTCCTATATTATCTGTGCTAATGAGGTAAGTTTTTTTTATTTAAGTACATTTATTTAAAGAGGAAACTATAATATACTTATAGTGAGTGAAAAACCAGTATTATTGGACATAAATAGAAGGTAATTATAACTAATTTTTTAATCATTGAATTCTTGACAGATAATATTGCCTTCCAAATGCTCTGAGCCCAAGGCCTGATCTTTCACTGTGAAAGGAGCAATTCTTTCAAGAAATGTGAAAGGCCTTTGGCTCTGAACAGACTCTCTTCTTGACATAATCTGAAGAATTAAAGTAAAATGTCAAAAACATAATTCAATGTCATTAATGCAGCTTGCATTCCAGCTGTATTCTTTGGTCCTGCTTGTCCTTTGGAAAGCACTGTTTCACCCCTTTTTAAGGCCTCAGGGCCAGTTATAATGCAATCTGTACTCAGAGGGTACCAATTTTACTTACTTTAAGATAATGACTTAAATTTTACTTTAAAGCAATGCCTTCTAAGGAGACAAGCCCTTTATAGCTTAGAGTTTTCATAAAATTGTGTGATTCCCATAAAAATGTTTCAAAATAGGCAAAGCAAAATGATCCCCATTTCCAGATGAGGAAACTGAGAATTTAACTGACAAAAGGTCACAAAAGTCACATGTCTAGTCAGTGCCATTTAAGGTTCTAAATGAGGGGAAGGGAGGAGTTGTAACCTAACAAGATTAATTAAAGCTATGTGTGTTTAAATTAGTATTCAATTTATTAATGTTGTGAATTTTAAAAGCTGCTTTTTCTTAAACCTTAAATTCAGTATTATGCTCCATTCATCTAGTGATTGATATAAAAAAAGAACCACTTGACAAGATATTTGATTAATGTTCAACTAATTCATAATATTAACTGTCAGGGTGTTCTCCAGAGAACCAGTAGTAATTTGCACAGTCAGAGAGGATTATTCACATACCTCTTCCCAGACTTCCTTGTGACCAAATTTTTAATCATATTCCTTCCAAGTCCCTGGCCAGCCAGCTAAGTTATTGGCCACAGCCCATGAATCGGTATAGATTTGACCTCTGGCCATTTCTCTTTCCAAGAAAAGTCAACAACCAGGTACACAGCTAGAACTTCTGCCCACTGGGAGGATTTCCCTTCACCACTGTCCTCCTGGGTTGTCCCAGAGAGGGGCTGCAGCACTGTAGCTGTTCCACTTTGGGGTGGTGTCAGCATATCATGCAGAACCATCTGTGAACCAGGTCCCAGTTCTTCCTCAGTTAACTGATCACAGGGAACTCATCATGAGGTCACAGGTGCAGGCTGAGAGGGAGCAAGCAGTGTAGCAGGAGAGGGGACCCTGGCCTCATGTAAACTACTTGTGCCTTCAGGGGCTGCTGAGCCAGATATCACGTATACCACTTCCTGTGCACACCTAACTTTATGGCTTGGTGGGTCAGACTGCACCCAGCTCATGATGGGCAGCGCAGGTCATATGGTAACTTGGTGGCTCATAGTTAAGTGTTCAGCCTCTACTAAGGTCTAGTACAGGTCAAAAGATGTTCATCAAGAGAGTAGCTATCCTCAGATGATGGCAGGGCTTTGCTCCAAAATCCTAAAGGTCTGAAGGATCTGCACTGTGATTCACTCACAGGGGCCTGACGAAACTCCAAACACCTTTATCTGCCACAGACACTTCAAGCACCATTTGATCTGCTGGGTCATCTGGGCCAAGCGTCAGAGCAGCTCTGTTGCAGAACCTTCTCTTGTTCTGGGCCCTACTCATAATTAGCAGATTTTCAGGAACTTCAGTAAATTGGCTGGAGTAACACAACCAAATGAGGAATATGTTTCCTTCAAAATCCAAAGAGCCCCACTAAGCATTGTGCCTTTTTTTTATTTGTAGGAGAGGCCAGATGCAGCAACTTATCCTTCACCTTAGATGGACTACTTCAACTTGTTCCATACCACTGGACCCCTAGAAATTTCACTGAGGTGGAAGGCCCTTGAATTTGGGGGAGATTAAATTCCCACTCTCTGACATGCAAATGTCTTATCAATAAGTCTAGGTTAGTTGCTACTTCTCACTCATCAGTTCTAATCAGCATAATGCAATCAATGTAATGGACAAATATGATAACTTGTGGAAGGGAAAGGTGGTCAAGATCCCTGCAAACTAAATTATGACATAGGGCTGGAGAGTTAATATGCCCCTAAGGAAGGACACTGAAGGTGTATTGCTGGCCTTGACAGTGGAAAGCAAACTGCTTCTGGTGGGCCCTATATGGAGAAAAAGGCATTTGCCAGATCAATAGCTGTATACCAGGTACCAGGGGATGTGTTAATTTGCTCAAGCAATGAAACCACATCTGGCATGACAGGAGTTACACCTTGATTAAGTTTGTAATAATCTACTGTCATTCTCCAAGATCCATCTGTATTCTGCACAGGTCAAATAGGAGAATTGAATGAGGCCATGATACAAATCACCATCCCTGCATCTTTCAAGTTCCTGATGGTGGCTCTAATCTTTGTAATCCTTCCAGGAATGCAGTATTGCTTTTGGTTTACTATATTCTAGTGGCTTCCACTTGGCCTTTCGCACAGTGATAGCCCTCACTCCATAGGTCAGAGAAGCAAGTTAGCATTCTGCCAATTGTTGAGTATACCTATTCCAGTTATACATTCCAAAACTGGGTAAATAACCACAGGATGGATTTGAGTACCACATCTACAAAACACTTTAACAGCAACACCCAGATCAGTGTTTGATTGAATAACTGGGTACTATAACCTAGCGAAGTTGACATATCACAAACTAACCATCATACCTATGATTAACATATTAAACATATTAACATATTAAATACTCCCAAAAAATTAACTCCATTTTCAAAATTAGTTAATTAAATTCTCTTGAATATTTGAACTGCATTTTAAACTTTAATACTTTTAATTAGGCCAAAGCAAATTAACAAGTCTTCTTATATATATATATATATATATATATATATATATATATATACACAACTCCTATCAGTATAATGAATAAAAGTAGAATAGCAAATAAATCAGGTTCTCTTAAACATTTCATAATTGTTTGGTGCTGATGCAATTAATATTGTGTTTATAATTTCAAATTCTAATCATCAAAGAACAGATGACTATTTTTGAATTGTATGTGTCTCCCTTTAACTTCCACCCATAAACACTGTTTATAAACTTAACTAATTACATTCATATAATTTCACATTAAATCATTAAGTCAAGTATGTTGAGTGTTCTCTAATATGTCATATTTTCTTAAATATTTCAAATATCTTAAACATATTTCTTCATGATTACAAGGCTTATCTCTAAAGGAACATTACAATTATTAATGCTTTCTGCCTTCATCTTCCCAAACTTTTGTTTTACTTCCCTAGTGGAGGCTACTGGGTCTAAATATTTAGTTTATAGATTAGTTACAGACAGAGATTCTGGATCTGGGTCCAAGGTTTTGCAGATTAACTGGCTGAACTTTTAGCTTTGGGACTTTTCTATTCTACAACACTACCCCTTACAAATGGGAATGAACAATTTTTCATGATGTTTACTTGCCTGAGTTGCATCAGTTGGATGCATCACTGGCTCATTATGATTATAATTAAGTGCTTTATCATCCAAGTTATACTGTTAAAACTCTATACTCTCTTTTCACTTTCTTATCTATCTCCTGTATCTATTTTATCCACCTCCTCTCCATAGTTCTTTAATTTTCCACAAGTGTCTGAGAATACTCAAATACCCCACCCCTGTCCCAACAGGCCCGTGCTTCTCAGAGAATATTCACTGCCATGCAAAGTGAAAAGCCAAGAGAGCAAGAAGACCCCATGTGACCATAATCAAGCCATGTTTAAATTCAGCCCTTGTGGGCTCCCCTGGTGGTGGCACAGTGGTTAAGAATCTGCCTGCCAATGCAGGGAACACAGGTTTGAGCCCTGGTCCGGGGAGATCCCACATGCCACGGAGCAGCTAAGCTCGTGCACCACAACTACTGAGCCTGCGCTCTAGAGCCCACGAGCCACAACTATTGAGCCCACATGCCACAATTACTGAAGCCTGTGCGCCTAAAGCCCCTGCTCTGCAACAAGAGAAGCCACGGCAGTGAGAAGCCCATGCACCGCAACAAAGACCCAACGCAGCCAAAAATAAATTAAATAAAATAAAAATTTTTTAAAAGTAGAACTCTTCCTTGTGGAAGGAGCAGAGAGAGAATGGCTTCAGATAATCCACCTTTAAAAAAAAAAAAGCCTTATGGCAGTAACGAATGGGTGAATTTGAGGAACTGTGGGGGAGGGGATTATAATACCTTGATTCAACCTTACTAAAAATTTCTGTTGAAATCCTAACAGTGTCAATGGTGCTTAATGAAAGACTTCAAGTAAAGAAATTATTGACCCAATGTTTGAAGGCTCAGGGTTGGAAAGATTAGGGGGGAGATTAGTGATTTACCTATGAGGTATTGTAAAATTTAAGTTAAATTTATATTTATACTATAGCTTATTAAAATGGAGGTTCTGACTAAGTTTTTGTTTATTTGCTTAATAGTTAGTCTACTATCTCTGACTTGTAACCTTGAAACTGTGTGTTTGGAAACATATATCACAGTTGTTAGAAGGCTTGCCATAGAGAAGCATGTTTGTTTCACCCAAAAATGACAACAATGTTTGCAATAGGAAGTTAGGTGTGTCCAGTCCTGTAAAAACTAATTCACTATAACTGTAAGGCTTCTTTGCATTTTACACTGCCTGAATATCTATTAAAAATATATACACAAAGATACTCTTAAAGGTAAAAATGTATATTAAAGGTTTTGTCTTTGTGAAATTTACTTTTGGAAATAATATAAGTGATTCTAACAAATGGACTTTGAAATACTATGCAAGGGACTTCCCTGGTGGTCCAGTGGTTAGGACTCCATGCTTTCAATGCAGGGGACATGGATTCCATCCCTGGTGGGGGAACTAAGATCCCACATGCTGTGCGGCAAAAAAAAAAAAAGAAAAAAAACATGCTATACAATGTCTCGTTCCTCCACAGATCTATAACGTGTGTGTCAGGTGATGTTACCAAGACCGCCCCCAGGTTCCATGATTCACTAGGAGGACTCAAAAGACTCAGTTTATAGTCCTAGTCATGTTATTATTTAATACAGAGAAAGAATACAAAGCAAAATCAGGAAGAACAAAAGGTAGATATGGCAAATCCTGGGAAAACAAGGCACAGGTTTCCAGAGTCCTCTTCCAGTCAAGTTACAGAGGATGTGCTTATCAATTCCCCCAACAATGAGTTGTAACAACATAAGTGAAATACTGTCTACCAGGAAAGCTCATTACCCAGCGTTTTTATTGGGGGCTGACCACATATGCACCCTCTGCCTAGTATGTACCAAAATTTCAGAGTCCCAGAAGGAAAGTATATATTCAGCATAAACCATATTATTTGCACCATCTAGGCACAGATAATGACTCTTATCAGTTAGGGTGATGGAGACTCTCCCGAAAACCAAACTCCCAGACATCAGCCAAGGGCCAACCTTTTAAGCAGGCTTTTTAAAGAATAGCAATCAGCCCTGCTATGTTGTCCTTTCTGTACAGAAGGCTAAATGGCTGGTGTACAATGAAGGAGAGGTAGAATGGAACAAGATGAGATTGAGGAAGTTATCAGAGGTCACATCATAGAGAAGTGTTCAGGCCATGGTAAGGCATTTGGAATTTTTCTGAACAAAATGGTAAATTAATGAAGAGTACATCTGTCAGGGTTCATCCAGGATAACAGAAATTAGGTTTTTCAAAAGGAAAAATGTTAATACAAAAAATTGATTGTATAAGCAATGGAAGAGCTGGAAAGCCAAGAGGGTGGTTAGGAAAATGTCCAGCACAGAGAGTTGCAAGCATGTGACCAACTGATAGAATTCATACTTGTGAAAGATCACTCTGGTAGCAGGGTAGATGGTACAACTGAAAGGCTCCAACATCCTTTTAGTGTAAGTTCCAGAAGAGAATGGAGGGAGAAGAGAGAAGGAGGATTTGAAGAAATAAATGAATTGCTGAGGGTTGTCCACAGTTAAAGAAATGGGAGTCCTTAGGTACAAAGTACATTCAAGTAATGAATAGGATAAATCAAAATAAATTCACACCTAGACACACTGCAGTAACACCACACAACATCAAAGACAAAGAGAAAGTCTATATGTTATCATTCATAAAGATAGATTATCTATAAAGCAATTACACTAGTCTTGGAAATTATATCTTAACAGTAGCATATAGGCCAAAAAATTTTAGGGTACTCATCTCAAAGGTAGAAATCCAGAGAATTCCCTGGCAGTCCAGTGGTTAAGACTCGGTGCTTTCACTGCGGTGGCCAGGGTTCAATGCCTGGTTGGGAACTAAGATACTACAAGCTGCTTGGTGTGGCCAAAAAAAAAAAAAACGTAGAAATCCAATCTATAGTTTCCAAATCAGCAGATTATAAAAAGAATACTAAAAAGTTTATTAATCCAACAGAAAGTAGAAAAAGGAAAAACAAAGAAAAATAATGATAAATAAATCACACAAAATAAGACCAAACACATTAATAATATATCAGAAATCAATAAATGTAAAAAGATTAAATGTACCCACTAAAAGGCTGGATTTAATCTGTTTAGCAAAAGACACCATTACCATTAAAGAGTAAAATGATAACCCAGAGGGGGAGATGATATCTGGAATACATATATCAAAAAAAGAACTTTTATCTAGAATGTATCAATATTTTTAAAACTACCACAAATCAATTTTAAAAGAACAGATGGGGCTTCCCTGGTGGCGCAGTGGTTGAGAGTCCGCCTGCCGATGCAGGGGACACGGGTTCGTGCCCCGGTCTGGGAAGATCCCACATGCCGCAGAGCGGCTAGGCCCGTGAGCCATGGCTGCTGGGCCTGCATGTCCAGAGCCTGTGCTCCGCAACGGGAGAGGCCACAGCAGTAAGAAGCCCACGTAATGCAAAAAAAAAAAAAAAAAAAAAAAAAAAGAACAGATGCAATAGGAAAAAATGGACAAAAACTTGAACAAGCACATCACAAAAAAGAATACTCAAGTGGCCAACAAACATATAAAAAATGTGCTCAACTTTATCAATCATCTGGGAATTCCAATTAGAATCACAATGAGATACCATTATACACCCATCAGAAGGACTAAAATGAAAAAGACATAAAGTACCACAAGCTGGTGAAGATGTAGAATAACTGGAACTCTCATATCTCATTGGCAGAAGTGTAAATTAGTACAACGACTTTAAAAAACTACCTGGCAGTATCCACAAAAGCTAAGCATATGCCTACTCCATGACCCCAAATTTCTACTCTTCATATATACATGTCCACAAAAGGCAAGTAGTGAATGGACATAGCAACGCTATTCATAGTATCACCAAACTGGAAACTACTCAAATGCCTATAAACAGTAGGACAGATAAATAAATTTAAAATACTCTATAGCAATGAGACAGAACAACCTACAACTAAATGCATCTGATAAATAGAATAGTGAGCAAAATAAGCCATGAACAAGAGTATATTCTGTTTGATTCAATCTATATAGATTAAAAAAAAAAAAAGAGGTAAAACTAACCTTTCCTGTTAGAAGTCAGGGTAGAGGTTACCCTTAGTCAAGGGAGAGTGGTGGAGAGGGTACAAGTAAGGCTTCTGTCATGCTGGTAATATTCTGTTTATTGATCTGGGTACTGGTTATGCAGGTGTGTTCAGTTTGTGAAAATTCATCAAGATGTGCACTTATGATTTGTGTACTTTATGTATCTTTCTTTCTTTTTTTTTTTTTTTTTTTTTTTTTGGCGGTACGCGGGCCTCTCACTGTTGTGGCCTCTCCCGTTGCGGAGCACAGGCTCCGGACGCGCAGGCTCAGCAGCCATGGCTCACGGGCCCAGCCGCTCCGCGGCATGTGGGATCTTCCTGGACCGGGGCACGAACCCATTTCCCCTGCATCGGCAGGCGGACTCTCAACTGCTGTGCCACCAGAGAAGCACTACTTTATGTATCTTTAATGTCAATAACAAGCTTTTTTAAAAAGCTGAGTTCATCATATTACAGGAAAAAGAAAATCCTGCTAGAGTTGTTTAAAAGAAGCCATCTAAAACAGAATAACAGAAAAATTGAAAAGACAGAATTAAGGATAGGAGTGATACGGAAGCACTAACCAAAAGAAAGCTAGCATAGCAATATTAATAAAAGACAAAAGTTAAATTTTTGTCAAAATAATGACCAAGAAAATCCTCAAAAAAAAAAAAAAAAAAAACCAGGGCTTCCCTGGTGGTGCAGTGGTTGAGAGTCCGCCTGCCGATGCAGGGGACACGGGTTCGTGTCCCGGTCCGAGAAGATCCCACATGCCGCGGAGCAGCTAGGCCCGTGAGCCATGGCCGCTGAGCCTGCACGTCCAGAGCCTGTGCTCCGCAACAGGAGAGGCCACAAGAGTTAGAGGACTGCGTACCGCAAAAACAAAAAACAAAAAAACAAAAAAATCAATCATAAACTTAAATGCACCAAAAATACAACCATAAAGTCTATAAAGAAAAAGCTGACATAGTTACAAGGAGAAATTTACGAACTGACCATCATAGGAAGAGATGATAACATATTTTTCTTAGAACTTAATTATTCAGATAAAATAATTAGGATACTGAAGATGAACAATAACATTAACATATTTTTTAATAAATCTATGATCAACAAACATGTTTCTGTTATAAAAATTACATGATTGGTAAATAGGGGAAATAAAGTCAATATAGGGCCTCCCTGGTGGCGCAGTGGTTGAGAGTCCGCCTGCCGATGCAGGGGATACGGGTTCGTGCCCCGGTCTGGGAGGATCCCATATGCCGCGGAGCGGCTGGGCCCGTGAGCCATGGCTGCTGAGCCTGCGCATCCGGAGCCTGTGCTCCGCAACGGGAGAGGCCACAACAGTGAGAGGCCCGCATACCACAAAAAAAAAAAAAAAAAAAAAAAAAAAAAAAAAAAAAAAAAAGTCAATATAATATGGAAATAACGTTGGTAAACACTTAATTAGTCTTCTTCCTAGAACAGAGATGTTTTGCACCAGGTAGTAACAAATGAACACCAAGTAACAGAGCTGAATTCAGCAAGCCAATAGGCTACGGAACTCATTTCCCCATTCATTTCCTGTACTTTATCCCCACTCAGTGTGTTCTTTTACTCTGCTTTGGAAGTATTCCGTCTTGAAATTTTCTCTGATCTTTGTGCATCATTAGCTAAATGTTGGATTCCAAATATTAAGTATGCAAAGTGGTTTGAAAGTGCCACAGAACCATGCTGTGACATAATTTATTCTGGCTAGTGTAAGAGAAGACAAGTTTTAACAATGAAAGAAAAGCATGAAATTCTAAAGCATTTTTTAAAAATGGAAGAACATGGGACATCCCTTGAGCTACTGAATCAAGGGCATCAACACTGCTGTACAAATTAGAGACAGTGTAAAAATAAAAGAAAGTTATCCAGCTGGAACAATTGATTGCTAGTTCAAAAAAATCTAAATGAAGATGAGAAGTAAGAATAATAAAGGCAATGGAAAGACCAAAGATCAAACACAGAAGTCATCAGGGGAAAACTTCTCCACAATTAAAGAAAAATCCTTGGCAACATATAAAGACCTTTTTATTAAAGCTAAAATATTTCAAGTCTGTTATCCTTTAACATTCACAATGGCTGGTTTAGTGGCTTCAAGACCTGGTATGTTTTCCACAATGCTAGGCTCTCTGGTGAAGCTGCAAGTGCAAATGAAGAAGCTGCAAAGACTTTTTACCCAGTGTTAAAACAAAAAATAGTCGTATTATAAAACCCCTATGAATAAAATAGTGTGGTATTTGCATATGAACAGACTAATGAAATAGAATATAAAATAGAAATAGATCAAATTGAATAAAAAATTTAGTAATTTAAATCAGTGAGGAAAAAGCATTGACTAATGAATGATATTGGGACAATAGTTGTTCACTTGGCAAAAATAAATTCAAATTCCTACTTTACACTGCACACAAAATTTAGGATTAATTAAAGTACTATATATTATGTATCTATATAGGAGAGAGAGAGAGAGAAAGGAGGGGAGGAAAGGGAGAGGGAGAGAGAGATTTAGGATATAATAATGTTTATTTTATTTATAAATGAAATGGTGAAAGCCTTCTTAAGCAAGATAAAAAAATTCAAAATCCATGAAAGACGTGTGATATATTGGACTACATTAAAAAAAAAAAAAGTTTGGTATGGCATTTACATGAATTAAGTCTTAAAATATGCAACAGGCAGACTTCCAGTTTCCGCTCCAGCCTGTGAAGAGTTTGGAAGTCATCACTCCCATTCTCACAATTAGAAAAAAAGTAAGTGGCTGGAGTCAGTACCAGGAAGGAAAACAGACAGTAATTGACAAGCTGCAGAGGCTGAGGGTAGACTAGCTTAACAGTTAAAAATTCTGCAGGGCCCAGTCTTAGAGGGACCCCACAATTTCATGAGTTTTATCTCCAGGAGTCCCAGCAGGTTCTTGTGGCAAATATGAGAAAATCCCCTCATGATTTCCAGCAGGGGAAGAAAAAACATAACCATTTTGAAATAAGCCAAGAGCATTCTGATCTCCCCATTAAGGGAAACTACTTTACCAGAGTCTAACCAAGATAAGGGAAGGGAAGGGAAATACCCAAATCCAGTGCCTCTAGCCTTCCTGTCTCACCACAAGGGAGAAGGAAGCTAAGAAGAATGTGTGAAGGTCACAGCCCAAGGGAACAACAGACTTACTAAGAGACTGAGACCTAATCATAGGATTATAGAACACAACTTCTTCCCCACACCTCACCACCACATCTACAGGACTCCTGTATAATAACAGAGGGTGACAGTGAAAAGAACTGCAAGGATTCTATTTAAGAAGGAGTTTTTAGAGACATCCAAAGACAATAGGGGAGACAAAAGCAAAGATACTAGAAGAAGTTGAAGGCTCAGACACCTACAGCTACAGTAAATAGTAAACACAGTGTGAATTTTGGCCAGATAAACACAAGTGCTCACACTAATGGCCTATGTATCTCAATTATTACCCAATACATCATGTCTGGGTTTCAACAAGAAATTATAAGTATGTATAAAAGCAAGGAAAGGGCCTCCCTGGTGGCGCAGTGGTTGAGAGTCCGCCTGCCGATGCAGGGGATACGGGTTCGTGCCCCGGTCTGGGAGGATCCCATATGCCGCGGAGCGGCTGGGCCCGTGAGCCATGGCCGCTGAGCCTGCGCGTCCGGAGCCTGTGCTCCGCAACGGGAGAGGCCACAACAGTGAGAGGCCCGCGTACCGCAAAAAAAAAAAATAAAAAATAAAAGCAAGGAAAAAACACAGTCTGAAGAAACAAAGCAAGTGACAGAACCAGGCTCAGATATGACAGAGATCTTGAAATTATCATACCAGGAATTTAAGAGGACATTACATAATAATAAAGGAGTTAATACTCCAAGAAGACATAACAATCTTTAATGTGTACATGCGTCACAACAGAGCGTTCAGAATGATGTTAGAATGACCAAAATCCGGAACACTGACAGCACCAAATGCTGACAAAGATGTGGAGCAACAGCAATTCTCATTCATTGCTGGTGGGAATGGAAAATGGTGCGGCTACTTTGGAAGATAGTTTGGCAATTTCTTGCAAAATTAAACATACTCTTACTATATGACCCAGCAATTGTAGTCCTTGGTATTTACCCAAAGGAGTTTAAAACTTATGTTCATACAAAAACCTGCACACGAATGTTTATGATAGCTTTATTTATAATTGCTAAAACCTGAAAGCAACCAAGATGTCCTTCAGTAGGTGAGTGGATAAATAAACTGTGGTATTTCCAGACACTGGAATATTATTCAGGGCTAAGTAGACATGAGCTATCAAACCATTAAAAGACATGGAGAAAACTTAAATGCATATTACTAAGTGGAAAAAAAAATCTGAAAAGGTTACATACAGTATGATTCCAACTATATGACATTCTGGAAAAGGCAAAACTACGGAGACAGTAAAAAGATCAGTGGTTGCCAAGGGTTAGGGAGGAGAGTGGGATGAATAGGTGGACCACAGAGGACGTTTGGGGAGGTGAAACTATTCTGTATGATACTGTAATGGTGGATACACTTTATATCTCTTCAAACCTATGGAATGTATAACACCAAGTGACTCCTAATGTAAACTATGGGCTTTGGGTGATGATGTGTCAATGAAGGTTGATCAGTTGTAACAAATATACCACTGTGGTGGGGAATGTTGATAATGGGGAAACCTATACATAAGTCAGGGCACGGAGCATATGGGAAATCTCTGCACCTTCTGCTCAGGTTTATGTGAGCCTAAAACTAGAAAATAAAGTCTATTTTTAAGAAACTTTACTGGGCAAAAGACAGGAAGAGACATTTTACTGAAGCAGTTATACACATGGTGAATAAGCACATGAAAAAATGTTCAACATCACTAGCCACAAGAGGAAAGAAAATTAAGACTCTAAGGAGATATCACTACCCACCTATTAGAAGAGAAAAAAAAAGCGATCATATCAAATGGTAGTGAAGTTGCAGAGAAAAAAAAACTGTTAACAACCAAAATGTCCTTCATCTGGTAAATGGTTAAACAAATTGTGGTATAGCTATACCGTGGAATACTGCTCAGCAATGAAAAGCCAACTGTTGATACCTGCAACAACTTGAATGGATCTCAAGGGCATTATGCTGAGTGCTCTAAAAGGAAAGTATTTTAAAATAAAATAAAATAAAATAGTAAAATAAAACTAAATTAAATTTAAAATATATAAAACAAAATAAATATTGAAACTTAAAGTTCCTGGAGTAGGCGTTAACAAGCCAGGTTTCTGGTCCTAGTTCTCCAGACATTCACTTTGGTCTGTAAAATGGAACAAGGCTTTACATCTCAGCTCAACCATTTCTCCCTGACAACCAAAGACAAAGAGTACATTCCTTTTGCTGGTTGCATCACCCCGTGGGAGAGGGAAAATGTGAAACAGAGGTAAGTGTGTTGGGGGCTATGATCTGTGAATACCAGCTGGCGAGGTCTGCTGCCTCCAGAGGGGTCCAGGAGCCAGACAAGCCTGGGAAGGCCCCTCTTTACAGAGACCTTAATCTCCTCTCATCTTGCAGCCACAGCTAGGAGATCAACCTCTGGTAGAGGGGACTCAGGCAGGGCAGGGACTTTGGTGGGCTCCCGACCTCGTGCAAGTTGAGAGGTGGCTCACCCTATCACAAACCCCACAAAATGTTCCACCAGGGGTGAAGCTACATCCTTCAGCTGAATTTATCCATCGAGAACATATCATTAAACATAACTACTGGAAAAGGAATGGTCCTTAACTATCTCTACCAGGCTTAACTGTTCCAAGAGACCTTGCTTTAGCATAGGAAAGAAACATCTGAGAACAGCAGAGGGTTGAAGAAGTAAGGGTTTTTCCTCACAAGACATTCCAAGTGGTTTCAGGGAGAGAACTACAGTCTCAAGCTCCTTGCCTGGGTTTCAGTCACCAGTTTCCCTTTCTAGGCTCTTGAGTTCAGAAGCTGCTTCCCACTGTGACATCTATAAAGTGCAATATAGTGAGCTGGGAAAAGGGATGAAGGTCAAGCTGAAAGTGACTATTTCTGTCGAGAGAGAGAGAAAGAAAGAAAGACAAATCTGTGGTTCCCAGTACCAATAGATAAGCAGAAGTGAGATTAAGAAAAATCATAAAAGAAACTTCAACTCATTATTAAAGCATACAGAACACTGTCCATCCCTACAGGTAATCAAGGAGACTCAAATGGAAACAGTCAGGAGGCCCATTTTTCATCCATCAAGTTGGCTTCAGTGTTGAGCAAACTCAGTGCTTGTGAGGTTGCAATGAAACTGTTTCTCCCAGAGACCTGACCTGAGACTGCTGATTTATGAAGCAATCTGGCAATACCTATCAGGAGCCAGGGGATGTCCATCTCTCCTGGCAAGTTATTCCTCTTCTGGGAATTTACACTAAGAATATAATTGACACGTATGTACTCAAACAGATTGGCCATGGCGTTATGTGTAACAATGAATATGTGAAATACCAAATGCCAGTGGGCCTCAGGGTCCTTCCTGCCCTGGCCTCTCTCCTCAAATCACTCTACATACTTTAAAGTTACCAACTGACAACTCACCACTTCCACTCGTGCCTCCAGTTCAGACTTCTCTCCTGAGCTCCTTTTTGGTGCTCCCAGCTGCCTACTAGACAATCCCACTCGGATGCTCAAGACTGAAATCATCTTCTCCCCAATGCCTCCTCCTCCAACTCCCTATCCAAACAAATGGCATGACCGCCTACCCAGCTACTCAAGCCAAACCTTCAAGCATCACTCTTCTCTCCTGTCCCAAGCTACCAGCATCTCCTGCCTAAATGACAACTATATTCTCCCAAATGGTTTCCGCTTACCACTGCCCCAATCCATTCTCCATTCTGTGGAGACCTCTTCCTAAAACACAAACCTGACCCTGCTATTCCTCCACATTAAAATCTTCAGCAGCTTTCTAGTCTCCATAGGATCATTTCAGGTTCCAAACTCCTGACCAAGGCTTACAGGACCTCTGGTCCACCCCACCCTACCCCACCTCTGCCCCAAACTAACCTCCAACCACTTCCCCTTGCCTCCATAGCCTTTCTAGAAAGCTGCATCTAGAAAGGTGCATCTGAAGATGCACCACCCTCCTCTCACCTCCTGTCCTCGCCACGGGCTGTGTGGGGACACTCCCACTTGAAGCTCCTTCCTCCCCATAGGCTTAATGACTGAGTAAATCAATGAATGACTAAGTGGGATGAGCCTGTACTCTGACCAGCATCACACAGATACTGATACAGGAAATAAACAAAATGCTTAGATGGTACTTTTTTCTTAATGTCCAACACATTTCCTACATAGCCAAACACTTTTTTATACCTTTTTAATCTATGGAAGAGTAAGTTCTGATGGCTTAGCCTCAAAATCTTCCTCTTGACTGGCACCAGCCCCCCATGAACTGATCCTTTTCCACCATTCTACAGATCTCCTTTCTGCCTTTTTTCACTACCTACTCTATTTCTAATGACATTAGGCTATTACAACCATTTAAACTCAAGGAAATATAACGAGCAGGACGTCTACAACCAAGGCAAGAAAAATAAGGGCAATTAGCAAGAGAGTTGCCAGTGACCAAGAATAAAATGAAGAGCAAGTCCGGGCAAGGGGAGTTAGCCAGTCTCAGGGAGGAGAGGTCTGGGAGGAGAGCAACTGCAAACACCAACCTCTGGGCCAAAAAACGCAGAAGGAAAATGAGGAAAGCAAAGCACAGTGACTGAGAGCAGGTTCTAAAGTCAGAGTGGGATCGACCCTCGTCTACCTTGGGCAAACCTATTTTTCTCTTTACTGATGTGTAACATCGGTTATTGTGTCTGACACATAGTAGCTTCTCAATAAGTGCTAGCTATTTATATTATTAACATTTGAGTATATGCTGAGGGCAGGGAATAGGGTAGGGACAAACCCACAAAACTAGGACTTAGGAACAGAAGTGGCTTCATCAGTCGGGCGTTGGCCTAGGCTGTACTTGCTACTGAAAGTGCGGTCCCTCAGACTAGCCACACTGGCATCAGTGGGGAACTTGTTAGAAATAGACTCAGGCCCTCCCCAAGCCTCCTGAGTCAGGATCTGCATTTTAACAAGATCACTGAAGATCACTGGGTGGTTCACAGAACATGACAAGCTACAGAGCCCTGCTCTAGGTTCCATCAGCTTGCTTGGAAGAACCAGTGGCAGGCAGGCAATGGCTTCAGCCAACTAAATTGGATGTGGAATTGCAGTGTTAAGTAACCAAGGAGACCCCTAACTAGGGCTTCTCAATGTTCCAGGGACCTTGGGTAATTACTCTCTTAGATCAAAGGGAAGGAATTTGGTGGAGGACTTATCAGAGGATGAGCTGAGGCCATACACCAGGATGGGCTGCCCAGTGTCAGGTGGGCTTGTATGGCCTGAAGTCAAAAGCTGTGGGTGGAAGGGACCTGCAAAAGGGGATGAAGGGGGTGGGGCAGGGGCAATGACCAGGGCCAGAGACTAGGGGGATTGAGAGGGAGAGAAATGGTCAACAGGGCTGTTTTCATTCATGCTCCCAAACATGCTGTGTGCCCTGTCCACACTTCTCTGGCCCACCAAGAGTACTTCCTTAGTTCAGCAGGTCCTTCTGAATCAGCCCTCTCCTTCCTCCATAACCTCAAGTCCAATGAGCAAGACTGATGAAGAGGCAGGATGGGCAAGGGACAGCACCCAAGAGTCTCTCCGGGAAGGTTTACATTGCTTTCCAGATAGTTTTAGACTAAAAACACTTTGTAGAGAGTAGCATTGCATTCATTTTATAGCAGGGCAAAGTAAACATTATTTTAAAAATAAAAGGATTAATGGACAATGACTTAGCCAAAATAAATTCCATTGAGTGCTGATGAGCCAGACCTAGGGGTTTAGATGCTGGGAATTCAAAGAATAGGATCCCACCAGGGGAGTGAGCACAATGTCTCCAGGCATCAGAAGAAGTCCAGTGACATCTCTTGAAGGTTGCAAACTTCCCTCCTCCTTGTCTGTTTTGTCTTTAAATCATAGTCATCTTTCCATACTGGTCTTTTCAAAGAGTCCAGCATTGACTTGCACACCTGAATCCATTCCTGTATTTCCTATCTTGATGAGTGATATATTTGTCCATAGAGAGAAACAGGTATTCTTCTTAGCTCCTTTCTTTGTCTCCCCTTCTCCCATCCCCACTAATCATATTCCTATCCCCATGGATTCTGCTTCTTTAAAACTTTCTTGGATCCTGAGGTGTGCTAAAGAAGGCTCCTACTCACTGGTAAGAACCAATTATTAAATCTCCAGACATTTTGCAAGCTGGTTGTTAAACATAGCTATTACAAAAATTAATTTATAGAAACTTCTAATTAAATAAATTATATTGATAACATACTCAAATTCACTATTTCCTGATTATATTACAATATATATTATGTTGTCTATGCTCTTGAGCTTATTTAAATCAATTCCATGTATATGGTAGAAATTATATACTGATACAATGGTGTACTTGTGCATATCACTTCCAACTTTGTGTTCAGAGGTATCACATTGGGAGCTTAGAAGTGGCCATAGTGGGAGTATTTACACCAAAGAAATTGGCAAAAGCTACAAATCAGGGCTTGGTTTGTTGTTTTGTTGATTGTCTAGACTGTGGACAAAAAAAAAAACCTCCAGTAAACAGTGAATGTTGCCTGCCACTGCCGCCACCCCGATGGTGGGCCCCGCAGAGGGGAATTCAGGACAGAGAAAAACAGGATACTGGCCCAAGATAGTTAAGATGCATATCAAAGGAATAATTTATATGAGCCCAGACTCTTGCATCTTCCCATACACAGAAAGGCACTAAAATAATTTACCTGAGATGTCTGCTTTTTGTGTTTAGCAGTAATCTTTTTTTTTTTTTTTGCGGTACGCGGGTCTCTTACTGTTGTGGCCTCTCCCATTGTGAAGCACAGGCTCCGGACGCGCCAGCCCGCCGGCCATGGCTCACGGGCCCAGCCGCTCCGCAGCATGTGGGATCTTCCCAGACCGGGGCACGAACCCATGTCCCCTGCATCGGAAGGCGGACGCTCAACCACTGCGCCACCAGGGAAGCCCCGGCAGTAATCTTTTGATGTTCAACTACATGTGTTGTTGTTTTTCTTTTTCTTTTCAGCAAAAACTCCGATGTATACTAGCTCCTCCTTTACCTCTTTGGAACAGTCCCTCAGAGCTATCTGAGAGGCTCCCTTCCCAGGCTACAGTCCTCAGTAATGTCCTCAAATAAAATATAATTCTCAACTTTTAGGCTGTGCTTCTTTTTTTTTCAGTCAACAAGACTTAAGAAAATGATAAAGAAAATGTTAACAATGCAGATTAAAGCTAAAAGTGTGTCATGTCTGCAGTTATTACATTGTAAATAGAACAAAATTTGAGGAAATGTTCTTCCAGAATTAAAAAACTATTGTCCAATTCAGCACAAAAATCACTCATTGACAAATGAGTGGAGTTAACATATTCACCTTCATTGCTTAACTTTCTTCTTCCTTGGCAACGTAAACAAAAATATCAGTCAGGGCTTCCCTGGTGGCGCAGTGGTTGAGAGTCCGCCTGCCGATGCAGGGGACACGGGTTCATGACCCGGTACGGGAACATCCCACATGCTGCGGAGTGGCTGGGCCTGCGAGCCATGGCTGCTGAGCCTGCGCGTCCGGAGCCTGTGCTCCGCAACGGGAGAGGCCACAACAGTGAGAGGCCCACATACGGAAAAAAAAAAAAAAATCAGTCAGTGTTGGAACTATACTCATTGGTCAATTGCAAACATAGGCTGACTAAGGATACAAGAGTTCAGCAAAAATCAATGAATACATTCCATGTGAATCAGTTGGCCATACAGAATTGGCAATAAAGAGTATTGTATACTTTATTGCTTATAAATTGTGCAATACACATCCTTCACATCGATAATGTTTATAACAAACTTTTGTATATATCTATGCATGTTTGGTTTTTTTCACAGTGTTGGCAGCACTTGCTTGGAAGTTCTCAACATCCCCACTATCGTTTCCTTAAATTAGGCTATCCATCATTATTCCAGGCTCACCCTCTCCAATCCCATACCCATATTACTACCAGAATAATCTTTCTGATATTTAAATGCAGTCATGACATCCGCCTCATTAAAATTATCAGTGGCTCTGCAGGAACTTCTGAACAAAAGACAAGCTATAGAAAGCCTTCCTTGATCTGCTCTGTTCACCTCTGCAACCTCCTCTCTTGTCAGATGCCCAACACTCATGCTTCACTCAAGTTATTCCAAACGGCCAGCTGTTCCTAGAATGTGCTTTACTTATTCATGCCACTGGGACTTTGCACGTGCTTTACTTTGCCTAGGATGCCTTTCCCCAACTCCTTCCCTCCCATCACCCACTAGTTCCCCCCTAACATTCGAACAGTGCTCAGACAGCACCTCTTCCAGGAGCCTGCGCCACTCCAGCACTTGCTACCACCACAAGCTGCTGTGCAGGTTCAGCTCGCTGGCTCCCCCACTCACCTGGAAGATCCTGTGAGCAGAGAGAGGTGTCCGCAACACCTAGAACCTGGCCTGGCACACAGGAGACACCTAGTAAGTGCTTCTTGAATTGATAAACTGATTGATTAGCTTTAGCTAATAGCCAATAGCAAATCACAGGATTTAGCCAGCAGATATTCAGCTCTGAATTCAATTACTGCTTTAAAAAAAGAAGGCTGTTTAAAGTGTCGAAAAAACTCAACTGAGTTTTTTCTTTCCTTTAAGCATGCATATAAAACTAGATGAATCATTGACATGTTTTTCTTTTTTTCATTGTTTTCTGGAAGTCAACTAGACATGGCTTGAGACTCTTTATCTTAAACCACTGACCTCCTGTAAGGAATAACCAAAACACTCATTCCTGAAAAATAGTGACAGCTATCATTTATTGGGCTACTCTTATGCTCCAAGCACGTGCTAAGTGCCTTTCATATGTCACCTCATGTATCTTCAACATCGCTGCAATGTGTGTACTATTATCACATTTAACAGGTGAGGAAACTGAGTCTCAGGAAAAGTAAAGCATTTGTATGAGTTTGAACAGATGTTGAATAGCAAAGCAGTGATTCAAACAAGGGTTGGTCTGACTCTAAACTCCAAGTTCTCTCTGTTGAGCCCATTCTTTACTCATTAAAACAAACAAACAAACAAACAAACAAAAATGCACTGTCTGAATCAGTCCCTACCAGTAGCCTGGAACGCATAATACTCAAACAACACTGCAAAGAGCCTTTAACACAAGACCTAGCCCAGCTGAGTTATCCTTAGTCCCAGTACCCAGATCCAGTGAATGGGTTTGCCCTTCCCTTGATCCAGTTTGATAGCAGAAAAGTGAAGGATGCCAAGGAGTACCTGCGTCCTGTGTCAAAGGCTGCATCCAAAAAGTCTCCGTGACCTGGTCTAGGCCTTCATCATGGACCACTTTCCAACAGGAGCGGGGATCTCGTCTCTCGGCAGAGCTGCCTCTGTCGCCTGTACTGCTGCCTTTGTTTACTGTTTGTTACTAAGCACTTGGCGGCCCAGCGCGAGTCAACAAGGGCCCTTCTCTTTCCTGTGGCTTGCTCTCGTGTCCTGAGCCCTGTGTAGCCTCTGGCCTGTTAGCAGGCAGAGCCACCCCAGCAGCCTGAGTCCTCAAAGCCAGTGATCCGAGAGAGCCTGTAAGAGCTCAACTGGATTAGGTGCCACTGAAGGCAATGGGATTGCAGCTCAGCCGGGGCTTTGACAACGATGTCACTTTATCTCCTGGTGCAATCAAAAGAAAGAGCCCTGCAAGGAACCAGGGGGCTGGCCAAGAGCTGAACCTTAGTTTCATTAACTCCACCGTTCTCCATGACCTTTGGGCCTGCACGAAAGGACAGAGAAATGTGCAAGAACATAATGAGAAATAATGGCCTGGAGCTGCCAGTGGGAAGGCAAGAGGAATGTGATTGTGATCATCACTTATGTGCACATAATAATAATGATAATAATAACAGTGGGACAGGAGGAAACTTTTGGAGGTGATGGATATGTTTATGGCATAGATTGTGGTGATAGTTGCACGGGTGTATAATGATCTCCATACTCTTCCAGTTGTACACATTAAATATATACTGCTCTTTGTATGTCAATCAGCCCTCAATAAAATGTTCTTTTTGTTTTATTTTAAAGGAGCACTGTGGTTGGAGAAAAGGGAAAAGGAATTCTCATACTCTCTGGTACTTAGGTTCAAAAAGGAGCCAGCAGAGAGAGGGAAAAGCAAGAATTAGAGTGATCATAGCTCTGTAAAGGTAGGGGTAAAAGACTAGATCTTCGGAGCCCTTTAAATCAAAGGCAGTTTCAAAACAGAGAGACTTTTTAAAAAGAGAGAGAATGCATTTTACTTCATATATTAACCAAAAAATAAAATAATCTGTTGAAACCCAGGGCTTGGTGAGGGCATGGCTGGTGAGCAGCCCCATATGCCAGAAGTGGGAATGTAGGTTAGTGCGACCTCTCAGCCGGGCATCTGGTGATATTCATTAAAACTGTAAATGCACATGTCATTTGCAAACCCAGCTGTGAGGAATTGATCCCATGAGCAGTTTTGCAAAAGTTCACTCAAGCAAATAAAACAGTGCAATATATTTTGTAATAGTGAAAAACTAAAAGCCACCAAAGTGTCCATCAATAGCAGACAGATAAATAAACTGTAGTTCAAACACAGTGGAAAACCAACTACACAGCAATGCAAAGGAGGCAGGTAGGTCTGTGTGTGCTGGCATTCAATACTTGCCAAGAAGATCTTTTAAAAAACAAAAAGTGTGGAATAGGCCTGTATGATTCCTCTTAGTGTAAACATATGCATAATATGTATAAACATAAAATATATATTATTTATATTATATATAGTATTATATACCTTTCATTATACATATTCTATATTCTATATAATATATATAGACTATGTAGAATATATAATCTACATATTATATATTTTATTATACATATTATACATATACTCTTTATCTAGAAGGAATCACTAGAAACTTTAACAGTGGTTGCTTTGGGGAGAGATTTTGAGTTATTATTATTTAGTAATTAATTATGACTTATTCAGGGAAATTATTGTCCATTTCTGGGTTTTTTCCCCTTGTACCCCTTTTTGTTTTATTGCTTTTAAAAAAAACTAATAAACATTATATAATGTTTTACAAAATTTATCTTTTTCCTGCTTAAGGCTACTTGCATTCCACACTAGCTAGTAAAGCATGTTACTATATTTGTAACCATCTTGTGTTGCTTCTCCCAAATTTGTCAACTCATCAGACTTAAACTGGAACTTGATGAAATGTAAATTTCCCAACACCGCCCCAGGTGGGAGAGCCAGGGGCATCTGCATTTTAGCTAGTCCCAGGTCATTTTTATTTAGTAATTTATTCAGGTCAACCACATACACCTGAAGAAACCGAGGCCCAGAAGGAGAACGTGAACTGCTCTGATCATGAGGCTGGTTCACGGTAGAGCAGAGAGCAGCCCTAAATCGCAGATGCCCAGGCACGGGCTGGTCTGCTTAAAGTCACCACCTCATTCACCTTTTTTGTTACCAATGTAAGCACTCAGCAGTAATCCCCTCCTACAATTATCTCTATTAAGATTTCATTCATTCACATTAAAGCAAAGTAAAACCCTAATTCAGTATTGAAATTTTTGAATTGGCATATCTTTAAGCATTCAGTTGTTTTACTCTCAAGAACCATGCTAAACCATATTTACCTACAGTTCTTGAAAGCAGGGTGTAAAATCAAGTAGAATTCAACACTAAAACCGATTCCCAGTTATACCTCTTATGCTTTATTCCAAGGCTATGTCCAATGTTTAAATTGTCATAAATTGAAAATTAATTAAATTTAAAATAATAAAGTTGTATTATTCTAAACAGAATCCAGGACCCCTCATACTGCTGAGAATATAATAATTGCTGCTGAGAATATAATAATGGCACAGACACCCTGGAAAACAGTTTGGCAGTTTCTTAAAAAAACTAAACATATCTTTGCCAGTAACTGAACCCCTGGGCATTTATCCTAGAGAAATTAAAACTTCTGTCCACACAGAAACTTGTACATGATTATTTGTTGAGTTTATTTACAACAGTCAGAAACTGTTAACAACCAAAATGTTCTACAGTATGTGAATGGTTCAACAAATTGTGGTCCATAGCATCCTACCCAGCAGTAAAAATGAATGAACCATTGGTACAAGCAACACGCGAATGGATCTCAAGGGCATTATGCTGAGTGGGAAAAGCCAATTGCAAATAGTCACATATAGTATGATTCTATATATACGGCATTCTTGAAATGACAAAATTATAGAGATGGAAATCAGATTAGTGGTTGCTAGAGGTTAGGGATGGGGACAAGTGATGATAAAGGGATAGCATGAGGGAGATATTTGGAGTGATGGAATAGTTCTGCACCTTGCTTGAGGTGGTGATTATGCAAAGGATGTGCAGCTCTGCCCATCCCCAAACCCCTAGCCGGAATCTACCCCCTGTAGCCTTGACTCACCTGGCTGCCTCCATAGGGTCCGGGAGGCATCTTCCTTGCTCCTCTAACCACTTGTCTTACCTCCTCCCTCCAAATCCTGAGCCTCTTTGAGACACACGATGAGATGCCCAGCTACCCTTCTGCTATCACCTATTCACTCCTCAGAAGCCCCCCACTCAGGCAAGAAGACCCACTCCACCCTCCTCTGAAGTCACCTCTCCCCAGTGGGTGAGAAGTCCATGGGCCGAGGGTTCATACTGACCAGACTCTGTGTCCCTCTTCTCTTCTGGGCTTTGTTCCAGGTGCCCTGGCCTTCAGGCTGGGTCCCCAACTTCCACCCACCTAGAACATTTTCCCTGGAGTGTTAAGAAGGAAAGAAAACAATATATGTTGCCTGAGCCATTGCATGTTGTCACATCATCTCCATTAGTATAGCCCATCACTAAAATCAGTCACCTGCATGTACGTGGGAGGGAGAGCTACAACACAGCACAGTGGTTAAGAGTAAGATTATTGGGCTTCCCTGGTGGCGCAGTGGTTGAGAGTCTGCCTGCCGATGCAGGGGACACGGGTTCATGCCCCGGTCCAGGGGGATCCCACGTGCCGCGGAGCGGCTGGGCCCGTGAGCCATGGCTGCTGAGCCTGCGTGTCTGGAGCCTGTGCTCCGCAACGGGAAGGGCCACAGCAGTGAGGGGCCCACGTGCCGCAGGAAAAAAAAAAAAAAAAGAGTAAGATTATTGAGCCAAGACCACCTGGGTTCAAATCCTGGCTCTACCACATACTGGCTTTGCTACCTTAGCAAGTTCCTGACCCTCTCTGTGCTGTGTCTCCTCATCTGTAAAGTGGAGATAATAGTACCTACTCATAGGTCTGTTTGAGAGTGAAGCAAGTTAACACGAGTAAAGGGCCTAGAAAAATTAGACCACTGTCTGGCACGGTAAGCACTATATGTCTGCTGCTGTTGCATACACCACGTCCCGCCCCCATCCCCACCGCCTCTCTCATACTTATCTGGGAAGCCCCCATCCTGGGTAAAATTCATTTTTCCACCTCCTGTACCCCTATGTCCATGCAGCTGAACCAGCTTGAAGAATTGCACAAACCCGTGCTAACTGGTCTTAGTCAACACTCATGGCCACACATCTCAAGTGGCTCTCACTCTTCTCGATAATCTCATTACATTTCCTTAGTTGAGTTGCCCTCAACTCTCCCAGGATACAGGCAAGCCTTTTCCTCTCTCCCTACGCTCAGCTGATAACCTCAAGCTCTACTGAAAAAGGAGACTCCGCCCAAGGAGACCCCCTTCATGGTCCCAACATCAAATCTACCCACCTCTCTGCTCTCCTCAATCTGTTTCCTCACCTCTCCTCTCCTCAATCTTCTCCAATCAGGCTTTTCCCCCAAGAGCCCTGAAAAGGCGATTTTTCAGACTGCCAAGCCCAAGGTCAGGTCTCAGCGCTCATTTTACTTGATCTGAAACAGTACTGGGTCAGCCCCACTTCCTTAAAATGATTTATTCCCTTGGATTCCAGAATGAATTCCTCTGACTTTCTTCATACTTTGCTCAGTCTCCGTGCCTGCTACCCTCCTTCCACTGACCTCTGAATGCAGGAGTGCCTTGGGATTTCTTCTCTTCTCTTCCCACTGAAGAATGGCTGCTACAGCTCCAGCCTTCACATCCTGACCCAAGCAGGTCAGAAGGGAAAGAAAGGACTCTATCCCTTCAGGTCTCTTTGGAAACTTTTTCAGAATCCTAGCCAACTTCTTCTTTTATATGATTGTCTAGATGAAGTCATGGGCCCACCACTAACCCAAAGTGGAGAGGATGAAGGTGATTGGCTCTGATCAGTCATGATTTCTCCCTGGAGAGAAAGACAAGCTCTGCTTTCCAGAGCACCAGCTTCCTGACATATGCACAAACTTGGGCCCTGAGACCAAGGAAAAAGGGAGCATGTGTCCCTCGGGTGAAAAATCCGAGAATTTCTGCCACAACGTTGCACCCCCAGCACCCAGAAAAAGATGTCTCTCGGAACATATGCTCACTAAATACATACTGATTGGATGATGGAATATTTGTACCCTTACAGATTAAAGTGACAGAGGACCCAAACAGCACCCACGATGACCCTGGAGAGATGTGCTCTCTTTGGCTTTGTCTCACCAGTCTCTCATAACAGCCCTGTGAGGTCAATGCTTTTTTGTTATTTTTCCAAGAAGATGATTAAAGCTCAGAGGGGTTAAATGAACCAGGTAGGGTCACCCAGCTGGGAAGTGGATAAGGTGATCAAACCCATGGAGAATTCCAAAAGTGGAAGAAATTGCATTCAAGAGCCTGGGAATGATTGATGATGAGAGGTCTTACAGAGGAGCAGGACCGGGAGTCACTTGCTTTAATGAGAGTCAACTGTGTGTCAAGGCTTTTTATCACGTACACATAGTATATGATTCCATAGGCACAAACCCTGGGAAGTGGGGAGTATTATCCCCATTTTACAGATTAGGAAACTGAGGCTCAGATAGTTCAAATAATTTGCCCAAGGACACATAGCTATAACAGATGAGTTAGGATTTGAACCCAAAATAGTCAGACTTCAGAAACCTGTGTTCCTTCCACTGGAAGAACGAACACAAGGGAAAGCCTTGGAGAGCTGGAGAGGTCATTCTTTCTTTGAGGTGGAAAAGAGGGAGAAAGGATGAGTGAAAGGGCATAGGAATGTTGAGGCCAATGGGGAGAATTTGAAAAATCTCATGTCAGGTGGCTTCAATCCTTCCAGGAAAGCAGCACTCAAAGTCACCTGCATGATGAGGTTCAGACTTTAAAATGGAAAGGATTTGAAGTGAATACTGGGAAGACTGAGACGGTGACCAGTTTGAGAGGAATAGGGAAGATGGTGAGCAGCAGGTGGGCCCAAGGGGCTGGGGGCTGTGCAGAGGGTCAGAGAATTAGGAAGGCCAGAGGGAGGTCCAGTGAGGGAGAGGGTGACTGTGACAAGGCAGGGACAAATGCCAAAGCCTGGCTCAGTCCCTGATACTGCATGTCCTGTGCGTGGGAGAGGGCAGGGAATTTTTAAAGACCAGACACCCAGGTTTCAAATCTGGAGCAGGCGGTACCTGGGTAGTTTTTGAAGACGAATGAGCAGAAAGGAAGCTTTGTATACAAAGGAAGGAGGATCCTGTTAAATGGCATGAAAGGGGCCATTCCAGAACCAGGCAGTGCTGGGCAGGGCAGGTCTAGGCTGAACTGGATTTGTATGAACAGAAAGGACAGGGAGGGCAGGGGCTTGGAGGGAGGGGGACAGAGCCAACTGAGACTGGCAGGCCAGCCAGAAACGTGAGGATAGAAACTAGGACCTGCCAATTTACTTACCAGCCTCAGGGCTGCAGTTTCAGCTTCTGCTAAGCTTACCTGTCAGGTGCACAGGCATCTGGAATGACTGACCTTGGTTAGTGTTGTTACTACCTGTTTAGATAAAATGTGGGTGGTGTTTTTCTATGAACCGTAATTGAAAGGAAGGCACATCCTTGACTAAGATTTCCATCGCATTGTCCTATGGTCCAGCCCCAGAAGTCATGAGGAGGAGGCTAAGGAAGGGTCCTCACGACCCACACAGGACCACCCCCCTCAGGGTCAGATGCTGTGGATGCAGACATCTTTCCCCTGCCCATGACAGTTTGGGTGGCTCCTTTTCAGGAGCGATGAGCTGAATGGAATGCTTTGGCCCAGGAAGAAAAGAAGACAAATGCAGAGCTCAGAGGCAAACAGCAGTGCATTGGGGTCAGAATCCACTGAAATCAGCTCTGCACAGAGGAGGTGCAGACAAGGGCCCTCAGCAGATGGAGATGAACACAAGTCAAGTCCACCGAAGGTGAAGCTTGAAGACACGGAGCTCCCGTGTCCTTTCTTCTCATGGCAATGTATTCCAGTTGTTGACAAAGTGCTAGATAGAGACAAACGACCCCTTGAGAGCCCAAGTGAAAAAGGAAACACTAAATTCAGGACAGGGGCCCATTCTTTGGTGGTTTCTCTGTATTCAATAGGTGAGAAGCAGTAGATCTTCTGGATTTGTTCATTAAGAAAGGGGCCGGGCACACTAACTTCCCACCACTTCTTGCTCAAGTATTATCCTTGATGCATGAGGCAGCTTTAGTACATAAATGGCCTATCCAAATGTGGGGAGGAGGCCATGATGAAAGAAAGAGTGGGGTACATTGTCTGGGATGTTTCTCTTTGCCCTTATCAAGCTGCTAAAAAGAAAGTTTTTCCAAGAGCAGTGACAGGGCAGTCCCACGTCCCACAAGGCAGACCCAGCATGCAGAATCCCATCGGTGACTGTGACACCTGCTGGTCACCACTGGAACTACGCCCAACCGCCTCAATCGTGAAACGCCACAGTTCTTTGTCAGTTGACCTTGAGGGCTGCTTGGCGAGCAACGCCGCCTAATTAAGGCAACTATACTTTAGAAATTAAAGAACCTTCCTCCATGTGTCCAGAGCCTGATAATCAATTTGACAGGGCCAGGGCCATGGTGGCCAGAAAGCTGGCAAAGAGGTAGCAGAGGTAGGAGGTGATGGAGAGGAATCCCACTGGTGAGAAGGAGGTGGTATTTTAAAGACATTTAAGATGTCTTGTTTGAAAAGAGTGTTGGAAAGAGGGTAAAAGAAGAATGGAAGGATTCTTTCCAAGGCCAAGGTAAAATATGGGGCTCTAGTCCTATTTAAGAATCTGATAATGATTGCATTAAATTTTTAGCAAAATCTAGGGAGAACTGGCATCTTTGCAATACTGAGACTTCCAATTCACAAACATAGTGTGTCTCTCCACACATTTAGGTCTTCTTTAATGCCTTTCAAACAAGTTTTTTCATTTTTTTCATAGAGGTCTTGCATAATTTGTTAGATTTATACCTGGGTAATCCATATTTTTTATACTATTTTAAAATGCCTTTTAACTCATTTAGTACTTCTTTATTTTATTGTTTGTTGTTGGTATATATAGAAATATAATTAACTTTTATATGTTAATTACTTTGCTAAACTTGTTTATTAATTATAATAATTAATCTGTAGAGTCTCTTGGATTATCTACATATATTTTATAGTTCCTGAACAATGACAGTTTGGATTATTCATTACCAATTCTTCTTTCGTTTCTTATCTTGCTTTATTGTATTGGTTAGGACATACAATATTGATTAGTAATGGAGATGGGCTTCCTCCATTTGATTTCTGAATTCAGAGGGAAAGTTTTCAGCATTTTGCCATTAAGGATGATGTTTGTTGTTTTGAGTAAACACATAATAATGATCAAGGAAATTATTTTCTATTCAGAGTTTGCTCAGAATTTTTACCATGAATGGGTTTTGAAAAATCAAACACTTTTTTAGAATCCGTTAAGATGACCATATGATTTTTTCCCTTTCCTCTGCTACTGTAGTCAATTTTTTAATTGATTTTCTAAAGTTAAATCAGTATTCCTGAAATAAGCTCAACTTGGTCATCATGAATTATCCTTTTTATATATTACTGGATTCAATTTGCTAATATTTTGCCTAGAAACTGTGCATTTACATTTGTGTGAGTTTAGCTTACAATTTTCTTTTCTTTACTGACCTTTTAAATTATAAAGTTTATGCTAGCCTCATAAAATGAGTTAGTAGTATAATAAGATAATTATTTATTCTTTGAATTTTAGATAGAACTTGTTGATAAATCTTTCTGGGTCAAACAGAGTGAGGTAGGTAGCCCACTACACAAGTCTCCACTTCTTGGAGCTATGAAAGCTAGAAAATAACTTGACTTTGTATTATCTTTTTTTAGTCTGTTTTGGTCACACAGTGCAACCATTAACAGGAAATTCTTCCTTAAGTCTGCCATAAATTCCATTGTTTTACTTGTTCTGGTTTTGGAAGATCATCCCTTCATTTTTCCCTCCATTATTCTACTCAGTGTTCTATAAGGCCCCATTTTTGTGATCCTAAGTAGCCCACATTCTCTAGAAGATAGGCAACGAATGCTCATTACCATGAAGTTATCACCACCAATGGAAAATTCCTAGAGCACAAGGATACTTGCACACAGGAACACTCATTTTGGTGGTCTTCAACATTTATGTTTAATTGGGAAGTAGTTGTCCTCCATGCCCCATCAAGGTGGAGAAGCAGCACGGCTTCCTGGGGGCCATTCCCAGCATGATCTGGCCTATCTCTATACTTGTATGTATATCGTGTGTGGGGCAGACACTGACAGAAGCCTGTTGTAGAGCAATCCTGTGCCTCTTGGATTCCATTGAGCACCAGTTTGGATTGGATGGTCCCACTTTTTCACTCTTCTAGCACAGGTGTGGAAGAACCAATAAGTTGGGCAAGGGAAAGTTCTCTGTGATTTCCAAGGCCCTCCATCCTTGGCAAGGTTTGGGGAAGAGATGGAGTACAGAGGTCAGCAGCTCATAAGTAGGCCAAAGTGATATTCTGGGATCCCTAGAGACTGGAGGAATTTGACCAAATACTGAGGTCTTACTCAGGCCTCATTATCTCCAACCTTTTCTTGATGTAAACTTCCTGGTACATCAAGCGAGTTCTTATAGAGGTGCCCTGTTCAGAAATATTGGAAAATTTCCTTGTAAAGATTCATCTCTTAAAACCAGAGTGTCTTAGGGCAGGACCCAGGAATGACCAGATCTGTTTGTTACTGACATCAGGACCCCCTTAAGAGTCTTCAGTTGATTTAGGGGAGCAGAGTAAGAAGGAAGAGGTAGGAAGAAGATTTGAAGGGCACAGAGCATGGAGGGAAGATGAGATTCCTGGCACTTTACATGTGGTGGGATAGAATCAGATTGGAGAGACTGACTAGGAGCTGGAGAGTGAATGGGTTTCCTGAGGAATCCAACCAAAGACACCAAGTCCCTGGGACAATGGAAATGTCCCGTTTCAACCCCACGTTAAGCACTCTCCAGATGCTTTCTTTGCTGCTTTCTGCACTGCACCACCACCCTACTTCAGTACCTCTATGGGACAGGTGGACTAGTCCACACCTTTTATACCTGGCTCTAGGCCAGTGAGGATCATGTTCAAATATGGAGACATTTAAACAGAGCAAGAAAGAAAGCACATTATCAGGCTGCACCCTAAAACCCTGGTATCTGCCCCAGGTCTCTGCCCTGTACTTCCACCCTAACAACACACACACACACACACACACACACACACACACACACAACCAGGAACTGCCTCCTCTTCTCCATGGGAACTCTCCAGAGTTCCCATCGTTGTTCCTGCCTACCCCAGGGGAAATGTAGCCAAGCAAACTAGAAAACACCCTTCTTTCTGGCTAGCTTTGTATTCAGAGAGTTTTGAAAGAATCAGGAATATGAGGGCAATTAAGTAGCAGGTAGTTTTTTGTTGTAATTTTTCTTAACTTCCCAAACTCTAATTTGGCTATGTTTCTTCTATAATATGTAATACATATGTGTATATGGTGAACTCCAGGCCCCTCTATCCTTGGCCAAATTATAATATATTTGTGTGTATATATTATATATATATGATATATATAATATGATGTGATGTCATATAGATGATAGATACCATATATCACCATGTAATATATATGTAATATGTATAATAAATATACCATATACACATACACAGCGCTGAATATCTTTGTTTGTCCCTGTAGATTCACTTTCTGCCCTCTCACCTGCTCTGGGCTTGGGGCAGGGTGGGAAGGAACCATCTGTATAGACTGTATCAGTGGGCTCCCTGGCCCCACCGCCTGTGGCTCTGTTTGGCCAATGGGAGGCAATGGGCAATGGCAGTAGACAGAAGATGAGAGGTCAGGGTATTTATTCCCTCCCTGCCTATGTGTCGAGGGCTGTCTGTATCCTTCTACCACAGACCACAGCTCCTGTCAAGTGGCTCTTTCCTACAGCTGCCCTGGCTTGGCACTGAAAACCACTCTTTCCCCTTGCCCCTCCAGACCCAGGCATGATTAAGGCTCCCAGGTCTTTGCTAGCCCTAGGATACTGCATCACCACCTGGTGGTTTCCTTTAACCCTTCCCACACCTCCGGAAATTGCCCTTTATTAAACTCTCCTTAATTACCCTGTTTGAGAGAGGCTATTTATTTCCTGTGGGGATATTGACTGGTACAAACAGATAATGCAAATACTTTGCGCAAATCTTAATAAAATTAAAAGTTAACCTCCTTATAAAGACGCAGATGTAGAGAATGGACTTGAGGACACGAGGAGGGGGAAGGGTAAGCTGGGACAAAGTGAGAGAGTGGCATGGACATATATACACTACCAAATGTAAAATAGATAGCTAGTGGGAAGCAGCTGCATAACACAGGGAGATCAGCTCGGTGCTTTGTGACCACCTAGAGGGGTGGGATAGGGAGGGTGGGAAGGAGGGAGACGCAAGAGGGAAGAGATATGGGGATATATGTATATGTATAGCTGATTCACTTTGTTATACAGCAGAAACTAACACACCATTGTAAAGCAATTATACTCCAATAAAGAGTTAAAAAAAAAACAACAACTTAACCTCCTTGATGAGTAAGGCAGCCCCCACCCCCAGCCTCATCCTTGAGGTAATTCCTTGCTTGAAGTTGAGCATGTGGGATTCATCTCCCCTGTCTCCACCTTCACTTGAACCTTGCTGAGGGGAAACAAACCAATCAACAACAATGAACCTCTCCCTACAGGGATTCCATAGAGACACTTCTCCCCTCCTTACCTCAACTGCCCTTGGCCTCCCTGAAGACTGCCTTTTCAGCTCTCACAGCAAGTGCAGGCTCTCATTCCCCAGGGCCCAAGCCCTGCTGTTTTGAGGGGTCAACTATTCCTTTGCCAGGCTTCCTTCTGCCATTTCCTTATTTCCTGACATTCACAAGGTATTTGGGAATGTTTCTATCCCATATCAACTTTCTGGGTAAATTCAATGACCAAGGCAGGGCCAACTATTATAATTGCAGACCCAGGAAAAAATGAGAACAGGAGGCCCCTTGTGCAAAAAGCAGGAAAAAAAAAATATCATTAAAGGTACTAAAATACAAATCTTTTTCTTTTAAAGTATTTTACTACTTATAAAATGTAATAAGGGTAATAATGATTCATGAGTAACAGCATAAACCTACAAATTACAAAAAAGATTGTATTTTTGCTGTCATAATTTTATATTATTTCATATTATTTATATTTGGTATAATAATTTTTATAGTGAATATAATACTTTGTTATTATGGTATCTTGATTGATCATAATATTTTTCTGGCTCACTTTTCTGCAAATTTATTTGTCAGGGCATCAAAATTTATAGTTTTAACAACTTTTTAAAAATCAACTTTCAATTGATATAATTGAAAATGACATCAGTTACTCTTGGCAAGTGAAGATCACAAATAATTTTTGATACTTTTAAAATTTGAGGTGAGTTCCCTGGTGGCCTAGTGGCTAGGATTCCCGGGCAGCCCGGGATTCAGTCCCTGGTCAGGGAACTGAGATCCTGCAAGCCACGCAGTGTGGCAAGAACAATAAATAAATAAAAACAAAAAACCAAAATTTGAGAAGGATCCTTCTATGGATGCAACGGATGCTTGTGCTATTAAGAGTATTTTATAGGCTGTGATAACATCAAGATAAATTTCTCATAAATGATGTAAAAATTTAAATTTTAATATATCTGGAAATGATGATTACTAAGGAAAAATTTTTCTAAAAAAATTTAACTGAGTTTTATGTAAGTCTTATAATTTTAAATGTAAATTTATGCAATGCCATTTTAATATTTCCTCTGACATCTTCTGTAACATGTGCAAGTTGAACAAGAAACCAAAGTAGCCTCATGATTTATGTATATTTCAAAACAGCTATTTGTGCATTATTGCTGTATTGCTGTATCATCAATTACAGGGAAAAATTAATCTTAAAATTGTCTTCCTCATTAATAATTGGTTCATCTGCAGCTTCATATGAAAATGGTATTCTTTTTCAATGAATAAAACAATCCTTAATCTTAATTTCTATTTCTAAGCCTGTAGATATTTGCTTTGCCATGTTGCAGCAGTTTTCAAAACCAGGTAATCTAAACTCTTTAAAGAACTCTAATAATTCTCTGATATGCTTTACTGCAATGTCTACGTTGCATTTTCATTTTCTAAAAAGTACAGTTTTGTAGCTAACAAAGTTATCTGCCTGAGTATGGGCAGTGTCTGTCCTTGAGTTCAGGCCAAAGAATTCATATTTCTGCAGATGCCCCAGGGATGGGCTCTGGAGACTGATGGGAAGGCGCCTCTCACTGGGGTCCCAGCCCTGCCTTCATGCAGATTCCCTCCTCGCTCCTGGGCCATGGCCATTGCTGTCACCAGTGCTGCTGCTTCTACTACTGTCGCTGCCATTGAATTTAGTCATTCAAATTTGGAGACTTTTGAAAGTATGGGAAGCACTATTAGTAATTACACTGGGGCCATAGGTGTAAACTGGGCCCATCCTGGACAACCTGGGACAAAAGGCTAACAGTTTCCTTGACTACTCACTTTGAGTGATCTTTAATTCTGCTTTAGACTATCCATTCACAGTGGTGAACGTGCCTAGGGGCTGCTCTATGTTGGAAACAAACTACATCATCTCCTCAAATTCCTCTCTGGCCATCTCCCTCTGGCATGCCCTTATGTGCATTGACAGCCATTCTCGGTCCAAAAGTACCGAAAACCCTTGCTCCTTGTGTGGATTTTGCCCCAATCTATCTGTCCTCAACCGGCCTCACTGTCCTTCTTGCCCAGCCTGGACGCCACAGTCCTTATCCTGATCATCCCAGGAATACTTTCAATTTCCTTGCCCTCCACCTTTACATTCAACGTGCCCAAGAAAACCCCAGCTCCTGGATACCCCCTCCAAGTGTTGTCTCTATTTCTCTGAGTTGACGAGGATTCTAGAGAAATGTCCACACTTATGCCATTTTGAATCCTGGCTTTTGATGGCAACTTAGTACCACTCAAGGATCCTTGAACTCACCATTTACTTGGTACTCTAGCACTTCTTCACTCAGATCCATAAGCTTGTATAATAGAACTGTTTGGGGTGAGGAGAAATCTAGTACCTTGTCTAGTCTCTTCAGGGGGATTTTTGTTTCTGTGTAGTTTTTTTTCTTTTGTAGTTAAAATCTCTGCCCCATAGGCCAGCTCTTGATACTTGGTTTTCTCTTTGGCTCGCTTCTTTGAGCCCTGTCCAGTCTCCCTCTCAGGGCTGCTGACCTCTGAAACAATGGGGGAATTCTACCTCCTAGATCCTGATGCCACACCCTGCTGTGAGGGTAGAGTGAGCCATGTATTTGAATCTGTCAGTCTGTATGGTCCTATCTTCTCTAAGCATGTGGGTATGTGCCCACAAAAGGGGATCCAAACAGGATGGTCCTCCTCTCTTCGTGGGCACAGCCTTGCTTGGTAGAGCCTGCTTGATTGCTTGGTGATAGAGAAAACCTCATGCCATGGCCCTGCCTTTGAGAAGATATCTGTGACATCCCTATTGTTCCTGCTAATTCCAAGGGAAGGGAAATTCTGCTTTCTACTCTGCACAGGCTGACATTTACCAACCACACTTTACAAGGAAATAGAACACTGCAAGGGGGATGGGGAAAGTGGGCTGGGTTTGAGACCTTACCCAGTCTTCATGACTTAGCACCTCCAGAAATAAATTTCTCCCCTATTTATGCTGCATTGTTTATCCCTCAAGCTTCAGTTGGAGCATAAACTGCCTTGGATTCAGGAAAGAATATTCACTTTCTTCCCTGTGCAGTTGTCTTTCATTTAAAAGGGCCTTTCCTTGAAGGGTTATGGCATTTCCCCCTGCCTCTCCCCAAGATAGGTAGAAACGTTACTCTCCTCTCCCCAAGACAGAAACCTTACTCTCCTCTGCCCTCAGCCCCACAACAAGCCTCGAGCTGGCCAGGCTGGTACAGCTATGTCAACCCTCAGCTGAGAATTAATCCTGCTAGTTTGGGCGTGAGGGGCAATGAAACTTACCCACAGAAGCAGGGATGTTTTTGTGTGGGAATCTGCTTCAGGAACAGGCTAAAGGAGCTGTTGAAATTCCTTTACCAGGTGGTTTCGTAACCTCTGCTTTCTGGAAGGAAGAACATCTTCTCAGGACCACTGGAGGACTTCAGATCACCTCTGGAGTCAGGGACAGGAGACAAATCCTGTCCTGCCAAAGGCCTCTGCAAGGCAGTAGCGGGAAAACACCTCTTTTAGCAATGCTTTTGCTTTCTGAGGGGCTCAAAATTCTGCCACCTGAAGACAATGACTCTTAACTCTAAAGTGATGCCAGAATCTCCTTCTTGCTTCCCAGTAACACCACAAAGAGACCTTCTAAATTTATCTGAGAATGGTAGGGACTTTTGGCAGAGGTTGGGAGTTCATAGGGGTCTCCCTGCCAAAGGGTCATTTTCTGAATGCCAGCCAATCTAACATGAATTATAGTTTTACATCTGAAAGGTAAGGGAGGGAGCCATGGAGGTGGAGATGGAGATGAAGGCAGAAATGGAGGTAGAGACAGAGATGGAGATGGAGGTGGGGATGAAAATGGAGATAGAGATGGAGATGGAGGTGCAATGGAGATTATCCTCCCTAAAATTACCAAGGGAGAGAGGCCAGTAATGAGGGGCTCTCTTCTCTCTGCCATGGGACCTAGACAAATTTTCTGCAGTACCGGGGTTACAAATGGCAAAATTCCACTGGGCTGGAAGAGACTGTAGGTGAAAGGATTGTAAATGAGGCACAGAATCCTTGTTGCGAGATCTGATGAAAAGCCTTCTTCCTAAATATATATTTATTTAAGACAACAGCAAGGATTTTATTGTTACAGGACTTCAATGACATATTCTTTCCCTCCCACTCAATTCCTTTTGTCTTTTTCTCTGGGGGATAAATATTGAGTATCTTCAATATCTGGATGTGGATGGAGAGAGGGCAATTTAGCATAGGTGTATCTACACTTGGGAGGTAGGGGCAGAACTTGAGAAAAAAAGCTAATAATGAAAGAATTCCTCAGCTCTTCCTCTTTTTCAGAGTCAGCCCTCAACAGGTTCACAAGGTACCACAATCAGTTAACAAGGAACAATGCCATGAGAAGGAACAAGGAGGCCCAGAACCACGTCTGGGTTACAAAAACGATTTTGAATTTGCAGAACATCAGAGGTGATTACATTCAATCACAAGTAGAGAAATGCCTTCTGAAATCACACACATGCACATATACATACATAAACATGCAGGACGTCCCTTCTAGATGTAGATAATAGGAAGCTGACAGTGGAAGGCTGATGCTAAATCAGAAGCTCTTCCTGTGGAAAGAAAGAGAGGTGGTTAATAGCATTACAGAACTAGGCATGAAAATTGGGAGCTGTTCTGCAATACCCCTCACTTCACAACTGCTCTGATTGTCTTTTGTTACCTCCAGGTGTTTAGTATTATCTGGTGGGGAGTAGGAGGTACTTGTCAATACTTCCACCTTCATGTCCAATCACACAACCTCCACCCCTCCATGCCCCTACCCCGCTCTCCCAGGAAATTTACACTCATGCTTTTTCCTTCTCTTCTTCTTTTTTTTAAAATAAATTTATCTATCTATCTATTTATTTATTTATTTTTGGCTGTGTTGGGTCTTCTTTGCTGCACACGGGCTCTCTCTAGTTGCGGCGAGCTGGGGCTACCCTTCGTTGCGGCGCGTGGGCTTCTCATTGCTGTGGCTTCTCTTGTTGCAGAGCACGGGCTTCAGTAGTTGTGGCTCACAGGCTCTAGAGCACAGGCTCAGTAGTTGTGGCACAAGGGCTTTGTTGCTCCGTGGCATGTGGGATCTTCCCAGACCAGGGATCAAGCCTGTGTCCCCTGCATTGGCAGGTGGATTACTAACCACTGCGCCACCAGGAAAGCCCCTTTTCCTTCTATTCTACCCTTCCCTCTCAGCAGTCTTCCTATCAGATATAAAATATGCTTGTGTCTTCCTCCAGTGCCTGACTCATCAATATCCACCATCTCAATTTTCAGTGTCCCATTCGTTCCTTAGCCCACTCTAAACTACTTCTGGATCTAAGTGCTCCAGGATTTTAAGCCTCCTCTTTTTTTGATATTATTGATCACTCCTTCTTGAATCACTCTCTCCTGGTTTTCCATCTACCTCCTGGCAGCTCCTTCTCAGGCTCATCTTTTTTTGTATCCATTTAATTTTGAAGTTCCTCAAGCATGGCTCTTGACCTTCTTTTCTTCTTGCTCAGTACCCTCCTTCCCTCAGGCCTAGGCTAACTCATCCACACCCAAGGGTGCAAGTAATCGCTATCTGTCAATGATTCTTCTCTTATCCACCTGAGCCCAACTCTATATACCCGACTGTCAGCTTGGTCTCTCTTCTGGGCAGATCAGAAGCCTTCAAGCTATCTGATCTCACAATCTTTCCATTCAATCCCGTCCTCTTCCAAGAGTCCCATCTCAGTGAACCAGCACCCACATCCATTTTTGGCCATATGCAAGAAACATGACTTTTCTTTGATGACTCCCTTTCCTTCACTGCCCACCTAATCCATCACCAAGTCCTATGCACTGGATCTCCTAAAGGGTGCTCAGAACCTTCCTCTTACTGTTTCCATGACCATAACCCTAGACCAAGCCTACACCATCTGCCATCTAGACTACTCCTATGTCAACCTGGCCTCCTTCTAACAAGGAATCTTTTCAGGATGCCATTCCGACCATGCTACCCGCTTTGCTGAAGCATGTCAGGTGCTTCCCATTGCACTTAGGATAATGACAAGATTTTCAACATGAGTAGTATGGCTGCACTAGGTTTGGTCCTTTTCCAATATTCCAAACTTCATCTCATAGCTCCTTCCTCCTTGCTTTACAAACAGCACTGGTCTTTTCCTCAATTTCTCCAACTAACCATGCTCCCTGTCATCACATAACCCTTGCACACTAAGTTACCTCTGTCTGAAATATTTTTTGCCTAGTTGAATTTATTCTCAGTTCAAGAGGCAGTTCCTCAAGGAAGACTTTCTAGGCATTATTAATTCTATCAATTGGTTCCATAATACTATGTATCCATATCAATTTGTATTATAATGCAGGGATCATTTTGCATTGGTTTACTGTTATTATTGCTATATTACAGTGATTAAGTCTGTAAGCTTCATCCTATTGCCAGTGTTAGCTCAGTACCTGGCACAGAATGGGCATGTAATAAATATTTATTTGAGAAATAAAGGAAGCAAATAAAGAAGTCTGAGAGAGAGGGAGGAATTAGGGAGAGAATGAAGAAATGAACACTCACATTTATGTTTCATTTCAGAATCACTAGAAACAGGTCAGCCCAACATGACATGGAAGGAGTCTACCTGAATTCACTCATTTATTCAACAAATATGTATTATTCATGATTAAAGTAATATACTTTTTTCTGATTATGAACATAATTTGGAAACCATGGAAAAATACTCAAAATATAAAAGAGAACAATTCACAGTCCAGTGATGAACTACTGTTAAAATAATTTGCCATGTTTCTTTCCAGGTTTTTTCAATGTATATATAGTATTTATATAAGTAGGATCATTCTGTATATAGACTTGCTTCTTTCCCTTAGTGATGTATGATGAACATTTTCCTGTGTGGTTAAGAATCCCTTGAACACATGGCATTTAAATTGCTAAAATGTATTATATTGCAAGCATGTATGTGATTTAGACATCTTTCCACTCGTCAGATATTTAAGGGCTTGCCAATTTGTCACTTCTATAACTAACATATACATGCTTTGTAGGGCCCAGAGACAAATAGGGTAGTGCATGGACTTTTGTAGGAAGTGGATTTGGAGAAAACAGGAGGCAGCTTTTTCCAAGTGGCTAATATTTGCTTAAGGATTGCTGGGCCCGAAGCAGGTGTCCTCAGAATGTAACGTATTGTTAGTCATGGTAAAGAGCTTTTCGTCTCTCAGGTGTGAGGCCGGGCCGAAGTGCCTGATCCCGGGGCGGGTCTGCCTCAATCGCACCTGACCGTCAAACCCTGGGGCGAGGAGCCCCTGAGGCTTTGGCTGGGACTAGGGTACCGCCCCCGTACAGATGCCGGGCGCTCAGGCCACACGCCGCCACGTGCCAGGAGCAAGTCTCCACCCCCTCCATCTTCCCGCCACGCCCCTCACAATCTGCTCTCAGAGGCTCTCGATGGCTCTACCTGCAGCTCCACCTCCAGGTGACCTCCGCAAGTCCTCCCGGTCCCCTGCAGTAGCCCCGCCCCTGGACTGCGGGCTCCGCCCCCGAAATCCGGGCCCCGGGGCTGCTCCGCCCTGTGGGGGCTCTCGCGAAGCGCGGAGGCGGGGCCCTGCGCGATGACGTGAGCGGGCGTGCGCGGTGACGGCCCGCGTTCCTGTTACTCAGCGGAGGGGCCGAGGCCGGACGACGCGGCCCGGATCGCGGAGCCTTGAGCAGCGCTGGTTAACGGCCACGAAGACCGCCAAGACGGCGCCGGTTCCCGCCGCCGGGCTTTCCTGTCGCCATTCGTTGCGCTGCCGGGTGAGTGCGGCGAGTGCCGCAGGGCCGGGGCGGACGGCGGCCCCGCCGTGTTTATGTTATTGTGCTGCCGCCACCGCCTCTACTCAGCCTTGACCCCCTCCCGGGAGTGGGGGCGGGAGCGCGCGGCGGGCGGGGGGCTCGCGGCCGGCGGGGGCGGCGCGGGAACAATAGCAGCCTCGGAGGCGGGGGCCGGCCAGTGGGCGTGGGGCTGCTGGACCCAGGCGCGTCCCGGCCGACCCCCGCCCCAGCTCCGCCAGTGGGTCCTCGCGCGCCCTCCTCGCGCGGAGCGCGGGTCCCGCGTCCACGTCGGGAGGGGAAAATGGAGCGGGAGGTGGGTGGCAAGTTCTGAAACACTTCGGCGAAGGTCCGGACGGAGGCCCCTAGGCGGCCCGCTCCGCCCCGGCTACCTCCTCCGGCGGCGGGCAGCAGCAGAGAGCGCTCCGGTGGCCCGGTCCCGACGCCTGCCCGGCGCCCACGGGGACAGTGTTTTGTTTCTCGGTGGTTTCTTTGTGCTGATATTCTGGGCGAACGCAGGCGGCGGCGTCGAAAGAGGCTGGGGTGGCCTTCAGCTCCGGGCTGCGAGGAAGAGCCCGGACCCGTAGCTTGGGCAGGAGGTGTCCGTCAAGCTCGGCGCGAGCTTCAGTGGTCAGCACGCATTTCTCTTGAGGGTCATTCGGTGGTGACCTTTTGACTTTTTCACCCCACCCTCCCTTCTCTTTGTCTTGGACTTGAGTTCCCAGTCCTTCTGTGGGAGCCAAATCTGTTTTAAAGTACTGTGATGAACACTTTTCATTTTAATTTCTGAAAGTTTCCCGTCATATATTTACTGTGAATTTAACATGTTGACTGCGTGGTATCAGACAATGTCCAGTGGTTACTATTTTTGCCTCTGAAATTCACTGATCTTTACAGTAGAATTCTGGTCTGTCAGTCCATTGTGTTTTGAGATAAGCATCTAGCAAGTACTTCCTTGGTAATTAGAACATCTGTTTATTTCATTCATTCATTCAGCAACTGTTCAGTGTTGTACCCAGATGAGAGTTTGAGGGTAAAGAGAAATATCCTTTAATGGAAGAAGATACTTTGACTGAAATATAATAGATGTACCTTTAAATGAGACGATTGTATAAGTGATATGTGTTAAAGAAGGTATAGTTAATAGTTTGGGTCATTTTACTGTTTTTTAGTAGTACATCTGGCACTTCTAGCGTAATGTTATACATGTTAGGAAGTAGAGTTAGATTTGGTCTAAATGTACAACAGCTTTTACGTATTTCCTTACAGTCACTTGTAACGTTTACTTCAGAATCCCCTGCTGTGGGTTAAGCCTAGGAGGTCATATGCTGTCAGTTAGCATGTTTAGTGCTGTATCTGACATAAGCAAGAAATCAAAATGTGCCTTCCTTGAGGACAGACCTGTCTTGCATCTGTGTCTCTAGCACCTAGCCTGGAATATAGTAAGTGTTCAATAAAAATCAGATTGATGAAAAGCTCTTTATAATTGATAATATCTAAACTCAAGCCTTAACAAAAAACGTTTAATGTTCTCTGTAAAGTTTTGGAAGCCTCATGCAAACTGTCACTTCCAGGTGGCTAAATGATCAGTTCATATATATTATCTGTCCCGACAGTAGGGGCTTTTGAATCACTTCAGTATTAATTTTTTTTCTCTATCACTTCTAAACCATTGGCTATCCTAAAATTAAACCTTGTCTAAAATACTTTTTTAATATGTGTGTGTGTCTGTGTGTGATATGTATGCACACACAGACACAGACACACACAGTGATATTTCAACAGGGTCTAAAATGATTGCATTTATCCTTTTATGAATATTACTTGAAAAGTTTCTGAATACTCCTTTTTATTTTTATTTATTTATTTATTTTTTAAGATGTTGGGGGTAGGAGTTTATTAATTAATTTATTTATTTTTGCTGTGTTGGGTCTTCGTTTCTGTGCCAGGGCTTTCTCTAGCTGTGGCCAGCGGGGGCCACTCTTCATCGTGATGCGCGGGCCTCTCACTATCGCGGCCTCTCGTTGCGGAGCACAGGCTCCAGACGCGCAGGCTCAGTAGTTGTGGCTCACGGGCCTAGTTGCTCCGCGGCATGTGGGATCCTCCCAGACCAGGGCGCGAACCCGTGTCCCCTTCATTAGCAGGCAGATTCTCAACCACTGCGTCAGGGAAGCCCTGATACTCCTTTTTAAGTGGATAAGTTAGAACAAAGGAAACACATTGCCTAAAAGTTTTTTTTTTTTAAGTTTTATTAGAAATGTTTAATTTTAAATTCTTCCTTATACTAATACTATTGGTGAGGCATATGGGCCTAAAACTCAAAATAATATTAATTTATCTACATTACATCTCTTTTCCACTTAATACGTTTTAGCAGTTGCTTTGGATATGGAAGAATTTGAGATGAGCTTGTTATTCTCTGATTTAGAGTACAAATAAAGAAATAAAATGGTACTTTGTTAAGATAAGGGATGAAAGTCTTGAGATACTAAACTTTACTACTTTACCTGTGTCAGATTCCAGTAAGGGTTACTGAAGCAAATCCTCACTGTCAGGCTATACATGTGTCAAACCATAGTTTTTTTTTGCTTTGTTTTATAAATTCTGTTGGTTTTAAAAAATAACGGCTTTTTCAATAAACCCCATACTTATTAGCAGTCACTCCCCATCTCACTCTACATTATCTTTAAAGGAAGAGATAGCACTGATTCTGTTAGTAAGTATATTCCAGTAATGAATTTGAAAAGAGCTCCCTTTAAGTGTCCTGGCAGAGTAGGAAACTATACCCTTCATATTCCTTTATATCCTGGAAGAAAGGCCAGTTGGAAAGCAATTAGTTTAAGAATGAGTTCTACCAAAATTAATGAAGTTATAATCTTAACTGTTTGCTCAATCCCTAATATTACGGAAATAACCTTGTGATGATACTCAATGCTCAGTGAAACAACTTGAAGTAATTTATTACGTGACTAGTCACAAACTATCCTAGTGGCAATTAAGAGCTTGTTTAATAGAAGCCCGATTCTTCATGTCTTTGTCAGTGAGTTGAGTTTTGACATATTTGAGTCATCTAGATAATTGAGATGCTTTGTTGCATGTGTATAAAATAATGTCTGATATTTAGATGCCAGCTCTGTAGAGGTCTCTGGTCAAGTCAGTGGTATGGATAGTAGTCTTTTCTGATTCATGTAGTTCAAGGAAGTCATTATAGCTACATAACTTTAGATATATGTCATTTGCCTATATCTGTGAGCTATGAAGCTTATTGTTTTAGTCATGAGTTCTTTACATGAACATCTACAGCTCTGTCTTCTTGCTCTAATGCAGATTAACTTGAGTTTGGATTTCAGAAATGAGTTCTGAGTCAATAAACTTTACTACCTAAAAGGTGACAGGAGTATTAAAATAAGCTATCCTATCAATCAGGGCAGTAGGTGGAAATAGACCTGTCCAGGAATCAGACCTAGGTTCACGTCTCAGTTCTGTCATCTGGACTTTGTCATCAGCAAACTCTAGAGTTGTGGACAAGTGGCTAGAACTGTAACCTGAGGCTGTTGGAACTCTTTTTTTTTTTTTTTTTTTAAATAGAAAGGTTGTTCCTCAGATAGGTGGTTCTTCAGAAAATATATGGGGACAAAAAGAGTCCTTCTTGGATGATATCAGAATGCAATGTCAAGAATAGCAGTGAGGGGGCTTCCCTGGTGGCGCAGTGGTTGAGAGTCCGCCTGCCGATGCAGGGGACACGGGTTCATGTCCCGGTCCGGGAAGATCCCACATGCCGCGGAGCGGCTGGGCCCATGAGCCATGGCTGCTGAGCCTGCGCGTCCGGAGCCTGTGCTCCGCGACGGGAGAGGCCACAGCACTGAGAGTCCCGTGTACCGCAAAAAAAAAAAAAAAAAAAAAAGAATAGCAATGAAAGTTAGACTTTTGTAATCTACAGAAACAGGAAAAATTATTGAATCAAATATTTTCTGTAATATCTATTCTTAAAAATCAAATTAAAAGCTTTTACTCATTCCACAGCACCATGCTTACTAATGAGACTTCGTGCTTTCAGATACTTAGTGGAAAATGTGAAAGTGAAGAGTTTATTAGCTTTAAGCTTATGGTCAGGGATAAACTTAAGGCATATCTAAACAGTGAATTTATGTTCTTTTAAAAGATTATGAGAGGGCTTCCCACAAACGAGCACAAGCCTACCCCAAGTCTCTGGGCAGGCCAAATTTTATTGAAATCCAGCTTTTAAAATTATATGTGGGTGTGTATGTGTATAAGGCCTTTTAGAGAACGTATTAACTGCCATTCTTTTTCAGGGTGGTGGGTTGTATGACAAATATAGCAAATATAGTGTAAATATATGCCTACGTCTCCTGTTACCCTTTGTAAATGCATCAGGTTTGGTTAAAATCTGCCAATTCTTTAGAAAGTTAAGGTGCCCAAACTTAATAGTGGCTGCTAGCGTGGATGTTATAGAGTCAGCCCTGAGTTACAATCCATGCTCCAAATCTAATTAACTGTATGGCGTAGGCTAGTTCAGGTTTTGTAACATCTTTCGGCCTGTTTTATTATCTGTCAAATGAAAATAATAATAGCACATAGTCTCATAGGGCTATGAGGATTAAATTAGGTACTGCAACTACAGTACCTGGAACACTAGATTTAAGTATTAAGGAAATTTTAGCTATTGTTATCCCTAATTATTTTTAACTTGGAACAAATGCAAAATGCCAAGTAAATTTAAAACCAATTTGATGTACAGTATACATTCAGATTCTCCAGAATATACCAGTTTTTTTCCCCTCTGCATCTCTGGGGGTTTGTTTAAAATTTGATCTTGTCATCTAATCTGAATTGACTGAAATGATTTAACATTTGGATCAGTAATCCTCTCTGCCTTAAAATTTGGAAATGTTCCCAAAGCAATATTAAAGGGGAAATTTGCCACATTCTCTAACACAAAGTTTTGCCACGTTTACTTTCCCACTGCAGAAAATTGCCTAAGCTTTCGTAGGTTTATTTTGACAGATCTCTAAAGGAATGGGAATCCAGGAGCTGTGAATAGTTTATGCAATGTACCCACATTTGAAGAAAATGGAATACTGTTCATCTTTTAAATTTAATCTTACTGAAATCTTTGACTCTGGGTGAAAATTGCAAATTTGTGGAGACTGGGTAACCACAACAGTTCATTAAACATTTTCCAGAGGTTATTAAGTAGCATCTGGAAATATTATCTTTCTTTTCTATGTTTTTCTAAGTTTTCTGGGTAGTATTTCTGTGGTTATATTGATACATCAAATTTCTTGCTCCTTCTTGCAGACAGCAACTATGAGATGATTCTGGGTTTGCACAGGCAGCATTTATTGAGAAGCCACTCTATACCAAACCAGGTATTAAGTGATGTAGGGGCCACAGGAAGTCGAAGTCAGTCTCTACGTTCAATGAGTATAACTTGACGGGAGACAAGAACAAACATAAGTGCATTTATGTCCTAATACAAGAAACAAAGTATTGTTAGGCATTTCATTGGGAATTTCTTTAGGCATCAGACCTGAGAGCTGGATGTTGGGGCATTTGGGGACTTCTGAACCATACATCTATCTAGCCCTGCCTTTTAAAATATACTGACTAGATAAACCACAAAAAGCGAAATGTCTTCTCTCTTGATTTCTGGTTAAAGTTGAGAGTGTGGTACAGATTAGTCAAAATCTAAATCGGAAGAAAAGGCAAACGTTATAGTCACCTCATCCATTTTGGAACACAACAGGACATCAAAATAAGTAAATGAAAAGTATGAAGATAGGGAGTAGAAAAGATGCCAGTCAAATGTTAACTGGAGTCCTCCAACTCAACTGTATTGAAGCTCTGAAGACTGAAGGTTAGATTTATGGTAGGAGTACTTTCTTAAGCCTTTCTCTGATATTGAGAAGTGTGGGCTTCACTGCTTCCTGTTGCTGGGAGTCCTGAGCCCCATCATATTTCTGGGGACACTAGAAAAGAAAAACAGTCAAGCACACCTGCCTTGCTTGGCATGAGGCATCAAAAACATCAGGAGATTGCTATTTCCTAAAAGCTATTAATGAGAATGGAAACCCACCATTCCCTGCTTTGCTCCTGAGAGGGTGATTCCCTCTCAAATGCCATTTGGGTCAACCAAAAGTGAGATAAAGGAAAGCCAGTACTGTATAGATCTCCCTGTGACTTAAGGGTCACTTTTCAGTCAAAACCAAAACCAAAGCATCTGGCTTTGTCTGTTACTGTTGAGAATTTAGAAGTCTTAGTGATTTTAGTTTATTTACATTTTATTTATCTTTTGACTAAGTAGTATAATCACTTTGATTCAGAATTCCAAAGATTTAAGTAGATATACAGTAAAAAGTTTCCTTTCCACCATGTGCAGCCCAGCCACCCCATTCCCTTGCATCAAAACAAGGTTAGGTTTCCTGTGAATCCTTCCAAAGATTGTTTATGTGTGTGCAGATAAATATACAGGTATATAATTCCTTTCCAAAACCTTTGGTCCAGATGTATTTCAGAATTAAGGTTTGGGGTTTTTTTTGGGGGGGGGGCGGTGAGGGAGGACTGTGAAAAGGTAATATAGTGCGTCTGCTATATTATCCAAAATCCCTAGTGGGAGGTAGTGTAGCATCCCATAATCAAACACATTAATATTTCTGAATTGAAAGCATAAATAGTACAGTAAGGATAAATAAAAATTATAGTCTTACGGAATTTTTGGTCAGGCTTGACACCAAATAGGTTTGTACTAAACTTATAAGAAGCTTGTATTTCTCAGAGCTTTATGGATTTCAGAATTGCCAGTGAGGGATTATGTATCTTACATATATATGTCCTCTGCCGCCCCCATTTTTTATGTAAGATGCATACCATGCACATACCCTTCACCTTTTGTATTTAACTTGCCTAGCTTATAGGTGATTTCATATGAGTCCTATCAGTACATAAACATCATGCTTATCCTTTTTTTTTTTTTTTAACACCTTCATGGTATACCATTTTTCTTAGCTTGGGCTGCTATAACAAAATACCATAGACTGGGTGGTTTAAAGAACTGACATTTATTTCTCACAGTTCTAGAGGCTGGGAAGTTCAAGATCAAGGTGCCAAGAGATTTGGTTCCTGGTGAGGACTCTTCCTGGCTTTCAGATGTCACCTTCTCACTGTGTCCTCACATGAAGAGGAGAGCTCTACTCTCTCTTCCTCGTTTTACAACACTAATCCCATTATGGGGGCCCCATCCTCATGACCTGATTGATTGACCTTGTCAACCTGATTACCTAGGTTATTACCTAGGGGTTAGGGCTTCAATGTAAGAATTTGGGGAGGATTCAGAAATTTGGTCAGTAACACCATCATACAGGCCATACAGGTCATCATACATCATACAGGTCATCGTACATCATACAGGTTACAGGTGTAACATATATTTAAGTAGTCCATTTTTGAGGTACATTTAGGTTGTTTTCAGTCTTTTGCTATCAAAAGCCATGGTGCCGTGGATTACCTTGTGCATACATAGTTTCACATTTGTATAGACATGTGGGATACACCTCCAGAAGTGCTAGGTCAGAGTGTATGTGCATTTATAATTTCGATAGATATTACCGAAGGGCCATCTGTAGAGGTTGTTTCACTTCTACACATTCCACCAGCCCTGTGTGAGGATGCCTGCTTCTTTCCTCATTGCCAGTATGAGTGAGATTAAACATCTTTTGTCTTTTAAGGACTATTGGTATTTTTATTGTGAACTATCTATATCCTTGCCTATTTTTTAATTTCTTTGTTACTCATTCTCTTAGATTTGTAGGATTCTTTCTTTTAAAATTTTATTTATTTTTGGCTGCATTGGATCTTTGTTGCTGCACGCGGGCTTTCTCTAGTTGAGGCGAGCAAGGGCTACTCTTCCTTGCGGTGCGCGGCCTTCTCATTGCAGTGGCTTCCCTTGTTGCGGAGCACAGGCTCTAGGCATGTGGGCTTCAGTAGTTGTGGCTTGCGGGCTCTAGAGCGCAGGCTTAGTAGTTGTGGCACACAGGCTTAGTTGCTCCGCTGCATGTGGGATCTTCCCAGACCAGGGCTCGAACCTGTGTCCCCTGCATTGGCAGGCGGATTCTTAACCACTGTGCCACCAGGGAAGCCCTGTAGGATTTATTTTTATAGGGAAATAGCTCTGTGCTATTTTTTGGAAATATTTTTTCCAATTTATCATTTGCCTTTTAAATTTGCTTATGATGGTTTTGTCATGCTGTTGTTGTTGTTTTTTTTCTTTTTTCTTTTTTTTGTGGTACGCGGGCCTCTCACCGCTGTGGCCTCTCCCGTTGCGGAGCACAGGCTCCAGATGCGCAGGCTCAGCGGCCATGGCTCACGGGCCCAGCAGCTCCGCGGCATGTGGGATCTTCCCAGACCGGGGCACGAACCCGTGTCCCCTGCACCGGCAGGCGGACTCCCAACCACTGCGCCACCAGGGAAGCCCTGTTTTTTTTTCTTAGTAGTTAAGCTTACCAGTCTTTACTGACTTCTAAATTATATGCCATGGTTAGCGAGTCTTTCCCTAATTCCAGATTATATGAAAATTTGCAAATGTTATTTCTCTAATACGTCTATGAAGTGGAACAGAGAAGTGGGTTGGTAGGTAAGAAAAATATGCGGTCCAGTTAGTAAAAAGGAGAATATGCAGGAAAGGAGATGGAGAGCACAAATAGAGAGGTTGGCCTTTGTTAGAGAGAGGTCTTCCATCAGATAGGAGGGAATGCAAAAAAGCTGTGTGTTCTTCCAAGGGAATTTGGTGGCTGGAAGATGAAGGCTTGTCCTCTTGGCTTTCATCTTCTCTCATGTTTTCTGTTTTCTCACTGAGATTGGTATGGCCAGAGGGGGATGGGAGTCTTTGAATTAGTTTGCTAAGAAGTATTGATTATTCATTTAATGGTTAGAAGTCTTGAATTTAAAGTGATATCAGTCAGCCTGGTTTTGAGATTACCACCCCCAGCATTATTTATGTGGTTAAATACAAGCACAGGTAAGGCAGATGGTTCAATTCCTCTGGAGTGAGGTTTTGCCAGGTGTCACAGTTCTCCCGAGAAACAGAATCAGTAGGAGATATAATTGTATGTATGTGTATATGAAGAAATTTCAAGGCATTTGCTTACACAATTATGGGGGCTGACAAGTCAGAAATCTGTAGGGCAGGCTGGCAAGAATCTCTTGGACAGGAGCTGATGCTGCAGTCTTGAAGCAAATTTTTTTCTTCCTTAGGAAAACCTCAGTTGTGCTCTTAAGGCCTTTGAGCTAGTGGATGAGGTGCACCAACATTATTGAGGATAATCAACTTAAAGTCAACTGTGGACTTTAACCACATCTACAGTACCTTCACAGCAACACTTAGATTAGTGTTTGATTGAATAACAGGACTGTAGCCCAGCCAAGTTGACACATAAAACTAGGTCAGTATGAAAGTGTGGAATTCTGCCATTTGCATCAGCGTGGATGGACCTAGAGAATATTGTGCTAGTGAAATAAGTCAAACAGAGGAAGTCAAATACTGTATGATATATCACTTATATGTAGAATCTAAAAAGTAAAACAAATGAACGTCTATAGCAAAACAGAAACAGACTCACAGTTATAGAAAACAAATTAGTGGTTACCAGTAAGGGGAAGGAAGGGAGGAAGGGCATGATAGGGGTATGGGATTTAAGAGATAAAAACTACTATGTGTAAAATAGGTAAGCAACAAGGATATATTGTATATATCCTTGGGAATTATATCCATTGTCTTGTAATAACCTTTAATGGAGTATGATCTGTAAAAATTCTGAGTCACTATGCTGTACACCTGAAACTAATATTCTATTGTAAATTAACTATACTTCAATATAACATTTTTTAAATTGAGAACATTTTTTTTAAATGAAAAGGAAGAGGGAAATGAGGGCTTTTAGAGGGAGTGCTTTATAGAGGAGTGGTGATGAATCACGAAATCTAACATGGACAAGAAAGGAGGTGAAGTCAGGATGCATAGTAAGGAAGTGGTAGCATCAGTGTATTGGAAATTTCAATTAGAATTGTTGCGGGTAGTGGTCAGATGAAGTAAGAGAACTAGAAGGATTGAATGTGGTGGTCAGAGTGGGATGCTTGAAATAGAGATTTGACAGATGTTTCTGGCAATGATAATGTCCAGGGTAGCCTTGGGATGGGCTGCTGAGGTGGAATAGAGGGAAAAGAGGAGACCAAAGAATTAAAGGGGCTGAAGTATTAAAGGGGTCAGTCAGTCTGCATGAATGGTAAAGTCAGCAAATGGTGAGAAGAGTAAGGGTACATACTATGAACCAGTTGCTGACGTCCTAAATCAGTGGGAGAATTGGAGGGATGGTAGATGATGAGAAGGAATAGTAAAGGTAGTATAAATTGGCTGTTTGCTGGTCACAAATTAGAAATTTCAGAAGGTCCAGTAAAGGATTTGGGGGGTGGGGGATGAGGAATTGGGTAAAATGGAGGATATACACAGCAGTGTGACAATGACAGTTCGGGGAATAATAGATGACCAGGAAGAGTAGGACTTTTTCTGGGATGTGAGATGTCATGGTATGAATCCTGCTACCAGGTAGGAGAAGGTGGCCATCAGTTCAACTGTTAGATGACTCTGTGGTGGTGTTTTTAAATTGCCAGTCTTGACCCATTTGTGGGTCATAGAAGGAATTTAAGAGATCACAACTAGTGTTGTATTTTTAAATGAAATGCAATAGAAAATGTCAGAGTGTATCACAAGTAATAAGGGACTAAGATGAGAATTTTTAAACAGCTTTATTGAGATTTCATTCACATGTCATTACAGTTCACCTATTTGAAGTATGCAGTTTACAGTCTTTCTCATATATTCATGAAGTAATGCAATCACTACAATCTAACTTTAGAACATTTTTGTCACTCCTGAAAGAAACTCCATGCTTATTAGCAGTCATTTTCCATTCCTGCGTGTGCACATGTACACACCCACACTCCCTGCCCCAGTCCCAAGTAACTACTTATCTTCTACTTTCTGTCTCTGTAATAAATTTCCCTATTCTGGACATTATGTAGCATGTAGTCTTTTGTAACTGCTTATTTCCCTTAGCATAATGTATTCAGGGTTCATTTATCTTGTAGCATGTATCAGTACTTCATTACTTTCTATGGTCTAATAGTATTCCTTTGTACAGATACATCACATTTTATTTATCCTCTCTTCAGTTGATGGGCATTTGGCTGTAATAAGTAATACTATCATGGGGACTTCCCTGGTGGTCCAGTGGTGAAGAATCTGCCTTCCAATGCAGGGGACACAGGTTCGATCCCTGGTCAGGGAACTAAGATCCCACACGCTGTGGGGCAACTAAGCCCACGTGCCTCAACTAGAGAGACCACATGCTTCAAACTACAGAGACCATGCACCCTGGAGTCCACGCGTCACAACTAGAGAGAGAAAACCTGCATGCCACAACTAGAGAGAAGCCCGCGCACTGCAACAAAAGATCCCACATGCTGCAACGAAGATCCCATGTGCCGCAACTAAGACTAGACGTGGCCAAGAGTAAAATAAATTAATTAATCAATTAAAAAATAGTACTTAAATAAAATAAGTAATATTATCATGAACATTCATGCACAAGTTTCTGTGTGATGTACGTTTTCAGTCCTCTTGGTTATATGACTAGGATTGGAGTTGCTCGTCATACGGGTAATTCCATGTTTAACACTTGGAGGAACTGCCAAACTGTTTTTCAGGGTGGCTGCACCATTTTACATTCCCACCAGCAAGGTATGAAGGTTCCAGTTTCTCTACATCCTGTTAATGCTTGTTATTGTCTGTCTTTTGATACAGCCATCCTTAATGGGTATGAAATGGTATCTCGTTTTTTTTGTTTTTTGTTTTGTTGTTGTTGTTGTTTTTTGTGGTACACGGGCCTCTCACTGTTGTGGCCTCTCCCGTTGCGGAGCACAGGCTTCGGACACGCAGGCTCAGCGGCCATGGCTCACGGGCCTAGCCGCTCCGCGGCATGTGGGATCTTCCCGGACCAGGGCACGAACCCATGTCCCCTGCATCGGCAGGCGGACTCTAAACCACTGCGCCACCAGGGAAACCCCTCATTGTGGTTTTGATTCCCATTTCTCTGATGGGTAATGATGTAGATCATATTTTCATGTGCTTTGTATATCTTGGGAGAAATGTTCATTCAGACCTTTGCTCATTTTAAAAATTGGGTTATTTATCTTTTTATTAAGTTGTAAGTGTTCTTTATGTAGTCTAGATACCAGTTCCTTATCAGACAGGTGAGTCACAAATATCTTCTGTTTTGGTGGTTGTCTTTTCAGTTTCTTGATGTTATCATTTACAGCACAAAAGATTTTAATTTTATTGAAATCCAATTTATACATTTTTTGTTGTTGCTTGTGCTTTTGGTGTTGTATCTTAGAAACCACTGCCTAACTCAAGGTAATGAAGATCACTCCTGTGTCTTCTTCAAAGAGTTTTATAGTTTTACCTCTTATGTCTGTGATTCATTTTGAGTTAATTTGTGTGTGATGTGAGGAAAGGATCAGACTTCATTCTTTGGCATATGGATATGTAGTTGTCCCAGCACTATTTGTTGAAAATACGGTTGACCCTTGAACAACCTGGGTTTGAACTGCACTGGTGCACTTATATGCAGATCTTTTCAATAAATACGTAACCCTACAAGATACAGGGTTGGATGAATCCAAGGATGCGGATGTGGATAAAAAGAGCTGACCGTAAAGTTATACCTAGATTTTCAACTGCTTGGTGGGGGTTCAAGGGTCAACTATACTGTGCTTTCTTATTAATGTCTTATCATTCTTGTTTAAAAAAAATTTTTTTTCTGGACTCTCAGTTTTATTCCATTAATCTGTATGTCTGTCCTTACGTCAGTCACCCTGTCTTACTTATTTACTATAGCTAAGAATTGTTTTATGAAATTTGGGTTTCAGTTGAGTGTACTTACATATAGATATATACAGAGGTGTATATGTAACGGTTGTGATGTAACATGCTTGAAAATCTCTGATTTGAGCTTGTGGCTCCCTGCAGCAGTTCACTCTCTGGTGGCAATTTAGTGGGATGTGCCCCCTCTTGGGGAATGTACTAATAGGGCAGGTTAGAGGGCCTGTCTGTGGGCACATGAATTCCTTTTAGATTGGAAGACTGATTTTTTTTTCCTTTAGTAGGCATTGTGTTCTTTTTTGATGTATGTGGACCAAAGGAGGGTTTAGAACAGCTGTGGGAATTCCTAAAGAATTAATCAGATGAATTTAAGGATGAGGAAATGAAGTATGATGTGAAATTTTGAAGTTAGCAGGGTTTTGTACAGGGCCAGTCTTTCATGGCCCACAGTTAAAAAAAAATTATTTTAATATATTAAGCATGTCTGTATTGGATAACTTTATTATCTTGGTCTTGTGTGTTTTCCTGTAGGCTATTGTAAGTTTTTATCATGTTGTCTTATTCTCCTCCTTTTTATTAAGACATTATATGTGAAAAATTATAGAGATAATTTAAGGATCATCTTAATCCAGCCAGAGATAAAAATGTTTCAAAGCTTGGCACTCCAGAGTCTGCGAAGGCTGGTCTATTTTATTTTTTCTTTAATCCTAGGATATTACCCTTTGGGGTCCCAACATAAAACCAGGGGTGTTATCAGCCCCGTATTTCCCTACCCCCATACTTTGTTGGTTCCTTACCTCTAATATTTAACACCCGCTCTGTGCCAGCCTTGTAAATCTGTGAAAAGTTCAGCTCGGCTTGTCAGCCACCTTTATGGGATGGGCAGATGCCCCCTGAGAAAATGACCACCATGTGTCTGGCTCACCTCTGAAGATTTTCTTGCTGTCCCCGATCTTAGCCTCCATACTTTTTTTTTTTTACTGCCTTTTTAAGCACTGTGATGCCTTCAAAGAGGTATTTATATTTGTTTTTCTAATTTTCCCTGGGGGAAGGGGATGTCCAGTTTTTCTCTTTGCTCTCAGTAGGAGAGTTGGTCTTAATTACCTAGTTCACCATTAAAAGGGAAAGCAATTTGTTAGCATAATGAAGACTTATCTCATAAAATTCCCTATTTGAAATTCTATTGTATGTGGTTTTAGTTTTTTCTCAGGGTGAGAGTTTGGGTACCAGTATTCTTACATATACAGTATATATTCATTATATATATATATATTATAGCAGTTATTAGAGAAATGAAATAGGATTAAGAGTAGAAAGGGGGGGAACAATTGGCAGAGAAAATAATATCATTGCAAAGTTTGGGAGAAAGATAAGGCAATATTTTCATGTCTATCAGGAATGAGAAAGGGCAGTCACACATAAAAAGAACTGACATACTTATCGGCATGATATTGTCATAGTTATAAGGCTGTAGAATCCTAGATAGTGTGGAGGAGGCAATGAGAAGTATTTACTCAGTTACGTTGAGTAAAATTTTAAAATTTGTTCTGCAGAGAAATCCCAGGATAGCCTTCTAAGTCATTAAATGTGGAGGGGTTGACTTTGGGGCTGGACTTAATGGTTGTGCCTTATAGCATTATATACTAACACAGCCACTAGTATAGTAAGGCATTGCAGAGAGAACTTAATTCTATGAAACCCATTATTAATACGATATATGAAATGTTGGTGATTTTGATTTAGTGTGCTATCTTCATATATATTTATGTATGTAAATTAACTTATGGTCTTCATGAGTTCATTTATATTCTTTTTCCTCCAACTCATTTGTATATTTCTGAAATTTCAGAATTACAAAAATTTTCTGTCACTCTTCAACCACTGTAATTGAAAAGCAAAGTATCTCTTTTGTAGTCCCTTTTTTCTTCTGAAAAAATAACAGATACTGGAGGTGTTCAGTCTTAGATGTTTTTATCGGTAGAGTTTTGGTTGATATTTTAAACTTTAGAATAGGAATTGTTTCTTAAACTGATTCCATCTCTTTCATGCCCCTACTTTCCTAATGTTCATGCAGTGTATGTGTCATAGGAGACTGGTTTAAAATCCACGTTTGTTACACCTGCCCGTAGAATCTGCTCTTACTATCTTCTGCTGGTTTACAACTGATAATTTAATCACCTTTTTTTTTGTAATGACTGTATTCTTCCACACCTCCCAGCTTTTATTAAGGATGTTCAAACATAAAGAGAAATTGAAAAAATAGGACAGTGAACACCTGTATACTGCCACTTGCATACGGTTGTTAACACTTCGTTATATTTGTTTATTTCTCTTAATAGAGACTTTTTTTTTTTTTTTTTTTTGCTGTATTTGACCCCTAAAGCATCTCCTAAAATTAACACATTCTCTTACAAATGTCATATTTGGGGGGGGAACCCTTACTATTTAGTCTGTATTCAAGTTTTTCTAGTTGTCCATTTGTAGTGGGTTTTCTCGAGCCAGAATTCAATCAAAGTTCATGTATTACATTTGATTGTTTTTACTTTAGTCACTTTTAACTTACTACAGTTGTCCCCACCTCCACTTTTCTCCCCCATGATATTGGCATCTTGAAGAGATCAGACCAATCGTTTTATAGAATGTTCTTGCATTCTGGATTTGTCTGATTGTTTCCTTATGGTACTTAACTTTTATCCCTAACCATTGTGTTTCCTAAAAACAGAAGGTTGGGTCTAAAGGCTGCATTATATTTAGATTTTTTGGCTTAGTTGCTCCTGTATTGTATTGTATTCATAACATTGTATTGTTTCATTGTATTGATTCATAACACAAGGCATATCATATTAGGTTGTCTACCTGAAATGTGATCATTTGGTTAAGATGGTATTCACTAAATCTGTTATAAACATGGTGCCTTTGCAAGTAGCAGTTGACTGGTGAGGTGATACTTTGGTTCCCTCCAAATATTCAGTTTCCCAGCAGCCTTTTACCTGATGTTTTTAGCATATATTGATAAGCCTTATCTAAACCAGTTATTTCATTTGGGGTTGCAAAGTGGTGCTTTTGTAACCTTATCATCCTTCTGGATTAGCAAGCTGTCTTCCGTTAAAAAAAACTTTTCCATAGCAACTGAGATCGAACTACAGTTCTACCCGAAAAGATGAGGGATATGCTTATTTTCCTTTGATGTATCAACTCTTTAACTCTGAGAATTCTTTCACCTCTGAAACTCTGAACTCGATTTCAACTCTGAAAATTGGTGACTGGTCATCTCCACAGGTGTCAAATAATTTTATTTTTCTTTCTCTCTCTTGGTATCACAGAGATTTTGGGGGTTTTTTTTGGCGGGGGTGTGTGTAGTCATTTAGTCATTATTCCTTTTTTTTTAGTAGACTTTATTTTTTAGAAACTTTAGATTTACAGAAAAAATGAGAGCATATTATAGGGAGTTCCCGTATATGCTGCACCCAGTTTCTCCTGTTATTAACATCTTACATTAGGATGGTACATTGGTTATAATTAGTGAACACTGATACATTATCAATAGCTAAATTTGATAGTTTATTCAGCTTTCCTTGGCTTTTACCTCATGTCCTTTTTCTGTTCCAGGTATCCCATCCAGGATACCACATTATATTTAGCTTTCATGTCTCCTTAGGATCTTCTTGGCTTTGAGTTTCTCAGACATTCCTTGAATTTTTTGATGATGTTGGCAGTTTTGAGGAGCACTGTACAGGTATTTTGTAGGATGCCCCTTTATTGGAATTGGATGTTTTTCTTATTTTTAGACTAGGATTATGGGTTTTGGAGGGGAAGATCACAGTGAATTGGTAAATTGCCATTTTCATCACATAATATCAAGGGGACATACAATTAACATAACTTATGACTGTTGATGTTGACCTTGATCATTTGGCTGAGATAATGTTTGTCAGATCTCTCCCCTCATGCCTTTCCTGGTGTGTGTACTGTTTGGAAGAAGTCACTGTGTGCAGCCTTGAAGAATGAGGAGTTATACCCTCTCTCCTTGAGAGTAGAGTACGTGAATCATTTAGAATCCTGCTGCTTGAGAGATTTGTCTCTTCTCCCATTTATTAATTTGTTCAGTCATTAATGTCAGTATAGATTCATAGGTGTTTATTTTAAATTTTGGGTTACTTTATTAAGTCCAGTACTACTTTATTTTGTTCAGATTGTTCTAGCTTTGGCCATTAAGAGATCTTTCAGTTGGCTCCTGTGCCTCTCTGATTTACCTCCATCAAAGTGGGTGTTTTTGTTTGTTTTTGAGGACATCCTTACTTTCTGGCACTACGTGATACTCCCAGCTCATCTTGTATATTTTCTGCCCCAGACCTAGAGTCAACCACTTCTCCAAGGAGTCCACTTTCATTTTATTGGAGAATGGTATTAGAAACAAAAATCTGGGTGAGGGCTTCTCTGGTGGCGCAGTGGTTGAGAGTCCGCCTGCCGATGCAGGGGACACGGGTTCGTGCCCCGGTCCGGAAAGATCCCACATGCCGCAGAGCGGCTGGGCCTGTGAGCCATGGCCGCTGAGCCTGCGCGTCCAGAGCCTGTGCTCCGCAACGGGAGAGGCCACAGCGGTGAGAGGCCCGCGTACCACAAAAAAAAAAAAAAAAAAAAATCTGGGTGAGATGTGCTTGTTGCTTCCGGGATGTGGTTTCTTTTAGGGACTCTCAGCAGAGTAAAGAAATGAATATGTATATATTGACACACATATATATAAATATGTGTCTATATACATGTCTATAATTGTTTCTATGTGTAACCATCTGTGTCAGTATTAAAGTTAACATGAGTTCTTGCTGTCTTCCATTCTAATCCATTACCACATTAATCATTCTGGCATTCTCCCCTTATTGGTCGTAAATTTCCTCCAACGGTGAGAAGCCTGCCTCCCACCATACACCATCCATTTACTTAATTGTTCCGTTCCAGTATGTATATGTGTATAGCAGTATCAAAATTAATTTATACCCAAGTGGAAACAACTGTATCAACTAGGAGTGTTGTGTTTTGTTTTTTTTTTTTTTGCTCCATTCGTTGGGAATTTCTGTATATAATCTCATCTGCGAACAAAAGCAATTTTATTTCTTCTTTAACAGTCTCTATACCCTTGAATTTCTTTTGTTGTCTTATTGCAATAGCTAGAATTTCCAGTATGATACTGAATAGTAGTGGTGAGAGGACATGTTTACCTTGTTCCTGAGTTTAGAGGGAAAGTATCCAGTTTCCTACCATTAAGTATAATGTTAACTGTAGGTCTTTTTTTTTTCTTTTTTTTGGTAGATGTTCTTTATCAAATTGAGGAATTTATAATCTCAAATTCTATTCCTAGTTTTCTGAGAGTTCTCTTTTATCATGAATGGGTATTAGATTTTGTCAAATGCTTTTTCTTCTTCTGTTGGTATGATCATATAATTTTTCTTCTTTAGCCTCTTGATGTGGTGGGTTACATTTATAAATTTTAGAACCAGCCTTGAATTCCTGAAATAAAGCCCCCTTCATTGTGGTATAGAATTCTGTTTATACATTGTTAGATTTGATTTTAGATACTTTGTTGAGGATTTTTGCATCTGTTTTCAAAAGAGATACTGTTCTGTAGTTTTCTTGTATTTGATTTTGGTATTAGAATAATGTAGCCCTCATAAAAATGAGTTAGGGAGTGTTTCGTCTACTTCTGTTTTCTGGAAGAGATTGTAGAGAATTGATATCTTTTTTTTTTTTTTTTTTTAATCCTTAAATGTTTGGTGGAATTCACCAGTGCAACTGTTTGGTCTTGGTGCTTTCAGTTGAAGGTTAATAACTATTGATTCAATTTTAGGCCTGTTCAGATTATCTGCTTTTCTTTGTGTGAATTTTGGTAGATTATGTCTTTCACAGAATTGGTCCGTTTCATCTCAGTTATCAAATTTGTGGATACAGAGTTTTCCCTAATATTCCTTTATTATCCTTTTGATGTTTTTGCAATTAGTAGTGATGATCCGTCTTTTTATTGGTAATTTGTGTCTTTTTTTTTTCTTGCTTAGTCTAGCTATACATTTACCAATTTTATTCATATTTTTGAAAAACAGCTTTGGTTTTTTATTTTTTTCTCTATTTTCCTGTTTTCAGTTTTATTGATTTCTACTCTAATTCTTATTGTTCTTTTCTTCTGCTTGCTTTAGGTGTCATTATTTATTTATTTATTTTTGATGTTCAAATTGTCCCACATTTGGTCAGTGGGAATTTTTTAAGGTGACTACTCTGTCATTTTTTAAATTTATTTATTTTTCGCTGCGTTGGGTCTTCGTTGTGATGTGTGGGCTTCCTCTAGTTGCATCGAGTGGGGGCTACTCTTCATTGTGGTGCATGGGCTTCTCATTGCTGTGGCTTCTCTTGTTGCGGAGCATGGGCTCTAGGTGCGTGGGCTTCAGTAGTTGTGGCACATGGGCTTAGTAGCTGTGGCTTCTGGGCCCTAGAGCACATGCTCAGCAGTTGTGGCGCACGGGCTTAGTTGCTCCGCGGCATGGGGGATCTTTCCGGACCAGGGCTCGAACCCGTGTCACCTGCATTGGCAGGCGGATTCTTAACCACTATGCCACCATGGAAGCCCTACTCTGTCATTTTGATCTGACCTGGTTGGTCATGGAGTGCTTCCTGGCTTTCTGGCAGTACAAGATGTCTGCATTTCAACTTGTACAGACCCTGACTCAACCTGGAAGACTCCCAGTTCTTTAGGAAATTAGTTTCAGTCTTAATTTTATATGATTGTTCATTTATTTCATTCACATTTTGAACAGATTTGTCACACAGGATCAGCCTTTTTGGTTTTTTTGGTGGTCTGCAGAACAACTAAGGCCTCCAGTCCATGCTAGCATTCGGTGTAACCTTCCTTATTTCAAAACCAGAACATTTTTCTGTTCAATTTATGTGGGCATAAAGACACTTCAAGTTACATAGAGCCATACTCTTCTATGAAGTCCCTGAAAGTGACTTGTACTTCAGCAGTTTGGACTCCTGCTGTATTCAGATATAATTGAACACCACATTGCTATACCATTTTAAGAAGCTAGAAAGTTGAGTATGCAGTATTCTAAATGATTCGATTTGGCTTTTCTGCATTTCTACAATTATTTCATCATTTATTTTTGAAGTGTTTGAACTTTAACTTCAGGGTTTTGTTACTTTTTCTTTAAAAATATTTACTATGTGCCAGCACTTTATGAATATTAACACTCATTTAATCCTTCCAACAATCTTGTAGGTAGAGATTATTTATTATTCTACCCTCTTCTCCATTTTATAGATGGGGAAACTGAGGCAGATGAAATTAAGTTAATTGCGCAGGATGATGGGGCCAGAATCGGTACTCAGACACTGCTCTAGAGTCTGAGTTTTAATCACCTCTTTGTACTGCCTCTCCTCTGCTAGTTAAGTGGAAGAATTGTTTGTGATTCAGCATCGTGTTCTCCTTTCTCTTCACATTAATTATGGCATAATGGGTGTGACATTGCAGGCACCAGTTATAAAGTAATAGAGTTTTGAGATTCCTAATTAGAAGAATTCAGAGCCTTATACTTCATTGCTCTGAGTTATTGGCCCTTTGCTGCAATTATTTTTGGCCAAGAGACAGACATTTTCATGAATAGTGGTAATCTCCACAAAGATTGAGGTCTCTTATTTAAAAAGTTTATTAAATCCATTAAGAGTATGAATTTTAAAGTACTGTATTCTGTGATGATATAAGATCAAAGGAGAGTAAGTGAGAACACTTAGAAGGTACAGAGAGCTAAATATTTGTAATAAGTTTATTGGTGTTCATAGTTCCTGCTGGCACTGTATAAGAAGACGTATTATTTTATGAGAAGAACGTTTTTTATTGGAAATCCTAGGTTCTTGGATCAGAATTCTAAGTTCCAGTTCTTTGATATGTTAACATGGAGTCCACTGCATCCTACTTCCTGGTGTAATTTTGTCATTCTCTCCCTCTTTGTATTTACTAAGGCCTGCTGGTTCCCTAAGGTCAGGGCACACTCCTTTTGAAAAGAATATTGTCCAGTGCTAAAGAGAGGAAGAGAGTAGTGGGAAGCATTTTTCCTTTTTTTTAAACCAAATGCAAGTACATATAGAATATTGGGGGAAAAATAAAGATAAAAAGATCAAAACTATCCATAATCTTGCTAATAATGTTTTGGTGTATTGCTTTTGATGTATTCTGTGCATGTGTGAGAGAGATTATATATATTTATGCACATGGGTTCATGCATACATGTATATGTTTAAAGGGATCTAAAAGTAGTGTTAGTGTATATTAATTGGGGACTAGAGTAATGATAACTGCTTTGATTAGGGATAAAGCCTAAAGAAATATATTTTGCTTAAAAGAAATGTGTCCTTAACAGAGTAAGAATTTTTATAAAAGAAGAGATTTACAACATTGGTTTCTGTACCTTGGTCTGCTAAGGTTTATTACCATCTCTTAACTTTAACAGTGGAAAATATAGGAAGGAATTGCAAGGATTCCATGAAGTTTAACTGTTTTCACGGTAATACTAAGATGCTATTTGCCTTTTTCCATGCTTGTTCTCAAGAGTTTTTCAGAGGCCATCTGGCCTGACCTGTGATGTGGTAACAGAGTGAGTACAGAAGCACATGAGAGAATCCAGCTGTCTGAAATTAAACTGGACAGGAAAGGGATTTTTTTTAACTCTTTATTGGAGTATAATTGCTTTACAATGGTGTGTTAGTTTCTGCTTTATAACAAAGTGAATCAGTTATACATATACATATGTTCCCATATGTCTTCCCTCTTGCGTCTCCCTCCCTCTCACCCTCCCTATCCCACCCCTCTAGGTGGTCACAAAGCACCGAGCTGATCTCCCTGTGCCATGTAGCTGCTTCCCACTAGCTATCTATTTTACATTTGGTAGTGTATATATGTCCATGCCATTCTCTCGCTTTGTCACAACTTACCCTTCCCCCTCCCCGTATCCTCAAGTCCATTGTCTAGTAGGTCTGTGTCTTTATTCCTGTCTTACCCCTAGGTTCTTCATGACATTTTTTTTTCTTAAATTCCATATATATGTGTTAGCATACGGTATTTGTTTTTCTCTTTCTGACTTACTTCACTCTCTATGACAGACTCTAGGTCCATCCACCTATTACAAATAGCTCAATTTTGTTTCTTTTTACGGCTGAGTAATGTTCCATTGTATATATGTGGCACATCTTTATCCATTCATCTGATGATGGACACTTAGGTTGTTTCCATCTCCTGGCTATTGTAAATAGAGCTGCAATGAACATTTTGGTACATGACTCTTTTTGAATTATTGTTTTCTCAGGGTATATGCCCAGTAGTGAGATTGCTGGGTCATATGGTAGTTCTATTTGTAGTTTTTTAAGGAACCTCCATACTGTTCTCCATAGTGGCTGTACCAATTCACATACTCACCAGCAGTGCAAGAGTGTTCCCTTTTCTCCACACCCTCTCCAGCATTTATTGTTTCTAGATTTTTTGATGATGGTCATTCTGACTGGTGTCAGGAAAGGGATTTGAAAAAAGGTAAAGCAGTGACACTCTTCTCACTAGAGTTTTTAAAAAATAGTTATTTCCCATCAAAATGCTAGTTATATTAACATGTAGTAGGTTTGTTTTGTTATTTTAAAATAAGTTTTAAAGATTTAAATGCTTAGCTTTAATGTCTAATATAGTAAATATTGATAGATATAATCCACATAAATAAAAGTTCTTTGGGATTCTCAATTATTTTATTTTATTTTTATTTTTATTTTTTTTGTGGTACGCGGGCCTCTCACTGTTGTGGCCTCTCCCGTTGCGGAGCACAGGCTCCGGACGCACAGGCTTAGAGGCCATGGCTCACGGGCCCAGCCGCTCCGCGGCATGTGGGATCTTTCCAGACCGGGGCACGAACCCGTGTCCCCTGCATCGGCAGGCGGACTCTCTACCACTGCGCCACCAAGGAAACCCTCTCAGTAATTTTAAAGGGTTTAAGTGATCCTGAAACCAAAAAGTTTGAGCTGCCACATTATATAATATAAAAAAATCATTTGTTAATATCACTACCTGTTTTATCAGAAGAATCTTGGGAAGCTGCCAGGTCTCCCATGGACAGGTATAAAATTTCCAAATTTTTAATTTAAAGTTAGAATTTTATCATTGGTAGTAAATACTGTCATTTGTTTTCCTTGAAGTAATAAGCTCACTTTGTTCATTTTCAAGAAAACATCTTCCGGATACTCTAGTCCAAGTAATGGTTTGTCTGTTTTCTTTCAAGTAAAATAGTGTTCCATGAAAAAGTGGCTCACAACTCAAATAGTTGCATGGTGCTTTTTTTGACAATAGTTATTTTTCAGTACACAACAGAAGTGCTGGTGTGTACTTCCCATTTCACCATACATACAGATAATTTAGATCTTCCTGTTTTATATTGCACCAAAATTTAACAGTTTAACTGCAGTGTGAAATCTGAAACCATATGAAGAAAATTTTCTTGCTCTATTATATTAAACCCATTGGTCTATCTTGTATTTAAATAAATCTTTTGCCCATGCATTGGTAATTTGGAAAATACTGGTTGCATGAGGTCTGCAGATCTTCTAAATGTTTATATATTTGATCATACCACCATTGTCATCGGGTGTTATAAAGACTAAAAGGCCATCACCAAAACCCCAATTGTGTCAAGTATTGGAGGGTCGATATTGATACAGTTAATATTTGGGGGGGAAAATCAGGAAAATTGTTATCTGTAGTCAGACTGATCAGTATAAAAAGAGAGAAGCGACAAATTATCAATATCTAGACTGAAAGAGGGACATCATAATATATCCTAGACTAAGGGAGTATTATAAACAATTTTATACTAATAATTAAATAATTTAGATGAAATGGACAAATTCTTTTCAAAGATAATGCATTACCCAGACTGACAAAACAAGAAAGCTGTGTATTTATTAGAGAAAATGAATTTGTAATGAAAAACTTTCGCACAAGCTCTGTGGCATCACAAAAGAACACTGATTTGATGGGGCCACTATGCCTAAAGCAGTCACTTTCAAACTTTTTAGTCTTGGAATATCTTTCTGTAAAAATTATTGAGGCTCTCAAGCAGGTTTTCTTTATGTGGGCTATAGCAATCAAAATTTACCTTATTAGAAATTAAAATTAAGAACTTTAAAAAGTATTTATCAGTTCATTTATAAAATAATAAACCAATTATGGGTTAATATAAATAACTTTTTTATGAAAAATAACCTTTCCCAAAGAAAATACAGTATAATCTGTTGTGGTATCACAAGTTTCTTAGACTCTGGAAAATTCTTGTACATTTGTGAGAGAATGAGAGTGAAAAAGACAATGATAGGCATTTTTGGATTTACATTTTTGTTTTTCAGCACTTTAAAGTTGTAGTTTCCTTGTCTCTGGCTTGCACAGTTTCAGAGGAGAAGTCTGTGGTAATTTTTATCCTTGTTTCTGAATAAGTTCTGGGAACTGTTTATCTTTTAGCTCCCTGGCAGTTGTCCTTTACCAACTTAACGGAGTTTTGCCATATGCAGGTGTAGATTGGTATTTGGCTAAAGACTGGGAGGACTCCTCTGCTGATTTCTGGAGCTCTTTCTTTGAGTGGCTCTCTTCTCTCTACTCTGCCCTCAAGATTTCAGTCACTTTCACCTTCCTAATCTGGCTTCTCAACTCAGTGAGGCTGCTGTGCTCTGTTGAGTGTGGCTGTTTCTGCACAGTGGTGTGGAAAGGGCCCCTAGGCAGAACAGCAGAGAAATTACAAGGCTTAACTTACTTGTCCCCCCACCCTTGTTTTCCGCAGGGGTTGAAGACCTAATTTCTCTGTTATCCAGTGTCTGATAACAGTATCATATTTTTTCCTCTTTCTAGTTACTGAAAGAGTGTAAATCTGATCCCAGTACTCCACCATGCCAGAAGCAAAAGTCAGCTTTATTAATTTTTATTTTAGAGTTTCTTCAAGAACTATTGTTTTAAAGGAACTGAATTCTATTTAATATATAATGGGTAATATTGGACAATGATATATGTATTTTTTTACTTTAGGAAAATCTAAATAACTATGGATCTGAGTTAAAACGTATTAATAGCCTTGGTAACTAAATGTAAAAATTAGTCATCCCTCAGTATCAATGGGGGATTAGTTCCAGGACCCCCTGTGGATACCAAAATCTATGGACGCTCAAGTCCCTTATATAAAAAGGTATAGAACAGTCACCCCTCTGTATCTACGAGTTCTGTATCTGTAGATATGGAGGGCCAACTATAAGGGAAGAAGGCTTAGGTGGCTTCCAGGACACTCACACTTGAAGTAATAGTTTTCATTTGTTCAATTGGAAAATATTATTTGGTGTTTCCTATATGCCGGGCACATAGTATATATATATATATGTGTGTGTGTGTGTCTGTGTGTGTGTATATATATATATATAGTGTATAGAGTGAATAAAACAACCATTCCCTGCCTTCTTGGAGTTTATAGTCTAGTGGAGGAGAGAATTAATCACAAAAAATAAATGGATAATTAGAACTCTGATAAATACAACGAGAAGAACATGATGTCATAAAAGTGTATAAGGTTACCCCATTTAAATTGGAGAGTCAGAGAAGGTTCTGCGAAGGTGACAGCTGAACTGAAATTTGAGATTGGAAGGATGAGCAGGAACTCAACAGTAAGGATAGGAAGTAGGTTGGGTAGAACTTGTTCAGAGCAGTGTAGGCTGAGAGAAAGCATATGCAGAAGCCATCAGGAGAGTGAGGGCCTTGCATATTCTAAGGAACTGGGGGAAGGTTAATGTAGTGGTTGGAGAGTTGTATCAGTTGCTGAGACAAGGAATATTAGAAGAGGATCAGGTTTGTTACTGGGAGATGTTGAATTGGAGATGCCTTTGGAACGTTCAGATGGAAATATTATGTAGGCAATTTAAATGGAAATATCATGAAATCAGAGGAGAGATCAGAGTTGAAAATACACATTTAGATCTCTTGTTTTGGGTGGTAATTGCTGTGGATGTGGTTGAAACTCACTGGAGCAAAGGAATATATAGAGAGAAGAGAATTCCTAGCCTTTGAGCAATTCCCCATTTTAATGTCCAGGTAAGGAGGAGGATGACTCATTAAAGAAGCTCAAGAAGAACTGATTTCAGCAAACTAAGTGAATTATTAAAGAAGCTACATTGTATTAGTTTTCTACGGCTGCTTTAATACCACAAACTTAGTGGCTTGAACCAATAGAAATTTATATTCTCTCATAGTTCTGGAGGTCAGAAGTCTGAAATTAGTATTACTGGGCTGAAATCAAGGTGTTAGCAAGACTGTGCTTCCTCCAGAGGTTCTTACTACTTCTGGTGGCTGCCACCATTCCTTGATTTGTGGCTACTCCACTCCAATTACTGGCTCTGTGGTTTTTTTTTTTTTTTTTTTTTTTTACCTTTCTGGCTGCACCGAGCGCCATGTGGGATCTTAGTTCCCTAACCAGGGATTGAACCTGCGCCCCCTGCAGTGGAATTGCCGAGTCTTAAACACTGGACTGCCAGGAAGGTCCCTATTCTGAGCTGATTTTACCTACACAACACTTCTGACACCAAATGTGTGGGTTTTTTCCTTATGCCAACCAATTCACCAACTTTCTGGATACCAACTGGTTGTCCTACAATTCAGTTCTGACACTAACTACTGGAGTTAGTGCAGACCCTACAGGTAAAGGGCTCAGTCCCACAAGATTACCCCCATTCAGATACCAGTTGCAAGTCTGGGCCACTGGTACTTCTGACCAAATGGCTATGAAGTCGAGGTTGGGGGTGGGGTGGCTTCCTACAACCCCTCCTCTCTGGTTTGATAATTTGCTAGAAATGGCTCTCAGAACTCAGAAAAGCACTTCACCTACTGTTACTGGTTTATTGTAAAGGATGAAACTCAGGAATAGCCAGATGGAAGGGATACATAGGACAAGGTATGGGGGCAAGGAGTGGGCAGATCTTCCATGCCCTCTCCAGACACGTGGTGCTCCTAGCACTTTGATATGCTCACCAACCCAGAAGCTCTCTGAACCCCACTGTTTAGGGTTTTTTTATGGAGGTCTCATTACGGGAACTGAGCCTAGTGCCCACAGTCTCAAAGGTGATTGGACAAAGGTGATTGACTCAATCTCCAGTCACTCTCCCCTCCTAGAGGTGGGGGGCCATTGGGACTAAAAGTTCCAACCTTATAATCATGCCTTGGTCTTTCTGGCTACCAGCATTCATCCTGAAGCTACCTACTGGCCTCCAGCCACCAGTCATCTCATTGGCATACAAAAGACATGCTTATTGCTTCAGAGTTTCCAAGGGTTTTAGGAGCTAGGTGTCAGGAACAAGGGACTAAATCAAATATATATTTCTTATTGTGTCACATTTAACATGTAAGATAACATTCACAGGTTCAAAGGCCTAGGACCTGATATTTTGGGGGGTGTATTTTTCAGCCTACAACATAAGGGAAGAGAAAGCCTCAAGCATTCAATTGATCCACTATGTCTGGTACTTCTGAGAGATCAAGGTAAATGTGGATTGAAAAAATGTCCCATTGGTAGCCTCAGAGAGACCTGTTTGATGGAAGCAGAAGCCAGATTGGAGGTGTTAAGAGTGTAAAGGGTGTTTGGTAGCTAGAAGCTGCAAGACTTCTTGTTTGATAGCTTCTCTTCTATGAAAAGAAGGAAATGATGGAGATTAGAAGTTTGAAGAGAATGGAGAAAATTTTAAATGTAGAGAGTGGAAAGTAATTTTACAGAGAAAAGAACATTATTGTGTACTCACTGAGGTTGATCATGAAGTGATAGTTGTATCTATCTGTCCTATTGTGTTACTTTTTCTAATTGTACTTGGGTTTAAGTATGAAGAAAGCGGATAGCTGGGTTTCCATCTGGGCTTGGGGTTTTGCAAGACAGGAATCTAAGGGGTTTAGGGTATTCATAAGAGTATTTTTAACAGAGTAGAGCACGGAATTTAAGTTGCCTAAGAAATGAATATAGTAAAAAGAAGATAGATGGGTAAAAGGTACAAAGTTAAGTACTGGAAGGTCATCTGAGGTCAAAGAATGTTCACAGTGGGGGCTTCTGTGGTGGCGCAGTGGTTGAGAGTCCGCCTGCCGATGCAGGGGACACGGGTTCGTGCCCCAGGTCTGGGAAGATCCCACATGCCGCGGAGCGGCTGGGCCCGTGAGCCATGGCTGCTGAGCCTGCACGTCCGGAGCCTGGGCTCCGCAACGGGAGAGGCCACAACAGTGAGAGGCCCGCGTACCGGAAAAACAAAACAAAAACAAAAACAAAACAAACAAAAAAGAATGTTCACAGTGAGGGTGGTTTATAAGTAAACTTCCAGAAAAAGAGGTAGTGGTTAGAGTAGGATACCTGAACTATGTTCTTTACAAGTTGGTCAGTTTCAAATGATGACTAGGTCCAGGTAGTGACCACAGGAATAGGTGGCTAGGGTTAGGTAGAAAGGTAGATTATGTAATTGAGGATGTCAAAAGAACTGAAAGACCATCATTTTGGAGAGTTTGGTCTCAGGGGTGTTGATATCACCTAGGATGATAGCAGGGCTTAGGGTAAAGGGGAAAACTTTAGGTATGAAAGTTCTCAGTGAATGTGGGAAGTGACTGGGAGGCTGATAGATCCTAGCAGCAAAGAGGGGAACTGGGTATTAAAGCTGAGTAACATGAACTTTAAAGGAGCAAGTTTTTGTGTATGTCTTACAAGAGTTTGGGAAGGATAGAAGGGAGCAGTGGGGAGTAAGCAAGATACCTACCTATACCACCATTTGAGAGAGCAGCATAAGAAGTGGTGGTTTGAGAGAAGACAAGATTTCATTCAAAGCAAAGCAAAGCAGAGGCTTGGAAAAAAGATTGAGCATATAGGGGAATTTGAAGCTGCAGTTATAGTGACTCCATAGAATGGTTCGGGAGACTTGAGGAGGAGTGGAGGTCTTGGTCAAGGTCAGAGAGGTAATAGAACTCCATGGGGATGATGATGAGCATTTGGTTGGGCATTACTTTTTTTTTTTTTTAATGAAATGAGGAATGAGAACCATGATGAATTTTGTCTTATCCTTTTCTTTGAGACTATGGGCACTAGGCCCAGTTCCCAAAATAATAACTAACTTGACCTGAAGTGAAAGCTACAGTTGACTGCAGTCTTAATTTGCCTAACAAGGCAAGCACTGAATCTTGCCTAGATTTTTGTTCTACTGTTTTCAAGAGAGGGCGATGTAGGATAGGGAGCCCGAAGTGAAGGAGGCAGAGAAAAGAAGGTGGTACCATACATTAAAATATACGGAAGGGCTTCCCTGGTGGTGCAGTGGTTGAGAGTCCGCCTGCCGATGCAGGGGACACGGGTTTGTGCCCCGGTCTGGGAAGATCCCACATGCCGCGGAGCGGCTAGGCCCGTGAGCCATGGCCGCTGAGCCTGTGCGTCCGGAACCTGTGCTCCGCAACGGGAGAGGCCACAACAGTGAGAGGCCCGCGTACCGCAAAAAAAAAAAAAAAAAAGGAAAATTTGTGCTATAAAAGTCTCAATCAAAAACATGGGTTATTTGATATGTGGATTTGTAGTATTTGAATTCTAGATGGATTACCCATTGAACATAGCATATTTCTGGTGTAGTTCTAGTTTCTCCCATTTAGAATACATTTAAGGAATGCAAATTAAATATTTGGTAAAATAGAGCAATATCAGGGTAAACAAAGATCACGTGCTAGTTTGACTCTATTAATAGGTTCCCTCAGTGACCATAGATGATTTAGAAGCAACTGTAGTTGGTCACCTCTGAGAATTATTGTAAGTAAGTATGATCCAGGTGAAGCTTAGTAAGTTTAGGGTAACAGATTTGCTTCTCTATATACATTTTTAAAACTGCACAGATTTTGGGAGCTACTTTTTTTTTTTTTTTTTTAGCTACTTTTGAGTTTACAGATTCTGGTACTATTTATAACTCCCTGTTGTCTTTATTCCTAAAGAGCTGCCCCTGTTTAAGATTGTTGCCAGATTGGCCATCTGCTGTTGTTTCCCACTAGTCATTAGTTTTTCATCATGACTTAACCAAAGCAATTCTGTTCATTCCTGCTTTGGGGGGTTTCACATTAGGCCACTGTGCAGAAGCTGACTGAATATCTTGTTGGTGGCCATTCTAAGCATACATTTCTAAACTGGCAGACTGTTTGTTTACTAGGATTTCATTGTTGATATATTCTCTAGCCTCACAATGCTTAGTGCAAAGATTAATCTTCCTGATTAAATTCAAAATATATTTGTTAAATATCTTCTATAAATAAGGCAATGTGTAAGTACTTTGGGAAGCTTTTCAAAAAGTAATGAAAATTTCTTCCACCCTCCAAGAGCCTGCAGTCTATAGAGAGATACCATATATATGAATTTGCCAAAGTCACGTAGTTATAATTGCTAAGACAAGTAAAGTTAAAATGCTATAGGAGTTCAGGAATTCTAGGTAAGACTGTGATATGATCGTGCATGTCTCTCATTCTGTCTTCCTCTCTGCCTGCTGAAATCCAGAAAGAATCAGAAAACAAAATCTAGGTAGATGCTTTCTAAAAGAAAATCATGTAAAACAAAGTGATGCAGAAAGATTAAAAGTTAAAAAACAAATTCATGAACTTTAAAAAAAAGGCTATGAAATTGTAAAGGAAACCAAGAATAATAGTAATATCTGATGTGGTAGAATTCAAGGCATGAAACACTAAACAGAACAGAAAGGGTCTTTTTTTACTGATAGATCCTAGTGGGAGACTTTAACATACTTATCTCTGAGAGTAAAGTGTGCAGAGAATAAATAAGGCCATAGGAAATGTTAAAGATTTAGACAAGCTTGTCAGGAACTCCCTGTTTCATGGCTTGATCCAATGTTTTTGTGAATTGCCCACTTTATATTCTGTATGGTCAACTCTCTCTCTCCTAACTGTTGGGTGCCTTCTCAATTTGCCTTGTGAGTCAGCCAGTATACAAGCCTTGGGTTCTTTGTTATTTTCTGTTAGAAAGCTAATTGTAAATATTTTGTTAAATAAGTAAAATTAACTAGTATTTGTAGAGAATAAAATGAAATAGGAACATTTTTTCCTATTTCCAGGATCTGATTTTTCACACAGACGTGCACGTGCTCACGTGCACACACACACACACACACACACACTCCTCTCCCTGTCCAAGCCTATCCCTGAAGAAAATATAAAAGTGATTCAATGTAGACTTCCTGCTTCCAGAAAGATGGAATAGATGGACATTTCTCTATTCCTCCTGCTAAGTACAGCTGAAAACTGGACGTTATGAGTAAAACAAATATAAGACTCTGAAAAGTGAAGAGAAGAAGATAGATGGTCTTAGGACCTCAGGACCCAAATAATAGCATGACTGTAAAAATACTGAGTTTTCTTATTGCCTCATATGTTCTGGAATGGATATGGAGAAGCTGGCAACCCAGAAATGTTCGGCGCAGACAAAAGCCTTAAGAAAAGTCTATCCTCTTTAGCCAAGGATTAGGAATGGGATAGTGAGAGAGAAAACTTTTAGACAGTAACCCCTCCACTCCAGCCAAATACACAGAAAAAAATCACCCTGGTTAGCGGAAGCCAAATGGGGACCTAGACTTTTCTCAGTCATAACAAGACAACCCCTCTCTCCCATGGTGTTAGTAGAGGTGATGGGCGAGGCGGGTGGGTGGGGACAGTAACAGTGTGCTCCTCCCAGCCAGGGCAGTATTAGTGAGGTTCCTGAACTCCCACCTTCACCCAGTATAACAAGTTCCTTTTTCCCTTCTCCCCCACCAGTGGTCAACGAAATCTAGTGAGGAAGCTGCACTTCCACCCCTACCAGTCAATAATGAGGCTTTGTCCTTCTTCCCCCACCAGAGCGGTGGTAGAAGAAGTCTACTATAACAGAATATTTAAATAAGATCCATAGTCTCATAACAGTACCCCAAGTATGCAGGTTTCAATTGAAAGTATCTTATATCAAGAACCAGAAATGTCTCAACTCAAATTAGAAAAGAGAGTTAATCTTGCCAACACCAAGATAACACAGATGTCAGAATTATCTGACAAGGATTTTAAAGCAGCCACCAAGAACAATTATAAACACACGTGTAACAAATGAAAAAATATAAATTCTTAGCAATGTTGATAAAATGAACCAATTACTTGGAAAGCACAAGCTACCACAACTCACACAGCATAATACAGATAATTTAAATAGCCCTAAACTATTAAGGAAATTAAATTTGTAATTTCAAAATGAAAACCAGACCTGGATGTTTTCATTGGCTCATTCTACCAAATTCTTGAAGAATTCAAACTCTTTGTACACAGTCTCTGTCAGGAAATATAAAATTCAGAAACCCCTTCCTAATTTCATATTATGAAGCTGGTAATAACCTTGCTACCAAAGTCAGACAAAGACAATACCCAAAACAAAAACTAAAACAAAACCCCCAAAACTGCAGACCAATATCCCTCATAAGTATAGATGCGAAAATTCTGTAACAGATTGTAAGTAGAATATAATTCAGCAATATAGAAAAAAAATACACTGTGACCAAGTGGACTTTATTCCAGGAATGCAGGGTTGGCTGAATATTTGATAATTACTCAGTATAATCAACTGTATTAACAGGATAGTGAAGAAAAAAATCACATGATCATATCAGTTGTTGCAGAAAAGAACCTTTTGACAAAATTGAACACCATTCATGACTAAAACTCTCAGAAAACTAGGAATAGAGGTGAATTTCCTCAACTTGATAAAGAACATGTGCAGAAAACATACAGTTAAAGTCATACTTGATGAAAAAATGAATATTTTCCCCCTATGATTGGGAATAAGGTGGCAAGGATGTCCATTCTCATAACTCTTGTTCGGCATAATATTCGGAGTTCCAGCCAGCACAATAAGATGGGGGGAAAAGAGTGTACAGAATGGAAAGAGAAATTAAACTCTTCCTGTTTGCCTTTGTCATATGTGTAGAAAATCCCAAGAAAGCTGCAAAAAGACCTGTAGAACTAATAAATGAGTTAAGCAATATCACAAGCTATAAGACTGACATACAAAAATTGATTACTATACTCTAGGAATGAACATGTGGGAACTGAAATTAAAAATACAATACCATTTGCAATTGCTTAAAAAATTGAAATACTTAGATATGAATTTAACAAAACATTTATAGAACTTGTATACTGAAAATTATAAAATGCTGATGAAGGAAATCTAAGACCTAAAGAAATGCAGAGATATACTTTGTTTATAGGTTGGAAGACTGAACATAGTATAGAAATCATTTCCCCAAAATGGATATATAGCTTTAACAAAATTCCTATCAAAATCTCAGGAAGATTTTTTTTTTCATTTGGAGAGTTTATAAATGTTTGATTTACAGTGTTTCAGGTATACAGCAAAGTGATTCAGTTATACATATACATATATACATATATATATTCTTTTTTAGATTCTTCTCCATTATAGGTTATTACAAGATATTGAATATAGTTCCCTGTGCTATATAGCAGGTCCTTATTGTTTGTCTCTTTTATATGTAGTAGTCTGTATCTGTTAATCCCTAATTCCCAATTTATCCTATCTCCCCCTTTCCCCTTTGGTAACCATAAGTTTATTTTCTATGTCTGTGAATCTGTTTCTGTTTTATAAGTAAGTTCATTTCTGTCATTTTTTTAGATTCCACATATAAGTGATATCATATGATATTTGCCTTTCTCTGTCTGACTTCACTTAGTGTGATAATCTCTAGGTCCATCCATGTTGCTGCAGATGGCATTATTTTGCTCTTTTTTATGGCTGAGTAATATTCCATTGTGTGTGTGTGTGTATGTGTGTGTGTGTGTGTGTGTGTGTGTGTATTGCATCTTTATCCATTCATCTGTTGATGGACATTTAGGTTGCTTCCATGTCTTGACTGTTCTAAATAGTGCTGCTGTGAACATTGGGGTGCATGTATCTTTTCGAGTTAGAGTATTCTCTAGATATGTGTCCAGGAGTGGGATTGCTGGATCATATGGTAACTCTATTTTTAGTTTTTTAAGGAATCTCTATTCTGTTTTCCATAATGGCTGTTCCAACTTACATTCCCATCAATGGTGTAGGAGGGGGAGGAAGATTTTTTTAGGTTTAGCAAAATTATTCTAAAATTTATATGGAAAGGCAAAGGAACTAGAGTAGCTACAACAATTTTGAAAAATGAAAAATAAAGTAGGGCAAATCACTCTACTCAATTTCAAGACTTATTAAATAGCTAGAATAATCAAGACAGTGTGGTATTGGCCCACAGATAGACCTGTAGGTTAATGGAACAGATTAGAAGGCCAGAAATAGCTCCACACAAGTAAGGCCAATTGATTTTTTTTAAAAAATAAATTTATTTATTTATTTTTGGTTGAGTTGGGTCTTCGTTGCTGCGCACGGGCTTTCTCTAGTTGCGGCGAGTGGGGGCTAATCTTCGTTGTGGTGTGCGGGCTTCTCATTGTGGTGGCTTCTCTTGTTGTGGAGCATGGGCTCTAGGCCTTCAGGCTTCAGTAGTTGAGGTTCATGGGCTCTAGAGTGCAGGCTCAGTAGTTGTGGCACACAGGCTTAGTTGCTCCGTGGCGTGGAATCTTCCCGGACGAGGGCTCGAACCCGTGTCCCCTGCATTGGCAGGCGGATTCTTAACCGCTGCGCCACCCGGAAGTCCAGGTCAATTGATTCTTGATAGAGATGCAAAAGACAATGGAGGAAGGATAGTCTATGCAACAAATGATGGATATCCACAACTGGATATCCATAGGCAACCAAATGAACGTCAATCTAAACTTCACACCTTATTACAAAAGTTAACTCGAAATAGATTCATATATTTAAATGTAAATCCTACAACCATAAAACCTTTAAAAGAAAATATAGAGGAAAATCTCTGGGAGCTGGGGCTTGGTGTAAAGAGTTCTTGGACATGATCCCCAAAGAACAATTCATATAAGAAAAAAAATGTTCTTCATCAAAATGAAAAACATTTGCTCTGTGAAAGACCCTGTTAAAAAGATGAAAAGACAGGCTACGTACTATGAGAAAATATTACCAAACCACCTGACAAAGTACTCATAACTAAAATATATAAAGAACTCTTTTTTTTTTTTTTTTTTTTTTTATTTATTTATTTATTTATTTATTTATTTATTTATTTTTTATTTTTTTATTTTTATTTTTTGCTTTATCACAAATTTAATCAGTTATAGAAGGGTAAGCTGTGACAAAGTGAAAGAGCGGCATGGACATATATACACTACCAAACGTAAGGTAGATAGCTAGTGGGAAGCAGCCGCATAGCACAGGGAGATCAGCTCGGTGCTTTGTGACCGCCTGGAGGGGTGGGATAGGGAGGGTGGGAGGGAGACGCAAAAGGGAGGGGATATGGGAACATATGTATAAAGAACTCTTAAAACTCATCATGAAAAAAGCAATCTAGTAAGAAAATGGGCAAAAGACCTAAAGAAACATTTTACTGAAGAGTATATATGGATGGCAGTAAGCACATGAAAAGATGTTCAACATCACTAGCCATTAGGAAATGCAAATTAAGATTATAATGAGATATCTCTACACACCTTTCAGGACCATTAAATTTAAAAAATGACAATACCAAATGCTAGCAAGGATGAAGGAAAACTGAATCTCTTATACATTGCTAGTGGGAATGTAAAATGGTACAGTCATTCTGGAAAACAATTTGGCAGTCTCTTAAAAAGCTAAACATACTCTTGTCATATGACCCACCAGTCACACTCCTGGGCATCTATCCCAGAGAAAGGAAACGTGTCTACACGAAAACCTGTACATGATTTTTCATAGCAGCTTTGTTTGTAACAACCAGAAACTGTTACTTGAGGACACTGAGGGGAAGGGGAAGCTGGGACGAAGTGAGTGAGTAGCACTGACATATATACACTACCAAATGTAAAATGGATGGCTAGTGGGAAGCTGCTGTATAAGCACAGGGAGATCAGCTCGGTGCTTTGTGATGACCTAGTGGGGTGGGATAGGGAGGGTGGGAGGGAGGCTCACAAGGGAGGGGATATGGGGATATATGTATACTTATAGCTGATTCACTTTGTTGTACAATAGAAACTAACATACCATTGTAAAGCAATTATACTCCAATAAAGATATTAAAAAAAACCCCAGAAACTATTAACTAAAATGTCTTACAATAGAGAAATGATTAAACTAATCTGTGGTGTGTCTGTACTGTGGAATCTTACTTAGCAATAAAAAAGGAATGGGATATATGCAACAACTTGTATAGATCTTAAAGTGTACTCTGCTGAGTGAAGAAAGCCAGTGTCAAAAAGCATCTGTATGATTCCATTTAAATATTGGGTCAGCCAAAAAGTCCGTACCATCTTATGGAAAAACTGAACAAACTTTTTGGCTGACCTAAAAAGTTCTTGAAATGACATTCTTGAAATGACAAAATTATAGAAATTTTGAACATTCTTGAAATGACAAAATTATAGAAATGGAGAACAGATAACCGGTTAGTTGTTGCCAGAGATTAGGGGCAGGGGATGGAGAGGGAGGTGGATGTGACTCTAAAGGGGTAGTCTTTGTGATGATGGAATAATTCTGTAGCTGATTGTGGTGGTGGTAGTTACACAAATCTATACATGTGATAACATAATATAGAAATGTACACATTGTACCAAAGTCAGTTTCCTAGTTTTGATTTTATATTTATAGTTCAGTAAGATGTAATCTTTGGGAAAACTGGGTGCAGGGTATATGGGACCTCTTTGTGCAATACTACCTTTGCAACTTCCTATGAATCTATAATTATTTCAAAATACAAAGAAGGAATCCTAGCTAAAGCATCAGGTAAAAAATTATCAGAGAAAATAAAAAACCTGAAGGCACAGTATCTCTGAGGAGTTAATTGTGTGACACGAAGTGGCTTTCATCCAGAGGGCATTTTTGAAACCTGGTAAACTAGAGTTTCCTTTCCTCAGCCTCAGGAAGCATTGAGGAACTTTGAGGAAATGATAAGTTCTTCCTGAGATGACAAATGTAATAAGTCATCCTCTTACCCTAAAAGCTGAGCCTCAGAGGGTTAAACTGGAAACCCCACCAATCCCACCATCCTTCAAGACTGCAAAGGAAATTGATTTTTCTCTATGCTTCTCGGTTTTTAATATGCATCAGAATCACCTGGAGGGTTGTTCAAACATGGATTGCTAGTTGACATCCCTGGAGTTTATAATTCAGTAGGTATGGGATAAGGCCTGAGAATTTACAGTTCTAACAAGTTCCCAGGTCATGATGATTTTGCTGGTTGGGGACCACACTGCGAAAATCATTAATGTAGGTATGTGGGGGCAAGGTCATTGCTGAGATTTTTGAATAAACGATGGATGCTCATGTGGTTTGCATTTTGAATTTAACACCCCCTAGGTAGTCTAATAAAATTTCCCTGAGGTAACTTAATTTCGATTTACCCCCATAATGGTAGTGATCATATGTTGACAGTGAGTCTTTCTAGGCTCTTGGTAGAAGTAAATACAGATTTTCATGGGAGAAACTCATCTCTATCCCAGGGCTGAAAGTTTTCCCAGAAATAAAATTCCAAGTTAGTAGAGCAACTGACAGTCAAATTAAAAGCACAAGGAAACGTTAAGTACCATGAGCATGAGCAGGAGTCAGCAGGAGACCTGCTAGGAAGTAAGAATAATCAGACATAAAATATAAAATAACTGCTTAAAAAGTTTAAAGACATGTTAAAATATATTCCAAGGTTAAGAAACTATAAAGAATATCCCCAAAGATATTTTTAAAAAGCAGCTAGAGCTTAAGAATTTAAAATTAATACTAATTGAAACTTATAAAAAAATCCTCAAATATGGATATAACCACACATTATGTAAATTTGAAGAAGAGAATAATGAACTGAAAGAAACATCTAAAGAAATTATCCTGCATGTATTCAGGAGAAACAGATGAAAACTATGAAAGAGAAGTTGAGAGCCATCTAAGAATATTTAAACATTTACTTGGATGGCCTTCCATAAGAGAGACTGGGAACAGACAACAGTTGAAAAGATAATGGTTAAGAATTTTGTACAACTTAGGAACAATGCTAACCTATGCATTCAAGAATCACAAGAACTGAAGCTGGTTAAATAAAAGGAAATTCTCAGCTTTGTTACAGTGAAACAGCAGAAGATCAAAGACAAAGAAAGGGTCTTAAAATTATCTAGAGAGGGAAGAGAGATTTGTCTGCAATGGTGTCACATTTAGAAGACATTGGAACATAAGTAAAAAGAAAAAACAATCTAAAATTCTACACCAAGGGAAAAAGGGGAAATTCTGACACTTCAAACAGACAATTGGGAATTCTTCACTAAAGGAAATTTTGAAGAATGTACTCTAGGCAGGAGGAAAGTGATTCTCAGATCAAAGTCCTGAAATGTAAGAAGGAATGAAAAGCACATGAACTAGTAAATAGTTTAGCAAATCTAAGCAAATAATGATTTGTATAAAACAGTTCGTGTCTCATGGGCTTTTAAAAATGGAATTAGTATATATGCCAATAATAATATATAAGTCAGAGAAGGGTGAATAGCTTTAGGTATTCTGAGGTACTAGTTGGTAAGAAGAGTAAAGATATGCGACTTTTCAGAGTCTAAATTAATCAGCATGTATGTTATATAAAGATTAACAACTAAAAGAAATGAAAGGAATAACTTCTGAAATAGTGTAGGAAATGGAATAAGGAAAAGTATGAAATCCAAAAGAAGAAAAAAACAGGCAAAAACATAGTTCACAGAACAAGTAGAATATATAAAATGGTGGACATAAATCCAAGTATGTCAGTAACTAAGTTAAATATAATGTATTAAGCCAGTAATTTTGAGTGTCAGGCTGAAATTTAAAAATTCAGCTATGCAATTTACCCCCCACCCTCCCAAAAAGGGGGGGAGTATAAGAAAGTTGAAAGTAAAAGGATGGAAAAAGATACATCATGCAAATACTAATGTAGATTTTTAAGGCAAAAAGTTCACACTGATAAGAGATGCAATTTAATAGGGAAATAAAACAGTTCTAAATTTTACGTACCTAATACTGTGACCCCAAAATATGTCAGGCAAAAAGAATGCAAGAAGGAAAAAAGACAAATCCATAAGCATAGCTTGAGAGTTTTCAGCTTTCTCATTAACTGATAGAACAAGTAGACAAAATACTGACATAAAACTTGTTTATAGTATCCTTTTTATCTGTTTCATGTCTGTAACATCTCTTGTCACATCCAGTTTTTTCACCACTAATTTTGGGGGTTTTGTGCCTTCTTTCTTTTGCTTAATTCTCACCAGAGGTTTGTCAAACTTATTTTTTTTTCAATTTTCAAAAATTTTAAAGTGCATATAACATAACATTTACCGTTAGTCACATTTAGTACATTTACAGTGTTGTGTAACCATCACCACTATGTAGTTCAGAACATTTAATCACTCCAAAAGGAAACCCTGTGCCTGTTAAGTAGTCACTCCTCATTCTCCCAGCTCTACCTCCTGGCAACCTCTAATCTACTTTTTCTCTGTATGGTTTTGCCTATTCTGGATATTTCACATAAATGCAACCATTTACTAAGTGCACTTTTACTGGCTTAGTTCACTTACCAGTATGTTTTCAATTCAGGTCATTCATGTTGTAGTATGTATCAGTACTTTGTTCCTCTTTATGTCAGAATAGTCCATTTTATCTATATACCGTATACACATTTTGTTTATTCATTCATCAGTTGATGGACATTTGGATGGTTTCCACCTTTTGGCTATTGTGAATAGTGCTTCTGTGAACATGGGTGTACAGGTTTTGTTTTAGTACCTATTTTCAGTTCTTTTGGATATATGCCCAGGATTGGAATTGCCGGGTCATGTGAAAATTCTATGTTTAATTTATTGAGGCACTGGCTGAACTGTTTTCCACAGACGTTGCACCATGTTACATTCCTACCAGCAATATACAAGGTTCTAATTTCTCCACATCCTTGCCAACAAACACTTGTTATTGTCTGTCTTGTTGATATAGCTAGCCATCCTAGTGGATCTCATGGTTTTGATTTGCATTTGCCCGTTTGTTAATGATGCTGAATATCTTTTCATGTGCTTAACGGGCCATTTGTATATCTTATTTGGAGAATGGTTTTGCCCGTTTTTTAGTTAGGTTGTTTATTTTTTTGTTGTTGAATTGTAAGAGTTCTTTATATATTCTGAATCCTGGACCTTTGTCAGATATGAGTTGCAAATATTTTCTCCTATTTTATGAGTTGTCTTTTTAACTTTCTTGGTAATATCCTTTGATATACAAAGTTTTTAACTTTGGTGAAGTCCAACTCATCCTTTTTTTTTTTTTTTTGCTTTTGTTGTCATATCTAAAAACCCATTGCCAAGTCCAGAGTCAAGAAGGCTTATTCCCCGTCCTTATGCCAGTACCATATTGTTTTGATTACTATACTTTTTAATGTTTTGAAATAAAAAAGTGTGAATCCTCCAGTTTTTTTAATTTGTCTTTTTAAAAATCCAACTCTTGATTTTGCTGATCCCTGTACTGTTTGGTTTGTTTCATTAATTTGTGCTCTCATCTTCATTGTTTCCATCCTTTTACTATATTTGCTGGGATTATTTCATTAGTCTTTTTCTAAATTTTTTGGATTGATACTTGGCTTATTAATTTTTACTTTTTAAAAAATGCATTTTAAGCGTATAGCTTTCCATCAATATACTGTATAACTTTATCCCACCAGTTTTTTTTTTTTTTTTTTTTTTTTTTTTTTTGCTGTACGTGGGCCTCTCACTGTTGTGGCCTCTCCCATTGCGGAGCACAGGCTCCGGACGCACAGGCCCAGCAGCCATGGCTCACGGGCCCAGCCGCTCCACGGCACGTGGGATCCTCCCAGACCGGGGCACGAACCCGCATCCCCTGCATCGGCAGGCAGACTCCCAACCACTGCGCCACCAGGGGAGCCCTCCCACCAGTTTTAATATCTTTTTTCATTAACTCAATTACAGATGTCACTTTTAGTAGTTTTTTGTTTATAATTTACTGTTCCATGTAGATATTTTAAATTTTGTCATTTTTCCCCCAAGTCTGTTACACAGGCTTTAACAAATCAACTAGAGAAGGTGTGGTTTGTGGGTTTTTTGGTTTTTGTTTTTTTTGCCCCGCTGTGCAGCATGTGGGATCTTAGTCCCCTGACCAGGGATTGAACCCATGCCCCCTGCATTGGAAGCGCAGAGTCTTAACCATTGGACCACCAGGGAAGTCCCACAAATCAGCTAGAAAAAGACTTCAAAAAGAGGAAAACATGAAAAGATTCCCAACCTCATTAGTATTTAAAGAAGTAGAAACAAAACGACCTGAGATAGTATTAGTTTACATTAAAAATTTTATCAATTTCAAGAATTGGTGTTACCACTTTGGAAAATAATTTGGTATCAACCAGTAAAGTTGAACATGTGCTTATCCTATAACCCAGCAGTTCAACTCCTAGGGAGATATCGTAGAAAAGCATAAGCAAGTGTGTATGGGAGATAGCTACAAGAATGTTCATAGTAGCACTTTTCATCATAGCCCCAAATTGGAAACAACCTAAATATCCATCAACAGTAGATTTATTTTAAAAAACTGGTATATTCATACAGTGCATTGCCATTCCACAGCTGCAGGCACACATACGTATTGCAGTTATAATAAGTGAAACAAGCAAACCACAGAAGAATTTATTCACTGTGGTTTCTTTTGTGTGAAGTTCAGTAAGAGGCAAAACTGAAAAATATGAGCAAATACCTAGATTATGAAGCTTTGTAAAGAAAATCAAGGGAATGGTTTTCACACACTTTAAGATAAATGGTTACCTCTTGTGGATGAGAGAGAAGGATGGTGCTAGGGAGGAATTTCAAGGGTCCTGGCAGTGGGTGGCAGTTACATTGACATTCACTTCATTCCTTTTTAAATGTATGTGTATACTTAATACACTTTTTGATATATAATAAATTTCATAGGATGAGTTCTTTGTTCATTTCTGCACCAATAAATCTATAATTTTTTTTTTTTTTTTTTTTGCGGTATGCGGGCCTCTCACTGTTGCGGTCTCTCCCATTGCGGAGCACAGGCTCCGGACGTGCAGGTTCAGCGGCCATGGCTCATGGGCCCAGCCGCTCCGCGGCATGTGGGATCTTCCCAGACTGGGGCACGAACCCATGTCCCCTGCATCGGCAGGTGGACTCTCAACCACTGCGCCACCAGGGAAGCCCTAAATCTATAATCTTGATGAAGTGGTTGATTTTTTTTCAAAGGAAAATATAAATAACCCAAGTAGGATCAAAAGAAGTGAGAAACCTGAATTGATAAATATTATGGAAGTGGTATCAGGCTAGCTGATTCCACTGTGAAGTGGAAATCTGACCCACTTTTTTTTTTTTTTTTCGGTATGTGGGCCTCTCATTGTTGTGGTCTCTCCCGTTGCGAAGCACAGGCTCCGGACGCGCAGGCTCAGCAGCCATGGCTCACGGGCCCAGCCGCTCCGCGGCATGTGGGATCTTCCCGGACTGGGGCACGAACCCGTGTCCCCTGCATCGGCAGGCGGACTCTCAACCACTGCGCCACCAGGGAAGCCCTCTGACCCACTTTTTAAAAAGAGCTCTCCTGGACTTCCCTGGTGGGCGCAGTGGTTAATAATCCGCCTGCCAGTGCAGGGGACACGGGTTTGAGCTCTGGTCCAGGAAGACGTGCCATGGAGCAGCTAAGCCCCCAAGCCCCAACTACGGAAGCCCGCGAGCCCCAACTACTGAAGCCCGCATGCCACAACTACTGAAGCCCGCATGCCACAACTACTGAAGCCTGTACACCTAGAGCCCATGCTCCGCAGCAAGAGAAGCCCACACACTGCAACGAAGAGTAGGCCCCGCTCGCCACAGCTAGAGAAAGCCCGTGTGCAGCAACAAAGATCCAACGCAGTCAAAAAATAAATAAATAATTTTTAAAAATTCCATTTCTGCATTTGTATAACCGTTAGACATCATCACCTGATCGCATTACTAAGATCTCAAAATTGGCATGTCAGCTAATCTTTTCATCTTTTTGCTTCTCTGATGTTGTCAGTCTATTTTAGTTGACTCCCTTAGTTGACTTCTGATCACTACTGCACTTTATAACGTTTTCATTTTTCTCATGTTCCCAAGCTCTCTACCTTTGCCCCTAATTTCATATTGTTCCACAGGACCTCATGTTTTTTCTGTGCCAAAACAGAAACCACTGAATGTGAATCCCTTCAACCTACGTTTCCTAGGCTTAATTAAATGCTTTCATATTGCTTATAGTATAACGCTTATACTTTTCAAAAAGGAAAGGTATTTATAAATCTCCTCACTCTGTCTCCCTTTCAATTTTCAAGCCAGTATTGTTTTTGCCACTCTACACTAATATTGCTGTCTCTTGAAATAATATACTTCTCTAAGTTTTCCTTCTTACCTTGATTGCTGTTGTCATTTCTTCCTTCCTCCTTTCTTCTCTCCCTTCCTTATTTCTTCCTAAACTTTCTCAAAAAACCAAAACCTTAAATATAGGTCTTTCCTAAGGTGTTCCCTTAGTTTGCATCTTTCATCTTATCAGTTCCTGTATAAAACAGTAATTTATATGATGTAATAATTATGTTTTCTACTTGGGTTAATAATATTGCTATATCCTTCCTGGCACACAGACTAGAACGTCTTCAGTTCTAGCTTCTTCTTCATGTAATTCTCTTTCCAGTGTACTTCTTAAGTCTTCCCATATTTCCATAGACCTGGCCAGGTTCATTTGCCTTGTTTAAAGCCCTCAGATGGTTCTGTGGTCACAGAATTTCAGGCTAAATTCTTAGCCTTAAAGATTTCTGTAGCATTGCATTTGTATCTTTTATGACCCTTGTTTCTGCCTTGCATTAAAATGAACTTGAATAAGTGTATTATTTTTGCTAACTAGTGTCTCTGCTGCTTGGGGTCAGGGAGTCATCTTTATTTCCTCTTTGGAGCTTGGAACACAGTCTCTGTTGTTTGTATGAACTAATGGGAAAAGATACAAACTCCAGACCCCATTTTCTTTTTATTACCCTCTTTATTGGGGTAGGGGGCATACAACCTAAAAAACCATTAAATTTTAGAATTAAAATGATCTTGCCACTAATTTATTCTAAGACCATAATATTATGGATGAGAAAAATTTGCCTCCAGAATTTAAGTGAATTGCTCAGTATCACACCATTCAAGTAATTTGTGGCTTCTGGAATTTTTAAATTTGACATTCTGATTTCCAGAAGCAATGCTGTTGATATGAGTACTTTGAAGAGTTTAATCCTCTCATCCTTTCTCAGGCCTGGAGTTTGTCTTCTGCATTCTCTGAGGGTCTTCCTCTCTGCTAGAAGAGAGGTGAGGGGAGATCCTAAGTGAGCTGGGGTTGTCATAACCCTAATTGGATGGAAGTCCTCAGGCAGAAAGTTGGCGTCATCATTTTCTTCATTTAGTCCTATAGAAGTTCACTGTATTCTGGTTCCTTTTTCTTCTTTCCAACAAGAGACTGCCTCCTAAATCTTTCTTATTTTCTCTGATGACTTTTACAGACTTACATGTAGTCTGATGGTTTTATGATGTTAAGAAAAATGTCATAAGGAGGAGTGTTTGCTTTTAGTTTTCATCTTTAATTATCCATAAAATCTGAATTCTGTCTGGACAGATTTGTCACCACTTTATCCTTCATCTTTCCCCAATACCTATTGATACTTCTTAGTTCTCTGCTATCCTTGATGGATTGTAATTTACTGTTCCCTCAAACATATACCTTATTATTGTTTTTATAGAGATTGGGACAATAGGGCATTTTTCTTACACAATTAAACTTTTTTCTCCTATCCACTAGATGGCTCAAGTGCACCACTCTGGCAGCTCACATAGACGTTTATGTGCTTTGTGATTTCTGCTTTCTGATTACTGCTTGCTTTTAAGTTGTCTTGATGAGTTCTTATCTGCACCAGTCATTCCAGCTTTACATGTATGTGATGGCAAGTTACCCCACATTTTCTGATTATTTACAAACATCTGAAAAGCAGCTGATGATTTCAATGTTTAGAAGATTCTTGTTTGTTTTGTTTTGTTGCTTTCAAGAGCTGTTTCGGACTTGAGTTCAGTTGCCAATAATCTCTATATAGATTCTCTCAAACTGGGCATTCAGTTATTAACTCATTCTTTTCTTCCTGACTCATAGTCATTTTGAGTCATTTTGCACAATATGGTGGTACTTTGGGAATTTTTGAGGCACTAATGTTACGGCTGTTTGCTTCGGTTCAGTAGCAATATCTGAGTGTTCCTGTTTTGGCACTGTGCTAGGCAGTGGGGGAAATACCAGATGAATAAGCAGGACATGTTTATCAGTAGGGAGCCTACCACATTACTTTTTTCCTTGAATTTCTGAAGCCAACTGATGGGTAGAATGAAATGGCTGATGGAGGTTATGTTTGTAATCAATCATGTGTGCAGTATGAGGAGAATTTTATCTCTTTTTGACATCGTCCCTGTTGATATGTATGAAATAAGAATTTTTAAAAACTGTATTCTTTAGAAATATTTTGTGCTCATGGTTAGCTGTTTTGAGTTGTTAAGTGGAGAGGAAAGGGAAGTGAGACTGCCTGAAGGCTCATCATGTGCCAGTTTCTTACTTTAATGTATGTTATTTAATTTGGTTCTCCCAATAACCTAAAAGACAAATACAAATATCTTCATTTTACAAAAGAAGAAACTGAGGAATCAAATGGGTTAAGTAAGTTTGCCTAGGGTCAAGCAACTAGCGGATGGAGAGACAAAATTTGGATCCATATTAGACCTTCTTCAAAGCTCTCATTCTCTCCAGGCATCTGTGTAGTCTCCTGGGAAGATGGCACTTGTACCTCCAAAAAGGGAACCTGGGCCTCTTCGGGATATCAGGGGTTGCTTTTGTTCTTTTGACCTAGAGAACACCATTATTTCCTGAAGTGTCACCATTTTTAATAATTATTTTAACTGGTTGGATACTTCCATATCCTAAAAGCAGAAAACTCCAAGCAATGCATTGATTGATTGCCTTTGACAATTGATTTTTTACTGACCTTTGATATAAAAAAGTGTCCTTAGACTTTTTTGACAAATTAGAACAATTAGTCATACTGTCTCTTTGACAGATAATCTTAGAATGATAGTAAGCTTTGTATAAAAATTGATTTACCCAGAGAAACTGTTTGCACCTAACCTATTTTTCAAGCACTGTATGTGCATATGCATATCTATATATTTTGTACCCATGGTAATAACTATGAATTACTTCTGTCAGTTTGAAAATATAGTTATATGATTTAAGGGGAAATAGGAAGTTATTGATACAGCAATACACAAAGTATTAACAGTATTGTAACTAGATAATAATTTGTTTCTTTTCATAAAACTCCCTTGTATTCTCTCATAAGGGTTTGGTAGCTAAAATTGTGTAAAAGAGGAAATAACATTGTTATCCAAGGTTCTTAAAGAATCAAGACTGAAATAAAATAAAATAAGCAGTAAAAAGAAAAACCTATTTAAAGGGTGTTACTTAATTTCTCTGTGGATGTGGTATCATTTTTCTTGGCTCTGTAGTTTTTGTCCTTTTTCACTGAATCAGTAAACAGTCGTCAGGTACACATCTTTCAAAGTTTTCAAAGTTGATATCATACTTTCACAACTATTAAAACAAAAATAATCAGTACTGCTCACTTGAACTCATTGATTTCATGTTGTATCATCAGATTTCAGTTAGACAATAACCAGAAGTAAATTTATACTTTTCATGTCATCTTATATTATCATCCACACACTGCCTGAGATTTTTATTCCCTTTTATGTATTGTCGGATGTTGACAGTATTATTAACCATACTTACTTTACTAAATGTTGCCTTGTGTGGAAATTCCAAAACTTTGCCAACTCTTGATAACCAGAATAATGATAAACTAAAGAGAGTCTTATTCCATCTTTTGAGGGAAATGTAAAATTATTCATCTAACTATAAAGAATCTTTGGCAAGGGTGTTTTTTTAAAAGTATGTTGAATTCCTAGCCGTTTTATTATTGATAGCTATGTATCTGTATGATATTTTAGGTATGAATATAAGGAACGAACTTTCGATTGTCAAAGAATAAGCATGTTCAGTGAGTTGCAGTTGTGGTATGACAATTGGATAACTATTATATCTTGCTGAATCAACTCCATCTAAATCTTAAGTGCATATTGTATTGTTTAGTCACTTCCTGATTCAATGAGAAGTCACAATATGTAGCAGTTTAATAGCTAGCATGTTCTACTTCATAGCTCACAGAATGTCCTTGGTGAGTAAAGTAAGTCCACAAGAAATAAAATAGATGAGAATTCCTTTAGAATACAATTTATCTAGTCTGTTTCCTATAATTTGATGTGACTGTGAATGAATGTCCTTATGTAATAAGAGAGTCCTAGGTATATTTAAATATTTAATCCCCTGTAACTTACTGTTAGTTGGAAATGAAGCAGGGTTTTCAAAACATTTTTCAATATATCTTTTCATTTCCTGTGTCTTGTGAATATCATTGATTTGTTATTTTGCATTTTTTGACTGTGGTCCATAGGAAAAAAAATAACTTTTATTGTGTGCAGTACATATTTGTGTATTTGTGTGTGTGTGTGAGTAAACAAAAGTTTCACAGATACTTATTAACACACGAGCAGTACTGATATTCTCTACTCTCTTCTGTTTCATTTAAAAAAAAATTCTAATCCACTGAATTAATTTCATGACACATCAGTGGATTGGAACTCATAGTTTGGAAACACTGCCATTTGAACTGAATGATTAGAAGGTATAAGTCCAAAAACCATCTGAGGTACCAAGCCCATGAAGGAAAATTTAATATTGATTGAGATAACTTGGTTATTTGTGCACCCCTACAATTAAGACCATTTTAGTTAATAGAAAATGTGTTTCAAGTTTAAAGGGGTGTCATTAACCAGGACAAAGGACCAATCCTTGGTAATGAAAACATTCTAAATGTGAAAAGTCTACATTGTAGATAAATGTGATTTTGTTAATTATAAGTAATCATGATTATCATGTTTGGGAACATTAATATGCTAGTCACTTTATGTTGAATTTCTTTACATATTTTATCTTTGCTTAAACAAGAAACTTGACATTTCTTCGTTGACATAAAAGTTTACAGTTAGGAAGGGGATCAAGATAGCAGAATAGGAAGACCCTAAACTTACGTCCTCCCATGGCACACCAAAATTACAACTATCTGTGAGCAGCTGTCTGTGAGAAAGACCTGAAGACTAGCAGCAAAGATTTTCTACAACTAAAGATATAAAGAAGGAGCCACAATGAGACAGGTAGGAGGACAGAGACACAGTCTAGTCAGGACCCATACCATGTTGGTGACCCACAAATGGGAAGGCTATCTCAACCACAGAGTTCCTTCCTGCAGAGCAAGGGGTCCAAACCCCACATCACATTCCCCACCCTGGGGGTCCTGCACTCTGAAGATAAGCCCCAGGACATCTGGCTTTTAAAACCACCAGGGCTTACAATCCGGAGAGGCAGAGGGCTGTAGGAAATGACACTTCACTCTTAAAGGGCATACACAAAATCTCACACACTGAGTCCCAGCACAGAGGCAGTAATTTAAAAGGCACCTGGGTCAGACCCACTTACTAATCTTAGAGAGCCTCCAGGAGAATCAGGTGGCAGTCAGGACTCCCCTGGGAATAGAGATGCTAGTGGCAGATACTTTGGGGATTTCGTTTTACCCTATTGACACCAGTACTAGGAAGCAGCATTTTGGAATCCTCACTCTAGCCCATTCATGCTGGGGGCTTGCCCTGCCCACAAGCAGCCCACAGCAGTTACTGGGGAAACCTGCCCCACCCAGCAGAGCAACCTGGGCAGGGCCTCACAGCCAGCAGGGCCAGGGGCCAGTCCCACCTATCAGCATGCTCACAGTAGTCAGCCCTGCTACAACAGAAGGGTGCATGCAGCCCACATAGGGGACACCCCAGAATATTGGTGGCCAGAAGGAAGCATGCAGCTGGGCCCCATAGGACGTCTCCTGCATAAGGCCACTTTTCCAAGATTTGGGAGACATAAAGGACCTACCCAGTACCTAGAAATAAACACAGAGAATTAGGCAAAATGAGGAGACAGAGGAATATGTCCCCAATGAAGGAACAAGACAAAACTTCAGAAAAAGAACTAAATGAATGAAATGGTGATAAGCAATCTACCCAATAAAGAATTCAGGGTCATGGTTTTACAGATGCTCACAGATGGTTTTACAGATGAATTTGGGAGAATGAACAAGCATAGTGAGAATTTCAACAAAGAGTTAGGAAATATTAAAGAGCCAGTCAGAGCTGAAGAATATAATAACTGAGATGAAAAATACACTAGGAGGAATCAACAGTAGAATAGATGATACAGAAGAATGGATCAGTGATCTGGAAGACAAAGTAATGGAAATCACCGAAGATGAACAGAAAAAAAGAAAAAAGAATTTTAAAAATAGGTAGTTTGAGACCTCCGAGACAATATCAGGCATACTAACATTTGCATTATAGGGGCCTCAGAAGGAGAAGAGGGAGAGAAGGGGGCAGATAACCTATTCGAAGAAATAATAAATGAAAACATCCCTAACCTGAGGAAGAAAAACAGATATCCAGGTTCAGGGGACACAGAAAATCCCGAAAAGATGAACCCAAAGAGGTCTGCATGAATACATAATTAAAATGACAAAAGTTAAAGGTAGAATCTTAAAAACAGCCAGTGAAAAGCAACTGGTTATGAACAAGGGAACTCCCACAAGACTATCAGCTGACTTTTCAGCAGAAATTCTCTAGGCCAGAAGGGATGGCACATTATATTGAAAGGAAAAAACCTTCAACCATGAATACTCTACCTGGCAAGTTTATCATTCAGAATTGAAGGAGAGATAAAGAGTTTTGCAGACAAGCAAAAACTAAGAGTTCATTACTACCAAACTGACCTTACTAGAAATGTTAAAGGGAATTCTCTAAATGGGAAAGAAAAGGCCACAACTAGAAATAAGAAAATTACAAAAGGAAAAATGTCACTGGTAGAGGGAAACATACAGTTAAGATAGTGGAATAACCACTTATAAAGCTAGTAGGAAGGTTAAAAGACAAGAGTAGTAAAATCATCTATATCTGTAGTAAGTGATTAAGAGATACACAAAATAAATTTATTTTAAGATGCAGGACTTCCCTGGTGGTCCAGTGGTTAAGACTCCACACTTCCCCTGCAGGCGGTGCAGGTTCGATCCCTGGTCAGGGAACTAGGGTCCTGCATGCTGCACGGCATGGCCAAAAAAACCCCAAAAAAACAGATGTAATCTGTGAGGTCAGAAACATAAGTGGGGTGGAGGGGAGTAAAAATGTAGTGCTTTTAGAATGTGCTCGAACTTAAGAGACCATGAACAAAAATAGATTGCTATATATATATAAGTTGTTATATATGAATCTCATGGAAACCAAAAACTGTAATAGATACACAAAAAATAAAGAGAAAGGAATCTAAACACTAAAGCTAAGTCACCAAATCACAAGGGAAGAGAGCAAGAGAAGTAGAAAGGAACTACAAAAACAACCAGAAGACTATTAACAAATGACAATTAAGTATATACCTATTGATAATTATTACTTTAAATGTAAATATAGTAAATAAATACTCTATTCAAAAGACAAAGTGCCTGAATGGGTTAAAAAAACAAGACCAATGTATATGCTGCCTACAAGAGACTTGCTTCAGATATAAAGACACACACAGACTAAAAGTGAGAAGATGGAAAAAGATATTCCATGCAAATGGAAACAAAAAGAAAACAGTACTTAGACAAAATAGACTTTAAAACAAAAACTGTTACAAGAGACAAAAAAGGGCATTACCTAATGATAAAGGGATCAATCCAACAAGAAGGTAACACTTGTAAATGTATATACACGCAAAATAGGAGCACCTAAATCATAAAGCAAATACTAACATGCATCAAAGAAGAAATTGACAATATACAGTAGTATTAGAGGTCTTAGCATTACTTTTTGGATGTCTCCTCAGGCAAGGGAAACAAGCAAAAATAAGCAAATGGTACCATGTCAAACTAAAAAGCTTTTCTACAGCAAAGGAAACCATTAACAAAACAAGAAGGCATCCTACTGAATGAGAGAAAATATTTGCAATGATAATCCTGATAAGGAGTTAAAATACAAAATATATAAAGGATTCATACAACTCAATATCAAAAAAGCAAACAATCCAATTAAAAAATGGGAAGAGAATCTGAATAGACATTTTCCCAAAGAAGACTTACAGATGGCCAACAGGTGCATGAAAAGATGCTCAACATCAGTAATCATCAGGGAAACGCAAATCAAAAACACAATGAGATATCACTTCACACCTGTCAAGGATGGCTATAATCAAAAAGACAACAGATATCAAGAGTTGGTGAGGGGCTTCCCTGGTGGCGCAGTGGTTGAGAGTCCGCCTGCCGATGCAGGGGACACGGGTTCATGCCCCGGTCTGGGAAGATCCCACATGCCGCGGAGCGGCTGGGCCCGTGAGCCATGGCCATTGAGCCTGCGCGTCCGGAGCCTGTGCTCCGCAACGGGAGAGGCCACAACAGTGAGAGGCCCATGTAACGCAAAAAAAAAAAAAAAGAGTTGGTGAGGATGTGGAGAAAAGGGAACCCTCATGCACTGTTGGGATTATGAATTAATGCAGACACTGTGGAAAACATTATGGAGGTTCCTCAAAAAATTAGAAATAGAACTACCATATGATTCAGCAGTTTTACCTCTGGGTATTTACCCGAAGAAAACAAAAACACTAACTGGAGAAGATAATGCACCACCCCCATGTTTATTGCAGCATTATTTACAATAGCTAAGATATGGAAGCAACACAAGTGTCCATCAATAGATGAATGGTAAAGAAGATTTAAAAAATGGTACCTTGCTATTTGTGACAGCATGGGCGGATCTAGAGGACATTATGCTAAGTGAAATAAATCAGAAAGAGAAAGATAAATACTGTATGATTTCACTTATATGTGGGATCTATACAACAAAACAACTGAACAAACGAAATGAAAACAGACTCGTAGATCAGAGAACAATCGGGTAGTTGTCAGAGGGGAGGTAGGCATGGTATTTGGTGGAAAAGGAGAAGGGATATAAACTTCCAGTTATAAATAAGTCACGGTGATGTAATATACAGCATAAGGAGTATGGTCAATCATATTGTAACAACTTTGTATAGGGGCAGATGGTTACTACACTTATTATGGTAATCATTTTGTAATGTATTTAAAAGTGTCATGAGAAGTACAGACAAAATTCAGATAAAAAATATAATTTCCTGGCCTTATATGATGGCTTATATTTGAACACTTAGAAAGGATGGTGATGGTCATTTCTCAGAAGGGAACAGAGGCAAAAAGGCAGAAAAGTTTGACATGTTCAAGAAATTGAAAGTAGTCTATTTGGATGAACTTTGTTCTAGAGGCAGTTTTTAAGCAGAGGAGAGAGCTAATGTCTCTTGTAGTACCCATTTGCTACAGGAGACAGCAGATGGATTTGAGTGGGGTGAAATTAGGCAGGGAGATTAGCTAAGAATTCATTGAAGTAGTTTAGAGAAGAAGAAATGAGATTCGGTAAGATTTCATTGAAGTAGTTTAGAGAAGAAGAAATGAGATTCGGTAAGATAGTGTCTTCAGAAATAGAACATTTTGGGCTTCCCTGGTGGCGCAGTGGTTGAGGGTCCGCCTGCCGATGCAGGGGACATGGATTTGTGCCCCGGTCCGGGAGGATCCCTCATGCCGCGGAGCTGCTAGGCCCATGGGCCATGGCTGCTGGGCCTGCACGTCCGGAGCCTGTGCTCCGCGACGGGAAAAAGAAATAGAACATTTTATCAAGATTATCAGAGTAAAATCACCATTATTTGTCCATCGATTAGATTAATTCATTCATAAATATTTGGGTATCTTCTGTACAATTCTGGGAACACAAGTGTGAATAAAACACATACTCTTTGCCCCTATGGGTTTTAGTCCAGTGGGAAACCCAGATGTTTACAATTTAGGGTGATGCATATGCTGCCATAGAAGGCCAGTGTGCCCTGGCAATGAGTGTCCAGACTACTAATCTTGAAGTCTCATGGATGGGTAGGTCTTGACCAGGGAAAATAAGCAGGGAGAAGTATGTTGCAGGCAAGAAGAAACTGTGTATCAGCTTGGAAATGAGAGAGAGACGGTGATACATTGTGGAACTGAAAGGTTCATTGTGGCTATATTTTGGGATTGGAGAGGAGGCCAGGACCAAATCATCCAGAGTACTGAAAAATCCTAATGAAAGGTTTGGGCTTTATTCTTTGAGCAGAAGGTAAACATGGTATGGTTTTAGGCAAGGGGGATTCAGGGTCAAATGTGCATGTTAGAACAATTATTTTAGTTACGGATATTTTAGTTACAAGTAAGAAACTTAAGCCAAAGACAAAGAAAGTGGTCCAGGGAAGTTTAGCATATACAAGGATAGGAAGTACAGCTGTACCTCACAAAGGTCTAGAACCAGAAATGGCTATCAATTAATATCAAGTGCCTTTGCTCTTGCTCTCCCTCATCACTGCATGTCTTGTCTCTAGCTCCTGACACATTATTTTTTCTTTGTATACCTGGCTTCTCTAACTACAAAGCTAACCCACAGCCCCTCTTAGCTTTTCTCCCAATTCCAGATCCCCTGGAGAGAGTCTGATTGGCTCATTATCTCAGTTATCTCCCCTTGGTCTAATCATCTGTGGCCAGTAGAGCATATAGAATAAGTATAACTGCTTCAAAGCCCACCCCTGTCACAATTAAGGGGGTGCAGTGAGTTGTAGGCTGGACAGATTTCTCAGAATGAACCAATTTAAGATCACTCTGGCATAAGAGTGAAGAATTAGGGGCAAGGGGATTAGAGTCCCCTTTAGGAGAATACAGTAATGCAAGCAATGTTAATGTTGACCTGAGTTAGAGTGGTGAGTAAGAAGAGAATGAATTTGTAGTAGATTAAAGATTGACTTTCCAGAACTGCATGGTAAGCAGATATGGGAGGATAAAGAAACAAGGATAATGTCTGTGTTTCTGGCTTGTATAACTGAGTGGATGATGATAGCATTCCCTGAGCTGGAAGGACATAGGAGAAGCAAATTTGGTGGGGATTGAAGGAGATGGAATGAATTATTCATTTTTGCACATGCAGAGTTTGAGGTAGCTTTGAGACATGTAAGTGGAAATGTGTAATGGACCACTGAATATATACATTTAGAGCAGAAGAAAAATCTCAATGGTAGATAAATGTTTGAAAACTAGTTTTACATGCTAGCTGAAGCCTTAAGAGTGGGTGAGATTGCCCTGGGAGAGTGTAACAAGAGAAGAGAGCCAAGACAACCCTGAAGAGAATCATTTTTGAGGGCTGGTAGGGGAAATGAACCTACAAGGGAAGACTGAGAAGGAACAGAAGGTAAGAAAAATCAGGAGTATGCAGTGTTTTGGGGAATCCAAGAAAAGAGAGTGTTTCAGACAGGAGAATATGGTGAACAGTGCCAGATACTGCTGAGCAGCATAAGGAGTCAAGTTTTGTTGGGTTTCAGAGCAAGGAGCTTGTTGATGATGTTGGTGAATGAGTTTAATGGAAGTGGTGAAAGTAGAAGCAGAGGGTTGAGGACTCTTGGTGGGGGCAGTAAAGAGATCAAAACAGCAAATATAAACAGTGCTTGAGAAATTTGGCTGTGAGAGGAAGGAGAGAGAGGGATCAATAGCTAGTGATTGTTTTTGACAGTGAAATAGGGTTTTAAAGTATGTGTGTATTTTTGTTTTTAAATAGCAGGGTCTTAGTCATATTTGAGTGCTAGAAGAAAGACTGATGATTACTTGAGTAAGATCAGGAGAGTTATTCAGAGTACTGTTACATTGTAATAGTGAAGAATGAAACAAAAGTAAGTATTTGGACCCTGGTTTAGTAAAGGGAAGAAGTTATTTCCTGACTTTTCTCTGGGAAGGGATTGGGATTATCTACAAGTAAGGTAGGGTTGAAGATGTAAGGAGCAGTGGGACTCTTTGAAATAGACCTTGTAGAAATTTAGAGGGGATAGCTGACTAGGGGAAATCTAGAATTTTCTGCCTGGGTTAGATTGAAGGCCTTGAACTTAAAAGCACTATGGACCATTGTGGTTTTTATTCAGCAGTCTACATATATGCTCAAAAGGAGACAGCTAGTTTGGTTTGTGCTGTGCGATTTCAGGTTGGTGCATCAGGAGAGAGTAGGGCAGGGTTATTGGCATAGTGGTGGTCTATCTAATGGGCCATAAGCTGAGGAATGAAAGAAGTAAAAACATGAGAGGACTAACAGGAAAGTAGAGTTCTTAAAGGCCTGGGTGGGAATCCTTATGTGCAGAACATAAGTGACAGTAACTCAGTGTGAGACTGATCCTAAAATGAAGGTGACACTAAAGGAAAATGAACCAGTAGTTTCTTTGGAGAGTTGCAGTCTGGGTTGCTGGAAGAATAGTACTGCTGCTAATAGAAATAGATGTGGAAGGAAGAGTGAGTTTTGGAAGGAAGAAAAGTTTGATCTTCACTATTTAGAGTTTGAATAGCCATGGAATATCCATACTGAGATGATCAAGAGGCAGTTGAAAATATAGGAGAGAGGTCAGGGCTGGAAACGAAATTGGGAGTCATAATTGAAGCTATGACTTTACTAAGAAAGCGTAATATATAGAGTGATAAGGTGGTCTTAGGCACGGTGTGCATTTAAGGAGTGGGAAGTAGAGAAAACGTGCTTGCAAGGTTTGAGCAATTTACAGAGAAACTTAAGCGAAGTTAAAGAGGAGTTGACTCAACAGGCCACTGGATTTGGGAATTCTTGAGCGGCTCTCCAGAGGGGTCAAGAAATAGTGGAACATGAAAAGAGATTGTAAAGATGTGAGGATTAACTGTGACTTTTTGGCAACATGTTTATTGCCAATGAATGATACGTATTATATGTGATTTTTAAAATCTCCCCAGTATACTGACATTTAAAAATCATAACTTTGCTTTAAAAAATTTTATTAGCCAGCTTCTAGCTTTCTGAAATGGAGTACACTGGTCATTTAATTTCTTAAAGCCTCAGGAGTATCATAATTAGTGATTATTACTCAGCACTGTAATACAGCTAGGACCTTCTGAGCACTGTTAGGACTTGTTCTTATACTGAGTGCTTCCCGTGTGCCTTGTTTTTTGCCGGTTTCTTCCTCTAAGTCAGTTGACGTTATTATTCAAGAATCTTTTTCCTTCAAAGTACTTCACTGTGTTATAGCTTAAAATTGTTAGAGAATTAGAGAGCTCTTTAGGAACAAATAAATATACTTAGAGTAGTTAGCACTGTTAACATTTGTGAAACAAAAGATCCAGACCCAAAAAAAGCTAGTCATTTTATCACTTCTGCCAGTTGGCATGTTGGACACCCATGTTATGTTTAAATTGTCTTCTAAGTGACTTCATGAGGTTTTTCCATATGTAGGTTATTGAACTACTCCAGAAAGTCATATATCTCTTTAGAGGGTCTGAGGGGGGAGAAGATTAGAGGAGAAAACACTTAATATCTGCTATAGGTTTATGCAGGAAAAAAATCTGTTTTTAGTCTCTGGCTTTTGTTGCTGTTACTGTGTTAGTAGTGAAAAAAGAGATTTTTATGACCCAAGCTGTAGGTCTTAGCCAGTGAAGGGCAACTTGAAGATGAGATAGAGCTTAAAATGAAAGCTGTTTCTGAGTGATTGATTATAGTTTTGAAGCTGGACAATTAAACCTTTTTACTATTCTTGCAAATCTTCAACTTAGATTTGTCATACCTGGTTAATACAATCAAATGGAAGTGCTTTGTTTCTCCCTGTCTTGCTGAGCTTACAGATTCTGAAAAATGGTGTGATGTACTCTGAAATTCAGTGTTTTGTTTTGTTTTGTTTTTTCCTGCTGGAAACAGGCACATTTAATTACAGAAAGCTGTTTGTCATGGAATCATCTTCTTCTAACACCTACCTAGCACTTTTTAAAAATTCTGATCATAATTCCATTGCTGGCAAGATAAACTAGTGGTAATTATATGTGGAATTAACTGACATTAATAAAATTCCCTGTAAGATACATCTGGGACACTTCTCATTTGCTATTCCCAGTTTGTGGTTTTAGAAAGTATCTCTGGTGGTGGTTGAATGCGATCAACATTTTCTTCTCTTGTGAGCCTAGAATCTTATTACTAAAAGACTTGGCAAAAGTTATTAGAAAATGGCAGGCATTTGAATCTTTCTCAAGGAATAAGTTATTTTACATGATCAATTTTTTGGATAGTGGAAGAATTTACCCAGGTACTGCATTCTACAAAGGTACCCTTAAAACTATGTATTCTTTCTTGTATAAGAACTCATAAAAATTTTATAGGAATTTACAAGTATGAATTTTTTTAACTTTGAAATGAAAATATCTTTTGAGTATCTTGGGAAATAGTATATTCTTACAAATTAGGTTACCTATTTTTATTGAATTGAATGTCATTGAGAATATTGGCATTGCATTTTAGCCACTAACATCAATAATCTAAATACAGTTGAGCAGCCCAGAGCCAGTTTCCTAATATTTTGAGATGTTTGCCGTTTTGAGAACAAAGTAATTTAAAAATTTTGGACACCATCTAACTGAAATGTTGATGATAATTTCATAACCATATTGGGTTCCATTACATAAAGTGTATTTATCATCATTTGTTTAAAAAGTAGCCAGCAGCCTGTTACTTTATGGCTGAGGACGCTGCTATAAAGTCTTGAGATCTTTAATAAATAATTTGAATATATAAATCTTAGAAACTAGTTCTGAGGTTTTCATGTAGCTAAAGTCATCCTCAAAATACAGAAATTGTGAAGGGATACCTGTCTAAGCATTATTTTGTGGTTGGAATGTAAAAAACCTACTCAAGTAACCTCAATTAAGGTATGGATATACAATGGAATATTACTCAGCCATAGAAAAGAATGAAATAATGCCATTTGCAGCAACGTGGATGGACCTAGAGATTATCATACTAAGTGAAGTAAGCCAGATAGAGAAAGACAAATATTACATGATATTGCTTATATGTGCAATCTAAAAAAAAAAAAAAGATACAAATTTAACTTATTTACAAAACAGAAATAGACCTGCAGACATAGAAAACAAATTTGTGGTTACCAAAGGGGAAGGAATGGGGGAGGGATAAACTAGGAATTTGGGATTAACATATACACACTACTATATATAAAACAGATAACTAACAAGGACCTATTCTATAGCACAGGGAACTATACTCAATATTTTGTAATAACTTATAAGGGAAAATCTGAAAAAAGAATATATATATACTGAATCACTTTGCTGTACACCTGAAACTGACACAACATTGTAAATCAACTGTATTTCAGTTAAAATTTACACACACACAAAAGAATTAAGTCTATTTTATGAGTAGATTGTACAAAATCCAATTGCAGAAGTACAAACCAGGCCTTCTTTCCCCTACCTTCCTTGTGGGTGGGGCTCTGGTTCTCCTAATAGAAAGAATTGATAGTGGTCCGGACACCAGGGTTATCTCTTGGCTGGAATGATTTCTTTGTCCACTCGTGGGTGGCTAAAGAATGTGCTAATTATACTAGTGATTAAAGTCTGGTTTTCTTAGTTTGGTGCTAGTAGCAGCTGTGTCTGAAGCATGATCATCAATCATGTCTCAACCTGAGCCCTCCAGTGTGTGCTTAGACCTGGGCTGGCTCATTGTTCATATTGGGTCTACTGCCTTGTTATAGAAGAGAAACCACTAAGCCCAAGATTTTGTACCGCTTACACACCACCCAGTAGGGACTCTCCTTCCTAGGGAAAGAAAAAAAGCATAGTTTGTGAGAGACAGAAATAGCTAATCGACCACAACTTATTTTGGGGAAAGGAGGGAGAGGAGATTACCCTAGAATGCACCTTATACTTGATATATTGTTTCTACTTGTGTCAGTTTAATTGTGGACAAATCTGTTGTTGGAGTGGGCCACCTTAGTGTATGACATAATGGTATTTCTATATTAATTACTTCAAATATAATTGAAGAATAAGCTTTGAAAAATATGTGGAACTGAAATAGATGCATTTACATAGTGGCAGTTGAGATCTGCTCTAGAGGCCACTTGAGGGCTTTTAAGAGTGATGTTAAATTTAATAGGAATTTTGAAACATTGACTTAGGTGTGAGGCCAGGAATCTCTGACTGTAATCTGCAAGTAGTCAGACTTCATTAGTTAGACCTAACCTCATTTTAAAGGCTATTACCTACTTGCTGAGAAAGCAGCCCTAAGCAATTCCTTAGCATAGATGGATACTGTAGAATGTGGTTCTGCCACCATGGCCATAATTGATAAGCCCAGGGCAGGCCTTTGACCCAAGGGTAGTAGTCTGTGAAGTGGCCTGGTATGAAAACTGCACAAACAGCAGTAATGGGCATTAAACTAATCAAGCACATATCTCTTTTTCTCCTGTAAATTACTCCTTGAGAGGAGAATGATGGACAGTTTGTAATGGGAACTTACAGTTACAGTTTGTTCATTTGTTGTTCATTCAACACCTATTTGAATGCCTAATATTTGCCAGTTACTATTGTAGGCTCTGGTGATTTAATCATGAACAGACCAACTTTCATGCTTTCATGCAACTTACGTTGAGGGGACAGATAAGTAACATGTAATAGATGTCAGTAGTGTAAGTGCTTTGAAGAAAAATGAAGCAGGCTGAGGAAGAGGGTGTGATTAGAGGGCACTGTTTTAGATAGGCTAGTCATGGAAGGCATTTCTGAGAAGCTGATGTTTGAGCAGAGTCCTAAGTAGAAGATGATGAGGGAAAAATCAGCATGCAGCCATCATGAGGTAGTAGAAGCCAAGAGTTAATACAGAAGAAAATTTCAGAGTAGAGTGAAATTTTATATTAGTCAAGGTCCTCCAGAGAAACGAACCAATATGATGGGTGGGTGGGTAGATGGATGGATGGATGGATGGATGGATGCATGGGGGGAGGGAGGGGCGAGAGAGAGAGAGAGAGAGAGATAATGGAGGCTGACAAATTCCAAGATCTACAGTTGGCACACTGGAGACCCAGAAAGTTGATGTAACACTAGTCTAAGTCTGAATGCCTGAGGCCCAGAATAGCCGATGATGTTAAGTTCTAGCCTGAAGGCCAGCAGGCTCAAGACTCAATATTTCAGTTCTAGTCTGAAAGCATGAAAAAAATGATATCCTATCCTGAAGGTAGTCAGGTAGGAGGAGTTCCCTTCTACTTGCAGGAGGATAAACCTTTTCGTTTTTTTTGTTTGTTTGTTTTAAAGAAGATGTTGGGCGTAGGAGTTTATTAATTAATCTATTTATTTTTGCTGTGTTGGGTCTTTGTTTCTGTGCGAGGGCTTTCTCTAGTTGCGGCGAGCGGGGGCCACTCTTCATTGCGGTGCGCGGGCCTCTCACTATCGCGGCCTCTCTTGTTGTGGAGCACAGGCTCCAGACACGCAGGCTCAGTAGTTGTGGCACACGGGCCTAGTTGCTCTGTGCCATGTGGGATGTGGGATCCTCCCAGACCAGGGCTCGAACCCGTGTCCCTTGCATTAGTAGGCAGATTCTCAACCATTGCGCCACCAGGGAAGCCCACCTTTCGTTTTTATTCAGGCCTTTAGCTGTTTGGATGTGGCCCGCCTACATTGAGGAGAGCAATATGCTTTACTCAATCTATTGACTTAAATTTTAAATGTTAAAGTCATCCAAACACCCTCACAGAATCATCTAGAGTAATGTTTGACCAAATATCTGTGTACCCTGTGGCCTAGTCAATTTGACACACAAAATTAACCATCACAGAGGGGGTCTGCTGGTAGCCATAAAAGCAAGATGAGTAAAGATAGATAGGCTCCAATTCACCCCAGTGCCTTATTGTCAAGATAATCTGATGATTAGAGCTGTCTTGAATTCTGAACTTTGTTGCATTGCCTGAATTATTTTCCGTTGTCTGTGAGGCCTGGCTTTATGGGTCTATTGAACTCACTCTTTTTTCCCTGAGTACTCTTTATATAACTACTTAGTTTAACTCGTTTGTGTCTACATTCAGGCTCACCAGCCAACCATTTTATGGATGGGCCAGCCTGATAGCAGTTGAGGCTTGTTTCTTGTATAGACATTACAGAAATAAACCTTGAGTTATAAAAGCCTAATTCAGCCTTTTCTTTTTCTTATGAAGGAAAACAATGGTAAAGATAAACAAAAATCACTTTAAAAAGTGATTTGTTACTTTAAAAAAGGTTCACATTCTTGGTTAACATTTTTAGCAGTTACTTATTAAATTATACCTCTTTTGAAGAGCTGACATGTTTTGGAAATCTGAGAGTGTAGGAGACACAGTCCTTGCCCTCAGAAAGACCACAGTCTGGCAGTAAAATCTGCATATCTAAATATACAGCAAGGTAGTTTTGATGAGAAATTAGGTTCAAGCTGGAAAAGGCTTCATGAAGATTATATTTAAGCTAGTCTTTGGTAGATAGAATTTGGTTAGCTACAAAAAAGAGGTCAAAGTATTTCCCAAAAAAGAAAGGGAAATGAGTAAATCAGGTGAAAGAGTTTGGGGATGATGATTTAACCACGTTGACATGAGTGTAGTGTTCTTGCAGAGGAATATTTTGAAAGCTAAAGCTGAAACTCAGTATGTCCACAACATTCTGTTGCATGTTAACCACTTTGAGCCTCAGCTACTCATCTATTAAATGGCATAATAATGCCTATCTTTTCTTTTATTCCCGTGAGCCTCATGACCAGTCACATCTAAATTCTATAACTATAGTTTCTTTGGTTTTAATCCACAAAGAGGCCTTTTTGAGTAGGGAAATTAGTTTTCAGACTCCATATCATTTCCTCCTCACACTCTTCCTGTTCCAGCTCCCTTATGGAGAGAACAGTACACCAAATGGATCCTCTGTAAATCTCACCAGTATCCTTAATGCCCTTATCTTAGAAATTGTTCCTTCTGTCTCAGTCTTCTGAAGGTATTTTCTGATGGCAATGCTGCATTAGTATCTCTTTCTGTATGGCCACACATGTGCTTTGGATCCCATTTCTTTCCACCTTTTCAGAGATATTATGCTAACTGAAACCTCAGGTTTCTTTTTCACTCTCCTAGTGTCACCCTTCCTATCTTTTTGGGTCTTTTCTATTAGCAGATAAATATGATCAGGTTGTCTTTATGTTATATATATTATGCATGCTATGCTGTAGTATATTATATATAATATCTAATCTAATCATCCTCCCTTGACCATATACCTTTCTCCATCAATTTCCTCATGTCTTCTCCATCACCTTCTCTAAAGAAGTAGTTATACCCACTTAACTTATTTCTAAAATCATATCCTATTCACACCTAAGCTCATTCCAATCTACCTTCTACCCCCATCATTCTATTCTAATACCCTTCTACCCCCGTCACTCTACTTATTTGATATTTCTGTAGCATTCAATACTATTGGACATTCTGTTCTTGAAAACACTCTTCCTTTGGCTTCTTCAGTGTGTTCTACTCGTTTTCTGTGTATGTCTCTGGCTACATCTTCTCTGACTTCTTTGTTGGCTTATCTTTCTCTAATTGCTCATTAAATGTGGATATCCACAAAGCTGACTCTTAGGCCTTTCTTTTCTTACTACTATATCCTCTTGAGTAATATTATTCTTTCTCATTGCTTCAATAACAATGCCAACTCTTAAATTTATATCTTTCACATAGACTTCTCCTCTGAGGTCCAATTCTGTATCTAGCTACCAAATTGATATTTCCATTTGGATGTCTCAGTGCGGTATCTCAGACTCAACATACTTAAGACACAACATGTTTGTAACTTCACCTCTTCCTTCATATCTTCTTCAGCACCAAGACTTGTTTTATTTTGGACTCAATATAATGTATGGATGAAGGACTCAAATCCTCACTCTAAAAAAAAACAAACAAACCTCACTTTACTCTTTACTAACTTTGCAACCATAGGTAACCTTTAAAGACTCAATTCTGTCATCTGTAAAATGGAAAAACAATAGGTCCTTTCTTAAGATAATGCAACATCAGACAAAATGAGTAAATGGGACTTACACTTCCAGCCAAGATTTAGTAACAGGGACTGAATTTACTCTCTATCCATAAACAATTAGAAAACCTTCATAGGACTGTTGTGAGGATTAAAAGAGTATTTATAAGCACTTGAAACAGGACCCAGCATAAAGTAAGCTCTATGTAAAATTTTGCTTTTATTATTATTAAATATAGATTTGATGGTAAAAAAAATTGTGGGATGAAGCTCTGAAGTGCTGCTTTAAGGGTAAATTATGGTATTAATTGTTTATATTATAAAAAGCAATCCTCAAATCAGTACTCTTAAGCTTCCATTTTAAGAAACTAAAGGATAAGAGTAATCCTAAAAAAAGGGAATAAAGACAAGAGCAGAAACCAAAGAAATAGAAAAGTACAAAACAATAAAGAAAAACAGAAACTAAAATTTGGCTTTTTAAAAAGATCAATAATAGTGATAAAATTCTAGCCAGACTAATCAGGAAAAAAAGAGAGAGGTTGCAGATTACAATAGCAGGAATGAAAGAGGACACGTGTCTACAGATCCTATAGACATTAAATTCAACAATTTAGATGAAATGAGCAAATGCCTTTAAAAACACAAACTACCAAAAGCTCATTTAAGAAGAAATAGATAACCTGAGCAGCCCTATATATTTTTAAAAAATAAATTTGCAGTTAAAATCTTCCTTCAAAAAATCTCTTGTCCTAGAATGTTCACTGAGCCATTCTATCAAACATTCAAGATGAAATAATATCAGTTCTACACAAAGTCTCTCAGAAAATAAAAAGGAGGGAATACTTCCCAACTCATTTTATGAGGTCAGCATTTACCCTTAGCATGAAAGAAAACTACAGACCAATAGCCCCCACAAAAATAGATGGAAAAACCTTTAATGAAATTTTAGCCAACTGAATCAATAGTATTAAAAAAAAAAGGATAATACTTTTTACCAAGTAAGAGTCATTACAGGAATACAAGTTTGGTTTAACCTTTGAAAATCAATCAGTGTAATTCACCATATGAACCTACTAAGAAAGAAAAACCATATGAACCTGAATAGATTCAGAAAAATCACTTGACAAAATTTAATGCTCTTTAGTGATAAAAAAACTCTCGGTAAACTAGGACTTGAAGGGAACTTTTTCTGCCTGTTAAAGGGTGTCAAGTAAAATCCTGTAATTTACATCACACTTAGTGGTGAAAGACTAAATGCTTTTCCCCTAAGGTCGGGAATGAGGGAATGATGCTTGCTCTTACCACTTCTGTTCAGGATTGTATGGGAATTACAGTCAGTGCAGTGAGACAAGAAAAGGAATTCAAAGCCATCCAAATTGGAAATGAAGAAATGAAACTGCTTGTGTGTGTAGAAAATCTCAAAGAATCCACAAAAAAGGCTACTAAGACTAATAAGTGAGCTTAGTACAAAGTTATTATACAAAAGAATTAATTGTATTTCTTTGTGCTAGCAATGAACAACTGAAATTTAAATAAAAATAAATTAACGTAAAAACATTCACAGTAGCACCTAAATGTCAATAATACTATGGAGAAGTTGAACAGAATTTTGCAAGACCTGTGTATTGGAAACTATAAAACATTGCTGAGGGAACTTAAAGGAGAACCAAATAAATGGAAATGCATATCATGTTCATGGATCAGAAAACTCAAAATTGTTATAATGTCAGTTCTCCCCAGATTGATGTTTATTAGTCAGTACAGTTCCAGTCACTATCTCCACAGGCTTTTTTGTAGAAATTGACAAGCCTATGGTCTGTTAACTTAGGCAGAGTTAATGAGACTTGTGGTTTCAGACAGTCTTCTCTGGAATATTACATGACTAGTTTTGTTATTGATTTTGGAAATGTTTCTCTGGGCCTTTCTTTATCTAAATCATTTCTCTACCTTCACAATTGCTTCCAGTTTATTTCTTCTAAAGCCTACACTGTTTAAACTTTTTGTTTAGTTTTTATTTTTAACTCCACCTACCTAAAACTTCTTTTTAATTTTATTTCTTTCATTTGGCTTAGTTCAGTAGCTCACTGGTTTTCCTCTTCCAGCTCTTGCTCCCTCTCTTGCAGTATAATCTCCAAGTAGCAGCTAGGGATATAGTCAAGGCACTCTCTTACTCTGCACTTTCCAGTGGCTTCTATCCTACTCTAAGAATTCACCTATTATGTGGATATGATTACTTAGGTCTGCGTGTGTGTGCACAGAATAAACTCATCCACCTGCTTTAAAAAAAAGAAAAAAAAAAGAATTCAGCTATTAGAATCCAGTTCATGAGCCTCTACATGATCTGGCCCCAGGACACAGCACAGTGCCTGGCACATGGTATGCATTTAATATATGTTGAATTAAGTCTTTGCATTCTAAGTCTTAACAGAATTTTTTGTGTGTTTGTTTTTGTTGTTGTTGTTAGCATTGTCTTACAGCCACACACACAAAAATAGTAATTCTTTAGACCTAACTGGTTTCTCAGTTTATTGCGGGATATGGAGAGTAGGTTGGAGCTGTCTTGCATGCATTTTAAGGCTCACTTTATTTTATTTTATTTTTTGGCCACATTGTGCTGCATGTGGGATCCTAGTTCCCCGACCAGGGATTGAACCTCCACCCCCTGCATTGGAAGCACGGAGTCTCAACTATTGGACCGCCAGGGAAGTCCCTTGCATGCATTTTAGAATAGGCCAGTTTTGTCTAGTAAGGATGGTTAATAAGATTTGTCAGTAAGCAGTACTCAAACGGGTAGGAAAAGACTGCTTTGGCTTTTAATCAGACAAATTGTAAAAAACTGTGGTCAGAACTTAGGTTATGCTTTAGATGACCCAAACAGTTCAGAACAGCATTGTTTTGTTTCATATCCTAATATACTAAATGCTTCTCGTATAGTTTCTTATTTTTAAAATAACTTTACCTTATATCTTTTTTTTAATCTTATATTTTCTACCGTGATTCTTTTCTTTCAACCATTACAACCTCAGCTTATGCATTACACCCAGATGTTGCTATTGGGGATCAGGGGCTCTGTTATAATGACAGCAAGGTGCTGCTCTGCGTTTGTTAGTTTTTTCTGTAGCAGTGATATGTGATAACCAGCTTACTAGCCTGTCAATTTGTTGTTCCTTCCATGAACACTCAGTGAGATTGTGAATTATTTTTGAATGAAAGTTTATCAGTTACAAAAATTAAGGTTTCAACACTATAATAAACACATAAAAAGGACTAGTTTAAACTTGTAAACTGGCAGTGACCTTAAAAACAGTTATAATTATTTGCTTTTTGTTTTTCTTTTTTAAACTATTGGTTGTTTCTTAAGTATAACAGATGCTAACCAGGCTCTGTGGTAATTTTTTCTTTCTAACTGTGTTTTTTAATGAAGCAGCTCTTTTAACATGATCTAGCAATCTGTGAATAGAGTGATGACTTGAATTTTAAGATTAAGCAAATTCATTTTGTTAACATCACATTTTGTTCCATTTTGCAGCTTCTTGGTGAATTTTTGGATGAAGCCATTAAATTAATTGCTTGCCACCATGAGCAGAAGCAAGCGTGACAGCAATTTTTATAGTGTAGAGATTGGAGATTCTACATTCACAGTCCTGAAACGGTATCAGAATTTAAAACCTATAGGTTCAGGAGCCCAAGGAATAGTATGGTAAGTTTTTACTTCCAAAAATTAGGCAAAGAATCATTAACTGCTCTGTTTTCTTCTCTTATAAAGTCCTTGGTAAATATTCCTTGGTAAATATTTAGCTTGCCTCAAAAAATTAAAACTATAAAATTTAAATTAAAGCTATAACACGGTAAGTTGTTTTGTTCTGAGATTAATGGCTTTTTTATTATTCATAAATTATAATTTTATAAACCAACTCTGTCATCTTTAAGTATAAATCATGATTAAATACTTGGTCATAAGCCATGTAAAGACAGATATGTGTATCAGGAAAGAATAAGTGGCATGCTTGTTAATTCCATGTATACATTTATTCCCATAGCTAACTGTTTAATAAGCTTCACTTAATCATCACTTTTACACTGTAATGAAATTCTGGAATATCATAAATATTATTTTACACTGGGGAATAAAGTCAGCTAATATGTCACTGTATGTGTTTCAAAACTCCTATGTATCTTTAAAATTGATCTACAAGCTACTTTTTACAAAAGGCCTAGGCTTTATAGATCAGCATAATTCCGTATAAACTGAAAATCAAAACACTCTTCGGGACAGTTCTTTTAATAATTTTAGGTTACTAAGTTAGCATAATAAGCTAGTGTTGTTGGGAATTCTAAGCCTCACTTAAGCATAATTATATCTTTATTACCTCTTCTTGAACCAGATTTGTTTTGGAATCTATTAAAAAATCCTAAGTGTTTACAACCCTGCAGTTCTCCCAGGTTCTAGAAAAACTTTTGCATACAGCTCTTGCATATGTACAGAAAGAGACATATGTAGGACTGTTCTTTGCAGTACCATTTAAAATAGCAAAAATTGGTAATAGCATCAAATCTATCAGTGGGAGAATAAAATATAATCATACAGTGAAATACTCTACAACATTTAAAATGAACTGGAGCTTATATGTATCAACAAGGATAATCAGAAATGTAACGTGGAGTTTAAAAGCAAGATGTAGAATATACATACATTATTATACTGTATATATATATGTAGTTTAAAGTATGCAAAACAATACCACATATTTATGTATGCAAAAGTATAAAAACCTTCATAAACACCAAACTCAGGATAGTACTTACCTCTGAGAATAGAGAGAAGGAAGGGGGCTTTACCTATAATAATATATTTCTTTTAAAAAAGTTCAGAGGAATAATGGTAAAATATTGGAATCGAACAAATTTGTGTAATGGGGACTGTAGCATTTATTCCCTTTTCTGTATTATTAAAGTAATTTATACTATCACAAATTACAGAAGCTGGGTCATTTTATAAAGCATTATTGGCTGATTGGTTGTCATTTTAACTGATCACATTTAACCATCCACAAATTAAATTTAAAGAAAATGATGTGGTAATATCAATATGGTAAGAATTTTGAAAGCGACCTCTTGGTTCAGATTCTAACTCTCTGATTTATTAACTTTGTGACTCACATGGCAAATTAACTCTTCTAAAGCCTGTTTTCTCACCTAGTATACAGGGTTGTTGTGAGGAATATATTATTTATAAAATACTTAATAGTATTTAAAAAATATATTATGTTCCCGTACCTTCACTTATCCTCAGACAAGTGCTTTTTGAAATTTGTGTACCAGAATTTTCTTTTTTAATTGCTTTGGAAGGTAACCAGCCCCTGTCCTAAGGAATAAAAGCCTTCAAATTTTTGCTTATTCCTTCACAAAATATTACTATGAAATAGACAAATAATAAAAAAGTTTTTAAAACTCACTGTTGTACTACTGTCAGAATCAACAGAAGAACTTAATTTTTTTTTTAAAGGCATTATTTTGGGCCCCAGTTATAGATGGTAAGATTCATTGGGTCTGGATTGGGGCCTCTGAGTCCCCAGGTGTTTCTAATTTGTGCACATTTAAGAATCAATAGGGCTTCCCTGGTGGCGCAGTGGTTGAGAGTCCGCCTGCCGATGCAGGGGACACGGGTTCGTGCCCCGGTCTGGGAAGATCCCACATGCCGCAGAGCGGCTGGGCCCGTGAGCCATGGCCGTTGAGCCTGCGTGACTGGAGCCTGTGCTCCGCAACGGGGAGAGGCCACAGCAGTGAGAGGCCCGCATACCGCAAAAAAAAAAAAAAAAAAAAAAAAAGAATCAATACTTATGGGCTTCCCTGGTGGCGCAGTGGTTAAGAATCTGTCTGCCAGTGCAGGAGACATGGGTTCGAGCCCTGGTCTGGGAAGATCCCACATGCCGCGGAGCAACTAAGCCCGTGAGCCACAACTACTGAGCCTGCGCTCTAGAGCCTTTGAGCCACAGCTACTGAAGCCCGTGTGCCTAGAGCCTGTGCTCCGCAGCAAGAGAAGCCACCGCAGTGAGAAGCCCACGCACCACAATGAACGAACACACAATGCAGCCAAAAATTAATTAATTAATTAATTAAAAGAATCAATAATTAGAAATCTAATTTCCTTGGATACAAAATAGTTCAATCAAATACTTGAATTTTTGTATTTTTAGAGTTTGATATAGCAGATAAAAAATTAATAGGAATTAATTTAATGGTTAAACATAAAATATCTGAAACAGTCAAAACTTTTAATCATTTTATGTGACCCCTAATGTTTTTTGTTTTGCCTTTTTTTTAATTTGGGAAGAACATATCTGTAAATAACAGCATTTTCTAAGTAAAGATTATAATATGTATGTTTTGGTGTGTATGTATATATATGTATATAGGCAATAGTTACTGGTATATACAGAATGTATAGATGTGTCCTTTTATATAGTACCAACTTCTTAATACATAATTTCTTCACTATATTTGATATAGTAAGATTAGTAAGAACAAACTCAGATTTCCAATTAGGTGAGAGAATAATTTTAATCAGTAGTGTGCTGACTTTCCAAATATTATATAAACAGAACTCATCTTTTATAGTATGTTAGGCGGTCCAGTATGAAAAGCACGACCTCATGTCTTAGTCTTCTCGTTTCAGCTTTGCTTTTAACTTTCTGGCTGACCTTGGACAAATTACTTAACCTCTCTGGCCCTATATCAGGCAGTGATTAATCCAAATGATTTTTAAAAGCCTATTTTAATCATAATATTCTATAATTTTAAGACACTTTACCTTGTGCTATACTTTCTTTGACCTGTCATTTGCAAAATGTGCCATTTGGTCAGAGTCATATGGTAGAGGAAGATGTGAAGAGTTAATGAGTATAGTGTTATATTTCCTAGAATTATAGATGTTTCATTAATAGTTATGAAGCAGCTTCTGATGTCCTGAAATCTGGCATTTATATTTATAAATACCTTGATTTTTAATTTCTCCTCCAAAACAAATTTTAAGTGTTTACTTTTTATAAAATAATCTTTCGTATAGATGCCTCTATATGCACTTTCCTCTTCTGTATTCATTTTGTTGTGTCTAAAGAGGAAGTGATGTACTTATGTAGAATTCTTCAGCAAATGTTTTGAGTAGAATTTATGACCACATGTACTCTTTATCCTGTCTTTCCTTGGTGTAGATTTGGGGTGAGGGATTCATTTGGGCTCTAAGCTATCTATTGGACCTGAATACTCATTAGACATTTGTGCATTGAGTGCCCATTGTATGCTAGGTGGATCTTGGATGACACCCAGTGAACAAGCAGTCTCTTTCTTCACAGTCCATTTTCACTTTTAATCCATTAGCATTTTAAGAAACAGTTAACAATGCTGTACACTGTTGGAGTATGCTCTAATAGGTATAGAAGAGACATGTTGAGCATCAAGGGCTGGAAATTGGTTCAAATGCATTTATCTTTGGAGAAAGTGAGGAATCTACATGAATGTTTCATAAATTCAGTTTTGCAGATTTTTAAGTTTTTTGTTTTTGAATTTCTTATTACAGTGCAGCTTATGATGCCATTCTTGAAAGAAATGTTGCAATCAAGAAGCTAAGCCGGCCATTTCAGAATCAAACTCATGCTAAGCGTGCTTACAGAGAGCTAGTTCTTATGAAATGTGTAAATCACAAAAATGTAAGTGAACATTTTAGAAAATTTCTTAAGTATAAATGAAATAAAGATTTGTTCATGAATGCATGAATATAAAAATCTTTTAAAATAGTAGGTGCTTTAAATTGTTCTTTTGGATTGAAGCATTGCTTAAAGGGATATATAAATTTTTCTCAACTTTATTAAATTATATTAGAAGAAAGATAGCTTATGAAATTGAGATTGTGTAATTTTCTGACATTTAATTTGCACAAGGAGTTTTAAAGAGGTAGATGTTTTAGAACTTTATTTAGGCTTGATCTCATCTTCTGCTTTTTGTTTTCTATTAAGCTGACATTTTGGAAAACTGGAGCCTGAGCACAGAGATGAAATTGTTCCCATTATTCTTTGACATTGGAACTTTATTTAATAATATTGGATAAAGCAGTTTACCAGAAACTTTAAAAAATATTTAAATGGAATTAGTAAAACATTCCTAATTCTATTTTCTAATGATTATAAAGACTTAAACATACGACTTTCACTCCTTTACACTTTTAAAAACTTAAATTAAGCATACTGATACTTTTATGATTATTTTAATGGAATGATTTCTCCAAAATGAGAGGAAATAAACTAGGAGTAAATTGTACAAGGGACAGTTTTATGAAGTACTAAACCCAAAGCATCTGACTGGAGATGTATTGTGGTGTTTGTCCAAAGGAGTTTATAAAGAGCTCAATACTTTCTGATTGCAGAAAACATAATTTGCCACATTTTGAGAGCTAGCTATGTGCAAGCCTCTGTGTACTGGAGTTAGTAGATTAGCCCCAAGGGAAAAAATTTATGGAAATTGAGGACTAGACTCCTTTTTGAGGGAGCTTACAGTGTTATTTTGAAGACAAAATAAATACATAAAGAGTTAAATATCAGATGTGATAAAGCAGTAAAAGTTTAATTGTCAAATTATGGCAGATGGAACGCAGCCCTACCTACCCATCAGCAGACAAGCGGATTAAAGTTTTACTGAGCTCTGCCCACCAGAGCAACACCCAGCTCTACCCACCACCAGTCCCTCCAATCAGGAAACTTGCACAAGCCTCTTAGATAGCCTCATCCACCAGAGGACAGACAGCAGAAGCAAGAAGAACTACAGTTCTGCAGCCTGGGGAAGGAGAACCACATTCACAGAAAGATAGACAAAAGGAAAAGGAAGAGGACTTTTTACCAGATGAAGGAACAAGATAAAACCCCAGAAAACCCACTAAATGAAGTGGAGATAGGCAACCTTCCAGAAAAAGAATTCAGAATAATGATAGTGAAGGTGATCCAGGACCTCAGAAAAAGAATGGAGGCAAAGATCGAGAAGATGCAAGACATGTTTAACAAACACCTAAAAGAATTAAAGAACAAAGAAACAGAGATGAACAAGACAATAACTGAAATGAAAAATAGACTAGAAGGAATCAATAGCAGAATAACTGAGGCAGAAGAACGTATAAGTGACCTGGAAGACAGAATGGTGGATTCACTGCCACGGAACAGAATAAAGAAAAAAGAATGAAAAGAAAGGAAGACAGCTTAAGAGACCTCTGGGACAATATTAAATGCAACAACATTCTCATTATAAGGGTCCCAGAACGAGAAGAGAGAGAGAAAGGACCCGAGGAAATATTTGAAGAGATTATAGTTGAAAACTTCCCTAACACGGGAAAGGAAATAGCCACCCAAGTCCAGGAAGCACAGAGAGTCCCAGGCAGGATAAACCCAAGGACAAACACGCCGAGGCACGTAGTAATCAAATTGACGAAAATTAAAGAGAAAGAAAAATTATTGAAAGCAACAAGGGAAAAACGACATATAACATACAAGGGAACTCCCATAAGGTTAACAGCTGATTTCTCAGCAGAAACTCTACAAGCCAGAAGGGAGTGGCATGATATATTTAAAATGATGAAAGAGAAGAACCTACAACCAAGATTACTCTACCCAGCAAGGATCTCATTCAGATTCAACGGAGAAATCAAAAGCTTTACAGACAAGCAAAAGCTAAGAGAATTCAGCACCACCAAACCAGCTCTACAGCAAATGCTAAAGGAACTTCTCTAAGTGGGAAACACAGAGAAGAAAAGGACCTACAAAAACAAACCCATAACAATTAAGAAAATGGTAATAGGAACATACATATCGATAATTACCTTAAACGTGAATGGATTAAATGCTCCAACCAAAAGACACAGGCTTGCTGAATGGATACAAAAACAAGACCCATATATATGCTGTCTACAGGAGACCCACTTCAGACCTAGGGACACATACAGACTGAAAGTGAAGGGATGGAAAAAGATATTCCATGCAAATAGAAATCAAAAGAAAGCTGGAGGTGCAATACTCATATCAGATAAAATAGACTTTAAAATAAAGAATGTTACAAGAGACAAGGAAGGACACTACGTAATGAACAAGGGATCAATCCAAGAAGAAGATATAACAATTATAAATATATATGCACCCAACATAGGAGCACCTCAATACGTTAGGCAATTGCTAACAGCTATAAAAGAGGAAATCGACAGGAACACAATAATAGTGGGGGACTTAAACACCTCACTTACACCAATGGACAGATCATCCAGACAGAAAATTAATAAGGAAACACAAACTTTAAATGACACAATAGACCAGACAGGTTTAATTAATATTTTAGGACATTCCATCCAATAGCAGCAGATTACACTTTCTTCTTAAGTGCCCATGGAACATTCTCCAGGATAGATCACATACTGGGTCACAAATCAAGCCTCAGTAAATTTAAGAAAATTGAAATCATATCAAGCATCTTTTCTGACCACAACGCTATGAGATTAGAAATCAGTTACAGGGAAAAAAACGTAAAGAACACAGACACATGGAGGCTAAACAAATACGTTACTACATAACCAAGAGATCACTGAAGAAATCAAAGAGGGGCTTCCCTGGTGGTGCAGTGGTTGAGAGTCTGCCTGCCGATGCAGGGGACACGGGTTCGTGCCCCGGTCCGGGAGGATCCCACATGCCGTGGAGTGGCTGGGCCCGTGAGCCATGGCCGCTGAGCCTGCGCGTCCGGAGCCTGTGCTCCGCAACGGGAGAGGCCGCAGCGGTGAGAGGCCCGCGTACCACAAAAAAAAAAAAAAAAAAAAGAAATCAAAGAGGAAATCAAAAAATACCTAAAGACAAATGACAACAAAAACACGACGATCCAAAACCTCTGGGATGCAGCAAAAGCAGTTCTAAGAGGGAAGTTTATAGTAATACAAGCCTACCTCAAGGAACAAGAAAAATCTCAAATAAACCATCTAACCTTACACCTAAAGGAGCTAGATAAAGAAGAACAAACAAAACCCAAAGTTAGTAGAAGTAAAGAAATCATAAAGATCAGAGCAGAAATAAATGAAATAGAAACAAAGAAAACAATAGCAAAGATCAATAAAACTAAAAGCTAGTTCCTTGAGAAGATAAACAAAATTGATAAAACATGAGCCAAACTCATCAAGAAAAAGAGGGAGAGGACTCAATAAAATTAGAAATGAAAAAGGAGAAGTTACAGTAGACACCACAGAAATACAAAGCATCCTAAGAGACGACTACAAGCAACTCTATGCCAATAAAATGGACAACCTGGAAGAAATGGACAAATTCTTAGAAATGCACAACCTGCCAAGAGTGATCCAGGAAGAAATAGAAAATATGAACAGACCAGTCACAAGTAATGAAATTGAAACTGTGATTAAAAATCTTCCAACAGACAAAAGTCCAGGACCAGATGACTTCACAGGAGAATTCTATCAAACATTTAGGGAAGAGTTAATACCCATCCTTCTCAAACTCTTCCAAACAATTGCAGAGGAAGGAACACTCCCAAACTCATTCTATGAGGCCACCATCACCCTGATACCAAAACCAGACAAAGATACTACAAAAAAAGAAAATTACAGACCAATATCACTGATGAATATAGATGCAAAAATCCTCAGCAGAATACTAGCAAACAGACTACAACAACATATTAAAAGGATCATACACCATGATCAAGTGGGATTTATCCCAGGGATGCAAGGATTCTTCAATGTATGCAAATCAATCAAATGTGATACACCATATTAACAAATTGAAGAGTAAAAACCATATGATCATCTCAACAGATGCAGAAAAAGCTTTTGACAAAATTCAATACCCATTTATGATGAAAACTCTCCAAAACATGGGCATAGAGGGAACCTTCCTCACCATAATAAAGGCCATATATTACAAACCCACAGCAAACATCATTCTCAGTGGTGAAAAACTGAAAGTATTTCCTCTAACATCAGGAACAAGACAAGGATGTCCACTCTCACCTCTGTTATTCACCATGGTTTTGGAAGTCCTAGCCACGGCAATCAGAGAAGAAAAAGAAATAAAAGGAATACAAATTGGAACAGAAGAAGTAAAACTGTCACTGTTTGCAGATGACATGATACTATACATAGATAATCCTAAAGATGCCACCAGAAAACTACTAGAGCTAATCAATGAATCTGGTAGAGTAGCAGGATACAAAATTAATGCACAGAAATCTCTTGCATTCCTATACACTAATGATATAAAATCTGAAAGAGAAATTAAGGAAACACTCCCATTTACCATTACAACAAAAAGAATAAAATACCTAGGAATAAACCTACCTAAGGAGACAAAAAACCTTTGTGCAGAAAACTGTAAGACACTGATGAAAGAAATTAAAGATGATACAAACAGATGGAGAGATACACCCTCTTCTTGGATTGGAGGAATCAGTATTGTGAAAATGACTATACTACCCAAAGCAATCTACAGATTCAGTGCAATCCCTATCAAATTACAGATGGCATTTTTTACAGAACTAGAACAAAAAATCTTAAAATTTGTATGGAGACACAAAAGACTCTGATCAGCCAAAGCAGTCTTGAGGGGAAAAAAAACGAAGCTGGAGGAATCAGACCCCCTGACTTCAGACGATACTACAAAGCTACATTAATCAAGACAATGTGGTACTGGCACAAAAACAGAAATATAGATCAATGGAACAGGATTGAAAGCCCAGAGATAAACCCACGCACATATGGTCACCTTATCTTTGATAAAGGAGGCAAGAATATACAGTGGAGAAAAGACAGCCTCTTCAGTAAGTGGTGCTGGGAAAACTGGACAGCTACATGTAAAAGAATGAAATTAGAACACTCCCTAACACCATACACAAAAATAAACTCAGAATGGATTAGAGACCTAAATGTAAGACTGGACACTATAAAACTCTTAGAGGAAAACATAGGAAGAACACTTTTTGACATAAATCACAGCAAGATCATTTTTGATCCACCTCCTAGAAATAAAAACAAAAATAAAGAAATGGGACCTAATGAAACTTAAAAACTTTTGCAAAGCAAAGGAAACTACAAACAAGACGAAAAGACAGCCCTCAGAATGTGAGAAAATATTTGCAAACAAATTAACGGACGAAGTATAAACAGCTCATGCAGCTCAATATTAAAAAAACAAGCAACCCAATCAAAAAATGGGCTGAAGACCTAAATAGACATTTCTCCAAAGAAGACATACAGATGGCCAAGAAGCACATGAAAAGCTGCTCAACATCACTAATTACTAGAGAAATGCAAATCAAAACTACAATGAGGTATCACCTCACATCAGAAAATCTACAAACAACAAATGCTGGAGAGGGTGTGGAGAAAAGGGAATCCTCTTGCACTGTTGGTGGGAATGTAAATTTATACAGCCACTATGGAGAACAGTATGGAGGTTCCTTAAAAAACTAAAAGTAGAATTACCATATGACCCAGTAATCCCACTACTGGGCATATAGCCAGAGAAAACCATAATTCAAAAAGACACATGCACCCCAAAGTTCATTGCAGCACTATTTACAATAGCCAGGTCATGGAAGCAACCTAAATGTCCATTTACAGACGAATGGATAAAGAAGACATGGTACATATATACAATGGAATATTACTCAGCCATAAAAGGGAACGAAATTGGGTCATTTGTAGAGACGTGGTTGGCTCTAGAGACTGTCATACAGAGTGAAGTAAGTCAGAAGGAGAAAACCAAATATCGTATATTAACGCATATATGTGGAACCTAGAAAAACAGTACAGATGAACCGGTTTGCATGGCAGAAATAGAGACACAGATGTAGAGAACAAACGCATGGACACCAAGGGGGGAAAGTGGCGGGGTGGGTGTGATGAATTGGGAGATTGGGATTGACATGTGTACACTATTATGTATAAAATGGATAACTAATAAGAACCTGCTGTATAAAAAAATTAAATAAAATTCAAAAAAAATTATGGCAGATGGAAAATAAGTGTTGAGATTTAAGGAGAAAGAAGATTGTTGTGAGCTTGAATGAAATGGGACAGCTTTGGGGAAGGGTGGACCTAGACTGTTTGTTAAAGATGGGATAAAAATTGGGTTATTGAAGGAAGGGAGCCTCCCAAAGAGGAAGAAATAGTATTTAAAAAGAGGCATAGAGACAATCACCAAACTCATGTTAAGTAATCTTATCATAATATTTCTGTCGGCGATTGCATTTAAAATATCAATGTGTGTGTGTATATAGAGAAAGAAATCTGTTTGAGAAGAAAAATTTATATATAATATATGTAATCAGAGATACATATGTTATATATACATATGTGAGATATATGACTTATTTTTCCTTATCCACAGAATTCAGCTACCATGTATATATAAATAAACTTATTTTATTAACCAGAAAAAAAAAAGGCCTAGAGATAAAGATTACAGTCAGTCAGTGATCGGGAAGAAGTTGTGTCAGCCATTCTTGTTCTAGATGGGAGCCAAGTATGTTGCTTGTCAAGATTTTGCTGGTGGCCTCCTGCCCTGGAATAGAACTGCTCGTACCCCTTGGAGCCTGTTTCGTGGCAATGTCGTGGTGGCATTACCTTGGTTTTGCATTGGGGAGAGACGGCCAGTGACACCTACCTCCTGAGCCTGGGTGACTGCAAAGAAAGATGGTTCTGTCAACTAAATGGAGGGCATGGAAAGCTTGTTTCACATGATTAACCCTTTAGTGGAGGTGGCACAGATTCATCCAGGTAATACCCTTGGCACCTAGAAGAGTGCTTGCACGGAATAGGTGCTCAAAACATAACTTGTTCAGTGAATTGTTCAGTGAATGAATGTGAATAAAGATAGGGAAAAGAGGAATGGTAATGGAATTTTTCCACTCCCTGATGGATGGGTGCTTTTGTAATGTCTTGCCTTTTTGTGCAAATCATCTCTTTATTGGTCTAAACATCTTTGGTTTTTCCCATTCCCTTCTTCTTTTTTTTTTTAATTGAGGTAAAATACAATAACAATAAAACTTACTATCTTAACCATTTTTAAATGTACAATTCAGTAGTACTAAGTACATTCATATTGTGCATTTTCCACTCTTTTCATAGATGGTTTTGAGTTTCTTTTTCAACTTGGTCACTTATCTGTGAATGCACTTGGATATGTCACTTGGTACACAGTACTGCATGTCTGATTGAATCCTCTGAGAGGAGCTGAAGCATGTCATCTCTTAACTGTGGACATTGTAATCCTGTTTGGAAATCTGGTCACCATTTGACTCACATTATCTAATAAGCAAGTTATTCTTTGTCATAGACCAGCTAACAGGTCTTTCCCATTCTTTAGTATAGTACTTTCTGTATCTCCCTATTCAGTTGCATATGTGGAATCTGGCTCCTCTCACTAGACTGTTGGGGATTGCTTTCTTCTTTGTTCTGATATTTCACTTGTTGGCTTCACTTACCAGTTTTGCTCAGGATGCCCTCATAATAGTTGGATTAGTTCATTAGCAACCTGCAAAAATTACATCTCTAACTATAAAAATTGCCCATATCTCCCAATTCTTCAACCTATTCACAAGGATATTGTTATTAGTGACATTTTCAAAAATGCCTTTTTGAAATCTTCATATATTATATCTGGTTGCATTTCTCTGATCTGCTGCTGTTCTTTGTTGTTACTATTGCTGTTGTTGTTTTTATTCACAGAAGTATAAAGTTTCCCAGTGAATTTTTACGTGTTCCTAGTAATTTTTACTTCTTTTAAAGTAGTCATATACCACCCACTTAATCAGTCCTTGACTTTTGTTTGTCCAGTATATGATTGATGTAATTTTCTTTATTTCTCTTTTTGAGAAGCAAGACAACTGTCCCTTTTAATCTTTTTTTATATAACAGCTTTCTTACGATACAATTCACATACCGTACAACTAATCCATTTAATTCAGTGGTTTTTAGTATATTCACTGATATATGTGACTATCACCACAGTCAGTTCTAGAACATCTTCATCACCTCAAAAAGAGAGGCCATTCCTTTAGCTCTCATTCCCCCATCTCCCATATTCCTTAGTTCTAAGCAACTGCTAACCTCCTTTCTGTCTCTGTATGCCTTTCATCTTTAACACCTGTCTTCTACTCTGGGATTTCCCAGATACTAATGAGAATGGTTTTACTAATTCTCCAAGTCTCCAAGTGTACAGTTTATCTGGTTAGGAGACATGAATTCATTTAGAACAACTAGATACTTATTCCTCTGTCTTAAACAAATTTGTTTTACCCTCTCTGATCTGAAAAGTACTTTTCTGAATTTATTCACTGAACATATATTTGAATGCCTTCTATAAGTAAAGCTTTATGCTTAAATGAGTAACATGGATTCTGCTCTCATGAGGTTTATGTCTAGAAAACCATTCCCATTCCTAAGTATAATTGTCAACAGACATTTCAAAAATATGTGTGAGGTGTTTTCCTGAATGCTGGAATTGTAAAGGGGAATAAGAGGCTGTTGTGAAAGGGAGACTATACTATGGTGTGTTAAATGCCATAATAACATATAAGATATTGTGGGGACAAAGTAGAATATTCAGGTCTGTCAAGGACTAGGGGTTGTCAGACCCTACAAAAGAGGCCTATCTTGCAGGTTTGTTTAGTAGTTTCATAGGTAAATGACCAACATAGGGAATAGTATGTTTAAAGGCCTTGACAGTTTTTTGAAAACAATATTCTTGCTCAAGTGTCAAGTTTAATAGAGGGCTTAGCAAGAGAAGAAGTGGGTTGATATCCTGTTATGGAGGGCTTTGAATGTACTGCAAGGGAGTTTTGGCTTTGTTTTTGGTGGCATTAGGTTTTTGAGAAGGTGAGTAATATGATCAGGTCTTTTCATTACCATATATTATAAGCAGTAAAATGGTAGCTGGGTTGGCAGAAAACTGTTGTTAGGGAACCAAGTGTTAGAAGTTATTATAGCATGAACAGTCTAGATGAGATGTTAGAATCCTCAGCATAAATAGTGGCACAGGAAATGAAAAGAAGAGGTTGAAATTCAGACTAACAAAGAATGGATGGCATTCTTTTGAATATTCATTATGGTACAAATATTGAAAAAAGTCAAAAATCACTCTCAGCTTTCTATTGTAAAAGAAAAGACACTGGAAAAGTAAGGGGTTTGGGTTGGAAGGATAATGAGTTCAATTTTATATTATTTTGTGAGACCTCATGTGAGGTAGCTGTGAAAATCTGAGACTCATAAACTAAGCAAGGACTTTTAATGAGTATTTAGAAATTATCCACATAGAGATGTTTGGAGAAAAAGACATACATAGTATCACCCAGGAAAAGGGTACAGATAAAGGAGGAGGATTAAAACAAAATAGTGGGAAAGAGAGCATGCCTATGGATAAACTAGTGGAATAGACTGGAAATGAGGAAAACTGGGAAAGTGCAGTATTATGAAAAACCAGGGGGCAAAAGGGCTGAGATTATATAGAAATATTGAGTTGGATAAGAGCTGGCAGAAGGTATTTAAGATTTGCTTACAAATTATGTAGAGGGTTGTATAATGTAGGTTCTTGATAATTGAATGTTCATAAATGGAATGGATTTTGTGGAGCTCTTCTGTTGATATTGTGTGTGTGTGTGAAGGCTGTTTTTTTTAGAGCAGTTTTCGGTTCACAGCAAGATTGAGAGAAAGATACAGAGATTTCCCATATACCCCCTGCCCCCGCACATGCACAGCTTTCTGCATTATTAACATCCCCCGCCAGAGTGGTGCATTTGTTATAATCAGTGAACCTACATTGACACCTCCTTATCACCCAAAGTCCATAGTTTACATTAGGATTCACTCTTGGTGTTGTACATTCTATGGGTTTGGATAAATGTACAATGACATATATCTACCATTATAGTATAATTCCGGGTATTGTCACTGCCCTTAAAATTCTCTGTGCTCTGCTTCCCTCCCTGCCCCCAACCCCTGGCAATAAAGTTTTAATATATAAAATAAAAGGGATTACTTAAGCTTAGAACAGAAGACTTGAAAAATTTTACACTGAAGGTGGCTTTTTTTGAATCCATGTATTTGCCGTTCCCAAATGAAACTATTATTAAGGAATTTCTAATTTTCCTATTTCTCTGCTTTTGCCACAGATAATTGGCCTTTTGAATGTTTTTACACCACAGAAATCCCTAGAAGAATTTCAAGATGTGTAAGTGTGATAATTAAAATTTTGTTAATACATTGTTCTTCGATTGTTACTGTATACTTTAGCTGTCATATTTTTTCACCCGTGAAGTTACATAGTCATGGAGCTCATGGATGCAAATCTTTGTCAAGTGATTCAGATGGAACTAGATCATGAAAGAATGTCCTACCTTCTCTATCAGATGCTGTGTGGAATCAAGCACCTTCACTCTGCTGGAATTATTCATCGGGTTAGTAGAAAAAACTATCATATTCTTTTTCTAATCATAGAGGTATAATTCATGTAACATAAAATTAACCATCTTAAAGTGTACAATTCAGTGATATTTAGTGCATTCACAACATTGTGCAACCACTACTGATACCAAATTTCAAAATATATTCATTGCCCCAAAAGAAAACTGCCTACCCATTAGGCAGTAGCTCCCCACTCCCCTCTCACCCCAACCCCTGGCATATACCAGTCTGCTTTGTGTGTCCATGGATATCCCTCTTCTGGATGTTTCATATATGTGGAATCATACAATATATGACCTTTTGTGTCTGGTTTCTTTAACTTAGCATAGTGTTTTCAAGTTCACCCATATTGAAGCATATATCAGTAGTTCATTCCTTTTTATGACTGATTAATATTCTGTTGTATGTATTTACCACATTTTGTTTATCCATTCATCCATTCATGGACATTTGGGTTATTTCCACCTTTTAGCTTTTGTGGATAGTGCTGTTATGAACATTAAGGTACAGGTATTTGAGTTCCTGTTTTCAGTTCTTTTGGGTATCTACCTTGGAGTTGAATTGTTGGGTCATATTTAACTTTCGGAGGAACGAACAAACTGTTTTCCACAGTGGCTACACCATTTTACATTCCCAGCAACGGTGCACGGAAGTTCCATCTTCCCCAAATCTTTGCTAATGCTTAATGACTTTTTCATTCTAGCCATGCTAATGAGTATGAAGTGGCATCTCATTGTGGTTTTGACTTGCATTTCTCTAATGACATTGAGCATCTTTTCATGTTTGTTGGACGTTTATATATCTTCTTGGGAGAAATGTCTATTCAAGCTCTGCCCATTTTTTAATTGAGTTGTTTGTCTTTGTTGTTGAGTTATTAGAGTTCTTTATATATTCTGAATACTAGACCCTTATCAGATAAGTAATTTGTAAATATTTTCTCCTAATTTGTATGTTGGGTTTTTTTTACTTCCTTGATCTCTTTTGATATGCAGATGTTTTTACTTGATCTCTTTTGATATGCAGATGTTTTTACTTTTCGTGAAAATCAGTTTATTTTTTCTTTGGTTGCTTGTCCTTTTAGTGTCATATGTAAGACTCCATTGTGAAATCTGAGGTCATTAAGATTCACCCTTAGTTTTCCATCAAGAGTTTTATAGTTTTGGCTCTTACAGTTAGGTCTTTGACCCATTTTGAGTTAATTTTTGTATATAGTATGAGATAAGGTGCCAACTTCATTCTTTCGCTTGTGGAAATCCAGTTATCCCAGCATCATTTATTAAAGAGACTATTGTTTTCTAATTGAATGGTCTTGGCACCCTTATTGAAATTCAGTTGGCCGTAGACATGGTTTTATTTTTGGACTCCTAGTTCTCTATTCCATTGGTCTTTGTGTCTGTGCTTATATCAGTACCACATTATTTTGATCACTGTAGCTTTGTAGTAAATTTTGAAATGGGAAAGTATGAGTCTACCAACTTTATTCTTTCTCAATATCATTTTGACTATTCAGGGCCCCTTGTGATTCCACATGAATTTGAGTATCAGCTTTTCCATTTCTGCAGAAAAGGCCATTGGAATTTTAATAAGGGTTTCATTGACTCTACATTGCTTGGGTAGTTTTGCCATCTTAACTATGTTTAGTATTCAGATTCATGAACACAGGATGTCTTTCCATTTACTTAGGTTGTATTAGTCTGTTTGGGGTACCATAACAAAATACCACAGACCTGGCTGGCTTAAAAAACAGAAATTTATTTTCTCACAGTTTTGGAGGTTAGAAGTCCAGGACCAAGGTGCAAATAAATTCAGTTTCTGGTGAGTTCTCTCTTCCTGGCTTGGAGATAGCTGCCTTCTTGCTGTGTCCTCACATGCCCTTTCCTCTGTGCATGCAGGAAGAGAGAGCAAGCTCTGGTGTCTCTTTCTTTTCTATAAGGACATCAGTTCTTTTGTATTGGGGTCCCACCCTCATGACTTCATTTAACCTTAATTACCTCCATAAGGGCCTGATCTCCAAATACAGTCACATTAGGGGTTAGGGCTTCAGTATTTGCATTTGGGTGGGGAAGAACACAATGCAGTCTGCAGTCTATGACAGGTCTTCTTTTATGTTTTACAGTTTTCAGTGTAGTTTTAATTAACGTCCTTAGTTAAAACCTTTTCCTAGGTATTTTATTCTTTTGGAAGCTATTATAAATGGAATTGTTTTCTTAATTTCTCTTTCAGATGGTTCATTGCTAGTGTATAAGAAACACAACTGATTTTTGTGTGTTAGTCTTATATCCTGCATCTTTGCTCAGTTTATTCTAATAGGGTTTTTTCCCTACAGTTTGCTATATATAAGATCGCATCATCTGCTCAGTAGTTTTATTTCTTCCTTTCCAATTTGGGTACCTTAAGTTTCTTTTTTTGTCTAGTTGCTCTGGCTAGAATTTCCAGTAAAATGTTGAATAGAAGTGACAAAAGTGGGCATCTAGTTTTATTGTTTATCTTAGGGGAAAGACTTTCATTTTTCACCATTAAGTGTGATATTACCTCTGGGGTTTCACTCTTTCTGTCTGAGTAAGTTTCCTTCTGCGTTGGAGTTAATCACATTTTGCAGTTAGAGGGTACAGACTCCAAAAGACTACCCTCACTTCAGACTAGCTGGCTGCAAATTTGGGGTCCTCACAGCCACTCCTAGGTTCAGTAATTCACTAGAAAGATTCACAGAACTCCAAAAAGCACTACACTTAAAAGTTTTATTACAGCTAAAGGATACAAATTAGAACCAACCAAAGGAGGAGATGTATAGGGCAGAATGTGGGAGAGTCATGGAGATTTCAGTCATTCGTCCTTTTCCTCCCAGCCACAAAGTATGAGAATGTGTGTGGGGTATTGCCAGCCAGGAAAGTTCACTCCAAAGTTTTTTTTGCTGCTCAGTCACGTACTGCCTGCCTGGCTGACTTTTGTCTCCAGCACTTCCTAAGGTTCACACTAATACCTCTACTCTCCTGTTTCTCCAGAGGTTGGAACTGACATGTGTCCCAAAGCCCCAGTTATAAATCATGTTGTTAGACTGTCCTGTGACAGAAACTCCCAGGCAAACAAAGACACTGCTGTCAGTCAGACATTCCACTGGCCTAGAGATCACCTGTAGCTGAGGGCAAATACCACACGTGTCTTTACATAGGACACATACCTTCTATTCCTGGTTTAAGTGTTTTTATCATGAAAAGATATTGGATTTTGTCAAATGTATTTCTGCATCATTTGAGATGATCATATATTTGTTTTTTCCTTGATTCAATTAATGTAGTATATTATACTAATTGATTTTTATGTATTGAATTACCCTTGCATTCCTGGGTAAGTCCCACTTGGTCATAGTGTGCAATCCTTTTGATATGCTATTGGAATTGTTTTGCTAGCATTTTGTTGTGAATTGTTTGCACCTGTGTTCATATGTGATCTTAGCCTGTGGTTTTCTTTTCTTGTGATGTTTTTGTCTGGATTTGGTATCAGGGTAATGGTGACCTTGGAATGAGTTAGGAAGTGTTCCTCCCTCTTCTGTTTTTTGGAAGAGTTTGAGAAGGATTGATCTTAATTCTTTTTTAAATGATTGGTAGAATTTGCCAGAAAGCTGTCTGGTCCTGAGCTTTTCTTGTTTGAAAGATTTTGATTATTGATTTACTGTCTTTACTTTTTATAGATATGTTTAGCTCTTCTGTTTCTTGAGTCAGTTTTGGTAATATTGTGTGTCTCTAAGAAGGAAATAATCTGTTGTCCATTTCATCTGAGTTATCTAATTTGTTGGTATACAACTGTTCATAGTATTTCTTATCAATCCTTTTTGTTTTATAAAGTTGGTGATAATATCCCAACTTTTAAAATTTATTATTAATTTCATTTTTAAATTTATTTATTTGTATTTTCTCTCTTTCTTCTTCCTTAGTCTAGGTAAAGGTTTATCTATTTTGTTGATCTTTTTAAAGAACCAGTTTTTGGTTTTGTTGATTTTCTTTATTTTTCTGTTCTCTATTTTGTTAATCTCTACTTTAAGCTTTATTATTTCCTGGCATCATCTTGCTTTGGGATTAGTTTGCTTTTTCTAGTTTCTTAAGGTGGAATGTTAGGTTATTGATTTGAGATGTTTCTTCTTTTTTTAAATTAATGTAGGTGTTAACAGCCTTAAAATTGCCCTCCAAGGTCTGTTTTTTCTGCATTACCTAAATTTTGGTATATTCAGTTTTCATTTTCACTCATCTCAAAGTATTTTCTAATTTCCCTGTGAATTGTTCTTTGACCCATAGATTAAGAATATTAATTTCTACAAATTTGTGAATTTTCCTGTTTTCCTTTTCCTTGATTTCTAGCTTCATTCCATTGTGGTCAGTGAAGATACTTTTTATGATTTCAGTCTTTTTAAATTTATTGAGACTTGTTCTGTGGCCTAACATATGATCTATCCTGGAGCATGTTCCACATGTACTTTAGAAAGATAATGTATTCTGAATTTTTGGAGGGAGTATTCTATATATTTCTGTTATGTCTAGTTGGTTTATAGTGTTGTTCACGTTCTCTATTTCTTTATTGATCTTTTGTTTAATTATTTTGTCAATTAATGAAAGTCAGTTATAGAAGTTTTCAACTATTATTGTGTAACTGTCTGCTTGTCCCTTTAATTATGTCAGTTTGTGATTCAGGTGTTTTGGGACTTTGTTGTTATGTATGTGTATGTTTACAGTTGCTTTATCTTCTTGATGTATTGACCCTTTTATCAATATGTATTTTGCTTCTTTGCCTCTTGTAACAACTTTTGACTTACAGTCTGTTTTGTTTGATACTAGTATAGCTGTTCCATCTCTCTTTTGGTTTCTATTTGCATGAAATATCTTTTTCCATTCTTTCAACTTGTTTATGCCTTTGTATCTAAAGTGAGTCTCTTGTTTACATAGCCTACAGTAGAATCATGTTTCTTTTATCCTTTCTGCCATTCTCTGATTTTAGTTGGAGAGTTTAATCCATCTACATATAAAGTAATTAATGATAAGGAAGAAGTTAACTTCTGCCATGTGCTATTTGTTTTCTATATGTCATATCTTTTTGTTTCTTGGTTCCTTCATTCCTGCCTTTTTTGTGTTCAATTGCTTTTTTTACAGTGTACTGTTTAATTCTTTTCTCATTTCCTTTTCTGTATATTTTTCAGTTATTTTCTTAAAAGTTACCTTGGGGGTTACAGTTAACCTCTTCAACTTATAACAATCTGTTTTGAATTATTACCACCTTAGCATCAATAGTATACAAAAACTCTGCTTCTATACAACCTGTCCTTACCCGTTTATGTTGCTGTTATCACAAATTACATATTTTTATATTGGGTTCCTGTTAAGGTAGATTTATAGTTGCTTAATGCATTTGTCTTTTAAGTCATATTGGGAAAAAAATAGGAGTTAAAAACCCAAAATACAATAATACTGACCTTTGTATTTACCTACATAATTACCTTTACCAGTATTCTTTATTTCTTTATATGACTTCAAGTTACTGTCTAGTGTCCTTTTATTTTCACCTGAAAGATTCCCTTTCGCATTTCTTATAGGGCAGGTATACTAAGAACAAACTCCCTTAGCTTTTATTTATCCCAAAATGTCTTAATTTTTCCTTCACTTTTGAAAGGTATTTTTGCTGGATATAGAATTTTTGTTTGGCATTTTTTTTCTTTCAGCACTTTATATGTGCCATTTCACTGTCTTTTAGCCTCCATGATTTCTTTTGAGAAACCATCTGTTAATGTCATTGAGAATCTCTTGTAATTGACAGGTTGCTTCTTTTTTGATGCTCTCAAGATTGTATGTCTTTTGGTGGTTTGAGTTTAATGATTGTCAGTGCAGATTTATTTGCTTTTTATCCTTTTGGGGTTCATTGAGCAGTTTGAACTTGTAGATTCATGTCTTTCATTAAATTTGGCCGTTTTCAGTCATTATTTTTTCAAGTATTCTTTCTGCCCTTTTTTCTCTCTTCTCTCCTTTTGGGATTCCCATTATGTGTTTGTTGGTATGCTTGATGGTATGCCGTGTCTTGTTTTCCTCAACTTTGATGTTTCGTTCCAGGCAGAGTAAGTTATTTATTTGGCTTACAATGGTTTCAAGAAATGCTGTCTGTCTATCCCTGGACTGGGGTCCAGTACTAAGAATGCAGGCTGCTTTCTTCAAGGACCCCCACCCACCCAGCCAGCCAGGGAGATGGGTAGGGCAAGGGCTAATAAAAACACCACCCATAAATATTTTCTATTGTTTTTAAGTTGTTTTTTTCTCGATTCTGTGTTCACTTGGTTGTTGTAAACCTTTGACTATTTTCACATTTCTGAAAAAGTTTATTCTGATCTTCTGTGGAGCTATCTACTTCTTTGCCATTTTTGCTGACATCACTGCCTTTCATCATATTCTTGTGGCGATATATTTCACTGATTTATATAGATTAATATAAGGTTATTTTTGTTCTTAAATGAAGCAGTATATAAAATATCCTGCTTTTATTACCAGTTACATAAAATTAAGTATTCACCAGTGTTGTGTTTCTTATATATTCTGAAATACTTTATATTTTTGTACTCTGTTTTTTAACTACTTTATTGCCATATAATTCACATACCATACAATTTACCCATTTAAAGTGTACAATTCAGTGTTATTTATTATATTCAAAGGTTGTATAACCATGACCACAGTCTAATTTTAGAACATATTTGTCCCCCTTGAAGAAATCCTGTACCCATTAGCCTTCAATTTCCATTCTTCCCTGACCCCTTTAACCTCAGCCCTGACAACCACTAATCTACTTTCTGTCTCCATATATTTGCCTATCCTGGACATTTCATATAAATAGAATTATGTAATATGTGGTCTTTTGTGGCTGGCTTCTCTTATCTATCATAATGTTTTCAAGATTCATCCACATATGTATCACGTATCAGGTATCAGTATTTAATTTCCTTTTATTGCCAAATAACATTTCACTATATGGATCTACCACATTTTGTTTATACATTCATCACTTAAGGGACTATCACTTAAGGGATTATTACCATTGTCTATCATGAGTAATGCTGACATGAACATTTGTGTACAAGTTTTTGTGTGGGTCTATGTTTTTGTATTTTAGTTTTAATTCTAGCTTATTCTTTGAAAGTGTTGCATCTAATTTGAAAGGAATTTCTTAAAAAATTATTTAATTCAGTGGAATTATATCTTCATTCTATGCTACCTTGTATCAAATAGCCTAACTCAAAAAAGGAAATAAATACATAGTTTGTGCTCAAGTTAACTATTTTAAACTAATTACGTATCTGAGATATTCAGGCTTATCTTTAGTTATCATTCTAATCGAATTGCTTTGTATAATATACAAAGCAATTATACAGATATACTGCTATAATATTATATGTAAATGCTATCTTTAAGCAACATAAGAGAAATCTCTTTAGATGGGAGAGTACATTACTTTCCTCATCCCATACTCTATATTGTTACAGGCAAGTGAGTTAGACTTCTGGGTTTTGTTTTTGTTTGTTAACTTTGTCCTATGGATCAGGAAAGTAATCTGCAACCATGGACGTTAATTTGATTATAGTAAAGTAACATCTTCCAAATAGAAAATTTTCAAATTAATGAGGGTAGCGGGTGGGTAAAACAGACATATAGATCAAATGACAGAAGATTGAAAACAAAAGAAACAGTAAGAAGCAAAAAAGGAAACATTAAATTACAGAAGACCAATATATAGCATAATTTGTAGATGCGATTACCTCTTCATTAAAAGGTCAGATTTTGACCTACACACAAACCCACCACCAACATGTATATGTTTCTATAATGCAGACAGTTGTAGCTAACTCCCAAAGGCTGAGAGCAAAGGTTTTGGCAAAGATGTACTGGGAGAATACAGATGTGAAAACAAGGAATCTCTGTTTAATGAGGTGAAGTTGAATACTGTTATAAACCGTCATTTTGTAAAGATAAAGAGTATAATACACTTATTCGGATAAATAACTGTGAAGAACTTTATACATGGAGTAGTGTTGCAGTATGCCAAGCTTAAACTGTAGAAAATAGAAGAACTGCACGAACACAATGATAGTTATTGGGATGTTCTAACATACTCCATTAGTATAGACAGATAAAGTGTTTAAACCTAAGTACAACTATAGAAAATTTACACAGTAAATTTGAGCTAATTAGAGACATATTGGGGTCTTTTACTATGATGAAAAATATGCCTTTATCTTAGATCAGGCTGTTTGGGAAACAAACTCAAGGATGGAGATATATTGACATGTAAGAAGTTTAATGGGGAGTCCCCTCAGGATCAACATCTGTGGGGAGTAAAGGAAGTAAAAAATAGACATAGGGGAAAAATTGGATGCAATCACTCTAGAGGCCTCAACTGGTGACTCAAGCAGACCTTGGTCTTGGAGAGCAGACTTTGGAAAAAGTGGCTCTCTGTGGCTGAGGGCATTTCCTGGAGAGAGATTTTGCTGAAAACTGTCAGTAGTCAACACTGCCAGCCCCTGGAAGAATGAGTGCCTCAGTCCTAAACCCAGGCTCAGAGCAGGTATCACAGCACCCACCATAGGCCACCCCTGGTGCCATTTGTTCCTACTTCTTTCATACGGTAAGCTCTGGAAACTGTTTTTCCAGGATTTTATTTGATGTCTGTTTCTTGAGCAAGTTCCAAGAAGTTTAATGGGATAAACCATAGCACCCATTTCTGTAGCTGGTCTTGAGGCCACAATTGATACTCACCTCTGTGTTCTACTCCTAAATTCCCCTTACCCTTACCTACCCTCTCTGCTTGTCTGAGATTACTTGCTTGATAAAATAACCTGAGCTTTCATCCTTTAGGGGTTCAGTACAAGTCAGGATGGGGGATGGAGTTCTACATATTTGCTCAGAGATCCAAGCTAAGCTGTATAAGCCTCCAGCATCTAGATAGTTGCTGGTCCCTGTGTCAGGGGAAGAAAAAGCCGGGTGGAATGTACTGGGTCTAAGGCCATGGGCAGAACTAGTCATAAGGACCTGCCTTATTGTAAGGGAACTGGGAAGTGGGGGGAGGCAGACTTCAGAATGGTCTGTGCCATTCTGCTCTGCTTATCAAGCATTCCTTTGCTTCCTTTATTCCACACCTAGTACCTAGTCACCCCCTCCTTAGGGAAGATAATCCAGAGTCCTAGCCTATCAAGGCATTTAGTGCTAAGTGATACATAGTAATCTCTACATTAATCCAGATATTTCTCCTTTTGGTCCAGAAATATTAGAACTAAAATGACCAAATTATCTGGTCACTTGCATCTCCTCCCCCTCCCCCCATTCTCTAGATATGGTGGTCAAACAGGGTCAGGGTAACTACAATAAACAATCCCATTTGGGAAGTTGAAAAATGCAGTCGTTATTTATTTGTAATCTGTAATTCTGTTGTGTAGACATTGTTAGCGTCCTTTTGCCCTTGTGGTGGGGAAGACTACTCGTTGATTAGGCCCTGAATCTGATGTCTGCAAGGAGCACTCTGTCCACTCTTCTCTGTGGTACCTGGCTCCACCCTGTGGAGAGTCTTTTCTGCTAGCCTTCTTGAGTATATCTGAAGTGGGTATTGGAAAGTGTGTTCTCATTGGGGGCTGCCCCTGTTTCACAAGTTCCTATCTGTTAAAGATTGGAGGCCCAAGTGTCACTTTAAGACAGTCCTTAACCTGGACACTATTGACATTTTGGATGAATAATTCTTTCTTTTGAGGGGCTCTCCTGTACATTGTAGAAAGTTTAGCAGCATTCCTGGCCTTTACCCATGAGATGCCAGTAGTACTCCCCAATTGTGACAACCAAAAATGTCTTTAGACATTGCCAGATATCCCCTGGGAACAAAATTGCCCTGATTTGAGAACCATTGTTTTAAGGCTATAACAGTCACAGGCTTAAGGAGTTCTTTTTTTTTTAAATGGTACATCTCTCTTAGAAACTCAGGAGACTTCTTATCTTTTTAATTACAGTTCTTTTCAAAGCACATCTGGTAGCTCACTGGCTCTATATTCTTGGACTTAATGTCTACCTTTATGTTTTCAGGCCTCTGTTGGCAAGTCTGAGGTATTTTCATCAGTTGAAAGATTTTTCAGGTCTTCTTCCATCAAAGGCTTTCAGAATTGTTATGTGAAAATGGTGCATTAGAAACAAATTCAAGATATCAGTGGCTCACAACATTTATTTCTTGCTCAGGGGTCTGCAGGTTGGCTGTGTGGCACTGCTCCAGATCATGGGATCAGGTTCAGGGTTTGTTTCATGTCCAGGTTTTAGCATCCAGGCTGAAGGAGTGCCTCCCTGGGGCCCATCCTTTTCTCATGGTGAAAGAAGGGCAAGAGCCAAGCTAAATCAATCAAGCACATCTAAAACTTCTCTTCAGATTTGATGAACATCACATTTCCTCACAGTCCATTGGCCAGAATTAGTGTAGGCCCATCAATAAGGTGAAGAAGTATATTGGGTTAGGAGGCAGAGATATTTGCTGAGCAACCCACCATTTTTTCTTTTTTTTTTTTTCTTTTTGAAAGGTCTAGTAGCATTTAGCTTTCCCAGAATGGCAAGGCCTTGAAATTCTAGATTCTCTGTTCCCTTTTATTTCTTCTTGTGAAGTGGCCAATTCTTTGATTTGTAGCCAATAGCCACCTATACCCACTACTAAAGTTTTGCTTTTCAATCTCCTTCTAGAGCAGGGGTCAGCAGACTTTTTCTGTAAAGGCAAGACCAGATAGTATATATCTTAGGTTTTGCAGATGATAAGATACAGTCTCTGTTACAGCTTCTCAACTTTATCATAGTAACACAAAAGCAGCCATAGACAGTAGGTAATGAGAGTGTGACTGTGTTCTGATAAAACTTTCTTCACAAAAATAGGCAGGCATTAATTTGCCAACCCCTGTTCTAGAGCTCAAGTTCATTATGCAAGTGCTGTGCCTTCCAAGTTATTGTAGGTGACAGTGTCATGAAATGTCTTGCTACTCTATAACCTGGATCACCTTTCCAACCTTTGATATTAGTTTCCCTGCTGCCTGCTGCTCAACTACTAAGCTATGATCCTGTGTTTATAATAGTCACACCGTACTCCTGTCATCAATTTCAGTGTTAGTCAGAATAGACTAGTGTAACGGAAAACATTCTTAGGTGTCTCTTTTACTCTCACACTACTACCATAATGCTTCTCACACCAGATGTGAGGTAGTTTTTCCCACACCAAACAGTTCTCAGATTCTCTGGACACCAGCCTGGGTATCTTACAATTTTACTCAATTCAGTAGCATCAGATCCTCCAGGTTAAGGGCTCAGTCCCACAAGACTGCCCCAGCTTCAAATGCCAGTCATAATCCCAGGCTATAATTTGGAGGTTCCCACAACCCCCTCGTCAGATACAGTTAATTTGCTAGAGTGGCTAACAGAACTCAGGAAAACATTTTACTTTCTGGATTACTGGTTTATTACAAAGGACGTAACTCAGGAACAGCCAAATGGAGAGATGCATAAGGCAAAGTATGTGGGAAGGTGCACGGAGATTCTAAGCTCTCTCTGGGTGCACCACTCTCGCAGCACCTCCATGTGTTTACCGGAAGCTCTCTGTACCAGTCCTTTTGGGTTTTTATGGAGGCTTCATTACATAGGCATGATTGATTAAATCTTTGGCCATTGGAGATTGAACTCAGTCTCTAGCCCCTCTCCCCTCCCGGGTGGTCTGGGGGCCGGTGGGACTGAAAGTTCCAACACTAATTATTTTGTTGGTTCCCTGGCAACCAGCCTTATCCTTCGGGACTTTCCAAAAGTAACCTCATTAAGTCAATTCTGGTGTAGTTGAAAGGTACTTCTTATGAATAAAAAAAGCACTCCTTTCACCTTTATTGCTCTTATCACTTAGGAAATTCCAAGGGTTCTAGGAGCTCTGTGCTAGTAATTGGGACAATGACCAAATATGGTTTTCGTATTATAAATCACAATATCACAACTAGGTTATTAACAAACACTTGAGTTTTCAGTGGCTTAACACAACCAAGGTTTATCTCCCACAGTATGTGTCCAGTACAGGTCCTAGTGGAGTGAGGACTCTGCCATACATAGATGCTCAGCAGCTCAATATCTAGAATGTTACTAGTCACCAAAGCAGGGCAAGAGACAAAAGGATGTTATGCACTGGCCCTTCTATTCTTGATTCCCACTCACGTCCCATTGACTAGAATTAATCACAGGCTGGAAAAATGTGGGAGAGAAGGTGGAATATTGTTAGTCCATTACTTCTGTCACACATTCATACAAGTTCAGTTATTCTTCAGAGGTATAGATAACAATGCAACTTAAACATGTGTAGAAAGGTACATCTTGATATGCAAGGATGAATTTCAGATGATATTCTTTTTGGACAGTTTCTTTTCCTTAACAAGATGTCTATTTTTAAAAAATTGTATTTTGTTCTTAATCTTTCCAAAATAAAGTGTTTAAGGTTGAAATCTTATTTCTAGACTAGAATGCAGTAGTATGAAGAGCCATTAATCATTAACCAACGCTATAGACATTGAAATAGTATCAAGGCTCATAATATTTATTTTTGAACATGCAGTGTTACTTTGCAGAGATATTGTATTTTGGAAATAGTGACAACGTATTTACAGGATAGCAATAATGAAAATTTTCATTTTCTGTTTCAATAAGCCTGTTGATATCTATTTTTAATTTGATAAAACCTATAGATTACATATCACCTAACCCATCCATGATTGCATATCAAAATATGCTAAAGACAGCATACATGCTTCTCTGGATATAGACATTACAAAAGTAATTATTATCTTTCAGGCCAGCTTTATTCTGTGTTACATCAATCACTGGTATTCAATGTATGTGAATCATACTCCTGCTTTCCTTGGTCTCTTGGTTCATAATAGAATTCATGGGAGCTAACATGGGAGCTAACAAGTTCATGGGTTGAACTTGAAGCCATGAGTGTTTATGCTGCTGCCTTTTAATGATCATAGCACAGAATTCATTGAGGTTGGGTTCAGGTGGGAAATTCTTCACAAAGACATTATTTGGTAGCATCAACAGCAAGTAATTTTATGGATTAGTGGCACCAAGACAATGGTGTCCTACCTCAACTAGCAGTCAAAAATTTTATGAGCAAATTTGTACGATTTCGGGTGGGAAATCAGTGATGGAAGGACTGACTTCGATCCTTTAGAGTTGAACATCTGCCAGTTTGAAAGGTCAAGTGACACGTGCTTGGGTTGACATAGAATGGCCCATTGTTGGTATATAGTATCTATATAAAGCTTGTTTTGACTTTAAAATGGGATCTTTTAAAAGCTGAAAATTTAGTATACAAGTGCATATAGATGCTAACTTACGATTCTCTCTTACTTTTACCGTAATAGTTCTTACGTGAGCTTTGAGATGCCTTTCCAAATTGCTTTCACACCACTTGATTGAAAGTTTCTAGCTAATCATAATTTCTAGCAAATAAAGCATTACTAACTTCTAATAACTGTATATATTCATAAATTAAAAATGCCATCAAGCTAATTTCTCAGATTTGCCTATTATGATGAATCTGTGCAGTGATAACAATTACAGTGAGAAAAATGAACAGTAACCATGAATTGTTTTATAAGTGATCTCATAACTTGTGGACTGCAAAATATTTGTTTATATCATAGCAGCCATTTTTTTAATTTTTATTTTTGAAGGACTTAAAGCCCAGTAATATAGTAGTAAAATCAGACTGCACATTGAAGATTCTTGACTTTGGACTGGCCAGGACTGCAGGAACTAGTTTTATGATGACACCTTACGTAGTGACTCGCTACTACAGAGCACCTGAGGTCATCCTAGGGATGGGCTACAAAGAAAACGGTCAGCAAACACTATTTACTTGAAATACTGTTCTGATTTATTTGCTTTTGTTTATCAGATTTCTTATGTAAATACTTAAATTGAAGTGCATAGAGTTAAATGTATCACTGTATGAAATGATGTTTATCAGGAGTTTGAAAGTAACTACAAATTCTGTCATAAACGTTTGGAAAAACTTGGGGCCCCTGTTTATTTAAATACAAATATATAATCATCAACACTAGCATTAGATAAAGAATTTGTTGCCATGGCCCCTGTAACAGAATATATACCATTTTCTTGCCTGTAACTTGAAAATGAGCATTCTAACATGGGCTCAAGAAATCTTAAGTTTGCATTAATGATATTTGCACACATTTCCAATCCCATGACATTAAAGTTAATAGCAGTAGCACTTAGTGCAGACTTTAAGGGCTGCAATAATGCCATTCTGCATAGCTGATGGATAATTAATTTAAGGTTGCCTTTCGGAGAAAACAATGTTTCATCAAAGACCTTGTGTCCAGCCTTAAAGAACTCACATTATTATGTGCAAGTATAGTCACTTATATGTATCAGCATTAGAATCAAGGTTGAAGAACATTATCAGGCATGTAGTTCATGAATTTAAAAAAATTTTATGCATAAACATACATATATTTATACTTAAGAAATTTTGTTTATTAATCTCAGTCATTTAAGAGATGAATAAGTCTACACAGGATTTTATTGACTTAAACTATAACTTTTTAAATGTGGTAACTTAATCCAAAATACTTACTAGAATAGGACCTAGACATTTTTTCTAGCAAAGAATCTGAAGCAGCAGTTCACTTTGAATCAGGAAACTGTATTCTGGGACTCTTTTTTATAAAAGATAACATTGAACTGAGGATTTTAGCTTAATTTTCTTCTCTGAGCTCATTAAAAACACTTCAAATATTTACTACTATTCTTTTGTTCTTAAATAAACATGCTGTTCTGTTGTCTTACTCTTTATCTAAAATTGCCTTATACCCTGTAAAATCCAGTGAGTTAGATTTAGTATTAGACTCTTTTTTTTTTTTTTTTTTTGAGAATCTTTGCTTTAAGTGACTGGCATGAAGATTGTTTTTGTATTTGCTGTAAAACCATTGATTGTCACAGATAATGTATAATGTGGCACTCTGTCCTATAATTGTGATCTTGGGAGCTCCCTACCAGAAATTAGCACCAAGAAAAACTGTCATGTAAAGAATTGACATGTTTTCCTTTCTTAGATAAGAATTATATAGATCTACCTTATTGCCTTTTTGGGGGGGGGGCAGGAAACTGAGTCAAATGTAATGCTGAATTATGATAACTACATTAGCCAGCAAGGGTAAACATAAGAACTTCTGCCTGTTAGTAACACCTTTCACCCACCCCCACCTGTTTTAACAACTTTATTTTATACATCTTTTATTGAAAGCCGGCTCAAAGCTTTTTGGAAAGTGTGAGATAATGGAATATATTTAAACTGCCAAATAGACTAAGCAGTTAGACCCTGTAAAACTTGTTTTATGTATGAATCAGGCTTATCATATTCTGAGGAAAGTCTTCATTAACTCAGACAATATCTTCTCTTATGCTTGCAGCTTTTGAAATCTGTTTTAAGATGTTTTTCTTAAGATTATGTACATAAGTAGTGTCCTGAATATTTAACTAAAGCTTGCTATTCTCTATAAAGTCCACAGGGAAAAATTATTTTAATAGATTTTTGCCAAAAAATGAAAACCCTGGAAAAAATTTTTCTCTGAACTGATTTATGAATGTTAACTTTTCCTCTAAAATTTTATCCTTGAAAGTTGAACTATGCCATAAACATAAAAAGAATTGTATGTATTTTAATGTGAAATTTTAGAGAAACTTTAGTTCCACAGGATTTCTAAAATTTGTTCCTAATCTAGCTCCTAAAATTCTGTAATGAACTGGCAGTCTCCTCATGAGTGTATTAGAAAGTACTGACTTTAAGTTCCCAAGTCCTCCTGTATTGGTAAAGGGTATATTTCTAACATCTATTCCTGCCCTTTTCTTCTTTTGCTATTAGAGGATTGGGGCCTTCAAACTTCAAAAACAAATGCAAGTTTCTAAAGCTTTCCTTTCAAATTGCTCATTCCCCTCTTGTATTAAACTGCAAGCACCTACTCTCTTTGTCTGATTTTCAAACCCAAAGATATAAAATGTCAGGGTATGTGCTTAGTTTTAATGAAACAGGTGGAGGTCCTCAAATTGCCCATTTCTATGTCTAGCAGATTCTTTTCAGTATTGACTAGAGCTCTCATTTAAAGTTGACAAGGGTCATGGGACTTCCCTGGTGGTCCAGTGGTTAAGACTCCGCATTTCAACTGCAGGGGGCACGGGTTTGATCCTGGTCGGGGAACTAAGATCGTGTATGCTGTGTGGCCAACAAAAAAAAAGAAAAAAATTAAAGTTGGCAAGGGTCAGTAAGTCCACTAGGAAACTCTGTAGATAATAAATCTGTGGGAACTTTCAAACTGTATTCAGCCAAAACCAACTTCTTAAACCAAAAGCGTTTTGGTTCTATGGGTTTAAAACACTTTAGGTGGAAAACATGAAATATACTTCTCTTACTAAGTTTTCTTGATTGATTATTTGTTCGTTCTCTATGCACTTGTTCCTTTTGGGATAGTAGAGTAAATGCAGCATGGTGTTGCCAAGGAGAAAAATGACCTTCAATTCAGAGTAAACATAGCACCTCTCAGAATGAATTTATTAACTCCAACTTGAAAATTTCTGAAGAGCTTTAAATTAACTTTTCCTCTAAAATTTTATCCTTGAAAGTTGAACTGTAATTATTCATAGAATAACTGTAATTATTCATAGAAACATTGTTTCTGTTAAGTATTTTAATATACTAGATTATTTCTGCTCATGCTTTTTTCTTTTATTTGACTTAAAGAGAGAGTATAGTGCACAGCTGGACCTCAAAATAGTATAAAGATTTTATTTTTAAAATTTTGCTACCTCGTGTACATTTTCAGCCTTACTTATAAGATTTGTGTTTGGTTCTTTTTCATATTTTATAAATAAATTTTCAGGGGCAAAATGTGTAGGTTTTTTAAATTATGTGATTTCTGTGCATAGCTCTCACTTTAAATTAGATATGTAGTTAAAACGCCACACTTTACATTTGCTTTTGTGAATCAAAGCCTTTTGACAAATATTTTGTGTTTTAAATTATTCCATTAGCTAAAATTAAAATCACTTTTTTCTTTTGGTGATGTTTTGCAGTTTTTATATAACGCAGTCATATTATGCTTCTTTGATTTTAACGACCTTTTGCTTTGCTTTTCCTTCTTTTGTGCTGCAAACATATAGTGGATTTATGGTCTGTGGGGTGCATTATGGGAGAAATGGTTTGCCACAAAATCCTCTTTCCAGGAAGGGACTGTATCCTTGTGCTGCTGCAGCAGTTTAATTAGTTAGGTGATGAACTTCCTTATGTTCTCTAATGAAAATGAATATAGTGTACATTTATACATGTGGGTTTTTTTAAACAGACGTAAAGTTTGTGGCTGTTATAGTTCAAAAATTGTTGAGATACAAAGCTGAAATGTTTGTAGGCTGCATCTGGCAGTAGGAAATACAGTCTCTGCTGGTAGTTAGAGCACATTCACTGTCACTCATTTTTATTTTATACTGCTTTCTATAATTTTGAAGTATACATGGTGTGTGTGATTTTTTTTTTAATGTTTATATATTTTTTTTTATTTTAACCAAAATCTTTATGTTAATGTCATTGCATTTTGTTTTCAGTTGACATTTGGTCAGTTGGGTGCATCATGGGAGAAATGATCAAAGGTGGTGTTTTGTTCCCAGGTACTGATCGTATCCTTATCTTTGGCCTAAAATGTAGTTTCTAAAGGTCAAAATGTATGACAGCACTTCAGCTTGGTCAGGTATAATGTATTTTGTCTCTCCCTAATAAGAAAGTCTTGTTAAATTACTCTTTCAAAATACCACCTGCTATTTGACTTAGACTTTCCTTTCCCTAATTTTTTTGTTGTTTCATATGTTAATTCTGAAAACTGCTCAGGTTAATTATCCGCAATTATTTGCTGGCTTTGAGTTGATTTATTTAACCTAAATCAAAAGTCATGGCTTGTATTAAATTTTCTAATAATTATACACTTGAGTAAGTCTAGAAGTACTTAGGACATAATGAATTTTGGAATTGTCTGTTGCTTCTGGTCATCCTTTTGTTTTGTCCTCCCCGCTTCCTTTTTTGTTAATGTGCTGTGTGTGTTATGTCTTTTGGTTATTGTCTCATTACTCAACATAACACACTGATCTTTTCATCTGAGAATTTCAGCAGTAATAATTTTACATGGTGATGAGTAGATTTGGGTCATGATTTTTTTTCATCTGACTGACTACTAATCTTTATAATAACAGTGATCTGTTATGTGTCTATCAGCTAGTGAAACTTAGAATTGTTTTAGGAAGAGGAATGGGAAAAACCGTATTCACTGGGTTACAATAGGAAAGTTTTAGGTCTTAGTCCACGGGGAGGAGTTTGAGGTGTAAACGCTAAAGATTGGAAGGAAAGAAACCAGAGAATTCTAACCTTACACCTTAACCAAAATACTGAGTCATTTTCTTAAATTCCAGAGCTTTAAAAAAATTTTATTAACATAAGCTGAACAAAGAATGGCAAAAGGAAATGCCATCATTTTTATTGCTACTGGTTTTCTGTTAGTGTAGAAAACTCAAGAAATGCAGGACATGTAATAAGAAATATTTCCTATCTTCTCGGAAATGCATTCACATTTTCTGATAAGCTGGAAGGAAAGGCAAATTTTGTATTCTAAAATTATGTACAGTTTACATTTAGAGTCCTTATGGGTAGTAATTGTCATTTTTCTTTGAGCCACTTATCATTTATATTTAGAATTTGTGTATTTAGAATTTAAGAATTTAGAATTTAAGCTTCCATTTTTATGATAAAGTTAGTATTAGTAGACACACACATGCACATAATAAATAAGGTTAACAAAGCTTGTTTACTGATCCTTTTTGTCCACCTACAATCATTGCCTTTTGCAAGGTGGCTGTAAGATTTATAACTGCCACATTCTTTCTTAGGATTTTTTAATTGCCATTTTCTTATTTTAATATGGATATGACTAATATGTTGAACATTAGATACACAGTATTTTTTCTTAGCTACTTGATATTAGATATTGATCAGTGGAATAAAGTTATTGAACAGCTTGGAACACCATGTCCTGAATTCATGAAGAAACTACAACCAACAGTAAGGACTTATGTTGAAAACAGACCTAAATATGCTGGATATAGCTTTGAGAAACTCTTCCCTGATGTACTTTTCCCGGCTGACTCGGAACACAACAAACTTAAAGGTACTTTTTATAAACATATATCTTTAATTCCATTGTGGGTAGGTGGGTGGTTGTGGAGGGGGTTTATGAGGGTGTATTCATATTCTCATGGGACATAACATTGTCTCTGGGTAATGGAACAGTGTGAAGTTTTAGTTCTCTTTAGTTATTTTTTTGTGACTTTATATTTTTTAATCATATGTATGACCTAATTTTATAATAAATCTATTCTGTTTAAAGCATTTTTTAATAAATGATAATTTCAAGTTTCTGAAATTTATTGATAATTTTAAAGCTTTTATGAGATATGTGTACATTAACATCTCATTATTTTTGCAGCCAGTCAGGCAAGGGATTTGTTATCCAAAATGCTGGTAATTGATGCATCTAAAAGGATTTCTGTAGATGAAGCTCTCCAGCACCCATATATCAACGTCTGGTATGATCCTTCTGAAGCAGAAGCTGTAAGTTCTTTTCTTTAATGTTTGAAGACTATATTGTACTCTTAGAGTTAGAGTTAAAGTTAGGTTTGGAGGATATTTTTTAATTTTAAATAAAAATATAAATAAATGATGATGGTGTTTTTCTGTTTTTGCATGAAAAGTTTCTTAAGAGAATGAACATATCCAAGTACCTCCTACACAAAATAAAGTTCCCCCCCCCACTGTTTCTTGCCTTTTTGCCGTGACACCTTGTATGCTGAGCTAGAATGTTGAGCACTTTGGGAAAACATCTTAACTTAGTTGTAAACAAATTATTGTATCCAAAGCATACCACAATTCTATGATATAAATAAAATGTGACAATTTCAAAAACAGGAAGAAAAGAAAAAGACGGTTAAACATCTTTTTTCCTGTCACTGTTCTGTCTACACGAGATCAGTGTTGATCATTGATCAATCTTGGCCTAATGATGTATTTTTCCAAGCCTTCTGTCTGGCTAACATTTCAAATAATTGTAAAGAATTTATATACCCCCAATAAACTGACTCAGTTATTGTTCCCTTGCTTTTCAGCCACCACCAAAGATACCTGACAAGCAGTTAGATGAAAGAGAACACACAATAGAAGAGTGGAAAGGTAACATTCACCAGATTCTTTAAGATGAAGCTGAAAGAGCTCTGGCTTTCTATGTTGATTTATTCATCATTTTAGGGAAGTGAAAGATATTTTCTATTATTCGTAACTGATATTTAATAATATGATTTAATATTTTTACAGAAGTAGAGAGTATGTCTCCTTCCCTCACTGACTTAATCCTAATGTCTTTGTTCCCCACCCCAGACAAAGACACATTTGTGCTTTCTGGAACTTTTATGTGCTTCCGTAGTCTACAAAAATACAAACTTGTGTGTTTAATGTTTCCCCCTTCTCCTCTCCCACCCTGTTTTAGTCACATATGGTTGTATACAGTGCACACTTGCTTTGTTGATATAATCGTATATTTTAGAGATTATTCTCTCTTGCTCCATATACCTGGCTCATTTGGTTTAATAGCCGGTTAGTGATCAGCTGTTCGGCTGTGTCACAGGGTTCTGTATCTAACAACCATTTGAAGAGCATTTAAGTTGTATCTAGTCTGTTGTTACAAACAACTCTGCAGTGTTCTTGTGCACATCTGAGAACATGCCTGTAAGAAAAATCCTACAAGGAGATTCACTGGGCCAAAGGATATTTTTCAGTTATTTCCGATTATTCTCCAAAGAAATTGTTGCAGTTTACACTTCCATCAGCATTTTATGGGAATGTCTCTTTTACCCCCACCCTCACCAGCAGAGTGAGTTAATTTTTAATCTTTGCATATCCAATAGTTTTATTTTATTTTTTTACTTTGGTTGAACATTAATAATGCTTTGAAAGTCATGGCAATGTTAAAATATTTCTTTCTTTAAAAGATTCCCTGGGACAGTTCGGCCAGGTAACTTTTAGATCCTGCTTGCCTCCATTTATGTTGTTGTCATTTGATATTTTGACCACTTTTGTAACTACATGACTTTGGACAAGTCACTTAAAATCAGGTAGACAGAAGACATGTTATTAATAGCTAAGAACCTAAATACTTGGAAGGCAAAAATATAAATCGGAGCACGTAATCCATCTACAGATTTATTTGGGAGGAATGAATTTGATTCTTTCTTCTTAGGAATAACCAGAGATTAGTTTTCGCCAAGTTGACTTTGGGAGACATATAGTTAGACTCTGTAGAGCCCACCAGAATGATAGAATTGGGTAGAACCTAGTGCATCTATATATGTAATATACAGGAGTATAGAAACTATAGATCAGAGTATGTATTAAAGTATCTAACCTGATATTTTTCTATATCATTACATTTACAATAAACATTTTTGGTATTTCATGGAATCTTAATAGGCCACCAATTGTAAAACACACTATTACGTACCACTAAGAAAGAGGAAACAATGCCAGTTGTACTGCACGATTGATTATAGATGCAACCCAGTTTCAAAGATATTAAACTGTGAAAAAAGTACATCTTAAAATCAGTGAAACATCGTATTTTCATTTGTATATGGTTATATCTGGGATTTTTGATTACTGTAAACATGTTTATCTTTATTCTGTATCTTTTTCTCCTAGCCCCAAATGCCGTTTAGTAATTACCTACAAACTCCCTTTTTCAAGATCTGCTTAAGAATTTTAGCATCATAACAGAAAAATTCATTGCCAAAGCCATGAACTACAGATTGCTTTGTCTAGTTAGTACTCCTGATTAGCTTTGGTTCTTCTGCCTCAGTCCCACTTTACAAAGGGGTATTTTCTCTCTCTTTTTAATCCTCCTATCCGGAATGCTTACCATTCCTTTTTGTTTCTTTAAAGAAAAGCATGTCCCATTCTTTCCTCTATCAAGACTTCCTATTTTTCTTCTTCCCAGCCCAAGTAGGTTACCATCGCAAGCAAAGTTAGCCGTCTCCAACTCTTGTTCATCCCAACATATCCACTTGTTTTACCTTATTATCAACATGAATGTTGCCATACCCTGTGATCAGAAATCATTTATTGAAAGTTTAATGTAAAGAATTACAGACTCCTTGAAATTCTTTGCAACAATTTTTGTTTATACATTTTTCTCAGAAGAGGGTTCATTGCTTTTATGCAATTCTCAAAGGATTTTATGACCCAGAGAAGATGATGAATAATGGCAATGTTAGCATCCACCAGAAGGTTCTTCTTAGGTCGGCATTCAGACTCATAAGGCACATCACACTTGACATCAGGATCATATAGAAGAATACAGGGCAGGAGGCACGTACACTGCAAGGCAGGATCTGGTGTTACTCTTCATTTGGAGTAGTCCTCCCAGCAGTCCACCCACTGTCCAGAAGCCTAGTTAAGGAACAAGATTCTCATGAAGAAATCTTCTTGACAGTCATAGCATGCCATGCTTCAACTCAGAAGGAGTTAAAGTATAGTTACCTGATTCTTTTTCTTTAATAAAAATATATTTAGGGCTTCCCTGGTGATGCAGTGGTTGAAAGTCCACCTGCCGATGCTAGGGGGCACGGGTTCATGCCCCAGTCTGGGAAGATCCCACATGCCACAGAGCGGCTGGGCCTGTGAGCCATGGCCGCTGAGCCTGCGCGTCCGGAGCCTGTGCTCCGTAACGGGAGAGGCCACAACAGTGAGAAGCCCATGTACAGCAAAAAAAATTTATATATATATATATATATATTTATATTCTATTCTGATTAAAGAAGGTTCCACATACTCTTGCATTTAAATCTTTTAACAGATATCTGGGTAAGTACCTACAATGTACCAGGTACTATGCCAGGGCTCAGGAAATAGAAGTTAAAGACAAATTTGATTCAGGCCCTCACTGAGAGAATTAAATTAGCATTTGCTGTACAGAATGATATGGTATAGTACAAAGTGCTGGTGGAGTAAAAAAGATAAAGCTTCTAACCCCAGCTCTATCTTAATCCAACTTTCGGAATATTATAGCAGAGACTTTACTTCTTTCAGTATAATTCATGGTTGAGGATCAAGAAATTGTTATTAACACCTTTGAATCTTAGGCTGACACTTCTGGAGCCTCTGCCATTGCAAGAACACCATTCGAAGTACTTAATGTGTGTAAAAATTTTTTACTTAAAGCATACATATCTTGGGAGATTGCCTCTCAGACTTTGAAAAGTTTTTGTTCACCTCTTTTTCAGAATTGATATACAAAGAAGTTATGGACTTGGAGGAGAGAACCAAGAATGGAGTTATACGGGGGCAACCCTCTCCTTTAGGTTGGTTACAATATAAGCTTAGTTAAGATTACAGTTTACTTCTTGGCGTTGTAGTCTTCAGTGGCCTGAAACCTTCAGTTCTTTCCATATTTAGTACCATTAGTATTCAAAGTTTATTAAGTATAAGGAATACAATTTCTGTGGTAAATTTGAAAGCACTGGTACACTGTTCTATCAGTACATTGTACTAGTATATCAGTAACTGACTTCATAAAATGCATATCTTTTTCTTTGATACTGACATCCCATTGAAGAACAGAAACTTAAAACCTTTTTTTGTTGTTGTTGGCATTGTTGTCTTTAAAGAAGAAGTTTATCACAATTCAATATATTTACCTTTCTGTGATTTAACAATCCTTACTTTGGATAGATAAACTAAAACTTCATGGCAAAATTCTGTACGGGATACCAATTTTGTACATGATACCTCTTTCTCATTTTGGTATTTTTGATTTGTTTAAGGCAGTAGCATTAAAACTGCTGTCAGAAGGTATTCTAGCTCTTAAGAACATTGGTTTGCAGGAGTTAAACATTTTCTTTTATCATAAGCTCATCTTATATTAAATTTTAGTACTTGTAAAAGCATAAAGAATTTAAAGGAAAAGTTAAATGACAGGTAACATGTACATATTAAGTACATACTACATGATAGACACTGATAGTTTTTGCACTTTGTTTCATTCAGCCCCCCAGAACCCTGAGGAAGGGGTTGTTGTGCACATTTTACAGATGAGGAAACAAGTTTAGAAAAATTAAATGATATAAGACTACAAATCTTTTGTGTAGCAAAGCAATAGTTGAAGCCATGTTTATTAGTAACTTCAGAGGGCCTGGTTTTTCCAGCATCACATATGGCTGGCAACAGAGAATAGGGCAGTTTTAGGGAAGAGATTAAATTTGAGCTGAGCCTTGAAGGCTGAGTAATGTTTCAACAGGTAGGTCTTGAATTTGCGTGAAACTATGCCATTTTAATCCTTCTAAAATTCTTATACATTCTAAGAAAAAAAATGGATATCATATTTAGCATCAATGAAGTAAGATTTATAGGTATAATTTCAGGTGCCCATTTTGTTGTACTATAAACATATATTTGTTTAAATAATTTTTGTAGCTTCCTATGACATTTTTGGTTATATTTTGAGTTCTTTTAATTCTTTGTTTTTTAAACCTTGATCAAGAATGCAGTCTTCCAAATTTTAATATAGATCCTCTTGAAAACATAAATTGGTTTCAACAGCTTTTTATCTACAATTAGCTGTAACAAAAGCTATCTTATAAATGCTTTAATAACTCAGTTAATTAGCTTTGTATTGATATACAGTAGTCATATAAATGAATTGTTCATGATGGAGGCTTGAATGGAATTTGAAAAGTCTATTATTAGGGAGAGTTTTATACTTTAACATACTGTCCTAGTGAATGGCACATCCTAAGTGTCAAATGTTTGAGTAAACTTAATAATCTCATGAGATAGATAGAGCAGTTGTGTTTGTTCTTAATTTATAAGTGAAAAATTTGAATCCTAGACAACACTTGGCTATGGTTACAAAATAAATCAGTGGAAAGGACAGGACTGCAAGTTTCTAGACATTTTCTGGATTCTCAGTTATAGCTGGCAAAAAAGAGTGTTAGTAAATTAATCTGTTATAAAAATATTCAGTTCTTGATTATATGCAAAAACAAGATACAGTATTTGATGACTCAAAATATCAGATAATCACAATACCATTTCGACTTGATTTTAAAAAGTAAATATTTTTCCTTCTGGATTGCCTCTTATCTTTATTTTGGTTTGGCTAATACTAGAATGAGTTTGCATACCTTTGAGTGTGTAGAGTCACTGAGAGGGAAATGACCCAGATACCTGAAATTAAAGATTTTTCCATATTACTGCTGTTCAGATATTGAGAATTTACTATTGGCTTGGCCCAAAAGTTCGTTTGGGTTTTTCTGTAACTTACGGGAAAACCCGAATGAACTTTTTGGCCAACCCAATATATTACTTTAAAGGTCAGAAGTAAACAAGTTTTTTTTCCCTTAGCTATTTGATTTTCAGATTAAAAAGTTAACTTTAATTATGATGCATTTCAAACTAACACAACATTGTAAAGCAATTATACTCCAATAAAGATGTTTAAATAAAAATAAAATCAAGTGAAAAAAATGATTTTTATTAGATTAAAAAATTTGGATGAAATAAAATTTGGATAAAGAAGTAGAGGCATGAAAAAGTATATAGAACCCTTTTATGATTTGAATGTTTCAGTACAGGTCTTTGAAGCTAGCCATAATATTGTATACTCTTTAGTCAGAAAAGGTACATTCTGTAGTGTACCAATTGAACTTTTAAAAGTTTAGTATCTTCATTTCACTCTTGGCTGGGAGCTAATGGGTTCTTGGGTCTAGAAAGTTATCACATTTCTCCTTTTCCTCTCTTCTATTAGGCCTGAAGTACCCAGTCTGCTTTTCTTTCCCAGTGCACCTCCCATCACCTGCTTTATCCCTTGTGGTTCCATTCCTTTCTGTTTCCCAGTCCCTGCCCCACTGCCCTAAAGATTTGCCTATTCCCATTCCCTAGCATTTTCATTGTTAGATTTGAAGACAAGCTCTCAGAGGACCTTTCATATTTAAGTGTTTTTATTGCTTATCATTGGACACAAAGGAGGGATAATTTCAAACAATGAGGTGCTGCGTTCTGGAACAGTGGTTTTCAACCTGCTTAGTTTTAACATCATTGGGTCCCTGAAACTCACCCCTATTCTTATTGCTCAGTTTGAAAACCATTGGTTTTTATTCCATGAATGTGTTCTTAGGAACTTTTGTATAACTTGCGTTATTTAATATACTCAAATTTGGAATGACTCTTATTTAGTGGTCATGTAGTTCAAAAGCACTTAACCTAGTACATGAATCACCTTTAACTTTTCCCCACCCCACGGTGTCATTCCCTTCCCTTCCTGACCCAACCCCCTTGAGAGGATTTTTCTATAGGTTAAGTATTCCTGTTGCTTTTTAAAATCCAGGAAATGCTTGTTAGGCTATACTTTTGGTAAAGGAAACAGTCTCCCCCTACTTTCGTGTTTAATAAGTCCATATTTGCATATACCAAGTACTTATTAGAACTGAAATAACAAGACCTGAGTTTACCTAACTGGGGCACTTGTGTGGCTCGGCAAGTCACGTAACCAAATGGGGCAGTTGAACTGAGGATCCTTTGAATTAAAATGATTTTAATCTTCGTCTTGGCTTTTGCTTTAAAACAAGATGTACCAGAAGGATTGTTTGGACTTTACAGTGAGAAGATATCATAGAGCACTTTTTTTAGGGAAGTAGTTTTTTTTTAATTTATTTTATTGAAGTATAGTTGATTTACAGTATTACATTAGTTTCTGGTGTACAGCAGAGTGATTCAGTTATACATATATACAATAGTTTGCATCTGCTAATCCCAAACTCCCAATCCATCCCTTCCCCACCACCCCCTCCTGCTTGGCAACCACAAGTCTGTTCTCTATGTAAGTCTGTTTCTGTTTCATAGGTAAGTTCATTTGTGTCATATTTTAGATTCCACATATAAGTGATATCATATGTTATTTGTCTTTCTCTTTCTGACTTACTTCACTTAGTATGGTAATCTCTAGGTTCATCCATGTTGCTGCAAATGGCATTATTTTGTTATTTTTTTATGGCTGAGTAGTAGTCCAGTCATCTGTCGTTGGACATATAGGTTGCTTCCATGTTTTGGCTGTTTAAATAGCGCTTCAGTGAACATTGGGGTATATGTATCTTTTCAAAGTATAGTTTTTGTCTGGATATATGCCCAAGAGTGGGATCGCTGGATCATATGGCAATTCTCTTTTTAGTTTTTTGAGGAACCTCCATACTGTTTTCCACAGTGGCTGCATCAATTTACATTTATTAGGGCAGTAGTTTTTAACTCTTTGAGTCATACATTCCTTTGAGATCCTCTCTCCAACAAAATGCAATGCAGACAGTTTTGCATGTATTATTAAGTGTTACTCACACACAGTCTGAAGCCAATTCATGAGTCTTTCCATAGGACCATTTCTAACTATGGCTTGGACTTAACAATTCTTGTCCTGAACTGAAAATGAAAAACAAATTAGTTGAAAGGACAGGACTCCAAGTTTCCAGACGATTTCAGAATTCTTACCTCGTAGCTAGCAGTGAAAAGTGTTTGTTAGTGTTGTGTTGAATATCACTTGTGATTATTTTTAGTGAGCCTTTTAAAACCAAAAGAAAAATTATTGACCACTGGAGGTAGTCAGTACAGTACAAGTAGCTCGGTCTGCAACTCTGTCTGCAACTGATTTGCTGTTTTGTTTCTCATAGCACAGGTGCAGCAGTGATCAATGGCTCTCAGCATCCATCGTCATCATCGTCTGTCAATGATGTGTCTTCAATGTCAACAGATCCGACTTTGGCCTCCGATACGGACAGCAGTCTAGAAGCATCAGCTGGACCTCTGGGCTGCTGTAGATGACTACTTGGGCCTTGTGGGGGTGGGAGGGATGGGGAGTTGTTTAGTCATTGATAGAACTACTTTGAAAACAATTCAGTGGTCTTATTTTTGAGTGATTTTTCAAAAACGTAGAATTCATTTTGTAGTAAAGTAGTTTTTTTTTTAATTTCAAGTGATGTAATTTAAAACTTAAGTTGTGTTTTAAAACAGCAACAAAACTATTTTTGCTGTAATTAACTGTATAATGTAAACCTAATTATTTTATCATGGTTTAAAATTTTTGCATATTTGCTTTATCTTATGCTGCTGATTTTTTTTTTTACTGAATTTGTAAGATTTTGTTTATCAAAGCAATTATTATGTGGTGACTTGCCTATATCATGAATTATTTAAGATTTTTATAGTTTTTTTATTAGAATTTATTCAAATGTTTTGTTCATGATGCTATCCTTTAGGGTTATGTGCTTATCAATGAAATAACCCCAGAGGAGTGAGGGAAAATAACCTGTAGCCAGTTATATTCAGGAATAACTACTGTAAATGATGAACGTGTTAAAAAAACCTCCAATATTTGCTACTTGCCAATTCTAATTTAGTTACAACAGTTGGTAGGTAATCCTACATGAATTTTGGCAAAAGCCCCATCATCTAAATGGTAGAATAACTCAGAGCATGTCTTTGAAGATGTTGGGCATCTACCACCACCCTCCTATCCCCCATCCTACCCACCAAAAGTAAAGTAAGAGAATATGGTGTTTTCTGCAAATTTGTGGCATGCTCAAAGCTTATGATCACATAAAATCAAGAGGATACTTCATGAATAATACATTTCAATGGAAATAAACAGATGGTTCACCTTTACTAGCTATGAGCCTGTTTTTGTATACACTGAGTTAATCTACTCAGGCTGTAGGTCCCAGCAATGATCTAGAGTCTGGTCTTTCTCTTTCCTGCAGCCTCGGGCCCTTGGACCTATTCGGTTTCTTGTTAGAGTGTCAGTCAGTTGAGCACCAGTTCTCAGGGTGTTTCTGGCCATTTGATTCTACCTGTGGCATAATCATATTTATACTAGCTGTTGGGAGGTTGCAAAGCCTACTTAGATTTCTGTAGGTGATGTATAAAATGAGCAATATACCGTTCATCTGAAAATAGTAGCACACAGCCATATATAGGATATCATTTTCTAAGGACTGTTTCTTCACATTGAGCAGAGCAGGCATAATTGGTGGTTATTTAGTCTGAGTCTTTCATTTTTTTATACCTGATTTTCAATAAAACACACAATGTGGATGTTGAACAGTGTAAGAATGGTGCTGCTCCTGACAGTTGTATGTTAACTGTTTACATTTTATATCTGCAGAATTATTTCTCTATAACTGAATTTTTCTTAAGTAAAATGTCATTGAAGTCTCAATATCTCTGAAATATGTTGTCTGTAATGCCCCAGGCACTTTTTGTTATTTTTGGAACAAGAGGGATTTCATGTAATGGACTGGGAAATGCATACTTAAGTAAGCGAAAGGTTCTAGGCAGAAAGCCCGATGGAATTAATGACCAGCAGGAGCAAGAACTGGTGCGGCGCAACGTGCAGCGTCTGAAAGTCCACTTGGCATGTTATTCATATATTCAGTGCAAAATTCGTTTTGAGTAAGGTATTTTAGGTCATTGTTAATGTGCAATATTTCGGAGTAAAATACATTAATAGCCATTTTATATGCTTTGAAATAGTAAGTTTGTCAATGATAGTTTAAAGTGATGATTTCTAGCCTCTTTTGAAGTTGGCAGCCTTTTTATTAATCCCTTTTCTACTGATATGACAGGGTGCATTAATTAGGCAAATTAAAGTTTTAAGACTATAACACCTCTTGAATTGTAGAAACAGGATTGGATTTACAATTTCAGAAGAAATTTGAGCATGAGTGTGTTCCTAGTTTTTATTAGTTTGACAGTTACCTAGATTTATTTCTATAGGATAGATTATTTCACTATTGCACTTTAACAACTGACATGCTCTCAGAAGATTCCCTTATTTTCTGTTTGCTCTCTGATAAGCCATCTCTTGATACAGATTTTGGTTAAGCAAGGAAAACCAAGTGTTGTTACAGTATTGTTTGTTGTAAATGCCAGCTCCCACTTGCCAACCAGCATGTTTCAGTTGATCAGAGAAAATCAACTCTTATTAGTCATGTAGACTAAAATACTTATTATATCCTGAAAACAAAGTCTAAGTGTTGCGTGTCCTGGGTTTTTAAAAATGCAGTAGCTAAATACAACCTTCCCTCTTCTCTTAACTGTATTAATTTTAAAATGTGCTAGTTCTTTGTATTTTACTTTTGAACCTTTAAAACATCTTAAACTTTTTTTTTAAGAAATTACAAATAAGATTTCTGTCAAGCAGTACTTATGTAAAGCCACTTTGCTTTTCTTATAACTTTGTTTTTTCAACTTTATATACTTAATATACCCATGGTCTTACTGTCAGAAAATTACTTTGACCAAGATATATTGTTTAACTTTATAGGTTAGGAAAGAGACAATAATTCTTTCTACGTATTTCTTCCTGGTTACTGTTCTGTTACCCTCTAATATAAACTGACCATTTGTTAAATGATTGTGTTGTTGGGATTGCTTAATTATAATAGACATAAACAAAGCATCTCAACTCTTTCATACTGTTTGCTGAACAGTTCTCATTTTGTTACACACTCTCGGCTGCTGATTGTTCCTGGTATGCACTCTTCCAAGTTAGTAAAGGTACAGTGCATTCACACCAGACTTCCTAAGAGAAATGCCAGCCTCTTAAGTGAAAAGGCTACCATACAAACCCCTTAACAATATCAAGAAGCTTGATTATATGTAAAGCAGCAGACTTTCCCGTAAGCCCTTTCATTATTTTGTTCCATGCTAATCCTGCTGTGTTGTCTAAAAAGGTAAAGGTGAAGAGGACATGGATGATCTGATAGTGAAATCAGCAGCAGGCAAGTGAAGCTGTTTGGGGTTACAGATAAGACTTGGTATACACTATCGGCCAGTATGTGCTACAGTATGAAGATGTAACTACTCATTGTTGCCTAGGCACAAGCCTGTACAACATTTTGAGGTAAAAACATAGTCTATTTTCAAAAATACTGTTGTAGTTTGTTTGTGAGTGTTGTTCATTAGTCACACATAAGCTGTAGAGTGAATGCATGATGCCCCATGACCCCAGTAAGCTCTTAACCGGTAGAAAAACCAAACACTACTGTTCTGTCATTAGCAGACCCCTTAAATGTTGCCTCCGGATCCTTTACATTTTAGTATACATTGTGTTTCTACTGATCTCTCTTAGGTTTTTTCTGAATCAGAGGAAACTAATTTTTCCTTAATAGCAAGCAAAATGAAGATGTATAAGGGCATTGAAGCAGAAATGTGTAGTTTGGGGTACGATTAGAAAACTGGTAAGGAAAACAAAAGTCCTAATTAATTTCAAACTAACTGCTCTTAGTTAAGTGCTCTTAAGGAGAGTCTAGTAAGAGTAACACATTCTGGCCATTTATAATTTAGATTATCTTTGTTACTGAAACTTCTGAGAAATACTACCTGTGGATTAGTTTTGCACAATGTTCTTTTCTCACAGTAACTTACAAATTAAACTGGGTTTTTATTGAACTACCTCACAGTAATTTTCTATGCTTTCCCAAGTAAGCAGTTGCCCTTACTGTTAGATCTTCACTGAGTGAATTATAAATGTGTGTTAAATACTTCATAGCCAGTGTCGACACAATACCAGTAAGTATGTAAAATATATACCTTGCATCGGTAAGAGAGACTCACCTGTAAAATCTTTCACTGTGTATCTTAGAGTATCGTGTTAGATTTGCTCGTTGGACATAATTACTGTCTGTTTTTGTAAGTAGAAACCTGCTCGTGATATCAGTCCATTCTTCACATTTTACAAAAGGAATAAATCTTAGTAAATTTTACGAAGAAATAAATTACTTTTGTAGGCCCGATATTTGGTATATTTTTGAGAAGCTCTTAATCTTTTAGCCGAATGATGAAGTTAAACTGAACTAGCTGTCTACCTGGACTGTGACATCTATTTTCTCATTATCGTTTATCCTGTTCAACAGGTTTTGAAACCTGAAACCCAAGTATGATAATTGACATTTGCTTTTCTCCCTATATGATGCCATTCCTTCTTCATTTCCTCTCCCTTCCCTGTGTTCCATTCCCTCTCCTCTCCCCTCCTCTAGACAAAACAAATGGGGCACTTTGTAGGGAATGCTGAGATAATTATTGTGGTTTTTAATCATTCATGCCCTAGTCATTAAACATGCACCACTGGAATGTAAACAATGTTATCTAGTATGTTAATTGGTTATAATATTTTAAATAAAAAAGAAAAAAGTGATATGAAAATTATGAAATTAAGAGTTTTTCATTGAAAACAAAATATAAATTTTTGATAAAAAGTTTTTCTGGGCAATTTTAAGATTTCCTATGGATTGGGATCAAAGGGGTACTAGGGCAGGTCTCTTAGATTTGGATTTTGTACAGACTTTGAAGAGGCTAAACTATCACCCTGGTTTTCTCGTTTACCTACTCTTGCTTTTCTGGTGTTTGAACTTGCTAGAGAAACATTATTTTAAAAAGGGAATTTGCTTCAATGCCCTTAACCCAGTTCTTTGTAACCATGTGAGAGAGCAGCCATCATGGTTACTTGGCAAGAATAAGTATTTTAAAAGGATCTGTTTCAAAACAAACCAGGGATTTCAGCTCTGAGCGCATTTCCAGCTTTGCCATGCAGGTGTTGTCTTTGCCTACACTGGGCAGGCTGCTATGTGGGTGTCAGGGTCTGTCGCTGCATGTGCCCAGTCTCTATGTGGTGACACTCCTCCATCTTGCTCAACTCTTGCTCCAGATAACGCTCATATCCATGAGGGTCACACCCCCCTCGCCTGCATTCATGCTTCCCTGCTCTGAGGAAAGGATAGCCTGGGCCAAGCTTCCACCTGACCACTGCTGCTCCATCAGCTGATGTGATTGCCAACCTGGTGCTGTCTGCCTCATCACAGTCAAGGAAGAGGCCTCCAGTGATAGACTGGGTGGCAAGAGCAGACATCCGTGTGGAGTGTTGAGTTAATTTAATTTCCACCCAGCCATAATACCCTAGTGACACCAAATAAAATGGAGTAAGTAATGCATTCTTGTTAATTGAGGTACTACATTTATTTTACTGTTGATCCTCAAAAGGTCCATCGACTTTATGTGAAGGAAAATTGATTTGTACTGGTTTTGTGGTTTGAAATTTTTTTTTTTAGCTTTTATAGCTAATACACCAATATGTCTTTGGACTTCATTTGAAACTAAAAGATACTTCAAATAAGCTCTGTAAAGTTAGACTTCTAACATATTTCATTTACAACATCCTGTTGTCTCTTTCCCTGCTTTGATAGTAATATATTTCATTTAATTCCATCAATTAATGTGTGCATATATGTCTAAGACCCTATGTTAGAAGCTGGAAGTGAGGAGTGATCTAAAAATGGATGACACTAAGAGTCTAGGCAGCCTGATTGAAGTAAGTGTCGTGTGAGGAGCAAAGACCATGCTGAAGGGACACAGGGAAGGACTGATTAGAGGAAATGAGGGTTTCGAAGAGGAGGCATATTTTTTAAGGCCTTTTTGGAGAGGAAGGGTATTCCCAGGTAAAGGGAAAGGCAAGGAGTGAGGAATGGCCTGGCGGGGTGTGAATGTAAAGAGAATGTGATGGGAGATAAGACTGAAAAGTTGAAGATCAGAATTGAAACGTTTTGAAGAAATTGTCATCATTTTAAAGGCAGTAGGAACTACTGGTTTGTGAGAAAGGAGTTAATATCACTCCTTTGTTTTACAAGGGTCACTGACAGTGGGATCAGGTCTGGTTAGACGAGGCATGGAGATTGGTGACTGGGAAGACAAAGATACTTTGTTCATATTGAGAATGGAAAATTGGGGACTCAGATTGCCGTAACATAAGTGAAGTTGCCAAGATTAGCATTTGGGGCCAGTTGGTCAGCACACAAGAGGTTGTTCAGGGAAAACATATTCAGTGTATTTTACAGTTTGTACATGACAGTTCATGACAGAACACACTTCAGGTATGGCATCAGCTTGCCACTTAGTATTTCAGGAGTGGAAGGAAAGGAAAGATTGCTCCCTAACTTTCTGTAGACCTCTCCAGTCTTGTAGTCCCTTCCCTTGTGAGGTCTGCGTCATCCCCTTGTGTGGTCTGTGCACCATTTTCACTAGTGTCATTTTGTGGACAGAGGGAAAAGATAGGGGATTCCTGTTGGATGTAACGTAAGTGAGACTGTTAGAGATACCCGGACAGGTGGGGGCATAGTTGTGATTGCTGAGGATTGAGTGAGTAGTGAAGCAGTAGTAAAAACAGTACTTTCAGAAAGTTGGCAGGAAATATAAAGAATCATGACAATGTCTTGAGGGGTAGACTGTGGGGTCAGAACACGTTAAAAGGGAGAATTTAAAAGCACACATGCCTTGATGAAACAAGGTCCTGGAGAGGGTGGGATCTACTGAATCCTATGGATCCAGACTAGCCTGAGTTCCAGATGGAGAGAGTGGGTAATCTTGGACAAGTTTCAGCTTTGCTGAGCCTGGCGCTACTTCATCTGTCACAGGATGGGAGATAGTCTGTCACAGGGCTGCTGAAATGACTGACTTCGTGTACTTTTATCAAAATAATTAGTGTAAAGCAAATACAATTGTTGACTTTAGCCTTGGAAAAGAATAGAAATGGTTTAAGATAATGGAGAAATGTTGCAGAGAAAGGGAGGAATTTTGTGTGGTCCCCCATCTGAGAACTTACATACATGCTGACCCCCAAGTCATCCTCTTCATCCCTAGTAGTCCCAATTTTCATGTGGTTGGTAAGAATAATTCTCACTTGAGAGACATGCCTCAAGATCAGTACTGAGGGTTGTTGCTGTTGTTTTTTCTGAGAAGTAGAATTAAACATTGTTTTGATTCTGTTTCATGTATCATTCCTGCCATTCAGCTCATTCCAGCTGAACCTCCTCCATGGCATATACTTTACATCTTTGTGCACATTACTTCCGCCATTTGCCCATTTGAAATCCTCATTGCTGAAGGCCCACGTTTGATAATTTCTCCTCTGATAAACTTTCTGTGCAAGGACTTTTTATTTCATGTCCCCATTGCATGTTTCCTTTAATTTATTCGTTCATGCACTCCCCATTTTGTTCCACAGAGAATACAAGACAACAACGTGCTGTATGTCTTTTCCTGTTGTTCTTTGAGGGCATCCTGTGTGCTAATCTACTGATGCTTCGCCTTGGAATCCCTTGGATGGAAGAGCCTGTCTTACTCCTAGATCACGATGACTGGGAAGTAGGCATTCAATCAATATTGGTCTGGGTAAGCTAATGACTAGGACTATCTTCTATACCGTTGCTATCCTCTGAAATCCAGTATTTACTGCCTTCAAAATCTGGCATAAGGAAACTGCATACAGCACTATGAAATTACTGTAGTAATGTGATCATGTGCTCTGACACCAGATACCTAAGTAGAATCCTGGCTTCACACTAGTTGCCTCACCTACAGCAAGTTGCCTAAACTCTTTATGGCTCTGTTTTCTCAGAAGGGGTTAGAGGGAGAAGTTGATTCTGATATAGAAATAGAAGTATGAGGGGGATGGTTTTTCTACAAGCTTCCCAAGATGATTCTGATATGGCCCGTCCATTCGGTACCAGCTGCCTTGGAGAACTAAATACCAAATCCTCCACCACGAGCAGTGACGAATGGGAGACAGGGTGTGGCAAAGAATGAGGTAGGTCATGCTCCAGGGTGTTATTAAGAAGGGAACTGGGAAGGTACCAGGAGACTGCTGATGGAGCCCAGAAAGGGATGAGGAAGTGGAGGAGAGGCAGGCCATGCTACCAAAGTGGTGATCATGCCCCCACCCTCCCTAAAACCCTTCAAGGACTCAATACCTAGCAGTGATGCCCCAAGTTTGTTGCACTGAACACTAGTTCTGTATTGAATTAGTAGCAATATTCTTGGAGAGCTTACTCTATGCCAGGCACTTAAGTGCTTTGACTGTATGAGCTCACAGAGTTTTTACAACAACTTTATGAGGTAAGAACTGTTACTCTCCCCTCCTATTACATGATCAAACTGAGGCACAGAGATGCTGAGTAACTTGCTCAGGGCTACACAGCCAACAATGCAGTGGGGCTAGGATCTGAATCTGGGTAGTCTGCCTCAATTTTCACTCTAACCACTGTGCTCTACTGCCTGAGAAATCATATGTGAATAAAGCGTTTGTGTTCAAATAAATTTGGGGCTGCTAACTAAAGGTAAGATGTTCATCATTTTTCAGGACTTCTCAAAGAGTTCGGTATGTATTTCCATAAACCTACCTCAACTGTGTCCCCATCCTCCATCTTCCTATCTCTTCTCTCCGAAGCCAACCCCTCCACTTTCCTTGTCTTTTTTCAGACTTGCCTCTCATTATTGCCTTCTTTTCTTCCTCACCAGTCTCTCCCTCTCTGCTGGATCATTCTTGGCAGCATACAAGCATGCTCTAGTAATCCCCTTCTTTAGAAGCTCTCCCTTGTCCCCTCCACTTTACCACCCTATTTCTCTGCTCCCATTCACATCTGCACTTCTGGAAAGACTGATCTGGGCACAGTGTCTTCCCTTCACCTCTCATTCAGTCTTCAGTCCATTACTGTCTAGCTTCTGGCCTGTCACACTACTCCACTTGGCCTGGACCACACCAGTAGTTCCCTGACTAAATTCCCTGCTGCTACTCCCTCCTGCCCCCAAATTCATCCGCTGTCCACCAGGGGCCAAAGGAGTCTTGTTGAATGCGAGCCAATTCATGTCTCTTTATTTAAAGCACTTGAATGCTTTCCTATATCCCTTCAAATAAAAATAACTCTACCATGGGAGACAGGGCCCTACACGGTCTGGCCCCTGCCTGATTCTAGCCCTGTCCATCTCCCACCATGCCAGCAAGGATGCTGGCACTCATGTAACTTTTATAGCTCTTCCCCTTCTGCCTGCAGCTGTCTGGTTACATGACTGCCCCTTCCTGTCCTTCAGTCTCAGTTCTGTCACAAAGAGACAGTGTCTCATGTGAGACAGCTCCCAGCTAAGTAGATAAGACAGTTACTCCACCACTGCTGCTGCCACGTCTTGCTGTCCCTTTGTGATGGAACTACGTAGGATACCGGTAGAACTCTCCAGGGGGCTGGGGCCCTGCATCAAAAGGAGGGGGAGGGCTTCCCTGGTGGCGCAGTGGTTGAGAGTCCGCCTGCCGATGCAGGGGACACAGGTTCGTGCCCCGTACTGGGAAGATCCCACATGCCGCGGAGCGTCTAGGCCCATGAGCCATGGCTGCTGAGCCTGCACGCCTGGAGCCTGTGCTCTGCAACGGGAGAGGCCACAACAGTGAGAGGCCCGCATACAGCAAAAAAAAAAAAAAAAAAAAAGGAGGGGGATATTGTTACTGACTCCATTTATTGCCCACAGATCACGGAGGCTGGTTACGTGGACTCTATTCTGAAGCCCATTTACTGTGTGGAGTGAACACGGTTCATGCCTGGTCTGTTGTTCCACCAGCCAGGTAAAACAAAGAATATCTCTCCCTGTTTTTCTGTCTCTGCCTCTCTTTCATACACACACATCCCTAAAACTGTATTCTAACTTCCTAAAAAAGGAACATTTGCCAGTCTTTTAAAATAAGCCAACTCCCTTTTTTTCAGTATGAGACTTAAAATTTCCAGTTTTTCTTTAGAGTCAAACACGAATTTTAAAACACTTTTGAAGTAATTTGGGAGCAGAATCCTAGATTTTCAGTGTTCCACTACTGCATGGTTGATTCATCCATAATTTGACAATTTTTAGTAAGTTGCCTTTACTGAGAGCAGTCATGTAGGTTTTCAAAAAATTGATTCCCTGTTTTTTCACATTTATAATTCATTGGTTATTATTATTTTAAAATTTAAGGATTTATTGTTATTAACCCCTTAATTTCTAAACTGATTACAGAATTTAGTGACAGGCTTCAAGAGGTCTTTGAAAGCTGAAGTTTTAGTATATGTGGTTATTTTTCTTCAAAGGGTCCATAGGCTTCATCAGATTCTCAAATGTATTTTTTTAATCGAAGTACGATGTTATTTTAATTACTGCTGTACGGCAAAGTGAGTCAGTTGTGTATATGTATGTATGTATATATATATATGTGTGTATATATATATATATATACATACACATTCTTTTTTTATATTCTTTCCCATTATGGTTTATCATAGAATATTGAATATAGTTCCCTGTGCTATATAGTAGGACCTTGTTGTTTATCCATTCTATATGTAATAGTTTGCATCTGCTAATCCCAAACTCCCACTCCATCCCTCCCCCAACCCCCTCCCCCTTAGCAACCACCACTGTTCTCTATGTCCATGATTCTGTTTCTGTTTCATAGATAGGTTCATTTGTGTCATATTTTAGATTCCACATGTGATATCATACATTTGTCTTTCTCTTTCTGACTTACTTCACTTAGTATGATAACCTCTAGTTGCATCGGCTTACTAAATATTAAATGATGTCATTACAATAGGTACAACTTGAATCCACAGGTTTGGGAACAGGTTCTGTAAATGCACCTCAGCTGGGGAGAACGAAGCGGATGAGTACAGGGTACTGGGCCAGAGCCCCCCAGTCTCAGTGTGCTTTACAGGCAGAAGTCAGTACATTTTACAGATAGAATGGAGGGTGCTGTTAAGTGGAAATTGGAGGGCAGAACGTCTACTGAATATTGCCAACTAATTTTCAGAGAAAAATCACATTTGCAGGTCTTAGTTTTGCCAGCAGGTGGCAGATGCGGCTCATGAGCTGGTTTTGGGCAAGGACTTGGCCAGAAGCTGAGCCTTTGCCACTATTAATGGCTAAGAGAAGACAGCCTCCCTTTCATCATGTGAAACCCCTTTGGTCTTTTCTGCTCTTTTGATAGCCTGGCAGCATTTTCTCTCTAGCTCAAAGTCGGCAGAATTTCAGGGCTGTGGTGAGGGAACTCAGGACCATAAAATACACGGGTGTTCCCACCAATCTCCTCCTAGCCTCAGTTTCTCCTCTGAATGGGGATCATGCAGCTAATTCCTTTGTTACTGAGTTGTTGTGAGGAATCAGTCACTTCGTATTATTTTCTTTCTCCTTGAACAGAGGAAGGCAATATTTCACCTTCTGGGAAAGCTAGTCACCCAGACTGACTGCTGTGATGGCACTGGTCCTGGGAGCAGATGCAGGTAGTGCTCTCCACTCATCCCACCCCTCGGAGCTCTGCAAGAGAACTCTGACTGCTGATGCTGCTGAGGGCCCTCAGCAGCCACTTGTCCTCTTGGCTGGTGAGGCCAAAAGTGACCCAGCAGCAGACCAGTCATTGGCCTGCCTCACCACTGTAGAGTTACCAGTTGGCCTGGGCCTGTAGGCTTGCACCTTATAGTGCAGAGCCAGCACTTCTGGGAGCACTGAGACCCTGGCATTTAGAGGATTGCTATCACATGATAGTTTATACCTGACTCGAGGGGGCCTGAATGACTTCTCCAGAGACAATAGTCAGAAATTGGGGCACTTTGTTGACCCCACTCCGCTCAAAACCACTGCAGTTTACAGCTGGGGGTAGTGAGAGGTGATAGGTAAGGACACCATGAGCAGGAGCAAGTGATGCTGGCGCTAGCACTGCCTGTGCCCCAGAAGCCAGTCCCCTCTGCTCAGAGGTGGCTTCTTTGGTGCCCCTGAAGGCCCATCCTGTGGAGCTCTGGCCCAGGCCTGAGCTGTGTGTGGTGGCAGCCACAGAAAGGCTTTCTTGAAGGATTTACCCCCGTGGAGCCTTGAAGTCTGAGGATGAACTGGAGGACGAAGGTAAGCAGGCAGGGAAGGGAGAGGGGTTAGCACCAGCTCAAGGGGAATTTGCAAGGGAGATGGGCACAGTCTGAGGCGTCTGCACCTGGAGGACAGAGAACAGGCACTACCTGTCACCTTGGCTCACCTTTCCTTTAGAGGCACACCTTGTCACCCTGCACACTCCCAGGGTGCAGAAGCAGGGAGTGCAGCACCCTTGCTGAGCTCTGACTCACAGGCTCTAGCTTTGGAGCAGAGCTAGAGTCAAGGGAAGGAAAGCAGGTTACCGGGGAAGGTCTGAGAGGAATTCCAGGACAGACACAAGCTGCAGAGGCCCAGGCGACTCAGAGAGGGAGCAAGCAGTGAGGAAAACCATCCTGCCCAGAGCACAGAAGATGGAGCTGAGAGCACAGAGATGTGCCGAAGTCCAGCTTCAATGACCATGGCAACACTGGGTGCTCCTCTGGGACCTTTGCACCCCACTTCTGAAGGCCCCACGCCATTCCACCCATGGGATACCTTGATGACTCCCAACCCTGCGAGAAACAGGAGAGGTCAGTTGGTACCCTCACTTTGCATGCTCATAAAGGAGTCAGGCATCCAGGCATCATGCTTTCAGGGCGAGTTTAATAAAGAATGCAAAAAGGTCCTGGTGAGCTATTCAGATCCCAGGTGCCACCTGTTTTGGCAGCCACGGGACTGTCACCTCTGACGCCTGCCACACCCTACTCACTCAGAGCAGCATCCAGAGCAGGGCTCGAGCTCCTGACAAGGGGTGTCAGGACTGCTCTCTCCAGCTGGCACCAGATCTCCTGGCACCACTGAGGCCCAGGTCCAAGCTGCAGAGGCTCTGGTTCCTCCCGAGGCTGCAGGAGGTTAGGGAGGGCAAGCTGAGCAGCAGCGAACTCTCCCCACTCCTTTACTTTGGTGCTCTGGCACCTTTTGCCCCAACAGTCAGGCTTCCCAGGGTTGAAAAAAACTCCTCCATTTCCTTCTGCAGCAGCTGGTTCCTCTTCTCTGCGTCCTCCCGTGCCCGCTCCGAGTTCCTCAGCTTTATTTCCAGCATTGTGTACTTTTTCTTTTCCTGGTCTAGTTCTTCTTCTAGCTGTGACATTCGTTTCCTCAGGTCGGCACTACCTTCTTCGAGTCTTAAAATTCAAGAAGAAAGACATCATGTTAGACTTGGGCCTGCTGGGTTTGCCAAGAAAACTCCATTGTCAGCAGACACTTGATGGGGCGAAGGAGCTGGTCAGGCCTGGGACCAGGGGAAGGACGTGTGTGGGCTCAGACCCAGTGCTAGGTAAGGCCGCACAGACTGCATCTCCTCACAAGACCCTGGGGCTTTCCCCCATGCCATTCAGGCCTCATTCCCAAGACCCTCCCCTCAGCCTTTGGCACTAGAGGCCAGGGGCCTCCCTGAGTCCTCACTCAAATACGAAGACCACTTACCCTCCCCGCCCAGCCAACTGTCCTGCTGAGGGATGGACTGCCAGCTGGCAGAGAACAGGACTGAGCCCTGTACCGAGAGGGGAACAGGAAAATGTCCTCACGTTTGCTCTTCTATGAGACCCCCCTGAGCTTCTGGCAGAGACAGCAACTCGCAGGAAACCCCATTCAGGTTGTCACTTCATCTTCCGTTCCCTCTCGGCCTTCACACCCGAGCCCAAATGTCTCAGCCATTGGGAAGCTTCTCTTGATCCTCCCCAGCGTATCACCCACATTACTGCTCCTTTTTGCTACCACAGAGCTACACCTCAGGCCTCTGTAGAGGTTAGCACATCTATCTTTTCAACCAGACCCACTCCTGTAAGACATGAGGGACTTGCTGTGCCTGGCTCCTAGGAACCGACCTGACTACAAGACACATGACTGTGGGCAGGACTCAAACTTCACTGAGCCCTGGTGTCTCACCCTGAAAATGCAGGGGACGGCCTCCCACCTATGCACTGTAGCTACGATGGACCAAGGAGACCACGTGTGCACAGCACACCACCTGGCACATGGTGTACATGAAGCAAATATCCATTCCCTGCCCCATCCAGGATGAGGCCTGGGCCTTCACCCTCAACCACTGAACACAGAGCATGGAGAAGCATGGAGAAGTCTGGAAGAAGAGAAGGATGCCCACTTTCACTACTTTGATATAGTACTGCAAGTCCTAGACACAGCAATCAGACAAGGAAAAGAAATAAAAGGTATTCAAATTGGTAGTGAGGAGGTAAAGTTGTTATTATTTGCAGATGACATGATACTATATATAGAAAACCCTAAAGACTTCACACAAAAACTACTAGAACTGATAAACGAATTCAGCAAGGTAGCAGGATACAAGATTAACATAGAAATTGGTTGCATTTCTTTATACTAACAATGAAACAAACAATGCCCTTTGAAACCGCATCCAAAAAAAAAAAAAAAGCACTAATAAATCTCACCAAGGCGGTGAAAGACTTATATGTTGAGAACTACAAAACATTAATAAAGGAAATTGAAGGTTATTCAAAGAAATGGAAAGAGATCCCATGCTCTTGGATTGGAAGAATTAATATTGTTAAAATGGTCATACTACACAAAGCAATCTACAGATTTGATGCAATCCCTGTCAAATTACCCATGACATTTTTCACAGAACTAGAACAAATAATCCTAAAACTTACATGGAACCGTGAAAGGCCCAGAATTGCCAAAGCAATCCTGAAGAAAAAGAACAAAGCAGGAGGCATAGTACTCCCAGACTTAAGGCAATATTACAAAGCTAGAGTAATCAAAATATCATGGTATTTGCACAAAAACAGACATATGAATCAGTGGAACAGAATAAAGAGCCCAGAAGTAAACCCACACACCTATGGTCAAATAATCCTCAACAGAGGAGGCAAGGATATACAACGGGGAAAAGACAGTTTCTTTAGCAAGTGGTGTTGGGAAAGTTGGACAGCCTTATGCAAATCAGTGAAGTTAGAACACACCCTCACACTATACACAAAAACAAACTCAAAATGGCTTAAAGACCTAAGACGTGACACCATAAAACTCCTAGAAAAGAACATAGGCAAAACGTTCTCTGACATAAGTCATGACAATGTTTTCTTAGGTCTCCCAAGGCAACAGAAGAAATAAAAGCAAAAATAAACAAATGCGACCTAATCAAACTTAAAAGCTTTTGCACAGCAAAGGGAACCACAAACAAAACGAAAAGACAACCTATGGAATGGGAGAAAATACTTGCAAATGATGTGACCAACAAGGGCTTAATTTCCAAAACATACAAACAGCTCATACAATTCAGTAACAAAAAAAGCAAACAACCCAGTTGAAAAATGGGTAGATGACCTAAATAGACATTTCTCCAAAGAAGACATATAGATGGCCAATAGGCACATGAAAAGATACTCATCATCACTAATTCTTAGAGAAATGCAAATCAAAACTACAATGAAGTACCACCTCACACTGGTCAGAGTGGCCATCACTAAAAAGTCTAAAAATAACATGTTGAAGAGGGTGTGGAGAAAAGGGAACCCTCTAACACTGTTGGTGGGAATGTTAAGTTGGTGCAGCCACTATGGAGAACAGTATGGAGGTTCTTCAAAAAACTAGAGTTGCCATATGATCCAGCAATCCCATTCCTGGGCATATACCTAAACAAAACTCTAATTCAAAAATATACATGCATTCCTATGTTCATAGCAGCACTATTTACAATAGCCAAGACATGGAAACAACCTAAATGTCCATCGACAGATGAATGAATAAAGAAGATGTGGTATATATATACAATGGAATATTACTCAGCCATAAAAAGGAATGAAGTCATGCCATTTGCAGCAACATGGATGGACCTAGAGATTATCATACTAAGCGAAGTGAATCGGAGAAAGACCAGTATCGTATGATATCACTTATATGTGAAATCTAAAATATGACACAAATGAACTTATCTATGAAACAAACAGACTCATAGACATAGAGAACGGACTTGTGGTTGCCAAGGGGGAGTGGTGGCGGTGGGGAGAGGGATGGATTCGGAGTTCAGGATTAGCAGATGCAAACTATTACATATATATAGGATGGGTAGACAACGAGGTCCTATTGTATAGCACAGGGAACTGCATTCAATATCCTTGGATAAACCATAATGGAAAATAATATGAAAAAGAATATATATGTATAACTGAATCACTTTGCTGTACAGAAGAAATTAACACAATGTTGTAAACCAACTATACTTCAATTATAAAAAAAAAGCATGGAGAAGGGAGAAAGCCTCCTTTCACCCTAGCCTCCCATCTGGGGAGCAGATGTCAGAAGACCCCCCCCAAGGCAGGGGCAGCAGGCCCCCCATGAGCCCCCTCACTGCTTCTCCTCCCGTCCAGGCCCCTCTTTTGCCAGGTCCTCCCTGACCCCTGGTGCTCCTGAGCACAGCCTCCACGCCACTCCTTGAGGGACTTTGTCCCGCCTCAGACTTGAAGCACTTAAAGCACTCAGTGTGCTGACAACCCTCAATCTTTATCTCCCTCAAGTCCACTCAGAAACTTAATAAGTATCTCCAACTTAACAGACCCACAGCTGAGCTCCTGCCCTCCTTGCCCAAGTCACCCTCCTATAGCCCCAGTCTCCCTGGCTCAGTGACCACCTTCCAGATGCTCGGCCAAAACAAAAATGGTGTCTCTCAAGTCAGTTCTTTTTCTCACCACCACACCTGATCAACTGGAAAAACCCAAACATATTCAGAATCTGGCTGCTTCTCCCACCTCGACTGCTGCCCCGTAGGTCCATGCCAGCCACAGGTCTGACCTAGATGGCCATGGCCTCCTAACTGGTCTTCGTCTGCCTCGTCAAGCGCTCCTGAGCACAGCAGTCAGTGCACCTCATCAAAGTGGTCAAAGTCCTCCAGGTCTTCCAGCAGCTTCACATCTCACTGGCAATAAAATCAAAGCATCACTCCTGCCAAAATGCCTTGCCGCCTGCCCCACCCCGACTCCGCTACGCTTTCAGAGCTTGCCCAGACACTCCACCAGTACACAGTGGGGCAGGGACTCAAACCCATAGCCTGCCAGGCAACAATACTGCATTTCCCCTGAGAACCCCAGCCTCCAAGAAGGTGAAAGATCTAGAAGCTCAAGTCAGCTCCACAAACAGCCAAGAAAGTGAGATGTTGATTCTGACCCCCTCTGAGGCTGCCCTCAGACAGTGTCCGCCGAGTAACACTTCCTGTACACTCTGAGCTCATCTTCAGCAGTAATCACCTTCCAGTGAATCTGCAGGGAGTTCCTACTATTACCTCTGCCTGGTCAATTCCAACCCAGTGCTTACATTGTGGGTTTTCTCCACAATTTTAAACCCCGGAGTTTTACTCATACTGTGTCCTTTCTCCTCCTTGCTCAGCTCAGTCCTATCAGTCCTTCAAGTCCTGGCTCTGACATTGCCTGCTGTGACTTCCCCCAAGGCAGGGGCTGCTGCCCTCATGGCCCCTTTCCTGCTATTTTCCTGCCGTGAACACAGAGACTGCACACACCTGACACTCCCCAGGTGCCCAGGAGACAGCTGCCAGCAGAACAAGAGGGTCAAATGCTACCATTCCAGCTCCCTGTGGGAATCCCAGGCTCAGAAATAGAAGCATGAATCCCTTCCACCTCCACTGTCTGATGGAAAAAGGAAGCACTCAGAACCCACTGAAGCCCCCTGCTAGTGGGTGGGACATGGGTTCATAGGTCTGATGCATAGGCTGATGCAAGGCCTTCGGCAAAAGCAGCTAAGGGGTCTGAGATGCTGATGGAAGCACCGCTCACTGTCCAGTGTAGGCTTTGCTGGTGATTTTAATTGGGGAACCTGGCCTCTCAGAGCTGGAAAATGCCCTCTGCACAGGGAGGCTGGGAGGATGGAACCAGGGCCCATCAGTGAGCAAGCCTGCAAGCCTTAAAGGGTGGCACGAAGGACTTCCCTGGTGGCACAGTGATTAAGAATCCGCCTGCCAATGCAGGGGACACGGGTTCGAGCCCTGGTCCGGGAAGATCCCACATGCTGCGGAGCAACTAAGCCCGTGTACCACAACTACTGAGCCTGTGCTCTAGAGCCGGTGCAGCCACAACTACTGAAGCCTGTGCGCCTAGAGCCTGTGCTCCGCAACAAGAGAAGCCACCACAATGAGAAGCCTGCGCACCGCAACGAAGAGTAGCCCCCGCTCGCGGCAACTATAGAAAGCCCATGGGCAGCAACGAAGACCCAATGCAGCCAAAAATATATAAATAAATTTATATATTAAAAAAAAAAAAGGTGGCACGAGGTGTCCTCTGTGACCCAGCAGAAGGGAGGGCTTGGCTCAGCAAGGCCAGCTCCCTCCTCAGAGAAAATAGGATTTTGATCCAGAAGAAGTCCTCACTCTACATCAGGTCCAACCATGGGCAGTCAACCAGGCTGGCCTGGGGCCTGCAGTGCACGCATGCCCTGCCCCAGTCCCAGTTCCCGGGCTACAGGACATAACTTGGGGGCCTGCCTCCTCCCTGACTGAGGGCCCCAGAGGGACCGCCACTGAGCCTCTCCATCAAAGGCCTCTGACAGCATGCCACCCCTCAGCTCCTGAGCTTTCCCAGACATAGGATCCCCACCCCTCCTCTCCCAGCCCTGTCCTGTGGGCATTGTCCCAGAAAGGCGGCTCCTGGGCGCTGGCTGCTCTGAGCCCTGCCTCCAGGAGGCTTTCTTTCAGAGCCAGAGGCCGACTGCCCGGACCGGTGCCCAGTGAGCTGGCTGGCTGCGAGGGCCCGGCCCGGCCCAGGGAGCACCCGCCTCACACTCGCCCAGCAGCTGCAGCCCTTTACCTTTTCACACTCGTCTCGTACTCAGTCCTCTGCCGGCACAGCTCTGCCCTGAGCTCCGTGACCAGGCCCTGGAGAGCCTCAGTACGGTGGGCGAGGTCCTGGGTGAGGCTGCCTGGGTCACTGGGCTCGCTGCTGCTGATGCAGGCGCCCACCCTGTCCAGGCAGTGGTCAAGGTCTGGGGATCTGCACTCTTCGCTGCTGCTGGGGACAGGGGAGGGCTCGAGGACCCCCTCAGTGTGGAGGGAGCTGCAGGCAGAGGAGTCACTGGCCCTGCACGCTGTGCAGCTGCTGACCGAGCCCCTGGCTGAGGCCTCGCAGGAGGAGGCCCCAGACCATGGCATGCTGGCCACACTGGGCGTGCTGGGAAAGGGGCTGGGCAGGGGCACGTTGTCATAGGTGGAGAGTCTCTGCTCGGAGCCTGAGTCCTTGAACCGGTCTCCCGATGAGGCCCGGCGGTGGCCTCGCAGGGAGGACAGCCCGTTCATGAGCCAGTTCCCTCCGGAGGAGATGATGGGCACCTCCAGGGATGAGGTGCCCACCTTTGGGCTCCCCGACCGGGACCCTGACTGCCGGAAGGAAGACCTCCAGTTGGGCAGAGTCTGCACCTTCTTCCCAGGGCTGATGGCAGCAGGGCTGCTTCGGCTACCCAGGCCTGTGGGAGAGGTTCTAGAGAATGCCGCCACGGCAGCCCCATCCAGAGAAGAGGTCCTGTGCGAGGGCAGGCCGGGGGCACTGGGGCTGCCGGGCTCTGCCTGGCTGTCCCTGGTGACCTCCTCGGAGCCCCATCCCACAGTGCATGGTGGGCTCCCCCGTGAGGAGGCTGGCGCTTCCATGGTCCTCGAAGTGAAGAGCTGGCTGTGTTTGCGGATCAGGACGGTCATCAGGTGCTGGACCAGAGAAGTGCCTGCCAGGAAGAAGGAACGAGAAGAGCCTGGCTGTGAATGCCTCCAGTTCAGGCTCTCCAGACCAGTCAGGGGAAGCTGCAGCTCAAACCCAGGGTGCCCAGCCCTGATAGTAGCCCCAAATCAGGCTACTCCTCAAGTGAGGGCTCAACAAGAGCTTGCCATGTGCCGCCCCAAAGGAAAAGACGGCCACCACCACCCCAAATCCAGGCAGGGACAGAAGGACCATACCCAAGAATCCCCCTCCTCCAATGTGGGCCCCGGAGCACAGAGCAGCACTGTCTCTTCGCACCCACTCCACCCGGCTGGCAGGGGGAGGAGCAGGCACAATGCCTGGTAAGGCTGCGGGCTGAGCCAAGGGCAGGCTGGGACTGGAAGCCAGGACCTGGCCCTCTCGGCTGCCCCATATGCTGCCCACACTGGCCATGCCTGACCGTCCACACTCTGGGAGGCACAGGGCTCTGGGACACAGAGTAGAGATGTCTTACAGATGCATGTAGGCACACGTACACAACCCCATACACACACATACACACAACCCCGTGCACACAGACAGATGGACACGGCTGCCCCCCAACGTGAACAGCCCCACACACGCACACAATCCCTCTTCTCCAGGCCACAGCCCCTGAGATGCAGCCTGTGGCATCTGTGGGGACTCGGTTCCTGAGGCTGTGGGGTGGGGGGAGGGGTCAGTGACAAAGGGAGGCGGTGCAGAGGGACCATGGTATCGATCCTCCTGCCTCGTTCCCTCCTGTTGTCCTCAACCAAATACCAGAGACTGGGGAGGCTTCTGCGTGATGAGGAGGGTGATGTACTTGGATGGACCCTCCCACTACAAGTAACTGAGAATCGTGGGGAAAACTAAGTAAACAATCTTTAGTCCAGAAAATTAGGTGAGGCAGGAACTCAGCAAGTCAGTGGGGTGAGCATCTGCCCTCAGACGTTTGTGCAACCTGGCAGGCGGGAGCCCTGGGGAGACCTGCCAGTTAGGCCAAGGGCGTGCCAAGTGAGAGCACCACCCCCAACGGTTACACCCTCGGCTGGGGGTGGTGAGGGACAGCTCCACAGCCCACCCTGCCCCTCCCCTAGGTCACGCTCGACAGGAATGGCCACTCTGCCCTCAGCCTGCCTGGCACCAGGGGCAGCGGGCTCCAGCTGGCGTTGGGTGGGTCCTGTGTGAGTCCCCGCCAGCGTCTGCGCTCAGCCTGGACTGGCTGCGGGTTTCCTGCCTGTGCTAGGCTCTCACACTAACCCCACTGGGACAGTCTTCCATGGGGTCTCCAAGCAGGGCTCTCATTTCCATGCCAGCCTGCAGCTGTGCCCTTTGAAAAGTCGGGCTGACAGAGTCACCTTGCCTCTCCTGGCCTGTCTCCTCATCTGTAAACTGGGGGCAGTAACCACAGCGCGGGCTGCTTGTGAAGATTAAAATGCGGTGGTAGAAGTAAAGTACTTGGCAGAGGCCGGGGCGTGTTAAAAGCAGCTGCTGTTGCTATTTTTTTTAATCATTATTAGTTTTCATTATAGAACGGAATATTCCTAGGGTTTGCAAAAGCTGACATCCAGAAGAAGCCTGTGACAATTACTTAATCGAAAATTACTTCAGTAAAGCAAAAACATCTGTGTGTGTTCAAGGGCAAGTGCGCTGACCTTTTCCACACCCGCCCCCCAGCCTCTCTCACCATTCTAACTGTACCTTATGACCCCATCCACAGGGCAAAACTACTTTTCCTCTTATAGCCGACCCCATGGGGGAGGAGGCGCTGGAGGAGGCGGTGAGGAGGTCCAGAGAGGCTGCTGCCAAGTCCCCAGGGATGGAGCCACCCTTCCTGCCGGCCTGGCGTTGAGGATGCTGAGGACTTGCCCAGGATCAAGGCGAGCCCAGAGCACCACGCACACCCCCACCATTACCTTCCATGATGGTCACTGGGTCTTCTATCTGTGGCCGAAGTATATTAGGTCCAAAAACAGTTGCCAGATTCTGGACGCTCATCTTGTTGACATCTGAGTGGGACTGAACTTCATCCAGAAACCTGCAATGTAAGGAAGAGACAGTTGGCAGAGAAGCAAATCCTGATGCCAGATCTACTGGGAGCTGCCTGGCCCCCATGCTCAGCTGCACCCACATTTCCACAGCTGCTAAGCACAGCCAGCTGCCCCTGCCAGGCTTGGAAGAAGGCAGAGCTTCCCCTAAGATCTGAGAGGGCCGTCAGAAGCAAAGGCCACTGGGACAAGGGCCTGTCATGGAAGGACACACAATTCTCCCACCTGCGGTGGGGGCAGATGCCCAGGAAGGCCCAGATACCCCCAGACACGGGGCTGGGTGAAGGCCACCCTGCATGTCCTCTCCTGGCACCCTAAGCCTAGGTCGTGATCAGGAGGCAGACCATGGGGAGGGGATGGTGAGAGGCGCGCAGGGGAGGCAGAAGGAACAAAGGCTGTATCCTTTTCCTTCGGGAATGATGTGCTCAGGACTGTAAGCTCTGTGAGTGCAGTGACTGTGTTCTTCTATATTCCCCACTGGTTTGACAGACATGTGAGTAGAAGCATGACCCAGGCCCCCGACCCCCCTGAAGGGCAGGGAGCCAGAGCACAGGGGAGGGAAGCCCCACCCCTAGTCACTTACTTGCAGATATATCTGAGCAGGTTGTAATTGACCAGGGGCAGGCTGCTCACTTGTTTAGCCAGCTCCAGAGTTCCCTTGGGATTCAGAGAGAAAAACAGCATTTCAAAGACCAGCAAGGAGGCCTCAGTCCTTCTCTTACTAGAGGGAGTAGGGGGTGAGAATCTGAGTCCAGACCTCCATCCACAGCCCATGGGCCTGGCCCCAGGTGACCAGAGGGGCACCACCACTTCCATCTCCCTGGCTTGTGACCTCCGGGGGGGAAGCAGATTTACTTTCTAGAAGCCGTTGGGAGGGATGTGCCTCTGCAGGGCCACAGAGGAATGTCAGGGCCAGCTCACTGATCGAGGTACAAATATTTGCCAGATAAAGACCCCTCAGCTCCCACACGGCCAGAGGGAGGGCAAACAGTCCTTCCCCAGCCGGAGCCCACCAGGGCTGCAGGGGGGCACTGCAGGGGTGGGGTGGGGGGCCTGTCCTGGGAGCAGTCTCGAATTCTTTTGGGAGGCGGCGGGATAGAAACAGATGAAAGGTCTGGTTGTTTCTGAACCCCATGGCCAGCCTGGGCAGCCTGAGTTGGTTGTAGGAGCAGGTGATGGAGCAGGAGTGCCTACTGGGTGGTGGCCCAGCCTGAGCTCCCTGTGCTCAGGGGCACGGCTGGGTCACGGCCTGCTTTAGGAAGTACCTGTCCCTCCGGGAGACAGAGGGCCGCACACAGGGAGGGGATGCTCCAGGCACCTCGCCCCAGTGTGCCCTCCACACACAGTGGGATGTTCCAGCCCTCCCCAGATTAGCAGGTTCTAGGCCCGTCCCCCACAGAGCAGGCTGCTCCAGGGCACCACCCCCCTGACACACACACAGCAGGTGGCAGGATCTGTGTGCCATGAAGAGTCACAGAAAGTCCTGTTTCCACATACCCGCCACCAACTAGCAGGCCCACCCCCCAGGGTGGGTCCCCATGAGCCACTAACCTCCCCCTCGTCCTTGGTGAGCAGCTGGGCGCAGCTAAGGAAGTCCTCATACCTGGCGAAGGGGACCACAGGCTCGGGGAGCTCCCGCAGGTAGAGCTTCAGCAGGGAGGCCACCGTGTGCACGTCTGTTGTGCTGCAGGCAGAGGGACAAGTGTGAGGCCTGGGCACCAGGGAACTGCAGGAGTGACCAGTACCCCGCCCCAGCCCCACCAGGGGCAGCCTCTGCTCTCACGTCCATGTGTGTGCGCGCACACGCATGCACTGTGACAACTGGCTGGTGAACAGGTGAGCGTGAAGGGCCCCCTTCCACTGCCCTGCTGCCTGCCCCAGGGTACTCTGGAGGGTGACGTGCAGCTGCTCCACACCGGGGAGGCGGGCAGCCAGGGGCACAGCTGTCCTTCGACCCAAGCCTGAGCTTGCTCCTCTGCCCAGGCTCACCCTCCAATGGAAGCAGGAGGGCTGTGTCAAAGGCGCCCACCACGCAGGGCTGCTGAGCCCCTTGAAAAAGGGCAGCTGTCCCTGGGCACCTGCCACCAGGGGCTGGGCAGGTCAGAGGTCAGGCCCTTTCCCTGGCTTCTGGGCTTCTATTCACACTATGGATGTCCCATTTCCAGCGCCCCAGAGCCCCATATGTGCACTCCCAGGCATCAGTCGGCCCTGTGGAGGGTGGCAGCCCTGGGCCTGTTTGGACTCTGGGTTCAGGTCCTGGACTGCAGTCTCGGCACCTCCTCCAAGCTTGCCTTCCAGGCCCCAGGTATTTCATCTGCTTTTCTAGGGCCCTGGATTTAAACGCTGGACCTGCATTTCCCTCATGGGAGGTGCTCAGGAAAGATGGGCCTAGGACCAAAAGAACATGGCTGTGCCATGAAGGTGCCACCTGGCCCCGGCTGTCCAAGGCTGGTATCACTGAGCTAAGCCCTGGGGTCCCTTCCACCCTGGCATTTGGAATTCTGGGGTTCCACAGGGCTACATGCACCTCAAACTCACGCACCCAGAGCCCCTCCCTGCCTCAGGACTGGTGGCTCTTGGTGGCTGCCCGTCTGGCCAGTGGAGCAGCCTCCATCCCTGCCACCACCTCCCCTCTCCAGCCAGGCATGCTGCCGCCCACAGCCTGCAGTGACTTCTCTCAGCCACCTCCTCTGCTGACACATCCATTTCCTGGGTGCTTAGGTCCCCAGTGGGTGCCCAGCCTTGAGCCCAATGTCCTTTCTCCCACCTGGGGACCCCATGAGTTCACTGCCAGCCACTGTGTGAGCAGGAGCCCCAGGAGGATGCGGGGAGGGATGGGAAGCCAGGAGGATCAGCTGCTGGCCTTCGGACAAGGGCCAGCCATTATGTCTCCCCCGATGGAGAAGGTGGAAGCATTTCTGATCTGGGCAAGTAGACGTAGAGTGGCCCCTCCATGCTGCAGACCTTGCCTCTGCGTCCCTGCCCAAAGCCCCATTCCGGTGGCTCCTGGCTGCCCGCGGGTTCCAATGCTCCTGCGTCTGGGAGCTTGGTCCAGCCCTGACTGCCTCACCTTCTTTCTCCCTCCCTAGAAATTCACTTCCTCCCTCTCTCCCCACTCCCCACAGTTGACCCAAGGCTTCTTCTGGTCACTTTCTCCATAACCTCCCCTCAGACCCTCCCCTCCCATACACACCTGCCTGAATCCAGCCCCCAGCTCCAGCACTCGAGGAGAATGTTCGCAGCCCACAGCACAATGGGTGCCCACCAGCCTGTGAGCCCTTCCAGGGCAGGTGGTGTCACCTGTCCCGCTCCCTCTCCCAGGAGCAGGCGTACAGTGTGCAGTGGAGGGGGGCTGGGTGCACCGGCAAGGAGGGCAACAGCTGGAAACAAGGGCTTGCCCTGGGGTCCAAATCAGCTTCGGCCCTCGCTGTTGCACAGCAGGTAACCCGCCGTGAGGCAGATAACCCCCAGCCTCAGCTTCTCCATCTGCAGGATGGACCTGGTAACGCCGCCATCCCCCTGCATCTCTTCATTCCCAAAGACACCCTCACCCCCGCTGACACCAGTGTCCATCCAGAACGCAGCTGTGGTCTCCTGGCCCCTACACCTCGCTCCCCTGCAGTCCTCTCTCCACGCGATGGCCTGGCCCATCCTTCCCATCCCAGCCCAGTCACCAAGCACTACCTCCCTGGGGCCCGGGCTGCCCGCTCTGGGGGCCAGGAGCACGCCCTGCTCTGTGCTGTGGGCCAGGCCAAGGGGAGCTTGGTGATGGGAACCCGGGCTGGTTCCCTGAGTGCATTTATTTGTCATCTGTACTGGCCACGTGAGGGCAGGGCCTTGTCTGTTGTCTGTCCTGTTCACGGCCACTCCCCCACACCTACCAAGCGCTCTCCCTCAATGGATGGGTGCGAAGTGATGTAAGAAGAGTCGTTGCGAGAGTCACCAGAGCCACCAAGGTGGGGCACGGGGGAGACTGTCCTCGAGATGCTCGGCAACAACACGGACAGGGCTGGGAGACCTGCTATGGGCCAGGGTGGCAGGAAGGGACAGGTGTGGTGATGGCATTCCAGGCCAGGTGGGGCTCTGTATGGAGGAGTGAGTCCAGGACTGGAGGCCGGAGTTCACGGCGCAGAGTGTGTCTGCGCACATGGAGCAAGCCAGCTCGGTCCCGGATGGCCTCTGCCAGCGTGTGGGTGAGGAGAGCAGCCCTGGGACAATCCCGTCAAGCAGTGGAGAAGAGGAGCCTCGGGACGCCTGTGTTGGGGGGGCGCACAGTGCAGGGCCAGAGGAGATACCAGGAAGTGGGAGAGAACGGTGTCAGATACCCCGGGAGAAGCTTCCAGAAGGGAGAGGCACTCAGAGCCCGGGCCAGCTGTGGCAGTGCAGGGAACACTGTGGAGAAGGGTCCTGGAAAGGTGGGTGGAGCCCCAGTGTTCAGGGGGCTGAGGACAGGCAAGCGTGGGTACGGGAGAGGAGACCCTAGGTGAGAGGCTGTCGGATGACAGGAGGGAGAAACAGGATGGTTCTGGAAGGGTGAGCAGGCTGAGAGGAACTTTCCTGGAGGGGGGAATGTAGGTGGAGGGCAAGGGGCTCTGGGAAAGAGGCCAGGATCCAGCTGGGCAGAGCCCACCTCTGGGCATCTTGGGTGAGTTGCATGGGGTCTCCCAGCCTTGGGTTCTAATCCATAAAATGGGCATATGACCACTGAAGAAAAGTCTGTAAACGCACTGAGGGCAGGGCTAGTGTGGGATGCTCCAGATGGAAGCAGGGCGTCAGGTAGGGAGAGGGAGGGCGGGGGAGGAGAGGCTGAGGAGAGGTTGAGGTTGGAAGGTGCAAAGGGGGGCCTGCCCTGCGCCCGTCATGCCACCCACCCTTGCTTCTGCCCCAACCCTGGCGTGGGGTTCCCCCTTGGCCACTGGCCCCTAAATCTGGTTGCTGAGCAGAGTCACTGGGGGCTTTTATACATGCAGATTCCCACTCCTCATTCGTGTGTCTGATTCCACAGGAGTGGGGAGGGCGGGGCCTGGAACCTGGACTTTTGGTAGCTCCTGGGGATCCAGATATACTGTCTTACCGCCTGATGCCAACTCGAGAGATATCTGCAAACACGAAATCAGATCTGGCCGCCACCCTACTCAAACTGTGCCTGGCCTCTTGGGCCTCAGGACCAAACCCAGCTCCCTGGAGTGCCTTCCTCGCCTTTGCCCGCCCTGCACACATGCTCTGTGCAAGCTGCGGTTCCTGAAGGCCTCAGCCTGGATCCTCTCCCCTTGTGGCCCACCTGTTGAATACCCACTGGAGAGGCAGAGCCCCTCAGACACCCCCACACTGCAGCCCTGACTCCCGACCTCTCAGCAGTGCGGGGCAGGCCTTCCCTGGGCTCCTGTCTCTCCCTCTGGACACTTCTACTCCTCTTCCTGGGATCACCTCCAGCCTATCCTCCAAGATGGGGCTTCTCAGGTTGTCCCCTTTCCTCTCTTCTCCCTCATGCCCTCCCAGGTGCACTCACCTGCTCTCACACCCTATTGTTGCCCTGTTGAAACAGAGGACACCCAACCCCATACCTGCCCCCAGAATCGTCTCCTTGGTTCTGGAACTGAGGGTTCCTCTGGCTACTGATCACATCACTTCCCTCAGATTTCCCACCAGCACACCACACTCAGCTCCTCAGCACCTTCCCAGTGACAGGGGGAGCAGAGAAAGGAGAGGCCGTGGTCATCCACAGCCAGGGGAGTGCTCAAGGTGTGGGGCCATGGTCCCTTCTCTAAAAAACCTCAACGTCAAGAGCAAGTTTCCAGGAACCACAGAGAAGCATTATTTGAAGCAATCTCCAACCCTGACCCACAGCCACACAGGCACAGGATGGAAGAGGTTTGGCTGGCAGAGGTTCAGAGTGGACCCCAAGCTCACTGAGATTATAAATAATGAACCACAAGCTCAGAGTATCAGATGGAAATTCACAAGGCTCCAGATGAAGGAACCCCTGTGCCCTCCTGGGCAGACCCCCTGTGGGGAGTGGTGATCAGTCCCAGGCTCCACATGTGAAAAAGGAATTGACAGACTCTCCTGGCTGTGGTGATGGGTCTGGGCAGATGCTGGAGGGGCTGGAAGTGTTCTGCCCCGAGAGGAAAAGATCTGAAAACGCCAGGGCTGCCAGCAGAAACCTGTGGACCTATCCTGCGACAGAGGGGCCCTCGTCTGTGAAGGCAGATCTGAGAAGAATGGGCAGAAGCTCCATGGGGGCCAGGGCTGGCCTGATATAAAAAGCATTTTCTATGAAAAACTGCCCCATAATGGAGATACCATCAGAGAGAAGAGGCCCCCAAACAGCTACCTCTCCCCCGTTCTTAGCCCCTGGGCTCTAAGTGAGGCTGACTATCCCGGGGTGGAGCCCAGGACCCAGTAAGACCCAGTAAGCCCCAGTGATGGGGTAGGATGGGCACTGGCCCAGGACAGGTGGAGGAGACTTGCTCCCCCGCCCCCAAAACCTGTGAGAATGTGGGGCTGGAGCCACACCTCCATCTTGGCACCAAAGGAGCCTGGGGGGCAAGTCATCCCAAGAAAGCAGAGCCAAGAGACAGACCATGCAGAAGGCCTGGAGTCCTGGATGGTGCCAGCAGAGGCCTTTCCCTGCTCCTGCTGGGGTGGGCTTACAGGCATCCACAGTGGATACAGCCCACGTGGAGGTGGCAGGATCCACCCCTAAGGGAGATGCAGGAGTGCTGCAGTGATTCTGTGCCCCGCACTCCGCCCACTGGGAGGGCTGGCTGGGCACGTGCCAGTGTAGGGCGCCATCCCATCCTCCATCCTGCACCCATGCCTCTCAGCGGGCATCCTGAGAGGAGGCTATGCAGGGGAATGGACAGGTGGCCCTATCTGCACCCCTCCCAGGAGCTCACCTGTCAAACAGTGGTTTCTCCCCACAGTCGAAGGAATCCTGCAGGTCCCTCACCAGGTTGGCCTGGCCAGGCATGCGGAAGAGGCCCTCCTCGGTGAGCCCGCGCTCCCGGATGAAGTCCACACACTGCTCCACCAGCAGGGGTGCCAGGCGCGGGCCATACTTCCGCTCGTGGTGGACTGTGTCCTCCAGGCGCTGCCCAAAGACCCCTGGGCACAGAGAGGAGCTGGTCACACCCTCAGCTAGCCGGCTTGGCGGTGGGGGAGGGCGCTGGGGACAACAGAGGGCAGGGGGTGCTGTCAGGGCCAAGGGTGGCTCCCCCGTGAGGGAGCAGGTTAGAAACTGGGAGGGCAGGCACCAGGCGGCTGCAACGGGGCAGGAGGGCATAGCGGGCAGGGGCCCGGCCTGGCCTGTGGAGCTTGTTCAAGCCTGAGGACCCTCAGGGAGGGCCCTCAGGGAGCATGCATTATGCATTTTATTGATTGGTTTATTTATGCAACACTAACCTCCAAATGGAAGTGGCTTGCATTTAAAAACCCAACACTATGTCCACTGAAAGACGCACTCTAGAATGTTCTTAGTGGCACTCCCTTGCAATCCCTCCAAATGGGAAACTACCTAATGCCCATGAGCGGCAGAATGAGCAGGATCGTCATGGTCTACTCATACAGTGGAGCATGGGACAGCAATGACAACAGATGGGACACAGCTCAGGCAAAAAGACGACAGAGGATGTGAAAGCAGAATCACAACTCAGCATCACTGATCATTAGTGAAATGCAAATCAAAACCACCTCACACCCATGAGGACGGTTACTATCTGAAAAACAGAAAACGTGTTGGTGAGGATGTCAAGAAATTGGAACCCTTGTGCCCTGTTCATGGGAATGTAAAATGGTGCAGCCACTGTGGGAAACAGTATGGAGGCACCTCAAAAAATTTAAAACAGAGTTACCCTATGATCCAGTAATTCTATATACCCAAAAGAAGTGAAAGCAGAGACTTGAGCAGATATATGTACACCCATGTTCACAGTAGTATTATTCACAACATCCAAATGGCGGAAGCAACCCAAGTGTCCATCAGTGGATAGATGGGTAAACAAAATGTGATACATACACACAACAGAATATTATTCAGCCATAAAAAGAAGGAAATTCTGACACATGCTATAACATGGACAAACCTTGAGGACATTCTGCCGAGTGAAATAAGCCAGTCCACTCAAACAAATAAAATACTGTATGATTCCACTTATATGGGTACTTAGAATAATCAAATTCATAGAGATGGAAGGTAGAATGGTGGTTGCCAGGGATTGGAGGACAATGGAATGGACAGTTATTGTTTAATGGGTACAGAGTCTGTTTTACAAGATGAAAAGAGTTCTGGAGATGAATGATGGTGATGATTGCACATGACGAGTATACTTAATGCCACTGAACTGTACACTTAAAAATGGTTAAAATTTTGGGCTTCCCTGGTGGCGCAGTGGTTGAGAGTCCGCTTGGCGATGCAGGGGACACGGGTTCGTGCCCCAGTCTGGGAAGATCCCACATGCCACGGAGCGGCTGGGCCCGTGAGCCATGGCTGCTGAGCCTGCGCGTCCGGAGCCTGTGCTCCGCAACGGGAGAGGCCACAACAGTGAGAGGCCCGCGTATCGCAAAAAAAAAAAAAAAAAAAAAAAGTTAAAATTTTATGTCAGACCTATTTTTACCAAAAATTTTTTAAATGAAAAAAAAAACACCATAATTGCTAGCAGAAGCCAGACCCAGAGTGCACACTGCATGACTCCATTTATGTAAAGTGCAAAACCAGGTCAGAACATAGTTACCTTGGTGGGTCAGTGACTGGGAGGAGCCTGAGGGGACCCGGGGGTGCTGGTAATACTCGGATTCTGGACCTGTGCACTGCTTACCCAGCTTTGTTCACTTTGAGAAAAATCATTAAACTACACACTTGTGAAACCTGTGATCTGTTCACCTTTCTGTTTGCTATATTTCAATAACATTTCCAAAAAAAAAAAATTAGGAAGCAAAATATCCAAAACATTTAATACAGGACAAGAAAGCAAATGAGGGACAGAGGGAGAGAGCAAGAAGGTAAAGGAACTTTTGACCCAGAAAACCTGTGACAACTAAATATACAACTGGGCAAAGAGGTTCCTGGCAGCCCAGGCAAAGAGTGGAAGGAGTGGAGATCCATGAAGCTCCCTAACTCACAGTGATAGTGAAGGAGAAACAGACTTCTTCCAGCCCTAAGCTCTACAAGGACTCTGGAATGCCCGCCATCTGCCATCTCCCTATCTCTGACTCAGAGACCATCCCCGCAGGGTGGCTGTGGAGTGGGCCAGAGCATGACATCAAAGCTCCGTTCTGTCCAGGCAGTTCTGTCCTCCCAGAGGGACGCAGCCCAGGCAGGTGGCCTCCCAAGACCTGAGTGCTGAGCCAGCCAGGTGAGAGGGTGGCAGGACGGACGGCTGCCTACTGTAGCTTCCCACACGCAATGGCTGTTTTGAAATAAGATACATCAGTCCCTAAGACAGTGCCTGACATAGATCAGGACTCAGTCAATGTTCCTTCTCATGCTGCTCGACCTAGAGACAAAGTATATAGAACCTGGGGGATGAGATATCTCCCTTCTAGAAAACATGCCCACAAGGAAGGCACCCAGTGACGCCATCAATGCTTTGGGGAGAAGTTTGTGGCTGCATGTGTGTGTGAGTGTTCATGCATACACATGCATGTGGACTTGTGTGTGCATATGTGTGTGTGTGTGCATGCATATACATGTGCACAAGGAAAGTGTACTGAACTGGCCGAGACATGGCACCCATGGTGCCAGGTGATGTTCTAAGCACTTTACATGTATCAACATATTTGATCCTCAGACAGCTGGATAACTTAGGAAATATTACCATTATTGTTATCATCATCACCATCATCATCATTCCCAATTTCCAGATGAACAAACTGAGAGGCAGAAGGTTTCAGAATGTGCCCAAGTTCACTCAGCATGTGGCAGGGTGAAGGTTCAAACCCAGGCAGTCTACATGGAACATTCTCCTGGATAGACCACATCTTGGGCCACAGATCAGTGAATTTAAGAATACTGAAATCATATCAAGCATCTTTTCTGACCACAATGCTATTAGAAATCAATTACAGGATAAAAACTGTAAAAACCACAAACACAGAGAGGCTGAACAATATGTTACTAAACAACCAAGGGATCACTGAAGAAATCAAAGAAGAAATTTAAAAATGCCTAGAGACAAATGACAATGAAAACATGATGGTCCAAAACTCATAGGATGCAGCAAAAGCAGTTCTAAGAGGGAAGTTTATAGCAATACAATCTTACCTCGGGAAACAAGAAAAACCTCAAATAACCTAAACTTACACCTAAAGTAACTAGAGAAAGAAGAACAAACAAAACCCAAAGTTAGTAGAAGGAAAGAAATCATAAAGATCAGAGCAGAAATAAGTAGAGACGAAGAAAACAATAGCAAAGATCAATGAAACTAAAAGCTGGTTCTTTGAGAAGATAAACAAAATTGATAAACCTTTAGCCAGATTCATCAAGAAAAAGAGGGAGAGGACTCAATAAAATTAGAAATGAAAAGGGAGAAATTACAACTGACACCACAGAAATACAAAGGATCATAAGAGACTACTATAAGCAACTATATGCCAATAAAATGGACAACCTAGAAGAAATGGACAAATTCTTAAAAAGGTACAATCTCCCAAGACTGAACCAGGAAGAAATAGAAAATATGAATGGACCAATCAGAAGTAATGAAATTGAAATAGTGATTAAAATACTTCCAACAAAAGTCCAGGACCAGATGGCTTCACAGGCGTATTCTACCAAACATTTAGAGAAAATTTAACACCTATCTTTCTCAAACTCTTCCAAAAAACTGCAGAGGAAGGAATACTCCCCCAAGCTCTTTATATGAGGCCACCATCTCCTTGAGACCAAAACCAGACAAAGATACCATAAAAAGAAAATTACAGGCCAGTATCACTGATGAACATAGATGCAAAAATATTCAACAAAATAGTAGCAAACCAAATCCAAAAATATATTAAAAAGATCATACACCAGGATCAAGTGGGATTTATCCCAGGAAATGCAAGGATTCTTCAATATCTGCAAATCAATCAGTGTGATACACATTAACAAACTGAAGAATAAAAACCATATGATCATCTCAGTAGATGCAGAAAAGGCTTTTAACAAAATTCAACACCCATTTACGATAAAAGCTCTCCAGAAAGTGCGAACAGAGGGAACTTAACATAATAAAGGCCATATATGACAAACCCACAGCTAACATCATTCTCAATGGTGAAAAGCTGAAAGCATTCCCTCTAAGATCAGGAACAAGGCAAGAATGTCCACTGTCACAACTTTTGTTCAACATAGTTTTGGAAGTCCAAGAAATAGAAGGAACCCAAATTGGAAAAGAAGAAGTAAAACCATCACTGTCTGCAGATAACATGATATTATACATAGAAAATCCCAAAGATGCTACCAGAAAACTACTAGAGCTCATCATTGAATTCGGTAAAGTTGCAGGATACAAAATTAACACACAGAAATCTCTTGCATTTGTATACACTAAAATGGAATATCAGAAAGAGAAATTAAGGAAACAATCCCATTTACCATTGCATCAAAAAGAATAAAATACCTAGGAATAAACCTACCTAAGGAGACAAAAGCGTCTACTCTGAAAACTATAATACTCTGATGAAAGAAACTGGAGATGACACAAATAGATGGAAGGATATACCATGTTCTTGGATTAGAAGAATCAATATTGTCAAAATGACTATACTACCCAAGGCAATCTACAGATTCAATGCAGTCTCTATCAAATTACCAGTGGCATTTTTCACAGAACTAGAACAAAAAATCTTAAAATTTATGTGGAAACACAAAAGACCCTTAACAGTCAAGGCAATCTTGAGAAAGAAAAACAGAGCTCGAGGAATCAAACTCCCTGACTTCAGACTATACTACAAAGCTACAGTAATCAAAACAGTATGGTACTGGCACAAAAAAAGAAGTATAGATCAATGGAACAGGAGAGAGAGCCCAAAAATAAACACACACACCTATGGTCAATTAATCTATGACAACGGAGGCAAGATTGTACAATGGAGAAAAGACAGGTTCTTCAATAAGTGGTGTTGGTCATGTCATGTTATTTTAGAGTTACACTAATGTTTACTAGAAAATCTAGGGCTTCCCTGGTGGCGCAGTGGTTGGGAGCCCGCCTGCCGATGCAGGTGACACAGATTCGTGCCCCGGTCCGGGAAGATCCCACATGCCACGGAGCGGCTGGGCCCGTGAGCCATGGCCACTGGGCCTGTGCGTCCGGAGGCTGTGCTCCGCGGCGGGAGAGGCCACAGCAGTGAGGGGCCAGCGTACAGCAAAAAAAAAAAAAAGAAAATCTAAAATGCCTGAGCGGACTTCTGGGGAAGATGGCGGAAGAGTAAGACACAGAGATCACCTTCCTCCCCAAAGATACACCAGAAATACATCTACATGTGGAACAGCTCCTACAGAACACCTACTGAAGGCTGGCAGAAGACCTCAGACCTCCCAAAAGGCAAGAAACTCCCCACATACCTGGGTAGGGCAAAAGAAAAAAGAATAAACAGAGACAAAAGGATAGGGACGGGACCTGCACCAGTGGGAGGGAGCTGTGAAGGAGGAAAGGTTTCCACACACTAGAAGCCCCTTCACGGGCGGAGACTGCAGGTGGCGGAGGGGGAAGCTTCAGAGTCGCAGAGGAGAGCACAGCAACAGGGGTGCGGAGGGCAAAGCGGAGAGATTTCCGCACAGAGGATGGGTGCCGACTGGCACTCACCAGCCCGAGAGGCTTGTCTGCTCGCCCGCCAGGGTGGGCAGGGCTGGGAGCTGAGGCTCCGGCTTCAGGTCGGATCCCAGGAAGAGGACTGGGGTTGGCGGCGTGAACGCAGCCTGCAGGGGGTTAGTGTGCCACGGCTGGCCGGGAGGGAGTCTGGGAAAAAGTCTGGACCTGCTGAAGAGGCAAGAGCCTTTTTCTTCCCTCTTTGTTTCCTGGTGCACGAGGAGAGGGGACTAAGAGCGCTGCTTAAAGGAGCTCCAGAGACGGGCGCGAGCCGCGACTAAAAGCGCGGACCCCAGAGACGGGTGTGGGACGCTGGGGCTGCTGCTGCCGCCGCCAAGAGGCCTGTGTGCAAGCGCAGGTCACTATCCACGCCCCCCTTCCAAGAGCCTGTGCAGCCCACCACTGCCGGGGTCCTGGTATCCAGGGGTGGCTTCCCCGGGAGAGCGCACAGCGCGCTCAGGCTGGTGCAACGTCACGCCGGCCTCTGCCACCACAGGCTCGCCCTGCATCGCACCCCTCCCTCCCCCCCGGCCTGAGTGAGCCACAGTCCTCGAAGTGGCTGCTCCTTTAACCCCATCCTGTCTGAGCGAAGAACAGACGCCCTCCGGCGACCTACACACAGAGGCGGGGCCAAATCCAAAGCTGAACCCCGGGTGCTGTGAGAACAAAGAAGAGAAATGGAAATCTCTCCCAGCAGCCTCGGAAGCAGCGGATTAAAGCTCCACAATCAACTTGATGTACCCTGCATCTGTGGAATACATGAATAGACAATGAATCATCCCAAATTGAGGAGCTGTGTGGATGAAAGGCTCTTGGTGCTGCAGCCAGGAGTCAGTGCTGTGCCACTGAGGTGGGAGAGCCAACTTCAGGACACTGGTCCACAAGAGAACTCCCAGCTCCACATAATATCAAACGGCGAAAATCTCCCAGAGATCTCCATCTCAACACCAGCACCCAGCTTCACTCAACGACCAGCAAGCTACAGTGCTGGACAACCTATGCCAAACTAGCAAGACAGGAACACAACCTCACCCATTAGCAGAGAGGCTGCCTAAATCATAATAAATCCACAGACACCCGAAAACACACCCCAGACGTGGACCTGTCCACCAGAAAGACAAAATCCAGCCTCATCCACCAGAACACAGGCACTAGTCCCCTCCACCAGGAAGCCTACACAACCCACTGAACCAAACTTAGCCACTGGGGACAGACACCAAAAACAACGGGAACTATGAACCTGCAGCCTGCAAAAAGGAGACCCCAAACACAGTAAGATAAGCAAAATGAGAAGACAGAAAAACACACAGCAGGAGAAGGAGCAAGATAAAAACCCACCAGACCTAACAAATGAAGAGGAAAAATAATTCAGAATAATGATAGTAAAGATGATCCAAAATCTTGGAAATAGAATAGACAAAATGCAAGAAACATTTAACAAGGACCAAGAAGAACTAAAGATGAAACAAGCAACAATGAAAAACACAATAAATGTAATTAAAAATACTTTAGATGGGATCAGTAGCAGAATAACTGAGGCGGAAGAACGGAGAAGTGACGTGGAAGATAAAATAGTGGAAATAACTACTGCAGAGCAGAATAAAGAAAAAAGAATGAAAAGAACTGAGGACAGTCTCAGAGACCTCTGGGACAACATTAAACTCACCAACATTCAAATTATAGGGGTTCCAGAAGAAGAAGAGAAAAAGAAAGGGACTGAGAAAATATTTGAAGAGATTATAGTTGAAAACTTCCCTAATATGGGAAAGGAAATAGTTAATCAAGTCCAGGAGGCACAGAGAGTCCCATACAGAATAAATCCAAGGAGAAATATGCCAAGACACATATTAATCAAACTGTCAAAAGTTAAATACAAAGAAAACATATTAAAAGCAGCAAGGGAAAAACAACAAATAACACACAAGGGAATCCCCTTAAGGTTAACAGCTGATCTTTCAGCACAAACTCTGCAAGCCAGAAGGGACTGGCAGGACATATTTAAAGTGATGAAGGAGAAAAACCTGCAACCAAGATTACTCTACCCAGCAAGGATCTCATTCAGATTTGATGGAGAAATTAAAACGTTTACAGACAAGCAAAAGCTGAGAGAGTTCAGCACCACCAAACCAGCTTTACAACAAATGCTAAAGGAACTTCTCTAGGCAAGAAACACAACAGAAGGAAAAGACCTACAATAACGAACACAAAACAATTAAGAAAATGGGAATAGGAACATACATATTGATAATTACCTTAAATGCTCCCACCAAAAGACACAGATTGGCTGAATGGATACAAAAACAAGACCCATATATATGCTGTCTACAGGAGACACACTTCAGACCTAGAGACACATACAGACTGAAAGTAAGGGGATGGAAAAAGATATTCCATGCAAATGGAAATCAAAAGAAAGATGGAGTAGCAAATCTCATATAAGACAAAATAGACTTTAAAATAAAGACTATTAGAAGAGACAAAGAAGGACACTACATAATGATCAAGGGATCGATCCAAGAAGAAGATATAACAATTGTAAATATTTAGGCACCCAACATAGGAGCACCTCAATACATAAGGCAAATACTAACAGCCATAAAAGGAGAAATCGACAGTAACACATGCATAGTAGGGGACTTTACCACCCCACTTTCACCAATGGACAGATATTCCAAAATGAAAATAAATAAGGAAACACAAGCTTTAAATGACACATTAAACAGGATGGACTTAATTGATATTTATAGGACATTCCATCCAAAAACAACAGAATACACATTTTTCTCAAGTGCTCATGAAACATTCTCCAGGATCATATCTTGGGTCACAAATCAAGCCTTGCTAAATTTAAGAAAATTGAAATTGTATCAAGCATCTTTTCCGACCACAACGCTATGAGACTAGATATCAATTACAAGAAAAGATCTGTAAAAAATACAAACACATGGAGGCTAAACAATACACTACTTAATAACAAAGTGATCACTGAAGAAATCAAAGAGGAAATAAAAAAATACCTAGAAACAAATGACAATGGAGACATGACAACCCAAAACCTATGGGATGCAGCAAAAGCAGTTCTAAGAGGGAAGTTTATAGCAATACAATCCCACCTTAAGAAACAGGAAACATCTCGAATAAACAACCTGACCTTGCACCTAAAGCAATTAGAGAAAGAAGAACAAAAAAACCCCAAAGTTAGCAGAAGGAAAGAAATCATAAAAATCAGATCAAAAATAAATGAAAAAGAAATGAAGGAAACAATAGCAAAGATCAATAAAACTAAAAGCTGGTTCTTTGAGAAGATAAACAAAATTGATAAACCATTAGCCAGACTCATCAAGAAAAAAGAGGGAGAAGACTCAAATGGATAGAATTAGAAATGAAAAAGGAGAAGTAACAACTGACACTGCAGAAATACAAAAGATCATGAGAGATTACTACAAGCAAATCTATGCCAATAAAATGGACAACCTGGAAGAAATGGACAAATTCTTAGAAATGCACAACCTGCCAAGACTGAATCAGGAAGAAATAGAAAATATGACAGACCAGTCACAAGCACTGAAATTGAAACTGTGATTAAAAATCTTCCAACAAACAAAAGCCCAGGACTACATGGCTTCACAGGCGAATTCTACCAAACATTTAGAGAAGAGCTGACACCTATCCTTCTCAAACTCTTCCAAAATATAGCAGAGGGAGGAACACTCCCAAACTCATTCTACAAGGCCACCATCACCTTGATACCAAAACCAGACAAGGACGTCACAAAGAAAGAAAACTACAGGCCAATATCACTGATGAACATAGATGCAAAAATCCTCAACAAGATACTAGCAAACAGAATCCAACAGCACGTTAAAAGGATCATACACCATGATCAAGTGGGGTTTATCCCAGGAATGCAAGGATTCTTCAATATACGCAAATCAATCAACATGATACACCATATTAACAAATTGAAGGAGAAAAACCATATGATCATCTCAATAGATGCAGAGAAAGCTTTCGACAAAATTCAACACCCATTTATGATAAAAACCCTGCAGAAAGTAGGCATAGAGGGAACTTTCCTCAACATAATAAAGGCCATATATGACAAACCCACAGCCAACATTGTCCTCAATGGTGAAAAACTGAAACCATTTCCACTAAGATCAGGAACAAGACAAGGTTGCCCACTCTCACCAATCTTATTCAACATAGTTTTCGAAGTTTTAGCCACAGCAATCAGAGAAGAAAAGGAAATAAAAGGAATCCAAATTGGAAAAGAAGAAGTAAAGCTGCCACTGTTTGCAGATGACATGATACTATACATAGAGAATCCTAAAGATGCTACCAGAAAACTACGAGAGCTAATCAATGAATTTGGTAAAGTTGCAGGATACAAAATTAATGCACAGAAATCTCTGGCATTCCTATACACTAACGATGAAAAATCTGAAAGTGAAATCAAGAAAACACTCCCATTTACCACTGCAACAAAAAGAATAAAATATCTAGGAATAAACCTACCTAAGGAGACAAAAGACCTGTATGCAGAAAATTATAAGACACTGAGGAAAGAAATTAAAGATGATACAAATAGATGGAGAGATATACCATGTTCTTGGATTGGAAGAATCAACATTGTGAAAATGACTATACTACCCAAAGCCATCTACAGATTCAATGCAATCCCTACCAACTACCACTGGCATTTTTCACAGAACTAGAACAAAAAGTTTCACAATTTGTATGGAAACACAAAAGACCCCGAATAGCCAAAGCAATCTTGAGAACGAAAAACAGAGCTGGAGGAATCAGGCTCCCTGACTTCAGACTATACTACAAAGCTACAGTAATCAAGACAGTATGGTACTGGCACAAAAACAGAAAGATAGATCAATGGAACAGGATAGAAAGCCCAGAGATAAACCCACGGACATATGGTCACCTTATCTGTCATAAAGGAGGCAGGAATGTACAGTGGAGAAAGGACAGCCTCTTCAATAAGTGGTGCTGGGAAAACTGGACAGGGACATGTAAAAGTATGAGATTAGATCACTCCCTAACACCATACACAAAAATAAGCTCAAAATGGATTAAAGACCTAAATGTAAGGCCAGACACTATCAAACTCTTAGAGGAAAACATAGGCAGAACACTCTGTGACAGAAATCACAGCAAGATCCTTTTTGACCCACCTCCTAGAGAAATGGAAATAAAAACAAAAATAAACAAATGGGACCTAATGAAACTTCAAAGCTTTTGCACAGCAAAGGAAACCATAAACGAGACCAAAACACAACCCTCAGAATGGGAGAAAATATTTGCAAATGAAGCAACTGACAAAGGATTAATCTCCAAAATATATAAGCAGCTCATGAAGCTCAATAACAAAAAAACAAACAACCCAATCCAAAAATGGGCAGAAGACCTAAATAGACATTTCTCCAAAGAAGATATACAGACTGCCAACAAACACATGAAAGAATGCTCAACATCATTAATCATTACAGAAATGCAAATCAAAACTACAATGAGATATCATCTCACACCAGTCAGAATGTCCATCATCAAAAAATCTAGAAATAATAAATGCTGGAGAGGGTGTGCATAAAAGGGAACACTCTTGCACTGCTGGTGGGAATGTGAATTGGTACAGCCACTATGGAGAACAGTATGGAGGTTCCTTAAAAAACTACAAATAGAACTACCATATGACCCAGCAATCCCACTACTGGGCATATACCCTGAGAAAACCATAATTCAAAAAGAGTCATGTACCAAAATGTCCATTGCAGCTCTATTTACCATAGCCCAGAGATGGAAACAACCTAAGTGTTCATCATCAGATGAATGGATAAAGAAGATGTGGCACATATATACAATGGAATATTACTCAGCCATAAAAAGAAACGAAATTGAGCTGTTTGTAATGAGGTGGATAGACCTAGAGTCTGTCATACAGATTGAAGTAAGTCAGAAAGAGAAAAACAAATACCGTATGCTAACACATATATATGGAATTTAAGATAAAAAAATGTCATGAAGAACCTAGGGGTAAAACAGGAATAAAGACACAGACCTACTTGAGAATGGACTTGAGGATATGGGGAGGGGGAAGGGTAAGCTGTGACAAAGCGAGAGAGAGGCATGGACATATATACACTACCAAACGTATGGTAGATAGCTAGTGGGAAGCAGCCGCATAGCACAGGGAGATCAGCTCGATGCTTTGTGACTGCCTAGAGGGGTGGGATAGGGAGGATGGGAGGGAGAGAAACGCAAGAGGGAAGGGATATGGGAACAGATGTATATGTATAACTGATTCACTTTGTTATAAAGCGGAAACTAACACACCATTGTGAAGCAATTATACTCCAAAAAAGTTGTAAAAATAAATAAATAAATAAAAATAAAATAAAATAAAATAAAATGCCTGAACACTTCATGCCTGAAACACAGGACTGTAGCTGAGTAAGTCCTTGACCCAAAAACAATGGATTTTCCCTCCAACCTTAGAAAATACTAAGTATCAATACTATATAATTAGTACATACATAATACATAGTACATACACAATACATATATAATTAGTAAATACATGATACTATGTAATCAGTATTAGAATATTTCTATTTTCATTTTCACAATTAGTAAAAAATAAAATTAAAAGGTAGAAAGAGTATACTCCTGGCACCATTATAAGCTTAATATGTGAATTTTGATAACCATTTAAAAAATCCATGTTCTAAGAAAATTAACTGTTTCTAAATATTTAGAAGACCAACTTCAGTATCTTTTTTTTTTTTTTGCGGTATGCGGGCCTCTCACCGTTGTGGCCTCTCCCGTTGCGGAGCACAGGCTCCGGACACGCAGGCCCAGCGGCCACAGCCCACAGGCCCAGCCGCTCCGCGGCACGCAGGATCCCCTGGACTGGGGCACGAACCTGCGTCCCCTGCATCGGCAGGCGGACTCTCAACCACTGCGCCACCAGGGAAGCCCCAACTTCAATAAATATCTTGAAGGCAGTGAATTCACTGTCATGTCTAATTATAAGTAAAAACAAAATCTTGAATGTAATTTTGAAGTTTTGGCTGATATCTATTATTGGATGCTCTTCATGCTATCCTGTACTTGGATGCTGAGCATGCATTTAGGATAGAAAATAATAGCTTATTGTCACAGTTAATCTTTTATCCATAATATGCATTTTGCCTTACCAAAAAAGCTTACAAAATTGTGCTTATTCCTTATGATTTAGTTGGTGATTTGTTAATGTTTTATTTTAAAGAAAGTGCTGTAAATATTGATCTCTGAAATAGGTTTTTAAATATTGCCTGTCAATATAGCCAATTTTTTTCTTTTAAATGTAAATAAAATAATGCTCTTCCAATAAATTTGCTTTCATTATTTTTAAATCAATAAAATAATGCAAATATCATGCTCAAAAAAAAAAGTGGTGCTGGGAAAACAGGAAAGCTACATGTAAAACAATGAAATTAGAACATTCTCTAACACCATACACAAAAATAAACTCGAAATGGATCAAAGACCTAAATGTAAGGCCGGACACTATAAAACTCTTAGAGGAAAACATAGAACACTCTTTTACATAAATCGCAGCAATATCTTTTATGAGCCACCTCCTAGAGTAATGAAAATAAAAACGGAAATAAACAAATGGGACGTAATTAAACTTAAAGGCTTCTGCACAGCAAAGGAAACCATAAACGAAACAAAAAGACAACCCACAGAATGGGAGAAAATATTTGCAAATGAAGCAATTAACAAGGGATTAATCTCCAAAATATATAAACAGCTCACGCAGCTCTATGTCAAAAAAAAAAACCAATCAAAAAATGGGCAGAAGATCTAAACAGACATTTCTCAAAGAAGACATACAGATGGGCAAAAAAGCACATGAAAGATGCTCAATGTCACTAATTACCAGAGAAATGCAAATCAAAACTACAATGTGGTATCGCCTCACACAGGTCAGAATGGCCATCGTCAAAAAGTCTACAAACAGGGCTTCCCTGGTGGCACAGTGGATAAGAATCTGCCTGCCAATGCAGGGGACACAGGTTCGGTCCCTGGTCCAGGAAGATCCCACATGCCACGGAGCAACTAATCCCATGCACCACAACTACTGAAGCCCTCACGCCTAGAGCCCATGCTCCACAACAAGAGAAGCCACTGTAATGAGAAGCCTGCGCACCGCAACGAAGAGTAGCCCCCGCTCACCGCAATTAGAGAAAGCCCACGCACAGCAACAAAGACCCAATGCAGCCAACATAAATAAATAAATAAATAGATAGATAGATAAATAAATAAAACTATTATAACAATTTGTGGACTAAACTAGCAGCCAAATTTGTATAAAAAAATCTACAAACAATAAATGCTGGAGAGGGTGTGGAGAAAAGGGAACCCTCCTACACTGTTGGTGGGAATGTAAATTGGTACAACCACTATAGAGAACAGTATGAAGCTTCCTTAAAAAACAAAAAACAGAACTACCATATGATCCAGCAATCCCACTCCTTGGCATATATCTGCAGAAAACCATAATCCAAAAGGATACATACACCCCAGTGTTCACTGCTGCACTATTTACAATAGCCAAGACATGGAAGCAACCTAAATGTCCATCATCAGAGGAATGGATAAAGAAGATACCATATATATATATATACACATACATATACACAATGGAATATTACTCAGTGAAAAAAAGAACAAAATAATGCCATTTGCAGCAACATGGATGGACCTAGAGATTATCATACTAAGTGAAGTGAGACAGAGAAAGACAAATATCAAAAAATGACATCACTCATATATGGAATCTAATTAAAAAAAGATACAAATGAACTTATTTACAAAACAGAAACAGACTTACAGATATCGAGAACTTATGGTTACCAAAAGGGAAACGTGGGGGGTCGATGAACACACACACACTACTACATGTAAGATAGATAACCAACAAGGACCTAATGTATAGCACAGAGAACTCTATTCTGTGATAATCTATATGAGAAAAGAATCTAAAAAAGAATGAGTATATGTATAACTTAATCACTTTGCTGTATGTACACCTGAAACTAACACAGCATTGTAAGTCAACTATACTCCAATAAAATAAAAATTAAAAAAACAAAAACAAACAAACAAAACCCAGGCAGTCTGGCTCCAGGTCCAGAGAATGTTCTACGCCACACTGCTGCTCTCCACCCATGCTGGAGCATGGATACCTGTGTGATGCTATCCACCCACCAGCTTCCTCGCTTCCTGTGTTTCTCCTGTCTTTCTTCACCAGTAGCTCCCAAGGATGTGGTCATTTGGACAACAGGCAGAGGTAAGCAGAGGCTAGAATACTGACAAGAAAGGAAAAACTGTCTGCCTTCTGGAATTTGGTGGGAGAGCCAAGCTGCCCCTGCCCACAGGGGTGGGGCCTGATGGGCCAGTCAATGGCCCTGAGCACAGCATCCTGGCCTCTCTGCCCAGCCTGAGAGTGGCCTGGGTTGGTCCGGGGACACAGAGCCACTGTTCCCTCTCACTTCACTTATGCCCAGCAATGAACCACATGGGTCCACATGCTCTTGTTGAGCTAGTAAGATGTTTGAAACATTTTTAAATTAGTTATTTAAAATCCAGAGATTTCATATAAAAATCTGGATTCCCAGGTTCTCTTAAAAGAATCCACAGAGGGGCCTCCCTGGTGGCGCAGTGGTTGAGAGTCCGCCTGCCGATGCAGGGGACACGGGTTCGTGCCCCGGTTCGGGAAGATCCCACATGCCGCGGAGCGGCTGGGCCCGTGAGCCATGGCCGCTGAGCCTGCGCGTCCGGAGCCTGCGCTCCGCAATGGGAGAGGCCACAACAGTGAGAGGCCCGCATACCACAAAAAAAAAAAAAAAAAAAGAATCCACAGATATCATGGCACCTGGCCGGAATTCCCAAATGGTTACACTGACGGAGTTCAGTGGCACTTGTGCCCTTTTGATAGCCCATGTATTTGCTAATTCTCCACAGACCCCACCATTCCCTATTGCCTCACATCCAGTCCACACTTCACTCATGTGGCTTTGCCAGGTACTCACCTCTTTTGCTTCAGTCTCCATGGCACAGACTTCCCCCCAGGGCCAGGATGAAGTAGGAGACTGGCCCTGACCCACAGAAGGTAGAAATGGGAAACCAGGCCTATCGTGACCAGAGGCATCTGCTAGGACCTCAAATGAGCAGGCAGAGAACATACAGGGGGAACTGCCCATAAGCAGAGGGTCCTCAAGAGGGGAAGGAGTCAGCCTGGCACTGCATCCCTGACGCCTGCCTCCTGCTTTCCTCCCCACTCAGGCCCCTGCCCTGTCCCTTTCACTTCCGCTTTACCCACTATGCGAGCATCCCGAATACATCTGCTTTCCTGCTGCCTGGCCTGTGCACAGGAGGACTCTTCCCTGTTCAGTCTGTGTACAATTCTTATTAGCCCTTGGGAACAGCTCAGGTGTCCCCTCCTATGTGAGCTGCCCCAGATCCTCCCTTCAGCACAACCACAGTGCTCTTGGGCTCTCTCCCTGGCCCTCTGCCACTGACCGTGTGAAGACACTCGCCTCTGCCCGGATCCTCACTGGGAACCACCTCCTCTCCCCAGTCCTGAGCCAATGCTGGGCTTGGAACAGAGGTCAAGGAGCACTGAGCGAAGGAGGGTGGACACACAGTCCAGGACACTCTGTGGTCCCAAGTTCATGCACTCAGCTCCCCACCCTCAGCTCACAGTGACTGAAGGCCATAGTCAAGGAAGAGAGACACTGAGGAAAGGAATTCTAAAATTCTCTCTAGAGATTCACAAAGCTTAGGTAATTCCATCCAGCCTCCTCTTGGCCCCAGCCCTTCCTACTCTTCCATTTTCTGTCCCCAGGACATCTGCTGTCTACCTGTCCATTCGTCCATCCATCCATCCATCCACCCTTCCATCACTCTTGCGTTTGTGCCCCACCCTGTTCTAGGCCCTAGAGGGTCTCAGAGCTGCCCAGAGGGCTAGTAAACGTGTAAATCCTACCACGGGCTCCTCTGCTGAAAACCCCTTGCTGCCTCCCTCCTCTCCACCCAGGATAAAATCCAAACTTGGCAGGCAGAGAGGCAAGGGCCTGCCGCCCTCCCTCCACCAGCTTCTGGGGCACAGAGTCTGGGCCAGGCAGAGGGCAACTGCTGCATGGCCAGCCCCGCTGTTCATGCGGTGCCTGCGGTCAGGCGGCTCCCACGTCTCTGAAGCCCTCTCCCAACCTCAGCTCAACCACTGCTTCCTCCTGTGAAGCCTTCCAGACCACTCTTCCAGCCCCCTAAACAGGGCTGTGAGAGCCAGGAAATGGAAGTCCACAGGATCCCGGGTGCTTCTAAACAGAGGCGATTTAGAGGAAGAGGGAACATCAGAACTGGGGTCTAAGAATGAGCAGGAGATAGCCAGGCAGACAGGCGGGGTGCGGGGTGCTGAGGGTGTGCATGAGCAGAGACCCCAAGGCAGACATGAGCGGGGGGCCGGGGGGGGTCTGACAAGGGCCCCAGGGGTTGGAGGGTGGGTGTGAGAGAGCCTGACTGAAGAGGTTGGGAGCATGGCAGCCCCCATTCCTGACATGGACCATGAGCCCTGGTGAGCACTGACCCCATACATGGCTCAGGGGCTCTGGGAAATGATGAGACTCCCCCAGAGGCCTCCAAGCGCTGAGCCTGGCGAGAGCGCTGAGCTAGGGATAGGAAATGGGAACACAGGTGGCAGGTGATGGTCAAGGCTGAAGGCCACAGAGACAAAGATTCTGAGCCTGCACCTGCACTGGTCTGGGTGCACATCCTAAGCCACTGAGGAGCAGAGTGGCCTCCTTTCCTAGGTCTCAGTTTCTCCATCTATAAAATGGGGATGATCCCACTTGTCTTTAGAGGCTGCCCCGAGGCCCTGCTCCCAGCCACCACCAGGCCCAGGACTGGCCCCACATTCCCAGCAGGGCGGCGTGGAGCCTTGCATCCGACCTTGTACAGGCTTCAGGTGTGAGCTGCCCCCTCACCACCCTTGGTGGGGAGGTGCTCCGGGAGCCCCACAGGAAAGGCTCATTCCAGTTCAGCCTCCCAGGGCTCCGCTCCCAGCTTCCTCCTGCTGGAGGCGCCCTGTGCTCAGGCTACAGGTCTGGCCTCCCTCAGCCAGGGGCCTTGCCCACCACTCCCCTCGTCAGGGTCTCTCAGCCAGAGCCTGGCAGGGCCTGGAACGGCTGTGCTGAACTTCCTCAGCCCTCCTGGCACGTCTCAGAGGGGGAGCCTTGCCAAGAACCAGTTTCAGTAGGTCTGTCGGATCCCTGGAAACCCAGCCAGTGTGCGGGTTCCTCGAGGGCTCAGCCCACACTCTTCTCCAGTGGCACAGCCGGCGCTTTGTGAGGAAGCTGGCAGAGGCTGCCTTTCCTCTGGATGAACCTGCGGACGGGCTCAGAGCTGGGCCAGGCCTCCTCCCCTGCCAGCTGCTCCCTGGCAAAGCCCGGCCCTCACTACCCTCTCCCCAGAATCCCAAGCAGGGGCAGGAAGGGACAGGCCCAGCACTCAGCTGACTCAGATCCCTGTCCTGGGTGACCTTGGGCACCGTCCTCAACCTCTCTGAGCCTCGGTCTCTGCCACTTCATGGGGCCGTCAGCAGCCACGGGAGAGCCTACGGCACCGGGCGCTTGATAAATGTGGCCTTCTCCTGACCCAGGAGGGCCAGCCCAGTATAGGGTGGGCTCTGCCTGCCCCTGGGTCCCAGCAGGGAAGGGAGGCAGCTGAGATTCCCTCTGGAGCTGATCCCCGAGGGGAGACCTCAGTCTCCTAGCATGGCTCTGGCCATACTAGGGCTCTCTCCAGTTGCGGGGAGAGGCACATAGAGAGCAGACACAATGAGGACAATAATTCTTAAATTCCCTCCAGAGATTCACAAACTTTGGGTAAACCCTTCCTGTTCTCTACTCCCCTCCCCAGGACACCTGCCATCCTCCGTGCACGCACCCCACGGTTTGTAAATCCACTTTCCATCACTCCCACACTTGTGCCTACGGGCACTGCCCTCTGCTAGGTACTACAGAGCCTCAGCTCTGCTCGGAACAGCTGTAACCAATTGTCTGGGCTGTAGCCAAGTTTCAACAACCAAGAGGCTGAAATCAGCCCAGGGAAGAGAAATACAGCGAGAGGCAACATCTTGGGGGGTGTCCTGCCCAAGGCAAGCTGGTCCCCAGGGCAGAAGTGACCCCTACCCTCTGGTATTAGCCAGCCCCACGCCCAGACACGGGTGCCTTCCTGAGGCCTGGAGAGGCAAACGTGGGCTGAGCACTGGACTTGGAGTCGGTAGCCCAGAGCTGGCATCCTGCCTGGTCCTCTCAGTAGTGGTGGTGGTGGTGGGGTGATCCTTTGCAAGTTCCCCCGCCCCAGAAGACTAGGCTCTTCATCCCTGCACGCGGGATGCCCACCACCCGGGCGGGAGGTAGGAGGAGGCGTCCCAGCGCTGCCTCTTCCCCCAACACGCACGCGCCCGCTCCCCCAGCCCGGCGACCGGTCCCGCTGCTGCCCCCCACCCCGGCCGCCCTCCCTCCCCCTGGGCGCCCCGCGACCCGCCGGCGCAGCGCTGTCCTCGCCCGCGCGTGGGGCCGGGGCCGAGCGCGCTGTCGGCCAGGGACGCCGCTTCCGCTCGGCTTCGCTGGGCGCCCGCACCCCCTCCCGCGGTACCTCGGGCGGCGGCGGGAGCGCAGCAGGCTGGCAGGCGGCAGGGCGACCGCGGGCAGGCGCGGCACCCGGAGGAGGCCCGCGCGGCCGGCATCAGGCCCATGGCGCGCCCGGGCGCGGCGGCGCGGCGGCGGTAGGAATGCCCGGCACGCGCGCAGGTAGCGTCTTGCCCGCCGCCCGCCTCAGGCCCGGACCCTGGAGCGAGGGAGGCAGGGCCTGGGCCCGGCGAGTTCCTGAAACTCTGCTCCTGGACTCGGCCCCCGGCACCCGTGGCGCTCCCGGCTTAGACCTCTGACCCGCTTCTTCCTAACGCTCGGTGTTACAGGCACCTGTAGGAATACTAGCAACTCCCCAATGATCCGCCCCTTCTTTCTGGTCAAGGGCTCGCTTTAGGAAATTCCCCTCCCCGCAGAATGGGAGGCAGGTGTTCCAGGTGGAGGCCAGGTGATTTCGGTTTGGGTCAAGCATCGGGGTGAGTGCCTAGCCCAGTCTACAGCTGGGCTGCTGTCTGTGGAGCTGGTGTTCAGGGCTCCAACCCTCTGCCTTGCTGAGGAGCCAGCGCCCCGGTGCCACGGAGGGTGCTTAGGACTTAACACAAGCGTCTTGTGCAGCCCTGAGCTGTATGAGCATTAATGTCCCATTTTACAGATGAGGCAGCTGAAGCTCAGAGAGGTTTTGTAATTTTCCCAAGGTCACCCAACTAGTATGTGACAGATCTTCAATTCAAACCTATATTAGCTTTCTGCAAAGCCTGAGTTCTTCCCAGAGTGGGATTCTATCCCACAGAAAAAAACCCCACAATCCCACCCACTTCCAGAGGGTGCAAAATGTGAGGACCGAGATGGGTGCACAGCTTCAGGCATTCACCAGGAGGGCAGGTGGACAGAGAAGCAAAGCTGGGGCCCTGCAACACCAGAAGAAGGGGTGAGGTCCCCAGGGGTCTGTGGGCAGAATTCTGTAAGGGAAGGGCTTAGGGGAGCCCTGGGGCTGGAAGGGGTGGGAGCTTATCTGAAATCCAGTGTGTAGGGTAGGGTCACTTTTCCTGCTCTTACTAAAGCAGGGCCTAGACTAGAATGAGGCAAGTGAATTTTGCACTTCAGGTGCAAGGTTAAAGGGGGTGCCAAAAATTTCAGTAATCAAGAGAAATATTTTTGCGACATTTAAAAAAATACAAATTAATGCCAAAAAAATCCATGATGAACAAAATATCAAAATTTTCAATAAAGACAGGATCCGACCCTGTACTTGCACAGACTTTGAGAGTGCCTCATTTGCCTCACCCTAATCCCACCCACAGATCCTGTCTTTATTTAAAATTTTGATAGTCTGTTTATCATGGTTGTAGTACGCTAAACAATGCCCCCCTCAAGACGTCCATGTCCTAATCCCTAGAATCTGTGACGTTGCTACCTTACCTAGCAAAAGGGATGTTGCAGATAGGATTGAGGACAAGAGGCTATACTAGATTATCTCAGTGGGCCTTAAAAAATGGAGGTAGAAGGAAATTTGACTACAGAAAAGGAGGCAACATTAGGAGGGAAGCAGAAAGCCAAGAATGTGAGCAGCTTCTAGGAAGTGGAAGAGGCAAAGATCCATTCTCCCCTGGAGCTCTCAGAAGGAACCAGCCCTGCCGACACCATGATTTCACTATCTTCAATATCATAAAGATTCAGTTCTTCCGACTGCCGACTTTTATAAGGGTGAGCAAATAAATCTGTGTTGTTTTAAACTGCTGAATTTGTGACAGTTTGTTAAAGCAGCAATCGGAAACTAACACAATGGATTTTTTTGCATTAAATTTTCATTCTAAAAAATTAAATAAAATATTCATCCCGATCACTGAGTTTTTTGCTGCTCCCTTAAATTTTGTGCCCCAGGCCAGGGAGGCCCCCTAGTCCTGGTCCTGATGCTAGTGTGCGGGGTGGGGGCTGAAGTCCTCCCCAGTGCTGGGAACGTGGAGAGGGGCTCGGTGCTCTCCCCTCCCAGAGTTCAGGTACACGTGAAGGTGGGAGGGGTGGTTCACGGGGCCAGGGGGCCGTAAATCAGGGAGTATCCTGCCCTCAACCTGCTGGAAAAGCCTGGAGCCCCCATGGCCCACAGTCCCCAAGGTCTGATCAGCTCTGCCCATGTTAAAGAGAAGGGTCCAAGGGCTCAGGGGAGGCACCTGCTCCGGGGGTGGAGGGTCCTCCCAGGTAGGCAGAGGGCTCTGGCAACTGATTTGCTTTCTCTTTTCTGAGCCACGGTTTCCCCACCTGTATGGTCAGAGAGTTAGACTGGCCAATCTGTAGGGAATCCCTCCACCCAACCTCCTGCCCAGATTCCCCGGATGGATGGAGGTCTACAGCCGCCCCCCATTTAGAAGGCTCTGGACTCTGATGCGCACTGCCACAGTGAACTCTAGGTTAAACCCTGGCCAGGTCAACACCCACGTCACCCTTGTGGAGGTCTTTTTAATCCATGGGGCCTGAGATGGGGGATGGGTATGCAAAGATAATCATGAAACTTTCCTCTTGGGGTGGGCCAGGGAGCTGAGACGCTGGGGATCTGTCCTCTCACAGGAGCGCCTGGTGACAGGTGACCTCTTGAGCTGGGGTGGCTCTCGTTCCTGGGCTGGGTCCAGGACCTCGGGGACTACCTCTGTCCTCAGTCTTGCCTCCCTCCCCCTGTCCCCACACCACTCTTAAGACAACGCAGATCCAGAGGCTATGGTGCCTGGCAACAGAGCATCCTTGGATGGGCTAACCATGGAGGCAGGCTGCCCCTGCTCCCAACCCTGCTGTGTGCTGTCAGGCAAGTTGCTGAACCTCTCTGGGCCTCTCTGTCCCTCTCTACAATATAATTTTGATACAATGAACCACTGTCAAGAGTAGCAAATGGCAAGCATGAGACCCCTTCCTCTTTCCTCTGACTGATGTGGAGGACCAAGGCTGTCTGGGAAGAAACAGAGCCAGCGAACCCGACCACAGGACACCCCGAGGGCTCCTGGCATCCTTCTCTCCGGACCTGGCATCCAGCCCCAGGGCTCTGAGCTCCAGCAGACCTGGGTTAGAATGCTGGCTTCCTGCTTGCTTCTTTGGGACCTGGACAGATTACTTGAGCCTCTCTGCTGCTCAGTCTCCTCACCTGTAAAAGGGGCTATAGCAGGACTGATTCCAAAGGGCTATTGTGAGGGTCAACTGGGGTGCAGAGCCCGGCACTGGGACACACTGAATAAACATTAGTTGCTCTGGAGAGTGGCTACCTCAACCCAACTTCTCCCCTTGTGGCTGGGAGTCACCAGGACATCACGCAGTGCTGCTGGCACACACCCTCCACTGGCCTCATCTTAGCAATGACCATGACAAACTCTTTTCCAGCCCTGGGATCTGAGCTCTTCGTAGCACACACGGAAAGCCAGGCAGGCCCAGCTGCAGGGGCATTTCCACCACAGCTGCTGGGAGGGAAGGCAGACTTAGCGAGACAGCAAGGTGGGTAAAAAGCAGTTAGTTGAGCAGTTAGCATCCTGAGTTTCTCAGGAAGCAGTGGTGAGCAGCCCCCTATAAATCACCCCTGCTGGCTTGCCAGGCTCTCCCAAGATAAGGCAGCTGCTCCTCCACCCTGTTCTCCTGGTAAACGGCCCCGGGCTCCCTGGCCGCCTATCAGTGGGGTCTGTGGCTGGGGGCTATTTCCCCTGTCCTGGGGATCTAAGCTCAAAGGCTCCTGGAGCACTTCAGGGGAGAAGCCTTGAGGGCTGCAGGGGAAGGAGGCCCAAGGATGCTGTGTACTGACACATATACTAAGAAGAGGACAGATCTGGCCTCTGTGAGCTTGGGGCTGGATGGGGTCCAAGGCCTGTGGCAGCAATTTCTCCTCCACGTGGCATGTGGTCCCTCAGGGCCCACCAGAATGGGCCCAGGGTACCAGAATCAGACTCAAGTGCCCCTTCTGCCGGCTCAGTGACTGAAGCCCAGCCCAGGTCAGCAACAGTCCTATCCTTCCCCTTTTGGAAAGGCTGCCAGGAAAGACCCAGGCCCACTGGCCTGGTGGGTTAACATCCAGGGGAACTAGAAATAAGACTTTCTCTTCTTGAATCTCCCAGAAGGGCTGGGATCTGGAGTAAGTAGTGCTGGGGAGAAGTGGCCCACTTAAGATCTCAGGCTCCACCACTGCCAGCCTGGGCTGGGGTCAGTGACCTTTCATACTGAATCTGACTGTGCCTTGAGGGCTTCCGTTTGGAGATGTCATTCCAGCAAATAATGACCACAACCGGCTGGACTAACAAGGTTGCTTTGTGTACCTCCAAGTTGTCCTGAGGCTGGATTTTCTCCAGGTCAAGTGTCCTGCCCTGTGGCTTCTGGGAGCCGCATTCGTCCCCCTCTTTCCCCCATGATTTCTGAGGAACCTAGGACAGGACGGTCAGCTCTGGAGGGGCTCAGGGGAAAGTCTCCAGAGGCCTGTGAGAGCCACACACACATCACGGTGGGGCCCCGCATGGGCAGCGAAGCTGTGACGGCCACTGCAAGGCTGCCGCCTGGCCCCTCGTGCCCCTCCACAGCAAGGAGCTGTCACCCTTGGCAAGGACACCGTTCCCATACCAGGCTCCTGGCCCCAGGACTGTCACTCTGTGTTGCTGCCTGTAAGGTTGGGACAGCTGCTGGGCTTTGCTCATCAGTGCCACTGGGTAGGGGGGGTTAGTTACCATGCTACTAGTTACTGAGCACTAACCCCGACCCCCAGACTCCTGCATCCAACTGCCCACTCAGGATGCCCACTGGTTTAATGACTAACAGGCATCTCAAACTCATACATGCCCAAATGGAGCTGTGGTCTTGCTGCATTGTCCCAAACCTGCTCTAGGCCGTGTCTTCCTCACTCACTTAACGACAGTTCTTCCTGTCTGCTCGATCAGACCCCTGGGAGTCCACCTTCACTGCTCCCTTTCTCTCAAACCCACATCCAAGAGATCTTGTAGGTCCTACTTCCAAAACAGATTTGGAATCTGCTCACTTTCACCACCACCCACCATAGTGTAAGCACCTTTGTCTCTCACCTGAATTACTGCAAACAGGTCCCCCGGCTTCCCCGTTTCCCGCTCTGGTCAGCAGTCAGAGCGGCCCTTTTAACGATCTATCAGATCACGTCCTTCCTCTGCCATCAGGCTCCTTTGCATCTGGCCCTGTTCCTCACTCCCTCATCCCACCTGCCTCCGAGCTGGTTCAAGATCACATTAGATGCTCTCTGTTTTTGCCCAAGCTGTTGCCTGGGTCTGGCACACTTCCACCTGACATCCTCCTGGCTCACTTTCTCACTTCTTCAAGACTTTGGGTGTCACTCTATCATTAGGCCCACCCTCACCACTGTATTTTAAATGGCTGTATTTTTTTTTTTTTTCTTTCAGTAGCACTCACCACCTTCTAACACAGCAGTTCTCGAAGTGTGGGCCGCAGACCAGCAGCATCAGTATCACCTGGGAACTTGTTAGAAACACAAATCCTAGTGAGTTGGAAACTCTGGGGGGGTATAAAACAGTCTCCCTTTTCTTCTGGGTGGTTCTGATGAGAACAATTGCTCTGTGCCATACAATGTACGTTCCTGTTACTCTCTGTCTTGGGGAGTAGAATGGAAGCTCCGTCTGATCCCTGCTGTGTGCCCCGCCTGCACGTGGCAGACGTTCTGTGTTGAATGAATAGAACTATTTAGTTCTGAGCACTTTGCATCCATTTTCTCTCTTAATTCTCATGACAATTCTGCAGAGAAGATATTCTTATTCCAATTTTACAAACAAGGACACAGAGAGGGTAAGTGGCATGCCCAGAGTCACACAGCAAGCAAGGGGCAGAGCCAGATCACACACAGACCACAGGCTGATGCCAAAACCTGTGCTCACTCTGACTCCTCTAATACTTCAACGCAACCAGCTTTGCTAATAAGCACCTTCCTATGCACATAAGAGGCACCTTCGAGGGCTTGCTGGCTCTCTCCAGATAACCAGGCAAGGCAAGGACTCACCCATGAGCACCCATCAGATGCCAGGCAGCCCTGGTATCATGTGACTCCTTTCTCTCCCCTTTCACAGAGAGCTGGCTAGGAGGTGCTGCCCAACAGGGCCTCCCCAGGGGCCTTGTTCCTAGAGTGGGGCATGGAAGTCCAGAGATCCACTGGGCAGTGGGGCCCTCTTCACAATATCAAGTCTTCTGATCCATGAACATGGGATGTCTTTCCATTTATTTAGGTCTTTAATTTCTTTCAAGAATGTATTGTCATTTTTAGAGTATTAAGTTTTGTACTTCTTTTGTTAAATATATTGGTAAGTATTTTGTTCTTTTGGATGCTATTATAAATGAAGTTTTCTTAATTTCATTTTCAGTTTTCCCAGGGCTACTGTATAGAAATACAATTGATTTGTGTATATTGACCTTGTATCTTGCAATCGTGCTGAATTTTTTTATTAGATCTAATAGATTTCTAGTAGATTCCTTAACACTTTCTATATACAAAATCATGTCATCTGCAAATAGATTACTTGTTTCTTCCTTTCCAATCTGGATGCATTTTATTTCATTTTCTTGCCTAATTGTTCTGGTTAGAATTGTTCTGGTCTAGTACAATGTTGAATAGAAGTTGTGAAAGTGAGAATACTTGTCTTGTTCCTGAAAAACATTCAGTCTTTTTCCATTAAGCATGATGTTATCTGTGGGGGTTTTTGTAGATGCCCTTTAGCAGGTTTAGAAAATTACTTTCTATCTCTAGACTGTTGAATGTTTTTAATCATGAAATGGTGCTGGATTTTGTCAAATGCCTTTTCTGAGTTGATTGAGATGATCATGTGGTTTTTGTCCTTTATTCTATTGATGTATCCCATTAATTAATTTCCAGATGTTAAACCACCCTTGCATTCCTGGGATAAATCTCATTTGGTCATGGTTATAATCCTTTTATATATTGCTGGATTCAATTTCTTTGTATTTTATTGAGGAATTTCCCATCTATACCCACAAAAGATAACCGGTGCTCCAGCGATTCTTCTCTCCCTCACCTGTACCATCATTGCTGTTTTGTCTCCCAACTTAAAAAAATAAACAAAACTCTCTCTTTACCTGACTCCCTCCTCCAGCTACTGTCCCATTTCTCTTTTTCCCTTTACAGCAAGCTTTTTGAAAGAGTTGGCTGTGATCACACTCCAATTCCCCTCCTCTTATCCTTTTTCATACACACTATTATCAGGCTTTACTCACAGGACTCCACCAAAACCACCCTTGACAAGTCAACCATGGACTGTGCTCACCATCTGTTCTCTCCTGGTTGATCTATTGGCAGTGCACAGATACTTCTTTCTTAGATGCTCTCTTCACTCAGCTCAGGGACCCCACTTGCTCCTGGCTCTCCTCATCCCCTGTGCTGGCTTCTCCTCTGCTCCCTGACTTCCTACCTGGAAGCAGCACAGGGCTCAGCCCTGGTCCTCTGCTGTCCCTCCACTAGCTCCATGGTGTCTCAACCAGCCTCATGGCTTCAAACCCCATCTATGTGTCAATGGCCCCCACATTCTCTCTCCAACCCAGTCTTCTCTCCTGGTGTCTAGACGTAAATGTCAAATTGCCTACGTGATACCTTAAACTTGAGCCTCTAACATGTACCCCAGGATAAGCCCCAAAGTGAACTCTGCATCTTCCTTCCAAAAAACTGCACTTCCTGTGTTCTTTCTCATCTCAGTTAACAGCTAATCCATCCTTCCAGTTGGCTTAGATCAAAACACCTTGGAATTACCCTTGACTTCTCTCATTCTCTTACACCTTTCACCCACTCCAGTAGGGGAAATACTATTGGTTCTACCTTCAAAATATATCAAGAACTCAATTATTCCTCATCACCCATGCCATCCTGAGCCAAGCCGCCATGACCTCTCACTTGCACGATTGTGTAACGAGCTCCTAACTAGTCTCCCAGTTTCTGTCCTTGCTTCTTTCATCCACTCTCAACACAGCAGCCAGAGGGATCCTGCTGGGACCTGAGTCAGGCTTGGTTACTGCTCTGTTCAAGACCTGCCAATGACACCACCTCGCTCAGAGGAAAAGCCAGAGTCATCACCGTGACAAGGCCCTACTGATTTCCAGCCCTTACCGCCTCTCTCCCCCTTCACAGACTCTGCTCCAGCCACACTGGCCTTGTTGCTGCTCTTCCAACCACCCCCCCCGTCTGCCTCCAAAACGCTCGGCCCAGATATATGTGTAACTCACCCCTTCATCTCCTTTACTCAAATGTCACTAAACTCCAAGCCCCCATCACTCCCGCTTGCCCTCCCCACCTCATCTGCCTCCACTGCGCTCTCTACCATCTAACCTACACCAGGCTTACTTGCTTGCTGTCTGTCTCCTTTCTTAGAATGTACACCCCACGAGGGCAGGGACCTTGTCTGTCCTACTCACTGCTGTGTCACCAGCCCCCAGAACACATCCTCGAGTGAATGACTGACTGGTTGAATGAATGCCCAGACACGAGGCACTCCATCAGGGCCACCCCTGGGCAGGCCATCGGCAGTGACCGGCTCCCCTGCCCCGCTGGTCGGCGTTTTCTCTGTGGGGTGCCCGGGCTCTCCCCTGACTGCAGCAGGCATGCTGCCCATTGGTGCCTGTCAGAGGTGGCCGCTCTCTGCCAGAACAAATATGCTTGAAAGGGCTCACGGGCTCCGTTATTAAACAGTGAAAGAAGGGCTGATCCTCTAAGCCTCCTTTCCAGGGGAACCCAGGCTAATAACAGCTTTGCCAGGAAACCTGCAGAGGCAGATGGAGACCCCCTTCAAGTGCCAAACTTGCCCGGACATGTCTGCCACCGCCAACCCCTGGGGTTTCTGCCTTTCCTCTATATTTCTGGTAGAAAGGAGATAAGCGCCTTTGATGGTGGTTCCTGTTTTAATTCTTGTGACTTCTTCGGCACACGGCACACAGCCTGAGAAGTCTGATAAACGCTGGGGAAAGAGGCCGGGGGCGGGGCACATCTGGTTTCTACGTGGGATTCTGCAAATGGTCCCCATTTAGCAAGTACAGACAGAGACAGACAGAGAGAGACAGACAGAGAGACAGAGAAAAACAGGCAGACAGGCACGTGTGTGGGTCAGGGAGCCAGCACACTGAGTACAGGTAGACCACATATGACGTGACAGTGCCCTGGATGGGCTGGGACAAAGCACAGCCTTTGGGGTCAGAACATCTGCCTCTGTTTCTCAGCTCCCCTCCTGACTAGCTGTGTCATCTTGGGCAAATTACTTAGCCTCTTTGACCTTTAGTTTCTCTCCTTTCTTTGTTTTATTTAGTTTTTGATTTTTTTATGTAGTGAAATATGCAGACATTCAAAAAGTATTTAAAGCACATATGCACAGAGATGCAGAGTATTATAAAATGAGCACCTGTGTAACTAGGCCTGCTATCCTGACTTTCACGGCATTCATTTCTTTGCTTTTCTTTATATTTTTGCTGCCTAATTATTTACCCATAAATAACATGGTTTCCTTCTGCCCTATTTTCAACTTTATGTAAATAGAATCACAGCATGTTCTTGGGCTGCCCTAGTCTCACAGTATGTTTTTAGGATTCATGCATGCTGTTGGGTAGAGCTGTAGTTCATTCATTCTCACTGCTGTAGAGTTTTCTGTTGTAAGAATGAATTGGGTTTATTTCTCCATAGTATTGCTGCTAAATACTTGGTGCTTTTTGTAACTCATTTAAAGAGTCTCTTGCTAGCCAAGATCATGGCAATGTTCTCCTTTCCCTGGTGCTCAGAGGTGCTACCAGTCATAAATCCAAGTCCAGAGGCATGGGCGTCTGGGCTCAATTCTGTGCCATTGGGTCACTTTCAACCACCTTGCACCAGAGGAAGCCCGTGGAGGCTGCAGAAGTTCCTGGGTGGGCTTGGGTTTTCCCAGGCCATTAAATTGGGGCTGTGGGTCAAAGGTGCCATGATCACCAGGGGGCAGGGAGGCCATGGCTAACAGTGTGGAGCCATTTAGGAGGCCCCCAAAGGTGAGCTTCTGCCCCTGCCTGGATGGTGCATCAATCAAACACTGTGAAACATGGAGAGAGAGGATGTCCATGGTTCATGTGGTCAGAACACAGCTGGCCCAAAGGCCCCTCTCCACACTTAGCTGGGGGTTGGTGGCCCCAGCCCAGCTGACATGGTGATCCTTTCTAAAAGCCCTTTTCGTGATGACTGCGCAGGAACACCGACCTACAGAGATAGCACCTGCACAGCTGGGCGGCGGCGTTCCTTTCTCCTGAGCCCCATGTCCAGACCATCAGCAAACCCTGCAGCCCCACCTTCAGAACACGTCTCAGCTGACCGCTCTCCACGGTCTCCTCCACTCCCACACGCGCCCAGGCCCCGTACCCGGGTCCAACAACTGTCCCATCCTGCTTCGGCCGCTCTTGTCTCTATGACCCACCCCTCACACGGCAGCCAGATGACTCTTCTTATAAAAATAAATCAAGTTGTGTCTGTCTCCTGCTCAGAGCCCTCCCTGGTGCCCCATCAATTTAGAACAAACTCTGGAAGCCCCACTATGTCCCCAAGGCCTCAGGTCCTCCATCCCCCTGTCCTCACTCCCTCAGACCCTCTGGCCTTCCTGAGGGTCCTCGTGTTCCCATGGCCCTTTCCCAACCCAGGGCGTTTGCACTCGCTGGTCCCTCTGCCTGCATGCTCTTCCCCCGCATCCCCTGGATCTCCTGGTGACGTCATTAAGTTGGCTTAATGAACAACACCTGACACATTGCCCCCTCCACCCCCCACTTGGCTCCACTTTGCTCCCTGCGTTTCTCCCTACTAGACATCACGAGTCACCTTTACTTGCCTATCGTTTGTCTCCCCCAGGACAATGGAGGGGGAGGGGAGGGCAGAAGCATCCTCTCTGGTTTCCCACTGAATTCTTAGCACCTGCAATACCACTCCATACATTTTAGGCACCCAATAAAAGTGTAGAATAAAGAGGCAGGTGAGTAAATGGCGACCTTTGTTTTCAGGTCAGGGACAGAGAGCCATGCAGGGGCCACAAGCCACAACAGAGGGAAGGACACGGTACCTCGCCATCCGATATGACCCTGAGTGTCCACTTCTGGCCTAAGTGTAGACCACCCATACACACCCAGCATTCCGCAGGGATCTGGACACAGGGAGGTAAGGACACACAAGCCCCAGGACTATCCAGTCGGAGGAGGGCATGTTTTTGAAAAGTGGCCCAAATCTCCCCTGCGAGGACCTGCTTAGTCCACCGAGGGGTGACCCCTGAGGGCCAGCAGCAGAAGAGGACGACACTGCCTGTCTGCAGTAGGAAGCGTGGGACTCAGCCAGCAAGACCTGAGCGAGAGGGATCTTGCAGGCTCAGAGCAGGGCGGAGGGGCGTGATTACCTGGAGGCAAGGGTTCTAGAGGGTGAGCATGCGCGCTACGGGCCGTACCTCCGCCGAACGGGGCCCAGATGACCCGGCGGATGGCCTGCACCCAGTCCTCCATGTCCCGCTGGGAGCTGGCCATGAGCAGGAGCGCCTCGGGGTTGGCCGGCACCTTCTCCCGCTCCCCGGCACCACCTGCAAGACAGGGAGAACAGGCTTACTGCAGGGACCCCGGCGGACACGGGGGGCCTCCCCCATAGGGCTCTCTCCACAGCTGGCTTTCATTCCCTGGGGTGTGAGAAGGTCATCTCTCCAAAATCCACTCAGCAACAGCTGTGCTTTTTGGTTCTATACTGGCAGGCCATCCCCTTCCCACATCCCACATCACACATCTGGCTTTGGGGCCCTCTTGGGTTTCTTTCTCTCCCTTAGTCTTCTTTGTTATTTCTCCACAGCATTAAAATCATCCTGGGGTACTAGTAGGAAAAAGCATGCAGATGTGACACCAGCTCAGAGAAGTTCGGATGCCAGAGGAGCTTCGCTATGTATTTTATTTAAATCAACTTCACACAACTTAAATGCACAGCTAAATGTCACTATGTGCTATATGTCACTTATGTCACTATAAGCTAACTGGGCTTATCTGCTGGTGGGGTGAGTCGCAGAGATCTGTGTTCCCAAGGGGGTGGGATGACAGTTAGAAGAACTGTGAGACCCAGGCTGATCCTTGCTGGGGCCCGCAGCCCAGTGACAGAGACCAGACAGGGGTTAAGTGCTTACTGAGCTCTTGGTACCTGCCTTCCAGTGAACTAGAGCAGTGCCTGATTCTTCTAGTTAACAAAGCTGACAGACCCACCTGCCCTCCTAGGATTCTTTCATCTTCACAATGCCTCCGAGCGAGGTACTATTACTATCTGCATTTGACAGACAAGGAAACTGAAGCACAGAGTAATTAAGGAACCTGTCTGAATTCACACAGCTAATACGTGGCAGAGCCAGGGATTCAAAGTCCCCAGCTCTGGGCTGGGACTGGGACACCACTCCCTGCTCTCCCCATTCCCCATGAACGAGGCGACCTGCTGGGGTCAGGCTGACAGTGGTCACAGCAAGGCCGCTGAGGACTGGGGAAACCGAGGGGACGGCTCTGAGGGCTGGAGCACGGGATGAGGTGCATCCTTGCTGGGGGAGTGCCACAAGTGAGGCCTGGAAGCTGGGTAGTGGGAAAGCAGACTGGAGGGGCCCATGGGGCCCAAAGCTCAGGAGAGTGGTGCGCCAGGGTCCTAGGATGCCTTTTGAGCCCCGCAATATATACACACTAGCCCAGCTCCTTTGGGCCCAGGCAGCAACTGGGCAGCAGCACTGCAGCGGTGGAGAGGTGGAGAGGAAGGGAGCTTGAGACAGCAGAGCCTGAAGCCCAAGAGACAGTGCAGGCAGATGGAAAACAAAGATTGTACCCACAGCTGGGGCAGCTGCGTGGTCATTCACGGGGCAAGGGCACCGCCACTGAGAAGGGGACAGCGGCTCTGCATCTTTAGGGTCCCACTCAACGTGGACCATGAGGGCTGGGGTGGCCGAGGGTTCCATGTGGGGAAGGGAAGCCAGGTGTTGCCAGGAAGCTTTTCCATGTATGCTTTTCTGGAAAAACATCTCCAGATGACTCAGAAGAAAGGGACCTGGAGATGGATGGCTCTAAGAATTTGTTGTGGTCACTTGTTTGTCCTAAATGAATACTCAGGTTTGTATCTAACTGGAATTTCTCATTTTTTTCAATTCTTTTTCCTAAGGAGGGCCACCCACGTCATATAAGCTTCATTTACAAAACCTGGATCCACCTTGCCCAGAGGTTGACACGTGCTCTCATGTCCAGCTGTGCCCCCACCCAGGGTCCTGCTCTAAGCCTGTGTGTTTAACTTTTCAAGTACTTTTCATGTATGTATGTTTATTTATGTGTATTTGTATATATGTATATTTAACTTTTTAAGAAACTGCCACAAACTGTTCTCCAAAGTGATTGCACCACTTCATGTTGCCACCAGCAGTGTATGAGGGTTCCAGTTCTTCCAGTTCCTCACCAGCACTTGGTATGGCCGGTCTCTTTACTTTTAGCCATTCTAATGGGTGTGTAGGAGTACAGCACTGTGTTCGAATTTGCATTTTCCAAATGACTAATGATGTTGCACATCTTTTTATGTATTTAATTGCCATCCATGTGCCTTCTTTGGTGAAATATCTGTTGAACTCTTTTGTCCATTTTTAAAAGAGGTTGCTCATTTTTCATTATTGAGTTTTGAGAGTTCTTTACATCTTCTGGATACAAGTTCTTTATCAGATATATGCTGTGCAAATATCTCTCCCAGTCTGTGTCTTTTCTTTTCATTCTGTGAACAGTGTGTTTCCAAGAGCAGAAGTTTTTAATTTGGATGAAGCTCAACTTATCAATTTTTTCTGGTTTTGTATCTAAACAATCTTTGCATAACCCAGGTCATAAGTTTTCTCCTAGATTTTCTTCTAGAAGTTTCATGGTTTTAGGGTTTACCTTTAGGTCTATGAGTTAGTTTTTGTATATGGTGCAAGGTATGGATTGGAGTTCATCCTTTTATACATGGATGTCCAGTTGTTCCAGCACCATTTGTTGAACAGACGATCCTTTCCCCACTGACTTGCCAGTGCACCTACACAGGTGATCGTGCTACCTGCGAATAAAGACAGTTTTACTTCTTCCTTTCCAATCTGGGTGCCTTTTATTTCTGATTCTTGTCAAATCGCGCTGACTAGAGCCTCAAATATGATGTTGAATAGAAGTGGTTAGAGTGGACATCCTTATCTTGTTCTTGATCTTATAGCAAAAGCCTTCAACTTTTCACCATTAAGTATATCTATTGTAGGTTTTTTGCTGATGTCCTTTCTCAGGTTGAGGAAATTCTCTTCTATTTCCAGTTTACTGAGAGGTTTTTTTTTAATCAGAAATGGATACTGGGGTTTTGTCAAATGTTTTTTTCTGTATCTATTGAGAGATCACTTTTTTTTTTTTTTAGTTTGCTATTATGATGAATTACACTGACAGATTTTCAAATGTTAAACTAGCTTTTCATTCCTGAAATTCCAATTGGTCATGATGTATTGTCCTTTTTATTATTTTTAGGTTCAATTTACTAAAATTTTGTTTAGAATTTTTCATCTATATTCATGAAGGATATTGGTATGCCATTTTCTTTTCTTATGTCTTTGTCTGATTTTGTGAGGCCAGGTAATGCTGGCCTCACAGAATAAGCTGGTAAGTATTCCCTCTTTTTCAATATTTTTGGAAGAGTTTGTGTAGAGTTACTATTTTTTTTAAAATATTTGATAGAATTCACCAATGAAGCTACCTAGACCTGGACTTTTCCTTGTGGGAAGGTTTTTTAATAAATTAAATTTCTATAACATATACACCTATTTCTTCTTGAGTGAGCTTTGTAGTTTGTGTCTTGCAAGGAATTTGTCTGTTTCACGTAAGTTGTTGTATATATTGACATAAAGTTGTTCATAATATTTCTCTTATTATCCTTTTAGTATTTGGTAGTGATGTCACCTCTCTCATTTATATTATTGGCGATTTGTGTCTTTTCTTTTTTCCCCTGATCAGTCCTGCTAGAGGCTTACTGATTTTATTAATCTCAAAAAAGAGCTTTTTGTTTTACTGACTTTATGTCTTTTTGTTTTTCTGATTAGCAAACTTTTAAAGGGCTAGCTAGTAAATATGTTAGGTTTTCAGGCCATATGGTCTCTGCCAAAACTACCTACTCTGCTGTTGCAGCTAGAAAGCAGCCATAGACAATACGTAAGTGAAAGAGCAGGGCTGTGTCTGTGCAAAAATTTGTATACAAAAAGAGGGAGCCAGGGGCTTCCCTGGTGGCGCAGTGGTTGAGAGTCTGCCTGCCTATGCAGGGGACACAGGTTCGTGCCCCAGTCCGGGAAGATCCCACATGCAGCGGAGCGGCTAGGCCTGTGAGCCATGGCCGCTGAGCCTGCGCGTCCGGAGCCTGTGCTCCGCAAGGGGAGAGGCCACAACAGTGAGAGGCCCGCGTACCATAAAAAAAAAAAGAGGGAGCCAGCCCACAGGTTGTAGTTTGCCAACTTGTATCTCATTGACTTACACTCTGATCTTTATTATTTCTCTTCATCTGTTTACTTTGTGTTTAATTTGGTCTTATTTTTCTAGTTTCTTACAATGTTTAGTGCTATAGTTGCCCCCCTAAGTACTACTTTAGAGGCATGTACAACATTTGTATATTGTTTTTTTGTTTTTATTCAGCTCAAAATGTCTTACCCTTTGGACTTCTTCTTTGACCTATGGGTTATTTAGAAATGTGTTATTTCCAAGTTTGGGGGATTTTCCAGAAATCTTTCTATTATTGATTTCTAATTTAATTCCATTGTTTTCAGAGAAGATATGTTGTATGATTTGAATCCTTTTAAATTTATTAAGACTTGTTTTGGGATTAGAATACGGTCTATCTTGCTAAGCATTCTCTTTGCACTGAGAAAAATTACTCGGCTGTGGTTGGGTGGAGTGTTCTATAAATTAGGTCCAGTTGTTGACAGTTTTATTTTTTTTTAATTTTCCATATCCTTACTGCCTTCCTGTCTACTTGTTCTTACAGATTTTGTTTCTAAGATTTATTTGGTGGGTCCAGAGTTCTCAGTATAGAGCTAATAACTCCCCACTGCTGAAAGAAAACCCTTCTGTGTATGCTATGCAATGCCCCAGGAGTCCAAAGGAAATAGGCACTATTTCCTGCCCTGTGTCAGAGCAGTCAGTGTTGCCTCTAACCCTTTCCAGTGGTTCTTTCCTCAGCCTCAGGTAATGGCCTCACGTGCATGTGGTGATGAGCTCCCAAGGGGGGTTCTCTTTGAGCAGCACTTTCCTCCTTGGTATTCTATCCTGAAAACTCAAGATGCTTTGGTCTCCCCAGCTGTCTCTTTAACTCATGGAGTCCACTGGGCTCCACCCGGGTTTCCCCTTCCTGCATCACAGCCTGAAAACTTTCTCAAGCCAGTAAGCTAGGGCATGTGTAGGGCTTGCCTCGTTTGTTTCCCATCTCTTGCTGGGGTGGGGGTGGGGTGTCACAGTCCTTCACTGCCTAATGTCTAGTACCTTGAAAAACAGTTTCATATTATTTGTCCTTTTTGGGGGGGGTTGTTTCAGGTGGGATAGTAAATCAGTCCACCGATCTTATCCAGAAGTGAAAGTCCTGCAACCACTTCTAAGGGCCCACTATACGTAAACCACTGTGCAAGACAGTTAACACGCACAGTCACATTTAATCCTCATAAACACTGTGGGAAGGAGTGCTACTGACTCCATTTTACAGATGAAGAAACTGAGGCTCAGAGAAGTTAAACATTTAGCTCACAAACAAACAAATGGAGGGGGCCAGGATTTAAACCCAGGTGTTTTCAACTATAAACTCATTCTTTTTGCAATAGAAAACCTCCTCTATGTTAGTGGAGGGGAATGTAAGGAAGATAAAATAGATAGGTCATCAAAGTCAACGTTGGGATTTTCTATAGCATTCAATTGTGTACGCTCACTTGTCCTCTGTTACTTAGGAAAGATTAGTATTAGCTTTAGTTAAGGAAAAAAAATTCTAACAGCAAACATTTCAGGAAGAAATGCATCATGAAGGATGAGGGTCTCTTGTTACTGTTTCTGGTTTTTCCCTTTTCTTGCGTTTCCACCTATCCTGCCACATACCCCTCTGTTTGAGGCCATCCTGAACAGTGCTGAGAGCTAGACCTGGGTGAATGCTCAGATCCACCAGGTGGAGTGCAGGGACTTAACTTCCCCCAAATGTCAGGCACACACGTGTAAGGTGAAGAAAGTGGGGGTGCCTACCTTTTTGGGAGAATGAAATGAGCTATTCCCTTAGCTTAGCACCTGGCAACTAACAAGCACTCTCTAAATGTTCACATTTATTATCACACTCAGTTAAATCCAGTATGGAGCAGAGTTTCTCCACCTCAGCACTAATGACATTTTGGGCCAGATAATTCTACACTAGGGTGGCAGCGGCTGACTTGTGCATAGCAGGTTGTTTAGCAGCATCCCTGGCCTCTACCCACTGGATGCAGGTAGCAGCCTCTCCCTCCCTCCCAGGTTTGACAATCAAAAATGTCTCCACGGGCTTCCCTGGTGGTGCAGTGGTTGAGAGTCCGCCTGCCGATGCAGGGGACACGGGTTCGTGCCCCGGTCTGGGAAGATCCCACATGCCACAGAGCGGCTGGGCCCGTGAGCCATGGCCGCTAAGCCTGTGCATCCGGAGCCTGTGCTCCGCAATGGGGGAGGCCACAACAGTGAGAGGCCCGCGTACCGCAAAAAAAAAAAAAAATGTCTCCACATGTTGCCAAATGTTCCTTGGGGGGCAAAGCTGCCCCCAGTTGAGAAGCATTGATAAAGAGCAATGAGATCTATACTTCCTATGAGTCTAAATGACTTTATGATTCTACCGGTGTGGGACATCCCACAGGCACAACATGGCTTTGTCTGTAAATCATCACTACCTCACCCATCACACCAGCTTCCTCTTGTGCTCCTATCTTAGTGCTGGGCAAGCAGGTGCCCAAAGCACAAAGTTGGGAGTCACTAGGCCTTTTTCCTTCCCTTGTCCCCATACTGACCCATACTGTCCCCTGGTGAGCTCATCCAGTCTGAGAGCTTTAACTGCCATCCCTACGCAGATGACTTCCAGGTTCACCGCTCCCTGCCCTCCAGACCCCTCTGTGCCCTCACCCAACAGCTCCACTGAGATGTCTCCGGCCATCTCCCACTTACCAGCTACAAAATCCATCTCCAGATCTGCCACCTCTTCCCTTCTCGAGTGAGGGCAACTCCACTCCTTCTAGTTACTCAGGTGGAAACCAGACACATCCTCAGCTCCACCCTGTCTCATATCCATTCCTATCAGCAAATTCTACTGGCTCTTCCTTCAAAACATATTCAAAATCTGACCATGTTTCACTGGCCCACCTGGTCCGAGCCACCTTCATTTCTCCTCTGGCTTACTGGCATGGTCTCTAGGCTCCCTACCTTGCCTTACATTCTGATGTAATTAATCAAATGATATCTAATAAGCTCAGGATTTATGGAAAATGTTCAAAAATCAAAAGAAAATCAAAAATCAAAAGAAATCACTATTTAAAGGTGACAGCAGCTGCAATGTATGATGTGTCACAGGGCCCACCATCATTCTACAGGCTGCCCAGGGGAGCAGGGAGGCCTCCAACACCTGGATTTCCAGGGGTGAAGGCCAAGCATGGGGTTGCAGCTGTCCAGAGCAGCGTAATCCAATGAAAATATAATGCAAGCCACATGGATAATTTCAAATGCTTTAGTAGCTACATTAAAAAAGTAAAATGAAGCAGGTGAACTTATTTTAAATGATATATTTTGTTTATCCCAATATATCCAAAATAGTATCATTCATTTCAACACATAGTCAGAAATTATTGAGAGATTATATTTATATACTTTTTGTACTAAGTCTTCAAAACCTAGGGTGTAGTTTGTATTAAGAATATGTCTGGACTAGCCACATTTCAAGTGCTCAGTTGCCATATGTAGCTGGTGGCTGCAGGACTGGACAGCTTTCAGACAGCCTAGACTAGGGCTGGAGGGGAAGGGGAGAGCCCACTATCCCTAGACTTCCTGAGACTCTGTGTGTGTGTTTGTGTGGCCAGCTCTGGGCAACGCCTAGTTGCCGGCTGGGCTTTTCTGCAGTGTCTCCAAGGTTGGCCTTCCCCGCCCATGCCTGCCAGGCTGCACCGGGCTGAACCTGAGCAGAGGTCCAAGCTTCCCAGGTATCCCTGTTGACTCACCTTCACTCAACTTCTTTTGCTTGGAGCCACCAAATGCCACTTGCCCTTTGAGGGTTAATCATCCCCCAGTCTGGTGTCCCTACAGCCTGCTTTTGACCCTGGCTGTTCACTTACCCCTGGGCAGCTGCCTGCTCCTCTTCAGATGCCTGGCAGGGAAGAAAGGCATGGTGCAAGAACTGGCAGGGCTCTGGGGGCAGGAGGGGCAGCCAAGCTCACCCAGGCCAGGGACAGATGCCAGGCAAACGAGGTGCTGGCAGCTCCAGGGTGCAGCCGCCTCCTGGCTGCCTGTGCACTCTGCCCCTGGGCTGGGGACCGGACACTTTTTGTCTCTCCTGGGGAACTTCTGTACTTCTCAGTGCCCCAAAGCCGGGACTGACCCGGGCGGGGCGGGTCGAGGAGGAACAGCAGGTTCCTGCGGGGCCCTCCAGCTGGTGCATGGCCTGCCTGGGTTTCCTACAGTGGAAATCCCAAGGCAGGTCCCAAGCGCCTGCCACCTTGCACACTCCCTCCCCTATATTCTAGGACCGAGAGCACGGGGCTGGACTCCCAGCGCCACCAGCTTTGTGCCTCTGGGTCCTCCTCTCCAAGTGGAGCCTATCTGACCTGGTTGGTGGAGATTAAATGAATACATGGGAGAAGGTTGATAAAATGTAAGGGCTTACTGGCCACATAATGTTTCTACATTTCCATTTCTTCATCAGCAAAATAACTGGACCTAACTTGTGAGATTCTGGTGAGGACTGAATGGGACAAGGAAGCCAGGAGCTGGGCACGACGCCTGCACATGCTTCCTAAGTGCTGTCATACCCTCTGTAACCATCACCATGCCTGTGTTACGACAGGGCAGCTGGAGCGGCCAGTGGCCCAGGGCCACCCGGACGGGAAATGGCACAGCAGGATTTGGATTTAGCAGTTTGGGATTCTTTTCATTAAATCAGCTTCACCCTTATGGTGTATCCCTGATCCCAGAGACAAACAGCCTGAGACAGCCCCTCTGCCCAGCCTGGTTGCTTCTCCTACATCACTCAGTCCTCCCAGGGCACAGTGTCAGGAGCCTGGACCACAGGCAGCCCTGAAGATACCATCCTAAAGGGCTGCGCAGGCAGCAGGCACCAAACTCTGGTGAGAGAGCACAGGGAGGGAGGCTGCGCTTGTGCTGATGCCACATGTTTATCTGCCCATCCCTCCCATACATCCATCCGTCGGTCCATCAGTCCACCCATCCCTTCAACAAAGAAAAGCAGTCAACTAAGAGCAAAGCACATCTGCTTAAAACTCCTTGGAGGGGGCTTCCCTGGTGGCACAGTGGTTGAGAGTCCGCCTGCCGATGCAGGGGACACGAGTTCATGACCCGGTCCGGGAAGATCCCACATGCCGCGGAGCGGCTGGGCCCGTGGGCCATGGCCGCCGGGCCTGCGCGTCCGGAGCCTGTGCTCCTTAAAGGGAGAGGCCACAACAGTGAGAGGCCCGCGTACCGCAAAAAACAAACAAAACAAAACAAAACAAAACAAAAACTCCTTGGAGGGCCTAATGTTCCTGGAATAAAAATCCAACTCTGATGTGACCCTGGGCGTCCAGGTCCCCTGATCACATCTCCTCCTACTTACCCACCCTTAATGCCATCAGCCATCCTGGGTCCCTTTCTCTTCCTCAAGCTCACCCTCTTCCAACTAGAATCCCTGCACTTTCAGGTTCTTGGAATGTTGTTCCCCCGGCTCCTTGCAGAGCTGGCCCCCTCTCACCTTCAGACCTTACCTCACACATCACTTAGAGAAAACTTCCCTGAGTGAGAACATTTGTCAGGTAACTGCCCCTCCTGCCCAATGACTCTCCCACTCTGTTCTCTATAGAATATAGCACAGCAGAAAATTAGCTTATTTATTTGTATATTTGTTTATTGTGTCTCTGCTAAAGGCATGTAAGTTTCATGAAAGCAGACCTTGCCTCCCTTGGCCTCCTGGAATCCCCAGGGACTAGTCCAGTGCCTGGAAAGGGACAGGAGTTCAGTGATTGGCAGTGGTCACTGTGGGGACACATGAAGGGCTCTGTGCAAGTGACAGGCAATCTCTCTTAATAAAACACTCAAGTTTTATTGGGTGTTTACCACATGCTTGGTACAGTTTTAAGAGCTTTGCATATCTCAGTTCCATATCCTCAGGACAACCCTATAAGGTGATACAATTATGATACCCATTTTACGGATGCGAAAACAGAGGCTGGGGGAGGCTGAGTAATTTGGCTGAGGTCACACGACTAATTACAGTGGCGCTTCCCAACTGGTCAGCAAGGGGAAATTACTTGCCAACTGGTCTCCTAAAGTGCTGACCACTCACAACCTGTCTTGGATCTGAACCCAGGCAGTCTGGCTGTAGTCTGTCCTCCTGGCTCCATCCCTGTGCTGGGCAACCTCCAAGGTGGCCCCCAGTGAGCCCTGCTTCCTGGTACTGTATTCACACTCTTGGACAATCACCCCCTTGCATGTGGTCTGGACCTAGTATCTTATTAAAAAGGGACAGGATGTCATCTGTGTGCCCTCCACTGCCACAGCCCTCAGCCGGGGATGTGAGGAGGCTGACAACCCACCTCTGCATTTCTGGATGCCTTTTTTTATTGTCATAAATGCAGAGAGAAAAAGGAGAGAAGGGAAGGTGGAGGGGAGAGAGTAAAGAGGGCGCTGGGCAGTCACCTGACACGGGGACTCTAAGAAAGTATGGGAAGGCTTGTCTTGTGGCCTAAATGTGTGCCACAAAATACCTCTGAGCACGTAGGGAAAGAAGGCACCCCAGAGGAAAATGGATATGGAAGAGGACTGCTGGAAACACAGGAACGAAGCCCAGGTCGTCCGGCATCTGCAGTCCACCTGCCCTGCCTGTCAGATGCTCCTGTCAGATGCTCCTGCCATGGGAACTAAATCACAGTGCATTTCTGTTGTCATGGCGACTGCAGGGCCCAGAGTCTCATAAATGCTCCTCACCCTCCCCACCCTGCTCCATCCCCAGCACAGCACTGCAGTAGGTGACCCAGCTCTGTCACTGTCTGTCACTGGGGAGGAGAGATGGCCCGGGAGCTGGGAGACCTGGAGGGCAGAATGTCAGGAGGGGAGGCGACGGGCTGAGAGAAACAGAGACTTCAGGTCCCTACGGTTCCTTTAGGGCTCTCTGGAGTCTGTCCCTTAGGGCTGCTGTACTGTGCCTGGAGGAAAAAGGATGTAAACCCCAGGGCAGGTCCTCAACCTGCGCAAAGCTTCATGCACATAATATCTACCTGGGCCCCCGGGGCTCTGTTTTCTGAGAAGGAAGACAGGATCTGGTGAAGAAGGGAGAAAGCTCACTCAAGCAGGACCAGACAAGCAGAGACCCCTGTCCCAGCACAGACTGCACCCCACGTCACTACACTGGGGCACATGAAAACCTTATGTTGGCCTCTCTCTTCCTGGGGCTGAGCTGGCTGAAAAGACGTCTTTTGTCTCAAAGAGTGAAACTCCTGAACAGTGTCCTGGGTGCCTGGCTGTCTGCAGCGCCCCTAGATATTCCACATTAAGAACCTCACTGGCCCCCTCCCCCAGGGCCAGAGCCATCAAGGAAATCAAATTGCTGACACCTTGAAAAAGTGCACCCATCTCCCCCAGTCTCAGGCAGAGAGTTAGAGCCCTCTCCCCCAAGCAGTCAGCACGCAGTGGACTCCCTGTAGCCTCCCCATGACCCCCGCCCTCTCATTTGCAGGGTTCTGGGAACCGACTCTGAGCTTTCAACCACACCTCTTGATGAGCTGGAACCAGAAGTGAAATTCTAATTGGGCTGAGAAAGGCACTGGCCACAGCCTCACCCGGAGTGTTTGGGAGCTCAAAACGCCCCAATGGGCAGGCAACAGCTGAACCCAGTACAACGTCAGAAGCCACGTAATGGCCAAAACAGGGGAATGGCTTAGGAGAGTGCACACATAAACCAGATGGAATCATATGTAGCCACTAGAAAATGAGCGCTTATGAGACATTAAGGAGATTTTTAAAGAAATGAAAAACAGTTATACTTTACAGGCTAAGACTGGAAGATGCAGCCTCTGAGACACAGGGGAGGTCCCTGGAGGGTCTTCTGAGAAAGGTTTCATGACTTCTAAGAAGGACCCCACAAAGAGACCCCACTTCATCAAGGCGGCATATCCTGCCTGTCTCTGGGATGTTTGGTAGTCATCTTGTGACCATGCTGACCAGCCAGCAAAGCTAACAGGCCAAGGAGGGCAGGGGAGGAGGGGGGCCCACGCCCTTGCTAACTTGACTGAGACCCTGAATCACTGACCCAGGAGCTGCCTACCTCAGGGCTTCTCGGTCTGTGAGAATAACACATCTCCTTTGATTTAAGCCTGTTAGGTGGGCTTTTCTGCTTCCTGCTGCGGAAAGCATCCCAGTCCAGAGACGAGAGCCCCCAGGCAGCTGAGAGCTGCACCGGCTCCCCCAGGAGTTGCCAGGGAAGGGCAGGTCTGGGGCTAGCTGAGGTGCACTGGTGGACCTGCAGCCCGGGTCCAAGAGAAACCTTGGAAGGCATGTGACAACATTCAACATCCATTTTGAAATTCTACGTTAAGTAGGGATAGATGGATCCTTCCTCAACACAGATGTAGCCGAAGCCAACACTGTGTTTAATTTTTTTTTTAATTTTTTTAAATTTATTTTTTATTATTATTATTTTTGGGAAGCATTGGGTCTTGGTTGATGCGCGCAGGCTTTCTCTAACTGCGGCGAGTGGGGGCCACTCTTTGCTGCGGTGCGTGGGCTTCTCATTGAGGTGGCTTCTCCTGTTGTGGAGCACAGACTCTAGGTGCGCAGGCCTCAGTAGTTGCAGCACGTGGGCTCAGCAGTTGTGGCTCGTGGGCTCTGGAGCGCAGGATGAGTAGTTGTGGCGCACGGGCCTAGTTGCTCTGCGGTGTGGGATCTTCCCAGACCAGGGCTTGAACTCGTGTCCCCTGCATTGGCAGGTGGATTCCCAACCACTGTGCCACCAGGGAAGTCCCAACACTGTTTAGTGGAGAGATGCTAGCAGCATTCTCATCAAAACCAATGATAAAACAAGCATGTCCACCATCACCAGTGTTATTTAACATTTTCCTGGAAGTATCTGCCAGTGCGATTAGATTAGAGAGAGAACATAAAACTATAAAAGTGGGAGGGGAGGGTGTGGTGGTATTATTATCGCTGTTATTATTTATATGTGTGGAAAACCTAAGTCGACCAACTGAAAAACCATTACAAGCAATAAGACAATTCAGTAAGGTACCAGACACAAAATTAATATACAGAAATCACTATTTATAAATTAGAAGTAATAGAAATGCATACCATAATGCGTAACACAATAAAGTATGAATAGCATTTCTTTTTAAATTAGACAAGTTGATTCAAAAGTCATAAGCAAAAATAGCAAATGCATTTTTGTAAGAAAAAAAATAAGGAAGTCAGACCAGCCCTACTAATTATCAAAACAGGGTAAATTATACAGCTATAATAATTAAAACAGCATGGTACGGCATAACGTGAACAGATAGACTCAAAACACATTTGAGAGTCTGGAACAGAATTAAGGAGTTATTTCAAATGGATGAGTACAAGATGAATTATTTAATAAATGGAATAGCGACAATTGGATAGCCACCTGGAGAAAAATTATCAGGTTGGATCCTTATAGCACATCTTACAACAAAATAAAAAATCATGATGTATCAATGATTTTAAAGATTAAAAAATGAAACCACAAAAGTAACAGGATCAATTGTGGGAGAAATTTTGTGTAATCTCAAAGTGGGAAAGGTTTTTTTAATATGACCCCAAAACCAGAGCCCACGAAAGAAAATTCCACTTCAGGAAAGTTAAAAATACTTTCAAGGGGGCTTCCCTGGTGGCGCAGTGGTTGAGAGTCCGCCTGCCGATGCAGGGGACACGGGTTCGTGCCCCAGTCCGGGAAGATCCCACATGCCGCGGAGCGGCTGGGCCCGTGAGCCATGGCCACTGAGCCTGCGCGTCTGGAGCCTGTGCTCCGCAACGGGAGAGGCCACCACAGTGAGAGGCCCGCATACCGCCAAAAAAAAAATATATATATATATATTTTCAAGGCAGGATGAATTGGGAGATTGGGATTGACATATATACACCAATATGTATAAAATAGGTAACTAAAAAGAATCTGCTGTATAAAAAATAAAATAAAATGCAAAAAAAAAAAACCTTTTCACAGCAAAGAAAAGTGAAAAGACAAATGACAAGGAGAGGAGAGGAATAGACATTCATCAAATGTGATGATTTGCAGATATTAAAAAAAATGAGGATGCACTTTACACCCAGAATGTTCTCTGCTAGACACTGTTAAGTGAAAAAAGTAAAGGGAAGAATAACACGCTATCATTTTTGCAAAGGAAGGGAGGGAGGGAGGAAGGAAGAACAGAAATATACTTGTTTGTGCAAAATATCTCTGGAAGGAGACAAAGACATTGGAGCAGCAGTTCTGGGAGGAAAGGGGATGGCTAGGGGAAAAGGGTGTAGGGAGACGGGCACTGGCCTTTAGATATTTGAACCATGTTACCTATTTTAAAAACTAGATGAAAATAGAATTTAATATAAAGTGGCAAGTGAAGGAAACCTCACATCACGTGTGGGCGGTGGGCTTCAGGCTGCGCACAGTGGAAAACGGGCGTGGAGGGCACGCTGGCACCTGAGAGTCGCTCAGAGCCGGGCGACCAGCTCACCAAGGGGCGTGGGGCTCACAGCCGGAGGCACCAGCCCAGGACGGACAATGAAGCAAGTGGACAGCCCTAGCACGTTGGTAATATAGATTTTCCCACAACCCCTTTGCGCTGCATAATCTGACAACAAAGTAGCGCCCCTCCCCCCATATCCGCGAGAGATTTGTTCCAAGCGGATGCCTGAAACTGCGGGCAGTGCCCAACCCTATAGGGACAATGTTTCTCTATACATACATACCGGCGATAAAGCGTAATTTATAAATGAGGCCCATAAGAGATTAACAACAATTAATAATAAAATAGAACAATTATAACAATATACTGTAACAAAAGTTACGTGAATGCGATACCTCGACAGTCTGATAACCGAGTGAGCTGCTAAGTATACGTAGACGCGGGTAGCTGGGAATATGTATATATGGATCCGCTGGACAAAAAGATTAACCTCCCGGTGAGACAGAGCAGGACAGCACAAGATTTCAGCCTGCTGCTCAGAGCGGCAATCTAAAACTTTTGTATTGTTTATTTCTGGAATTTTCCACTTAATGTATTTTCATACTGCAGTTGACCGCGGGTAACTAAAACCACAGAGAAGGAAACCACGGAAAGCAAAACCACGGATCGGGGGGCCCTACCATATCTTGTGGAGCCCCACATCAAGGACACCCTACATCAAGGACACAGGACAAAAACCCCGGAATTAACGGAGCCCCCATAGCAACTGCTGCCATGGGCTCTCCTAATCTAAACGGGACAGCCCCCGACTCCATAGTAGACAAAATAATCACCATGTAGCAACCTTGTAGCACCCTGACCAATCACCTAATGCCATCCTGCCAGCAGGAATTTTCTTTGTCTTGAGGCTATAAAAGTTGGCTACTAGCCCACAAAGGGGGTCAGCTCTCCCTGGTCTATCAGGAAGTCCGCTTGCTGTAATTGCAGCACCCCTCACTAACTCTGGTCTTTGTTCTCAATAAACTCACTCTTGTCTAAAATACTTTGTGCCTGGAAATTCTTCTTCCAACCCACGCGCGGACCGCGACATACCTATCAAAATTTTAAATGACTCAGCAATCCATTCCTAGGGGATTTATCCTTCAGATAAATTTGCACATGTGCATAAGGAGACAGTGAGAATAACAGGGAACAGCCTAACTGTCCATCAAGTTAAATAAATAATGTGTTGGTTAAATAAATGACGTACATCCAAAAGAAGAAGGTGGTGGAACTATGTGATATGAGATGATACATTATTATGTGGAAAAAGCAAAATACAGTGTGAAGCACATGCTGCCATTTGTGTGAGAGTGATGTGGACACACGGCGGCGGGTGGTCGGGCCCATTTCTGGAAGGACAAGCAGGACCCAGGGACCCAGGCAAGGGGCCTTCAGGAGAGGAGGCAAGGGGCTCAGGAATATGAGGCTTACTTCCCGCTACAGGCTCTCTGAAGTGCTTGCCTGTGTGTTATTGCCTGTGTGTTCTCACAGGCACAGGTTACTTTCTTGAATAAAGACTGCTGCTTTTCATTGTTAAGAGAAGTGATAGCTCCTGGTTTGGCCCTGGAGCAGTCAGACCTGCCCCGTGCTTTGAGTACTTTTAATTTAGGAAGATGTCCCAAATGTCCTCCAATCGGTTTGCACTCCAAGTTCCGCTTTTGCCAGCCCATCCCCACAGCGGAGTTTCATTTCTCAAAACCAGCATCTCCCTGGGAAATCTTTTGTGGTTCCGGGGATGTTTGGGTTTTTAGGGGATCTGTGTTGACCTTGCCTGGGGCAGCACCCTGTGGGAAAACTGGGGCTGTGATTTTTCTCACAGGGACAATTGCAGAGGTGAAGGAAGAGCTGGGGTCAGCTGGGGAATGCTTGGGCCTGGCCAGAGGGTCTGTTCTGAAATACGAGGCAGGTCTCTCCCTTGCCTGGTAAAAATTCCACACCACAGCCTCTCTTCTCTGCCTCCAGGAAATGTCCCCACTCACTGCTTCTCACTGGGGCTCCTCCGTGATCAGCTGAGGGGCCCTCTCTAGCCCAGCCAGCTGCTCCCCACCTCACTGGACCCACCAAGCACTCCGTCCTACTTATTGTTCCCGGGATACACCATGTACTTCACGCCTCTCTGTCTTTGCACATGCTGTTCCCTCTTCTTGGGATGCTTTTTCATTTTGTCCACCTGGTAAACTCCTACTCATTCATCAAGACCCAGCTCAAATAACCCCACTTCTTCACCTTCCCTAACTCTTCCCCCCTCACCCACTCCCAGTCTTCCTTATCCCATTCCCCCTTCCACAAAATGTGTATTAAAGGTCTACCACGTGCCAGGCACTGTGCCATGTGCTAGAGACCCAGCAGTGACAAAACCAAGAGTCCCAGACTGGTTGGGGAGAGGGGCTTCAACCATGATCACAAATGCAAACCTGCAACTTCAGCACAGGAGGGATTCCAGAGGGGAGGTTGGGGGTGGGGGGTGGGGTGGCTAGACGGCACTTTGAGAACTGTATCCCCAGGGCCACCAATGGCTCAGCTCGCCTGGCTCTGGGCCTGGCCTGACTTGGCCCCCTCTTGTCTCCTGATCTCCCAGGGAAGCCGGAACAGGACTGGAAAACACCACTGATTGTAAGGGCAATCCACCCGCCCCCCCCACAACCTGTGCCCATTTAAAAATAAACTTCTGTGTATAAAAAAAAATAAGCTAAAAATAGCAACATATGAAAATGGAATATGCCAACTGTCAGATGAAGAGCAGGTTCTGAATTGTTCCAGGGTTGGGGGTTATGGGGGAGGAGGGGTGGGCCTGGCACTTTGAACTAGGGGGAAAAAATGTGATTTATGCTCAGTGACCATTAGCTTAACTCATTATTCTAAGGCAGGAAAAGAGAACTAACATTTATGAAGCACCTGCTCTGCGCTCGCTTCCTTATACACAGTCAGATTCAACCTCTCCCATGAGTATGTGCTGGGGGGTTAATTTCTACAATGTCACAAACAACATCAGCTGCAGAGACGTAACAAGGACGCCCCCCTGCAGCTTTGCTAGTACCGCCATCCCCACACTGCTACTGCTTGTAAAGAGGGGCACCCCTCTAAGGGACTCTAGGAAGTCAATGTTCTGATCACATTACCACCCCTACTATGTGCAGGAGAAGCTGAGGCCAAGCCCTAGGATCTAGTAAACGATGGAACCTTGATTTGCATCCAAGACTCTCCTCAGTATCCTCCCAGCGCCAGGTTCCCACCCGCCTGGGTCTCCCCTTCAAGCCTTCTTGAGGTCTGCGATGCACCCCTGCACCTCTCCCAACACCTAACGGAGAACTCTGTCCAGGTAGGCGTGTGGACATTTGTTAAATGAATGGCTGCAGCACTGTGGGCTAACAGGAGCTGTCATTAACTGCAGGAAACTTCTGTCTTTTGTTACTTCACGTTGCTTCTGAGAATGTTTCCCCCTCACACTGCGTGTCTTAGCCTGGGTTCGCTGAAACCAAAGCCAGAGACTAAGGGTTGTGTGCAGGCAGTGGGCTTGGGAAGCAGGGCAGGGACTAAAATAAGGAAGGAGGGACGGCCCACAGGGATGTGAGATGGTGCTGGCCACCGTTTGGGGACCTGGGGCCTCCATCCTGCTGGCACTGTTAGTGCAGCCTCCTGAAGTATGGATCAGAATTGCCAGCCCAGGGACAAAAGGGGAGTAGGGACCCATGCTCCAGTCACCATTGGTCACATGTGGTACCAGGGGCTTTAACATCCCTTTTCCATGCCTCCTCCCCATACCCCATCTTCTCTGTGGGGCTTGACTGGTGCAGGAGGCCTCAGGCAGGCTGGGCCTGGCTTAGCCAGCATGTGTAAAGAGGCCCTTTCTTTCAATGAGGCAACAGATACTCCTCAAGGCCCTACTGTGTGCCTGGCACAGGGGTGGAGTGGAGGGAGCACACAGGTGAAGGGGAGGGCAAGGCACTGCCCTCCTGGAGCTTACTCTCAGGGGAGCCAGACAAAGGATGAGGGAGCAAACCAGGGAGGGAGGGAGCACAGACGGGGCGACTGCCGCAAAGATGGGGTGGGCTTGCTACTTCAACTGGGGGTCAGGAAAGGCCCATCTCAGGGGGTCCCTGAGCTGAGAATTAAGTGTACTAGAAGGGCTGGGCCAGGCGTAGAGGGTAGGGGGGTGGGCAGCAAGTGCAAAGGCCCCAAGGTGGGAAAAGTCCTGAGGTCCTTTGTGTATCTCAGTGCACCCAGGAGGGCACGAGTGGGTCCAGAGGTGGAAAGGACCTGTTCCCCAGCTCTGGCAGGTGTCCAGGGGGGAGAAGCGGAGGCGTGGGTGAAGGGGGGTGACGAGCGCCTGGGTTCAGGATCTGTCTTGGTCTTGGTGGTGATCCAGAGGAAGTTCAAGAGCAAGGCTCAGCTTCTGGGGCTCCAAGCCCCCCTACCCCCGGGGGGCATAAGTAGAGCCTAGGCAGGTACTGGACCCCTTGCTGGTGGCAGGAGGGGGTGTCCCAAGTCCCATCACACCCTGCTCACTGTCTCCAGAAACTGCACATTTAGACTAAATAAAAATCACTTTGTAATTGTAAGTATCACTTTTTTTAAATGCCGGTGGCATCCCCTCTCACCCCCCTCCCAATTGATCCCCACCTCGGGCTCAAGCCCAGCTGCTTGAAAAGCACAGACCCAGGATACCTGCCAAGAATCCCTTATCCTGGCTGTTAGCTCCCTGTGCCCAGGCTCCCCAGCCTGGCATCATGGGGGAAGGCCTGGGGCATGAGGCAGGGGCTGACCTTCATCCAAGGACCCGGACTAGATTCTTATCATTGACACCAGGAGGTGGCAGCCAGCCCGTGCTACATCTCCACTTCTCCCACCACCAGGAGGAAGTTCTTGTTTGTCCCCAGGTGCCCCTCTGGACAGGTGCTTGAGAACCGCTGCCCTGAAGGACATTCTCAGATCCCATCCTGCACAACCTTCCAGACGCCATGCTAGGAACTGGGGACACAAAGATGAAGCCCTGGTCCTCAGGGAGTCAAGGGCAGGCGGGTCTGCCACAGACTGGGAAGCAACCCAAGAAGCCAAATTAGCAACAAGGACATCTGCTCTTTCCTTCAGAGTCTGGGAGAATGTACTGGCTCTCTGCTCTTTATCATGAAGATGCTCTAAGCCCCTTCCCCAGTTCTGCATCACAAAACCTCCCAGTCACAGGAACTCTTCCTGGTGGGGGAGAAACCTGGCTGGCAGCCTGGGTTACCTCCAGCAGCTTGGAGGAGTGGGGGAGGGGCATTCCTACCATTTCTGCCTCCCCCAGAGGGGGGTTCAACTCCCTCCCTGAGGCCAGGGTGGAGGCTTGAAGGAGCGCCTGGGGCTGAATGAGGAGACTGGGGCTGGGGAAAGTGACATGCCAAATGGCAGTGAAGTGCCCATCCGGGGCCTATGGGACTCCAGGCCCATTACCCACCCAGCATGTTACACTCAGTACAGCCTTCCCAGTTCCTTTCTGCCTCTGTTAGCCGGTAACGTGGACGTTTGTTGAGCCAAAATATCTATGCTGGGCACACGAGAAATCCCCTACTCTGATATGAACACCATGGATCTCTGTCTGGTGCTCTTTTCCTCTTTGCATGGGTTCCCCAGAATGTAGGCCCGCCTCCAGCAGGTGTGTGAGACCTCAGGGCTTTAGCTAATGTTCTCCCTATGGCCTTCTTCAACCAAATTCTTCAGATTCCTTAAAAAACAACATACTATTTTGTAAACTGCCTCCTTCCTGGAGGCCATTTATAAACAACCAGACAAGCAAGAAGTCATGCTAGTGCCAGGATGGAGGTTTAATGAGTCCACTGCTAACTGTAGCACCGCTCCCCAGCACAGCTCCAGGAGGCAGCCATTCACATGGTAGTCTAAGTGCCTGGAACCCTCTGGAGGCAGCCATTCACCTTAGAGTTTGAATGAATGGCAGCCCTGGAGGCCAACACTCACACTGTAGTCTAAGTGCTTGCCTACTCCCTTCCCCCAGACAGCCATTCTCATCGTAGTCCAGCAGTCCCCAACCTTTTTGGCACCAGGGACTGGTTTCGTGGAAGACAATTTTTCCATGGACTGGGGACGGGGGATGGTTTGGGGATGATTCAAGCTTGTGACATTTATTGTGCACTTTATTTCTATTATTATTACATTGTAATATATAATGAAATAATTATACAACTCACCATAATGCAGAATCAGAGGGAGCCCTGAGCTTGTTTTCACTTGCCACTCACTGAGAGGGTTTTGATGAGTCTGCAAGCAATTGATTTATTTTGGTCTCTGTGCAGTCAAACCTCTCTGCTAATGATAATCTGTACTTGCAGCCGCTCCCCAGTGCTAGCATCACCCCTCAGCTCCCCCTCAGATCATCAGGCATTAGATTCTCGTAAGGAGCACGCAACCTAGATCCTTCGCATGCGCAGTTCACAGTAGGGTTCGCGCTCCTATGAGAATCTTATGCAGCCGCTGATCTGACAGGAGGCAGAGCTCCGGTAGTAATGCAAGTGATGGGGAGCGGCTGTAAATACACATGAAGCTTTGCTCGATTGACTGCCGCTCCCCTCCTGCTGTGTGGCCCGGTTCCCAACAGGCCATGGACCAGTACCAGTCTGTGGCCTGGGGACTGGGGACCCCTGCTGTAATCTAAATAAATGGTGCCCTCTGGAGGGCCCGTTCACACTGCAGTTTTTGTGAATCTCCCCTCTGCTGGAGTTATGCAACATGGTAGCCTCTATGTTCTCACATGTAAGCCTCAAGACAACCTTGAGAAAGGTCTTACCTTTCCACATTCTACAGAAGAAAACTGCCCCAAACTCCCAGCCGGAGAGCCAGAGCAGAGATTTTATGCCTCACCTATTTGTTGTCCAGGGCTTTTCCCTTCAGCAGAGCTGGCAGGGCTGGGGAGCAAAACCTCAGCTCCTCCAGCCTCTCAGGGCCTCCTGCCTACCACAGTCCCACAGCAACCCCCAAACTAGGCCTTATGAATCCCACTTCCCTGATGGGGAAACTGAGGCATGGAGATGTGTGTCTCTTGCCTGGAGTCCTGCAGCCAGTGAGTGTCATGGGTCTGCTCGTCTCAGAGAGGGCCCGCTTCCCAGGGCTGCCCTGCCTTCCACCAGGATGGTCAGAATCCAGTTCAACTGCCAGGGCTCAAATGCTGGGGTGGCCATCGTCTACACTGAGGCGGATGTTGTTCTTTACATGGTGGTGCTTTGAGGACCCCCAAACCATCCCTGAGGTGTCCGTCTCTCACCTGACCCTCATCCCAAATAGATTTACCCTGCCAGTCAGGGCCCTTGTCAAGGGTCACACTCTATGCTAGGTTGTGCGTAATGACCCCACCACTGGTCAGGGGGTGGCCCAGTGTCCTTTGTGAACAGCTATTAACAGGGACTCATCGGAAAACTGCAGAGGACATTTAAAAACCCACCATGAGGGCTTGACATCAGTCTGAGCTGGACATCAGTAATGGCTGGCATAGCTGCTCTGAGAGGTAGCTGCCAGTCTGGCTGCCAAGCCTTTCCGTGCAGCGAGGGGGTCCCTCCAGACACACAGCAAGGCCCATTGCAGGCTCTTAGCCTCAGGCACAGGCTAGGAGAGCTAAGCTGCCTCCTTTTGGAGGACTGTCTGATTTTCTATGCGATACACGGTTAGGTACCAATGGTGGGGGGGGGATAAAAACTGGAAAGTCATTAAAACTTTTGAACAGATGGGCACCCCACCTGTGGCTCCAGCCATACCCACATCCTGGAAGGATCACAGGGAGGTATGGCTAGAACATCACTGCCCAGCGGCAGCTGTGTGAGGAAGGGCCTGCAAGTTAAGTAGAGGCGACCCAGTGCACGGTCCTTTGGCATGGTGAAGGCTCCAAGAGGTCCAGCTTCAGAGAAAACACTCAACTCTGCTCAGCTCTTCCCAGGTACCAAAAAACGCATCGCTAATGGAGACACCTGTGAACATACGGAGACATCCCGAGAGCAAGTGCGCCCGAGAAGGCACTGAGGGTACTGCTGAGGTGGGGGAAGAGAAACACGGTTGATGAGGACACTGCTGTGACCATCTCATGAGGAAATTGAGTACGTACACAGAGGGAGCAGAGATGCCAGAGCCTTTGACTCTGGACACAAAAGGCTACATCTTTATGGGTCTCTCCCTGATGACCCTTTACTGATCTTTGTTCCTGTCCATCCACACAACTGTGCTTGAGCAAGCCCGGGTGCGGCCTAATGACGGGGCGGATTAGACCTGACCTCCCCGGGGAAAGGCCAGAGCAGGATCTTATTTACGGAGGGCCGGACGCCGTCCTGTACTCCCTCTGCCGGCCATCCTGGTCCAGGATGCGGTCCAGGCCAGCATGGGGGACCAGAGTCCATGCCGGGCCCCACAGGGCCTCACTCGGGAGCACTCAGGACAGGGAGAGCCCCAGCATCCCCGCCCATCACTGGGGCGGCGGGGTGCCCTCCGGCTGAGGCCTGAACGGGATGCCGAGCACAGCAGAGCTTTGTTCCAGCCTCCGCCATCGATCGCCGTGCAGACGCTCCGTGAATGGCACTGTTGTGGTATTTTAAGAAGATTCTACAAATAGCACTAACTCAGAATCGGCCTCAGAGCCAGCTGATGAATTCTGCCTCAGCGAGGGCGGGCCAGCCTGGGAGCTCGAGCCAGGACAATGGGGCCTCACAGGGAAGGCAGAGCAGGATGTTGGGTGACCCAGGCCTTTTCCGGGGCTCCGTGGCCTCATTTCCCCCAGACTCACCCGGCGGCACCACCCCTCCTCTGTCGCCCAGTCCTGGTTGGTGGCCTCCTGGGAGTTTATTGGGAAGGAGTGACTCCCCAGCCTCTCTGAATAAAGGAAGGGGGCCCCCGACATCCTTTTGGCGCCTGCATCTCCCGGATTTCCAGGGATTTCCAAGCTCTGCTGATGTTTTGCGGGTCGTGGAGGAGGGGGGCACAGGAAGGAAGGATGTCCTTAGGTTTTCATCAGAAATAACTTTATTAGGTAGCCAGAGAAACCTCAAAGACCCACAGTCCTAGCAGCCAAAGACTAGTAATTGGAATTTTCCAGAAGAGTCCATTCTTGAGACTTGAAAGACAGCTTAGGAAAAAGAGAAACAGCCTTGATTTGGGGTTAAGTTTAGATTCAGAGCTGAGTTTAGACTTAACTTGACCGGCAACACATGGGTGGCCTGGGGCAAATTATTTACTTCTCAGTGTCAGGATGTCTTCATCTCTAAAACCCACAGTATTGGACGCCCCTCACAGGGAAGGTTGAGAAATCAGAGGCAGAGCATGCGCTGTGCTTGGGGACCGTCAGCGGTCAGCAAATGTTGGCCTCTCTTCCCTCTCAGATGAAAGACCGTTTATCTAACGCATGTGCGCATTCCATGCATAAAATGTTTCTGAACTGTGGCAGAGAAACCTGGCAGGCATTAAGGGAACTGCTCTTGACCCTGTGAATCCACAAATACATCCGAGCTGTGGTGTTGATGCAAACGAGCAAAGCAGGACAGCAGAGAGGCCCGCGGCCTGCGGCAAAGTAGAGGCTTAAGTCTAAGCCCGTCTGGTACTTGGAAAACGTTGAGACAATGGAGGAAGGGTCACTTCTGACAGAGCTGCCTTGACCACCCCCGCACCCCGCCCCAGCACATTCTGAGCAGGGGCTATGGCCAAGGCGCTGGCTGTGCCCCTCCAGCTGTCAGAGGTGGTCTGCAGGGGGGCTCCCCACACCCATCAGCTCCCTTTCCCCAGCCCTCACCCTTGCCTTGAATGACTCTTGCATGTTTGGCCCCTTCCCTCTATTACTCCATTTGCAGTAATGAAGGTGTGACACCCACCCTGTAAATGGCCTAGCACAGAACTTGCCCTCAATTCATAGGGACTAAACTAGAATGAACTTAGGCAGCCTTATTCAGAACCAAGAGCAGTCTGGGGCCCCCAGACTCAAGGGTGAAGTCCCTACTGGGCCACTGACATGGTGGGTGGCCTTAAGTATGTCATTTTTTCTTTTGGGGGCTTTTAAAACAACTCACTTAAAAACAAGGTGAGGCTAGGTGGATCTCTGAGGACCTCTCAAGCCTGCCCGCTCTGAGCCCCTACATTACACCTCTTAAGTCCCCACGTTTTGATCATTAGCAAGATGAAACTCAGTGTAGACTCTCTCCCTAACCCTCCCCAGGAGGCCTTCACTTGAGCTTGCTTGTTCCCCAAACCAGATTGGGGCGAGGGAGGTAGTGGTCCATTTGTAGGCAGGTGGCCCTGGACATGGCCTTTGGGGCCGTGCTGAGTCAGAGGTGCAGGTGTCTCCCAGAGGACCCCAGAGCCCGCTGTCCTGGGGAAGACAGCGTTTGGTGCTGGGGGGCACCAGCCCTTTCCCTCCATGCCGTCCGGTGACAGCCCGGTGAGGCGGTGCTCTCCCAGCCAGGTGACACCGAGGCCCCGAGCCCAGGGCGCACAGCCAGAGGCACCGCAGCTCAAGGTGGGTGAGTCAGGACTTGGGCCTAGAGCAGCCTGACTCCAAGGGCGTCCATGCTGTCCCCCCGCTCTGCACCCCCTTGGACGTGACACGGGCTCTCTCAGTCAACTGTCCTCAACAGTAAACTGAGGAAGTAGAAACTATCTAAGCTCAAAGATCTCTCCTTGCTCCCAAGTTCAGGGCTCTCTGCCTCCAGAAGTTGTTGACGCAGACTGGGTGATATTCAGAATCCTCAAAAATGGCTCTGCAGGGACCAGGATCAACCACAACAGAAGTGGGCCATAAGCCACGTCTGGTCCTAGGTAGCTGCGTCCTAGAGAGTGGGGAGGCTGGGGGCAGTGACGATTTACTAACTGGTTTGGGAACGTTTCAGCAGTTTATAAACCTCCTAGCTGTTCTGGTGAGCTCTGTCTGAATGTCTGTCATGGCTGCAGACCTCCCGGACAGGAAGGTATCTGGGAGCCTGTGGGTGAGGACCCTCCTGTGGGGAGGCATGAGAAGGAAGGTGGGGAGCAGATGCAGAGGGCACAGTGCCAGCTCCTGATACACTTGCACCGACAGTCACATGGCAGGTGGGGCCACTGTGACCTCACTGAGTGTGATGGTGGCTGTTATAAAAGACGAACTGAAGCCCTGGGGTGCCCCCATCTTCATGGCCCTAGTGTGTCAAGGTGAGTGCCAAGTTATTAACCATCCCTCCCGCTGATGGTGCTGCCAGCTCCTGGGCATCTGTGTGGAGAGCTGATGGGGGTGGGAGTGAGGGACTGAAGCCAGCAGCGTCCCCCCCGCCGACAAGCCCTCAGTCCGTGTGAGAGTCTGAGCTGGCTCAGGGAATGGCTGTGCTCGGGGCAGTGGCCAGCTCCAAGGACAGGCTGCAATCCCCAGCCCAAGAGGAACTCCAGTGGGGGGAAGGTCCTGTGTGTGCCTGATCTCAGAGAGGAACCTGGCCAGGCTCTGTGGCCCAGCTGAAGCCACAAAGCAGAAGTTGCTGGGTTGAGCCTGCCCTTTGACTTTTTCCAAAGGTGAATGTGACTCAGGAGTATTCAGTCCTTTTGTTCCAAGTTTCATTAGTAAAGGACAAATGCTGCTTTTCCTTTTACTCTCACTTGAGTGTTCTCCACTGACAGTCATCCAAGTGAACACCTGGCTTGGAGGTGTGTGGTACTAAAACAAAACAGTGCAGTTGAGGACTGCAAGACTCTGGTGCCAGACAGCCTGGGTCAGAATCCCAGTTCTAAGTGGCCTGGGGCAGGAACTTCTATGCCTCAGTTTCCTCATCTCTAAATGAGACTCATAATAGAATCCACTTGAGGTTCATGGTGAGGACTAAATGAATTCCCATGTACAAAGTGCTTAGGACAAGACTTGGCACATAGTGAGTGCTACATGGGCTATAATTGCTTTTATTTCAACAAAACACCAGCCTCATCATTTTTTAGAGTCTTATCCTAAGCCTCAAGACAAATAATAATCATTTCCATGAGAGGGCATTTTTCCATGAGCCAGCAGCCTCATATACAGAGGCTAATTTAAATTTTCTCTTGACACAAACTGGTGAGGTTGTGGTAACCCAATTTACAGACAAAGGTATCCTTCTTTGGCTCAGAGAAGCAACTTGTCCCCAGGGCTGCAAAGGAAGAGCCAGAATTCAGCACCAGGTCTGCCCAACTCCCAGCTGCAGGAGCTTACAACATTTCACACTACCTACTTGAGACCAAGCCCTCAGGCACCTTACTCACCTCCAAGTCACCACTTAGCATCTAGGTAAGGGTGAGGTAAGAAGGACAAGGCCTGGGCCAGAGAAGAGCTAAGTACCTACTCACATACCTTGGCATGAATTAGCATCTTAGAAAGTCCCATCCTGGGACACTGTCACAATTTGACCTGTTATGCAGCTCCCTGAAAAAGCCCTATTTACAGAGCATTATCATTATTTGACCTGACTCATTCTGTGGAAAAGCCCTATCTCCAGGGCATTTGTCAAAAAAAATCAGTGGTAATTCTTTAATATTACAGCTGCCTAAAACTGTGATACTAATTGGGGCAAATAAGCTCTGGCCAAAAGGAAGTTATGGGGAAGGAGAAATCTACTGGGGACTTTGAAGAGGTCTGACCTATTTCTGGATATCTACAAGGCCATGTACATGTGTAGAGCCTTGTCCATGAGCAGGAAAGACTTGAGTGGTCTCCAATCTCTGACCTCTGGCCGACTTTGGGTCCTTGCACAAGCAGGAAGTGAAGATTAAGTCACAGTCATAAACTACCTAAGCACTGAAGGTGTGCCCCAACACACACACACAGACACACACACTCAGCACAAAGTAGGAAGACTTATTGGTTAAAGGCATTTAGTATAACTCTGACAAATCATTAGCTGACCACTAAATGAATCAATGAGAGACTTCAATGGCTATATACTACAGATTTTATAAATTTTGTCCAGGAAAGTCACTAAACAGCTAAAACAATAACAACAACAAAAGCAGGGGAGGGAAGGGAATCTAATTTGCAGAGTTCCCACATTATATTATTTAGAATGTCCACTTTTCAACAAAAGATTATAAGACACATAAAGAAAGAAGTATGGTCCATACACAAGGGAAAAAAAGCAGTAAATAAAAACTATCCTTGACCTAGATGTTAGACTCACTAGATTTCAAATTGGCTATTATAAATATGTTCAAAGAAACCATGTCTAAAGAATTAAAGGTAGGTATGACAATGATGTGTCACCAAATAGAGAATATCAATAAAGGGATGGAAATTACAGAAAGAACCACATAGAAATTCTGGAGTTTAAAAGAATAATGACTAACATGAAAAATTTACTACAGGGATTCAATAGCAGATTTGAGCTGGCAGAAGAAAGAATCAGCAAACTCAAAGACAGGTCAACTGAGATTATGCAATATGAGGAGCAAAAAGAAAAAAAAAAAAGGATGAAGAAAAATGAACAGAGCCTCAGAGACCAGTGAGACATCATCAATGTACCAAGATACACATAATGGGAGTCTTAGTAGGAAAGGAAAGAAAGGGTTAGACAGAATATTTGAAGGAGTAATGGTTGAAAGCTTCCCAAATCTGTTGAAAAACATTATAAATCCAAGAATCTCAATGAATTCCAAGTATGATAAACTCAAAGAGATTCATACCCAGAAATATCATAGTCAAACTGTCTAAAGCGAGAGAATCTTGAAAGAAGCAAAATGATTCATCACAAACAAAGGATACTCAGTAACAGTTAATGTCTTATCAAAAAACACAGAAACTGGGCTTCTCTGGTGGTGCAGTGGTTGAGAGTCCGCCTGCCAATGCAGGGGACATGGGTTCGTGCCCCGGTCCGGGAAGATCCCACATGCCATGGAGAGGCTGGGCCCGTGAGCCATGGCCGCTGAGCATGCATGTCTGGAGCCTGTGCTCTGCAACGGGAGAGGCCACAACAGTGAGAGGCCCGCGTACCAAAAAAAAAAAAAACCAACAAAACACGGAAACCAGAAGGCAGTAGGATGACATTTTCCAAATGTTGAAAGAAAAAAGACTGTCAACCAAGAATTCTATATCCAGCAAAACCATCTTCAAAATGAAGGAGAAATTAAGACATTCCAAGATAAACAAAAACTGAGAGGATTCAGTTCTCTGTCCTAGCAGGTCAATACTACAAGAAATTCTAAAGGTGAAATGAAAGGACATTAGATAATCACTTGGATCTACATGAAGAAATAAAGAACACCAATAAAAGGTAACTATTGTTAAATGTAAAAGACAGTATAAATGTATTTTTTGTAGCACTTTTTTTCTATCCGATTCAAGAGATAACTGCATAAAGCAATACTTACAAAACTGTGTTGATGGACTTATAATGCATAAAGATGTAGTAAGTATGACAATAATGACACAATGGAGGGAGAAGGAACAGAGCAATATTGGAGCAAAATTTCTGTACACTATTGAAGTTAAGGTAGTATTACTCCGTACTAAATTGTCTTAAATTAAAAGGCTAATTGTAATCCCCAGAACAAACACCAAGAAAATAACTTTTAAAATACTATAAAGGAACAATAAAGAAATTAAAGCAGTACATAGAAAATATCTAACACAAAAAGGAGGCAGTAATGAAGGAATAGAAGAACAAAAAAAGACATAAGTCACCTAAAAATAAATAGCAAAATGGCTGGCATTAATCTACATTATCAGTAATTACATTAAATGTAAATGTATTAAATACTCCAACAAAAAGGTAAAGACTGACAGAATGGATTTAAAAAAACAAACTATATACTGTCTATAGGAAACACATTTAGATTTTAAAAGACAAGTAAATAGAAAGTGAAATGATGGGAAAAGATATACCATACAAACAATATCCAAAGAGAGCTAAAATGGCTACACAAATATTGAACAAAATAGACTTTAAAACAAAAATGTTACTGGAGAAAAACAAAAAGACTTTATGATGAAAAAAGGGGTTGATCCAGCATGAAGATATCATAATTATTTTTAAAAAATGCCCTAACAACAGAGCTCCATAATTCATGAAGTAAAAATAGACAGAATTGAAATGAGATTCAAGAATAATAGTTGCAGACTTCAGTACTCCATTTTCAATAATGGATAGAACAACTAGCCAGAAAATCAATAAGGAAACAGAACACTTGAACAACACAAGGAGCCAAGCAGGCCTAACTTATAGGACACTCCACCCAACAAGCACAGAATACACATTCTTCTCAAGTGCACATGTAACGTTTTCTAGGATAGATCATATGCTAGATCATAACGCAAGCCTTAAACACTTAAAAGGGTTGAATGAGACAAAATATGAAAGTATACTCACTGACTATAGAGGAATGAAATTATAAATCAATAAAAAAAGGAAACTTAGGGCTTCCCTGGTGGCGCAGTGGTTGAGAGTCCGCCTGCCGATGCAGGGGACGCGGGTTCGTGCCTCGGTCCAGGAAGATCCCACATGCCGTGGGGCGGCTAGGCCCATGAGCCATGGCCGCTGAGCCTGTGCATCCAGAGCCTGTGCTCCGCAACAGGAGAGGCCGCAACAGTGAGAGGCCCGTGTACCGCAAAAAAAAAAAAAAAAAAAAAAGGAAATTTAGAGAATTTATAAATATGTGGAAATTAAACAACTCACTCCTAAATAAGTAAAGAAGAAATCACCACGGAAATTTAAAAAACATTTTGAGATGAATGGAAATAAAAACACAACATATCAAAACTTATGGGATGCAGTGTGCTTAGAGAGAAATTTACAGCTATAAATGCCCACATCATAAAATAAGAAAGTTGTCAAATCAAAAACCTAACCTTACACTTTAATAAACTAGAAAAAGAACAAACCAAACCCAAATGAAACAGTTAGAAGGAAATGATGAAGATTAGAGTGGAAATAAGTAAAACAAAGACTAGAAAAACAACAGAGAAAATCAATAGAAACAAAAGTGTGGTTCTTTGAAAAGATTACCATATATGACAAAATTTAACTAGACTGACCAAGAAAAAAGAGGATAAGACTTAAATTACTAAAATCAGGGATGGAAGAGGGGACATCACTGCCAACCTTACAGAGATAAAAAGGATTATAAGGGAATAATATGAACAACATTATGCCAACAAATTAGATGACTTAGATGTAAAAGAAAAATTCCTAGAAAGACATAAAGTACCAAAACCGATTCAAGAAGAAAGAAAATCTAAATAAACCTTTAACATGAGACTAAGTTAATAATTTAAACACTCCCCCAAATGTTTCACTAATGACTTCTACTAATCATTTAAAGAATTAATATCAGAGAGTTTCACTGGTGAATTCTACCAAACATTTAAAATATTAGTACCAATTATTCACAAACCCTTCCAAAAAGTAGAAGAGGAGGGAATGGTTCCCAACTCCTGTGCAGCCAGTATTCCTCTGATAACAAAAACAAAGACACTGCAAAAAAACTACAGACCAACATCCCTTATGAATACAGACACAAAAATCCTCAACAGGGCTTCCCTGGTGGCACAGTGGTTGAGAGTCCGCCTGCTGATGCAGGGGACGCGGGTTCGTGCCCCGGTCCGGGAAGATCCCACATGCCGTGGAGCGGCTGGGCCCGTGAGCCATGGCCACCGAGCCTGCACGTCCGGAGCCTGTGCTCCGCAACAGGAGAGGCCACAGCAGTGAGAGGTCCGCGTACCGCAAAAAAAAAAAAAAAATCCTCAGCAAAATACTAGCCAAATATGATTCAAATGGTCATCATTTGAGGAGTGGATAAACAAAATATGGTATAATCATACTATGCACTATACACAGCCATAAAAAGGAATGAAGTAGTGATAACATGCTACATCATGGATGAACCTTGAAAACATTATGCTAAGTTAAAGAAGCCAATTACAAAAGACCATATATTGTACAAAAGTATGCAGTTTAGCGGTTGCCTGGGGCTGCAGGACAAGAGGGGAGGGTTGTCTCAGGAATGGGAAGTGACTATTAATGGGCATGGGACTTCTTTTGGGGGTAATAAAAATGTTCTAAAATTAGATTATGGTGATGGTTGCATACCTCTAAATATACTAAAAATTACCAAGCTTAACAATCTAAATGAATGGATTCTGTGATATTTGAAACATATCTCAAAAAAGCTGTTTAAAAGAGTCTGGTGATGGGTGTTTAGGGGAAGAGCCCAGCAAAAGATGTAATTCAGGCAGGACATGCATCAGCTACATAGCTGAGTTGGGGCAGGTAGGATAAGGAGAACTATTTAGGGGTTCACTTCACTTGGATGCTCCCCATTTGGGGCCCAGGATTCCTGAAGGAGCGTCCCTTATGGTGAAAGGACCCGCAGACCAAGAAGATGAGAAAACACACATCAAGCATTTTCTTACCCTCTCCCTCCAGGAGTTCAGGACTCTTGAGCTCTCTGGGAGGCTTGCTGCCCTAATGGCCAAGGTCAAGGACTTCAGGCTCCTACAGGACTGGCTCTTCTTTGGGGCCATAAGTCCGCCCCCCATCCCCAGGGCCAGCAGTGTTGACCGTGGCTGTGTGCTGGTTAAACAGACTTGCTCATAAACTCTGTCCACTGACCTATCCTTGCTGTCTCACACCGCCCCCCAGATAAGTGCTGGCTGAGCCCTCTCTGAGCGGGTGGGAAGAGGCACTTGACCTTCTGATGCCCTCCTGCTAGGAGCATAGAGCAATTCTGAGTTTCCTCAAAAAATCTTCTAAGGTTCAAGCTGACAGGGACATTGGAGATCATCCAGTCTTGCCTGTTTCCCTCTTTACAGATGAGGAAACTGAGGCTCTGAGTGGTAACTCAGTTGGAGAGGGGCGGTACTAGGACTGTTATCTGGCTTTCTGACAACCCTGGAGGTTGGCATGCCTGTCCCCATTCATAGGTGCGGATGCAGAGGCTCAGAGAGGTGAGAGGTGGCCTGGGGTGCCCCAGCTAGGAAATGGAACCAAATCATCTACCTGAGGCTGCTTCCCTTTCTGAAAAACCCACAGGACTGCTGCCCCAGGACACTTGAATGGGTAAGAGGTAACAAAGAGGGACACTTCTTGGAAAACAACTGTGACCCCTGCAAGGCCTGAGCTACAGACAGGAGGCCTCTGGGCTCTGGGCCATGAACACAATCTCTGGAGCAGGAGGCTTGAACATTCTGATATATCCTTCCCACCTCACATGTCCTTAAGGCCGAGTCAGACATAAGTGCTCTCACGCCTGGCTTCTGCCAGCCTTCCCAGTGGAGAGAAAAGACAGAGCCTGCCCTACCTTCAGGGAGCTTCTGGCTCACATGGCGAGGGGACAGGTTTTGCAAACGGACACACATATATTTATTCACTGTGATAGGTGTTTTAAAGCAGGGGTCCCCAACCCCTGGGCCGTGGACCGGTACCCGTCCGCGGCCTGTTAGGACCTGGGCCACAGAGCAGGAGAGTGAGCAGCGGGCAAGCAAGCGAAGCTTCGTCTGCCGCTCCCCATCGTTCGCATTACTGCCTGAACCATATCTCCCCGCCCCCCACCACCATCCGTGGAAAAATGGTCTTCCACGAAACCAGGCCCTGATGCCAAAAAGGTTGGGGACCGCTGTTTTAAAGGAAAAGTATGGGATGGCACGTGAGCAAATAACAGGGGTCAAGGAAGGCCTCTCAGGAAAGACTGACGTTGAGAGTTCACTGTGGGCACCACTGGAGTCCCGGAGCATTTCTGAGCAAGGAGCAGTGGGCCCCGAGGGCCTCTGGAACAGTCACTGGCTACAGCTGGAGGATGGACTGGAGTGGGGGAGGGTCCAAGAAGGAAGACCCGCCGGGAGGCCACTGCAGTGGTCGGGCAGCAGGCCGGCGGCTGGACCCGGGGAGCTGGTGTGGATGGAGACAAGCAGAGGGATTCAGGTGCACTTTGGAAATGGAACTGGCAGGACCTGGCGAAGGCAAATTGGAGGAGGAGGATGAAACTAAGAGCTCAGGTTTAGCCTGATTAGCTTTGGCCATTCTCTAGACCAGGAGACACCCAATGGAGGCGTCAAGTGGCTCTGTGCTCAGAGCGAGGCCTGGGCTGGGAAAATCACTGTGACTCCGAAGAGGCTGCCAGCAAGAGGGCCGAGTGGGTGGGGGCAGAAGTGAGCCCACGGAGGATCTGCTCGTGCAGGACCCTGGGAGCAGCGGCAGAGAAGGGGCGGCTGGGGAGCTGCAGCTCAGGGGAAGCCTCGACCCCGACCCACCTCCGCAGGCCTGGAAAGCCCTTCCCTACTGTCTCTGTTGGGCTGGCTGCTCATCCTATGAGAGCCAGCTCGGGCATCAGCTGGCCTGGGCATCCTCTGAACCAGCCCTCGCAGAGCACCCAGGCTTGCTGTTCTCCCCGCATTTCTTCTCGGCCTGCAGCGTCACCATCTGCTTCCTGGGTCTCTGCTCGGCCAGGCTATGAGCACACTGGGGGCAGATGCTGTACCCTCCCCAACTCTTTATCCTCATGCCGGGCACGAGGCCTGGAGTGGAGAGGGTGTCCCACAAATGACTGTTAAATGAACCGCCCAAGATTGCTTATTAGCAATCTTGGAAGATTTTGTGAAAAATGGAACCTTCTCAAGAAAGTGGGCTCAGAGGCTATACAAGCGTTTACACAGGAGAACCAGTTCTATCAACCCCACCCTGGGATGGCCACGCCTCCCTCCATGGCAGCTAGGGGCGCCTCTGTCTGCCCAGCTTGAACTGTGCCCAGCAGCAGCGCTCCTGCCTGGCCCACTGGCCTCTGCACCCTGGGCACCAGGCACCCTGACAAGCCTGTTGACCTCAGGAAAGGGACAAGGAGTCCATGTCAACACCTCACTCTATCACTTGGAGTGCTACAACAAGTGAGGCTGGACTCTCCCAAGTGGACTGCCGCTGGGACCCCCGGGCATCAGGAGACAGGAACAGGTGCAGGTGGTACAACTGTCTCCCCGTCTCTGCTCCACCCACTGCTCTCCTGCCAGCTTCTCTGTTGAGTACAGTGCCAGATCACAGAGGTGACAAGCCGACTGCCACCTAGGGGGGACAGACCCACACCAACCAGGCACTGGAGAGAATGAAATGAACTGGGCCCCCAGGCCAGGGTTTCAGAGATGGCTCCAGGTGTAGGCCACCTTCCCAGATCTTGACCCCTCTCAATCCCGACTGAAGGCACCGTGAGAGGGCGTGGTGTGTGCAGGGGCCAAAGAGGTCCAGGCTGTGTGGTGGTGGGAGGTTGGGAGGGGGCTGGAGAGGGGTGACAGGCAACACCAGCAAGGCTAAGAAGCTGGGCTTTCTTTTGCAGGCACTATGGGGCCAAGATGCAGCTTGAGGAGGGACATAAGGTGACAGGAGCCGTGCATGAGATGCTGGCTTGGGCAGCGGACTAGCAGAGGCAAGGATGAACTTGGGATGACCAGTTGGGAAAGCCAGCGCAGTGGAGATGATGAGGGTCTGCACAGAAACTGCAGTGGCCTTGGGGGCAGGGATGGGGACACGGCCCTGGGCAGGATCTTGGGAGCTGTCAGCCTTTGGTCATGGGAAATGAAGCAGGGGGCAGACTCTCAGGAAATGAGAGCCAGGAAACGGAGAAGGGGCTCCAGCTGGAGTTCTGGATCTGCAGGCTGGAGGTGGGCACTGCAGAGGTGGGGGCAGAGGATTTGGGGGCTTTTTCCTTAGAGGTGCTCACAATCATTGGGGCCCGGGGTGAGATGGCTGGGAGAGACTTATAGACAGAGCTCAGAGGGTGAAACAAAGAGAATTCACAGCCAAACTCGGTGCATGGGTCAGGGAAGAACAGCTGGCATGGGGAGGTAGGAGGGGCCGGGCAGGCGCAGTCCGGGAGGGGGGGACGTGGGGCAGGTTCCCAGGTGCTCAGAACAGCGGGACTGTTCACCAGGTCCAGCACCAGCACGGGGTCAGGGCTAAGTGCAGGAGGAGCATCGGGGGAGGCTGGGACCAGCAGTCGGTTACTGGGGGCTGGTGATGGAGGGAAGGAGAGATGGGCTGGGCTTGTGGGGCACATAAGGGCAAGAGACTGCTTTTTTTTTTTTTTTTAAATGTTCTAATGAGAGACTGAAGCAGGTTCGTGGGCCGATAGAAGGAGCCAGTGGATGGTGCTGGGGACAGAGGACATGACAGGGGGCAAGATCCCGGAAGACAGGAGGGCTCCCAGTGCTGAGACCAGCAGGAAACATGAGGGGCAAAGAGTGGCAACAGGGGGTCTCAAAGGTCTCAGGGGCCCCCAGTCTGCCCTTGACCCTCCCTGGCCTTGAACAAAAGCTGCCTCAGTGGGACTTCCCTGGTGGCGCAGTGGTTAAGAATCCGCCTGCCAATGCAGGAGACATGGGTTCGAGCCCTAGTCCGGGAAGATCCCACATGCCGCGGAACAACTAAGCCTGTGCGCCACAACTATTGAGCCTGCGCTCCAGAGCCCACGAGCCACAGCTACTGAGCCTGAGTGCCACAACTACTGAAGCCCATGCACCTAGAGCCTGTGCTCCGCAACAAGAGAAGCCACCGCAATGAGAAGCCCGCGCACCGCAACGAAGAGTAGCCCCCGCTCGCCACAACTAGAGAAAGCCCGCGTGCAGCAATGAAGACCCAGCGCAGCCAAAAATAAATAATAAATTTAAAAAAAAAAAAAAAAGCTGCCTCAGTGCTGCATTCCTGTACCACTTCTTCCTCCAAGTCTTGGCCTTGGGTCACCAAGCAGACTTGAAGATAATGAAATCTGCCACTGAACAGCCCCACCACAGAGCTCTACATAGCAGAAGCATCTGGAAACCTTGTCCAGAAACGATGAAATCAGACAGTGTCCTCAGAGTTCAGAGCAAGCCTGTTCACCTCTGCTTTTAGGAGGGTGTAATTCTTCTCTGCACATCAGATCCTGCTCACCGACCTTTTGGCTTCTGCAGAAGAACCAGGGACCCAGGACTGCTCCATTGTAACCATCTGTCCTGTGTATGATAGTAAATGTGATTTATACCGCAGCACATCATGCCCCGAAAAGCACCTGCAGCAATCCCTCCTCAGGTCCAGGCTGCCCACCTGCAGTTCCACCACCAGCAGGAGAGCAGGTGTCCCCTGGAGAGAGTGCCAGGCTTTGGATTTTAAAGACATTAAGCCTAGATCCACTATGGTGACTCCAGCATGTGATGTATTTTTGCTGCTCTCTTTATGGGATTTATTATTTGAGCTTGCCTGCTTTATCAAGTACACTTTTACTCAGGGACATGGTCAAATATCCTGTTGTAAAAGTTCTGATTGAGAAATACTCAAGAATGAAATCGAGAACAACAGCTGTTGTCTTGGGGAAATTTATACCAACGACCAATGGATCCTCTTTTGATCTTAAATAAAAAACACACACTTTTCTAATCTGGAAAGTCAGAAAGCTTCTTCACAGGTAGATTGTAACAGCTAAACACGCACAACATGCACGTGCACACACGCACACCCCTTGGAAACAGATGTACTGCGTCACTGCTATGACAACTCAATCACAGTCCAAAGCAGCATTTCTCAAAGTGTGTTCAAAGATATGGATGCCATGAGATGCTCTGTGAAAGGCAGGTTCCCTGGACAGAAGTTTGGAGACTGTATCTACCATCCACCTGAATTGGAGATGCACAATTGCACCAATGTGTTGAAAGTTCTGAGAAGTCTTGCAATGAAAATCCTTCCAAACTTTAATAACTCATGACTTCTAAGGTTATGGCCAAGGGAAACCTGCCCCCCTGTTTATAGCAGAACTCATTTGGAACAACGGTCCAAACTGTCTCCTGCCTAGCCGGACTGGCCACATGGGTTCAAATTTGTTAAATAAGGCAACAACATTTAAATATTTGGGGATTTTACATTAAAAGACCAAATGTCTGCCCTCTTTGACCATCCTTCCTGCCTTCCAGTGGCTGGCTGCCTGCTCTGGACAGGGCAGGTACACTCTGGCACCCCAGTGCTGCCTAGCCCCTCTCGCTCCAGTCTTGGCCAGCTCTGCTACTTTAAATGGGCTTTGGGACTTTGTGGGCCCTTCAGACTGGGTCCCTGCTCCCAGGCTGCTGTGGCCAGCTGTGCCTTAGGGTGGGTTGGGAGGATGGGGGCAAACTGGGAAACACTCCTACACCAGGCCTGTTCCTCACATGGACAGTGTAGCCTGGGGTCCATAGTCCCCAGAAGACAACCCTAGCAGGAGATGCCCCTGGCTCCCTTCTGGGGCTGCTAGTTGAGTAAGTACCTTCCCTAATCAAAGCCTTGCAAATCCACCCTTGCTTGTGGGACTCAGGCTCCACCTCCCTGCAGGGTTTACTGAGAAACGCTCAGGAAAGACTAAAGCTGCTCCAGCCCTGCCAGGCCCCCAGTGAAATCCTTCCTGCTCTGCTCTGGGCTCTGGCCTGACCTCATCCAGCATGCAGCCAGATCCTGCCCTCTGAATCCTATGGAGGCCCTGGCTACTGCAACAGCCAAGACACGCTCACCCTCAGTCTCTTCCCTCCAAATGTGAAGACGCACGTGCAAAATTCTTTTTTCTTTTTAAAATCAAAGTTAGGAAAACTTTTGCTCTGGGACAATGAGAACCATGAAAGTATTCATGTTTCACCTGGGCTGCAAAAAAGCTCAACCACAGATACTATCTTATGGCCAGATTAACTGGGCTCTTCTCTCTTTACTCTATATGACCTGTTCAAATGTAGGGTCCAATTTAGCTTTGCTATATTTAATACTCATGTTATAAGCTACCTCAAACCCTTTGTGAAACAAACCAATACATTTGTGCCATCCTTATCATCACCCTGACAAGAGTCCTTCAAGCTGCTTGACACATTCAAACCTTTCTTTATCAGGATCCAGAATATACTTTTCAAGGAACTGGGACCTGGCGCCCATCCTGGTAAATCCTGCGCTGACCTTACAGTTTAAAGGAGGCTTCCCAGACTCACCTTGTCTTAAACAGTCACTTAGGGAAGTCCTTAAACACACAGCTTCTCAGGCTCTTCCCCAGAGCCTATGCAGAAAGAAGGTCAGGACGGGGCCCTAAAATCTGCATGTTTAATAAGCGAGGGGCAGGTGGGTTTTAGGTTCCGGCGAGCTTGGGAAGCGCTGCAGTAAAGGGTTGCATCACTACGTTTCTGACAATCAACAGGGATCGTTTCAGTCAGTCAAGGGTTAAGTTAGAAGGGCCACTGCCCAAAGGAGGCCGGACCTCATTAGCAGCCAACGTCCTTGGCGAGTTTCTCGGCTTGGAGCTCTCCCCAAGCCCGCTGCATTCCACAAGCAGCTCCCCTCGAGGTTCCGCCGCGACTTTTGGAAAACTCTGAATCAGGGCCCCTGGGTACAAGTCTGTGACAGAGGCAGGCGAGGAGAATGAATGGCCCTGCTCCGGGGCGGTTAAGCCACCGGGCGCAAGCCAGGCTCCCTCTGCAGAGGACCTGCGGGCGGGGCCGGGAGCCAGGGGTTCCGCCGCCCCAGCCCTGGACTTGTCGGACCCGCAGCCGGCGCTCACCGTCCGCTCCGGACCCCACAGGGCGGGCGCTCCCCTCCGCTCGGCTCCCCTCCTACCCCGGGGACGGACCCTAACCCCCAGCCGAGTTCCAGGAGGAGCCCCTGTACGCGCGCTCCAAAGTTCAGAGACTCTGGGGGAGTTACAGCCACCTCTGAGCCCTTTCCAAGGCGGAGGCAGGTGTCGGGTGGCCCAGGGGGATCCCGCGGACAAATCCCCGAGGCGGGACTGGCGGCTCCCAGCGGCGGCTGGAGGGAACCGGCGGCGCGCGCCCCTCGCCGGAGCGCCGAGGTTCCGAGCCCGCGGCGCACGTGCGCGCCCGAGAGTTACCTTTGGGCGCTCGCAGGTGTCCCCTCCAGTCTTTGCAGCAGCACAGCCCCATGGCAGCCGCCCGCGCCCGCCGCTCGACTCCGCTGCCTGGCGCGCCGCCTGCTGCCCGCACCCCCGGGGCGGCTCGACCGACGTCCGGCCGGCGGGCAGTGTCCAGCCCGGCGCGGGGCCACCGGCCGGGCAGCTCCCTTGCCCTCACGCTCCGTACCGGTCCCGCTCCGCGGGTCTCCCGGCCTCCGGGCAGACCCTGCTAATCAATAGGAGAACGCGCAGATCGCGCCGGCCGCCCGCTTTTATCTCCGCGCGCCGGCTCCCTGCCCTCGCGGGCGCCCTCCGCGCGGCCCGTTACTCTCCCGGGGCGCCGAGCTGCGCGCTCCCGAGGGGCCACCAGGGAGCGCTGTGTGAGCCGCCGCGGTCTGTAGCTCCCTCCTCTGCCAGTTGGGAGCCGGCTAAGGGTGGGGGTCGATGCTGGCCGACCGCAGACCGGAAGGAAAGGTCCCCTCGCTGTGCAAGGGCGGCGCCGCCCTTCCCCCAGCATCCTCTAAGTAGTCATCTCTTAGGTGACTTGGGGGGCGTCTACCAGGGCCACCCTGCTCTCAGTTTCCCAGCTCACCTGCACTCCACAACTGTGCAGTTGCCCAGGTTACCCCCCAGACCTGTCTGGGTTACCTATGGACTAGTGACGTTGGGTAAGTCACTTCCCCTCTGAGACTTCTGAAACGTGAAGGAAATGACACCGTTTCACATGTCACTTAGCACAAATGAAAGGTTTGACGGTATCAAGTTGCGCAAACACTTGTACTCAGTTTTCTCATCTATCAGATGGAAAGAATAATAGAACTGCTTCATTGGATCTTTGTGAAGATTAAATGAAGATTATTCATTTAATCATTAAAATGTTTTAGGACACAACTGGCATGTTGCTAAGTGCTTTGTAGGTGTGAACTATCATCATCATCAAGTGTTGGTGAGGATTTGGGCAAATGGGTACTTTTGCCAGGAGGCTTTGCTTTGGTGCAATCCTTCTGGAAGATAACACTCAATCAAGCTGCTTATTAAAACTAAAAATGCTAATACCCTGGGACCAAGCAGTTGCATTTCTTAGCATGCACTCAACCCACACCCCCAGGAAAACCCATACCAGGCTTCTCATTGCAGCCCTGTTTGTAACTGCAAAAAACTGCAACCAAAAAGATGTTCATCAGTAAAGGGATTATCAGATACACTGGTATTTTCATAAAATGAAATACTATCAAAGGAGGGAGATGCAGCTGAATGTTCAAGATCTATGGATTCATAACACTTATGTAAAACACACACCCTCACAATATGACTTCCCTGTATAGTGCCCACTCTATGCTGGGCACTGCTCTAGGCACTTGGGCCTGGAAAAATACTTAGGAAGAAGACAAAAAATCAAGAGTGGTTCCCTCTAGGGTGAGGGCAAGTGATAAGAATGAATTGAAAGTGGGTGTCAAGGGAATTTAGCATTCTTATAGTGGTCTAATTTCTTAAAAGGAAGGCATATTTACATATTATTGTGTAATTAAACAATTAAGTAAGAGAAATGATTTCAACTGTCTGGCACAGAGTAGGGTTTTTTTGTTTTTTTTTTTTTTGCGGTACGCGGGGCCTCTCACTGTTGTGGCCTCTCCCGTGGCGGAGCACAGGCTCCGGACGTGCAGGCTCAGCTCCATGGCTCACGGGCTCAGCCGCTCCGCGGCATGTGGGATCTTCCGGGACCGGGGCACGAACCCGTGTCCCCTGCATCGGCAGGCGGACTCTCAACCACTGCGCCACCAGGGAAACCCTGAGTAGGGTTCTTAATATTAGATTCTCTCTCACCCATCCAGTTCCTAGGATCTGTTCGTGCCCCTGAAACGGGCTGTGGTCAACCTCTGATGGCCTTGGCTTGACTGGGATTTTCTCCTTCCCTCCCCACCTCCATCCCGCCTTGAGAAAACAGACATGGTCTGGAGGAGAGCAGTGGCAAGGCCAGGCCAGAGGCAGAGGCTGCCTGTAGCATGGAGCAGAAGAGTTAATTGTTGAGGGGGAGGCTGGGGAGGGGAGGAAAGAATGACTTGGAACAGGGAAGAGGTTTTTCCAGGAGTTAAGTCTCATTCAAAGGAGAGATTAACAACAGTGGGACAGATTTCTGCTTCCCTCTCTAACTCTCCAGAAAGACCAGGGTGAGGCTTCTTCAGGGAGAGAGGAGGGTTGCCCCGCACTAGATCCGGAAAGAAAGATGTTTTCATTTCATGACATGAAGGCGGGGGTTACAGAGAGGGAGTAACTGAGAAAAAACAGAGAGACCTGACTTCTGGTTGCTGCCAAGTCATTTTAAACAGTTTTAGCACCAGGCAAGATCACTTAGTCACAGCGGGCTTAATGAGGCCCCAGGAATTCCAAGCTAGAGCTCCCTGCATTCAGGGAGAGCATGTGCGGGGAGTGAGCCCCCGGGTGATTGTCCAACGGCCAAGTCCTACATTTGGAAAGCAAGATTTAAAAGAAAACATCACAGCGGCCATTGTGGGCTGCTTGTTTATCTTTCTAAGAGGAAGTAGCAAAGCAGGATCATTTCGAATGAACCTATTATAGAGGGTCAGCATCCCCATTGAACCGTTCAAATATATTTGGGGATACTCAACTTTTCAAAGTGACTTTAAATATCAACTCCCAGGGCAGCTCACAGGACAGAATGCAAGGCAAGAGCTTATAATATTGCCTTGGGTTTCACACACTTTAATTCCTGATTATATTGATATATTGTCTTTTTATAGTTTTCTAGCTGTGCGTCTATTTCTCAAGCAGGGAGGAAAATAACATTCACTATGTTTCCCACCATGTGCCAGGCAACTCACAAGTGCTATTACCTCAATTAACCACAGGACAACCCCATTAGGCACCGGTAGATTCAATTTACAGAGGAAGAAACTAAAGTTCAGGGAGGTGAAGAGACTTGCCCAAGATCAATGAAATGGTAAGTATCAGAATCAGGATGGATGGATGGATGGGTGGATGGACAGGTGAGTGGGTTGAGTAGGTGAATGAGTGGGTGGATGGGTGTGTGGGTAGATGGATGGATGGATGGGTGGGTGGGTGGGTGGGTGGATGGATGGATGGGTGGGTGGGTGGGTGGACAGACAGATAGATGGATGGATGGCATTTACCCCATCACGTGTAGAGTCATGGGCTGCAATTGCAAAAGCACAGACTGAGCAAGGAATTCACCTGATAATTAAAATCCCTGAACATAGACCCCTGAATTGATCATGACCCCAAACCATCTTGAACTGAGCCAGAACGTCAGGATCACTCACCGCACCAAGGCTTCAGCTGAGCTCAAGCCACTCTACTCCAGAAAACTGACCAGGGTGGTGGGGGCCCCTGAGACATCTTCCTGAGCTAGAAGGCCAACATCCTACACATCATGGGAAAGCAGAGCCAGAACCAGGGGGCGGGTATCCAGTGAGTACAATGAGCTCTGGGAGAAGGATCGGATGCCAGCTTTGGAGGACAAAGGCTCTGTGGGGCTGGGGCTACACCCACCCATCCAGAGCTCCACCTCCTGCTGCTTTAGTCTATTTCTCTGGGAGACTCAAAGTTCGGTGGTGAGGATATGGGGTTGTTTCTAAGGAGGCTGCTGCTGCTGGGATCCTAGCCCTCTGCAGCCTGAGCCCCTGGTTCCAGACACGCTCCAGGACACTCAGGGATTTACTTAGGAGTCTCAGGACCCGGCCTTTATACCCCTCTGCAGGAGTCTGGTTACTTCTCCCGGCTCATACCCAAGGTACCCCTAGGGTGCCATCTCAAGGTGTGAGCTCAGCCCTAGGCAGCTCAGGGAAGAGTAGAAATGGGGACACGGCATCTTAGTCACAGGTATAGCTTTGGGGGGCTGTGATGATCATTCATTCATTCTTTCATTCATTTATTCATCCATGTACCAAACGATGACTGAACACAACTGAATACCTGAGAAGAACAGCCCAGGGCTGAGCTCTGGGGGGGCCAGGAGGGCACCTGGGAGCTCTGGGGGGACAGTGCCCAGGTCTGCTGAGGGTGGTCAGGAGAGGCTCTCCAGAGGAGAGGTCTCTGAGGTGAGAGCTGAGACATGAGGAGGAGTCCAGCACCTTAGGGATGGCGTGGGAATGGTCCTCCAAGGAGCACTGTTGGTATCATGTGAAGGAGCATGGTTCCAGGGTAGGGAGCAACACAGCAGGGCATTTAGGGTATGATGCAGCCTGTGATTCTGACTGATCAGGCTGGTGCTGGAGTGAAGGAGGGACTGGAAGGGGGCAACCGGGAGAAGGGAGGAAGCCTAGAAGCAAAAGGCATAAGGCAGGTGAGAAATGCAGGGCAGAGGAGATGGAGATCGGGTGGGACAGTGTACTAGTGAGGTGGCCCCCAGCGACCTACACCACCCAGTCCCCACACCCTGTGTGCTCCTATCCCCTTGAATCTGGGCCACCCTATGACTTGCTTTAACCAACAGAAGGTGACAGAAGTGAAGTGACTCTGGGCCAGCCGTGGGCCTAAATCCTAAAATGGCTTGGTAGCTTCCGCTGTTGTCTTCCAGGGAGAGCCACCCCCTTGTGAGCAGTGGGACTCAGTCCTGAGACCGCCATGCTCCAGGAAGCCTGAGCCAGCCATATGGAGAACTGAGGTCAAGGCCAGCCACACAAGCGAGGCCGGCGGTCCAGCTGATATGTGTAGAGCAGTGACGAGCTATCCCTGCTGAGCCCTGCCCTCATTGCAGAACGAGGGCAAATAAATGTTTAAGTCACTTAGCTTTGGGATAGTTTGTTATGCACTAACACAACTGAAACATGGGGGGCGGGGGTCATACATCCTCCTAATAGCCAGCACTGCCAGGCTAAGAGTGTGACATTCCATTCGAATTCAGAGCAATCCTATGTGTTCCGTATCCTCATCATTTCCACTTTAAAGAGGAGGACACTGAGGCACAGAGGTGAAGTAATTTGCACAGGTAATTCACACAGCTAATTAGTGGCCGAGCTTGGATTAGAACCCAGCCTGTCTTGTTAAGAAGCCTCCGCTCTTAACCTTGTGGTAGAAATTTTGGAGGGAGAGGGAACAAACTTGGCAATGGATTCATGCCGCATGGGTCTAAGGCATGTCCGTAGGTGAGGCTCGTGGTAAAAAAAGACAGCCCCTGGGAAGTGCTGGACGGGGTCTGGCAGGAAGGCCATGTGAGGCTCACTGCTCACTTAGCTTTTCAGAGTAATGCCTGTTCCCTGGTGGGCCTGACACCTGGTTAGAGGGGGCTTCTTGAAGGTAAAAGCACTTTGTAGACCACTTATTACAAACCTACCCCATACTGGCACTGGTATCTCACATTTAATTTTCACAGCAGCCTCATGATGGTGATATGTCATAACGTTCATTTTACAGGTGAGAATATGGACATCTGCCCAGGTTATGTGAGCTCTCAAAGTCACAGAGCTGGTAGGTGGGAGAGCCTGTCCTTGAATGTGGGCAGTCTGACCACCACGGGACACCTTCTTAATGATCAGCTCCCTGCCTCCTGCTTCTTGGGCCTGAGTCACCCTCTCTCATCTTCTCCTCCCATCACAGTTCTGATCTGTGTTAGGAGTTTGGCCAAAATTCAGTGTGCATATTATGCCGCACGTACAGCACTCACAGATATTCTGGAACTGGAAAGGACTTTACATTTTAATACGGCCTTCTCATTTTTCATGGGAAATGCGAAGTCCAGAGAGGCTAGATCCACTCCACATCAGGCATTTCTTGAGGGCCTACTATGTGCCAGGCACTAAAGTTGAGTTGGTGACAAGTTGGGGCTATCTTCAGTCAACTGCAGTTTTTGCTTTGAAACAAATAGATGTAGAGAAATGATAAGCAGAAAAGAGGCTTCACCCACCATCTCTCAAAATAAGTTTTGTGCACTTTTACCACAGTGCATGGAAGCCAGCTGATTTGGATTTAACTATCTGGTTAAACATATTAACTAGCTCCCTCCCACACCCCCATTATCCCTCATCAACAGCATTGCTGTTATTCACTTTACAGACTCATTGCTCTGAGTTCTTTTTTCTAAAATGAAGTATGTCACTCTGGGGAAGGTGGAGTCTATCTGAAGCAAGCACACATTGCTTTGTGCTAGAAGAGGCTGTGGATCCCATAAGGAGTGGTATGCTTTTTCCTTTCTCTTAATGAGACTTAAGTCTCATTTCTCTTTTTCCTTTGGCTGCCAGGAAACTCAGGGAAATTTTAAAGTTTGGCTTTGGCAAGTATGAATTAGGCTTTCACATTTACGTTTTGTTTCCTGATTTTACTTTTCTACTTTTATTTGCATTTTCTTGGGTCCTTCATTTTTATAATTATTACCATTGTGTTACCTTCATTTTAAGTGTTCTCATTAGAAGCCATTTCAAACCCTCTGTGGAATAACATAGGAGTATAAGTCGATAAGTGAATGTAATACCTCCTGTTTTAAACGAGGAGTTGGTAAACTTTTTCTGAGGTGCAGATCATAAACATATTTAAGCTTTGCCATATGGTCTCCATAGCAACTACTCAACTCTGCCCTGGTAGCATGAAATCAACCATAGACAATACAGAAATGAATGGGTGTGGCTGTGTTTCAATAAAACTTTATTTACAAAAGCAGGTGGTAAGCCAGATTTGTCCTGTGGGCTTTATGTAGTTTGCAATCCCCTGTTTAGAAGACTTTTAGACCATTAGGAAATTGTTTCCTCTTAAGTTGGGAAGTACTTGGCTTCGAAAAAAAGTGAATTCCCATCTCTAAGAGGTGGGGATTCTGTCCAAGATGTCTAGTTTCCATTTCTGGGTGACAGATTAGGAAAAAGCAACTGCACAAACTGTCTGGACAGTTGGCTCTCGGGAGAGATCCACAGTGCCCGGGAGGGGTCAGTCTCTGATACAGTGGGCTCTGACGTCTGCCAGCCAGAGCCTATTCTCCTGCACATTTGCTGTGCCCAGTCCTCAGGGAGGGGGGTAATGGGGGCAGGGCCCCAAGGTGCATGGCCAGCCGGCTTCCCCAGCTCTGGCCAATGGGCCTTCAGCTGCTGCGGATGTTGTTTGTGGAAGGAATGTGTCTGCAGCTCCAAATTCCCACAGAGAAAGACAAGGGGAATCGTTGGGGAGAAATTCCTGGGCCACATTTTTCTTGCTGTTCATGTGGCCTGAAGCCATTGAACTTGGCCAGACTGCCCAGAGAGGGATTTTACAAAGCCCATTGTCCTTCCTGAAGCCTCACCCCCAGCCCTGCTCCCACCTGCTCTTTCTGCCTTTCTCTCTTTCCTCCCCCAGCCCCAGGAGAAATGCAGCATGGGAAAGAGCGGGAGGCCAGGGCCATGGCCCTGAGGGCTTTTGCTCCTTGTCCAGGACTGACCGGCTGCAGCAGCAGCTCCTCGAAGGCAGGCAGGGCACTTCCTAGTGGCTGTGATGGCATCAGAACTTTCCATGCACTACAGGGGCATCGTCTCATCTACTTGAGCAGGAGTCACCAAGTGGTACACTTGCTTCAGTAATAAAAGCAACACATAGGGCTTCCCTGGTGGTGCAGTGGTTGAGAGTCCGCCTGCCGATGCAGGGGACGCGGGTTCGTGCCCCGTTCCAGGAAGATCCCACATGCCGCAGAGCGGCTGGGCCTGTGGGCCATGGCCACTGAGCCTGCACGTCCGGAGCCTGTGCTCCACAACGGGAGAGGCCACAACAGTGAGAGGCCCGTGTACCACAAAAAAAAAAAAAAAAAAAAAGCAGCACATATTGAGCATCTGCTGTGTGCCAAGTACTAAGCATTCTACATATATTTACTCAAACTCCACAAGAACACTATTACAACCCCCATTTTACTGATGGGGAAACTGAGGCACAGAGCTGCTAAGTGATTTACCTGGGGTCCCACAGCTAGTAAGAGACAGGATTTGAACTGAGGAGCCTGGCTCCAGTGTGGCTCTTACCTCTCCATTTCAGTACGTGCAATCCCCGATCCCTGTCGGCTTAGCATTCCATTACAGATACTGCCCTAATGGCAAGTCTCCACAGTATTAGAAAAATCCAGGTGACAAAGCGTTTGCATAGATAAGACCTGTGCACCTTTGAAGGTTCCCAGCATCCCCACGTGCCACAGAAGATAAGACCCTCTACCATGAGCTAGGCCCATCTGTTGTCTGGTCCTCTTGGCTGAGGGCACAGCACTGTGACCTGGGGGTTAATTAGTCCTCCTTGCGGTTGTCACCATTGCTGCTGCAGCTGCTGACAGTGGAAGGGAGTGACCTCAGTTACCGGGTGAGTCTCTGAGTGTTTGCAATGCACCAGCCTCCAGGATTGGCAATTTGCATACATTATATGTCTTAAGCACAACCACCCTGAGACTGAATGTAGAAAACCCCATGTCACAGATAAGGAAACCAGCACGTTAATCAGGTAATTAATGCTGGCTGCCCTAACAAAACAACCGCAAACCTTAGAGCCTTAACCCTATAAACATTCTTTCATGCTCAGGTCACCATCTCAAGTAGGTCAGCATGAAAGTGGGGAGGGAGGAGGCTCTGCTCCAGGCGGTCACTCAGGGACTCAGGCTCCTTCTAGGACCTCAGTGTCCTCCCCTGGATCCTTTCCAACAGAGGAGGGAAGAGGGAGCAGGGAGATCTCAGGGAATTTTAGGGGCTGAGAGCAGTCTGCAGTCACACTCCCACCCACATTCCATTATCCAGCGTTCAGTCATGTGACCCACCTTGCTGTGGGCGAGGCTAGAAAACTGTCTGCATGGACATAGGAAAGGGAAACAGGTTTGGCTGCCACCCTGGGGTTCAGAGAGGTGAGGTGCTGTGAGGGGCAGGTGGGCCATTAGATGCCCAAGCCTGTCTTTGGCCTTCGTACTGCCTTTACTAAAACTGAGTTGAATTCCAACTTCCGCCATCTTGAAAGATCTTCTGTCTTTCAGTGGGGCAATGGATGGGGCCAAAGGTGCTGAAGGGCTGTGAGGATTAACTGGGACACTAAGAGAAGTAAGTGCCCAACAGCCTTCTCTTTCATAGTAGAGCTGCAGCCAGCGGTGCTGGGCAGGTGGAGGGGCGGCACTGGGAGAATCTCAGCCCAGAGGAGAGAGGTGGGGATGGCAGAGTCCACAGAGGGGGGTTCAAGTACCTGTGCTTGCTGCTGCCCCCTAGCTGTAGAAGGAGAAAGCACAGGACAAGCCGGCTTCGCGATTCTGGTTCTGGTGGGCAAGTGTCCAGGCCACTTCCATCCCATCCTGATGCCCATTAGGTTTCTTAGCAGAAGCTGGCCTTGGCCATGTGTCTAAAGCATAGATGCTGGGATGGGTGAAGTCCCCGTTCCCCAAGGTTTTGCTGTGGAAGTAGCAACTCTTCCAGGATGTTCTGCTCAGGCCTCAGCATTTCCCTCAGTCTGGAGGACTCCTAGCGTGATAAGGCAGGACCTCTGGGGTATGACTGTGGATGCCCTTGCTGACCACTCCCACAGGGCTGCCCCAGGATGGTGGGCATGGGGCGGGCATGGGGTGGGCCCCTCCCAAGCTGGCCTTGGTGTGTCAATGAGATTACAGGTGTGTGGGAACGGGCTGCTGGGCACCACAGAAATACGCCCGTGGGGAGGGAGAGGGCCACCAAGCCTCTCCAGGGCCACACAGCACCTCTGGCACATGACATCTTGCTTGGGGAGAGGGTCCACAAGCTTCTAGTGCTCCACTCTGTCAAATCACACCCAGACACACACAATTTCCAGGGCCGAGTTGGCCTCAGATGGCCAGGTCAGATCCAGTTCTAGCATTTGATAACTCCCAAGGACCACCGTTTCTCTTCTCCCTACTCAGTTCCAGGTGGAGCTCACTAGCCCCATGGCCACAGCACCCTTCCCACAACCAGGCCTTGGTCCACCCAACAGGTGTCCTGAACACCAAATCCCAAGAGTTTTTCAGACTATGGACTCCAACCCAATAGGGGGGTCATGAAATCAACTCAGTAGGTCTTGGCCAGTCTTTTAAAAAATGAGATAGAATCACAGAGAGTGAAAAATGCCAGTGGGCACTGCATATAGGAACAGTACTGTTCTGTGAAACCCTTGCTTCAGTGTGTGCCTGAGCCCTCAGGTGGGATGTAATGTTTATTTCTTGTCAAAAAAGTGTGAAAACACAGTGGTGATGTAGCCATCTCATTCCTTCCAGAAAACTTGGGCTCTTTGTGCAAATTAGGTCACACATTTCTCTTCCTCCCCAATTCTCCCCACAGATCCCCCTTCTGCTGCATGCCAAAGGGGGGCACGATCTTTGCCAAGCCACTCAAAACTACAAAATAGAACCCACCACTACTGGCCACAGAAGGTCCCGCTAAGCACAGATCCCAGGATGCTGGGTGCTTACTCGTCTGGCATTTGCATCTCTAAGAGGGCCACTTAAGTGATCCTTCACAGAACAAAGAAGATCAGCTTCTCTCAATTTAAAAGAAAAGAAAACCTTCCATGCTGCACATCTCTTCAGTGGAGGCTCCTGCACGGTGGGCTGGTCTGGCAGCACTTTGTTCCGACACATCTGGTGAGTTGTTGTTCCCTCTCCAGCATCATTCCTGAGACAGTTATTTGTGGAGTGCCAGTCAGTGCCAGACACGGGAAACCACAGACCAGAGCCCCCTGCCCGATGGCCCTTCTCAGCCCTGCGTGTGTGTGTGTGTGTGTGTGTGTGTGTGTGTGTGATAAGGACGGCCACTACTCTGCCAGCTCCAGGCCTTTCCTCCCAGAGGAAGGCTCCGCCCATGGCAGGTGTGTTCTGGGCCCCACCTGCTCCAGCTCTTCCCCAGAGCCGGTCAGGAAAGGCCTGGCTCTCTAGGATGCTGGGATTCTCATCATTCCTGCCTGTGGGTGGGAGAGGCCCCTCACGTGTCTGAGTGGCTATGATGTACCAGGCACCGCTGCATCCCGCATCCCTGCCAAGGCCCATCAGGGTCATTACTGTCACCATCCAGTGAGGCTCAGGAGATGAGGTGACTTTCTAGCGTGCACACAGCCAGGAAGAAGCCAGTTCTTCCCGGGATCTCGGACTCTTGCGGCTCTGTTCTTCCCACTCGACCACAGGCAGCATTTGGAAGTGACCGGTGGTGGTGCAGGTAGAGCAAATGATGGGCCATAGCTGGGTAGCAGGCTGCTCAGATGGAGGGGCTGTGTAAGAGGATGGGGGACCTTCCAGGGAGGAGGGGAGGAAGGTGAGCCAGGTCTTTTAGGTTTGGGGCCTTAAGAGTGTGAGCTGGATTCTCCAGGCCAGTGAAAGTCAGTTCTGCTGCCAATGGCCCATTGCTCTGGCCACTTCACTACTAACTGCATGGCTGTACCAGTTTGCTAGGGCTGCTGTAACCAATCACCACAAACTGGGTGGCTTACAACAACAGAAATTTGTTCTCTCAGAGTTCTGCAGGCTAGAAGTCTGAAATGGAGGTGTTGGCAGGGCCACGCTCCTTCTGAAGGCTCTAGGGAAGGCTGTCCATGCCTCTTTACTAGTTCTGGCATTGCGGGGAATCCTCGGCCTTCCTTGGCTTGTAGCTGCATCACTCCAATCTCTGCCTCCATCCTCACATGACCTCTCCTTTGCGTGTCTGTGTGTCCAAATTTCTTCTCATAAGGACACCAGTCATTAATTTAGGGCCCACCCCATTCCAGATGTCATCTTAACGAATTTTACCGGCAAAGACCCTATTTCCAAATAAGGTTACACTCTGAGACTGCCAGTGGACATGAATTTCGGGGGGACAATAACAGCCTCCGTCTTTTCGCAGCCATGGCCTCCTCAGCTCTGTTTCCTCCAGTGCAAGTCTGCAGAAAAGCATTAGGGGCAGCTGTGCCCTCAGAACCCAGGAAAGTTTCACTGACCTTGAGGAAAGCTTCCAAATCTGGTGGTTTTTTTTTTTTTTTTTTTTTTTTTAGTTATTGTAGCCCCAGTTTTTAACATTCTGGTGTTCCAGAATAATGTGCTGGGGGTTTTTTTGGGTTTTTTGCGGTACGCGGGCCTCTCACTGCTGTGGCCCCTCCTGCCGCGGAGCACAGGCTCCGGACACGCAGGCTCAGCAGCCATGGCTCACGGGCCCAGCCGCTCCGCGGCATGTGGGATCTTCTCGGACCGGGGCACGAACCCGTGCCCCCTGCATCGGCAGGCGGACTCTCAACCACTGCACCACCAGGGAAGCCCCATAATGTGCTTTTAAAACACAACAAACTACAGGTATTTTTGTGATATATTTTTTAAAAATTGGAATCATTTACACCTGGAAATATGCTTCAATAGACATTTGGATCCAGTAAGGAAAAGTTGTTTAGAAAGTGGTTTTCTATTCCTCCATAATCCACAGTGGGGAAAAGAACCAAGGTGCCTCTATTGCAACATAAATCCTTATTCTGGTTCAAAGACTTTCCGAACCAGTGGCCTTTAAACACAACTCCTCGCAGCAACCCATCCACCAGACCCGTGGGATCACCTACCCAGGAGGATGCTGCAGAAGATGAGACAAACTGGAAATGCTTTTTTTGAGATAAAACTAGAGGTCGTGATTCATTAAAAGATGTAGCCCCCGGGCTTCCTTGGTGGCGCAGTGGTTGGGAGTCCGCCTGCCGATGCAGGGGACGCGGGTTTGTGCCCCGGTCCGGGGGGATCCCACATGCCGTGGAGCGGCTGGGCCCGTGAGCCATGGCCACTGAGCCTGCGCATCCGGAGGGAGCCTGTGCTCCGCAGCGGGAGAGGCCTCAATGCTGAGGGGCCCGCATACCGCAAAAAAAAAAAAAAAAAAGAAAGAAAGATAAAAAAAGATGTAGCCCCTGCTAACCACAAAAAAGGAGTTAAAAGAAACCCTCTCGCATATTGAATAAGAAAGAAGATTATTTGAAGGTAAAGCACTCAAGATAATATTAGATTGAAATTTAGTTTGGAACAATATCCTCAAAAATTTTATAGCAACTAGAAAAAACGGGCACCAAAATATGCTCATGATTCAAAAATAACACCAAATAGTGTGATCTCAAGTGTTCATTATTATTAAAATTTTCTTTGTCTTATGGAGCTTGGTTTGTTATTTTTGAATAATATTTTATTAATTTCATCTGCTAATAATTTTTATTAGGAGGGTAATATTTTCAGTGTTTATGTTTTCACTTAATGCTTTTCATATGTATGCAATTTCTATTTGAAATGTATAAAATATTTAGCTTCACTGAATTTAACAATTTTATGTATTCTGTAGCCTTTTGGTGGAAAATATTGATAATTAATGCTGATATTTTAGAAATGCAGGGAATAAATACCTGCATTCATGTGTGTTATTTTGCTCTGGCAACTGCAATTACTAACATCTTACTTATCAGCTTCTGCTAACTATGTTCCAGGCCTGGGGATTAATGCTCCACATGGAGATGCTCTTATTGAGTCCATTTTACAGATGAAGAGACTGAAGTTTAAAGGGTAATATGACTCACTCAGGACCCCAGACCTGGGCAGAGGCTGAGCCACAACTGAATCTCAGACAGTGTGACTCACCACCTCACCCTTAACCACAGCCACACAAGAATGGGGTTGTCAAATGACTCAGCCAATAAATGGGGGTGTCAAATGACTCGGCCAATACACAATAACTATCATTTTCTAGCCATCTTTGATTTTGAGTTTTTAATTGCCTACACTAGAGCTCCCAGACTCAAACCCTTATAGAGAGATGAGACAGGTAAGTTGAACTGAGAAAGCAGGTGCCAGGGTCAGGAGGGGGCCTGGGATAGGGGCAATAGGGAGAGGTGGGGATTCTGGCCAACTGGAGGACACTCAAGCTCTGTCCAAAAGGAGCAGCTGTTACTGAGATCCTGTTAATTGTTTATATGGAGAAAGTAGGCCCAAATTCACCCTTATAGAAATCTACATTATCAATGGGTAAAACCTTTTGCTTTTAAAAATGTTTCATGAGCCAAACAAATATGTCTTGCCGGCCAGAATCAGCCCATGGGCAATCAGCCCTGGTTTGCAGCTTGGCTTGCAGCCTGGGAACTAGACTCAATTTCTTCTCACTGTGTGCCTCTCTCTACCATCACTTTCAGCTCCCTTCCTGCTTTTGAGTTGCTGCTCTTTCATAGGTTTAATTTATCAAGCATCTTGAAGAGCACGGCACCAGTTTCTGCACGCACAGATGCAAGACCCTCCTTCAGAAGCTTAGAGTCCAGGGTTGGGTAGCACTGACGTCGTTTCGCTTGGGAGCATGGCTTTGCATTTAACATGCACACAAATCGCTCAGGGCTTATTGCTATAACCCAGATTCTGTTTCAGTAGTTCTGGGTGGGGCCTGAGAATCTGCATTTCCAACAAGCTCCCAGTGATGCTGATGCAGCTGGTCCATGGACCACACCTGTGTACGAAGGACCTAGACTAAAGAACAGCCTTGTGTCTAAGTTCCTAAGCTAAGGGCTCCCCGTCAGAGGAGTCTCTGTACCTGGGCTTGGCTTCCCAGAGGTGACCTGGGTCATTCAACCCCCCACCCACTAATTCCCTGCCACATTCCTCCCCACATGCTAATTTATCTAGAGATTTAGTCTAGCTGAGATCACTCGTAAAGAATTTTATCTACATCTTTGTTCTGAGCTGGCACTGAGCATACCTCCTCCTGCACATCACCCTTTCCCATCCGGTATGCATATCTCTAGCTGAGGAATTTCTGTCTGCGCCCCTCTGTGTCTCAGAGCTGTGGTGCCCAGCATCCACCTTGGCTCCTGTTGGCAGCCTAAGATGGGACCCTGGACGGGGACTCACCTGGATGGACCCCGGTCTCCATCTTGTACTAGTCATGTGACTTTGGACAAGTTACCCCTCTGTGCCTCAGTTTCCAAATCTCTACAACAGGAGTGTAAGGTGCAATCACCTGGGAAGACTGAACCAATACACTGTAGGGTGCCCTTCCCACTTCTCTTTCTAAAAAGAAACTCAACAGATGACTTTAAGAATCTCATGTTGCTTGTGTCCTGCAGAAAATGTTAATATAGGGGATTTATTCCTATTGCTGTCCCAGGAACATGACCAGTTGCTCTTGAATGAATTTAGCAGGTTTCCCCTGTGAGTGGCCTTTCATTCCGTCAGTCAGCAAACATGTTCCTGTACCTGATCTGGGTCGGGGCGTGTGAGGGGCAGCCATACAGAAGGTGGGCAGACACGTGCACAGTCACCATAGCTGCAGGAGTGCCACACACAGGTGTCTTGCAAAGTCAGGAAATGTCAAGCTCTTAAACAGGGCATTTGCCAATTTTCAAATAATATTCTCAATGTTTTTTCATGTGAAACACCCCTAAGAAACAAGGGGCCCAGTGGTCAATCAATCAATCAATAGACCACAGAATGGCCAGAAAGTCACAAAATTCTGAGTAAGTACTGTACTTGTTATACTTTTTAATATAAATAACTTGACCCATTGCCTTAAGTTTAGAGGCATTTTATCTGAAAAGGTATTTGGAGGTTGAAGAAAAACATATTGAGTATATTATTTGAAAAGGTTACTAGCTACTCTTTAAAGATACATTGATCCTTTGTTTCTAGGTTTTGCAGACACCTTATTGTAATACTTGCTAAACTGTATAGAATACTTAACACAGACCAGTATTGTCCTAAGATATAGGTGTATCATATCACAAAAACACTATGGGGTATGTACTTAAAAAAAAAGTTTTCTTTTGAAATAATTCTAGATTCACCGGAAGTTGCAAAGAATTGTACAGAGAGGTCCCATGCACTCTTCACCCAGCCTCCCCCAATATTAGCATCAAAACCAGGAAACTGACCTTGTATGATCAATCCACAAAGCCAATTCAGATTCTGCCAGTTATACATGGCCTGGTGTGTGTGTGTGTGTGTGTGTGTGTGTGTGTGTGTGTGTGTGTGTGTAATGAGGCAGGGGAGGGGTCTATGCAGTTTTATCACACGTGTAGCTACATGAAACTATCACCACCATTAAGTTACTTAACTATATCATCAGAGTAAGGCTCCCTCTGCTCCCCCTTTAGAGTCACATCCAACCCCTTTACCCCCATCCCTAACCCAAGATATAGATAGACCCAAGGTATAGGTATACTTTAATTATTCTCATTTTATATATGAGGAAACTGAGGCACAGTGAAGTTAGCAATTGACCAAGGTCACGTAGCTAGTAAGTTCTGGGTCTGGTTTTTGAACTCTATCATTAAAAAAGACTCATTGTAGGGAGGGGTTTGTGAGAAGCATGTGGGAGTGGAGTCTGGAAGGGCTTCCTAGATCACTGATCTTTGTCTTGAATAGAGAAAGAGCATCACTTACAAGGGGGAGGGCTGGAACATCGGACCCCGTGGGAGTGGAACTGAGGGCTTGACAAGCCCTGCTCCCTGCAAAACTGAATCCAGGTTGTCACAGCGGCTAGCCTGGGCTTCCGTGACCTCACAGTGATCCAGTCATCTTCATTCCCAAACTTCTTCTCCCTGTCGGTCCTTTTTTAGTTGCCCAGCAGCCGGGCAGTCATTTTGGACTCCACCTCCAGCATCCTGTCCCTCACCGGGTCTGGCCTTTCTGCCTCCCAGCCATCCCCCATCCTCCCAGCCACTGCTTGGTTCCAACTTGTCAGTACCCAGTGCCTGCTGCTCTATTAAAGCAGCCCCCCGCAACTGGTTTCGGGTCTCCCTTGTTACCGCCCATCCCAGTCCGGTCTTCTCATTGTCGTTAAATACGATCATAACTCTCCCCTGTTTAAGAACCTTCAGTGGCTCCTCATTGCCTATAAGGCTGTCCAAATGCCAAGGCTCTTTGGGATCTAACCCACGGCGAATGGCTCAGGGTTAGCCAAGCTCTCTCATGCCCCAGGATATTGGCACAACTGTGCGTGTCTCCTCCCGTGCTCCTCATCTGGGCCAGACACCGAGCACCGGGCTGAAGCTGCAGGTGTGAATCAGACATGGACCCTGCCTCTGAGGAGACCTAAGTCTGATGAGAGAAACGTAACTGCCCCCAAAAGAAAAGAAGGTCAAAAACCAAGAGGTACTTTCAATCGTGCATGAAAGGTGCACATAAGCAGGTGCGGCTCTGGATGAAGAGCCCTGAGGTGGGAGAAGGTGGGTCACCTGGCTGGGACGAGGATGACAGTGGCAAGCCTGGAGTCTGGATCCACGCGCCTCCCCAGGCCAGGGCAGGACACTTCCTGGAGTCCCCGCAGGCCATGCAGGTGGCCCTCACTGTGCTGATCAGAAGGTCGTGGGTCAAGGGGGTCAGGCAGAGTGTCACACTTGCCAAGGTGAGGCTGAGCCAGCGCACTGGGGTAAGGACCGTGTTATGCACTCAGGAAGCCAGGCTGCCCTGGTGGTGGGCAGCCCTGGGTGGGCCGCTAAAGGCAATTTCTGATTGGCTTCATTCAAGAGAGGTGGCTTCAGTCTAATCACCTAACGGACCACAGCCTTGATTTGCAAGGATGCAGGCACTGCCTTCCAGGGCAACATTCCCTGATGCCCTCTGGGGTGGCGACAGTTCCATTTAAAGGCCCCTCTGCCTTAGCGGATTAGGATGTGGGAGAAGCGGAGACTTCAGCAAATGCAGGAGCATCTCTATTAACAGGCCCAAAGGGAGAGGACAGGGCAGCAGTGGCTTCGGGCCCAGGGCAAGGGATGGACGGGAAGAACACAGGGCTGGGCTATGATGGGTGGAGCAGGCTCAGCCCCTGGAGAAGCCACATCCCTTCTGGGTGCCAAGTTTATGAATGGGATAAAGACACTGGTAAGACGTGGACTGAATTCACTTATGACTGGAGGCTCTGAGGGCTAGTGAATTTGCAAGAAGAGATCAACAGGGGTGTTAGGCTGAGTTCACAGGCTGGAGTCTAGCACAAGAGAACAGAAAGTCAGGTCCTGCGTCTACGTCCAGTAGCCCACAGTCAGGGCTGAAGGGCCTGCGACCAGGGCAGGTGCACAGGGCCCCTACTCAGAAGGACCCTGCGTTAGGAATTCACTGCTCTCTGGTGGCTGTCTTGAGGCTGTCAGCCATTTTGCCTTTAAATTTGTGTTTTGTAAGTGAACTCTGATGGGCCAGGGGAGCATGTGCAAGGGCTTAGAACCTCAATTCTCCGGTGGTCCTGCCCCTGGCAGCCTCCTGCTTCCAGGGATGCTGAGCCACCCACTGTCTCCTGGTGCCCCAGGCCAACAGCCCCCCTCCTCCCGGTGACTGCTGCCACCCCCTTCCCCTAGTCTGGCAGAGGGCTGGGGTCAGGGCCACCAACCCAGCACAGTCTCAGGGTGGAGCACGGTGGTGACAGTCCTGGCTGTGGTTGACAGCACCAGTGCACAGGGTAGGGCATCGGGCTGCGGGAAAGGGACATGCCTGGTTGGACTTCCTCGCCCAGGATGGGGCACGGCGCCGCGGTCCAGTGGCTGCCAAGAGGGAAACCCGCAGCTGGTGGGAGTGTGCGCTGCACCTCGGGGGACCCTGGGTGCCTGTGAGTGGTCTCCTCTCATCCCACGAGTATCTCCTCCACCCAAGGGAGTGAGCCATTTAAACAGCAAATAGAAAACCCCATGCCTGGGTCTGTCCCTAGGCCCCTACGAAGAATAGCTACACCTGCTCCCGTGTCACAGTGCTTCGTGAGGCCGTCAAGCCCCTTGGTGCCCTCTTCCCACCACAGTGGAGCAGCTCAGCCTTGTTTGCATAAGGCCCTCGTAGCACAGTGCCGGGATCATCACCTCCTTTATTCCAGACTCATGTCTATGAACACAGCCTCTGGGCTCTTTGCTCCTGTAGCTGCCCCTCCACTGTACTCAGAACCAAGTACCTAATTTGTGGGGCCCAGTGCAAAATAAAAATGCAGCGCTCCGTCTTCAAAAAGCAGGGGAAAAGCACCATTATAGGCATCAGATATAAAATTTCTCCTTTCTTCCATGAGCTCCCTTTCAATCTGCCAAAGTGTGGTCCCAGGCCAGCAGTGCAGCATCACCTGGGAGCGCATTAGAAATGCAGGTCCTCTGGCCCCATCCCAGACCCTGGAATCAGTAACTCTGGGGATGAGCCCAGCATTCTAGGTTTTGATAAGTGCTCCAGGGGATTCTGATACACAGGAAAACTTGAGAACAACTTCTGGAGAGCTGGGATTTGTTTGTTTTGAAAGCCATAAACTAAAGAAATTTGAAATCTTATTTGAAGTTTGCTTGTATATGGTAGATTAAAGAGGAGTTAAAAGAAAGGGAGAGAGGGAGGGAGAGAGAGAGGAGAGAGGAAAGAGGGAGGGAGGGAGGGAGGGAGAGAGAGAGGAGAGAGGAAAGAGGGAGGGAGGGAGGGAGGGAGAGAGAGAGGAGAGAGGAAAGAGGGAGGGAGGGAGGGAGGGAGAGAGAGAGGAGAGAGGAAAGAGGGAGGGAGGGAGGGAGGGAGAGAGAGAGGAGAGAGGAAAGAGGGAGGGAGGGAGGGAGGGAGAGAGAGAGGAGAGAGGAAAGAGGGAGGGAGGGAGGGAGAGAGAGAGGAGAGAGGAAAGAGGGAGGGAGGGAGAGAGAGAGGAGAGAGGAAAGAGGGAGGGAGGGAGGGAGAGAGAGAGGAGAGAGGAAAGAGGGAGGGAGGGAGGGAGGGAGAGAGAGAGGAGAGAGGAAAGAGGGAGGGAGGGAGGGAGGGAGGGAGGGGAGAGAGAGAAGGGGCTGGTGGAGAGCGGAGGAGTGTTCTCTGCACGTCCACGTATCTTAGTTCACTTGATGTTCACAGCCTTCTTGCCAAGTAGGTAGTTTTCTTTCTATTATCAGATGATGAAAATGAGACTCAGAGAATGTAAGTTATTGGCCCAAGTTCTTGCCGTTAGTGAGTGGTGGAACTAAAATGTGAATCTTGGTGTCTGACTTCAAAACCTAGGCTTTGGGCTTCCCTGGTGGCGCAGTGGTTGAGAATCTGCCTGCCAATGCAGGGGACACGGGTTCGAGCCCTGGTCCGGGAAGATCCCACGTGCCGCGGAGCAACTGGGCCCGTGAGCCACAACTACTGAGCCTGCGTGTCTGGAGACTGTGCTCCGCAACAAGAGAGGCCGCGACAGCGAGAGGCCCGCGCACCGCAATGAAGAGTGGCCCCCGCTTGCCACAACTAGAGAAAGCCCTCGCACAGAAACAAAGACCCAACACAGCCATAAATAAATAAATAAATAAAGCAAACTGTCAACAAGTAAAAATAAATAAACACTATTATATTAAAAAAAAAAAAAAACTAGGCTTTTCCCCCAGTTGCTCCTCCTCCTTCCTCCCTCCCCTTCATTTTAGGAGTACCTGCTGAGCACCTATTCTGTGTCAGGCATTGCACCCAGTCGCCTCCGCATCCAGGCCTGTGCTGTGCAGTACGGCTCCACCAAACACATGTGGCTGCTAGAACCTGAAATGCAGCTGGTGTAACTGAGCAAGGGGATTGTCAATTTCATTACCAGCGAGGCTTGCTTTATATTTCTATTGAACAGGGCTGCTCTAGAACATGATTTTGGCCAAAAGGAATAAACGGCAACCTCCTCTTCAAGGGCATCTATTTCCAGAGATATCAGTGGGAGTTTCCCGTACCTGGTCCTGTGCTTTGTTAAGAAAAGTGAGGTTAAGACAGTAGGGCCAGACCACAAAGCAGGGAAGTTCCAGAAACCACTCTTGTATTTGCTGATTCTCCCACCCTCAGGGGTGGGGAGCGCTTGTGAACTGCTCATCTAATTTCATTTCTAGTCATTACCCGTCGTCTGGCGCTCTGCAGGCAAACTCAGCAGGGCCACCCGGGGTCAGGCTGATAGGCTGGCTGGCTGGTACCAGGTGCCGAGATAGGCTGAGAGCAGCATCCTGCTCAGGAGGCGGCTGATGAGCTGAGCAATGCTCCGGGGATGTCAGGAGCACCATATCAGTCTACTTCTACAGAGTAATCTGTGTGCGCTGGCTTCGCTCCAAGGTCAGGCCTCACAGATAGCAGGCAGCAGTTCTCCTATCTGCTTCAAGCTGCAGGCGGATAAGGACAGGCAGCTGTAAGCTCAATACCCGAGAGAGGCTTCAAAGATCCAGTGTAGCCGTAAGAAAGTGCTGGAACCCGTTCTCGCAGGGGAAGCTTGCTTATGGAAGCCCATTCTTCTGGCGCCATTCTACTAGGGCAGGTGGACACCTCGGAGGCCCTCTTATCCTGCAGTTGGAGAAACCAAGGAAATCTGATCTGGTTTCCCCAGCAAGTTAGAGACTGAGCTGGGTCACTTAGACCTCAAAAGCATATGCTGATCAGGGCCCCCTTGCTAAGAACTTGGGGCGCATGAGCTTGGAACTGCACAGGAAGAATCAGAGCTCCGCTTTAAGTGGCCTGGCTTCTGAGTTGCCTCCCCGACGGTGAGCGCTTTGGCAGGGCAGGGTGGTCTCCTCTGTGGACATTGGCTGGGGCGAGGCTCCGGGCAGAGCATGGACAGTGGTAACGAGGAGTGGCAGCTTACCTCCTCAACTCCAGCCGGGTCCTTGCAATCCCCCCATCATTACATTAGTGGTTTTTCTAACACACAGTTCTGGTATTAATCATCCCTCCCGCCTGCTGAAGAAGTGCAGTGGCTAAAGTCCAAGCCTCTTTGTCCAGCATCCAAGGCCCTTCGTGACCTGGCACCTGCCCACCTTTCCTCCTTGGTCCTCTACGCCACGAGTCTCCCCCACAGAATACTTCTCCAGGCCTCTGTGCCTTTGTGTACTCTATCCCCCCATCATTTGGGGATGACCTTCTCTTGTCTGCTCAGCTGGGTCATTTTCACTTCCCTGTCAAGGTTGAGCTTGGGTGAAATCTTCCCTAACCACCCAGGCGAGCCACCCTCACCCTCCGTCCTGGGCTCTCAGCCCTGGGGACACCCCTATTGGGGCAATCATCACACAGTATTAAGACTGATAACTTACAGGTGATAGCTAAGCGGGAACTGTGTTGTTGTTTTCAATAATAATGATAAACAGACAGACTGCAGAGAGGAGGGAAGAACAGAAAAATATTGGCATCTACACTGAGCCAGGCACTAGGCTCCCCCTGCAACCTCAGCGAACCCAAGGCACTTGGCTTCATTATCTCCAAATTAGAAGTGATGAAACAGAGGCACGGGGACATTGAGTGACTTGTCCAAAACCAAGCAGGCCCTGGGTGGCAGGGTCGGGCTTCTGTCCAGTCCTCCCTGTCTTTGGAGAGAACAGTCTGGAACACTGGTCAGAGCTAGCTACTGTGCGGTCACACGTGCCCTGCTGGAAGAGGGCAGAAAACAGGCGCAAACAGGGACATGGCACGTGCGCTTAGCCTCCCCACTCTCTCCCCTGGAACCTTCCTTTCTGCGTGCAGATGTCTGCCCCTAGGGAACAGCGGCATCGCCGGCAAGCCTGGGTACACTCCACTGTCTCCCCAACTTCCATGGAGTGCCACTGCTCGCTTTGCTCGTACCAATGCCTGGGTGGAGCTGAAAACCCAAGGCCTCAAAGCCATCCCTGCCCAGGCCTATTGCCCGCAACATGCCCACCTGGTGTCTGGGGAGTGGGTGGGGATCCCAAGCAACGTGGTAGAAGGAGGCAGCGGGGGGCTCTGTGGGAGAGCAGGGCACCTGCCAGACCTCTGAACTGGGCAGTTTCCCCATCAGAGCTTCCAGCACTTTATCTTGAGAAACGTGGTCCGCGGGGCCCAAAGCAGACAGGCGCTCTGCGATGGGAACTGGGCCCAGATGTCAGAGCCGCCGTGACACCCTCCGTGTCCTCCTGCTCCAGAAGACAGCACTTTCCCGCTCTGAGATTCCGGGCGGCCTTCGTGTTTCACCCAGGTTATCCTCAGCCTCTCACGCTGGGGCCCTCACACTCCAGGAGGAAATGCTGCCGGGAAAGGCACTCGGACCTGGGACCCCGGTGCGGATTTGCAGAAAAAGCCACGGTCAGTGTGGACACTTGGTCCCTAAAGAAACAGCCATGGACTGTGTCTGATGCAGGGTACCTCCTCTCCCTTCCCTGGAAGCACCTGAGTTCCTCTGGGGGGTCCTTGTGTCTACTGTGTGAGCCTTTGTGGGCGGGTCTGTCCAGGCACTGGAGTGGACAGGCCTTTCCTCACCACCCCAGTGTCACCAGTGGCGGGCACATGGCTTAAACACAGCCACCTCAGACCCTGAGCCATCGACGCAGACAGGACTGAAGAGCCTGTGGGATTCGGCCTTCCCCGCACAGAGCACCTACCACTCTCTGTTCCTGGCTCCGGGGGCCCTGAGCAGCCCCGCTGCCTGCCCCTTCCACACGTATCTCTCCAGCTTCCTATGGGCTGATTCTGTGTGGCCCCATAGCCTCTGGCCATTTCCCCCTTTGTATGCATTTGCCAGAGCTGGCTTCTGCCACCTTCAATCGGGGACTCTGGAAAGACATGCCCAGCAATGGAGAAGCCGTGACAGACCAGCAGTCACTCGCCAGCACGACTTAGGGCTGCCGTCTGAATGCCTGTAGTCAGTGGACTTGCCTCCCTGTGGTAGCATCAAGGTAATACTAGAATAAGGATGTCAGCGAAAGGACTTATATGGATCACCTAACTCGACCCACCAAACATAAACACAAGTTGTGGGTTTAGCAACTTTTTGTCCAGAGCGCCAAAGCAGGCCTCTCCACCCCTTACCCCATCCTGGTAGATTCAGAGGAAGGCCTAAGCTTGCCTGTGCCCAGATGCCTGCAGTGCCAAGCAGTGATGGTCTGGGAGGCCAAGAGGATCAAGTCTGCAAGGGGCAGACAGCTTTCAAAGGGCTGGGAGGGGCGGGGTTTACCAGGGAACTGCCAGGCTAGAGAAGAGGCCCAAGTGGGAAGGAGACCGAGCATCCTCGAATCCCAGCCCCTTCTGGGGCCTGACCCAGGAGCCAGCCTCAGACTATTGGTGGATGCGGGGCTCTGGGGCTAGAACTGGCTCAAGCCGCAGCCCCACTATTTAGTGGAGGTCGGAGCCCATCAAGAATCAGAGGTGTGGGATAGGGAGGGTGGGAGGCAGGGAGACGCAAGAGGGAAGAGATATGGGAACAGATGTATATGTATAACTGATTCACTTTGTTATAAAGGAGAAACTAATACACCATTGTGAAGCAATTATACTCCAATAAAGTTGTAAAAAAAAAAAAAAAGAATCAGAGGTGTGGCCTGGCTGACTGAGATGGCTGGGGCCTGGCTGGAGGACACGCGAGGCCTGTCATGAAATTGGCACATCTCTCCACTAGATGGCACTCACAGTGTTATTTTCCTCATTTTAAATACTATCTTGATGAAAAATTGTGATTTTTTTAATACTGTTAAAGAGCATGAATAGAACTATGACTTAAAATTCGTGTAACTGATCTCATGCATTATCATTCTTGGGTTTCTATCACATGTCCAAGAGTTGTCAAGTTTCCTCCCTCTGAGGGGTATTGGGTGTGGCAGACATGCACTGCAGCTCGGCTTTTTGGGGCCAGAAAGATGCATCCAACGGAGGTGACTGAGTCTTTCCTTTCAGCGCTTCCCAAAGGCTGCCTGGGGCTCTGCACTGCCTACCACCTGACCTGCTTTCCCTGAGTGGTCTCACAGCTACCCTCCACCCCCGCCCCCGGCTTTCAGGAGCGGCTGCACATTCAAAGGCAGGAGGGCGGCGCTTGGAACCTGCATACATTTGGTGCTTCGACCACTGCTGTGCTTGGGAAAAAGGGGTGTGAGGAGCCTTTCCTTCTATAACTGTGTCCTGAGACCTCTCGGGCCCACGTAGGGAAAATGCCAGACCTGTACCAGGTACCTGTGTTGAAGGGCCGCATAAGTGTGTGGCTTTGGAAGTCAGACTGCCCAGGTAGGAGCCCTGACCCTACTGCCATCCAGCTGTGTGTCCTTGGGCAAGTCACCAGTCCTTTCTAACCCCTGGTGTCCTTTTTTATAAAATAGGCATGGAAGTACCCCTTACCTTAGAGGGATGTTTTGAGTACTGTGGTAGCAGAATAACGGCCCCCCAAAGATGTCCACGTCCTAAGCCCTGGAACCTGTGAATATGTTACCTTACGTGGCAAATGGGTCTTCCCCACAGAGTCAAAGAAATTCTTGTAAATAGCTCTGACCCAGATCAAGAGCATGCGCACTGGTGATCATTCCCATCCGGTCCTTGGGGGCACACGGCCAGTGCCTTTCTGACCTCATGGTGCTGCGTGCTGACCTCCACCTTTGGGCTCTGGCCTCACCTCACTCCTCCCCAACCCCCAGGCCCAGGCCCCCGGCCCCTCCCCAAGCCTTCCTTCCATGTGCCCAGCTCCCCCTCCCCTACATGGCAGGGCCCTGCCTACCTCACTCCCCTCCTTCATTTCTTCTCTACCTTCTTGGCAGAAACCTTTACTCCTGTTCCATAATCAACCAAGCCTCTATTTTCCACTCCATACCCTGGGATCCCTCTGTTGCCACCTTCTAATGTGTCCTTTCAGCAACAAGATTCTTGCAGTAGATGAAATACCCAAATGAAACCACGGTACTTGAATTCTGCATATGCAGCAGGCAGTTGCACTTCACCTGCAGCCTGTACCTCCTGGAGTTCCCAGGTGAACACACCCTGCCCCAGGCTTGGATTCGCTCAGTCCTGCTCCCAGTGGGCCATAGCTTGCTGGCCTGAGCCTGGGCTGATGCGTCCCCCAGTGTACAGCCCATAGCCAGGTCACTTTGTCAGAGGGGTTGGGTGGCTCTGCCTCTCTGAGACTGTAAACTTACTGGCTCACAGACCCCACTGAGGCCCTAGCACACTCGGTCCACAGCCACCACTTCCCAGAAGGAAGTCTAAATTCGGATGGCACATGATAGGGTGTGATGACTAGCTGCCTGTAGCCTCTGCTCTCGGTGCTCCGCCCAGACCCCTGGGCACTCACTGTTCCCATCCACACTGGCAGCCTCTTTCCTCAAGCACCTGCGACTCTGCCTGAAGGCCTTCTCTGAAGGCAGGGAGCTTGGCCAAGCGCAGGGCAGGGCGGGCCAGAAATGCCAGAGTCAGCCTCCCAGGGAGCAACTCTCAGTTAATGGCCGGTGGGAGTTGGTGGGTAAACCCCCAGCCTCCTCACTCTTTGGGTGAGACACCTCTGAGTCGGTTCATTGGAACTGAGCCCCGGGCACCCACAGTGGCACCAGCTCACCCTGCTGGCTCTCCTCCCTTCCTCGTGCTTTTTGGGGATCACCTCAGGATGAACTGCTCAGATCCTTGCCTGAGGTTCTGCATCAACGGGAGGCCAAGCTTAGTAAAATACTACCTCACCAGCCAGCCCTTCTGTAAACAGACTGACTCATTTGCAAGACACATTTACTTAGTTCAATAAGAATCACATTTTAAAACTGGGAACTTTAAAAACCTGCTTTGTAACTGCTAACAAGACGGCGGTTCTTTGAGTTAAATTATTCCCCTTCCTCCCACCACATTGCAATGGTTTGTTCTGGGATTCATGATAGAGCTTATTTTAATGCTCTGAACCTGTGCTAGTGGTTTTCCCTGGACTTATTTCCATGTGACCCAGATAGTGTGTTTGGACCTTCACTCTAAGGTGTCCCCATGGATGGGTTACCTCCCTTGTTTTATTTTGAACTTAAAAAGCCACACTTTCCTCTCACCAGAAGCTAATTACCTAGATAACTGATTGGATTTTCTAAATTCCCCCCAAATGTGCAATATCCTCTAGATTTGGCCCAAATTTCCGAATTGTGCTTGGAGACAGCGCTGGCGTTCTCACAGAGAGGAGTGTTGCGGAGCTGGCCCTTCCCAGGCCAGAGGTGCAGGGACACCGCCATCAGGGCCACCAGGGCCAGCCCCAGCACAGAGCTGAAGGGTGCTCAGGCCTACCTGGGCTGATCTCAAAGAGGTGCTTTCCCGGGTCCTCAGGGCCAGGAAGAAGTTCAGTCACCTGGGTCCCTTGTAGAGAAATAAAGCCCTAAATAGAGAGACAAACACAAACACATGAGATGGCTGGGAAAGAGCTTCTGTGGTCAAGGCTCTGGGGAGCAGAGGGTGGAGCTGCGGGTCAGAGTCCCGGCCCTCCAGGACCTAGATGGGCAGGCTGGGTGCCGGGAGGAGCACAGGCTTCCTCTCCATGGCAGGGACCGAGCACAGATGAGGCCTTGCATGGGGTCCCCGCTCGAGTGGGCCGACACTACCTTCTGACACCCTTGGAGGAGCTCTGCCCACAGAGGACTGCCCAGGGTTGTCACTCTCCTGGTTAAGGCATGGTAAGCCCAAGTCAGGAGCAGGGAGGAAGGCTCCATTATTGGAGCAGGGGCTGGGGGGGGAATGTGCCCATTTGCAGGCTTTCTGGGGCAGGAGAGTCAGGGAGAGGAAGGTTTCTTGTATGTAACTGTCCAGGCGGTGACATGGGGGAAAGGATGCACAGATCTGTGTGAGCCCAGTTTTGCCCCCTCCTGGCTGGGTGAGATTTCATTTATTTACCTGTTATGTGGGAGTGAGCTACCACGAAGAAGTTACCATACCTACAGTCTAACTGCCTGGGTTCAAATCCTGGCTCACCTACTTACTGGCTGTGTGACCTCAGGCAAAGTATTTAACCTCTCTGTGCAACTACCCAATTTCCTTATCTGTGAAATAGGAATAATAATAGTCCTTTGCGGGGGGGCTGTTGTGAGCATTAAGTGAATTAGTACTTGGGAAGCCCTCAGAGCAGTACCTGCATAGTGAAAGCTGTTTATTTGCTAAATAAACCCCAGCTATTACTGTGTGTCAGGGCTCCACACTGGGTGGAGGAACAGCATCCCTGCATCTGCGCTTGCCCAGGTGACTGGTGCGGTCCCCTGCTGTATCCACATGGTTGCCTCCAGTCCCCACCCCCATGTGTACTCATGGAGCTCTCTTCTTTCCACTCCCATCTTTTCCAGGCAATTCCTGGCTTTCAAGGTGACTGGAGGCTCCACGTGGCTGCTGGAGTCTTGTGCTGCACGGACACATGGAGATGCCTTTTCTCATTTAAGCACCGTAAGGGCAGAACGGCGTCTTTACCTACGGATGCATGCTTTAGAGAAATTATAGCAATAAGCCAGAGAACCAGATGGTAATCGTTGTAACTGAACTAACGGTTTCTTTCTAGGGAACCTAGGGCTAGTGGGGATAAATCAGAGCTGCAACCCCAGGATGGGGAAATGTGTTCATTACAGGATGTGGATGAGATCCATCACCTGCTAACGGGAAGGGTCTCTGGTGTTTGCTGTTTCAGTAACTGTCTCTGAGTACTTCTGAGCACTTTGGGTTTTTTTTCCCTCTATGCCTCAATAGCTGTCATCCATAAAACGGGAGTAACAATATTGACATTGACATTACTTTCTACTCCAGCTAAATGGAAAAGCAGTAATAACCCTTGTTTACAGAGCTTTTACTATATTCCTGGCTCTTTGTCTAAACTATTGGATTTAATCTTTCTAGAGGCCCCACAGGGGCAAGTACTACTATTCCTATCGTCTTGGACAAGCAGATGGAGGTCGGAGAGGTGAAGCAACCAGCCTCCTTGTCCCACTGCTGGCAAGGGCAAGCTGGGATGTGCACTCCGGGGGTGTCTGATGATGGAGCACTTTCCCTCCTATATTTGTGACAGCAGTTGCTGGCTGACTGTGTGCAAGAAGCTGCCCTGGAGAGCCAGGCTGTGCCTTTGGGACCCATTGCTCATCACTCACTCAGAAGAATCCCAGTGTGGCCCCCATTACTGCAAGGGGCCCTCAGAACTGGCTTTTGGTCACCCAGATCCCTCCTGCTTCCCACGGGTTAAGAGCACGGCTTTGACCCCAGCATTTTGCTCAGGCACTTGGGGTTGGAGGGCTGGGAGGGGGGAAGAAAAGGGGAGGGGAGAGGAAGGGGCAGGAGGGCAGAGGGAGTCTGCTTTCCCGTTTCCGGTACGTCATTTGTTAAGGCTGTGATGAAAGACACGTAGGAGTCAGTATGAAGCATCCAGCTGAAACCCTCGGGCTAGGTCTCAACCTTGAGAGGGCATGAGAGTCACCCCAGGGCTTTGTTAAAACACAGAGTACCAAGTTTGGTGGTCTTGCAGTAAATGTTTAACAACAGGTTCTCAAAAAAAATAAGGCAAGCTGATTTGTAGTGTTTGCCAACTTCTGTGATATAAATACCCTCCATGGCTGATTTCATGTCGTCATTGAATGTGGCACTGGGAAGTAATGCACCGCAGTGTTCCTGCCACATGGATACCATAGGGGTCAACAGGCTCTAGAGCATAGATAGTAGTAAATGAAATCAAACAATTAGGGGGTGATACATTTTGAGGACTGATTATCTTTATTTTTTTAATGTATTTTATTAAAGTATAGTTGATTTACAATATTGTGTTCGTTTCAGGTGTTCAGTAAAGTGCTTCAGTTATATATATGTGTGTGTGTTTATATACATATTCTTTTTCATATTATTTTCCATTATGGTTTATGACAAGATATTGAATATAGTTCCCTGTGCTATACAGTAGGACCTTGTTGTTTATCCATTAATTACCTTTGTTTTTAATATAATTTATTTAATTGTAGGACTGTATGATTTAATTTCTAATAATGGAAATGTTTAGCAACTGGCTGGTAAGCGTAGCACTAACAGAACTACCCCTGGGGTTTCTGACTCTATAGGTCTGGAGAAAGAAGGAGAATCTGGGGATTTCTCTGCTGGTCCAGTGGTTAGGACTTGGCACTTTCACTGCCATGGCCCGGGGTTCAATTCCTGGTTGGGGAACTAAGATCCCACAAGCGGTGCAACGTGGCTGGGAAAAAAAAAAAAAAAAGTGAAACAAAAAAGGAGAATCTGCATTTCTAACCAGCTTTCTGATGCTGCTGGCCCCCAGGGATACACTTTGACAACAACTCTCTAGGGGCACTTAGAGTAAGTAGCCAAAGGAAGGTGCCTTTTCCATAAGCTTACTCAGCACATCAGTTTCCTCAAGTGTAAAATAAGGATAATAACAGTATCTACCTCATGAGGCTGTTGTGAGGGTTAAAATGATGCGATATTTTCCTGCTGGCCTTGGAGAGCCAGGTTTTGGTTGAGCTGCTGTGCCTTGGACACATGCAGTTCCGAAGGACAAGGAGTACCTCCAGCCACTCAGGTCATGCCCTGGACTAGGGGGTCCAGGATTTCCCTGAGGAGCCCAAAGTGAGCGTTAGCACTTTGGAGGGGGTGGCTGGTCTCCTTCCTGCTGGGCCTGGGAAGGGGCCAGACACACCATTTGCACCTATAACTGCACAGATGGGCAGCTGGGTGCAGAAAGAGATCGTGCAAACTCCAGTCACAGGACAGCTTCCCACAAAGGTTAGTCCCCTCTCCCCCTCCCCCTGCTTCTGAGCTTATGTGCATTTGCTCTGTTTTGCTATTTACTCAGCCTGCATATCCAGGTTTGTCCTGAGAGGCTGCCAATGACTTCATTCATCTCTAGTTTCACACCAGTGCAAGTCCACTGGTGTAAGGGAGTAACGGTCAAAGGATGTGCTATTCTGTCTGTGTGTAACCGAGATCCACTCCAGGCCTGCTGCTGGCTCACCATAGCTCCCTCCCCAACCCTTATGAATGTACCAGCTTGAGAGGATCCGTGGGTAGCCAGTGGAGGCCCCAGACAAAAGCTCCAGAAACTCCTTCTCTCAGAGAGCAACTTTGGGAGAGAGTATATTTCTTATATTAGTGTCAGCTTAGATGGTTTATTCAAAATCCATCATTTCTACAGCATAATAAATACAAACTCCAGGAACACTGCAGGTGGAGGGGAAGCAGCCCAGTGATCAGCCTTGCTCCCTCTCATTTGTCTAAACCCAGCAATGGGGCACCTAGGATGTGGTACAACCTTCAGGGACTGGTGAAGATGCTCAGAATTCAGAAAGCTTCCTATGTCAGATTCTGAATGTCTTAGTTATCTATTGCAACATAACAAATTACCCTAAATCTTGGTAGCTAAAAACAACAATAAACCTTTATTCCCTTACAGGGTTTCTGTAGACCAGGAAATTTGGAATGGCTTAGCTGGGTGTTTCTAGCTTGGGGTCTTTTATGAAATGATAGTCAAGACATTGGGTGGAACTACAGACATCTGAAAATCTGACTGAGGCCAGAGGATATGGTGACTCCCTCAATGGAGGATGTAAAAAAAAAGTCTCAAATCTACATTCTAGAGATGAAAAGTACAATGTGCAAATAAAAAATACAATGAATGGGATTAACAGCAGATTCAATGTTGCAGATGAAAAGACTAGAGAACTTGAAAATATAGCCATAGAAACTACTCAAAATGAAACAAAGAGAAAAGAGAAGTAAAAAGAATGAACAGAGCATCAGTGAGATGTGGGATAACTTCAAGCAGTGTAATTTACATGTAATTCGAGTCTCTGGAAAAGGAGGGGGGAACTGAAAAATATTTGTGAAGAAATTATAGCTGAAACTTTTCCAGATTTATGAACAGTATAAACCCACAGATCCAAGAAGTGCAATGAGCCCCAAGCATAAGAAACACAAAGAAAAGTAAGTATATGAAGGCATAATCAAATGGCTCAAACCTAGTCATGAAAAGAAACTCTTAAAAGCAGCCAGAGGTAAATGCTACAATATATACAGAGGAGCAAATGTGAGGATGACAGCAAATTTCTTATCAGAAACAGTGTAAGTTAAGAAATCAGTGGATAAAGAAGATGTGGCACATATACACAATGGAATATTACTCAGCCATAAAAAGAAACGAAACTGAGCTATTTGTAATGAGGTGGATGGACCTAGAGTCTGTAATACAGAGTGAAGTAAGTCAGAAAGAGAAAGACAAATACCGTATGCTAACACATATATATGGAATTTAAGAAAAAAAAAAATGTCTGGAAGAACCTAGGGGTAAGACAGGAATAAAGACACAGACCTACTAGAGAATGGACTTGAGGATATGGGGAGGGGGAAGGGTAAGCTGTGACAAAGCAAACGAGAGGCATGGACATATATACACTACCAAACGTAAGGTAGATAGCTAGTGCGAAGCAGCCGCATAGCACAGGGAGATCAGCTCGGTGCTTTGTGACCGCCTGGAGGGGTGGGATAGGGAGGGTGGGAGGGAGACGCAAGAGGGAGGGGATATGGGAACATAGGTATATGTATAATGGATTCACTTTGTTATAAAGCAGAAACTAACACACCATTGTTAAGCAATTATACTCCCATAAAGATGGAAAAAAAAATAAAAAAATTAAAAAATGAAATAAAGAGGCCTGAGGCACTTTCTCAGAAAAAAAAAAAAAAAGAAATCAGTGGAACAACATCTTAAATGGTATTGAAAGGAAAATCTGTCAACCTCATATTCTGAATCCAGTAAAAGTATCCCTCAAAAATAAAGGCTAAGTAAAGACCTTTTAAGATACACAAAACAAATAGGAAATAATGCATCATTAGCAGACTCATACTATAAGAATTGTTAAAGACAATTAGGCAGAAAGAAAATGATATTAGACAGAAAAAAGGAAAGGAATGAAGATTAATGGAGCAATAGGAAGTAGACGATTAAAGTAAAAAAAAAAGTTCATTATCTATTTATCAATAATTGAGAAAACAAGTAGACAAAAAAATCAGTAAGGATATAAATGACCTGAATAAACACTATCAACCAATTTGACCTAATTGCTGCCTTCCTCAACAGTAGAATACACGTGTTTTCAAATGTCCATGAAACTTTTACTAAGATGGCCATAAACAAGTCTTAAAAAATGGAAAAAAATTCAAATACAACATATGTTCTCTGACCACAATGGAATTAAGTTAGAAATCAATAACAGAAAAATTTCTGGAAAATCCCCAAATATTTGGAAACCAATTAATGCATTTCTAAATAACCCATACATCAAAGAAAAAAATCAAAAAGGAAAATTAGAAAGTGCTTTGAACTGGATAAAAATGAAAACACAACATATAAAATTTTGTTACATGCCTCTAGAGTAGTAGTAAATTATAGCACTAAATGTTGATATCAGAAAAGAAAGGCGTCAATCAATGACCTCAGCTTCTACCTTAAGAAATGACACAAAGAAGAGCAAATTAAACCCAATGTAAAAAAATGAAAAAATAAAGATCAGAGTGGCTATAAATAAAATGAAAAATAAAAAAATAATAAAGCCAATGAAACTAAAAGCTAGTTCTTTGAGAAGATCAATAAAATTGATAAGTCTCTAGCAAGACTAATCAGGAAAAAGAGAGAAGATAAATTGTCAATATCTGGAATTAGAGAGATGACCTCACTACAGATTCTTCAGATATTAAAAACATAATAAGGTAATGTTAAGAAAAACATTATGTTAATAAATTTGGAAATTTAGATGAAGTGGATAAAAGAAGACACAAACTACCGAAGCTCAGTCAAGAAGAAATAGTTAAATAGCCCTATATCTAGTAGAGAAATGGAATTTGGGGGCTTCCCTGGTGGCACAGTGGTTGAAAATCTGCCTGCTAATGCAGGGGACATGGGTTCGAGCCCTGGTCTGGGAGGATCCCACATGCCACAGAGCAACTGGGCCCATGAGCCACAACTACTGAGCCTGCGCATCTGGAGCCTGTGCTCCGCAACAAGAGAGGCCATGACAGTGAGAGGCCCGCGCACCGCGATGAAGAGTGGCCCCGGCTTGCCACAGCTGGAGAAAGCCCTGGCACAGAAACGAAGACCAAACACAGCAAAAATAAATATAAATAAAAAGAAATGGAATTTGTAGCTAAAAACCTTCCCACAAGGAAAACTCCAAACTCAGATGATTTCACTGGTGAATTCTACCAAATATTTAAGGAAGAAATAACACCAATACTACACAAACTCTTTTTGAAAACTGAAAAAAAGGCATGGTTTACGGTGCATTTTATGAGGCCAACATTACTGTGATATAGAACAGCCGAAGACATTATAAGAAAAGGACACTGTAAACCAATATCGCTCAGGAACAAAAATTCTCAACAAAATTTTAGCAAATCAAATTCAACAATATATAGAAAGGAAAATAATGACCAACTGGGGTTTATCCCAAGTATGCAAAGTTGGTTTAACAAACCAAAGTCAATCAATGTAATTAACCATATTTATAAACTAGAAAAGAGAAAAGATAGATGCAAAAAAAAAAAAAAGCATTTGACAAAATTCAACATCCATTCCTGATAAAAATTCTCAACTAACTAGAATAAAAGAGAACCTCCTCAACCTGATAAAGGGTATCTCTGAAAAACGGAAAGCTAATATCATACTAAAAGCTTTTCCCCTAAGACCAAGATCAAGACAATGATGTTTATTCTTATTATTTCTATTAAATATTGTAGGAGTCCTAGCTGTTGTTATAAGGTGAGAAAAAGAAATAAAATTTGTCCAAATTGGAAAGGAAGAAGTGAAAGTGTTTCCACAAGCAACATAATTGTCTATGTAGAAAATCTGATGAAACTTTACAAAAAAAAAAGCTACTAGAATCAATAAATGATTTTGGCAAGGTTTCGGGATACAAGACAAATGCACAAAATTATGTAGTATCTCTCTCTATTAGCAATGAACAATTGGAAATTGAAAATCAAAACCATTTTACTTGTACCCCAAAATATGAAATATTTGGGGATAAATATGATGAAAGATCTTCAAGATCTGTGCACCAAGAACTATAAATCATTGCTGGGAGAATTGAAAGAAGATATAACCAACTGAAGAGATATACTGTGTTCACTGGCCAGAGGACTTACTATTGTTAAGATGTCAATTCTCCCCAAATTGGCCTAAAGATTCAAAGCAATCCCAATCAGAATCCCAGCAGTGTTTTATAGAACGTGACCAGCTGATTCTAAAATTCATATAGAAATATAAAGGACCTACAACAGTCAGACAACTTTGAAACAGAATAACAAAGTTGGAGATCTAATACTTCTGGATTTCAGGACTTATTATAAAGCTATAGTAATCAAAACATTGTAATATTGGCATTAAGCCTGAAATGGGCCTTACCAGGCTACAGCCTTCTGGAGGCTCCAGGGGAGGATCTTGTTTCCCTGCTTTTTGCAGCTTCTAGGGGGTGCCTGCATTCTTTGGCTCTTGGCCCCTTCCTCTATCTTCCCAGCAGCAATGAATCTTGAAATTGCTCTCAGACTCTGACCTCCTTCCTCTCCTGTCTCCTTTTCCACTATAAAAGACCCTTGTGATTACCCTGGATCCACATGGGTAATCCAGGATAAATTTTTATGTTAAGGTCAGCTGATTAGCAACCTTGATCCCATCTTCAACCTTAATTCCTCCTTGCCACATAACATTCACATCTTTGGGGAGACATTATTCTGCCTACCTCAGGATATTTGGAAAAATGTGGGTATGTGACTCTACTTCTTCAAATGTAAATTTCATGAAATCTCAATATAGACCAAGTATTTCTGATGAAAGCTTAGTGTCCAAATTGAGATATGCTCTAAGTGGATTCCAAAGACATCATGTAAAAAAAGAATGTAAAATATCTCATTAATAATTTTATGTTGCTTACATAGTGAAATGATAATTTTTGGATATGTTGGGTTAAGTAAAATGTATTATGAAAATAAAAGACAAAGAACCCAGTACAAAAATGGGTAAAGGGTATTGATAAGAAATTAATAGAAGAAATACACATGGTCAATAAACATCATAAGATTCTTAATTTAAAATGACTACTGGGGAGGGGGGACAAATGAAGAGTATGGAATTAACAGATACACAGTACTATACATAAAATAGATAATAGATTAATTAATAGATACACAGTACTATACGTCAAATAGATAATAGAGTAATCAACAGATACACAGTACTATACGTCAAATAGATAATAGAGTAATCAACAGATACACAGTACTATACGTCAAATAGATAATAGAGTAATCAACAGATACACAGTACTATACGTCAAATAGATAATAGAGTAATCAACAGATACACAGTACTATACGTCAAATAGATAAGCAACAAGGATTTATTGTTTAGCACAGGGAATTATATTCAATATCTCCATAATGGAATATAATCTATAAAAAAAAACTGAATCACTTGCTGTACACCTGAAACTAATTCAATATATTATAAATCAACTATATGTCAATAAAAAGTAATAAAATAAAATGACTGCTAATATCTAATATTGGGGAAAGCAAGAGAAATGGGCATTCTCAGACATTTTTGATGGGAGAGTAATTTGATAAAGTCTTTTTGAAAGCAATTTTGTAATGTCTAAGATAATTTGAAAATGAAATATCCTTTAACCTAGTACTGAATTTTGAGAATTTGTTCCAAGGAAAGACAAACACACAAGGATGTATGTATAACGATGCTCACTGTAGCATTTTCCTTACCACAAAAAGTGGAAACAACTTACTTGTCCATCAATGGGGGAGTGGTTAAATAATTCTGGTATAGCCATATCAGAATGAGGTAAATAAAAAAGGCTTCTAAGCAAAATTGTTAAATTAAAAAAAATAAGTGCTAGAAAAATAATTCAGTACTTTCCCATCTCAATTTCTGTTTCTGCCCTCTCTCAAGAACCCACGAGTAACATGTAAATATACAGAAATGGCACAGAAAACTCACACTTTGGGAGGGAGTGCTGGGAATGGTGAGGGAGCTTTTATGTTTTGCCCTGTAATGTTTGCATCAAAACAAGAAAATTTAACGTAAAAGTACAGAAGAAAAAATAAAAGAGTAGTCAGATAATTCATGGGGTGCAGTCCATGTCTGAGTAATGGGCTGTTGTCATCTTTCCACTGTCACTCCCTGGCTGAATGCTCCCCCATGTAATGTGTCAAGGGCCAGGCCAGCCTGCCCAGCTTCTCTGCAGCCTGGAACGTCCATCTATTATTCCCAGGCAAAGGACAGTGATTTCCCCTCCCTCTCCTTTCTGCAAACATCTGGATTGGCAGGCCTCTCAACTTCCCTTGGACTAAAATCTAGTGACAATTCCTCTCCAAGTCCTCTAACCAGAGCACACAAGCCCCTGCCCACCCCAGGAGGCTGCCATAGCTTGTTTGGCAAAGAATGATCTCTCTTGGGAACAGTTCCCAGGGCACCGGATCGTCTGGGGGCCTCAGCTCGGTCCAGGGGAATGAATGAGAGTAACAACAGCAACAATGACAAAGATTTCTTTTCACCTGTCTCTATTCAGTTGTCTCATGCCCAGAGCTTACCCTAGTCATGAAAAGATAAACATCAATTACACTTTAAATCTGAGATGATGTGGGACAGTTATGGACACCTCACAGGTGTTAGCTTCAGACAGATCTGGTTTCATCCTGACACTACTGCTTATTGACAGTAAGTGCTTGGATGGGTTCACTTCTCCTAGCGTCAGTTTCCCTCTCTGTTCAATGGGGTTCTCTGGGAACCAAATGGGATAGAGTGAGCAGAGGGCCTGGAATGGAGCTGGGCTGTAGCAGATACCGAAGAAGGCAGCATGGTGGAGGCGTCACTAGTGAAAGCTTACAACTATGGCTCAGACTGGGCCTCCAATGCCTGTGCAACAAGGCGAGCTTCAACTTCCTCCTCTATAATGTGATGTGTTTTGAGGCTTTCGTGATCCAATGCCTCCACAGCACCAGGTTGGGTGCCTGGCGAGAGTAGTGCTATTGTTGTGATTTGTGAGTTATTACATAGCCAAGGAATAGAGTCTGCTTATAACCATTTTACAGGAGTTGGAATACATATAAACAGTTAAAAATAATTATAGGGGTTTGTAATTATTGTGACATTGACACTTAATGTGGGACTCAAGCAGGTCCAGGGCTGATGCATGGTTTTATTACCTGTACAATGAGCTCATTAACCTCTGTTCTTTTTTCCTCACTGGGCTGCCTGAGCTGGTGCTTTGTAAAGCGCTAAAGGCTGAATGAATATGAGTACTTGTCATAATTATTATTTTAAAACCATTTTGGCCGCTATACCTGTTCATTTGGTTTGTCTCTAGGAACAATCCCTCCTCCAATAACACCATCACTTGTGCCACAAAATAAGGTATGGTGTAGATCCAGGAGTCCCAGGATGGTGAAGGACTGGGCTCCTCCTTCATAGTTTGCGGTGACAATCCTGGTGGGACCTCCTGCAGGGGCCAGGGTGTCTGTCCTTCTACCACTGGTCTGGGTTTTGGGCTTCCTGATCGTTCTGTGAACTTCACACTCTAATCCAGCTCTCTCTCCTACCTGATCAAAGCTGGCTCTCCGGGAAGTCTTCATTTTTCATCTTGTCTAGAGGGAGACTGTCTGAAGAACCAACTTCTGAAATGCTTCTTAACAAGTGACATGATAAGATTTTCCACTGGCAGCATCTTGGAAAATTGCACACATTTTAAAAAGCAATCACTCAGGGTTCTTTATCTCCTATTATTCTGATTGTGGCCTCAGATCAATTTTAAAAAGCTTTAGCCTCTGACACCCAACCAAGAACTGAATCACTCCAAATTTTAAATAACGCAGATCAGAATGAAGTTCAGTGCCAAGCTGGGAAACATCCTCCTCCTTCCTTATCATACAAGCCTTTAACCATGGTCCATTACTGTCCAAAATGTAGATATTTTAAAAGGCAACCTAAAAGTTGGAGACAAATTGCTTCTTGGTTGGGACACCTTCCCTCCCTAAGGAGTGGAGATGAGTCACTACTCTGGCCTCATTCTTTGCTCAGGACTTCATCCTGAAGATTCTCCCAACCGATTCCAGCCTGAGGCTGCCTCCTGTGCACTCCAAAGCACTTGGTGTGCTCCACCCGTCTCCGCACCCCGCTTCACCACCATGTCGGGGCTACACCTGGTCTCCCGACAGAATCTGTCAGCCCATGAGGGGTGCCCCTCGGGGCAGAGTGTTGGAGGGACAGCACTGTGCTTGGCAGAAAGCAGGGGCTTTGGGGTCTGAGCACCAGCTCCCTGCACCTTCCTGAACCACCCCAGATGGCCACAGGCCCTGAAGCCCTCACTGGGAAGGCCACCCAGCCTAGGGCCTGAGCCCACACAAGTCTAGCTGGGATCAAGGGTGAGCCTGGGACCCAGGGCCTGGGGCAGACTTGCGGCACTAAGCCTGGGGTCTGGGCAGAGCCCTCAGCAACCCTCCAGCCTCAGCCTTAACAGTCTCTCCCAACCTTAGAGGGAACGTCCTCTCCATGGGGGGTGGGTCTTCCTTCAGTGGTCCTGGTTTTCCCTGCAGTTAGTTCTGTGCCACTCCAGGACTCTGATCTAGGCTCTGCCCCAAATCATGAACGCCTGACTCTCCCTGAGTGATTCCTGAGCCTCCCAGAGGCTATAGGATTGAAGCTGTGCCCATGGTCCCAGTACTGTGAAACCTTGGGCTCCACCCAGGCAAGGGGTCCCAATACGGTCACCCCCCAGGCCCTTGTCATTAATGCCTGTGATCATGTTCATGAGAAAAAGATGCATGCCATGTTACAAAGTGTCTGTGTGAAGCCAGCGCTCACTAGATTTAGTGTCCTAGCCTCTCTGTGTCACTGTGATGGGCCCAGTGCTGGGGTGCCAAGCAGCTTTCTAGGGACACAGAGGAACGAATACTTGTGACCAGTGGACCAGAATGCTTACAAGGGGGGCTTTCTGAACACTCTAGTGGTGACAGGGCTCTGGCCACTGGGACTAGGCGGTATGACTTCATCTACTCCTGGGCCTGGGCCTTTAGAAATGTAACCTCCATCCTTCTCTCCTCCCTCCCTCACTGTGTCAACCTTAGAGGGCACAGAAACAGATGAAGCTGCCACCTTATCCACAGCAGACTTGCCATAGCAAGAGGTAAACTGTTATTTTGTTTAGGTGCTGGGATTTCAGGAATATTTAGCATTGTTTATTTTAACTACTTAGATGTCATTTTATTTTTTTAATAAATTTATTTATTTTTATTTATTTATTTTTGGCTGTGTTGGGTCTGTTGCTGCGCATGGGCTTTCTCTAGTTGCAGTGAGCAGGGGCTACTCTTCGTTGCGGAACGTGGGCTTCTCATTGTGGTGGCTTCTCTTGTTGCGGAGCACGGGCTCTAGGCACGCAGGCTTCAGTAGTTGTGGTGTGTGGGCTCAGTACTTGTGGCGCATGGGCCCAGTTGCTCCGCGGCATGGGGATCTTCCCGGACCAGGGCTTGAACCCTTGTCCCCTGCACTGGCAGGCAGATTCTTAACCACTGCGCCACCAGGGAAGCCCTAGATGTTATTTTGAGTAAACACATTTCAGATAATTTTGTCCCAGACTGTTCACCTGGCCCAATAAAAAAGTTTTAAAATCATAGTACTGGGACTTCCCTGGTGGCACAGCGGTTAAGAATCCACCTGCCAATGCAGGGAACACAGGTTCAAGCCCTGGTCCAGGAAGATCCCACATGCCGCGGAGCAACAAAGCCCATGCACCACAACTACTGAGCCTGCGCTCTAGAGCCTGCAACCCACAACTACTGAAGCCTAAGCGCCTAGATCCCACGCTTGTAACAAGAGAAGCCACCTCAGTGAGAAACCCCTGCACCGCAATGAAGAGTAGCCCCCACTCGCCGCAACTAGAGAAAGCCCGTGCGCAGTAACGAAGACCTAACGCACCAAAAATAAATAAATAAATAAATAAATTTAAAAAAATAAATAAAATCATAGTACTATTGAAACACTGTATTTCTATGCAAAGCCATTTAATTAATGATTATTCTCTTGCTCCTCTGACTGGATGGTGGGAAGGAAAAGCAATGAGAGGGCAGGCCCATCTACTTGTGATACAGCCTTGGGGGGCACAGGCTGCTGGGATCTGCCTAGCTCTCAGGGTCACAGCTCTGAGCAGGGCATGGCAGAAGGTCTGGGTTCTGGCCTCCAGCTACGATGGCTGTGGAGAACCCCCTTCCTGCCTGACCCTTTGGACTGGAGCACAAGAAACCCCGCAAGGATAAAGGTCACTGTCCGAGAGGGGTCATGGCTCCCACTGTCCCTGGCCAAATGCCCAATCTGTAAAGGATTTCCGCTGGGCAGTGGGAGGTCCTGGGAGTGTGAAAATGCCCCCCTTCCTCCTTGGCTCAATGGACCGAATGGTAGGTCTCTTTGCCTCCTTAAAATACCTGGTGTTCTAGCTGGAGGAGTGCAGGGAGAACTAAGCCTACTCTCTCTGATGCCCATTTGGTGGCTGCATCGGTTAACTGCAATCGAGGGCTGATGCACTCAGAAGGGAACCAGCCATCAGAGGCCATGTGCTCTGAGCTTCCTATAGGGGAGTGAGTCTTCACTGGTCAGCCACTTCTTTCCAGTACGTTCTCTGACCCAAGACTCAGGCAGATGTTGGTGTCAATTTCTGCCCCACCTAGATGCTAACTCTGCCCTTGGCTCTTTGGAGCCCACATGGCAGGTGTGGAAAAGCCTCTGCTACAGAACTGGGAGCCTTTGGTAGGCAGCGCTGCGTGGCCTCCACCCCATGCTGTGAGGAGTCCAGGGGGACACTGCCTCTCCACAGCCCAGGGTCTGCAGCACTGAACCACAGGGCTATTCTTCCACGCGGCTGTCTCTGCCATGTTTCTGGGGCTGCACAGCTTCCAGACTTCTCCCCCCATGATGAACAGTCTGCCCCAGAGGCTGCCCCTGCCACTCAGGCTGGCCTGGGCCTTGGAGCACATTCCCTGGGAAGTGTGTTTCTGCTCAGAATATGCACTGTCGGGACATGGTGATGCCGGGTCTGGGGGGCTTGCCTTGGATGGTCTTGATTGGAAGTGGTTTGGTCTGTCTTACTGCTCTCCAGGTCCTGCAACTAGTGCTAGGCTCTGGGGTATATGGTGAATTGGGAGAGGACTGCTATGCTGTTTAGTGGAGAGCAAGTCAGTCTGAGAAACGCGGTACAGATTCTTTTGCTTTGATCTGTGCCAGGCTGACCTGCTGAGCAGACTGCCGCTGAGGGGCATGTGCTGCTTTCTGCTGAGGAAGGCACACCCCATCGCGATCCTCTGCAAAGGATCATTCAGGAAGCCTACCCATCACCCTCAGCAGACCAGGCGAGGCAGCAATCCCACAGAAGCACCCCCAGATCACCTCCATTTTGCTGATAAACAGTAACTCACTACTCGAATCTTGTCCCTGAGTGTTTAGGCAGTATGAATGAGCTAGAATGTCCCAAATGTAATTAAAAGTAAGTTATGCTCATGAAACAATGAATAAGATATGTTTTCCATGCTGCCTCAATGTCATTCGATTCAGTTTTTTGCCTAGTAATTGACAAAATGAGTCATCTACCAACCAGGCTTCCAGCTATTACTGTAAATTAACTGGGTTCAATTGAAAGCCAAGGGATTGATCTATTTTAAGTGGAAGACATTTAAATACTGTAAATGAATATCCGTGGCTGACTTAAATTAGCAGAGCCTGAGAGAAGCTTATTACATTTCCATGAGCCGGCAGCCACATTGAAGGAAACATAGAAGCCATTTTTATAAGATGAAGATCCATTCTGTAGGCAGAGACACTCTGAGTACGAAATAATTCGGGGGCAACCAAGACACTTGGCACTTGTGATTTACATACTCCCAAGCATGTCATCAGGCTTCTTAGTAACTGGGTTTTCTTTCACCACGACAGTGGCAAAATCTTGTCATATAATGATGAGTTGTAGGTACTCATAATGTATTGTGATGTTGTTATTCCAGCGGTCGCTTTCAGAACCACTGGTATATGGGGCAAGATAAGCTTGAAAACTCATATTTTTGGATGATTACTTCCATCTTATGTTTTTCCTTGACAGGTCAGATGCAGAAAAAAATTGCTTTAACTAAACAGTTTAAAAATTGTTTAAAAACGAGTTGGCTGCTGCCGCCAATTTTGAATTTACTAAATACATTTCTGTTTCATTTTAAATAACTATTTGACGAGAATTTTCATTTTGATCTGTTAGTAGAGGGGAGTTACCTTTCTCAAATAGCTACAAAAACATAAAGTATCCCTTAAGAAAAAGCCACGCATTCTGACATTTGAACCTAAATAAATGATGACTCTTTTTCTTTTAATAAGACTCCAGTGAGTATTTCTTCACAAAAGCAGCATTTGAAGTTATCCCCAAGGACATTTAAAACAAGAAAACATTTACTGTTTAATTTTTCTTCTGGGGCGCTAATGGCAACGTTAATATCAGTTCCCAGTTAGCTCATGGTTATTCCTACCGCCCTGTGGAGGACGTTTGCTCAATAGCTACTGAGCTATCCTGAGGCAGCGAGCAGGGCTTGTGTGATGCTTCAGTGTCCTTCCCTCTCACTCACGCATGTTCCTCTGAGCACAGCTTGATCAACTGGAGTTTGCTGTGCCAAGATCTCTGGGAGCTGCTAGGGAGGTAACCAAGCCCTTGTTCTTCTGTGCACAGAGATGTGCAGGTGGAAAGTATAAAGGGGGAAGTGAAATCAGGCTCTGCTGGACCTCTCAGGGGGTCAGGGGCAAGTTCACGAGGCCAGATGTGACTGGTGGAGATGCCAGCTGCAAAGGCCCCACTGCACCAGGATCTGTACACATCTGCTCTCTTGCCGCCAATTGTGTCTCTGCAAGATCTTTGCTAGGAGCCACCATTAAGCTTGGCACTAAATGGCCACTAATGACCAGGAGTGGCATCAGCTGCAGGAATTCTGGGAAATCCCCCTGCTCTGGCCAGACCCCCACAGCTTGCCTGCTTCTCTTTCTTACTCATCCAGGATGGAACTTCTGAAAACCTCTATGGTTTGGCTGACTCTAGGTATTGTCCCTCCATTCCTCCTTGCCTTATAAGGTCTCCACTGACCTCCTGGCTTTGAGAGTTGAAAGGCACTTGGAGATCATCTGTGGCCACCTTCCTACCCAGCGACAGACTCTCCTCCAAGCTGCTTAGTCAAGTGATGGTCTGGCCTCGGCTTGCCCTGCACCAGGGACTGGAGCTCACCCCTGCCCAGCAGACCACTCCACGGGAACAAAGTATCTTTCCTATATGGAGGGCACAGTGGCCTCCGTGCAATTCTGTTTGTCCGGGCTATAGCTTCTGGAGGTTCACAGAATAAATATAGTCTTGTTCGCATAAGGATGCAGTGCCTGATCTAGCGCCCTTTCCACGATTTCTCTTCTCCAAATTTCTTATTCAGTTTGTCTCTCATATGGGCAGGAGTTCAGACCCCTCATCCTGGCTGCTGGTGGTTGGAATGGGCCAGAAGGCCCAAGGATGCCCTACTTGTCTGTCTGGGCCATGTGGTCCGTCTCCTCATAATTCTGTGGTCCACTCAAGCATCCTTACAGCATGGCAGTGGCTTCCCAGAGCAAAAGCAGAAACGGCTTGGTGTCTCGAGGACCGAACCTAGAACTTGCATGGCATCACTTCTGTCTCATTCTATTGGTCAAGTAATCACTAGGGCAGCTCAGGTGCAGAAGAAAGGAAGGAAACTCCACTTCTTGTCGGGAGGAGGGGTGTGTGCATAGGCAGGGGAGGGATAGGGACAGCTATCCTTGGAGACTCTCTACCAGGAGCCTTGTAGAGTTGCTGTGAGAATTAAGTCAATACATGCCAAGCACTTAGGATCGTGCTTGGTTCGTATGCATGTAAGTGTTAGCTTTTATTTTGACTTAAATCCATGAAGCAAGGCAGAGCCGAGATCAGGGCCATGCTGCATGCCACGGGACTTCTCTTGCTTGATTGAGCTGGATGACTGCTAACCCTTTACTGTGTACAGTTCCACCGAGGAGAGAAGGCCAACACTAGGCTGTTTCCAATATGTTTAATCTTACTCTCACAGCAGCCCTAAACAGTAGGTGTGGTTATTCCCATCTCATAAAAAGAAAACTGAGGCTCAGAAAGGGAAATACCTTCTCTGGTAGCTAGCTAGTAAGCAGTGAAGCCAAAATTCGGAAATCTGTCATGAAGGATTCAGTAAAACGACTTGCTAAGGTACAACCTGGACTCTTAATTGGAAAGGGCAACATAGGGCTGCACTCAGGGAGCCTCACAGGTTCAGGTGATCCCCGCTTCCAGGCTCTGTCACCTGCTTTTCACATGTCATTTTAGAAGCCTTCTTGGAGGACTTCTATCTTAGATCCCATTCTAAGAATTACAGGAATCTTGTCCCTGAGTGTTTAGGCAGCATTAATACCACCACTGCCGCCAGCTGCCGTTTGTCCAACTCTCAGGGCAGCCTCAGAACAACACACCAAATGTGGGAGCAAGAGGGGCTTCAATGAACTGCCTAAATCTACAACCTGTAGGTGGTATAAATGGGATTTGAACCCAGGTTCTCTGATTCCAAATATTATTTTCTTTCCATAGTATGCAAGCTTCCATTCCACCCTTCTGAACATCATTTTCCCCACCTATACAATGGAAATGAATTGTATCTGCCCTGTTAATGTTGCTGTGAGGCTCAATGGAAATTATGAATGTTTATTTAAAAAGGATTTAGGGGGCTTCCCTGGTGGCGCAGTGGTTGCGAGTCCGCCTGCCGATGCAGGGGACATGGGTTCGTGCCCCGGTCCGGGAAGATCCCACATGCCGCGGAGCGGCTGGGCCCGTGAGCCATGGCCGCTGAGCCTGCGCGTCCGGAGCCTGTGCTCCGCAACGGGAGAGGCCACAACAATGAGAGGCCACCGTACCGCAAAAAAAAAAAGTAAAATAAAAAGGATTTAGGGCTTCCCTGGTGGCGCAGTGGTTGAGAGTCCGCCTGCCAATGCAGGGGACACGGGTTTGTGCCCTGGTCTGGGAAGATCCCACATGCTGCGGAGCGGCTGGGCCCATGAGCCATGGTCGCTGAGCCTGCACGTCCGGAGCCTGCGCTCCGCAACAGGAGAGGCCTCAACAGTGAGAGGCCCGCATACCGCAAAAAATAAATAAATAAAATAAATAAATATAAAATAAAAGGGATTTATTGAGCTTCTACTAGGTGTCAGGCACTGTTTTGGACAATCAGGATACAGGGTAAACAAAAGAAACAAAATCCCGACCTTGGTGAGCTTACATTCTAATAGGGGAAGGCAGTCCAATAAGCTCCTTGTCACTTTTCAAGCACTTTACAAAAACAATGAAATATTTTCCCACCAAGGATCTAACACAAGCTGGATCAGTGTTCACTCATTCAGTCAATTTACTCATTTCTTCATTCATTCACTCATTCATTCATTCAATTATTCATGTAAGTATCAAATATTACTGCATATCAGTTATGTGTCAGGCACTGTGCTGGGTGGTGGGAAAAGATAAGTAATAATATAGACTGAGGCCCTGCGTGAATGAAGTGTACAGACTAGAAGGGAGAAAACATACAACTAAGGAAGTGTTATAAATTAACAGTAGCAATGTCAACAACAGCAACAATGGTAACAACAACAATAACAATAATGACCTCTAGGCTGGTTTTTTTGTTGTTGTTTTTTGGGGTTTTTTTTTGGCAGTATGCAGGCCTCTCACTGTTGTGGCCTCTCCCGTTGCGGAGCACAGGCTCCGGACGCACCAGCTCAGCGGCCATGGCTCACGGGCCTAGCCACTCCGCGGCATATGGGATCTTCCCGGACCAGGGCACGAACCTGTGTCCCCTGCATCGGCAGGCGGACTCTCAACCACTGCGCCACCAGGGAAGCCCTAGGCTAGTTTGAGTAACAGTTTACAACTGATGAAGGATGCTCAGTTAGTGTTAGCTGAATCAACTCCAGCTGAGTTGAACTTACAAGGTCTAGATGTCAAAGAGCATCTGACACATGGGCTGCTCTGTGACTTGCTGTGAGCATGGACTGGCTCAGACCAGCCTGACAGCATCTTAATTATGCCCCCAGATAGAGCTGAGATAAGGGCCCTGGCAGGTAGAGGCTTACTAGCCAAAGCTGTGAGGTTCCATGGGCAGACATTAAGCAAAGACTTCAGGCGTTATGGTAACACACCCACTAACCTAGGCCTGATGCCAGCCCCCAAATTCCCTCATCCGGAACATGGAGACAACCCAGGCACCTTCCTCAGGAGCCAGGACCCAAGGAGCCAGCTCATGACAGCACCGTTTTTGTCTTTGACATTCAAGCTTGGTAAACAAAGGAAGGAGGAAAGGGGTGATTGGCAGCTTGCTGGAACATTCCCTGTGACCTTCAAGTTCTGGAGTCAGATGGCCTCTCTTTCCTCCCCTGAGGTTTCCTCTTTCTTAAAGACTGCTGGTTTCTGATTGCCCCATATTAACGTCTCTCCTAGAAGTGCATCTGCTTTCCCATCCATCTTGTCTCTCCTCCTCCCAATTCCAACCTTTTACTCTAAATTAAATGAAACTTTAAATCAATTTTCTCTCCCACTCCCATTACTTACGCTTCTGGAAAACAAAACAAAACAAAACCCAGCCTGCTCTCAAAGTGATTTTTAAATCGCCTCTGCTAGAACCTACAGCTGCATCGGCCACACGGGCATAGATTTGAGACTCTGCCACCCAGGGATGCAGGCGTCAGCTCCCACACTTTGTCCCCTGCTGCTGTCAAGGCTCCCCAGCCCCTTGTTCCAGCACCTGGCCGTCTTCTAGGCCACACCGGCTGTCAGGACAACAGCCCCATTTGGATGGTCTTTCTGCCTCCAGCCTGGCACCTTGACATTCCCTGCCTGTGCTGCCGTGGATGACTTTCCTCTCGGAGTGAGGAAGGCTAAGTCTGAGCTCCCAAACCTCACAGCCCCCCAGTGCTGCCAGGACCCAGCTTCTGAGTGTGGCACCTGAGCCGTCCACATCCAGCTTCTGGTACCACGTGTGCAGTCTGGGTTCCTGACAACACGATGACCCTTACGCTTCTGCTTCAGAGGCCCTGCGCTCCACCCTGGGCATGAGCTGCCTGATATCGCCCACCTCCAAACATGAAGTTACACAATTTCTGAGCACCTCCAGTGTGCCAAGGCCAGCTCTGCAGAGACCAGCTGGGCTTGGCGACTCTGCCTGGAAGAGGGAGCCCTTTGTCTGCTCCCCTTTCTGGTTACCTGAAGAGAACTCTCTAGGGCTGTGTCCCTGTTGCCTTCCTTTTCTGCTTTTAGTTTTTCTTTCCTTTTTTAACTTAAACTGTTTTAAAATATGGACATAAATAAATATAGTCTCATTGTGAGAAATAAAAAGACAATCACCCCTCAGTACTAGCAGGGAAGGGTTCCTATATTGCTCCCCCATGAAGTTACCCAAAACCTCGGATTCTCAAGTCCCTTATATAAAATGCTTGTAATTGCATATAACCTAAGCATATCTTCCCATATACTTTAAAGCATCACTAGATTACTTATAATACCTAATACAATGTCAATGCTAAGTAAAATAGTTGCCAGTGTACAGCAAATTCAAGTATTGTTTTTTGGAACTTTCTGGAAATTTTTTTTTTTTTCCTGAATAGTTTTAAGCCCAGTTGAATTCATGGCTGTGGAGCCCATGGATATGAAGGGCCAACTGTAACACAGATAAATCTCAAGTTTTTTGATCGTCACCTCATTCTCCATTTTCTCCCCAAAGCCTTACCCTATAGCTTTGATTTGTAGTAGCTATATTCTGAAAATCCCAAAATTAAACGATTTTAGCTTTATTTCACTTATTTTTTTAGTGCAAGTTATATCTAAACACAGTTTGGAGAATCAAATAGCTCTACGAGGCTTGTTACAAGGCAGCAATTTCTTCCTCTTCTACCATTGCCCAAATCTTAGTCACCACTTTCAGCTCTTTTAGGTGAAGTTTTTTTTTTCTTTTCTTATGTTTATTTCTAAATAAGATCCTTACATTACCATGTCTTGATTTAAAATTTTAGGCATTATCTATGGAATTCCCAGCATGGCAGTTTGAGATTTTGCTTTATTTAACTGCCCTCCCCGCCGCCCCTCCCTATGTGACTTCCTGAACCTCCACAGTAACTTTGGTTATATCAGTCAGCATTCACTGTTTATACTCCCATCCTAGGAAATTTAATTTAACTGAATATTTTTTCTAAGGATGACTTTCATCTCTCTTTCTAGAACTTCTTCTCAGACACTGAGTTGTCTCTCCTCTTTTCCTCTCTGTTGTTCTTCTTTCTGGGAGATTATGCTAAGTTTTTCATCCAGCCCTTCATTTGAGTTTCTGTTTCTGGTATTTTATTTCTGAATTCTTGGACCTGGTCTGTGCTCTGACTGTCCATTTTTATAGTCTCTCTCTGAGGATGTTAAAGACAGTTTTAGTTAAAAGTTTTCTCCCCCCTGCACAGTTTTTATTGCCTCCAAGTTGTTTTTTTCCCCCTTTCCTGTGTTCGTCTGGCCTTCATATGCAATTCTTTCCTTAAGTGAAAGAATTCACTTTGGGTGAATTCTCCTAGTCACCTTCCAGTGACCTTCCAGTGACCTTCTAGTCACCTTCTAGTCACCTTCTAGTGACCCAAGCTTCTTTACTCCTACTAGTTACAGTTCTCTAAGCAGCTGATTGGAAATTGTATGGGGGTGGGTGGTGAATGTTTACAGAGAGAGAGATCTGCCTGGTCTGTTTCATGGGGGACCCCTCCTGTCAGTATATTTCGTGTTTTTCTTCTTGGCCTGTCAGATTCTCCAGTGAAAATTCTTCATTTCCTTCCTGAGGGCTATTCCTGACTGCTGAGATCTGGCAGCCAAGTGTGGGATAAAGACTGGGAGGGCTAAGTAACTGATATGCATGCCCACCTCCCTCTAAGCCTCCTGTTCTAGTGTGGTACCCACCCCCCGCCAATGAAGGGGCAGCGTCCTCAGCTTCCTTCCAAGTGTTATGCCCTAACGAGGGAGGGCAGTCACAGCTTTGCACAAGGTGGTTCGGGAGATCTGGGACCTAATTGCTTTTTTTTTTTTAATAGATCTTTATTGGAGTATAATTGCATCACAATACTGTGTTAGTTTCTGTTGCACAACAAAGCGAATCAGCCAAATGCATACACATGTCCCCATACACCCTCCCTCTTGAGCCTCCCTCCCATCCCCCCATCCCACCCCTATAGGTCATCGCAAAGCACGAAGCTGATCTCCCTGTGCTGTGCTGCTGCTGCCCACCAGCCAACTATTTTACATTCGGTAGTGTATATATGTCGATGCTACTCTCACTTTACCCCAGCTTCGCCCTCCCACCCCATGTCCTCAAGTCCATTTTCTATGTCTACCTCTTTATTCCTGCCCTGCAACTATGTTCATCAGTACCATTTTTTTTTTAGATTCCATATATATGCGTTAGCATATGGGATTTAATTAAACTTAAAAGCTTTTGCACAGCAAAGGAAACCATAAACAAGAGAAAAAGACAAGCCTCAGAATGGGAGAAAATATCTGCAAATGACACAACAGACAAAGGATTAATCTCCAAAATATACAAACAGCTCATGGAGCTCAATATCAAAAAAACAAACAATCCAGTTAAAAAATGGGTGGACCACTTAAATAGACATTTCACCAAGGAAGACATACAGATGGCCAAGAGGCACATGAAAAGATGCTCAACATCACCAATTATTAGAGAAATGCAAATCAAAACTACAATGAGGTATCACCTCACATCAGTCAGAATGGCCATTATCAAAAAATCTAGAAACAATAAATGCTGGAAAGGGTGTGGTGAAAAGGGAACCCTCTTAACTGCTTTATAAACTGACTTTCAATAAGAACTCCTGTTTGGAGCTCTTCTTTTGCCCTCATTTCCAGAGATAACTGGTCCTGCCAATGTCTGAGTCTTTGCTGGGCGGTGAGGGGATTTGCAAACCCAACGGATTTTTGTGCTCTCTGTGGTGCTGGCTTGGAATTTAGCTCTCTGGGGTCTGCTGATCAGCTACCTCCCACCCACCTGCTGTCCAGCATCCAGAATGCGGCTGTCTCCCTCCTGCCCTCTCCACCTAGGTGTGTCCAGACCTTCACAAGCACACCTTTAGTGCTCTTTATTGGAATTTTGGGGTTTTTAACTCTGTCATCCTTGACTAGAAGTTTGAATTTAAGTTTTGATTTTCTTATTAACTTAGGAGGTGTTATGAAGTACGTGTGTGTTTTATTTCCATGTGTATAGATTTCTCTCTCTCTTGCATATATACCCTCACTCACTGTCATTTTGTTCTTAATCTCTAAGTCTTTTTTTTCTTTTGCACTATTGTCAGTGAATGTGTCTCTATAATTTCATTTTTTTAAAAAAAAATGGAGAACAATGAGAATTCTTTTTCTTTGTTTAAGTATCCTTCAAAGCTATGTCATTAAGAACATAAAAGTTCACAGCTGCTCTATTTTCTCAGTAGGTTGTTATTTATATTATAATGAAATGTTTCTCTTTGTTCCCTTTTGTTCCTATCACCTTGAATTCTATTCTATTTGATTTTGATATTCCTAAATCTGCTTTCTTTTTGCTGGCATTTGCTGGTTTACGTTTTTCCCATTGTTTTGTTTTTCAACCTTTTTTTTTTTTTTATTACTTTCCCTTTTTTAAGCCAGACTTCCACTTTCGGTCTTTTAAGAGACAGATGAATCTGACCTATTCACATTTATTATGACAAGTGAAAGGTTTCTTCCTATTCTTGCTATCTTATTTATTTACTTTTTGTTTTCTATTTACCTTTTCCTTTTGTTTTTTCCTCCCCTCATTTTCTGCCCATTTGTTGAAATGATCACATTTAATTTGTTACATTCTTTCCATCTCACGTTTTGGAAGTTGTACTTTCCATTTCTATTCTATTCCATTTCTATTCAAAGCCAAGAAACCCACAGCGAAGGAGTGGGATAACTAGACTTAAAGTGAATCCTCAAACAGTGGAAACAGCCCAGGCTGATCAAGAAAGAATGTGGCAGGAGTTTTCATGGTGCAAGAAACATTTCACAGAAGCTAAGACTATTTAAGAAGAAAAAACCTGGAATCTTTTATTAGTAAAACTGTAGGATCCGTCTGCTGGAAACTATTAGGGACGTGTGTTGGGAAAAGCTGGAGGGACAGGGCCACACTTTCAGGTTCTGTTTTAAAGCACCTTTGCCTAGTCTTTCTATCTGAGTTTCCATCTGAGCCAATTCTTCCGCCATCTTGAATTTTCCCCATCTCTGTGCTCTATGTCCTCTGCTGACCTTCGTGCGAGAAGGGGAGAAGGGAAGAGCTAGGGCTTTGGAGAGAGAACAAGAATGTGGGCCGGGAGTGATCCTTATCACGTGTATGTGCTCTGGGCAGCATCAAGGGTAGCTGGACATCCCTCCTCTCCACAATTACATATGCTGGACAGATGACAGGCCATCTGTGAGGAGGGAGCTCACTGCCTGGGCACTTCTATCACTGTAAACAGTGAGCAGGGCCCATTTTTCCAGGAACCAGATATTGAGAATTAGTCCATTACATGTAGTTCATGAAATTAAATGGAAATCTGAGGGTTATTCTGCCAGCAGGCATGTAGGTTTGAGATCATACTATAAAGATAAATGAGTCAAATTTGACCAAGAGTCTCCTTGAGATTGGGAACCTGAGCAACAGGGCTGCCAGAGCAGTCAGGCTTTGTTGGGGAGGGGGGATTATGGAAAAGAATAATCCCCCATGAGGATCTGGCAGGGTCAGTGAGACCCGGAGAGGCCAAAAGAGGAGCCCTGGGCATGATGCTGGCGTCTGTTGGAGATGCTGGCTCCTTTCAGGGATCCAATGGCTCCCCGGTGAGGACTGCACTGGTTTAGCTTGGGTCAGGCCCCAGGGCTCCTCCTTTGTCCAGGCTGGTGACTGGGGATGTCATTACTTCCATTCAATTAGCTATTTCCACCAGAAGCCATTGAAGTCTGGAGAAGGTGGCAAGTGAGGGAGAAGAATGTCCAGTCTGGGAAATCTGGGGGATGGAGGTTCCTTCTGGAGCTGCAGTGACAGGTGAGGGCCACCTGAGACTCACCATGAAGAATATGTGGGGAAGCCTGGGGCAGGGGTCACACGTAGCCTGGTAACCTCAGTGTGTTACTTTAGTCCACTGGGTTCACCCAACATCATAATGCATTTCTCCCAGGAGATGGTGCTGTGGGCGGGCCAGGAGGGGGATGACAGTAGGGGCCATAGGCAGGGCTCTGAGGTGCTAGGGACTCTGGCAACTTTGATCACCATCATCAGAGTGACATGTCACCAACAAGACAGCCAGGAAAGCCAAGATGCCATTGAAGGGCCAAGGCTGGTCTTCAACACAAAACTTAGAAGCCAGAAGGAAAATGGCGGTGGGCAAGCCAGAGGTGTGGTTCCTGATCTTGGGAGCAGGCTGAGGGGCAGGGCTGGGGAGACAGGGAGTAAGGCAAAGGCAGGGCTGAGGGAGCATGAGGGTACCCAGACTTAAGTATCCCAGGTGCTAGGATTTGTGCTCCATTGCGTATATATTCTACAATCTAATTCTTAGTTCATCTCTGTGAGGTAGGTAACAATGTCTCCATTTTAGTAATCACGAAACTGAAAGTAAAAAAAAAATTAAGTGACTTATACCAAGTTATTCAGCTAGCATGACTGACCTAATTCAGATCAAATTCCAAGTTCCTGTTTGTTCCACTCCACCTCTCTGGGAGTTCTTTTCCTTCTTTATAAGGCCTGGGAGGCTGGACAAGATCAGAGTTCCCTAAACTTTAGCTTAGATCCACCTTCATGATTTTTGTCATCCTCACCTCTCATCTCTAATGGTATTGGTGTAAAACTTTTCCTTAAGCAGTCTCACTTGTTTGTGTGTGTGTTAAAATGTACATAACATGTAATTTACCATTTTAATGATTTTTAAGTGTACAGTGCAGTAGCATTAAGTACACTCACACTGCTGTGCAACACTTTTTGTTTTTTAACTTAGATATATTTTAGAAGCGAAAACATGCTATGACTCTCACGAATGGAAACAAGTATGGCTTTCCATAAACAAAAGTTAACCACTAGAATAAATACAGTGAAGACAGAAAGTTATTAACTTGCAGCTGGTGACTAGTGCCACTGAGGTCTCTGAGATGAGGCCTGCTCCTTCCCACCCCCAGAGTCCCATGTTTTTAAGGGAGGGTCCCAAGTATTGGAGAAGTGTTAAAGATAGGACAATTCCTTCTTCCTACTCAGAAAATTTGGAAGAGGAGTGACAGGGTCATTTTCTCACTGTGTTGACGACGTGATACCATGCTGTGCCCAGGTACCTCCTTCTACCTTGCCCATCACAGAGCCCCCTCCCTGCCCCCCAGGCCCCTGAGCACACCGTGGAACTGCTGGATGTGCACAGGCTACGGCCCTGCAAAGCTCTGTGACCCCTGACCCCAAACAAGGGGATCTCCCTTTTCTTTCCAACTTGAATCAATGACTAGGAGCCACCTTTGGAAGAAGTCCTTCAAGTTTCCTTCCCCATTTTCCCCAAGAGAAGCGAGGGTAGCTCCCAGACATCCTTTCTCTGTCTGAATCCCATAACAAGGGTTAGCTTGCCCAAGCTCCGCAAGCCCAGCCACCCTGGCCGGCAGCACGCAGAGCTGAGTCGGTTATGATGTCTGCACAGGGCAACTGTGACCAGGCTGCACCATGGCGGATGACTGCTCTGAGTGAGTGAACTTAGTGGAACTGGGTAGAAAGGCAGATGTGTTAAGCGCCTGAGGTGGAGCTTACAGTGCTGGTGGAAAACAGAAGCCTCCCCTGAGAGGCAGAGGCCTCTGACACAGGGGTTTCACCACGAGCCAGAATTCAGTAAGACATTAGATTTGTCTGGGTGCCCGTTTCCCTGCATAATGGAAGGAATGGAATGTGTGCACCTGTGTCCTCCTTGGACGCACTAAGAGGCTGAAAAGGACATGAGGAAGGGTTGTTTTGTTTTTTTTGTTTTTTTTTTGTGGTACGCGGGCCTCTCACTGTTGTGGCCTCTCCCGCCGCGGAGCACAGGCTCCGGACGCGCAGGCCCAGCAGCCATGGCTCACGGGCCCAGCCGCTCCGCGGGATGTGGGATCCTCCCGGACCGGGGCACGAACCCGCGTCCCCTGCATTGGCAGGCGGACTCTCAACCACTGCGCCACCAGGGAAGCCCAAGAGTTGTATTTTTAAGCCATGGAGGGATGTTCTCTATCACCATTATAAGGAAACATTTCCATTACTGAAGCTGTGGATGTGTCACAGTAAAACAAGGTGTGATACCAGGAACGTGGTAGCAAGGGATAAAGCTCACTTTGGAAATCGCAGTGAAATGTCACGCTGAGTGGAGTCAGGGGCTTGGTGCTTGAGGGGTGGAGGTGCTGACAGGAGGGTCACCCTCGGCCTTCTCCCCTCTCCTGGACGTAGTTAAACACGCCCGCCCCCCCGCCCGGAGCCCCGCTGTGATGCCCGCAGGACACAGGACGCACACTCCTCACCTGGGGCTTGCTCTCGTCTTTGTCCTTGTAGTAGAAGAGCTGATGCCCACGCAGCACGAACCAGCGCTGCTGCCAGTTCCTCATGATGCCCCTCTGCTTCTTCAGCCAGCCCGCCTTCAGGACGGGGCCCAGCCTGCGGGGGCGGGGCGGCTGCCCAGGGCTCCGGTTCTGCTCCCCCATCACCAGGCTTTTGGAGCGGGCTGGAAGCCAAGCACACACACAGTGAGCACGAAGGATGGCAGGCCAGTGGTCAGTCCTTGCCCCACCCTGGCATCCCAGCCGCCCGGTGACCAGAGTACGGGAGCTTCGGCCAGCCGGGCAGGATCATGCTTGGCCTATCTCCCCCTTGGGTTCAAAGGGGCATGGGTTGGAACCCCTCAGCACCACAGCCCAAGGTCATCCACCTGGGGGAGTGCACAGCCTGCCTGATTAGTTTCTGCTTTGTCTCTGGGATCCAAGATTCTGCCTTTCCCCAGGTTTGTTCATCCATCCATGCCTCCATGCACCCATCCATCCATCCAGCTTTCCATGTGTTCAGTGACTCATTCATTCATTCAGCAACTATGTATTAGTACCTACTATGTGCCAATCACTGTTATAGGTGCTGGGGAAAAAGCAGTAAAATAAGAAACATAAACATCTGGATCCTGCTAGAGCTCACATTCTAGCAGGGTTCCTGTCACTCAGGCCCCAAGGGAGCTGGCCCCAGCAGACTCCCTCCCTGGTACCTGAGTGGCACCTCTCCCCTGGCAGCATCAGATCTCAGCACCATTGCCCAGAACCCTCATCCCACCTGGCAAACCACCTTGCTGCTTCCCTGGGATCATCCTGGCAGCTGGGCCTGCACAGCAGGGCCTCTGCTGCAGTTGCTTGCTGTGACTTGTTGATGGCTCCCTGGCAGGGTGAAGGGGCCGTCCCTCCTACCTAGAGCCACTGAGTGCCTCGGGCACTCCTGCTCCGCAGATACCACTGAGCAGCGCTCTGCCAGGGCTGGTACTGCCCTTCACAGTGATTGAGTTCTTGCCCCTCCCATGCCTCCCCTACCCCTTCCCCTCGCTCTCCCCTCTGTCCTGGGGAAAGCTTCTCTCCTCTCTCTGGCCAGTATCAAGGATACTGCTGCAGTGGTCACTAGGAGGGGCCATCCTGGACTTTGGAGGAACAACTCTGAGTCCAAATGTAATCACACGTACAATTCTTAGACCACGGATCCTAACTTATGATTGGAACGCATGGTCGCTGCAACCCACAGTTGTTTCTTCCACCCCTTTCCTACTCAACCCCTGACTTGGCTGCATGGTGAGCTCCTATGTATCCTTCAAGATCCAACTCCACAGAACCTTCCTTCTGATCTCTTCCAGATAGCCATTCCCTCCTCTACCAGGACATGTGGTCCATGGCTGGTATTTATTCATCTGTGTGGTTGCCCTTCTGCCCCTCTAGACTGAGGGGTAGGGATGGGAGGACATGATGTCTTATCTAGCTCTGCACTTGTGGCTCTCTTCACCACACCAGGCAGGTAATGGGTGTAAGACATGGTTGTCAAACATCACGGGCTACTTTGGCTGACTCTTTTATTTATTTTAAATTGAAGTATAGTTGATGTACAGAATCAACTGTCCTTGGCAGAAGCAGGGCTCCAGTGGAGGAGAGGAGAGGCCAGCCCCTGCTCCCCTCAGTTCACCAGGGAGGCACTTCCTGCAGATGCTACTTAGGCTGCCCAGCCAGCCCGGATTGTCCCCCAGCCGATCAATCACACAGATATTACTTATAAGGCCCATAGAGCATCTTGAAAGGAAAATCATTGTTGTTATGATTTATTAATAACCACTGTTCCTGTCTTCAGCATTTCCTTGAATCAAGCCATGTAAATATTCCAGTTCTGTAAACATTTAAGCCAAGATTTCAACTCAAACAGCTCTGACCTTCTAAGGCTCCAGAACTAAGGGGAGTTTCTGGAGTTTCTGGCCCAGGAGCAGGCCTGTGACCTGGGGAGGAGGAGGGTGCTGTCCTCAAAGTCAAGTTCTTCGGCTCACAAGCACAATCATTCATTCACTTGTTCATTCATCCATGCCTTCCAAGTCTGCAGAGCTCCTCCAGGTATGGGGCAGAACCCCGAGTTGTTTGTGTTCCCCCAGAGCCCCAAGGCTGGCAGGAGAAATAACATAAAGAAGAGCCACACAGAGATGGAAGAGCCACAGGCCACGTGGACAGGCAAAGGCTGCAGACACTTAAATGAAGGTGCACCTTTCCGCTGTAGACATTTGCAGAGCCACCCAGAGGAGGAGCGCCTAGGCTGAGCCTTGAAGGATGACCAGAATTTGGGCCCACCTCAGGGGAGGAGGCACTCCAATTTGCAAGGAAAGAACAGGAGTAGCATCTGCTACCTCTTGGCTCAGATCGACGAGTGTGCCGGGTTGATGCGATCACCTACTCGTACGGACAGGCATCTCCTGAGAGGATGGACCACACTCCCAGTCTCTCCTTCCTCACTCCCCAGTCCCTGCCAACCCCTTGCATTTGGAGGTTTTGTCCTCTCCTGGAAATTGCTCTGATGAAATCCGACAGTCTGATTCTGATGCTCAGCCTCTGAGACCCTTTGGTGCTCAGGCACATTGATTACCCTCTTCCTGAAGCTCTTCCTTCCTCCCCCGCTGCAGAGCCCCACTGCCTGGTACACCCACATCTCCTACCACCTGCCCAGCCCGTTCTGGCCTCATTTCCTCCTGTTCTCCCCGAAAGCCCTGCTGTTGCCCAGGGCTGCCCCAGCTGCCCTCCATTCCATCATGAGTCCACGTCTTTATTTCTGCCCAGATCTTTCTCTGAAACTTCAGGCTCACGTTAAACCATCTCTATGGGGGACATCTCCATAGGGATGGTTCATGGTTGCCTGTGCCCATGTTCAAATTCAACGTCTACTGCCTACTCACATCTCCCAAGCCTGCTCCCCACCCCCGTGCTCACCAAGGGCTCATGACTGGGACCGGCCAATCTTGACAGCTTGGAGTTGTTTTCACAAACCCCTCCCCATCAAGTCCCACGGCCAATTAGTGTCTAAATTCTGAAGATTCTCTCTTTGCACTCTTCTTTCTTTTTTTTGCGGCACATGGGCCTCTCACTGCTGTGGCCTCTCCCGTTGCGGAGCACAGGCTCCGGACGCGCAGGCTCAGTGGCCATGGCTCACGGGCCCAGCCGCTCCGCGGCATGTGGGATCTTCCCAGACTGGGGCATGAACCCGCGTCCCCTGCATCGGCAGGCAGACTCTCAACCACTGCGCCACCAGGGAAGCCCTGCACTCTTCTTTCTTTTCATTTCTGTTTTACTGAATCAATTCGAATTCTTATCATCCCTCCCCTGCACGCCTTCCTCTTGCTCCCTGCCCTCTGCTGGAGTCTCCAGAAGAGATACGCAGCTGCCGAGGAAATCTTTCTAAACGCAGATATAATCAGCTTTGACTCCTTTTCTCCACAGTAGTTAGGGTATTTATCAATTACGCGCAGAGTAAATTCCAACCCCAGCCTGGCCGTCACGATCGGTTAACGGGACAGCGCCAACCCTGCCTAACCATGCGCCTCCCCGTCAGCCCAGGGCTAATGGCTGCCAAAGGGGCTAAAGGCTGCTAATGCCTGCATATTAAGCCTACCTGGGACCTTAGGAGATCCGGTCTCCAGGTTTGCTGAAAACGCCTACCTGGGACCTTAGGAGATCCGGTCTCCAGGTTTGTTGAAACACAACTTCCGGGGGAAGGACCTGGAATCTGGATGTTGAAGCAGCCCAGGTGATTCCAATAATTGCTGCCCTGGGGTCTAGTCACACTGGACAACTCCCCAGTGTAATGCCCTTTTGCTCATCTTCGCTGTCAAAGTCCTATTTTCCACTCAACATTTGGGTCCCGTTGCACCTCCTTCATGTAGCTCTCCAAGAGTCACTCCACTAAAATTAGTCTCTTTCTTTTCACTTCAATTTCACCTTTAGAATAGTGTGAATAACAGTCTGGTGTATAGTAGTGTTGTTTGTGCAGTGCATGTATCTACCTCTCCCCAAAGCTGAGGGCCATGGAGAGCTAGGGGGCCCAACTCCCTCCTGGGAAAATTTGTGTGCATGAGTGTGTGTTTTTTTCTAGTATGTAAGTACGTATGTGCATGAGTGTGTAAGAGTATGTGCATGTGTGAGTGTGCATGTGCATGCGTGTGTTTGCAAGCATATATGCTTGTGAATGTGTGTGTGTACATGCTGCAGTGTGCAAGAGTGTGTGCACACGTGTGTGTCATTGTGAGTGTACAATGAGGGTATGTTTGTAAGTATGTCTGAGAGTGTGGGTGCATGCATATGTGTGAATGAGTGTGAGTGTGTTTGCAAGCTTGTGAGGTGTGTGAGCGCACGCCTGTTTGGAGCAATCCTAAATTCAGAATCTGGGGTCCTGGTCCAGGCAGTCGGTTCTGAGCAAGGAGACCCTGAGCCCTGGAGGCCTGAGATTCTTACTCGGAAGCCAGGCTGTTGGGAAACTGGGAAAGCTGACAGGACAAGCCAGGGGAGGAGAGGCAGAGGGTAGAGGCTGGGGGTGAGTCTCTGGGAGGGTGGAGAGGAGGGGCCACCGTGAGAGACATTTAGGAGGCAGGGCTGATGACTGAGAGTATGGAGAGGGGGACAGGCCAGCAGTCAAGGAGGAGCAGCAAGATGGCGCACATGTTAGATTTTGCAGTCTCTCCAACATCCAAGAGGATGTGTCCAGGGGAAATGCAACGCGGGGAGGGAGCCAGCCCAGGAGAGAGGTGCTGCAGGTCAGTGCCCAGGACATAGGGAGCACTCAGTCAGGATCTGCTGAATGACACTGCACTAAATACCTTCATGAATTGCTCATCTAACCCTTACAACAAGTGCTCTTCAGCCACCGGGGTCGCACTGTGCATAAGTGGCACAGCCTGTTTGTGAATCCAAATTCTCCCTCCTTCAGGGCCTGCTCGGGTGGTGATGGGGGCTTAGCTTGGAACAGCCACTGGGTGTTGGTAGACTCGGCCCTCATTGCATTAGCGTTGGGCTGGCCTTCCTAGAAATGCTGGCCCAGGAGGGGTCAAAATGGGAGAAAGAAGGAACTCTGTGGGTGGACAGGTGAGGGTAGGGTGGGTGGCAGTGGAAGGGATGGACATGCCTAAGTGCCTGCAAGGGCCAGAGTTGGGGGTGGGAGCCCAGCAGCTGACATGAGTAATTTCACTTATTCCTCAGAATAATCCTGAGTTCTCAGATGTTCTGACTGAGACTCAGAGGAAGAAAGCTGAAGGTTACACTCAAGGTTACACAACAATGTTGTTATGTGGTGAAGCCAGGATTCAAAGCCCAGTCAGTGCTGGTCACCGAGGATGCTACAATCCTTCCCCAGCAAAACCGAGACTGAGCGGGGCCCTAAGTGCTTCAGCTCAGAGATGTCAGGAAGGGAGGAGAAAAGCAGCCTGCACAGGAGTGCGCCCAAGTGTCTGCAAGGTGACAGAGGCTGCCAGGGATGACAGCAAGAGTCACTCCGACTCAGAAGGTCAGAAACCTGGGTGGAGGAAATGGAATGCAAGGACCCAAAGGTTCATTCATTATCATAGAAGGACAAAGGCCTATGCAGGCAGCATCAAGGTGCAGGGCCAGCCGTGATTTTTTTTTGGTGGGGGGCCTCATTGTGTGGCTTGCAGGATCTTAGTTCCCCAGCCAGGGACTGAACCCAGGCCACAACAGTGAGAGCGCCCAGTCCTAACCACTGGACTGCCAGGGAACTCCCATGCCCTTTTCCTATCAAGGAAGTGTAGAAAATTATTTTTTAACATCTTTGTTGGAGTATAATTGCTTTACAGTGTTGTGTTAGTTTCTGCTGTATAACAAAGTGAATCAGCTATATGCATACGTATATCCCCATATCCCCTCCCTCTTGCGTCTCCCTCCCACCATCCTTATCCCACCCCTCTAGGTGGTCACAAAGCACTGAGCTGATCTCCCTGTGCTACGCAGCTGCTTCCCACTAGCTATCTAGTTTACATTTGGTAGGGTATATATGTCAATGCTACTCCCTCACTTCATCCCAGCTTACCCTTCCCCCTCACCATGTCCTCAAGTCCATTCTCTATGTCTATGTCTTTATTCCTATCCTGCCCCTAGGTTCATCAGAACCCTTTTTTTTTTTTTTTTTTTAGATTCCATATATATGTGTTAGCATATGGTATTTGTTTTTCTCTTTCTGGCTTACTTCACTCTGTATGACAGACTCTAGGGCCATCCACCTCACTATAAATGACTCAATTGCATTTCTTTTTTTTTTTTTTTTTGCTTTTGTAATTATAATTGCGTTTCTTTTTATGGCTGAGTAATATTCCATTGTATATATGTGCCACATCTTCTTTATCCATTCATCTGTCAATGGACACTTAGGTTGCTTCCATGTCCTGGCTATTATAAATAGTGCTACAATGAACACTGTGGTACATGACTCTTTGAATTATGGCTTTCTCAGGGTATATGCCCAGTGGTGGGATTACTGGGTCATATGGTAGTTCTATTTGTAGTTTTTTAAGGAACCTCCATACTGTTCTCCATAGTGGCTGTATCAATTTACATTCCCACCAACAGTGCAAGAGGGTTCCCTTTTCCCCACACCCTCTCCAGCATTAATTGTTTGTAGATTTTTTGATGATGGCCATTCTGACTGGTGTGAGGTGATACCTCATTGTAGTTTTGATTTGCATTTCTCTAATGATTAGTGATGTTGAGCATCTTTTCATGTGTCTGTTGGCAATCTGTATATCTTCTTTGGAGAAATGTCTGTTTAGGTCTTCTGCCCATTTTTTGATTGGGTTTTTTTTTTTTTTTTGATATTGAGCTGCATGAGCTGCTTGTATATTTTGGAGATTAATTCTTTGTCAGTTGCTTTGTTTGCAAATATTTTCTCCCATTCTGAGGGTTGTCTTTTCATCTTTTTTATGGTTTCGTTTGCTGTGCACAAGCTTTTAAGTTTCATTAGGTCCCATTTGTTTATTTTTGTTTTTATTTCCATTTCTCTAGGAGGTGGGTCAAAAAGGATCTTGCTGTGATTTATGTCATAGAGTGTTCTGCCTATGTTTTCCTCTAAGAGTCCTACAGTGTCTGGCCTTACATTTAGGTCTTTAATCAATTTTGAGTTTATTTTTGTGTATGGTGTTAGGCAGTGTTCTAATTTCATTCTTTTATATGTAGCTGTCCAGTTTTCCCAGCACCACTTATTGAAGAGACTGTCTTTTCTCCATTGTATATCCTTGCCTCCTTTGTCATAGATTAGTTGACCATAGGTGTGTGGGTTTATCTCTGGGCTTTCTATCCTGTTCCATTGATCTATATTTCTGTTTTTGTGCCAGTACCACATTGTCTTGATTACTGTAGCTTTGTAGTATCGTCTGAAGTCAGGGAGTCTGATTTCTCCAGCTTCATTTTTTTTTTTCCCCTCAAGACTGCTTTGGCTGTTCAGAGTCTTTTGTGTCTCCATACAAATTTTAAGATTTTTTGTTCTAGTTCTGTGAAAAATGTCATTGTTAGTTTGATAGGGATTGCATTGAATGTGTAGATTGCTTTGGGTAGTATAGTCATTTTCACAATGTTGATTCTTCCAATCCAAGAACATGGTATATCTCTCCATCTGTTTTTATCATCTTTAATTTCTTTCATCAATGTCATAGTTTTCTGCATACAGGTCTTTTTTCTCCTTAGGCAGGTTTATTCCTAGCTATTTTATTCTTTTTGTTGCAATGGTAAATGGGAGTGTTTCCTTAATTTCTCTTTCAGATTTTTCATCATTAACGTATAGGAATGCCAGAGATTTCTGTGCATTAATTTTGTATCCTGCTACTCTACGAAATTCATTGATTAGTTCTAGTAGTTTTCTGATAGAATCTTTAGGATTCTCTATGTGTAGTATCATGTCATCTGCAAACAGTGACAGCTTTACTTCTTCTTTCAGATTTAGATTCCTTTTATTTCTTTTTCTTCTCTGATTGGGAAGTGTAAATCTTTTGTTTGTCAGAGTTGAAGAAATTAAAGAAGTGAATGTACAGAAGAGGAAATACAAACAGCCAATAAAGATGTGTAGTGATGCTGGATTTCAGTAGTAATCAGGGGGAAGTACAAATTATAGCTATTATATGATGCAGCACTGTGTACCCTTTAGGCAGGTAAATTTTTAAAATTCAGTAATATCATGTGTTGTGAGTTATTGTAAGCTACTTATAGAAGGCAATTGGGCTGTGTTTATTAAAAGTAAAAACATGCCCACTCTATAACCCAGCAAAATTCCGTTTCTTACCTCCTTCCTGCAGAAAGAACCACAAGTGCCTAGGTAGTCACACCCAAGGATGCCCTGGAGCACTCTGAGTGATCCCTAATAATGGAAAAACCCAAATGCCCAACAATAGGAAAATAGCCAAATAAACTGTGTTGTATTCACAGTATAGGATGCACAACAGAAGTTAAAAAGAATGAGATGAATGTATATGAGCGAACACGGTTAGCTCCCCTCTTCAACAAACACCTCAGAAGAGGTGTCTTCACTCTTTCAAATTCCTCTCCTATTCTCTTTTTTTATTGTAGTAAAATATACTTAACATAAAGTTGACCATTTTAACCATTTTTAAGTGTACAGTTTACTGTGGCTTTAAGTACATTCACATTGCTATGTAACCATCACCACCATTCATCTCTAGAATTTTTTCATCATCCCTAACTGCTTCCTGTTCTCTTTTGATCCTACCCAGTCAGGCTTCCCTTACCTCTGTACCACCAAAACTGCTCTTATCAAGGCCACCAATGACCCTCACGTTGCTTAATCCAATGTCAAGTCAGCCCATCCATTCCTTCCCCTTACACCACTTGACCCCAGTTGGTCCTTCCTGCCTCCATGACCATTTCTACCCTTGGCTTCCAAGACCACTCTCTCCTGCCTCTCCCCTTCTTCACTGGCTACTACTCTCAGTCTCCTCATCATCCCCACCTCTTAAAGTCCAGCACCAGGGGCTAGTCCTTGGACTCTATTTCTGTCCACACTCACTGTCTCGGTGATCTCCTTCCATCTCATGGATTAAAACACCATCGATGTGTGGACGGCTGGAAGGCACCTGTGCACAGCTCAGCCCTGAACCCCAGACCCAGGCGTCCATCACACCATCCACCTCCAGCATCTCATGGCAAAGCTCAACTCCTGGTCTTTCCCCACCCCCAAACCTACTCCTCTCATGGTTTCCCCCAATCTCAGTCAATGGAAACACTATCAGACATGCCTATTCCCAGCCGCCATCATTTCTCACTTGAGTTACTGCTACAGCCTCCTCTCCAGTCTGCCATCTGCCATCCCCCCTCTGCAGTTTCTTAACAGGGCAGCCAGAGACAGTTTTGAAAGATGGGAGTTAGAGCATGTTACTTCCCTATGAAAACCCTGCAGGACTCCCCCTCTCACTCAGAGTAAAAGTAGGAGCCATCACTACAGCCTACAAGGGTCCTTGGGACCTGGCCATGTGGCCTCTCGGACCTCCTTGCATTTCCTTGCTCTTGGCCACACTGGCCTCTGCTGTTCCTCAAACAGGCCAGCCATGCACCGGCCTCCCGGCTCTGTACCTGCCATCCCTGGCCCCATAGGGCTTCCTCACAGCCCCTTTGTTCTTTATTCAAATGCCATTTTCTCAGTGAGGACTTCCTGACCACCCTTAAGAAGATGTATCCCCAACATTTCCATCTCCCCTTTTCTGCTTTAATATTTACTTAAGTTCTATTATAGTGGTGGAAGCGAGCAAATAGCAGAAAAATACAAAAATTATAAAACTATATAAAAAGGGAAGAAAAACACAACCCCTTAAACAAAAGGTATATTCACAAGGTATATTCAGTGGGTACATGCATTTGCATAGAAGGAACATGTCACACCTGTAACGGTGATTTTGGTCATGAAGGGGAGGATGGGGCTGTAGTATTGTGGTTTTATACAGGAAGGAATGCATGCATTGCTTGCATAAATTAAAATAAAAACTTTAAAAGAGAGAGCTCTTTTGGAATGGAGCTAAATCCCCTCAGGAGATCTAAAATAGCAATTAAAATATCACAAGTTTGATAAATGTTTATGCATATTTATCTGCAAAAAGCACTGCGCTGGGCTGTGGACGACAACAAAAAGAGATGCCTAGCCTCTGCCTACTCGGAGCTTCCAGGCTGAACAGATGACGCTTCATGGAAGCACGGCCCAGGCCCACCTGTGGACCTTCTATGGGATCAGGTTGGGGGCCCCCTCTCTGTATGTGAGCCCCTCCACTCGGCCTGGGTCTACTCCAGCCTGTCTGCTCCACCCCATCTCGCATAAGGAGAGGCTCAGCAAGGGTGTGCAGGTCATTCACTCCCCCAGTGTTTCAATGAGAATACCTAGCAGCTGCTGCATCTTGGAAATGGCTGAGAACACATTAAAGATACCTTACACAGTGGAACATGTCAGAGCTCTGCCCAAATTCCCTTGATTCCTTTTTCCTGTCTTTATGTCCCTTTACTTCCAACAGCTTACCCCGGGTGGTTTTTCAGGGCTGCTGGCCTGTTTTGAAGTCTGTCCTTGGGTTATTGGAGCCATTCTGAGCAGGCAGTGGGAGAACTGGAAGTGCTCAGGAATTTACATCCCTCCCTCGTCCCACAGCCCCTGGCCAAAGACTCTTGCATTTGGGAGCCTGAAAGCCCCTGCAGCCTTGTTTCTTTTCTTTTTTTTTTTTTTTTTTGTGGTACGCGGGGCCTCTCACTGTTGTGGCCTCTCCCGTTGCGGAGCACAGGCTCCGGACGCGCAGGCTCAGCGGCCATGGCTCATGGGCCCAAGCCGCTCCGCGGCATGTGGGATCCTCCCGGACCGGGGCACGAACCCGCGTCCCCTGCATCGGCAGGCGGACGCTCAACCACTGCGAAACCAGGGAAGCCCCAGCCTTGTTTCTAGTTGGACACCACTTGGAGGGATAAAGAGGTGCAATTCACATTCAGAGTTTCCCTGGGGCTCAGGCTGAGACCCCTCCTTTATTGGCTTTGCACCCCAGCTTGGCTCTCCCCTTCCTGGTGCTGCTGCCCGCGCCCCCCGCCGCCCCTCACTGGTGTCCCTTGGGAGCACCTGCTTACGAAATTACCACATACACTGCTCATCTCAGGGTCTATTTAGGAGATCCACACCGAGCACACCTGATCGTTTTCAGGGCCTTATGACCACGCTGTGGCAGCACTGGCCTTGGCAGCTGCTGGGGCATCGGTACCCTGTTTTTCCATCTGTAGCTCTGTTAGTGCAACCCCGAGAGCGTGGAGGAGTGGCTGCACTTGAACTAAAACACAATTGATTTATAAAATCAATGGGATTTTAAAGCAGGGCTGGGGAAAGAGCAAGATGGCTCTCAGAGCTGAATTGATTTAAAGGGTAAGTATTGAGGCAGAAAGATTAATGGAGAAGAGAGAGGTGAGGTAATGGAAGGGGCACTCTGCAGGGGGCCGGACGAGATGGTTTCATGAAGTTAATGCAATTTGCAGCTAAGGGCAACGGGGCCTCGCCAGGTTCCTGTGCTGTCCTGGGAGCACTGCATGAGCCTCAGATGATTTATTACAGGATGGTTCCTGAGTGCCCCCTACCTTTAAAAATTTTGTTTAGTTACTTAGCTTCTTTCTGGGCTCCACTTGGTCATCTGTTCTTTGCTAAGTCCCCCATCTGAGGGGTCTAGAGAATCAGCCAGGCCCTCCTAATGGGTCTCACTTAGGGGCCTGAAAGGTGAAGGACAAAGGGGAAACCTACCACCTCCCTTAAGTAAAAAGTATTAATTTTAATATAACTCTGAGGGAATCTAGAAAGTTTGGATTTTTTCCATAATGATTATTTTAATGCTTTCAAAACATCAACATAAAAGATCACTTTCTTTACCATTATTTTTATTGGCTCTTCCTGGGTCTGTTTCCTGACTCAGCTGGTGCTGGTCTTCAGCAAGGGGGTGCAGGAGGCAGGGCAACCCCCAAACTGCTTGACCTGCACTTCCGTGCAGTGTGAACCCCCAGGTTCAACTGGATCCAGTGTTTTTTATCCATTCATGGGGCTTATAGGGCCTCCTGGGTGTCCATCCTGTGCAAGCCACTGGGGTATGGAAATGAAAGGCACGTGCCTGCCATGGTACAAGTAAAGGGAGAACAGAGACATCCAAATACAAGAGTCTGTCATCTCGGCACATATAAGGGGAAATGAGAGTGTGAAGGCAGCAGCAAGGAAGTCAGGCTGGGAGGTTGGGAGGCCAGAAGTGAGGCTGAAGCTGGATGAAAGAATGGAGGAAGCTGTTAAAAGGGATCAGGTTATGCCACCCCCAAATATGCCACTCTGGCATATTGATTATTTTGAGCTGAAGGCCAGTGAGAAACAGCACACAGGAAGAGCTCTTTTCCCTCCCCCTTTCTGCTCAAAAGCAGGGCATAAATTTCCCTTTGTAAAGGTGCCTTGCAACTCCTGTACCAGGAAAAGGAGAATGAGATTCTTATCATCAGGAGACGACTTGAGTCTGCATAATGAACCTTACTAAACAACCCTTATCTACCATACTTTTCCTCGTCACCTTCCCACAGTTTACTGACACTGGGTTTAACTGCCTCTTTTCTATAAAGCACCTGCCCATACACTTAAAACTATCAATAAAATGTATGTCTTTTCTCCTGTTAATCTTTTAGCAAGTTAATTAGCAGGCCTCAGGTGCAGAACTTAAGAGGGTAGAGGAAAAGTTTTTCCTCCCCTACACTATGGAAGGCTGGGAGGGAGAAAGGGTGTGCCCAGCAGATGGAACAGGAAGACACGCAGGATGAGAGAGCATGGGGTTAAACCCAGAAAGTCTGGCTCCCAGGCTCTTAACCCTGACTCTCACAAGACCCATGTGCCTGCCCTAGAACAGACCAAACCCTAACCCCTTCCTACCAAGACTAATGAAAAACCTCTTTCTTTGAGAAAGACAAGCCTGATCGACATCACCTAACCTCTATCCACAGGCTGGACCTCCAACCATCCTGCCATGGTGGGATCCCTCTTGCTGCATCTCCTTTAAAGAGGCTATGCTTTAGCCGTCATCGACATGGGTAGGAAGTCAGGAAGATGAGAAGGCCTCTGTGAGCCTGTGTGCAGTCAGGTCTCCAGCTTCACTTCCCACTCATACCACACACCCCACCCTTTGCAGATCAACGACTGGTCCCCACAAAGGCCATTTTGTGCCAGACAGCTGCACCTCTGTGCTTGCCCACCTGATGAGCCCTGACACTCTTAAAATGTTGGTGCAGCCATTTCCTACTATGTGAAGACTCCTCTAGCAGGTTCCCAAAGCAGGGGCTTGACTGCCATCCATTATGCCACCCCATAGATGGCACACACTTCCGGCTGGACACATGCCTCTCAAATCTCTGTGTTGATTTGTGAGCTTCTCGTGGCCAGAGCGGGTGCCCTCCTCATGCTTGATTCCTGGAATGTAGCAGAGAGCCTCTCAAATGCTTGCTGAATGAATGAGTGGACATAAGACAGGAATCCTCAAGTTCAAAGAAGATGGGAAAGATCAAATCCAAGAGACCTTGTGCCTCTACAGATGATCTTCCTGGGCTGGAAGAAATCTGCCAGCAGGATTTCTCCTACCCATGGCCTGTTTCCACATGATGAAAGGTTTAAGGGCACAAGATCACTGATTCCACTCCTGTAATCAGAGGAGCGCAAGTAGGAGCAGGAAACACGGAATGTAGTTTTCCTACTTTTCCTACTTTGGTGGTGGGAGTGGAGAGGCCAACTGAGGTCATGGAAAGGGCACAGGATTTGGAGGCTCTTTAGCCTCTTGGAGCCCCAGGTTTCCACATAAAATGAGAGCAAAATACAAATCTTATCCACTTCCTAGACCATGGTGAGGAAGAAATGAATGACACTTTGAAAGTGCTTTGTAAACAGAGAAGCACTGAAAGGATGAATGGTGGTGAGTACTGTTTCTCTTTGCTGCAGGCTGAGGCCTTGGGAGGCCTCTATTCCCTCTATTGGACCTTGTCTGGGAGCAGCTGGCCCCAGGTTTGCTGCCTCTGCTCCTGTTCAGATTAGCAAGCCATTCACCAGGAGCCAGGGATCAGCGGAGTCGATGTAATTCAATATTGATTATAAATTTCATTTCTGCCTGCCTACGGGTCATTAGCTTAGATCAATACATTCTACACCCTTGGTTAAGTAATCATGGAGGCTGTTGATGACTTCAGCAGTCAGGCAGGTCCCTGGCTGCCTTGGTTGGGGGAGCCCAAGGCAGCTCTCCCGGCCTAGGTCTAACCCAGTTCAGGCCTGTCTTGCAAATAAATCATTTATTCTTGTCTGCAAACGTGAAGGTCATGGCCAAATCTTCAATTCTCTGGGGCCAAAAGTCCAGCCTGGAGTTCCTGGAGCCCAGCATCTGGAAGTGCCTTATATTCCAAGTGTCTAAGAGTGCTGGGTTATGGACTCTGGGTATCTCCCATGGAAGAACTCAGTTTTCCCATTAGCTGATATCTGGGAGGAGAGGCAGGAGGAGGGAGGAGGCCTGGGTTCACTGGACACAAACTGCCACCTTCATCTCCTAGCACAAGAGCCGCGGTGGCAGCAGATGGACTGGTAGTCTGGGGCTGGGGTGTGTCCAGAAGCAGGGGAACCTGCTGGCAGTGGCTGAATGCGCTCAGGAGATGTGCTCTGACAACGGTCCTGCTGTCCCCTCACGGCCTCTTCAGATGGCAGATAGGAAACACCATCAATCCCACAGCATTTACTAACATCTATCTCTCTTCTCCCTGCCCTCAGGGTCACTCTCTGTAGACCCACTGCCCACAGTGCAGCCAGCACCATTGTCTAAGGCTCTGTCCAGACACATCACTCCCCTGTTGAGAGCCCTACCTGGATGTGGGATGGGTCTGTTCTCCCTGCCGCATCACCTGGTCCCTTCACTGCCTTCCTGTGTAGCAGGCTCACAGTTGGCCAAGTGCATGTGGGGTCTAAAGTCTTCAGAGAATTTAGATTCTCTCTGCATCTCAGGCAAAGCAGATGCCATATCACCTAATTAGGTTACTGGCCCTTTGCTGTCCCACACTCAGGGCCCTAGAGGTGGTCTTAGGGAGCCCTCAGGGCACCTGACAAGCCTGGGCGGGGGCAGCATGGGATGACCATGGGCATGTTCGGGAAGGCCACGCTATTCAGAACCAAGCGATCAGAGGAGGCCTATGAACCCCATGGTCACCCCTTAAGAGCAGAAACTCCCCTCTGAACAATCTTCCAGTGTGAACTGGTATGAGGTCAGGCGACCTCCAGTCTATCACTTCTTGACCACAGCCCTGCAAGCTTTAGGGTGAGACCTGGCAGGCTCCTGCTCTCCCACCCCCTCCCTTCCCCAGCCCCCAGAGGCAGCCACTTCAGTTGGCTCCTTTGGTATTTACCTCCACATTTCTTTTTTTTTTTTTTTTTTTTTTTTTGCGGTGGCTTCTCTTGTTGTGGAGCATGGGCTCTAGGTGCACAGGCTTCAGTAGTTGCAGCACAGGGGCTTAGTAGTTGTGATGCGTGGGCTCTAGAGTGCTCGGGCTTTAGTAGTTGTGGCACACGGGCATAGTTGTCCCACGGCATGTGGGATCTTCCTGGACCAGGGCTCAAACCCGTGTCCCCTGCATTGGCAGGTGGATTCTTAACCACTGGACCACCAGGGAAGTCCCTACCTCCACATTTCCAAATAGTGTTTATTTATCGCTATTTCTTTCTTTCACTTTTTCTTGATTACCCTCATCTAGTTAATTAACACATGCATCAACTCACATATTTATCTTTTTTGTGTGTGCGAGAACATTTAAGTTCTACTCTCTTAGCACATTTCAATGATACAGTACAGGGTTATCAACTATAGTTACCATGTTATACATTAGATCCTCAGATCTTATTCATCTTTTAATTGAAAGTTTGCACCCTTTTACCAATTTCTCCCTATTTCCCCCACCGCCCAGCCCCGGCAACCACTTTCTATTTTTTGTTTCTGTAAGTTTGCTTTTTCTGTTTTTGTTATTAGATTCTACATATAAGTAATACCATGAAGTATTTGTCTTGCTTTGTGTGGCTTATTTCACTTAGGATAATGTCCTCAAGGTCCATCCATGTTGTCACAAGTGGCAGGATTTCCTTCTTCCTCATGGCTGGAAACTATTCATATATATATATGTTTTTATATATAACATTTTCTTTATCCATTCGTCAGTTGATTGACACTTAGGTTGTTTCCATGTCTTGGCTATTGTGGATAATGCTGCAATAAACAAGGGAGTACAGATATCTCTTGAGATCCTGTTTTCGTTTCTTTTAGATATATACCCAGAAGTGGAATTGCTGGGTCATATGGTAATTCTATTTTTAATTTTTTGAGGAACTGCCATACAGTTTTTCATAGTGACTGCACGAATTTACAGTGTACAAGAGCTCCCTTTTCTCCACATCCTTGCCAATATTTGATATCTCTTGTCTTTTCAATAGTAGCCATTCCAACAGTTATGAGGTGATATCTCAATCTGGATTTTGATTTGCATTTCCCTGATGATTAGTGACACATTTTCATGTACCTCTTGGTCATTTGTGTATCTTCTTTTGCAAAAATGTCTATTCAGTTCTTCTGAATTTTTTAATCAGTTTAATTTTTTTAATCTGCCCATTTTTTAATGTTTCTTTTTTGCTATTGAGTTGTATGAGTTCTTTGTATATTTTGGATATTAACCCCTTATCGGATATATGATTTGGAGATATTTTCTCCCATTCTGTTTCTTTTAATTTTGTTAGTGGTTCCCTTTGCTATGCAGAAGCTTTTTAGTTTGATGTAGTCTCACTTGTTTATTTCTGTTTTCTTTTCCTTCGCTTTTTGTGTCTAATCCAAAAAATGATTGCCACCACTGATGTCAAAGAGACTACCCCATATGTTTTCTTCTAGGAGTTTTGTGGTTTCAGGTCTTATGTTCAAGTCTTTAGTCCATTTTGAGTTGATTTTTGTGTATGGTGAAAGATAGGGGTCCAGTTTCATTCTTTTGCTTGTGACAGTCCAGCTTTCCCAACACCATTTTTTGAAGAGACTGTGCTTTCCATATACTGTCCGTTGTATATCGCTGGCTCCTTTGCTGTAAATTAATTGACTACATATACATGGGTTTATTTCTGGGCTCTCTATTTTGCTCCATTAATTTATGGTCTGTTTTTATGATGAATCACTTCTTGATTTTTTCCATTTTAAATGTTACCTATTGACCTCTAACTATGGAAGATGAGGATTTTATTTATTTCACTCTCCTGTCCCCATCACACATAAGTACCCACTCCATCCTCCCAGTGTACTTTTAGTTGGATCAATATGCAGAATCTGCATTATTAGTACTACGTAATTGCTAGTCCCAGTTGAGCTATGTAGTATACTGTAATATTTTGTGCACCACTTTTTGTTTTCCCTGGAGTTCATAATTGGCTTGCCTTTTAATTTGCTTAGTGTTCTACTATGTATCAATAATTCAACCTTAAATATTCCAACAGTTCTTCAAATCTAATTTTCATGTATTCACAGGCAGTGGGCATCTTCTTAAAAATCACACTGCATTTTATTACTCAAAGAATTTATAGCTCTCCTGGAGACATGCAGGGCCACCTGCAGTGGTGTTTGGATAGTGTGAATCCCTGTGTTGGGTTAGGGAGAGGGCATAGGCCTCAGCACTGGATAGATGTGAATATGAATTCCACCACTTGTTGGCAGGGTACCCACAATTCTCCTTCCACATCTGTTGAAATGGGAACAATGATGCCTCATCATAGTGTAGTCATGAGAATTAAATAAGTACAATGGAAATGTCTGGAGCACGGAGGGCACACAATAAATGTTGGTTTGCTTACTTGTGGGAAAATCAAGAAAAATAAGGCCAGTGAAAGTACTTCATCTCACTAATAGAGCTTTCTCTCTGTATCCCCAAAGTGTTGAACAGGCTCTGCACATTCATCAGGGCTTCTAAGACATTGATACCCCTTTGAAGAAAAATAGCTCAAGCTACTGGAGCTTTGCTCATCAGGCTAATGACCTTCTTTAAAAGAAGGAGCCTCCTTAATCACAGCATCAATTTTATTTTGAAATATTCTAAACAAAGGCAGAAACTCTAAAAGAAAATATTGATAGGTTGATGGCATTAAAAATTAAAAACTTATATACATCTGGGGGAAAAAAGCCCTTGATATAAAAGTAAAGGGCAGGGGGCCTCCCTGGTGGCGCAGTGGTTGGGAGTCCGCCTGCCGATGCAGGGGATACGGGTTCGTGCCCTGGTCTGGGAGGATCCCATGTGCCGCAGAGCGGCTGGGCCCGTGAGCCATGGCCGCTGAGCCTGCGCGTCCGGAGCCTGTGCTCCGCAACGGGAGAGGCCACAGCAATGAGAGGCCCGCGTACCAAAAAAAAAAAAAAAAAAAAAAGTAAAGGGCAAGCAACAAATTGGGAAAATATTTGCAACATATAAATCAATCAAGGGAGGGCTGACTTTCCTAAGGACCTGGACCAGTTAGGTCCAGAGACAGTGCTTCAGCCTTCCAGGCTAATGCTTTCTCTGCTATTAAGTCACTCACTCACTCATTCATTCATTCATTCAACATAAATGTATTGAGTACCTACCAGATGCCTGGCTTTGGGGTATAATGATATTCAAAAACAGAAATGGCCCCTGCTCTCCTGGAGCGCACAGTCTAGTGAGGTGACAGTTATTCACCAAATAGTCACACTCAGGAGTGTACAACTACAACCCAAGGTAAGTGCAACAAAGGAAAGGAGAGCACAGAGCAGAGGACCCAGTTTAGACTGGGGTGTGTGGGAGCGCTTCCTTGGCTGGCGACACTTGAGCTGAGAACTGGAGGGTGAACAGGAGTTAAGGTGTGTGTGTGTGTGTGCGTGTGCGTGTGCGTGTGCGTGTGTGTGTGTGTGTGTGTGTGTGTGAGAGAGAGAGAGAGAGACAGACAGGCAGACCGAAGGAGGCATTCCAGCTGGGGAAACAGGGTGCCAAAGCCCTGTGGTAGGAGGCCCATGGAACAGTTGAGGAATGGCAAGAAGGCCAGTGTGGCTGGAGCCTGGAGAGTGAGAGGAGGCTGGAGGTTTGGCCAGTGGCTAGACTGTAAGAGGGGCCTTAGGGGCCATGGTAAGGACTTAGGATTTTAACCCAAAGAGCGATGGGGAAGCCAACCAAAGGATTCCAGGCTGGGGCTGGAGGAGGAGGCCGGAGGTGGGTACAGGCTGGATTTACATTTGAAAAGATGGCTCTGGCTTTGGAATGGAGAATGGATGGGAGCGGGTGGGGTGAGGCAGAGTGTTATTGCCACAGGGTAGAAATGATGATGGCTGGGATGATAACATGAGATTGAGTGAGACAGGCAGAGTCAAGAGCTCTTTGGGAGGTAAAACAACACGGCTGCCTTCCATACCTTATCCTTGTGGAACAGGGCAAGACCAAATCAATAAACCTTTATTTTGGGCAGTACTGATGGGCACAGAGGAGGCCTCAATCAAGATTGGGGGAATACACAAATCTTTGAAGAAGTAGACCCTGGGTCAGTGGATTTCAGGAAAGGGAGCAATCCCAGCAGGCTGGGGTAGCATCAGGGTCAAGTATTTTGGGGCTTTGTTCTGACTATGGCCTGGACAGATGGGGATGAACCCGGTACCCCTCACAGAATCTGGTGATGGGCATGAGCTTACGGCTTGGGGCTCCGCTGCCTTTCCTCACCCTGCATTAACTACCCATGTTGCTCCCAGGACGGAGGGTGCCAGACTTATGTTTTTATTTTCTATCTTAAAAAATAAATGGCAATTTTTACAGTGTCACAGAACATGTGCACTTGTGACTTGCTCCATTGTGTGATAAATTCATGGAGTTTTAGTAAATGTATCTTAGTTTTCTTCTGGGAAAACTGGCAGGGGTGGGGTGACCTGTCTCTTCCATTCCCGCTCTGGAAATATGGCAAAAATTCTCAGTGGAGTTGGAGCTTGCCAGGCGTGGTATCAGGAAAGGCTCCCTGGACAGGACCCTGGGAGTCAGGCAGGAGCTGAGTGGGGCAGAGTCAACCACACCTGGGTCCAAATGGCCTGGTCTGGCTTCCACAGGCCATGACAAGCTAGGGTGAGTCTGAACTGGTCCTAAGCAGGCAATAGCAAGCTAGAATCACAGTATCAATGGCCAGTGTGAGCTGGTATGAACCAATTTGGACCACTTTCCCAAATCAGTCTACATTGTGGGATGCACGTAAAAGCAAGCACATTGTTTGAATATACTGGCCTGTTTTGAGACATTTCCAGCTGGTTTGGGTGCCTCCCTACTTTTTGAATTATTATTGTCCTCTTCTGTGTGTGTGTGTGTGTGTGTGTGTGTGTGTGTGTGTGTGTGTGTGTGTGTGGTATGTGTGTGTGTACAACACCTGCCTCATCTGCCTCTAACTACTTCTTGGAAGTTGAGCTCAGATTATTGACCAAACTTAGTTTTATATGCAGGTAAGTGACAGTAGGGTTTCTCCTGGGAGGTTCTCAATCTTGACATCTCCCCCTCCATGGGACAGCTTTAGGATGATGGCAGCCTTTGCCGGCTCTCTCAGGGCTGGCCTGGATGGGGACCTTCCAGGAAGTTAACAGCCAACATGACCCTGGGGAAGAGTCCTTGGGAAACCCCTATCTGCAGAGCAGCAAAGGCTTCTGAGCCAGCTGACAGGGGCTGGTTTTATTAACTGTTCCAGAAAGTGACCCCAGGTCTTTTTCACTCAACCCATTGTACCCAGGTGGTGGTGAAGTCTGGAAGTATGCCTGGAATATGTATCATCTGGAGCAGTCTGGACAAGGCAGTGTGTGGATAGCAGGGCCTGTGATCTGTATCCTATAGACAGGTTGGGTTTATGACATGTAGCTTGCCCAACTCCTAAAAGGTGCAGAGGGGGATGAATTTTGAGGAAAGGTCTTCCTTCTACCAGAGCAGAGCCCAATTTCTTAGAGGCATTCACATATAATTTTGGTCTGCATTCCTACAGAAATGTCTCTGCGTGATCTGACTCCTGACCTGGTCTCCAGCCCCAGCCTCCTGGCCCTGTGTGCCCCTCCCTTCCCACAGCATCAGCACATGCCGATCGCTGCCTGAAACATGGCCTCCTCCCTCCACCACCCTTTGCCTAGGTAGCCCCACCATTCTTCAGCTCACAGCTCAAGCACCACTTGCTTCCTCTGGAAGCTTCATTTGTAGTATATGTTCTTATGCTCTTAGAATACTCCTTGTCATGGTTTATGGTCATGTATTTTTATGGGTAAATGATTATCTTATAAATATCTGATATATAGCACCATAAACTTTATCTTTTAACATATCCTACAAGATAATATCATCTACTAGAGGGGTTCTCAATCTTAGCACTATTAACATTTGGAGCTGGAGAATTCTTTGTTGTGGGTGGGGACTGTCCTCTGCATTGCAGGCTGCTTAGCAGCATCCCAGCCTATATCCACTAGATGCCAGTAGCACTCCTTAGTTGGAACAACCAAAATGTCTCCAGACATCGACAAATGTCCCCCAAGGGGCAAAACAGCTCCCAGTAGAAAACCACTGACCCAGAACAAACGTTTTTAAGAAGTTTGACATTTCAAAGGCAGGCTTCCTGAGACCCCTTTGCAAAGCACTGGTTTCTTTCTGACCAGCCCCATCCAACAGAAAGATAATGTGAGCCACGTAGGTAATAGTAAATGTTCTAGTAGCTGCATTAGAAGCAAGTAAAAGAAAAAAACAGGTGAAATGAATTCTAATCCATATTTTATTTAACCCAATATATCCAAAGTATTGTCACTTCAGCAGGTGACCAATGTAAAATAATCATTGAGATATTTTACATTCTTTTTTTCCAAGTCATCAAAATCTAGTGTGTATCTTTCTCAGTTTGGATTAATCACACATCGAGTGCTCAATAGCCAAGTGTGGCCAGCATTTTAGACAGGAGTGGGAGAGGAGACCCAAGCTCTCTTAGAGAACCTGGCCCAGCCCACCCCTTGCATCGTCACCAGGCTGTACTGCTACCCCTGAGCAGAGCCATGCACAGTCCTCCCTTGCCCACTGGGGCCCACAGGTGACAGCCCATTCCGAGCACCCCATGGAGGGGCTCTGACTACACTCTAGAGGGCCAGCCTGCCCAGGAAAGTCATCCAAATGCCTGCAGCGTGCTAATGAGATGGATGTGTGCCCGTGAGCTCACAAGAGACTGGAAGGTTACTGCCTCAAATATACAAACACTTGGGTGAGGCAAGCACTGTTTCCAAGCTCCCCAGGCAGAAGCTCCACCCACCTCCAAACCACCCTCCTCGTGCTCCTTGCTCACAAGGGAGACTCAGCCCTCCACAAACACTGGCCATATGGAAGGACACATTCTATTTCCTTAAAACACAGATGCTCTCATCTAAAATGACACTTGAACTGGCCAAGAAGTTGCTGTCCAGGGAGATGCTGTCCCTAGCCCCAAGACTTGTACTAAGGCCCCAGGCCATTCTGCAGGGCCGCGGCCTGGTTGGGGCGCTAGCCCAGGGCTGCAGGATCACCCCTGCAAGGCTCTCCCGACTCTCATCTCTTACTTATCTCTAGACACCCCCAACACCCACAACTCCAGGCCCTTCTGCTTCCTGGGAGTTCTCCCGGGGGGAGCCCCTGCCTGCCTGAGGGGTTGCTTCCTGCAGCCCAGCTGTGGCAGCTCCTGTAGGCTCTGCAGAGCAGCCTCCCAGGTAGCCAGAATGAAGACCTTCACTGGGACCTGGCTGTCTGGAGAAGCCAGGGCATTGCCCTTCCTAGTGAGGGCTACTTTTGTCTTGGCAGCTAGGGCAAATCTTGAGCATTCAGCATTTCCCTTTTAGTAGAAAACTAAAGTTTTACCAGAGTTGTCACTCGGTCACTTTGGGCAAGCCAGGGACTCTGTAAAACATGGAATGTGGGGTGAAGCCTGCACACCCACTGGGGCAATAAGCTGGCCATCACCCTTTGGCAGTCTCAGATGTGACCCCCACAGACCCCAGGAGCGTCACTAGAGAGGGCTGTCAGTCATCAAGATGCCTCCAGAATGCCTGCCCCATCTGACCCCAGCGTGGCAGCCAGCTGAGTATCCACGCCCATCGGCCAACAGACGCACGCACACTGTGTCCAGATCTGCCTCAGGAAGTTGGACTTACCCCTCCTGGCTTGCCTGATCTTTGGGCTCAGCATGTTCCTGCCGCCTCCTGGACGGAACCGCTGGGCTGATCACGCTGTCATCCACTTCCCTTTTCTCTTCCTCTGGCCCAGTTGCCCCTCATGCCCCGCTCAGGCCCCCATGGCCGCTGGCGTCACCAGCGAGGCTCCCTCGGCTGCCTTTCCTGGCTCCGGACCGACGGCTTGCCTTGGACTATGTAAACCTCAATGCATTATTTGTCCATCTCAGAATTAATTCCCAACCAAGAGAACCATTAAGAGGCTCAGTAACCGCTGCTGATCAATCACTGGGCCAGGGCGGGAAGGCCTGACTGTCCCTCCGCCTGGCCGGGGCGCACGCGGCACAGCCCATCCCAGAGCGGAGCTGGCGGCCGGTCGGGGCGGAGGCGAGAGGAGGGCGGGGCGGGAGGAGCTGGGCGGAGCGCGCGGTCCCAGCTGGTCTGATGGTCCCAGAGGGCGGGCGGGCTCCGAGCTCGGATCCGCCCTCTGCGCGGGGAGGGCCTGTCGGGGATGCGTGCCACTGGCTGGAGCCACCAAGAGGCCGCAGGAAATGCTCGGCATCTGGCCGCCCGGGTCCCGCACGCCCTGCCAAGGCCCGGAGGTTGGGCAGCGGGTGGCTGAGGCCCGGGCGGGCCAAGGATCCCTCCAGGGTCCGTCCACTGGGGACCTGCTCTGCCTGATGTTTCCTGCCAGGGGGGCCCAGGAGGCCGTCTATGACAGTTCCAACTGTGGAGACAGGTGTGTCTTAGAAGGAGCGTGCAGCTTTGGCATATTCAGAGCCTCAGGGGACTGGTCCAGAAAAGCGGGTTAGGGATGTTAATTTTTTGCCACCTTAATAAGGTGAAAGGAATAAGAATGCGGTGAAGCACTTAGTTCAGGGCCTGCACATAGTAAGTAGGATCTCAAAAACTGTTCACTGGGTAGTGAAATCTCTGCTAACTGCCATGTTTCTGTTTAATACTAGTACAGTTCTAAAGAGTGTACGGTGTGGACTTTTGGGAGGTTCAGACTCAAGATCCTAAAAATTGCCCAAGAAATGCAATCACAGTAACTGTTCTCATTTATTAGGTGCCTACTATGTGTCCTTGAGGTTGGTGCTTTATACTCAGTATCTCATTTAATTCTCAAATTCCCTGAGGCAGGGAAGCCTTTATCATGGCTTTTCAGATGAAGAAAATAAGGCACAGAAATGTTAAATATCTTGCCCAGAGTCACACAATCCTGTCAGGGCTGGGACCTGAACCCAGGCTGTCTCTACATCTTATGCTTCTCTGTGATGCCAGTCTAAGTACCCCAATTCCAACCACTTCCTGTGAACGTTCCCGGCTTGAGAGCCCTCAATGAACTTGCTAGATGGTGAGGACCAGACTTTGTGCCCCTGAAATCACCCCATGTGCCCTGTTAGGCATTTGCGCCTGGGGCTGGGTTCTTTGGGCCTGGGTACTGTGTGATCCTCTTAATAGGTGGAAGATGAGGGATGTGAACAGGGACCTCTCTGCTTTGAATGGCCATGCTCCCACCCTAATCCTCATAGCGCTGCTATGTCCGCTGGTCCTCAGATGATGGATGGATGTGTAATCAACTGTAGTAGCTGGAAGGGAAGAGGGTCCAGAGGCTGAGGGGTCCACTGCAGCTGTCCGTGCTGGGAAGAACAGGATCTGGACTATGGAGAGGAGGGGAGGATGGGAGAGGTTAAGGACTCACCAGGATGTGGTAGGTCAAATCGCCAGGGTGAAGGGAGAGAGCAGAATCCCTGGAGACAAAGCTGTCTTACTTAGCATCCAGTCACTTACTCTGGCCCTCAGCTACTCCTCAGAAGGGATGAATAAGTATAAGTAAGTTTGCTATAACATTCAAGGCATTTTATGGTCCTGGCCATGGTTTCCTCTGTGACCTCTCTTGCTAATGCCCCACACAACCATATGCATGCACAGCCCCTGCTCCTGTGTGCTCCCAGTTCCTTCTCTCTGGAGTGTGTGTTTCAGCCACAGAAGTCTGATCATTCTAAGCAAGTCTCCCATGAAACTGTCCTGATTCTACCTCCAGAAGGAGAGCCAGTAAGCACTTCCTCAGGGCTCTTATCTGTGTCCCTCAGACTGCCCAGTGCCCCTCCTGAACGCCCAGCCCTGAGCCTCAGGTTGGACTCAGGCCAGGAACTCCATGAGGAATATTGGCTTGACGGGCAGATTCGAGAAACACCACTGAAATGACAGAATCGCCCTCCTGTTTTTTGGGGCCCAGGAAAAGGTCACATCAGGCTGGGACAGAGGCCATCTAGCAGGAGAGGAGAGATACAGAGCTGGAAAACCTCAAGTCACATCAGGGTCACAGAGGGAGGTCCCATGGCCATTGACAACATCTTGAGCAATCACGAAGGCCTGTGAGTAATGCAGCCTGGACCACTTCCAAGCCAGAGGCAGGAAAAATACCCTGAAGACTTAGTTTGGGTCCACTCACACTTGTTTTGGTTAAGAAACCACTCCCGGGAGCTTTTTCTGTGCAGCTGTTTCCCTGATGATATTTAGCTGCTGAGCTTACCCACCTGCTTTTCCGGGGATCAGCATTGGAAATGGGCAAAACCACAGAGGCTCTAAGCTCAAGCCCAGAGTAAAGCTGGGAAAAGGGCAGGAGCTAATCTGAACTCTGCACCAGAGAATGGTGGGGGGCATGGGATGGTGGGGGTCAAGCTAGCTCTTTCCTTCTCTATGCCCTCAGACCACGTTCCCAGTACTTCTTTGGATGAAGGGATCCATGGGTTCCAGCTGGGAGGGACATTAGCACCCACTCCTTCCTGAAGTTTACAAACCCTGCACCACAGCGCTCTGTTCCTTCCATCTCCCTCTGAGGCCACCAGGAGGGTGGGGTGAGGACAAGAGCAGGGCAAGAGAATCTGCTGAACATGGTGGCTTCCTGAGTAAGCTTTTATTTGAAGGAATTGCCCCACTCCTCTTACACAGGCAGGAATCCGAAGCCAAGGAGGGGAAATACGGGCCTCAATGAGGAGTGGAGACAGAGAGATGGCTCCCTTTCCCACTGCCCTTACAGCACTGTACCTCCCGGCCGTGGTCCTGGGTCTCCCTTTGCTGGTTCCCTGCCCTGCATCATTTCTGCATTTTCTAAGGGCTCCTCTGAGCCAGGCACCTCTGGGCACTGAAAGACAAGTGGAGAGGATTGGGAGGGCAGAACTGTCCAGAAGGCATTTGCAGAAATGCACACTTCTTGGTGGGATGGTTCACCCACCAACATCATTGGCCCAGAGCCAGGATGGCTTCAGATCAGTGGTTCTCAACCTTGGCTGCACACTAGGGAGCTCTGAAAGCTAACTTCTGTTTCACCCCTGTCAGCTCCGATTTAACTCATCTGGACATTGGTCCTTGGGAGGTGTAAAAGCTCCTCCAGTGACCCAATGTGCGGCCAGGGTTGAGAACCACTACTTTATTAGGTAATTTCATATCCTTGAGCCTGGAGCCACCAGAAGCAGTCTTTGACTGCTCTTGCCTCGAGGGAGGCTTCTTCTGAGGGAGGTACATGTTTGCCAATCAGTCTCCCAAATAGAAAGTGGAAAGGGGCCTATATCTCAAGGCTCAACATGAAACAGCTCCATGAGAGCTCCAGGTACTGTTGTATAGGTTGTGCACTGCACAAAGGTATCCAATAGGAGGGGGAATAGGGCTGGGTTTGGGCTCTGCTGGCAAAGCCATGTGTTCTAGCATGGTGAGAGGGATCTGCCACCAGAAGGGCAAGCCTTTCTCTAATTTATACCAAGATGTCATACAGATAGCAGAGCCCTGAGTCTGAGATGCCTGCTCAGTGGTCACCAGCACCAGTGTCCCCTGACTCCCTGCTTACGGCACTCTCAGTCTCTGTTGCCAGGCAGCTGAAGCTCTAGCTCCCTAGCACACCACTTCTGTCCATCCCACTGGTGTGCTGGACCAGCCAGCTGGTCCCAATAGCCCTGAGAGCTGATTGTTAAATTTTTAGGAATGTTGTAATTTTAACACAGACATCATTAGAAATTAAATTATGTAAACTTACAATTAAATAAACTATATTAGAAACAAAGGTAATACATACTCAACAGACATGACTTTCTAATTACTTACTACATTTTCCTATTGTCTACATTTTTAGGATTATTTCTCCCTATCCTATCTGTATGGTGCAAATACTATTACGATTGTTGATTTTTATGTCATCTTGACTGGGCCACAGGGTGCCCAGACATTTGGTCAAGTATTATTCTGGGTGTGTCTGTGAGGGTGTTTCTGGACAAAACTAACATTTGAATCAGTAGATGGAATAAAGCACATTGCCCTTCCTGAGGTGGCTGGGCCTCATCCAGTCAGCTGGGGGCCTGATGAGAACAGAAAGGCTGACCCTCCCATGAGTAGAAGGGAACTCCTCCTCCTGAATGCCTTGAGCTGGGACACTGGTTTTTTTCCTGCCTTCGAACTAGAACTACATCGGCTCTCCTGGGTCTCCAGCTTGCTAACTACAGATCTTGGGACTTCTCAGCCTCCATGATTATGTGAGCCAATTCCTTGTTATAAATCTCTTGATATATACAGACAGTCCCTGACTTACGATGGTTCAACTTAGGATTTTTCGACTTCCTGATAGTGTGAAAGCAATACACTCAGTAGAAACTGTACTTCAAATTTTTGAACTTTTATCTTTTCCTGGGCTAGCCACATGCCAGATGATACTCTCTCATGATGTTGGGCAGTGGCCGTGAGCCGCAGCTCCCAGTCAGCCAGGCGATCATGGCCAGGAACTTACAACGGATACACTTACAACAATTCTAGATCCATATAACCATTCTGTTTTTTCATTTTCAGTACAGTGTTCAATAAATTACATGAGATGTTCAACACTTTGTTATAAAAGAGAATTTGTGTCAGATGATTTTTACCCAACTAATGTACATGTTCTGAGCATGTTTAAGGTGGCTAGGCTAAGCCAAGATGTTCGGTAGATTAGGTGTATTAAATGCATTTTTTACTTAACGATGGGTTTATTGGGACATAACTCCATTGTAAGTTGAGGAAGATCACTGTATATACATACAATCAAGCGATTTATATATCCTTGAGATACATATATATATATATATATATACATATCCTTGATTGGTTCTGTTTCTCTGAAGAACCCTAATTCAACTATATACTGGGCTGCTACTATACATCTCTTCCCAGCTCCTTGTTCACTGATCATGCTGGTATGCTGGTAGTTTGAAGCTGATGGTGGTGGGAATATTTATAATACACCAGGAAAATCAGCAAATGCTATCAGTTGTGAAAAGAAAATAAAAAGTGGAGTTGGTATTGCCATGAGAGGTCTCTAAAATGAAGCCTGGAAGCCGTTGAGGAAGTGTGGCTTACACATGTCTCAGCCCAGATGGAATCTAATCTTTTAACTACATATTGTCCTAAGAAGACATCCAGAACACCTGCTAGAAACTCGAGATACTTATCAGACCCTTACCCTAGAATAATTCATGACAGCCTATTCCTTAAGGACAAATATTTCTTTTCCTGTGTCAGAGTATAGCCTTGTGGCTTTTGCCTTTATAAGCCCCTGACTCTTTCTCTTCCCCGGAACACTCTTTGGAATCTGTCTCCCAAATTGCAATTCATAAGACCCCCAAATAAAGCTCTTTGTTCTTTGCAGCCTCGATATTGATTACAGTTTGACATAACCAGGACTTCAATTTTGTTTCCTTCCAGAAAGCCAGTTGTTAGGCATTTGCAAGCACGCCTCCGGTCATCCCCTATGAGGTTTGCTCTGTGTGCTCCAGTCACTGTCGACTCCCTGCTGTGGGGAGAGGATGTTTGCTCTCCACCCAAATCTGTTCTCCCTGACCTCCTGGGCACACCTAGATGCTCCACATTTCCCAGCCACCTTGCAGTTTGGTGTGCCTGGGCCTCTGCATTGTTCACCAGCAGACATGTTGTGGCCACTTCTAGACCTGGCCCACAAAACTCCTCCCCTCAACAATCCTCCATGTTTGCCTCCCTTTTCTGGGGCCACCTTGGAAGCCCCGTGTAAAACAGGGCAGAGGCCCCACAGTCTGGGTCCCTGAATGACTGAGTGAGCCCAGCCCCTACTGTCAACCAGAAACATCTCAGATGGTTGCGAGAAGAAGAGCTGTTACCTAGTTGATCCTCTTTGTTACTACAGCCAAACTTCCCACCAGATATACCCACTGCCTGTCTTTCTTCACCTCCTTTGATGCATCCTTTTGGACCCTGTTTCAGTGTCACCTCCCTGCTTGGAGCCCTAGAGTTAGAGTTTACCACCTTTAATGTCTCCCTCATCACCCATGCCTGAGGACACACAAACCTTCTAAAAGCCCTCCTGCCAGACCCTAAGACCTTACCCATAACTTAGATATATAAAATTTAAATTACCCATATTTATTACCTATAATTTAAAAATTAACCCATATTTTAAATATTATAGCCTGTAATTGAAATATAAACCATAAACAAAACTTATAGTATGCTGACTTTAAAATATTCTTTCTAGATTTTTTCTTTTTTTTTAACTTTTTATTTTATATTGGAGTATAGTTGATTAACAATGTTGTGTTAGTTTCAGGTGTACAACAAAGTGATTCAGTTATACATATACATGTATCTATTCTTTATTTATTTATTTTTTTGCGGTACGCGGGCCTCTCACTGTTGTGGCCTCTCCCGTTGTGGAGCACAGGCTCTGGATGCACAGGCTCAGCGGCCATGGCTCACGGGCACAACTGCTCCGCGGCATGTGGGATCTTCCCAGACCGGGGCACGAACCCGTGTCCCCTGCATCAGCAGGCGGACTCTCAACCACTGCGCCACCAGGGAAGCCTGTATCTATTCTTTAATTGCAAAATTGTGTCAGATTATCAAAGGTGAACTTTTCTCCCACTTTGGTGGCCTTGCCTTGCTGGTACTCTGAGCATAGCCTTGGTTTCACCTCTGGGTACTTGGGTCCTGAAAGTTGCTGTGTCCCTGAGGCAAGAGGGCAGGGCCTCAGTCCTGTTGCCTTTGGCCTGAAGTCTGTCTCTGTCCTTTGGCTCAATGCCCCCTCCAGATGTGTAGCTTGGCTTTTAATTTCAGTCTTGTCCACACACTGCAGTCTATGATACACCCTCTTACACATAGCCCAGGCCCCCAGAAGGGGTCTAGAGCCCTGGACTCTTACTTTTCTGGGTCTTTGGTGTCCTGGGATCCTGGGCAGAGAGTCAGAAGGACAAAGATGCAGAACCCAGGGTTGGGCACTGGAAAACCACCAGACACACTGGGCCAGCAAGAGCGTTCAGACCAGAATTCGGAGGCTTTGCTTGGAAAGCCCCCTACTTGTGACCTGTAGCCTCAGGCATGTTCCCTTGAGTCCTGCAGCCCTGGCCTCGGGGGAGAGGTGGCTTAGGCGTAACTAGGTGAGCTGGTTCAGACACCATAACCTTTGGTTTGAACCTCCACTATACCACTTGTCACCCATCACCTTTCACTTTGCAACAGCTAATGTCCAGACAGCTGATGTCCAGGGGGGGCTTAGTGTTGAGATGATGGATGAGTGGTATACCGGCTGGGTTCTCCAGTGGCGATGTGGAGATGAGAGTTTTATGAGGGATGAACACTTGTTCAGGAAAGGGGAGGATGCAGGAGTGGGGTGGGAGGGGAGTGTCTGAGCCATATGTAAACCTAACAGTGTCTCTGCCAGCCCACCTGGGAGCTCCGAGGCAGATGGCCCAGAAGAGGGTCTAGCTTTGGGTGGAGATGGTTAGGTCCATGTACTACCTTCATTGGCTGTGGGCCTTCTCGGAGAGGAGCATGACCTTGGCTACCACTGCCTTGTGTAGTCATTGGCTGGGAGCCACCCAAGAAGAGCACAAATTTGGCTCAAAAGCTGAGGCTGACCCTAAAAGATCTAACAGCTGGCAGTCAGCTGACCCCACTCCTTGCAGCTGGGCAGCAAGTCCTTTCCTGAAAGGGACGCGAGCAGCTCAGTCGTGTGTACCTGGCAGGTCCTGTGAACCTCGCAGGCCTCATATTTAGGCCTCTGTAAATCCTGGGTTCAGACTAACTCTACTCACCTAAGACTCTTTGCTCCACCTGGGCAACTGTCTGGGCTCCCCATTTAATTGGGCAGCTTTCAGATAAAATTTTATTCAGCTGCAAAGTCTCACTGTGGTTTCCTCAGAAGGGAAAGCTTCCATTAGAGGGTTATGTAGAGCCAACAATGGGACAGACCCTGCCCCCCTTTCGCTTGCAGTGGGACAACATGTTCAAAGGGCTCCATGGAAAACTGTCAACCTCAGGGCGCTATGGGAAGTGGCAGGTGGGACCCCAGCCCGCCAGGCCTGACACCCTGGGCCAGGCAGGGTCCCCTGCTAAGTTCCTGCTTCTGGCAGTCAGAGGCTGAGAGGAAAGAGGGAAATGCTACTTCACTACTGGGCTTTGGGCCCTGGGAACATGAGGTTCTGAGGTTTCAAGGAGCTGTCACCCTTCCCCTGTAGCAGGGGGTGGGGGACCCAGAGGTGGGGTTACCGCCAGCGTCAGCCTGCCCAGGCTCCAGTGGCAACCCTGTCCTCACTCAGGTCCAACGAGGAAGCAGGTTTGAAATGATTTCCCCTCCCACAAAGAGCCGGATTTTAGAAAATGATGAATCACCACTTTGGTCAGTTTTCATTATTGAAAAACAAGTCTTCTCCCTCGTGAAAACACCTGCTTGTTGTGGAAAGGCAGGGATTGGAACAGATGGAAAGAATGGAAATTTCCCAGGCACCTTCTCTGCCAACTCACACCTCTCACCAAAGTCAAGATTCCTCCTCCGCTTGACCAGCCCCTCCCTGCTGGGCACACAACCTCCATCGGCTCTTCCAGTCATTTCCCCTCCTTTTGCATCTTTAATCCTGCCCTCCCTCACTGGTTCTCTTCTCCAAGTTGACAAACACCCTCAGGTCTCTCTTCTCTCAAAATCACACCTCCCTTTACATCATTTATTATAATGGAACGGGACTTGTTTGGGGGCTGTACAACATCTGGCCCCTTCCTGTTCTGGAGCGACCCCCGCCACCTCCCTTTTTGGTCTGCTCTGTCCCTGCAGGCAGTTGGATGTGGCCATGTGATGTACACTCATGCCATCAGATGCCCCTGCCTGGGTTTGATCTAATCTTGAACATGTCATGAAAAGACTGAGAGATGGTTAGATGGACTTCCCAGCACTGGCAGCAGTGATGATGTCCTGTTGTGACCTTGGTGCCTTCTAACACAGTGGAGGTGTCCTGCAGAGATGTCCTGACCACGCCATTCCTGCAAGAAGATGATCCTGTGCTTCTTGCTTTTAGGCCCCGTGGAGCCACCATCATTCTTGGCTGTTTTCCAAGCCTGGTTCTCCAGCTCCCAAAGGATTTTGTAAATCTCTGATATATTTCGAATAAATTCCATTTTCTGGCTTTAGCTGGCTTGGGTTGCCTTTCTGTGACTTGCAACCCACAGAATTCTAACTGATGCCCATATCATGCCTCTCAGCCCCTGTTTTCACATTCCTCTCCTCTCTCACTTCCTAATTTTCCTAACTCAGCACAGATGGCACTGTCTCCCAGTTGTCTGTTCTCCCACAGATGACATTTCCTTCCTTATTTCCCCAATTATGCCACCAAGCTAATCATTGCATGTCTCAGACTGGAAACCACAGGCCATCCTTCCAGACCATGGCTCTAGTTTTCTACAGCCTATTGTCATATTTTCATGACCGACGGTACTCACAGCTCATCCAGAAGGTGCTGCTGGAGGAGGCCCTCCCACCCTGGCAAACACTTCTTTCCTCCCAACCTTTGCTTCATTCTCATCTGTTTCAAATCCAGCTCCTGTCTGGGTGTACACGTCTGACCCTGGTGAGGGTCTGATGCATACATGCCGCCTTGCTTTCGCCTGCAGTGAGACAGCATGCTCAAAGGGTTCCATGAAAAACTGTCAATCCCAAATCAACATCTGGCAAAATTATTCTTCAAGATGAAGGAGCAATTAACAGATTCTCAGATAAACAAAAACTGCGACAGTTAATTGCTAGCAGATGTGCCCTACAAGAAATGTTAAAAGGAATCTTTCAGGCTGAAATGAAAGGACACTAGACAGTAACTCAAACCCACATGAAGAAATAAAGAACATCAGTAAAAGTAATGGTATAGGTAAATATTTAAGATGGTATTGATGCATTTTTCTTTGTAACTTCTCTTTTTTCTTATCTGACTTAAAAGGTAACTGTGTAAAAAACTTATAAATCTATGTTGATGAGCACACAATATTTAAAGATATAATGAGTGATGATGAAAATATATAAAAGTTTTTGTTCAGCAGATAAATGGATAAAGAAGATGTGATGTATATATACAATGGAATACTCAGCCATAAAAAGAATAAAATTTTGCCATTTGCAACATGGATGGACTTGGAAGGCATTATGCTAAGTGAAATAAGTCAGAAAAAAACAAATACTGTATGATATCACTTATATGTGGAATCTAAAAAATACAACAGACTAGTGAATATGACAAAAAAAGAAGCAGACTCACAGATGTAGAGAACAAACTTGTGGTTACCAATGAGGAGAGGGGGGTGGGGCAGTGGGAGATACAAATTATTGGGTGCAAGATAGGCTCAAGGATGTATTGTGGGACTTCCCTGGTGGCTCAGTGGTTAGGAATCTGCCTGCCAATGCAGGGGACACAGGTTGGAGCCCTGGTCCAGGAAGATCACACATGCTGCGGAGCAACTAAGCCCGTGCGCCACAACTACCGAGTTTGCACTCTAGAGCCTGCGAGCCACAACCGCTGAGCCTGAGTGCCACAACTACTGAAGCTTGCACGGCTAGAGCCCGTGCTCTGCAGCAAAAGAAACCACCACAATGAGAAGCCTGCTCACCACAACGAAGAGTAGCCCCTGCTCGCTGCAACTAGAGAAAGCCTGAGTGCAGCAACGAAGACCCAATGCAGCCACAAATAAATAAATAAATATAATCTTTAAAATTGTGAATCACTATATATTGCACAGCTGTAACTTATATACTATTGTACATCAACTATACTTCAATTAAAAAATAAAATAAAATAAAAAGTTTCTGTATACTGTATTTATTAATCCAAACTAGATTGACACAGATTAAGGTGTAATCCCCAAGGCAACCACTAGGAAAATAACCCCAAAACTATATAGTCAAAGAAACAACAAGGTGATTAAAAGGTTATGACAGACAATATCCATTTAAATGGACAATATCCATTTAATTCTTTAAAAAAGAATTCAGTAATTGAGGATGTGAGGAACAAAAAAGATATGACACATAGGAAAAAAATAGCAAAATAGTAGGAGGAAGTCCTTTCTTATCAGTAATTACATTACATGTAAATGAATTGAACTCTCCAAATAAAAGGAAGGTGTAGGTAGAATTGACTTTTAAAAAATCCAACAATGTACCCTTTAAAAAGTGTTACTTTAGATTCAAAGACACAAATATGTTGAAAGTGAAAGGATTTAAAAAGATATTCCATACGAACAGTAACCAAAAGAGAGCTGGAGTGGCTATACTAAAATCATACAAAATGGACTTCAAGACAAAAATTACTGCAAGAGAGAAAGAAGGACAATATATATTAATAAAAGGGTCAATACATCAAGATATAACAATTATAAACATATATTTGCCTAACAGTAGAGCACCGAAGTCCATGAAGCAACAATAGATAGACTTGAGGGAGAAATGGAGAATGCAACAATCGTAATTGGAAACCTCAATATCCCATTTTCAATAATGTATAGAAAAGCAACAAAGAAACCACCTAGACCTAACCGACATCTATAGAACACTCCACCCAGAACCAACAGAATACTTATTCATCTAAACTGCACAGGGAACACATCCTTGGATAAACCAAATGTTAGGCCACAAAACAGGTCTCAACAGATTTAAAAGGATATCTTCTCTTACTAGTCAACATTGTACTGGAAGTTGTAGCCAAGAGAAAAAATAATAAAGGCAGGACCTGTCACATTTCTGAGCCCATGCCCAGGACTGGGTTTGAAAGAGAGCAGAGAACAAGGGACTATGCAGTATCCTGTTCTGTCCCTGGGTAAGGCAATGGGTGGCAGCTCTGACCTATACCCATGGCATCTTGCTCCCTTTCCAAATTTTTTATTTTGAATTTAAGTCTCCACTGATATCCCAAAGGATTTATGAAGATCCCAGAGGTCACTGTCATGCCTGCATTGCAGTCCAACTTCTCCCTATGCTCAGCCCTGCTTCCTGGCTCCTCACATCTGTCACTCTTCAATAAACGTACTCCATGCTGACCTCCATCTCAGAGTCAGCTTCCCAGGGGACCTAGTCTCCAATGGAGCTAAAGGCCGATCTCTGGGGTATTGTGAAATGACTGGTGTACAGTCATAAAGTGGACATTGTACAGCTTCAAGAGCTGATTGTTAAACTGTATGCATGTTCCAATTCCACTCTTGTCCTTATCAAAAGGAAAGATGCATATATGTGTCAAAACTTTTTGGAGATAACAGTAGTTATTTCTGCAGAGTAGGGATGGGAGTTTGGAGTCATTTGTTTTCTGCTTTACACTTTTCTATGCTGTTTGAATTTTTTCCCTGAGCATGCAGTGGTTTCTATAGTGATAATTCAAAGGGAGGATGGATCCAGTAGTTGAAGGGTTGGGGTGCAGTGAAATGTATATAAAATCAGAGAGGAATCTGGGCAGTGGCTGGTCAAGCCCTACTCAGCTGTAGGGTGACCAAAATCCTAGTTTGCTCCAGATTATCCTGGTTTTAGCATTGAAAGTCCTGCATCCTGAGGGACACTTCAGTACTAGAATAGATCAAGAGTTCAGAAATAAACACTCTTATTTATGGTCAACTGATTTTTATCAAGGGTGTGAAGACAATTCAATGGGGGAAAGAATAGTCCTTTCAACAAACGGTGCTGGGACAACTTGGTATCCACATGCAAAAGAATCAAGTTGGACCCCTCCCTCATACCATACACCAAAATTAATTTGAAAATGTATCAAAGACTTAAGTATAAGAGCTAAGACTATAAACTCATAGAAGAAAACTAAATAAGAAAAAAAATAGATAATCTGGATGTAATCAAAATGAAAAATTTTGGCCTTCCCTGGTGGCGCAGTGGTTAAGAGTCCACCTGCCGATGCAGGGGACGCGGGTTCGTGCTCTGGTCTGGGAAGATCCCACACACCGCAGAGCGGCTGGGCCCGTGAGCTGTGGCCTCTGAGCCTGTGCATCCGGAGCCTGTGCTCTGCAACGGGAGAGGCCACAACAGTGAGAGGCCCGCGTACCGCAAAAAAAAAAAAAAAAGAAAAAATTTGTGCTTCAAAGGACACCATGAAGAAAGTGAAAAGATCTGCTGAATAGGAGAGAATTTGTGCATATCTTACATCTATTAAGTCACTTGTATCTAGAATATATTTTTAAAAACTCATACAACTCAAAAAAAAAGTATTTTGCAAATATTTTCTCCCAGTCCATGGCTTCTTTCTCTTCAGAGTGACTTTCTCAGAACAGAAGTTTTGAATTTTAATAGCTTTATTTTAATGGAGCACCATGTTGGTGTTGTATCTAAAAACTCAGTGCTAACCTAAGGTTACCCAGATTTTCTCCTATGTTTTCTTCTATAAATTTTGTATCTTGTGTTTCACATTTAGGTCTATTGTCATTTTGAGTTAATTTTTGCTAAAGGTATAACGTCTGTATCAAGGCTCATGTTTTGTTTTGTTTTGTCTGTGGACATACAGCTGTTCCAGCAACAGCTGTTAAAAGCACTATCCTTTCTCCATTAAATTGCCTTTGCTTCTTTGTCAAAGATCAGTTGACTATATTTGCGTGGGTCTATTTTTGGGCTTTCTATGTGATTCCACTCATCTATATGTCTATCCTTTTGCCAATACCACACACTATCTTGGTTACTGTAACTTTAATATAATTAAATTGAATTTGGGTAGTGTGATTGCTCCAACTATGTTATTCTTCTTCAGTTCTGTATTGGTGGCTTTGGGTCATTTGCCATTCTATGTAAACTTTAGAAACAGTGTGCTGATACCTATAAAATAGCTTGCCAGGATTTTTACTGAGATTGTGCTACATCTATAGATCAAGTTGAGAAGAACTGACACCTGAACTCTTCATTTATTTAGATCCTCTTTGATTTCTTTCATCAGAGTCTTGTAGTTTTCTGCATGTAGATTCTCTACACATTTTGTTAGATCTTTATGTATTTAATTTTTCATGCTAATGCAAATGGCATTGTGCTTTTATTTTCAAATTCCACTGGTTCACTTTAAACAAGTATAAAGGAAAGCAACTGAATTTTGTATTTTAACCTTGTATCCTCATCTTGTTATAATTGCTTTTTAGTTCTAGGAGGTTTTTTTTTTTTTTTTTTTTTTTTTTTTTTTTTTTTGGTAGATGCTTTGTGATTTTCTGCATAGATAACTTTATCATCTATGAAGGAAGCCAGTTAAAACTTCCTCCCCAATCTGTATAATTTTTATTTCCTTTTCTTGTCTTTTTGCACTAGCTAGAGCTTCCAGTACAATGTTGAATAGGAATGCTTAAAGGGAACATCCTTGTCTTTTTCCCAAAATAGGGAGAAAACATCCAGTTTCTCATCATTATCATGTTAGCTGTAGGTTTTTTGAGATGTTCTTTATCAAGTTGAGGAGATCCTCCTCATTTCACAGTTTGCTGAGAGTTTTTATCATGATTAGGCATTGGATTTGTCAAATATTTTTCTGTATCAATTCATCTGATCACATGATATTTCTTCTTTAGCCTATTGATGTGGTGGATTAAATTGATATTTTTTCTGAATGTTCAACCAGTTTTGCACATCTGCAATAAACCCCACTTGGTTGTGTAATATAATTTTTTTATACATTGTTGGGTTCATTTTCTTTTTCTTTTTTTAATAAATATTTTTATTTATTTAAAAAAATTGAAGACGTGGACCATTTTTAAAGTCTTTATTGAATTTGCTTCTGTTTTATGCTTTGGTTTTTTGGCCGCAAGGCATGTGGGAACTTAGCTTCCTGACCAGGGATTGAACCTGCACCCCCTGCATTGGAAGGCAAAGTCTTAACCACTGGACCACCAGGGAAGTCCCTGTTGGGTTCGTTTTGTTAATATTTTGTTGAGGAATTTTGCACCAATATTCACAGGAGATATTTGTCTGTAGCTTTCCTTTCTTGTCTTTATCTGGTTTGGGTATTAGGGTAATACTGGCTTCATAGAATGAATTAGGAAGTGTTCCTTCTACTTCTATTTTCTGGAAGAGATTGTAAAGAATTTGTATCATTTCTTCCTTAAATGTTTGGTAAAATACACCAGTGAAACCATTTCAGCCTGGTGTTTTCTTTTTTTGGAAATTTATTACTTACTAATTCAATTTCTTTAGTAGTGATAGGCATATTCCAATGATTTCTTTTTGGCATATTGATTATACTTATTTAAAAAATTTTTGTGGTTGCCCTAGAGTTTGCAATATATATTTACAGCTAATCTAAGTCCACTCTCAAATAACACTGTACTACTGCTTCACAAATAGTGCAGGTTCCTTACACAGAGTATTCCTAATTCCTCCCTTCTGTTCCTTATGACATTGCTGTTACTAGTCTAGCTATCTCTATACCATAATCACCCAAAACACTGTTACTATTGTTACTTTGTGCAGTAATCTATTAGATCAATTAAGAATAAGAAAAAGAAAAGATTTTGTTTTATCTTCATTTATTCCTTCTCTGGATACTCTTTCTTTAAGTATATCTCAGTTTCTGACCTATATAATTTTCCTTCTCTCTGAAGAACTTTTAATATTTTGTGCAGAAAAAGTCTACTAGTGATGAATACGCTCAATTTTTGTTTGTCTGAGAACAGTTTTATTTAGCCTTCACTTTGAAGAATAATTTCAATAGATATAGAATCCTATATTGGTTGGGATTTTTTTTCAACACTTTAAATATTTCACTCCACTCTCTTCTTGCTTGTATGTTTCTGATGAGAAGTCTGATGTAATTTTTATGCTTGTTACTCAAAGGTAAGGTGGTTCCCCCTACTCCCAGCTTCTTTCAAGATTTTCTTTGTCTTTTGTTTTCTGCAATTTGCATATGATGTGCCTAATATGCACATAATTTTATCCTACTTGGTGTTCTCTGAGCTTCCTGGATCTGTGGTTTGTTGACTGTCACTGCCTGGAGTTGGCAAAGGCACAAAGTTTAGAGTCAGCTATCAAGTTTGAGGGCACACAGTTCTCCATAAGTCCAACCTCACTCCTGACATCAACTGCAAGTTTGGGGGTGTTCCCCCAAACTACACTCTGTTCAGTAATTTGCTAGAAGAACTCATAGAACTCACTGAAAGCTATTATACTCATAGCTGTGGTTTATTACAGGGAAAGAATACAAATTAAAATCAACCAAGGAAATGATGAATAGGGCAGAGTCTGAGAAGGTTCCAAATACACAGCTTCCATTGTTCTCTCTCATGGAGTCAGGACATATTGTCCAGCCAGCATCAATGTGTGACAATACAGAGTAATGCCAACTGAGATGCTTGCCAGAGCCTCAGTTTTCAGAGTTTTTATTTGGGCTCTATTGCATAGGCATGATTGATTGTCCACCTGGTTGATCTCAGCCTCAGGGTTGACCGATACCACTTGACCCAAAACTCCCACCTTAAATCACATGATTGGTCTTTCTAGCATGAGCAGCTTCTACTATCAGGTGTGGTTAGCAATACTCTAAGATCTGGTGTAGCCATCCCTTCCCCTAAATGAAGACATTCCTATCAGGTACAACCAAGTTTACCTCCCAGAAGCCAAGAAAAAGTCTAGCCCTCTTTTTGGGCAAGAATTCTCTACTACACAGTCATTAATTTTGGAAAATTCTTGGCCATTATTACTTTAAATATTTCTTCTTTCCCTTTTTCTCTTCTCCTACTGGCATTCCAACTATGTGCTTATTACACATTTTGAAATTATCTCACCATTCTTGGATATTCTGTCTGCTTTTTTGTTCTCTTTTTTCTTTGTATTCAGTTTGAATTTTTTATTGACATATTTTCAAGCTCACTGACTATTTCCTTAGCTGTGTCCAGTCTACTGATGAGCCCATCAAAGGCATTCTTCATTTCTGTTGCACTGTTTTTTACTTCTAGCATTTCTTTTTTATTCTTTCTTAGGGTTTCCATCTCTTTGCTTACATTAACTGTCTGTTCTTTTTTTTTCTTTTCTTTTCTTTTCTTTTTTTAATTAATTTTTATTGGAGCATGGTTGCTTTACAATGTTGTGTTAGCCTCCACTGCACAACAAAATGAATGAGCTATACGCATACAGATATCCCCTCCCTTTTGGACTTCCCTCCCATTTAGGTTACCACAGTGCATTAGGTAGAGTTCCCTGTGTTATACAATATGTTCCCATCAGTTGTCTATTTTATACATAGTATCAATAATGTATATGTGTCAATCCCAGTCTCCCAATTTCTCCCTCCCCACCCCTTTCCCCCTTGGTATCCATACATTTGTTCTCTACATCTACGTCTATATTTTTGCTTTGCAAATAAGATCATCTATACCATTTTTCTAGATTCCACATATATGCGTTATTATACAATACTTGCTTTTCTCTTTCTGACTTACTTCACTCTGTATGACAGACTCTAGGTCCATCCACGTCTTTACAAATGATCCAATTTCATTCCTTTTTATGGCTGAGTAATATTCCATTGTATATATGTGCCACATCTCCTTTATCCATTCCTCTGTTGATGGACATTTAGGTTGCTTCCATGTCCTGGCTATTGTAAATAGTGCTGCTCTGAACATTGGGGTGCATGTGTTTTTTTGAATTATGGTTTTCTCTGGGTATATGCCCAGTGGTGGGATTGCTGGGTCATATGGTAGGTCTATTTTCTGTTTTTTAAGGAACCTCCGTACTGTTCTCCATAGTGGCTGTATCAATTTACATTCCCACCAACAGTGTATGAGGGTTCCCTTTTCTCCACACCCTCTCCAGCATTTATCATTTGTAGATTTTTTGATGATGGCCATTCTGACCGGTGTGGGGTGATACCTCATTATAGTTTTGATTTGTATGTCTCTAATAATTAGTGATGCCAATTATCTTTTCATGTGTTTGGTGGTCATCTGTATGTCTTCTTTGGAGAAATGTCTATTTAGGTCTTCTGCCCATTTTTTGATTGGGTTGTTTGTTTTTTTCTGATATTGAGCCGTATGAGCTGCTTGCATATTTTGGAAATTAATCCTTTGTCAGCCATCGGTTCTTGCATGTTGTCTACTTTTTCTATTAGTGTCCTTAACATACTAATCATAGTTATTTTAAATTATCTATCTGATAATTCCAAAATCTCTGCCATATCTTAGCTGTTATCTTCTGAATTTCCCTATGTCTCTAGATTTGGGATAGTGGTTTGCTCTGTGACCTCAATTCTCTGATGGGTCGAAGAAGTCATTGATTTTAAGTTCATTTAGTTTTTTCCTTATAGTAAGGGTGGGAGTGATAATTTCTAAGCTTTTTACACACCAAAGATAAAACCAGAAGCCTGGGTCTTTAAATTTTAATAGCTGTTGCATAATGACTATTCTTTTTCAGACAACTCCTACTGCACCTCCCACCTCCCCATTCCTAGAAGATTCCAGAGGCCTGTGACCCACATGGAAGATTTCAGAGAACAACTTCCTTTAGATCCCTCCATCAGATTAATACAAGTAATGAATGTAAGCTCCAGGAAGCAGGGATTTTTATCTGCTTTGTTACCTACTGTATTCCCAGTACCTAGAACAGTTCCTGGCACAACAATGTGTACTGAGTGACCAATTATCAACTTTTCATTAGTGAAGCATTGAGTCTACCTTTAATAGCCCCATCTAGCTCTCAGCTCTCTGATGATCTGCCTTCCTCTGGGACACTCAGTTGACTGGTCTTGGATTTGCATTCCTTGAACACTGGAGAAGTAAGGTTGGGGGCCTGGCTCCAAATATAGGGTCCCTGTGTCTGCACACAGAGTCTCAATCAAGTAAAAACCCATTATTCTACTTTCTTCTAAAAAAATTCCCAAAGGCAAGTTCACAACCTGAGATTAACAGTAAGATCCAATGGTTTACCTGAAAAGGAATTTCTATTCATTCAGGAATTATAGGGCTTCCCTGGTGGCGCAGTGGTTGAGCGTCCGCCTGCCGATGCAGGGGACACTGGTTCGAGCCCTGGTCTGGGAGGATCCCACATGCCGCAGAGCGGTTGGGCCCGTGAGCCATGGCCGCTGAGTCTGGGCTTCTGGAGCCTGTTCTCCGCAACGAGAGAGGCCACAACAGTGAGAGGCCCACGTACCACAAAAAAAAAAAAAAAAAAAAAAAAAAGGAATTACCCTGTGCCCTTCCTTGAACTCTCTGTTTTTTATTAGTTATGCAATCCTTATAAAAGTTCTGTGAGATATGGCCTATCATGATCTCCCTTTTATAGTGAGGAACCCAAGTGGAGAGATTATATCATTGGAATAAGACCAGAGAGTAAGTAATTGGTGGAACTAAGATTTACACCTAGGCCTGGCTTTCTTTAAAGACTATTCTTTTCAGAACTGGCAAAATGATGCCAGTGTCAAGGTGGGAGGGTTGACTTTCCCTGTTCACTGGGAAGTTAACAAGGACTGGATCATGACATAGGGCTAGGAAGAGGAGGGAGCAGAGGTCTGGGGAGAGGAGAAAAAACAGTTTGTTTTTGGGGTTGGGGGGGGAATAGAATGCTTTTTTTTTTTTTTCTGTCTAAGAACAGATGAGTTGGTAGCAGTTTAATACAGATGGAAACAAATACAATCCATATAAAAACAGGATTTGAAGCAGGAGGGGGATATATCAACCAAAGTAAATTTAGAGCTTTCGGCCATGCAACTCAACATCTGAGTTCTCTTCACTTAAAAACCAAACTAGATGCTTTAATAGGTGTTCGTAGAGAAGGCTACAAAAGTATTGCAAAATGTTAGTCTTACACATACCACAAAAAAGAGAGAGAGAAACAAAATTAATACACCCCCTAGGCTAATCACAAGTTTTCCCTAACAGAGACAGACACAGAGAAATAACTTTTTACAAGCTTAGCTTAGAGGTATGAGGTACGATACCTTACAGCTCTCACTTGGGTGTTTCCCACTCATGCTCTTTTCAGTATAAACAAATAGGTTTATGTAATGGAATACATATTTGAAGAATTCCTTTAAAAAATCACAAGTTCCACTTTATATATACAAATTTTTAATTATGTACTGAAAATAAATTACAGGAAAGAACTTTAAAATGTAACAGAGGACAAAGTCACAATAAACCTTCCCACTGAATTTCCTTGGCCGGGGGCGTGGTGAGACTGCAGTGCTCAAGAAGATAAATATCACAAATATAACAAAAACTTCAAATTGTCTATGCACTCACACACTGACATGAGCCACAAACATTCCTTCACAGGGACTGTATTCTTAGCCTACCACAGAACCAGATTTTGTCATAAACTACAAAACTTTTAATACAAAATCATATTTATATATTTATAATTCATATTCTTGCTCTATCTGTGATTTTAGAAAATAAAAGCTACACACTGTATAGATACTCTTAACTCATAGCTGTAGGCAACATTTTTGGATGGAATTTCTCCCCCCATAAAATTAATGGCATATTTTATGTACATGAAAGCTAAACTGCATAAAGACAGTTCAGTTTCCCAGATATGTATCTCCTTTTAGGGCAGGTTTATAAATTTAAAAAGGCAAGACAAATGTACACCTCAGAATCACTTTCTTAGCTACAAGAGTTGTCATATAATTTCTGTGAAGTTTCTGATACATGCATTTATGTAATACTGGTATTGAAGGCAGTAAAGCAATATATACTTTTAATGTCATGGCTCAATAAAGGCTTCATTGTCATTCCAATCTGATTCTTGATACAATGATTCAAAACTTCTCTAAAAATTAAAGTTTCAATTGGACACTGTGTTAAAGAGACTCTAAATAGATTTCTTAAAATATTCCCCTGAAATAGCCTTCACATAAGACAAATTTCACTAACATTAGATTAAGTAAAAAGGGGAAAAAAAGAATTAAACATGGCACAAGTGTGCATGAAAACTAATGCTCCTCAGCCAATCTTCATGCCTTAGGAGCCATGAACAGAATGCTTAAAACCAACAAACAATTTCACACTCTGTGGCAGCCATCTGTGAAGCCAGTTACACTAAACTACTTCTACCGTTGATTGTAAACTTTGGTTTATTTTTATTTGAGTTCTCACTGTACAGCAAGAATGAAAAAAAGAAAGAGTGGAGTCCATGAAGAGATGGACTGTCAGTCTGTCTTTAATCTGGTATGATGAGACAACTGGTCAGTCAGGTCTGCTTTGATAAAGTGTGTTACAGACTGCCTTATGTTTTCCTCCATGAAATTATCAACCAGGGTCTTCAATACCTGTTCCCATAGTGTTTCAGCAATCTGATCAATCATTGTTCCAATTTCTCTGAACTCCCCAGAGTATTTAACATATGCCCAAGTACAAAGAGACGTCAGTGCTAACCCCATGACAAGGTTACACAAGACGGCTATAGAGTTTAGGCCAATGAAGCCAGTCGGTCCTGAGATTATATATATAGCAAACATGACTGCAAACAGTGTGGCAGGGGTACGAGCAACACAGAAGATATTTTTGCCTTCATTGTGCTTTATAAAATTTGCATAGGTTTCTTCTATTTCAGCCTCAAACTGGTCCTGATAACGACCGCAGAATTCATCTCCACCCATTTTTTTTTACTGAACAAAACTGTTTAATTGCCACTTCCTTAAGATCCAGGTGTTTTCACTCCAGATCTGATGGTGCAATGTAAGGGTTGTCCCCACCACCTACCTGCTCCATACTTTTGCAATAGATCTCTCTCGCTCTGGCTACTGCAGCAAGATTATTAGCTTCAGCTGTTGCCTGAAGCATGGACTTTGGATGTGGAAGTTCCTCTCCTTAATAAATTTTAATGTAAGCCTTAAAGTATTCTACAAGATCTCTACAAATGACTTTAGATCCACTTATCTCTTTTTCTACCAAATTTTCTGGGGCAAGTAGCAATGGAATCAGATTTCGAAGCTCTCGTTTAAACTCTTCATCAGTATCTTTCAATCTCCCATCAAAACTAGGATTAGTTGAAACTTTAAGACCAGGATGTGGCAAAAGGAAGCAACCAAGATTTGAGAAACAGTTGTGAATGTGTTTCCTTACATTCTGTAGCTCTTCATGTTGACTTTGTTTTACCTGCAATCTCTTTTCAAGGAATCGTTTTCCACCTTCCAAACCATATGCACGTTCATAAGGATAACTCCAGTCTCGAATCAAAAACATTAATGTCTGAATGGTTTCTGGTAGATTTCTTCCATTGCAAGTCTGCAGTATTCTGTAAATAATTGCAAGTGTTGAAGATCACCTTCTTGAATATTTTGAGACAAATTATATACCTGGACAGGGCAAGTCATAGTGCTCAGAGCAAACACTGTTGCACAATCTTTGATAGTTGACTGGCTATCGAAGGCACCCTGGGTATCCCTCAGCAGCACAGCCACTTTTGTTCCATTAGGTCTCTCGATCACAAACACTTCATTCCAGACGTGTATGCCTGTCGTTTCTCTCTCTCTCTCTCTCTTTTTTTTTTTTGCGGTACGCAGGTCTCTCACTGTTGTGGCCTCTCCCGTTGCAGAGCGCAGGCTCCGGACGTGCAGGCCCAGCGGCCATGGCTCACGGGCCCAGCCGCTCCGCGGCATGTGGGATCTTCCTGGACCGAGGCACGAACCCGTGTCCCCTGCATCGGCAGGCAGACTCTCAACCACTGTGCCACCAGGGAAGCCCCTGTTGTTTCTCTTTTGCAACCAACCGCCATGTAAAGCCAGTCAATGGTTCATTGTTTCCACCAGTCCAACTTTGAGAATCCTTGTTATACATATATCTAAGCATGAAGTCCAGTAGAAATGATTTCCCTTTAGGAAAAGCTCCTGCCACGGATACCACTACTATGTTAAGATCTCGTATGTGCTCCTGTAGCAATATCTGCTCCAAAGCTTCTTCATCAAGCTCAAAGTTATGGTCATCTTCATGTGCAAGAATAATCTATACTGGACATGGTTTCTTCATAACCTCATCAGAGTTTACTAGGTCATCATCTTCATAATTCTCACCTAGGAAGGTCCTGGACAAGACGTGGTTAACCCCGGTGTTTGGGTCGCTGGTTCGCCTCCGGCACTGCAGCCCCTCATGTGGCTGCCGCCTCCGCACTGCCTTGTCCCCCTCAGCCATCTTGGACAGATTTAAAATTAACTCCCCCTAGAATGCTATTTTATTTTTTTTAATTTAAGTATAGTTGATTTACAATGTTGTGTTAGTTTCTGGTGTACTATTTACAATAGCCAGGCATGGAAGCAACCTAAATGTCCATCGACAGATGAATGGATAAAAATGACGTGGTATATACATATACACACACACACACACACACACACACACACACACACACACACAGAGACACGCACACAATGGAATATTACTCAGCCATAAAAAAGAGTGAAAACAGTTTCTCAATTGAACACTGGGCTGAGCTGGTCTTCAGGATGCACTGAGTCTTAGATGGCATTTAGGGCAGGTATCTGATAGTCCATGCTATGAGCATCTTTGTCCCTATGTTAATCCTCACTTTCCACCCAGGCCACCAGGATGCTGCTTATTCCCACCACTGTTGCTATGGTAACTGGCTGGCAGTCTTACATACCAGCCGTCAAACATGCTGAGAGAAGCCCTTTTGTACCACTAACCCAGTCATACTGTGGAAAGCCGGATGGATACACATTCCAGTTGTGGTGGGGGACTTGATGGCTATGGCCAAGGGGTGCAGTCAATGTCCCTGAAGGCAGAGAGGTGCAGCTGCAAATGAGCAGTAGAGATGGGTCAGCCCAGATCTGGGTTGAGTCCTGCTTCTGCTGCTCAGTAGTAGTGTGCCTTTGGGAGTCAATGAATTTCCTGAATCTCATCTTCCTTATCTGGCCAACAGGGAGAGCTGTTCTTCCCCCACAGAGCTGGGGCAGCAGTAAATGAGACCACAGGGGAGTGCAGAAGAATTGTGAGCCCTCACTGTGGTTTGCCATTTCGCAACCACTCTCAGGGTCAAGTCATTTCTCCCAGATGTGCAGGAACAGAAATCAGCGTAAGAAACTGGTTCCCTAAGGAAAGCCCCTGACTCAGCCCCTATTTGGTTCAGTTGCTGAGGGCGGGTAAGTGTGGGCTTCCGCTGGCTTCCAGAGGGCAGTGTGTCTGGCAGAGTTTCTGTCTAGACACTGGCTGAGGGGTCTGCCCAGTCTCTCCCCAGCCTCCTTGTTCCTGGGGCACAGATGCCTTACTATTCCTCAGGACCAACAGCTCAGGATCCAGGAAAGCAAAAGACATCTTCCCTGCTGTCATGGGCTGAACTGTGCCCACTCTGCATTCATATGTTGAAGTCCTAACCCCCAGTACCCCAGGATGTGACTGTATTTGGACATGAGGTCTTTAAAGGGGTGATTAAGTTATAATAAGTTATTAACATGGGTCCTAATCCAATATCACTGGTGTCTTTAGAAGAAGAGATTAGGACACAGACATGCACAGAGAAAAGACCATGTGAAAACACAGGGAGAAGATGGCCATCTACAAGCCAAGGAGAGAGGCCTCAGAAGAAACCAAACCTGCTGACACCTTGATCTTAGAACTTAACCTTCCAGAATTATGAGAAAATCAATTGTTGTTTAAGCCACCCAGCCTGTGACACTTTGTTATGGTAGCCTGAGCAGACTAACATGCCTGCCCTTCCTCCTCACTGTAAGTAAGAGAATTCCAGCTCCCATGGGGACCCTTGGAGACAGGGACCCTTCTGGAACCACCAGGAAGTGGGACTCTTCATCTTGTTTCTGGTCGCTCTGTCTCTCACTGCTCCCTGGCCCCACCTCTGCACCTCTGCACTGGGGTTCCCAGGACCCCAACTCCATGTCTCCCCAAGCCTGTCCAGCTCACATATTGCCCCCAGCTTGGAGAGAGGGACACATTAGGGGCATAGGCTGCAGCTTGTAACACAGCTCTGGGTGCCACAAATCCCATCTCTGTGACCAGTTCTGATTTCAGTCACAGGTGTGATAAAGAGTTCTTGTCCACTGGTGGTTCCCACTCCAGGCTCTCAGCTGCTGGGGACTTCTCTGAAGCCAAAGGGAACCTACAGACCCTGTGCAAATGAACGAAGCCCAGAAGTGCTGGGCATCCACATCTCTAGGGGCAGACTTCAGGTGAGGGAGAAAGGGAGCAGGGTCATTCTCCTGCCTCTGTCCTTCCTGGTCCACCTGAGAGGCACTCCATACTCTTCTCAGGGTTCTGCGGAAGTCAGTCTGTTGCTGACAGCACGATGCTGATAATGCCCTTTACGCAGGCCTGCCTTCCATGTCTCACTCTCCCCACCCCCTCATTCCTGCTTCCTGGCATCATCTCCCAAATAAACCACCCGCACCCAAGCCCTTGGGCTCTGCTTTTGGGGAAGGCAGATTTGGGCATAGCTTTACCGCTTTCCAGCTAGGGAGCAGTATGGCAAGATTTCACTTTCCTCATTTGTAAAATGGGGACATGACTATCTCACAGGCTGGTCACAGGAGTTAAATGAGATCACCATGGTGAAGTGAGTTGTAAACTGTGCAAGGTGATCTCAAAGCTAATATTTGTTATTATTTTTAGTTTGGTGGTAGCATAGGTCCTTCCTTCACTGTTCTTTCATTAAAAAAGAAGAAGAAAACCCCACCTCCATCTCATTCCCTAGGGTCCCTGTGCGGCCAGGTGCAGGTGAACATCCTTGAGGAGGAATGGGTGCTGAGGGGTTGACACAGCCCCTCTCCTCCCCCTCCTTCCCCAAACAGCATCAGTGTTTATCAGTGGGCTTCTATAAAGACAGCTGGCAGAGAGGGCACTGAGTGGAGGAGACACCGGGGTGGCAGGTCTTTCCAGCCCAGCCGGCGTCAGTGCTGTCTGTGTGTCTGCGTGTCACAGGCTGGGCTTGGGGTTTATGCAGGAGCCTGGGGAGGAGCAGGATGGAGGCCTCAGATTGCCTGACACAGCCCTGGCCCTCTTTCAGGAATGCCTGCTGTGGGTTACCTACCTGGCTGCTTCTTGCCCCTGCTCCAAAGGCCGACTTGGCTGTTCACTGCTCTGAGACCCTGCACTGACCCAGGAGCAGCATTGAGACCCTCCTCCTGGTTCCCGCTCTTCTTGCACACCCTCCACCAGAGCCCTGTGCTTCTGCAGACCAAGAGCTCCTTGAGAGGAGGGCATCCCTGCATATGTGTTCAAGCATCTAGAACAATGACTGTTGGCCAACAGTACAGGCTTGACAAACATTTGTAGACCTACGGCTAAGTTATGCCTGGGGGGAGAGTGGGAGGCAAGCAGGGAGTCTTCACTCAAGGTAACTTTCAAGAAGCCAGAGGAGTAGGCAGGCACAGTCAAACTCTGGCTGGCACACAAAGTCCAGAATGCCGGGAGGCAAGTCAGGAGGGGTAGGATAAGGGGTGCGGGGACAGAGCTGCTCACAGAGCAGAGACGTGAAGGCAAAAGGCAATGTGCAGGATGGAGTGTGGGTGGGCTGGGGTCTGAGGGGCTTCCTCAGGTTGGCTGGGGCTTTAGCTGAATTCTGAGAGTTCTTCCAGTGTGAAGGGCCAGAGTGAGTGGGTGGGACAGTCAGAGAAGATGCCCTCTATATACACTTTGCCACCATCCCTACCAGATCAGTCCCCAAGAAGCTGATCCCCCCAGAAGCTAACCAGATCTCTGGTTGAATGCTGCTGAGTCCCCTGCAGATACAGACAGGCCCCAATGCAATATCTATGGTGTCAGGTGCTGGGCAGGGGTAGATGTCATGGATCATTGCTTGTGTGAAGCTGGGCAGTGGGTATCTCTCTTCACTCACAGAGCTGTTGCCCAGAGCACCCCACAGGGAATTCATGATGGATGGTTGGATGGATGGATGGATGGATGGATGGATGAGTGGTATTGGAGTTGATGAGATGTGATAGTTAGAGAACAGAGAATGCTGGAAGGGTCAGTCAGGAATGGTACCAAGCAGTCCCCACACCCGTTCCTCCTTCTGTGCCACCTCCCAACAATGGCACCTCCTCCCTCCCTCCTTTCTACATGAGCCAGACACCCAGCTCTGTGTATTCCATATTCTTAGACTGTTCTGTCTCTACCACCACTATATTGGTCCAACTTCTCATCAGCCCTTCCCTGAACTGTTGAAATGTCTCCCTGCCCTGGCCTCTTCCCCCCTGCCCACAGGCTTCCCCTCCCAGAGCCATCCTGCTGGAATCTTAGAATAGCCTCACATCTTCCATTGGCTTCCCATATCCAAAACCAGAGAATAGGAACCCGTGATGGCTTTCTAATACAACTTGGCAAGGCTGAAGGACACGTCCCAGGCTTCCCTTTCTTATATGTTTCCCACAGGCTACAGGGAGATTCTTGGGAGATTTGAGAGACTGAAGGGAAGCAGCAGCCATTTTGCAGCACGTGGGCATTATTGCTGATAAGCTGATTCATTGCATTGGCATGAAGCAGCAGCTAGACCTGCCATTGTCCCTCCTTCCCACGGAGCCTCTTCAACTTCTCTGACTCCTAGGCCATGTACATATGTCTTTAGCTCTGTGACAAAGGTCTGGAATTCTGCAGAAATACTTTGCAACACCAAAACCAGCTGCATAGACATCCTCAGTGCCTTCCCTGTCCGGCACTGCCAAGCACTGTCCATCTTTTTTCTCCACCATGTCTTGAACCTACTGTCCCCTTTATATACTTACTGACTCGGATCCTCAAGAAGGCTACCTGACCTCCATTAGTCTTCTCTCCATGCTATTCGTTCAGTTATTCAACAGTCATTAAGCATATACTGCATGTCAGACATCATTCTAGGCACTGTGAAAACAGCTCTAACCTTAACTTTCACCCTTCCCTCCTTATTCTAAGTGGTGCTTGAATAGTGACCAAAGGGGTAGTGGCAATAAAGCCTGAAGAATAGAGCCTGTATCTTAGTAGGAGAGGGGAGACAGGTGGTAGATGAAATAGGTAAGTAGGAGGCAGGACTTCTAGCTATGTCTGAGTGATGAGGTCAGCAAAACCTCTTCGCCAAATGCAACTACAAATCTGGACAAAACTGACAAAAACAACCATTTCCATACTCTGAAATTGACCAAAGGCATGCAACAATCACTTATGCTTGAAAAACTGCTATACTTTAGGTAAGAACAGTGAGAGTCTGTGGTGTTCTTGCCAAGGGGTGCTTCTATCCCACTTTCCCCAGCTCAGTCCTCACAGAGGTTCTGCCAGGGTGGGGCACATCATGGGGACCAGCAACTTTGCTGACGAAGTCAAAAGTGGCTTATTCAATTTTGAGCAGTGGGTGATGCCTACACCCAGTGGCATTGTCAGTGGAATAGACAATTTTGGCAGCAAGTGAATGGGGGAACTAATGCTGTGTCTGAGTTTGTAGTCATTGTTGGGGCAAACATGTTCCTGGCTTAGGGTGCATGCACGTGCAGTGGAGACCAGAGGGGGCTCAGGGTACCCATACACTCCTGCCAACCCTAAGACTGTGGGCAAGTGCAGAGGTAATGTGAAGAGTCCAGCAGAAAGTAAAAGCCAGGGCAAACTTGAAGAACTTGAAAACAATCTGAACTTTGACTGCATTTCCTTATCTCACGCAGATCTACTGGCAGAGAATGGAAGTTCTACTAGCTCAAGCTTTGAACGCAACATCTGTCCAATCATTGGCTGATCACTAAATTAAACAGAAACAGAGGAGACCCCTAGGAAGTCAGGTTTAAAAATAAAAGGAAGAATAAACAACAAATATAACCAGAGATATTAGTGACTGCATATTGTAGAGGAGACAGATTTAACAGATTTATCCCAGGCAAGTTACCAAACAATTCAACAACAACATTGTTTAGGTGAGTAAATTAGAATTCAGAGTTCCTACAATACATTATCTAAAATACCCAGTTTTTAATTAAAAAATTATAAGTTTACAAAGGAAAAGGAAAGTGTGACCCATACTTAGGAAAAAGGTCAATAGAAACTTTCTGAATATTCCCAGATTTTTGTATTTAGCAGAAAAATACTTTAAAAAAAACCCTATGTAAATACATTTAAAGAACTAAAGGGAACATGTTTAAGAATTAAAGGGGTGCATGATAATAATGAATCAACACATAGGGAATCTCAATGAGATAGAAAATATTTTAAAAAATGGAAATTCTTGAGTTGAAAGTCCAATAATTGAAATGAAAAATTCACTAAAGGGGCTCAACAGAAGATTTGAGATGGCAGAAGAAAGAATACATGAACTTTAGGACAGAGCTACAGAAATAACCCAATCTGAAGAATATAGAGAAACATGGAACAAAACAATTGAAGGAAAAAGAACAGACTCTCAGAGATCTTTGAAGCAACAATAAGTATGCCAATATATGTGTAATGCAAGTCCTAGAAGGAGACAAAAGAAAGTAACAGAAAAATTATTTCAAAACAAATAGTGGCTGAAAACTTCCCAAATTTGATGAAAAATATCATGTTTCATGTGTAACCAACTTAAAAAATCCCAAGCAGTTTTAAAATACAAAGAGATTTATAGTTCAACACTTTAGAGTTCAACTTTTGAAAGATAAAGAGAAAATCCTGACAGTGGCAAGAGAAAAGCTTGTCCCCCTCATCACATGGAGGGGGACATTAACACGATTAACAGCTGACTTCTCATCTGAAACAATGGAGGCTAGAAGTGGAAGGCCATATTCAAAGGGCTGAAAGAAAAATAAAAACCATTAACCAGGAATTTTGTATCCAAATAGCTGTCCTACAAAAATGAAAGCAAAATTAACACATTCCCAGATAAACAACAACTAACAGAATTCCTTGCTGGCAGACCTGCCTCATAAGAAACACTAAAGGAAGTTCTTCAGGCTGAAAGGAAATGACACCAGGTGGTGACCAGCATCCACAGGAAGAGATGAAGCACAAAGGAAATCATAAATACATGGGTTAATATGAAAGACTCTATAAATATATTTTTTCTCATTTCTTCTCTTAACATCTTTTAAAGACTTAACTGTGTATAAAGCAATAATTATAATAGTGTCCTTTGAGGCTTACAAGACATAGATGTAATACATATATGACAATAATAAAACAAAGGAGAAGAGAGGAAATGGAACTTCCTTGGAGCAAAATTTTTATGTTTCACTAAATATTAATCTGAAGTAGATTAAGATAAAATGCATATTGTAATCCCTAGAGCAAGCACTAAGAAAATGACACAAAAATATAGTAAAAAATATCAATAAAAAATTAAAGTGGTATACTAGAAAACATTTAATACAAAGAAGATGGTAAAGGAGGAACAGAGGAATAAAAATAGAGGAGATATATAGAAAACAAGTTACAAAATGGAAAATGTAAACCCAATCATATCAATAATTTCATTAAATGTGAGTGGGCTAAATATCCCCATTCAAAGGGCAAAGACTGTCTTCATGAAATAGCAAGATCTAATTATATGTTATCTATAAGAGACACACTGTAGATTCAGTGATACAAACTGGTTGAAAGGAAAAGGATGGAAAAAGGTATGCCATGTAACAGGAATCATAAGACAGCTGGAACTGGCTATGTTAATATAAGATAAAATAGACTTTAAGAAAAGAAACATTACAACAAAGAGGAACATTTTACAATGATAAAGGGGTGAATACATCAGGACGCTGTAACAATTATAAACATACACAGACTTAACAAAAGAGCCTCAATATACATGAAGTAAAAAGTGACAGTAGACAGTTGAATAATAAGAGTTGGAGATTTCCCTACACCAATCTCAATAAACGACAGAACAACTAGACAGAATGTCAGTAACAATATAGAAGGCTTAGACAACACTATTAACCAATTTGACCTAAGTGGTATATATAGGACACTCCTTACAATGACAGCAGAATATACATTATTTTCACATACATATGGAACATTCTTCAGAATATGCCCAAAAATAATAAATCAACTGGTGAGTGTATAAACAAAATGCACATCCATATATTATTCAGCTAAAAAGGAACAACTACTGATACACACAAGAACATGAATGAACCTCAGAAACTTTATGCTAAATGAAAGAAGCTTGATGCAAAAGACCACATAGTATATGATTCTACTTACATAAAATGTCCAGAAAAGGCAAATTTATAGAGACAGAAGGAACATCAATGGTTTCTCAGGCTGCGGGGCAGGAGTGGAAATTAATTGCAGACAGTCAGGAGGGAATTTTTCCGGGTGATAGAAATGTCTAAAAACTGGATTATGGTGATGGTTGGATAACTCTATAAATTTACCAAAAATTATTTAATTGTATGCTTAGAATGGGTGAATTTTATTCTGTGTAACCTACATCTCCATAAACTGTTAAAATATAAAAATATATGAGATAATAACAAATGCTATGAAGAAAAATAAAGCAGAGAAGGATAGGAATGTCAGGGTGGGATTCAACTTGTGCAGTCATTGCTGTGGTTTGCCAACCCTAACCCTAACCCCCGCTTCCAGGCATGTGGTCGGACTGTACTTCCTGGACCCCTCGTGGGTAGTTGGGGCAATGAGTTGTGAGTGGAGTGTGACATGTGACTTCCAGGCTGAGGATTTCACTGCTGACATGAGACCCTTCTGGAGCTCAATCTCTCCCTTTGCCATCTGGCCTCGCCACCAGCAGCACTTGAAATAATGGTTGTTCCATTAGCCTGGGTCTTTGAGTCACTATGATGGGCAGGTGACCCATGACCCAGTTACTGTGTAACTTATCACATTGCGACACATATAGGCAGTCAGCGAAAGCCTCAAGAGAAGGTGACATTTGGGCAAAAATCTGAAAGAGGTGAGTTTGTGAGCCATATGGATATCTGAGGGTTAGGGTGCTCTGGAGAGAGGGGAGAGCACATGCAAAGACCTGGCATGTCTGAGGAAGCAAGGAGGCTGGTGTTGCTGGTGCCAAGCAAGCAGGGTACATAGGAGATGATGTGATGGGTAATGTTGGGCCAGGTGGAAGCGTGACATGGGGATCCACTGGGGTGTGTTGAGTGAATGACAGATCTAATCTGATTTAGGTTTAAGAGCCTGTTCCACTTGCAATATTGAGAAGAGATGAAAAGGCCATGGGTAGAATCAGGAAGAACAGTGAGGGGGCCTTTGTAAGAAACCAGGTGAGAGCTGACTTCATACCCAGCTGCCATGACATTCTTCCTATAAACAGTTCTGATCAGTGCTATTCTTTTTTGTGTGTGTGTGGTACGCAGGCCTCTCACTGTCGTGGCCTCTCCCGTTGCGGAGCACAGGCTCCGGACCCGCAGGCCCAGCGGCCATGGCTCACGGGCGCAGCCGCTCCGCAGCACGTGGGATCCTCCCGGACTGGGGCACAAACCCATGTCCCCTGCATCGGCAGGCGGACTCTCAACCACTGCACCACCAGGGAAGCCCAGTCCTATTCTTACAACCTTCAATAGCTCCCTATTGCCCATAAGAAAGAGTCCAAGTTTCTCAAAGTGACATCAACCTACCTTTCCTCTTGTATCCCCCACCACTCCCCTTCCTATATCTTCAGTTCTCCTCTCTCTGAATCTCCTGTTCTCCTAGGACATACTCTTGTCTCCCTACCTGGGATCTCGTGGTCTCCTCACATCCCTGTATCACAGCAGGGAGGGGTGAGGGTATGCTCTGGAAGAAGGAAAAGTAAGCAAAGCCACAGAATTAGGAAGGCCTGGAGAAGGGGTGTGATGGAGGATGCCCATTCCAAGCTGCCCCCTGGCCTTGGTCCTGAAGGTCAGCTTGTGGGCCAGGGAACTGGGGACCTGTAGGAATGGATTCAGAGCTACCTTCTTCTCTGTGGACTCTCTGGCCTGGTATAGGCAGGAGCCACCATCTTGCTTCCCACTATGAATCTGACGTCCAGTGGCTATTCATGGAGGGTCAGCTAACAGGGAGAAGTCACCAGTCCTTGGCAGAGAACCAGGCAGCTCAGTGAGCAGAAGTTTGGGAAGCTGGGAGCAAAGAGACTGCACCTGGTCTGACCAGGCAAGATAGTGGCACAGGAAAAGCTCACAAGAGGTGGAGCCAAGGGTGGTGCCCATGGCTGGGTAAGAGTTTTAGCACAGCACCCCCCAGTGAGAGGCTAAGACCTGTAGAGGTTGGATTCTGAGTTCCTGCTACATGGCAGGTCCTCAACTTGGCAAAATTATAGGCAAAGTGGTTAAGTGAAGTACAGAAGCTCAATTTAACTCCAAAGAATCTTCTGTTTGCCCCAATTCCCTGAAAATTTCAGTTAAAAGCAAGCTCACGTTCCCCAATAATCTCCTCTAGAATATATGTGGGGAGACAGAGAGAAGGGAGGGTCAGAGAAAGAGAGACAGACAGACAGATAGACAAAGACAGAGAGAGGGAGAAGAGACAGGGCTGAATTAGAGAGACCAGAGATGGGGCAGAGAACACTTCCCCTGTGTTGGCTGACTCTCCTGTCCTTTCTGAAGCCTTCCGTAGAATGGCATTGTTACTCCTTTTTTACAAAGCTGCCAAGCTGTTTGTGGTCAGATAATAATTTAAAAATTAATTCAGTCTAAAGGAATTAAGTTCCAATACATGCTATAATGTGGATGAACCTCAAAAACATTACTCCAAGTCAAAGAAGCCAGACACAAAAGGACACACACTGTATGATTCGATTTATAAGAAATATCCAGAATAGGTAAGCCCATAGAGAGAGAAAGCAGATTAGTGGCTGCCAGGGCTGGGGGAAGTGGGAAGCAACTGCTTCATGGGGATGGGATTTTTTGGGGGGTGATAAAAATGTTTTGGAACTAAAGAGAGGTGGTGGTTGTGGGACACCTTGAAATTGCCACTGAATTAATTATTCACTTTAAAATGGTTAATTTTATGTGAATTTCACCACAACAAAAATTTAATTCAATCAAATTCTTTAAATTCAGGTATCTCATGCAATAGCTCATTTGTTATTTTCTCAAACGATTAGCATCTGTACTCTGAAGCCGGGGACATCTGCTACACCATGGAGATCTGGTGGCTGGAACCTTCCACAAAAGTTAAGTGACTGTGACTTTTCCTTTCAACTCAGATGATGCCATAAACCCAGATGAGAGAAAAATACTGGACATTTTACAGACCACCCTCCTACCCCAATGCATTAGGACTAAACAGAGGTAAAGGCTAATCTCAGCGGCTTTCCACCCCCTATTGTAGAAAGGAGGCTCCAGAGAGGTTAAACATGCAAGAAGGGTCCCACAACACGTGTCCAGCCCAGAGTGGAATTCTGGCGACCTGGCTTTGTGGACACAGCTTGACTCAGCATCCCTGCAGATACCTGTGCAGACCATAGCAAAGGCTGCTGTGTGGTCTGGGGGCTCTGGGCTCTGGTGGCTCTTGGGCCTGGCTGCACACTAGGTTCACCTGGGAACTGCTGATGTCCACCCCACACCAATTAAGCCTGATCTCCAGTATTCAAAAATGCCTGGGGAGGGAATTCTCTGGTGATCCGGCGGTTAGGACTCCACGCTTCCACTGCAGGGGGCACGGGTATGATCCCCGGTCGGGGAACTAAGATCCCTCATGCCACGTGGCACGGCCAAAAATAAAAAAATGCCTGGGGATTTTTAAACGCTCCTGCATGATTCTAATGTAAAGCCAGGTTGAGTACCACCAACTGTGTTTCTCCTACTAGTATCTGGGATTTCAATAATCACCTGAAGGCACCCAGGTCCAGAAAACGTGAGATGTCACTGCACAAACACTCAGCCAGCACCTGTTTGACTCACCCAGCTAGCCAGCACTTGTATGACCACACAGCGGTTTGTCCCACTTTATCTAACTTACCTCCTGGACACTTTACTGAGGACTACTGAACCATCCTCAATGTTTCTGAATTAACTGCTTAGCTGGATTGTTTCCAAGCAAGATACAGGGCAGCCTCAGAATGCACAGCCTTCCCTGTGATGGCCTTTTGCACCCATGGTCTGTGGGCACAGTGATTCTTACAGACTCTGAATGTCATCAGAGCCCTGAGCCACTGGAGCCAGGGTCCCTGACAGTGGTGGTCATGATGAAGGCTCTGTTTTTCAGGCAGACATGAACCAGCTCCCGAGTTCAGGGGTGAGGGCTGAGGCATCAGTCAGTGCCTGGGCCCTGACCACAGACGCCCCTAGGTGCTCTCAGATTACAAGACCAAGACAGCTTCTTTGGGTGGCCACAAATGACCCCATCCCTCAAGCAAGAAGCCAAGAACCAAGGTAATCATACACCACATAGAATAATATAAACTTCTTACCGAAATATCTGGCTGCAAACGTTCTTCTTTTGCTGGAAGCTGTCGGCAACATAACGAAGCTGGCAGTCTATGTGCAAATTTCTTGTATATCCTTTTTATAAAGAGCCAACCACATCCTCAAGCAGACACGCTAATTCCTGTTTTCCAGTAATAGGAGATCAGCATCTATAGAAGAGAAATATATTTAGAATGCCCTTTTTCTGGTGTTTTCTTGGGTTTCCAACAAGAAACCTCATTGTGAGGAATTAGTCCCTTTAATGCAAGTGTGCCAGGGATCTTGGGATGGCCTTGGGAAAGTCACAGATCTCTGGGTATCAGTTCCTCAAATCTGTAAAATGGGAACAATAATGAACCACCCCTCAGAGTGAACCACGGGTCAACAAGATGGTGGGTATAAAACGGCAAAGCCCTCCACACGTCAGATGCTACGTTTGATCTTTTCAATCAGATGGCCTGGATTTAAAAGGAGCTGTGTTTTCCAGAGAGCTTCAAAGCAGCTACAAACAATAACCTGCAAATGTGCAATGTGACTTCCAGGACCCTCACCTGATGTGCACGGCAGTCCTGTTAGTGGAGAGACGGAGGACGTAGACCCCACCCCTAGATGGAGAAACAAAGCCCCAGCAGCACCCATGGCAGACCCTCACCGTGGTACACTGCTGCTAACAGCACGGCTTCTCATTCTATTTCTGGAAATTTAGCATCATTATTGCATAATTTACAGTTGTGGAAAGTAGAAAAGAAAATTCCCGATTAGGAAACAGCCAAGTGACATTTATGAAGCCCTCAGCATCATTGACATCGTGGTCTTGGCAATCTAAGGGACAGGCAGCTCCAAGGGGGGCTCAGTGTTATCGTGTTTAAATACACATGGAGTTTATACAGTCTGAGAAGCAACTCTTGGGGGGGACACCCAACAGAATGTTCTCCCAACTACCCTTCTTATCTCCTTTGCTTCCCTGCCTCTGCTGTGTTGAGCTTGTTTCGTGTTTGTGATTATAGAACCAATCACTGTTATGCAGATAAAACAAGCATAGCCAGCAATCACTGTTGGCGTGTCCCCTCCACCCTGGGGCTGTGGGCTGCTGGACAGCACTCAGCAGGCTGCACTGCGGCAGTGTCACCTTGCTCCATGCCTTGGTGACCAGGCACAGCTCCCGCCGCTGGTGTTCTGAGGGGAGCATTAGGACAATCCAGCAGAGGGGCCAAGCTGTGCTCTGGGGAGTGACCTGGGGCAGCTGGGAGCAGAAGCTGGTGGGTGAGAGCAAAACTGCTTGAACAGAACCACAAAGCCCCAACCAGAGATGCCGGTGTGCCCTTGGGCCCAAGTGAACGGTGGTTTGGCTTGCAAAGGGAACCCGGGGTAAAGAGCAGAGTGAGAAGAGTGATGGAGCCCAAAGTACAGAGGCAGCAACAGAGCAGAGCCAAGGAACTAGATGAGCGTCAAGCCTGAGAATCTTGGAACTGGGACAGACCTAAGAGGCTCTTGGGGACAGTGACATCTCTCTGTATCCTCTAAGCATGCACGGGTGGGAGGGTGATGGAGGGGGTGGGGAGTGAGAGGAAGAAGCCCATCCCAAGACCCCATGACCTAGTGTAGTAAGGGCTTTAGAATTAAAAATTCTGGGTCTGTGTCCAGGTCCACGTTGGGTTTTTTTTTTTTTTCCCTAGTAGTGTGAATCTGGATGTGTAGCTGAAATAGGGTTACCAGATTTAGCAATTAAAAATACAAAATGCCCAGTTATATTTTTAGTATAAGTGTGTTACAAATATTTCATGGGACATAACATCTACTATAAAGGTATTCCTGGTTGATATTCATTGTTGATAACTGATCTGAAATTCTGATTTAACTGGGTGTCCTATATTTTAGCTGGCAACCTATATTTTAGCTGGATACTCAGCCTTCTGAGTATCCATTTTAGCTTTGGCCAAAATAGGATGATCAGGTAAGAATCTTTCAGTTTCTGGAAACAAAAAGACAATTAAAATTGGCTTAAAAGATAAGGGGGTATATTTTGGCTTCTTTAGTGAGAAAGTTCTTATGATATGGACTTCAGGTATGGTTAGATCCAGCAGCTTGACAATATCAACCAAGTCAGGTTTTTTGGTTTTTTTTTTTCTTCCAGTTCTCTTGTTTGCTTCCTGAGGTGTCTGCTTCATCTTCATCAAGGTTGCCTTATTATTAAAAAAATGCTGGAGGTGGAGATCAAGGTGGTGGAATAGAAGGACCTGGAACTCACCTCCTCCCACAGATACATCAAAACTACATCTACATGTGGGACAATTTTCACAGAATACCCACTGAACACTGGCAGAAGATCTCATATAACCAAAGCTGCAAGAAAGATCACCACATAATTGGGTAGGAAGAAAGAAGAAAAAGGAATTGGGACAGGACCTGTGACCCTGGAAGGGAGCTGTGGAAGAGGAAATGTTCCCTCACCCTGGGAATGCCCTTCACTGGCTGGGAGATCAGCCAGGACAGATAGGGAGCTTTAGAGGATCAGAGAAGAATACAGCAGCCAGCTTGTGGCAGGCAGGGCAGAGAGAGACCAGCACAGATGGTCCTGGCCACCTCGTTGCACGCCCCCCCCCCAGCCCAAGTCGTGTACCTGCTGGTGTGCACAGTGGCTGGATGTGGAAACTCGAGCTTCAGTGGACAGACCCGGGAAGAGGACTTGATTTGGCTGCATGGAGACAGCCCAAAGGGCCTGGAGTGTGGCCAGGCTGCAACTGGGGCGGGGGGAATGCAGGACAGAGCCCAGGTCCGCCATAGGAGCCCCATTGTCAATGCATGTGAAGGGGGAGTGGTTAGCCCCACCACAGCAGCCTCAGCATGCTCAGACCAGGCGAGTGTCCACCACCAGGAGCTCTGAAAGCAGGCAAGCTCTGGCAGGTTGCCCACATGTGGAGGTGGGGCTGAAATCGGAGCCAATTCCCCATGGGTGCACAACTTGGAAAGTGGGGCTGAAATCTGAGCTGATTCCCTGCAGCTGCAAGATTTAGGTGGAGACATGTGAGTGCAGCACCTGCAGGACATCCCAGAGGATTACTGGCGCTCCCCTGGCTGGGGTGGGTCTGACATTAGCAGTGGTGGGTTTTCTGGGTACACATACTCAGAGGCTGATTCCCAGCACTCCCATGGAGGGTTTGGGTGAATGACTACAGTGGGTGCTGGTGGATCTGTGCCAACGGCTTTGTCAGCACAGCGCCTGAGGGACATCCGGGCTGATTGCCTGTATTCTCACGGCTGAAGTGAGGCTGAGGGAAGTGCCAACAACAGTGTATTTTGTGAGCACACACAACGGGTGACAGGTGACATCACAGAGCATATGTCCCAGTGGACATCTCCTGTGGAGGAATACTCAGTGGCTCCACCCCCAGCCGGAGTGCTCCAGTCCCACCTACCTCCCACTGAAGCTTAGAACCAGATCTGGGGGCTTCTACTCCAACAACTGGGGAGCAGACCCTGCCCCAACAGGGCTGTGACAACCACAGAGCAAAGAGGAGACCCTGCTCAACATCCAGTTCAGGCTCTGGTCACCACAACACCAATCACATCCCCTATCAAGGGGATAATGGCCAGCACACCCTAAGGAAAGACATGGTAGGCATCCATACCAAAAAGCCCTCACACCAAAAACATTAGACTCATGCAGGCTACACAGGGACACTCCCACATAAAAACAGCCCTTCAAGACCACAGTAGATAACTGTTTCTCCTAAATTCAGAGTCAGAGAAATGTAAGTAAAATGAAGAAGCAGACTTCCGGGTAAGATGGCGGAAGAGTAAGACGCGGAGATCACCTTCCTCCCCACGGATACACCAGAAATACAGCTACACGTGGAACAACTCCTACAGAACACCTACTGAACGCTGGCAGAAGACCCCAGACCTCCCAAAAGGCAAGAAACTCCCCACATACCTGGGTAGGGCAAAGCGGAGAGATTCCCGCACAGAGGATCGGTGCCGAGCGGCACTCACCAGCCCGAGAGGCTTGTCTCCTCACCCGCCGGAGCGGGCGGGGCTGGAAGCTGAGGCTCGGGCTTCGGTCAGAGCGCAGGGAGAGGACTGGGGCTGGCGGCGAGAACTCAGCCTGAAGGGGGCTAATGCGCCACAGCTAGCCGGGAGGGAGTCCGGGAAAACTCTGGAGCTGCCGAAGAGGCAAGAGACTTTTTCTTCCCTCTTGGTTTCCTGGTGCGCGAGGAGAGGGGATTAAGAGCGCTGCTTAAAGGAGCTCCACAGACGGGCGCGGGTCGCGGCTGAAAGCGCGGAGCCCAGTGACGGGCGTGGGACGCTGGGGCTGCTGCTGCCGCCGCCAAGAAGCCAGTGTGCGAGCGCAGGTCACTGTCCACACCGCCCTTCCGGGAGCCTGTGCAGCCCGCCACTGCCGGGGTCCCGGGATCCAGGGGCGGTTTCCCTGGGAGAACGCACGGCGCGCCTCGGGCTAGTGCAACGTCACGCCCCTCTGCCGCTGCAGGCTCGCCCCGCACTCCGTGCCCCTCCCTCCCGCCCGGCCTGAGTGAGCCAGAGTCCCCGAAGAGGCTGCTCCTTTAACCCTGTCCTGTCTGAGCGAAGAACAGACGCCCTCCGGCGACCTACACGCAGAGGCGGGGCCAAATCCAAAGCTGAGACCCAGGAGCTGTGAGAACACAGAAGAGAAAGGGAAACCTCTCCCAGCAGCCTCAGAAGCAGCGGATTAAAGCTCCACAATCAACTTGATGTACCCTGCATCTGTGGAATACATGAATAGACAACAAATCATCCCAAATTGAGGAGCCAGGAGTCAGTGCTGTGCCTCTGAGGTGGGAGAGCCAACTTCAGGACACCGGTCCACAAGAGACCTCCCAGCTCCACATAATATCAAATGGCGAAAATCTTCCAGAGATCTCCATCTCAACACCAGCACCCAGCTTCACTCAACGACCAGCAAGCTACAGTGCTGGACACCCTATGCCAAACAACTAGCAAGACAGGAACACAACGCCACCCATTAGCAGAGAGGCTGCCTAAAATCATAAAAAGTCCGCAGACACCCCAAAACACACCACCAGACGTGGACCTGCCCACCAGAAAGACAAGATCCAGCCTCATCCACCAGAACACAGGCACTAGTCCCCTCCACCAGGAAGCCTACACAACCCACTAAACCAACCTTAGCCACTGGGGACAGACACCAAAAACAACGGGAACTACGAACCTGCAGCCTGCAAAAAGGAGACCCCAAACACAGTAACATAAGCAAAATGAGAAGACAGAAAAACACACAGCAGGAGAAGGAGCAAGATAAAAACCCACCAGACCTAACAAATGAAGAGGTAATAGGCAGTCTACCTGAAAAAGAATTCAGAATAATCATGGTAACGATGATCCAAGATTCTATTTCCAAGATCCAAAATCTTGGAAATAGAATAGACAAAATGCAAGAAACAGTTAACAAGGACCTAGAAGAACTAAAGATGAATCAAGCATCGATTAAAAACACAATAAATGAAATAAAAAATACTCTAGATGGGATCAATAGCAGAATAACTGAGGCAGAAGAACGGATAAGTGAGGTGGAAGATAAAATAGTGGAAATAACTGCTGCAGAGCAAAATAAAGAAAAAAGAATGAAAAGGACAGAGGACAGTCTCAGAGACCTCTGGGACAACATTAAATGCACCAACATTCGAATTATAGGGGTTCCAGAAGAAGAAGAGAAAAACAAAGGGACTGAGAAAATATTTGAAGAGATTATAGTTGAAAACTTCCCTAATATGGGAAAGGAAATAGTTAATCAAGTCCAGGAGGCACAGAGAGTCCCATACAGAATAAATCCAAGGAGAAGTACGCCAAGACACATATTAATCAAAATGTCAAAAATTAAACACAAAGAAATCATATTAAAAGCAGCAAGGCAAAAACAACAAATAACACACAAGGGAATCCCCATCAGGATAACAGCTGATCTCTCAGCAGAAACTCTACAAGCCAGAAGGGAGTGGCAGGACATAATTAAAGTGATGAAGGAGAAAAACCTGCAACCAAGATTACTCTACCCAGCAAGGATCTCATTCAGATTTGATGGAGAAATTAAAACGTTTACAGACAAGCAAAAGCTGAGAGAGTTCAGCACCACCAAACCAGCTTTACAACAAATGCTAAAGGAACTTCTCTAGGCAAGAAACACAACAGAAGGAAAAGACCTACAATAACGAATCCAAAACAATTAAGAAAATGGGAATAGGAACATACATATCGATAATTACCTTAAATGTAAATGGACTAAATGCTCCCACCAAAAGACACAGATTGGCTGAATGGATACAAAAACAAGATCCATATATGTGCTGTCTACAAGAGACCCACTTCAGACCTAGAGACACATACAGACTGAAAGTAAGGGGATGGAAAAAGATATTCCATGCAAATGGAAATCAAAAGAAAGATGGAGTAGCAATTCTCATATCAGACAAAATAGACTTTAAAATAAAGACCACTAGAAGAGACAAAGAAGGACACTACATAATGATCAAGGGATCGATCCAAGAAGAAGATATAACAATTGTAAATATTTATGCACCCAACATAGGAGCACCTCAATACATAAGGCAAATACTAACAGCCATAAAAGGAGAAATCGACAGTAACACAATCATAGTAGGGGACTTTAACACCCCACTTTCACCAATGGACAGATCATCCAAAATGAAAATAAATAAGGAAACACAAGCTTTAAATGATACATTAACCAAGATGGACTTAGTTGATATTTATAGGACATTCCATCCAAAAACAACAGAATACACATTTTTCTCAAGTGCTCATGGAACATTCTCCAGGACAGATCATATCTTGGGTCACAAATCAAGCCTTGGTAAATTTAAGAAAATTGAAATTGTATCAAGTATCTTTTCGGACCACAATGCTATGAGACTAGATATCAATTACAGGAAAAGAGCTGTAGAAAATACAAACACATGGAGGCTAAACAATACACTACTTAATAACGAAGTGATCACTGAAGAAATCAAAGAGGAAATTAAAAAATACCTAGAAACAAATGACAATGGAGACACGACGACCCAAAACCTATGGGATGCAGCAAAAGCAGTTCTAAGAGGGAAGTTTATAGCAATACAATCCCACCTTAAGAAACAGGAAACATCTCGAATAAACAACCTAACCTTGCACCTAAAGCAATTAGAGAAAGAAGAACAAAAACATCCCAAAGTTAGCAGAAGGAAAGAAATCATAAAAATCAGATCAGAAATAAATGAAAAAGAAATGAAGGAAATGATAGCAAACATCAATAAAACTAAAAGCTGGTTCTTTGAGAAGATAAACAAAATTGATAAACCATTAGCCAGACTCATCAAGAAAAAAAGGGAGAAGACTCAAATCAACAGAATTAGAAATGAAAAAGGAGAAGTAACAACTGACACTGCGGAAATACAAAAGATCATGAGAGATTACTACAAGCAACTCTATGCCAATAAAATGGACAACCTGGAAGAAATGGACAAATTCTTAGAAATGCACAACCTGCCAAGACTGAATCAGGAAGAAATAGAAAATATGAACAGGGCTTCCCTGGTGGCGCAGTGGTTGGGAGTCGCCTGCCGATGCGGGGGACACGGGTTCGTGACCCGGTCTGGGAGGATCCCACATGCCGCGGAGCGGCTGGGCCCGTGAGCCGTGGCCGCTGAGCCTGCGCGTCCGGAGCCTGTGCTCCGCAGTGGGAGAGGCCACAACAGTGAGAGGCCCGCATACCGCAAAAAATAAATAAATAAATAAATAAATAAAAATAAAAAAGATAATCTGTGGCTCCTCAAATTAAACTACATTTAAAAAAAAAAAAAAAAAAAAAAAGAAAATATGAACAGACCAATCACAAGCACTGAAATTGAAACTGTGATAAAAAATCTTCCAACAAACAAAAGCCCAGGACCAGATGGCTTCACAGGCGAATTCTATCAAGCATTTAGAGAAGAGCTAACACCTATCCTTCTGAAACTCTTCCAAAATATAGCAGAGGGAGGAACACTCCCAAACTCATTCTACGAGGCCACCATCACCTTGATACCAAAACCAGACAAGGATGTCACAAAGAAAGAAAACTACAGGCCAATATCACTGATGAACATAGATGCAAAAATCCTCAACAAAATACTAGCAAACAGAATCCAAGAGCACATTAAAAGGATCATACACCATGATCAAGTGGGGTTTATTCCAGGAACGCAAGGATTCTTCAATATACGCAAATCAATCAACGTGATACACCATATTAACAAATTGAAGGAGAAAAACCATATGATCATCTCAATAGATGCAGAGAAAGCTTTTGACAAAATTCAACACCCATTTATGATAAAAACCCTGCAGAAAGTAGGCATAGAGGGAACTTTCCTCAACATAATAAAGGTCATATATGACAAACCCACAGCCAGCATCGTCCTCAATGGTGAAACACTGAAACCATTTCCACTAAGATCAGGAACAAGACAAGGTTGCCCACTCTCACCACTCTTATTCAACATAGTTTTGGAAGTTTTAGCCACAGCAATCAGAGAAGAAAAGGAAATAAAAGGAATCCAAATCGGAAAAGAAGAAGTAAAGCTGTCACTGTTTGCAGATGACATGTTACTATACATAGAGAATCCTAAAGATGCTACCAGAAAACTACTAGAGCTAATCAATGAATTTGGTAAAGTTGCAGGATACAAAATTAATGCACAGAAATCTCTGGCATTCCTATATACTAATGATGAAAAATCTGAAACTGAAATCAAGGAAACACTCCCATTTACCATTGCAACAAAAAGAATAAAATATCTAGGAATAAACCTACCTAAGGAGACAAAAGACCTGTATGCAGAAAATTATAAGACACTGATGAAAGAAATTAAAGATGATACAAATAGATGGAGAGATGTACCATGTTCTTGGTTTGGAAGAATCAACATTGTGAAAATGACTCTACTACCCAAAGCAATCTACAGATTCAATGCAATCCCTATCAAACTACCACTGGCATTTTTCACAGAACTAGAACAAAAAATTTCACAATTTGTATGGAAACACAAAAGACCCTGAATAGCCAAAGCAATCTTGAGAACGAAAAATGGAGCTGGAGGAATCAGGCTCCCTGACTTCAGACTATACTACAAAGCTACAGTAATCAAGACAGTATGGTACTGGCACAAAAACAGAAAGATAGATCAATGGAACAGGATAGAAAGCCCAGAGATAAACCCACGGACATATGGTCACCTTATCTTTGATAAAGGAGGAAGGAATGTACAGTGGAGAAAGGACAGTCTCTTTAGTAAGTGGTGCTGGGAAAACTGGACAGGGACATGTAAAAGTATGAGATTAGATCACTCCCTAACACCATACACAAAAGTAAGCTCAAAATGGATTAAAGACCTAAATGTAAGGCCAGACACTATCAAACTCTTAGAGGAAAACATAGGCAGAACACTCTATGACATAAATCACAGCAAGATCCTTTTTGACCCACCTCCTAGAGAAATGGAAATAAAAACAAAAATAAACACATGGGACCTAATGAAACTTAAAAGCTTTTGCACAGCAAAGGAAACCATAAACAAGACCAAAAGACAACCCTCAGAATGGGAGAAAATATTTGCAAATGAAGCAACTGACAAAGGATTAATCTCCAAAATTTATAAGCAGCTCATGCAGCTCAATAACAAAAAAACAAACAACCCAATCCAAAAATGGGCAGAAGACCTAAATAGACATTTCTCCACAGAAGATATACAGACTGCCAACAAACACATGAAAGGATGCTCAACATCTTTACTCATTAGAGAAATGCAAATCAAAACTACAATGAGATATCATCTCACACCAGTCAGAATGGCCATCATCAAAAAATCTAGAAACAATAAATGCTGGAGAGGGTGTGGAAAAAAGGGAACACTCTTGCACTGCTGGTGGGAATGTGAATTGGTACAGCCACTATGGAGAACGGTATGGAGGTTCCTTAAAAAACTACAAATAGAACTACCATATGACCCAGCAATCCCACTACTGGGCATATACCCTGCAAAAACCATAATTCAAAAAGAGACATGTACCAAAATGTTCATAGCAGCCCTATTTACAATAGCCCGGAGATGGAAACAACCTAAGTGTCCATCATCGGAGGAATGGGTAAAGAAGATGTGGCACATATATACAATGGAATACTACTCAGCCATAAAAAGAAACGAAATTGAGCTATTTGTAATGAGGTGGATGGACTTAGAGTCTGTCATACAGAGTGTAGTAAGTCAGAAAGAGAAAGACAAATACTGTATGCTGACACATATATATGGAATTTAAGAAAAAAAAATGTCATGAAGAACATAGGGGTAAGACAGGAATAAAGACACAGACCTACTAGAGAATGGACTTGAGGATATGGGGAGGGGGAAGGGTAAGCTGTGACAAAGTGAAAGAGCAGCACGGACATATATACACTACCAAACGTAAGGTAGATAGCTAGTGGGAAGCAGCCGCATAGCACAGGGAGATCAGCTCGGTGCTTTGTGACCGCTTGGAGGGGTGGGATAGGGAGGGTGGGAGGGTGACGCAAAAGGGAGGGGATATGGGAACATATGTATATGTATAACTGATTAAATTTGTTATAAAGCAAAAAAAAAAAAGCATAATCAAAAATAAAAAGAAATGAAAGCTTTAAAAAAAAAAAAGAACTGGAGGGAATCTGGAAAAATAAAGAGAAATGATTATTAGATAGTGAAAAAAAAAAAATGAAGAAGCAGAGGAACCGCTCCCAATTAAAAGAATAAGAGAATTATCCTGAAAAAAACAAAAACGAAACAGACCTCTCCAGTCTGCTAGACCCTGAGTTCAAAAAGGAGGTAATAAAAATGTTGAAGGGATTAAGAAAGGCTATCAATAGAAATTCAGATCACTGTAACAAGGAAATAGGAGCTATAAAGAGGAGCCAGTCAAAATTAGAAAACTCAATTGCCAAGATGAAAACCAAGCTAAAGGCAATAAATAGTAAACTAAATAATGCAGAAGAATGAATGAGTGATCTGCAAGATAGAATAATGGAATCACCCAATCAGAACAGCAGACAGAAAGACAAATTTTAAAAAATGAAAGCAATATATGAAACCTATGGGATAATATAAAGCATGCCAATCTATGCATAATAGGGATCCAGAGGAGAAGAAAGAGAAAAGGGGATCAGAAACATATTTGAAGAAATTATAGCTGAAAAATTCTCAAACCTAAATAAGGAAACAGATATCCAGGTACAGGAAGCACAGAGGGTCCCAAACAAGATGACCCCAAACAGACCTATACCAAGATATATTATAATTAAAATGGCAAAAGTTAAAGATAAAGAGAGGATTCTAAAGGCAGCAAGAGAAAAACAAAGAGTTAGTTACAAGGGAACCCTGATAAGGCTATAAGCTGATTGCTCTACAGAAACATTGCAAGCCAGAGGGAGTGACAAGATATATTCAAAGTCCTGAAAGGGAAAAACTTGCAATGTAGGATACTCTACCCAGCAAGATAATCATTTAGAATAGAAGAAGAAATTATTTTTCAGACAAGTAAAAACTAAAAGAATACAGCAATACTAAACCTGTTCTAAAAGAAATATTGAAAGGTCTTCTTTAAATAGAAAAGAAACAAGAATCTATAGGAAAGAGAAAACCACAATAGGAAAAACAAATATATAAAAGGACTGTAGATCACTTAAGTAAACAAGTACATAGATTTTTTAAAAATCAAAAAATTTTGTGAAAGCAATTATAACTATAATGAACAGCAAAAGGATAACATGAAGATGTAAAACAGGACTTCAAAATCATAAAATGTGGGGGAGGGAAGTAAGAAACTGTAGGGTTTTTGTAGAAAGTGTTTGAGCTTATATAAACATCAGTGTAAACCAAGTAGCTATAGTAATGGCTTAACATACTTGAAAACCAGGTAACCACAACTCAGAAACATACAATTGATTCACAAAAACCAAAAAGAAGAGAAAAGCATAATACAAAAGAAAACCATCAAACCACAAAAGGAAAAACAAAAAGATAAAGAAACAAAGAAGAAATACAAAGAAACAAAGGAATCAGTTGGAAAACAAGGTTCAAAATGGCAATAAATACATACTTATCAATAATTACCTTAAACGTTGATGGACTAAATGCTCCAATCAAAAGACACAGAGTAGCAGACTGGATAATAAAACAAGAGCCTACAATATGCTGCCTACAAGAGACCTACCTTAGGGCAAAGGACACACATACATTGAAAGTGAGGGGATGGGAAAAGATATTTCATGCAAATGGAAATGACAAGAAAGCAGGGGTAGTAATACTCATACCAAATAAAACAGACTTTAAAACAAAGGCCATAAAGAAACACAAAGGACACTATATAATGATAAAAGGATCAATACAAGAAGAGGATGTTATACTCATTAACATATATGTACCCAATAGGAGTACCCAAATACATAAAACAAATACTAACAGAAATAAATGGAGAAACTGATAGGAATACAATAATAGTAGGAGACTTTAACACCCCACTGACATCAATGGACAGATCTTCCGGACAGAAAATCAATAAGGCAACAGAGATCCTAAATGACACAATAGAATAGTTAGACTTAATTGATATTTTCAGGACATTACATCCAAAATAAGCAGGATACACTTTCTTTTCAAGTGCACATGGAGCATTCTCTAGGATGGACCACATACTAGGGCACAAAACAAGCCTTAACAAATTTAAGAGGATAGAAGTTATTTCAAGCATCTTTTCTGACCATAATGGCATGAAACTAGAAATCAACCACATAAAGAGAAAGGAGAAAAAAAACAATTACATGGAGACAAAACAACATGCTACTAAAAAACCAGTGGTAACTGATGAAATCAAAGAGGAAATTAAAAAATACCTTGAGAAAAATGACAATGAAAACACAACCATATGAAATCAATGGGATGCAGCAAAAACAGTACTAAGAGGAAAGTTTATAGTTATACAGGCCTTCCTCAAAAAATTAGAAAAATCTCAAATAAACAACTTAACCTATCACCTAAAAGAATTAGAAATAAAAAACAAACAAAACCTGAAGTCAGCAGAAGAAGGAAATAATAAAGGTCAGAGAGGAAACAAATAAAATGGAGATTAAAAAAAACAATAGAAAAAAATCAATAAAACCAAGAACAATTTTTTTGAAAGGATAAACAAAATAGACAGACCTCTGGGCAAGCTCACCAAGAAGAGAAGAGAGAGGACCCAAACAAACAAAATAAGAAATTAAAGAGGAGAAATAGCAACCAATACTGCAGGAAAAAAAAGAGAATATTATGAACAATAATATGCCAACAAATTGGACCACCTAGAAGAAATGTACAAGTTTCTAGAAACATACAGCCCACCAAAACTGAATCAAGAAGAAATAGATGATTTGAACAGACTGACCACTAGAAGTGAAATAGAACCTGTAACAAAAAAAATCCCTGCAAATAAAAGTCCAGAACTGGATGGCTTCACTGGGGAATTCCACCAAACATACAAAGAGGAACTTATACTGATCCTTCTCAAACTATTCCAAAAGATGGAAGAGGAGGGAACACTCCCAAAGTCATTCCATGAAGCCACCGTCACCCTAATACCAAAACCAGACAAAGATGCTACAAAAACAGAAAACTACAGGCCAATATCTTTGATGAATCTAGATGCAAGAAATCCTCAACAAAATATTAGTAAACCACATCTAAAAACTCATAAAAAGGATCATACATCATGATCAAGTTGGACTAAACCTAGGGTCACAAGGATGATTCAACATATGCAAATCAATCAATGTGATACACCACATCAACAAAAGAAAAGACAAAAACCACATGATCATCTCAATAGATGCAGAAAAAGCATTTGATAAAATTCAACATCCATTAATGATAAAAATACTCTCACCAAAAAGGGTATAGAGGGAACATATCTCAACATAATAAAAGCTATTTATGACAAACCCACAGCCAACATAATACTCAACAGTGAAAAGCTGAAAGCTTTCCTGCTAAAATCTGGAACAAGACAAGGATGCCCACTCTCACCACTTCTATTTAACATAGTATTGGAGGTCCTATCCACAGCAATCAAACAAGAAACAGAAACAAAAGGTACCAAATTGGAAGAGAAGAGGTAAAATTGTCATTATATGCAGATGACGTGATATGATATATAGAAAACCCTAAAGACTCCCCACAAAAACAACTAGAAATGATAAATAAATTTAGCAAAGTAGCAGGATACAAGATTAACATACAGAAATCTGTTGCATTTCTTTACAATAACAATGAAATACAGAAAGAGAAAGTAAAAAAAAAAAAGTCCCTTTTAAAATTGCAAAAAATATATACTTAGGAATAAACCTGACCAAGGAGATGAAACACCTATATGCTGAGAACTATAAAACATTGATAAAGGAAACTGAAGATGATTAAAAGAAATGGAAAGATATTCCATTCTCTTGGATTGGAAGAATTAATATTGTTAAAGTGGCCATACTACTCAAAGCAATCTACAGATTTAATGCAATCCCTATCAAATTATCTGTGACATTTTTCACAGAACTAGAACAAATAATCCTAAAATTTATATGGAACCACAAGATACCCAGAATTGCCAAATCAATTCTGAGGAAAAAGAACAGAGCTGGAAGCATAACCTTCCCAGACTTCAGACAATATTACAAAGCTACAGTAATCAAAACAGCATGGTATTGGCACAAAAACAGACATATGGATCAATGGAACAGAATAGAGAGCCCAGAAATAATCCCACACACCTACAGTCAATTAATCTTCAACAAAGGAGGCAAGAATATGCAATGGAGATAAGAGTCTCTTCAATAAGTGATGCTGGGAAAACAGGACCGCTACATGTAAAAGAATGAAATTAGAACATTCTTTAACACCATAAACAAAAATAAACTCAAAATGGATTAAAGACCTAAATGTAAGCACAGATACTATAAAACTCCTAGAGGAAAACATAGATAGAACAATCTTTGACATAAATTGACGCAATATATTTTTGGCTCCATCTCCTAGAGTAACGGAAATAAAAGTAAAAATAAACAATTGGGACCTAAGTAAACTTAAAAGCTTTTGCACAGCAAAGGAAACAATAAACAAAACAAAAAGACAACCTGCGGACTGGGGGAAAATATTTGTGAATGATGTGACCAACAAAGGATTAATTTCCAAAATATACAAACAGCTCATATGGCTCAATATCAAAAAAACAAACAACCCAATCAAAATATGGTCAGAGAACCTAAATAGACATTTCTCCAAAGAAGACATACAGATGGCCAAGAGGCACATGAAAAGGTGCTCAACATCGCTGATTATTAGAGAAATGCAAATCAGAACCACAGTGAGGTATCACCTTATGCTGGTCAGAATTATCAAAAAGTCTATAAATAATAAATGTTGGAGAGGGTATGTAGAAAAGGGAACCCTCCTACACTGTTGTTGGGAATGTAAACAGTCACTATGGAGAACAGTATGGAGGTTCCTTAAAAAACTAAAAATAGAGTAGCATATGATCCAGCAATCCCACTCCTGGGCATGTATCTGGAGAAAACCATGGTTCGAAAGGGTATATGCACCCCAATGGTCACTGTAGCATGGTTTACAATAGCCTAGACATGAGAGCAACGTAAATGTCCATCGACAGATCAATGGATAAAGAAGACGTGGCATATATATATATATATATATATATATATATATATATGTATATACATTATACGTGCGTCTGTGTATATATATATATATATATGATGGACTATTACTCAGTCATAAAAGAATGAAATAACGCCATTTGTAGCAACATGCATGGACCTAGAGATTATCATACTAAGTGAAGTCTAACAGAGAAAGACAAATATATGATCTCACTTATATGCGGAATCTAAAAACAATGATACAAATGAACTTACATACAAAACAGAAACAGACTCACAGACCTAGAAAACGAACTTATGTTACCAAAGGGGAAAGGGTGAGGGGAGGGATAGATTAGGAGTTTGGGATGAACAGATCCAGACACTATATATGAAATAGATAAACAACAAGGCCCTACTGCATAACACAGGGAACTATAGTCAGTGTCTTGTATTAACCTATAATGGAAAAGAATCTGAAAAAGAAGATATATATATATATATTAACACATCATTGTAAATCAACTATACTTCAATGAAAAAAAAGGTGTCAAGGTAATTCAGTGGGGAAAAGATAGTCTTTTCATAAATGACATTGTAACAAAGAGACACAAGGAAAAGAATGAACTCCATGCACAAAGACTAACATGAAATGAAGCATAGACCTAAACATAAGAGCTAAAATTATTAAGCTTCTAAACAGTGCTACCCAATAGAAGTATAATCTGAACCACAAATCTGAGCCACAGATATAATTTAAAATTTTTTAGTAGCCACATTAAAAAACATAAAAAGTAATGGGTGAAAATAATTTGGATATTTTATTTAAGCTAAAACATTCAAAATACTATAATTTCAGCATGTAAGCAATAAAAAGATTATTGATGATGGAAAGAAGTGCTGAACACCAACTTCAGGAGCTAATACTTCCTCCTGCATGTCTAGAGGTAAGAAAAAACATATCTCCCAGTGTCTCTCTCAGAAGCGCTGGGAAGCTTTCCCTATTTCTCCAAACAGCTCTTCCCTCACGGCCTTGACTGGGCAAACAATCCATCCCTGAAACAATCCTGATGGTTGGGGAATAAGATGCGTTGATTGCCTAAAGCAACCTGGTCTCATCCCAGCAGCTGGGTGGAGTTGGCTTCCACAAAGCACCTGTGCTGGTACAGGATCCATGTAGATGCTAAAAATAGATGTCAGGGTACTGTGATCAAGGCAAGGGGGGAAGGGCTCGAAAAATACAATGCCCACTGCAGGTTGCTCTAAGGGTAGGATTAATGACACTGACCCCCAGGTGTGTGTGTGTGTGTGTGAGTAACAATGTTAGTTCTTCCCCTTGGACGTGTTGATTGCCCTTCCTTTCCTCCCCAACACTTACCCTTCTCCTGGCTACCCAATCTCAGCTCTGCCATCACACAACAGAGGCCTCCCTGGGAGACAGTGAGCGGGGCCTCTGTCCTGTCTGTGCCACATGGCCTGGGCAAGACCCTGCCCCTCACTGCCCACCTGCATCATGGGGGGAGTACATATGTGTATGAGTGTGAGTGTGGGAGGCATGATTATACCGGCAGGGCTCTGGTTGGAGGAGTGACCTTCACTGACCTCAGCCTGCAGCAGGATGACAAGGCCCTGGGGCGTAGGCATCTGCTTTGGGGAAAACATGGGTGGAAGGGCAGGTACGGTGGGTTCTGCTCTCCAGCTGGGGGAGAGCGACCTCAGGGCAGAGTGGGGGGAGAACCGCTCTCCAATCACCTACCGCAGCCCTTGCCTGCACCTCACCTACCTTTCTCAGCAGCTGTGCTCCATTGCAGGCCACAGCCCAGCTTAGCTCAGCACAGTAGGGGCACAGCTTCCAGGCCTGCCAGGCAGTACCGTGAAGGGCAGTCTTGGAGAGCAAGCTGGGGGATGACTCAGCCAGGAGCAGCTCTGGTTGGTACCGGCCACACAGCAAACGGGCTCACCATGGGGGTGGGTGCTGGGAACCCCAGGTCTTCCTGAACTCAGGCCAGTGTGCCCTGTACCTGGGCATCACCCCACCCACAGGCATTATTACTAATGACAGCTAGCACTTAGTAGGCACTGACTGTAGACCAAGCACATTACTGACAGCACCCAGAGGGGACTATTTCAGTGGAATTGTGAGTCAACCCAAGTCACACAGTTTAACATGGTGAAGATGGGGGGTGTGATTCAAACCCAGATTGATCTGGCAGTCACTGCCACCGCATTCTTCAAACTTAGACAGATGGACCCTGTTGTCCTGGACTGGCCTAGGTGTTCACCTTATGCCTCCTCATTCATCTCCCACAGGGCCCCCCGCTGCCAGCGTGTGTGAGCACGGGGTAGAGAGCACCCCATCACCGTGTGGGCTTCTGGGCCCGGAAGGCAGGGGGAGGCCCAGGCTTCCAGGAAAGCTGCCTGGGTGTTGCCCAGCCATGGGGTCTGCTCACCTGGTACGGGGAGCCGGACACCTCCATTTCCGCTGCCCAGAGCCTGCCCGGGGTTCCCTCTTCAAGACACTGCCTGGAGGAAGCGACTGGGCTCCCTGCCCCTTCTTCTCACCCCGGAGGCCCTGCCATGGCCTTGGCCCTGCCCCCGGCCCCCATGTGACCAGCGGGAAAGGGAGGAGGGCATGACAAGGAGGAAGCTGCCCAGGCCGAGCATCATCAGTCAGATCCAGGCTCCCTGGCTCCTCGGGGCCTCTGGGGATGGTGCGTTGATGGCCGTCCCTGGCCTGCTAAGTGGCTGCAGCAATCTCGCCTCAGGAAATGTTCCACGGGTGAGACTGACCTCCGCCAGGAAGGGCTGTGACACGGCGGCTCTCGGTCTCTGGCCTGGGGTTTGACTTGGTACAGAGCGCCCCCTCGTGGGCACCAGCGGCACTGCCTCCCACGGCCCTGGACCCTTCCCTTGCAGCCACATCTCTGCATCCTTCCCCGCCTCTGGACCCGCAAACGCCAACTCGCCCCACCCTCATCTGTAGCCTCACCTTTCTTGCGCGGCTCTCGCAGATTGTATGGGATTCCTGGGGCTTCCTACACGGTCTTCCTCCAAACAGCTGAATTCCGCGCAGCTGATCCAGTCCTGTCTGGAGTACGACGAGGAAGTTGGGGCTGGAGAAGTCATTAGCAGGGGAGGAGCCCTCAGGTTGCAGAAGGAGGAGCTGAGCCACTTCCCAAAGTTACGGCATCACCCACATCTCCCCACTCCGTGGACTGGGAAGCAGGTCAGAAAGGTTCAGTCCACTTCCCAAGGTGACAGATTACATCGCTGAGATTTGAAACCAAGGCCCGCTGATTCGAAAGGTTTTGAATGCCAAGGCCAAGGAGGGAAGCAGGCAGATGGCCCTCAGTAACCTACCTCTCAGTTGGGCTCTGGCGGGCAAAGAGCCCCCTTCTCCGAGAGTAGACCAGCCTCCCCCTCACCTGGACTCAGAGTGGCTCCTCGAACCATGTCTTGTCCTCCCTGACCAAGGCAGGTGGGGAGCTGGCCATGGACTGGTAGCCTTGGAAGCCTGATTTGGCATCTGGGCAGAGTGGGGCCTGGGGTGGAGGCTCGGCCAGTTCAGCCTCAGGAAGGTGATGATGGCAGAGGCGGGTGATCACCCATCCTAAGCACTGTGATAACCTCTCGCCAGTCCTTGGAGACTGCTGAGAGTGGGGCAGGGTGGGCCATGGTGGAGAGGAGTTGCTGGCACAGGTAAAGTGGCATACATCCTGCTGCAAGGCCAGAGCTCAGGGGTCCTGAGGAGCAAAGTGTAAGGTCCTGCTCTTGGACCTTCCTATGAGGGACTCAGTTGGAAAGCAGCAGACTAGGCCTTCTCTGTGCTTGCACCGCGGAGGGCTAACTCTCTGTTCAGCCCTGCTGGGGGAGGCAGTGGAGCTGGTGTGGAAAGAAAGAGCGCGCTGGAGTCAAGCAAAGTTGAATTTGAGTCCTGCCATGGACACTTCTTAGCTGGGTCACTCAGTAAGTTACACTGTTTCTCTCTGCACCCCATTCCCAATCTGTAAAATAAGGATAATAATACAGCTGACTCCGGGGTCTGTTGTGAGGATTAAGGGAAGTAAGTCATGCAAAGAACTCTGCTAAGTGCTTCCCGCTGGTCCTCACAGCCACGATGCACCAGCACTTAACAGGGATCCAGGAAGGGCTCATTTCCTGCATATTTCTCCATCAGTGGCAGCAGCATTAATTAGGGCAGGGTTCGGTTCTTAAACTGGGTTTCCCGTACAGTTTAATAAATTCTGCATTTTAATTTAACACAATAAATTAAAAAGTAAGCCCTTTTTGGAAGGTGGGATTACCACCTGATAATCAAACACTCCCAGGTGATTTTAATGCCTGAGTTTGCATTTGTATTAAAACCAAATTGGCAACAAGTGACAGAGAATGCGTCTGTCTTTAATGTTTAGCACGTTGGGCCCTGGTGAAGTGGGTCCCTGGGGGAGCCAGAAGCCAGATTGTGGCTGCCTCTTGGGAGAGTTTTCTGGGGCCTCCCAGGTGACTGGATGGGGACCCACAACCCTCACCAGGAATCAGTCATCATCATTGAGCTAACTGGCTTCCATGAAATTAGGGTTCTGTATAGGGGCTCTGAGGGCTTGGAAGCCCCCAGGAATCAGAGTGGCCACACAAAAATCCTCTGGAGGCCTCTATTCAGTGAGCCATTGAACACCAGCAGTCACAAATTCAGCCAGAACCACACTGTAAATCACAGTTAATTAAGAGCTCCTAGGGGATATTTTGTTTTTACCTAGCAAAGTTGTTTTGTTTTTCTAGTTGTTATAAGTTATAAGCATAGGAAGGCTACATATTGTTTTGTGAGTGTATTGAAGTTGATGCTGGAGCCCAGGGATTGTTTCCCCCTTCTTTTGAAGAGGCTTCCCATTATTGAGTAGAAGAAGCACCGAACTAATTATACATGGGTACTGAGCAATCCTGACTGTAATTGGCAACTATGGCCACAAGATGGCACTCTCAGCACACTGCTTCCAGCATTACTGGGTTTTCCAGCTGCGCATGGCCAGTCTGAGGAGGCCCTTCCTCGGAGGACAGGAGGTATCTGCCTCAGGGGGCTCAGGGGAGTCACCTGCATAGCACACAAGGGAAACACATACTTCTGGGGGGTTCAGGGCTGGGACTAGGGTAAGGCAAGTGAGGCATCTACGGTGCAAACTTTAAGGAGGCAGTGAGTGCCTCACCCTCGTCCCGGCCCTGGGTCTACTGAGCTGGGATGTGTATGTGAGTAGTGACATGGGCACTGGAGAATGGTCCCCAAGACCTTAGGAGAGAGGAAGATGCTTTTGCCATAGCTCTGGTCAGGTAGGGCCCTCCTAGCTGGGGCACTTAAGTCTCTTGTCTCCCCAAGAGGGTATGGCCAGGAAAATCAGATGTACTTTCTGGGAGGGAATTAAGAGGAATGGACAAGGTGCTCCCCATCCCGGATCCCACTCGAGTCAGAGGCAAGTGTGTGTGGCGAGCAGAGAGGCCAGCAGGGTGTGGCAGCTGAGCAGAGCGCTGGCCTGGAGGCCCCTATCCCGCCTGCAGCTCAGGCTTGCCCCAGCCTTTCATGGCTCCCACCGGATAGAGGAGGAACAGCTGTGCTCCAACAGAGGCATGAGACCCTGGCACCTGTGGCAAGTGGGTCTCTTCCCAGGGTCTAGGTCCTCGGTATCACTGGTGACACTGAGAAAAACAATGCAGGGGGCAGTGTGGCCCCTGGAAGCTGGGTGAGGAGAGCTGATTTGTGAAGAAAGCATGGGATGCCAGGTATACAGGTGGATGAAGAAATCAGCAAACATGTTGGTAAGTCTAAATCATCATTATGTATAAAAGAAATGAGTGTGATGAATTAAGGTGGGGTGTGAAGAACAGGGTGGAACTAAAATCACATACGACACAATAGCCAATACTGAACACAGTAATGTGCAACAAGAGTGGGGAGAATCAGAGCATTCCGACTCCTGGGTACTTGAGGCTTTAGCTCTGGATGAGCACTGTCCAATACAGATATACTGTCGGCCACACATGTAATTAAAACTTTTCTATCAGCCACCTCAGGAAAGAAGCAGAAATAAACTAAAAAATTAGTTTCATAATATATTTTATTTAATGCAATATATGCAAAATTTTATAATTTCAACATGTAATCAATATAAATATTATTATTGAAAGATTTTATATTCTTTTTATACTAGGTCTTCCAAAATATGGTGTGTAGTTTACATTTATAGTGCATCTCAATTTGGATGCTAAATTTCCATTGGAAATAGTTCATCTATATTTAGATTTCATAAAATTTAGAGTTGAAAGAGATGATTCACCTATCCAAATTGCTCCAAACATCTGTAAAAGCTTTTCAATAACTGTACTGTGTATCAATTTTTAAATTAAAATTTAAATTAATTAAAATAAAAATTTAATTGTTTGGTTGATCCCATTTCAAGCGCTCAATAGCCACAGGAGGCTAGTAGCCCTAGTGTATTGCACAATGCAGCACTAGACATTTTAAAGTCAAGTATGCATGCTAAAATTTTACAAGTAACAAGTAAAGAACAGAGGTAGAATGTATAACTTCCAAACCAGTAGAGGGAGATAAAGACAAAAAAAAAAAAAAAAAAAAAAAAAAACCTATTTAATAAATTCAGCAGGAGGAAGAAAGGGAGAAAAAAAAAAACTTAAAAGGAAAATCATGGCAAATGGAAACCCCAAAGAAGAAGGTAAAAAATACATATAAATCTATCAGTAATCATAGTAAATGTAAACAGATTAAGCTTACATATTAAAAGGTAGAGATACTTGTTTGATTTTTAAAACATTATTGCTATATGCCAAGATATACCTAAAACACAAGAACAGAGAAATATTGAAAATACACGAATTGAAAATGATGCACCAGCCAAAGAATAGCTAAAAGAAAACTTTGAAGTAATATTAATATGAGATAAGACATTGACAGATTAAGGAAAAGGGTCTATTGGGGATAAAGATTGTCAATATAAGATGATAAAAGAAACAAGTCACAGAGATGCGAAGGTCTTGAATCTATAAACACCTAGCAATAAAGCTTGAAAGTTAGAAAACAAGCAAACACAAACCTATGACATAATGAGGAGAACTTGACAAATTCACAACCTTAGTGGAAAACCTAGAGGTCATTCTGACCTACTCCATGAGTAAGCCTTACAATTACTTCTACTTCCAAGGTACATGCAAATCCATCCTTTTCTCTCCATCCCCCCCATTATCCCCCTAGGCAGGCCACCACCATTTCTTTTTTTCTTTTTTCTTTTTTTTTTTGGTTGCACCATGTGGCATGTGGGATCTTAGTTCCCAGACCAGGGATCGAACCCGCGCCCTGTGCAGTGGCAGTGCGGAGTCCTCACCGCTGGACAGCCAGGGAAGTCCCAGGCCACCACCATTTCTTGTCTGTCCTTATACAGGAACTTCCTTATTGGCTTCCACACATGTCCTGTTATCCCCAGGCTGTTCTTCATATAGCAGTAAAAAGTAAATTGGAAAAATATTTTACCATTAACATGCTTCCCATCATGCAAATCTCAAGTCCAAACTCCCCTCCAGATCTTAGAAGGGCCCCCCACAGGGCCCCTTGCCTGTTTCTTCCACTTGTCCCCACACCCTCCACTCCCCACACACCTTGCCAGCATTATGCTCTGGGTGTACTGGCCACTTAACTCCTTTTCTGCCCCAGACCCTTTGCATCTGCTTCTCCCCCTTTTTGAAATTCTCCACACATAGTCTCTCAATAAACACTTCCAGTTTGTTGAATGAACAAATACATACTAACCTGTTAACATAGGGATTTTAAAAGTCCTTATTTAATAGCTGAGGCCCAGAAAGATATAGCATATTTGGCTATAGGGATATAAACCTAGTGGTTCCAGCAAATCACCAGAGCTGAGCTCTGGCTGGACCATTGTGGGCTACACACATGGTCCTGCATGCATCACTGTGTCCAGGGCAGAGAATAATTTTATCTAATGGGCCTTGGTCACGTGTCCATCCACTGCCAAGAGGTGAGATCAGCTCCAACCAAACCCATGGAGTGAGAATGCATGAAGAGAGGCTCCCTAAACAGCTATATTTGTAATAGCCTCAAACAGAAAACATTCAAGGTAAACAGGCAAATAGTTAAACTGTGGTCCATCTATGCCATGGAATCCTACTCAGCAATAAAAAAGGAAGAACAGTTGATACACACAACAACATCGAAGGATCTCAAGGGTATTATGCTGAGAGAAAAAAGCCAATCTCAAAAGGTCAAATACTATATGATTCTATTTATATAACATTCTCAAAATGACAAGATTGTGTACATGGAAAGCAATTTAATGGTTGCCAGGGGTTAGGGGATCAAGAGGGCAGGAGGTGGGTGTGATGAAATAATTCTGTATCCTGGTGGTTACAGAAATCAACACATGTGATAAAACATCATAGAATGATATCCATTGTACAAACATCAGTTTCCTGGTTTTGATACTGCACTATATTTACTTGAGATGTAGTCATTGGGGGAAACTGGGGAAAGGGCATGTGGGACCTCTCTGGATCATTTTTGCAACTTCCTGCAAATCTATTATCATTTAAAAACAAAAAGTTTAAAACATAGAATACAAAATAGTGAATACTCACTAAGAGCAACTATATACATTCCTAATTTATTATGTATGCGCATAGAAAGGTCTTCTTAGGATGTTAAAACTTTGCTAATATATATTATTTATCATACTTTTAAAGATTTCTCTAAAGATCAAAAGGCAAAACATATATGATAATTAGTGAATATAATTCCCCTTCTCCCATCAGGAGGTGGGATGTGATGCTGAGACATTTCTGCACATAGCCCCTAAGAAGCCTGTCAACTTCACTTTCTCTCCCAGGAAGTCAGCTGCTCTGTTGTTAAAGGCATGTGTTAAAGTCCAATGAGTGATGAGAGGCCATGTGGGAATAGAGAGGCTGCCAGGAGCACTGAGGCACCAGTCGTGTGAAGAAAGCTTCCTGGATATTCCAGCCCCCAAGTGAATGCAGGTGGCGGCTCCCAGCCCACACTAAGTGGAGCAGAAGAACTGCCCAGCTGAGCCCTGCCTGCTTCCTGTCCCACGGAATCGTGAGACGCAATACACAGCTGTTATTTTAAGCCATTATATTTTTTCATACACCAGTAGATATCTGAGACACTCTTTGATAAAACTTGGAGAAATTAGAAAATTAAATGTTTGATTGAGCACCTACTGTTTGCCAGGTTCTGTGCTTGGGGCAGGGGCTACAGAATGAATAAGAAAGAGTCCCTGACTCAAGAGCTCACAGACTGGAAAAGCAAGGAGGCAACTCTAACAGTGATTTGCAGAATGGATGAGCAGGGGGGCAAGTGTAGGGCGTTGCAGGGGGCAGGGGAGGAGAAAGAATTCTATCCCAGAAAGGCAGGAACCAGGATAAGATGTCCCTTCCTGTTGCTTCATCCAGCAATAACTACTAGGGGCATTTTGTGATATTTCCCTCTAGTATCTTATGTGGGTGGATTTTGCCATAGATGCAGTAACGATGCTGATTATAGATAACGTCAAAGACTTACCATGTGCCGGGTGCTGTGAATCGCCATTGTTGTCCTCACAACCACCCACGAAGAAGGGTATTGCTAGGGTCCCTGAACCAATGAGAAAGTTGAGGCTTAAAGAACTGAAGTTAGTTGCCCAAGGCAGCTAACGAGGGACAGAGGCAGGACTCAAACCCAGGTGCTCTGATCCCAGAGCAGGTGCTCACAGCCATGATGCTGCTAATCTGCTTTTTAACTGAACATTATAAATCAAGCATTTCTTCACGGTGTTAAAAATAACATCTGAAATGGCATATTAATGACTGTATAATAGGTTATTTTAAAGTCTTCTGAAATTGAACATTTCACATTATTTCCAACATGCAGAGAGTGCATTTTCACACAAGGATTTGCTTTTGCATTTATGTCCCCCCATCATTCCATTATTTTAAAAAAGATTTGAGGCCAATATGAAACAAGCCTTTTCTGAATAGTGGGTCATTTCCTTAGGATAGATTCACAGAAGGGTAAATAAAATACTTTAAGTTTGGGGTTTCCTGAAAGGAATGTCTGGAAGAAAAGGGCAATCTCTGTGGGTCATAGTCACATCCATCCATATTTGGAGCAATCATTCCCACATTTCATGGCTCTCTAGAAGCACAGAGAGGTGCTTCTGCAGAGGAACCAGCCATAATGAGCTGTAATGAAACTGCCTGTCAGTGTTCCCTCAGAACTTGAAGTGAACCTGTGGCTGAGGTTTGAGAATTCAAATGTGCTCTCTGGGCTGGTACCTCAGTGGGTGTAAGCAGAAAGCAGAAGTGGCCTGCCTCTCCGCCTCTTCCCCATACTTCAGAATCAGGCCAGTCTCTGCATTGGCTCTGGTGCTGGCAGCTTCCCAGGGTCTCTGGGGGAGCCTGGCAGTGGGTGACCATGGGTTGTTTGGGCCACAGGTTCTATTGGTAGTTGATGGTGGGGCTGGGGACACCTCCCTTCAGGAGCAAGCACTGCCACTGTGCCCGCACATCCTCACAGACGCCCCAAGAGGCTGAGGGGCAGGGATGAGCAGCCCCTTTTTAGAGATGTGAAGGTGAAGGCTCAGAGAGGTGTGACCCGCCCTGTCAGCACTGCTGTTTCCCAGCTCTTCTCCCCTGTCCTCCATGAAGAGCACTGGCTGTCCTTCTAATGATTCCTACAGCCCCTGGGACCACACTGGCCCTGGAGCATGGGAGGAGGAGGCATTTCTCTCCATTTCCTCCTAGTTTCTTTCTTTCTTTATTTCTTTCTTTTTTTTTTTTTTTTTTGCGGTACGTGGGCCTGTCACTGTTGTGGCCTCTCCCGTTGCGGAGCACAGGCTCCGGACGTGCAGGCTCAGCGGCCATGGCTCACGGGCCTAGCCGCTCCGCAGCATGTGGGATCTTCCCGGACCGGGGCACGAACCCGCGTCCCCTGCATCGGCAGGCAGACTCTCAACCACTGCGCCACCAGGGAAGCCCGTCCTCCTAGTTTCTTATGTGATGTAATGGTAGGATCAGCAAGCCTCTGAGACAGTGGTGTGCTGGTAAATGCTTAACAGTCGGTTCTCAAAAAATGCATCCATCTATCCATCTGCCTAAGTTTATTATAAATTTTACTGATGTAAAGTATGTGTAGCACATAATTCACAAATAAGAAGAAAAACATTCAATTTTCTGTTGCAAATTCCATACAGCCAATTGATTCTTATATAATACTTTTATTAATTTTTGCCAATGACTCTGTAGCCAACCTATATAGTCTCAATTTAGCCATGATTTGACAAATGGAGTTGCATCCTAATCCACAAGGCTTTACCCAATAATTTATAGTCATTAAATCTAATATGTAATCTACTGTTAAACTATTTCTCACCCTCATACAGATTATATTCCTTAAACTGAAACAATTTTCAGCTTTAGCACTATGTATGTGAGAACTTTACTCCATTGTCAGCGTTCTGAGTGACTTTGCTGAATTGGATAATCATTTTCAGACACTGGAAAAATATTTCCTCAAGTTTTTTGGTGCTATTCACAACGTGATGGGTATACACCCAGCACAATTTAAATTTAATCTGCATTAATAACACTTTCTCCACTATTTAAGTCTAGTCAACAAAACAATAATTTAAGCACTTGTCTGTAGCATTTTCCAGTTTCCATGATGTAAATTCTCCCACCATGGTCAATTTCAAAGTACTGGCCTGACGTCACTAAATGCAGAGTTGGGAGCTGTGCGTCAGGGCACCATTATAGGGTTTGTCCACCACACAGATGCATTAGGTACTGGTGACCTCAACAGCACAAGAGCAAAATGTAACAAAATGAGTTGATTTTAAGTACTTATTACCTTTGTTTTAAATATGATTTGTTTATTGATAAGTTTATATAACATATAATTTAAGTTGAAAGTTTAATGACACAGGAGTATTTTTCTTCTCTCTGAGTCAATCATGTTTCTTGGTTCTACAGTGAATATTATGATTGAAACCACCATATCATCAATGTTGTTTATTTGTTTTCTAGTTTTTAGAGTCAACATATTGACAAAGCAAGTAAGAGACTTTTAGTTAATGAACACAAACATTTTAAACCACAATGACAGGAAAACAATAATATAAGAAACAAAGATAGGTGGAGGAGAGAATAAGGAAGAATAAACTAAGCTAGTATCCTTGTCTTGCAGAGTAGCAAATACTGTCTTAATTTAGTACATAGAAAAGTAAATATACTGTTTAAAGTCAGAAAGGCAATTACTAGAAAGAATTATAAAAATACAATGAACAAAGCTGGGAAGGCAACATTTGGAGGAATAAAATAAAAATATAATTACAAATCAGGAAGGAGTGTGGGAGAGGAAGGAGAAAATAGTGTAAGCATGCTAATTTTCTTATTTTTCATGTCTGCAGGTCTAAAGGTACCATCTAAAATTAATCCTAAAGTAGAAGTCTTAAAGTTGTAATGGTAACCATCAGAAGATCTAAAAGCAATCGCTTTTAGTGATTATTTGGGCAGAGGGGAGAATGATCATGGACAAAGGGGAACTACTTTTTATGTTCTTATAAACTGAATTTTATTTCCATGTGTAGTTATAATTTTATAAGTAAAAAAAGAAAACATAAGTACTGTTAAAAAAGCAACTTCTGCTTCCTCTGGTCTAGACCGCATATACTTTGCAGTAATCCCTTTTACAGTGTAGTTTGCTTTCAACCACATGTGCAAACATCCTGAAAGTCCTGCAGTCACATTTAATCCCTCTTTCCAGTTCCCATGGCCTCCACCTTCGCCCTCCAGCCAGGGGGATTTGCTAGTTACACAGGGGAGTGCCCACGTTTTGTGCTTGTCTACACCACACCTATTCATAATGTGCTAAACATTGCACTTGGCCGTATGGTGCATTCTTACTATCTATTCCTCATTACCCTAAATTTATGTGAATGGAAAGGAAGGCCCAAGGCAGTTAGATGCCTTAATCAGAGTCCTACAGTTTAGTGGCTTAATTTGGCAGGTTCCTTTTCTCCACAGTGAAGGATTAAGACAGTTGAGGTAAGATAATATCATCCAGGGCATCATCCTTTCTCCCCAGCCAGGAAATGCAGTGCTTCTCCAAATAAGAAGTCCATGCCTCAGGCTCCCACCTTAGAGAACCTCAGGGCTCACGGTCCCCTCAGCAGGGGGCAGCATGCAGCCTGGAGAGGGGCGTTTTCTTCCCAGCAATTCAGGGGCAGGGCCGTGTGGGGGAGGAAACCCCCTCTCTCATCTGTCCCTTGAGGTCCCTCGAACTGTACTCTGCAGAGAGTAAAGGATGTGCCCCCAAGTAGGGCCCTGGTGGGAAGGGGAGGGTGACCTGACCTGCCAGCTTTACACACGTATTCTATTTAATTCTCATTAACACACAATCGGTATGAAACAGCTGTAACTGTCTTCATTTTCAGATGAGGAAACAGTCTCAGTGCACTTAAGGAATGTGCCCGAGATCACCTTTTCCCCCCTGCTCTCCCCCACCCGGCCCCCAGCAAGGTGTGGCCGGTCCTTGAGCTGTCCCTTCCTCTGTCAGGCCTCCTGGCTGCTGGGAATGATGCTCCCGGGAGGGGGAGGACAGGGTCCACATGAGCTCAGAGCCTCTGTTGGGAAATGTGGCCTCCCTGCTCCTGCTGATGTTGGGAGCTCACGTTGATCTCTTCCGCACCATCTTTTTCTGCAGGGCACATCCGGGAGCTGCGCCTGAGCGGAGGCCCACAGGGGTCACAGGCCAGCTGGCAAGGTGGCTGCTGAAGTGTGGAGCCAGCCCCACCCGCAGTCCCCCCCGCCCACCTGCTTCCACTGTAACTGAAAGCTGCTGTCTGGAGGGGGGTGTGCCAGAGCAAAGGGGCCCCCAGGACGGCTGTGGAAGCGTTGGGCTCTGCACCCTGTTGCAGAGGACCTGGGACCCGAGGAATGGCCCTGGGACGTGGAAGAGGGTGCTTCCCTTCCCATACATCATCTCATCCATCTTGGCAGGAGCTTGGCAGGAGGGAGGCTCCTCCACAGGGAGTCATCTGACCTTGACCAAGTTCACACCTCCAAGAACGGAAGCTTGGCCACCCTGCTCTTTCTGCTCCACCACCTTGCTGTTCTCAGGGGGAACACTGCTAACCTCACCCAGCCCTTCTGAACCCACCAACCTCAGCCTCCCAGGCCCTGGGGTCCCTCTTCCCCTTCTCCAGAGTCAAACATGGCAACATCTCACTCAGCATCTCCTCCAGCTCGAGAAGAGGACATGCATAGCTGTCTGGCAGTGACTGGCTGCAGGGCGACCTCTTTGGGGCATGAGCATCTGGCTGGGCTGGGGGCAGTAAGGATCACTGATGAGACAGCCTTCCCTACCCAGCCCCCATATGGCTGCAGCCAGGCAGGCAGTTTGCTCAATGTGAGCCGGGCGGGCATTCCTGCCACCAGTGATCGTTCTGACTGGGGGACTGACCCAGTGACCCACAGTGACCTAATCACAGTCACTTCCCAGGTCCCATCCCGTCCACATTTGTTTGGTCCAAGTGTCCACTGATCCAAATGGAGATGGAGAGTAGAGAGCATCTCTGTCTGTGAGGCTGGACCTCACACGAGGGAGGACACTCTGGAGCCGTGCGGGACCGTGTTCTGCTGTGAGTGCTGCGAGCCTGGGAGGGAGCTGGCCAGAGTCCGACATGTGGAAAGATGCAGAGAGCAGGGAGCAAGAGGCCAGCACCTCCTGCTCACGAAGGCCAAGCCAGTCACTTGTGTTCTGTGCCTCCCACCAAAAACCTACCCAGTAAGGCATGCAGGAGAAGCACCAAGAGTCCAGCTAGCTGGGAGGGGGGAGATGGGGGTGTCGAGGACACACCTCCTGTCCAGACCCTTCCTGAGTCTTCACTAAGGACAGCAAACAACAGGCTTGTGTCCAGAAACTGTCTTCATCCTCTGCCCCAGCCTCCCTCCAAGATGTCGAAGCCACGGTGCCCAGACATCAGTGCCAGTGTGCGCTGTCCTCACTTCATTTAGCATTTGCTCAGGGAGTCAGTCCTAGTTCTCAGCCTGAGGGGGGTGCATATCAGAGCCTTGGGTGCTACTGTGCCTAATTCATTCTCCTGGTCACCACCCGGGAATGCTCAACACAGCTGCATCCAGCGCTTCCCATGAAACCTGCGCTGGGAACGCTGGCCTCCTGCACATTCCCGGTGGGCCTCCACCACCCTTCCCTCAGGGTGTCCCCCCGTTCCTGCCCATCTGCTTCTTGGCCCCCCTCCAGCGCCATGCCCTGGCACTCTCTGTCCTCTCGGTGATGGGGGAGGTGTTGCTGACTACTTCAAGGTGCTTAGTGCTTTACTCTCAGGTTGCCTAGATACTCTCCCATGTTTTCTCCTAAGAGCATTATAGTTTTAGATTTTTCATTTCAATCTAAGAAGCACCTTGATTTTGTGTGTGTGGTGTGAGGTAGGAATTGAGACTGATTTATTTTCATCATGGAGATCCATGTTGTTTCAGCACCATTCCTTGAAAAGGCTTTGTGTCTCATGAATCTTTTCAAAAAATCATTTCTTCACCTTCCTTATCGCCAGAAGCTGCAATCCACTCCACTTCCAAGCCTGCTTCTCCCGATATTCTCACTCTGGTCCCATGAGATCTCCCCCCACGTCAAAAATCTTTAGGGAGGATCTAATTTCTATCAGTGCCACGCCAATGGTGTGAAGGCATACAGGCGCTCGGAATTAAACTGAAGTTTCAGCTGTCTATTCCTACTTCCCCAAAATAAAACCGTTTTGGCATGACAGGTGTGTGGCTCTGCATGGTAGCTGAGATCTGTATGGGGTGTGTGTGATGTCTGTGAGCTCCCCAAAGACAGACTGGATCTTATCACCCCAGGCATCTTGCACAGTGTCAGTCATATGATAGTGCTGAGGAGATGGAAGCGGAATAAATGGAAGTGCCAATCGTGAGAGGCCTTAACCAATGTCTTACAGAAGCTCACATCCACAGTGATGCAATATCTTCTCATCCACCAAAGATAAGTAAGCTTACATTTGCAGCGACATGGATGGAACTAGAGATTGTCATACTAAGTGAAGTAAGTCAGAAAGAGAAAGATAAATACCATATGATATCACTTATATGTGGAATCTAAAATATGACACAAATGAACCTGCCTATGAAACAGAAACAGACTTACAGACACAGAGAACAGACTTGTGATTGCCAAGAGGGAGGGGAGTGGGGGTGGGATGGATTGGGAGTTTGGAATTGGCAAATGAAAACTATTATATATAGAATGGATAAACAAGATCCTACTGTATAACACAGGGAACTATATTCAATATCCTGTGATAAGCCATAATGGAAAAGAATATTTAAAAATGTATATATATATGTACAACTGAATCACTTTGCTGTACAGCAGAAATTAATACAACATTGTATTGTTGTATTAGTCAACTATTCTTCAATGAAAAAAAATTTTTTTAAAAGAAAGATAAGTAAGCTTAGCCTAAAAGTTGTTGAAAGGTTTGAAAGCTCCTTGGGGAAGGCATTCTTACCTATTATTTGTGCCTGCAGAACCCAGCTTAGGACTTGGTCCTAGCAAATCATTATGCTGATTGAAGTGGGTTGAATAGCCTGCATTTAACTGAATGGTAGCTTATGATTCTTCTTTATCTTTTGATGGGCTCCTTTTGAGTTTTATGTCAGTACTACCACCTGGAGTTGTAGATTCCAACCTCCAGGTATTTTTGAGAATTAGGAAAGTATTTGCCCATTTGTAGTTTTCCAATCTTCTCTCCCTTCTCCAAGTCTCCCCTTGTCACCAGCCATAGCTAGCATTGTTCCTGTGGGCTCCAGGTGTCCTGTGGAAGTATTTTCCAGTTGCTCCAGGACTCATACCCTTCATCTCTGAGGAAATACAATTTGCTGGTTGGATTCCCTCTGTTTTTCTGGAGTTCATCATATTCCTCACAGGGAATGTGTAAATACAGCTAGTTCCAAGGAAGTTGCTTTCTCTCCAGGTTAAAATAAAAACACCCCCCTGCTATGTAAATAGTCTTCCTTCTTCTTGATCCCAAACTTGGTGTAAAAAATACACTGTAATAATGAAATAGGAGAGTGTTTAGGATGAATTAAGTGACAAAAAAAAGAACAGGTTATGAAGTAGAATTTGTGGCATGATTTTAAATTTATTAAGAAAAAATTAAGATCAAAGAAATATACTTCGGTAAACATGGATAAAAATAATGTAATGCTGTTCTCAGCATGGCTATTGCTTAGCTGTTTAGGGTATTTAGAGTATTAATAATTTTTATTTTATTCTCTATTTCTTATACATTTTTATCATGCATAAAATTAACATGAATTATTTTAAAAGTCAGAAAAATATCATTAACTTTTTTTGTGCATTGTTTGGAGTATAGATTATGTCTCTGAAGAGAGTATGGCAGAGACTGGTAGCCGACCAAAATGCATTTTCCCTAATAATAGGTTAAGGCTGACACGTGACTGGCTGCATGTCCCAGCCTTTCTTGACATTAGATATGGCCATGCACTTAAAATGGAATGTGAGCCAAAGAGATACGTGCCACCTATAGGGTGGGCTTTTATGTGTGGAGATGTGCTTTGTCCTCTCCCTTTCTCCTTTTGCTGATTGGATGCAGATGACAACAACACTCTAAGGGACAAAGGAGTTTGTGTTCCTGAATCATTATATTGGTGAATCACCTGTCTACTTGAACAATTGTTGTAGGAAATCATCCTAACAGAAGTTTGCCTTATTCATCTCTGTTTCTCTAGGATCTAGCTGGGATCTGGCCCAGAATAGATGCTCAGTGTGAGTTTGTTAATTAGAACTGAACTCTGACTTTTCTGACATCTTCGTCACAAAGTTATAAATAAAATACCACAATTTTGTTATTACTTAGTTAATAAAGTATTATTTCATATAAAATGTGAAAAGCTTGCAATAGCATGTTTCCATTCACTCCTTCATCTTTTGTGCAATTGTTGTCATATATGTTTCATCTACAACGTACATGAACTGGGGATGGTATAAACTCCAAAGTACAGTGTTACACTTTTTGCTTTAAGTAATTATAGTTTTTTGAAGAAATTAAGATAAGAAAAAGTACATAGTTTGTTTATATTTGCTCACATATTAGCCATTAATAGTGTTCTTCTTTCCTTTCTGTAGATTCATGTTACCATCTGGAGTCTTTAGCCTCAAAAACTTCCTTTAGAATTTCTTGTAGTGCAAGTCTTCTGGAGATGAATGATGTCAACTGTCATTAATCTGCAAATAACTTTGTTTCATCCTCAGTTTTTCAAGGATAATTGGGTTAACAATTTTTTTTCTTCTAGTACGCTAGAGATATCTTTCCATTGTCTTACGATTTCCATTGTTTCTGATAAAACATCTGCCTAATTTTGCTTTTGTTCCCTAGTATGTAATTTCTTTTCTCTTACTGTTAAGAAAATTTTTTATTTCTGATTTTCAGGAGCTTGACCATGATCTGCCTAAGTGTGGTTTTCTATCCATTTTGTTCTTCCTGGAGTTTACTAAGCTTATTTTATCTGCAATTTGCTGTTTTTCAACAAACTTTGAAATTTTCAAATATTTTTCTTCAAATATTTTTTTCTGTTCTCTTCTCTCTCTTTTTTCTCTCTGGGACTCCAGATACACATATATTATACCATTTGATATTGTCCCAAAGGCAACTGAGTGTGTGTTTGTTTTTCTTCAATCTTTTTTCTCTCTGTCCTTCAGATTGAATAATTTCTGTTCATCAGTCTTCAAGTTCATTAACTTTTTTTAAAAAAATTTCACTCACTGATCTGCTGTTTGGCTATTAGTAGAATTTTCATTGCAGATATGCTTTTCACTTCCAGAATTTACATCCAAATCTTCTTATACTTTCCATTTACTTCCTGAAATTTCCCACCTCTCAATTATAATGGCTATCTCTTCTTTTAGGTCCTTGAATATATTTCCAATAGCTGCTTTACAGTCCTTGTGTGATAATTCCAACATCTGGTTCATCTTGGGATATATTCCTATGGATAGTTCTTTTTCTTCTTATGAGTCACATTTTTCTGTTCTTTCAGATTTCTACTAATTTTAGTTGTATGCTGCACAGTGTGGATGCCACATTGAAGGGATGCTGCATTATGTTTTCTTCCTTTAAAGGATGATGTGCTTTTTCCTGGTTGACAGTTAAATTACTGGAATATCCTTTTGGCTCTGCCAGGCTTTTATTCTTTGTTAGGGCTGTTTTGTTTCAAGTTTGAACTTGTTCTAGTTCATGGCTCCTACTCTAGGCTGTAGTTCTTATTTCCTCAGGTTTGGCTTTTCTGGGGTGTAAGATGAAATACCAAGATGCTCAGGGAGGTCTCTCCACTCTGGATGGTATGGAACTCTAACACTGTGAACAGTGCCCAATCTCTATTACCTCAGTTCTCAGCCTTGGAGCAGGTGATCTCTGCTAGGTTTCTTGGGGTCTTACCCCATGCATGTATAGGCAACCCTCGGCCAAGGACACACACAATGAATTCCCTCAAAACACACCCTTCTCAGGCCCCTGCCCTGAAAATTCTGGCCTCTTAAGAAACTTGGAGCTCTCTGACTTACACCTTTTTAGTTCAAGGATATTACTGCCCCTGGGGCTCCACCTCCCTGTACCATGGCAGGAAAACACCTATAAGAAGAAAGCCAGGGCAGCTGTGGGGCTCACCTTGTGTGTTTTTCTTATCTCAAGGATCAGTCTTATGCTGCCTGCTACTCAATGCCTGAAAACAATTGTCTCATATATTTGTCTTTTTTAGAGTTTCCTTCAGTGGGAGGTTATCTCCTGTCATAACTGGAAGCAGAAGTATAATTGCTATTTTTAGATAATTTTAAAAAATTACAAAATCTCATATTTCCCCTCAACAAAAATATATATTTACATGAGCAGTTCATAGTTGTCCTGGCAGCTTCAGTGTCTTAGCATGGTCAACTCTCTCGATAATAATAATTCACATTTGTACAGACATTTTTAGCATTTAAAAATCCTCTTGCAAATATTAATTTGTTCCTTACAACATTGCATTTGTCTCATTCTACAAATAAGGACCAGGGCTTCCCTGGTGACGCAGTGGTTGAGAGTCTGCCTGCTGATGCAGGGGACGCGGGTTCGTGCCCGGTCCGGGAAGATCCCACATGCCGCGGAGCGGCTGGGCCCGTGAGTCGTGGCCGCTGAGCCTGCGCGTCCGGAGCCTGTGCTCCGCAACGGGACAGGCCACAACAGTGAGAGGCCCGCGTACCGCAAAAAAAAAAAAAAAAAAAAAAAAAAATCTACAAATAAGGACCAGACTTAAAGATGTTAATTCCTTTTGGGCAGTAATGAGAATTGCAACCCAGATTTTCCACCCAGGAGTGCAGACTCTGCTAACCTATCATTTTAGTCAACAAATCAGGTACCTCCCTAGGAAGAGTCTTGCACCAGATGCTGAGAAAATTAACATATTTCTCCATAATGTACACACTATAGTACAGTGGTTCTGGAATATAGTATAACCAGGAGCTTAATTTGTGGCTCTAAAAAAATTGGAGCCCATTCTGGCTTGACAAGGTGATACTTGCATACACTTCTTGCATGTCTCAAGGTGATCTGCATGCAGAACCCTTCCAGTTTCCATTCTAACTTCTTTTCTACCCATGAACGGTGGAATGAGAAATGAGAATTTGATCACGGATGTTGGTACCTCTGACTACTGTTGGGGAGTGGGTGTGGGGTCAACGTGGGCATGTGACGAGGTCTTAAGCTGGACAGGTCTCCTAGGTTGACTGCTATCTACTGGCAAGTTTGCACTGGCAAGAGTTGAGATATTACTACAAATGTTTTCATCCTTTGAATCAGTCTCAGAGCCTTTTGCCTCCCATAAAAGATGACGTTGCTTCTCACTTATAGTTACTCATAAACGGTCAGTTGATTGTGAGCTAGAAACAGGTGATGAGCTAGCTTTAAGGATCAGGCATTTGTGCCAACCACTGCTCTTGCTCACGTGGCACAGGGAGATATTGTGTTTGAATGGACATGCTGGCTGGTCCTACATGGATGATGCTATGGAGAGATGATATGAAATGATTCAACCTAATAAGCCCAAAGGAACAAGAATCTTGATGCTGAATTCCAGAGAACTTCATTCTATTACTTAAACTTTTCTTTCATCATCACTTTAATGTTACCCACTGATTTTAAGGGACTCCCTTCTCTTTTTTTTGTTGTTATTGTTTTTTTTTCCTTTTTTTAAATTGAAGTATAGTTGATTTACAATATCGTGTTAGTTTCAGGTGTACAGCACAGCAATTCATTTATATATTTATATATATATATATATATATATATACACATATACATTTTGTATACATATATATAGAGAGAGATATATATCTTCTTTTTCAGATTCTTTTCCCTTATGGGTTATTACAAAATATCGAGTATAGTTCCCTGTGCTTTACCAGAGGCTCAGAGAGGAGAGGTGAGGCCAAGGAAAGGAGGAAAGTCCAGCCAGATAGTCCAGGGCTGAGTGAACTCTGCATCCACTCTTACTAGTTTTCCCTCTTTGCCCTTAGCCCCGCCCAGCACTGCTTGACCATACTGCCCTAAGCGGCTTTTCTACAGGGCCCGGGTCGCCCACCAGAACTCAGGCAGCTCTGCTGATGGCTGGGAAGTGGGCAGAATCAGGCATCTGTCGACTCTCCACTTCTGCTTTCTCCAGGAAATGAGCAGAAACCCAGCTCAAGTGATTCATAGTGAAACATCGTTAAAGACTGAAGATTCTGGGCTCGGTCCTCTTCCCCTAAGCCTGAGGGGCTGTGGCTGGTTATGGGGGCGCCCATGCCATCTGACGTCTCTAGGCCCTGACGGACATACTCCAGGTAGGTCACCTTGCTCTTGGCCACACTAGGTCAGCCCAGAGGTGGGCATGGGGGTCCTGTCTTCCAGGGCAGGCTGACTGGCCGCCTCCTGGAAAGCTGAGCATGGGAGCACATGTGACCACCAGTGCCTGATCTGGGTTTGTGGGTGTGGGAGAGGAGGTAAGCTGAGGAGCAGGAAGTATGTGCAGGGCAGGTGGCACATGTGCTCAGGGCCACTCCGATGTCTGGGTCTGCTGGGGTATCCCACTCTTGGGGTGTCTCAGTGTTGGGGTGTTTGTCACTGTTGGGCTTTGCTGAGCCAGGCCAGGCTCTGGCACTCTTCCTCATCCTCCTCCTACTTCAGGTCAAGCCCTTTCTCATGGTTCTGTTAAGGAAGGTGACCTGCCACACCTAGCAGAGGCTGGACACGGGCCCGAGTCTGCCAACTGTCCAGGGGTGGAGAGAGGGGCTGGCCGTGAGACTCCCCTGCCCACCCCCCATGTGGGCCTCTGAAGGGTCCCAAACAGAGGGGGCCACTTCAGACTGGTCACCAAGAGATCTGGATCCTTCCTGGCCCTGTGGTCACTGCTGGGTGTCTGGTAAGTAGGCACCCCTTGGGGCCATCCTTTCCTTGTCCGAATTACCACGTCAAACCTTAGCAACATCAATAGTTTTGAATCAGCAGGCCCACTGGTTTCAAGAATTAGCTCTTTTCTCCCCGCCTAAAATTGCACCTTATAGAACACAGAACCAGTCCTTCATCCCAACCTCTCTGAAGCATGAGGAGCTAATCTGGTAACTAAGGAGTTCGTGTGTTACCTTTTCTATGGAAAGTTTCAATTTTAATATGATTTTCTGTGTAGTCATCCATTTAATTGTTCAACAAACATTTATTGAGAGCCACTTCCTGCCAGGCACTGCTAAAGACGGCTGGGTCAGTGGTCAGGGGAGGGTGGTGCCCAGTGCCACAGGCTCCAGTGGGCTGGAGAGCAGAGGGTAGGGAGTACGGGTCAGGAAGCCCGGGAAAGCACATGTCTTCTGAGTGGAGGCCTGAAGGAAGGGAGGGCCTGAGCCATGTGTGTTTCTGAGAAGCTTTCTTGGCAGGGGGAACTGAGAGGGTCAAGGTGCAGAGGAGGAGGCCTGGTGGAGACCAAGGTGGCAGAGAAAGCTGAGGAGTGTGCCAGGTGACCTGGCCAGAGAGGGCTGGGGTTGAGTCAGGTCAGGGAGGGCCTTCCTGTCCAGTGTGAGGACCTGGGCTGTAGTCCCCCAGACTTGGGAAGTTTTGAAATATTGAGTAGATAGAGAAGAAAATTTAGAAAAAGTGTATAGGGTATAAGGAATAAAAATTGCATAAGCCCTGTGTGCTGTCACCTTAGTGTTGTTTTAAAGATCATCAGCATCTTTGAAGTCATCTGTGTGCTCAACCTTCTCTGTCTCTTCAGAGCTGTTGATATGAATTTTGGGTTTATTGTTCTTTTGCCTTTCCTTATAGTTCAACCTCGTATATTTAAATTGCTAAATATGTTATTTGGTTTTGCATGGTTTTGACCTTTGTAAATAGCAATGAAATATTCTTTTAAGACTTGCTGAATTGCCTCAAAATTATGTTTCTGATATTCCTTCATACTATTGCATGTGCCTCTAATTCATTCATGTTTATTGCTGGATAGTATTCTGTTATACATGAATATACCTCAGTATATACTCTCCCAATATACTGCCAGTGGGCACTTGGGATATTTCTAGGTGTTTTTTTTTTTTTTTTTTTTTTTTTCTATTATGAGCTGCTAGGTGCTGTTAGCACTTGTAAGTGCTAGTGGGACTCTCCTTGTACATATATCCTGGGGCGTGTGTGCAAGAATTCCCTAGGGTGTATATATCCTAGAAGTAGAATTGGTAGGTAGTAGGGTATATAAATCTTCAGCCTTATTGGATGATATCAAAACTTTTTCCAAGCCAGTCGTACCACATTACCCACTCATCAGCAATATGTAAAAGTTTCCGTTGCTCTATATCTTCACCAACATTTGATCTTGTTAGAGTTTTATACCAATTCAGTGCAAATGAAAAGCCATCTATGTTTTGAATTTGTAGTTTTTGAATTACTAAGGTTGGGCATCTGTTTATATGCTTATTGCTCACTCTAAATTCTTTTTCCTCTTCAAATCTTTTTCTCTATGGGGCATCTGTCTTTTATCCTATTGGTTTTCTGTAATTCAGTACATATTCAGATGTTAATTCTTTGTTTTTTATGTATGTTATAAATACTTTTCTCTTATTTGTGCCTTGTCTCCTTATGTTATTTGTGATTTCTATTAATGATTGAATTTCTCAGTTTCAAACAAGCTTAATTTACCCATATATTCTTTTATGATATACACTTGTGTATTGTCTAAGAGATTCTCCTCCACTATAAAGTCATAAAATTATTCTCTTACATTATTAGATTTTAAAAAATAATTTTGCCCTTCATATTTAGTCTTTAATCCTACTTAGTAATGATTTTCCTATATGGTGTGAGGTAGCGGGTAATGTTTTATTTTATTTTGTTCTTTCCATATGGATAACCAAGAGTCTTAGCTCCACAAATCAAAGAGGCCATTCTTTAGCCACTAATCTACAACTCTGTTGTAAATCTGTGTAGTGGGTCTGTTCCTTGGCTCTCTTCTGTCAATGTGTTTCTCCCTTTGCCAACACTAAATAATATTATTAACTAGAGGCTTATAATAAATTTTGGTATGTGGAAAGAGTCTCCTCATTTTTTCTTCTTCTTTCATTCTGGCTTGACATTCTTGGTTCCTTCTTACTTAATATGGATTTTAGAATCAGCTTATCAGGTTCAACAAAAAAGTTATGTTCAGATTCTTTTAGAAATATAATTTGAAGAGAAGTGATACCTTTACGAACATGACTCCGCCAATTCATGAACATGGTTTGTTTCCTTATTTATCTAGGTCTTCATTAAAATATCTAAATAAAATTTTATAATTTTCTTTATAAAATTAGTGCACACTTTGCCTAGATTTATTCTTAAACGGTTTATTTTTATACCATTGCCACTGTCTTTAAAAATATGTTTTTTTGACTCTTGCTGATATATGCTCCCATTTTAAAGAAAAATCACTTTCTATGGGTATCAAAGGGAGAAGAAAGACTAGCATTTAAGAGGCTGTTGTAATAATCCAGGCTGGAGGTAATGGTGGCTTGCCCCAAATTGATAGTAACAGAAATAACGAGAGGTGGTCAGAGTGGTGAGATTCTAGATATTTTTGAGAGGGATTTGACAGTGTTGCAAGCGTTGGGTGTGGGAGAGAGAAATTTAAGATGATTCCAGAGCAACACAGAGACTGGAACTTCATTTACTCAGCTGGGTCAAGGGTGGAAGGAACTTATTTGCAAGGTGGTGATTATTCCAGAATATCGATGTGGACATATGTAAAGGTGGAGATGCCTATTAGACATCGAGTGGAGGAATGAATTCTTGGCACGCCCCCCCAGGTGGCCTTCACGGTAGAAAAGCAAGGCAGTGTGGCCACTTGGGGGAGGGGGTGTTGTTACCCAAAACAAACCGAAACATCGGAGTCTGGTGCAGAGAAAGGTTTATTAATCGAGGAGACGCCGACTCAGAAGATAGGAGGCCTAAGCTCGTCTCAAATCTATCTTGCTAGCTGGCTGGGGCACAAGGCTTTTAAAGGTGAAAACGGTAAAAGGGATAGGGTCGTAGCATATGTGATCAGCTCATGGACCTTCTTCTGATCAGTTGGTGGTACGGTAACGGTGATGTTTCGGGAATCTCAATCATCAGCCTTCTGGTTCCAACCAGTCTGGGGTCTACGTGCTTGTGCTCAGTGTGTAGTCACCATCCTCTACCTGGGTGGGGGTCTTAGTTTCTACAGAACAACTCAAAAATAAGCCTCAGATGGTTATCTATTTCCCTTCAGGAGGAACTAGGAGTCCTGTGACTCTCCTGTCCTAATCATTAACTGCATGAGTCTGCTCTCTGGAACACGGAGAAGGCTTAGGAGACTAAAGCTTTTTTTCCCCCTATAAGTAAGAAATGGGGGGCATGGAGGGTCTTTTTCACCCAGGAGGGCCCTGTAGGGTCCTGCTCAGTTTCAGTTCCCCCTTTCATTTGTTACTCTTCAATCCTGAGGGGAACAGGTGCTGGACAAGATCTTTCTTATTCTCTTTTGAATGAAGTTTTGGATAGAGGGGTTAAAATTCATCAGAGGAACTCGATTTTACTGGGACTTGGTTTCAGGAGTGGAGATATTTTGTGCAGAAGGGGAAGCAGGAAGATGAGCTCCTCAGAGGTCCTTGAGCCACACTGTAGAGCTCACACCCATTTTATTTACAACTAGGGCCTTGCTTTGGTTGTCTCCCTCCAAGGGCTTCAAACCATCCAAATGCACCTGCATTTTGCATGGGAAATGATGTCTCCAGGCAACATTTCTAAGCCCTCTGCACACCTGTTAAACACTTAAGTCTCAAAGTCCAGATGTGTGTTATCCAATACAATAGCTTATAGCCATCCCTGAAAAGTGGCCAGTCTGAACTGAGATGTGCTGTAAGTTGTAAAATGCACCTCGGATTTCAAAGATATTACAAACAAACAACAAAAGAAATATAAACTATCTTATCTCATTAATACTTGAAACTATTGATTACATATTAAAATAATATTTTGATATATTGGCTTAAATAAAATATATTTTTAAATATATTTAAACAGATAGATTTACCTAATTTAACCTATTTATTCTTACTTTCTAAAATGTGGCTGCCCCCAAATTTAAAATTACACATGTGGCTTGAATTTGTGGCTGGTTTTATATTTCTGCTGGGAAGCACCCTTCAGAGAAATGATGCTTCTTATTCCATGGCTAAGGCTTTTGTGAGGAACATGGTCCAAGAAGGATGGGAAGTTAGAGAAGTGAAAAGTCACTCGTCCTACATAATTCCAAGAAGAAAGAAAGGATGGAGGATAAGAAGAATGTACATAGTTCTTACAACAAGCTGGACACTAGATAGGGCACTGGTATTTGCAATCTCATTTGATCAGTTTCATTACTCCCACTTTACAGATGAGAAAATGGAGGCTCAAAGAGGTAAGGTCCTTTGCCTTCAGACAGTAAGTGCTTTGTCTGGGATTCGAGCCTGGTTCCACCTGATAAGTCTGCATGCTTTGCATTAGGAACACTACCACTAAAAAGCTGATGGAACACTTCTGGAGAGATGTAGTCAACATTTGGCAGGAGTGTGAAAACTGCTCTTCCCTTTTGGCCAATGGTTAATGCTTTTTTTGAGAATTCATCTTCATAGATAATTCACAGCAAACAAAAAGATTGCATGGGGATCCTTTCTCCCAGCATTGCCCATAACAGCAGTGGAGATGCCCAGAGCATCCCATTAATAGGGAGTAAGAGAGTCAATTATGGGGATTCGACCAAGAGGATGCTTCTTGGTCATTAAATCTGATAATTTAAGGAAAAGAGCAACATAGAATGTGTTTATGGTATGATGACGGATGATTAATGCATTAAAACTTTGTACATCAATTACAAGTAAAATATACTTGGATGTGAAAAGTAGTAAGCAAAAAAAAAAGAGGGCAGGAAACACTTGTTGAGTTTTGTATTTTCAATAGTAAGAAAATTGCCAAGCAGCACTCCAATATCAGATTTTTTTTTTTTTTTTTTTTTTTTTGCGGTACGTGGGCCTCTCACTGTTGTGGCCTCTCCCGTTGCGGAGCACAGGCTCTGGATGCGCAGGCCCAGTGGCCATGGCTCACAGGTCCAGCCGCTCCGTGTCATGTGGGATCCTCCCGGACCGGGGCACGAACCCGTGACCCCTGCATCGGCAGGCGGACTCTCAACCACTGCGCCACCAGGGAAGCCCCCCAATATCAGATTTTTAAAAGATATACACAATATATAAAGAGTTATACAGTCAAAGATGAAAAAAGATATGCACACATGAAGAAATTGTGTTATAGAGTGGTCAGAGCATATCAGGAGTGAATGATGTTGAAACCTAAAGTGAGCCCCCAGAGATTTCACTCCTCCCAGGAATTTGGAGGGTGAGGAATAGGATGGGGGAATCTCAGCATCTGGAGACCTTCATACAGAGACCTAGCCTCTGCCCACACTCTCCACCCTACTTCCACACTGCATCCCTCACAGTGGCACAAAACCATCTGTGGTTCAGCCTCACCTCCCTCGTCCCTTTGCATGCCCTTCCCCCTGGAGCAATTCTCTCTAGCCCATCCACAATCTTTCTTCACCTCCCCTCAGGCTCCGTCTCCAAAGTCCCTGCTTCTGTGAACCCTCTCGTACTATCTCCCACCCTCACCCCACCCCACCTCATCCTCAAAAACCAGCTCCTTCCCTCTGCCCCCTTAGTGCTGGATTCCTGCTCCAAAGGTTGTATTTCAGGCATTGTATTACAGCATCCTTTTTCCTGCCTCCTGTCCCCTGCAGGCTGTGAGTACCTGAGGGCAGGGGCTGGGCCCTCTGGGCAGGCTCAGCATCTACCAGAGGGTCTCTGTATGCCATCTGTGACACTCCCTGCTGAGAGCCCCACAGGGACTCCCAGGACACTGCATGGGATGAGGGCCATGTCCATTACTGGCATTCATGGTCCTTTCCCAGCACACATCCTCACCCCATCCCTGCTCCCTGTGCTCCAGCCTTGAACCCCACCTTTGTCTCTGAACACACATGCTACCTGGAGTGTTTGTCTGCTTTGCTTTGGGGACACCTCCTCCTCATCCCCCAGTGCCCATCCTGGGTGCAGTCTTTTCTGAGAAGCCCTTCCAGACCACCACTCCCCTTTCTGGGCTGGGCCATGAGCCTTCTCTGTGCCCCACAGCCAGGCACCTCCATGCCCAGCACCTACCCCACTGTGTCTGTTTCCTCAAGTCCAGGGTGTGGATCAGGGGCAATTCTGCTCCTTACATGTTTAATAATCAAATGGCCACAACACAGAGAAAGCTGAGTAAAGCCGCAGCTCTGGTGGCTAGCCTGGAGGGTGAGTGATTAACGCTGGGTGTGCTGCTGGTGTCAGCCCAGGAGTGACTGGCCAGCTAGTGCCCATCTTGTGCCGGGGCTAATGAACCCTGGACCCGGTGGCTCCCAGAGAGCAGCTCTTTCCTGGGGGGATGGCGAAACCACAGGGTCCTGCTCTGGGCCTGCTTGCCTGAAATGTGAGGGGGCCATGGCAGGCCTTGTGCTAAACATCTCACAGCCAGGGGTCAGCAACAACTCTGCAAGGCCAGCCAGGGAACCCCTGTAGAGCTGCTGGCAGTAAGAGTTTCCAGCTAGTACCTGAGGTGCCCCTGAGGTCTGTTTTTACCACTGTTGACCACTGTGTCAAGCCAGCCTGGAGTGGTAAAAGGGGGTGGGGGGCTTTGGAGTCAGAAAAGTCTGCATCTGACCTTGATTCTGACACTTATCAGCAGTTTGATTTCAGATAAGTTACCTATTTTCTCTGAATCTCAATTTCTCTGAGTCTTGCTTTCCCCGTCTGTATAATGGGCATAATAATACCTAAGTTACAAGTTTTCTAAGATTAGAGAATACCGATGGCCTGTTAGTGATGCTCATTCCATTATGACCATTCTTACTTAGGAATCGTTTCTTTGTGTTCCAGTGGAGGCCAAGCCATGGATTAACTCCCTCGCTGGGAGGCTCCTGATTATGGGAGCTGGGCTGCATGTTACCTGTGCTGTCACCAGCCCATGTCTTTGTGTGACAGTGGTAGCTCAGTTGCAGCTAAGCTTTGAGGGTCTGGCCAGGGGAACTGCTCCCTGGCCATTTTTGGCAATGTGGAAGTCGGTACACATACCGAGATATAAAACTGGGTCCCTTCCCCAGAACACCGTGAGTTCCTATATTTTGTTGCTGTTGCAAAAACCACAGAGGTGTGTGCCAGCCAGGAGTGCACGGACTGAAATCAGAAAAAGGAAGTGAGGAGGGCCGTGGGAGGTGTTGCCCCACCTGCCTGGTTCCCGCCAGTCAAGTCCCCATCTTAGTCTTCAGGGGAATTCCTGAACTTCTGGAAACAACCTGAGCTGCCTCCTTTTCCTCTTGAGTCATTTGAGGCAGGATGTAGGTCCCTGGCCTCTGCTGTTCTCTGCCTGCGGGCACTCTGAGCCCTTGGCTGATGTAAGAGGTGGTGTCACTTGCTAACTGGAGGGGCTTGGGGCTGCACCAAGGTGATCGCTGGTCCTTGCCCTAGAGCTGGGTGTCAAGGCTCTCAGGGCACCTCTGGCTCTGCTCACCCCTCCGCCCTCCCAGCCATTGTCTGCAGAGCTGCTGTTTTCCCACCTGCCCCTCCTGCGGTGTCCCGCTGCACATGCTCTTGTTTTCGCCCTGGAGCCTCGCTCCTGGGGACAGCATTCCTGCTCCTGGTTTCTACTCTTTATATTTGAGATGACCAAATCCTCACTTCCAGTCCTGTCTCCATGCGCTCCTGGGCCCACACCTCTTAAGGCCTCAATTTGGTCCACTCAGTGTCCTATTGTCCTCTCAAACCAGCTCCTTGTGAAAAAACTCGAGATTGGACAGACTCAGTGGACAGGCCAGCAGGGAGGTGATGCAGAAGAGAAGTCAAGGACTCCAGAACACATCCACAGAGGGCCTTGTAGGCTTACATTCCCTCAGGAAGTGCAGGCAGATTTCAAGAGCCTCGAGGCAGCAATATGCACAATGGGGTAGGGTGGGGTGGGGCATGTATGATGGCTCAAGGTGCCACTGTGAGGCCCTGGACATGGCCTCACATACATTCACATGCTTAATTCTTCCCACAACCTTACGAGGAAGATTTTATTCCCATTTTACAGCTGCAGACACTGAGGCTCTGAGAGCCTAAGTCAATAAGACTGCAGGTTAGAAAGAGAGCTAGGATTTGAATCAGATCTGTCTGATGCTGCTCTGGGGTCAGCCTGCCCTGGGTGGGGAGGGGCTGAGACAGGTCTAGCCAAGTAGTCTAGGCTCAGGGCTGTGGTGTTATCTTACTATGGAGTCAAGGCCAGAGGCTGCCACACATCCTAGACTCATAGGGCCCATTTCCTGATGCGCTGAGCTGGCCTACTGGTGAGCTTGGCACTCTTCGGACCTGCCCAGCTCACAGTTAACCCAGGGCCTGCTGTCTGGCCTTCAGACAACAGGGTTTCCTGGGAAGCAGGAGAGACCTAAAGTTAGTCCCTCACTCTCTCCCTAACCAGCACTGTGATGCTGGATGAGCTACCCACCTCTCTGGGCCTCAGTTCTCTAGGCATTGCACACTCTGGGATTCTTTAGCAAGGCACCCTTCCGGGGACTTCCAACATCTTCCCAGGCCCCCACCTCTCCTGGGGACACACAGGCATCACCTGGGACCTTGTAGAAAACACGCCTGCTTGGGGCGCACCCAGACCAATTAAGTGGTCATCTCTGGGGACCAAGGTGTGCAGCCAGGGCTGGTGATGATGGCTCTATTTCTAAACTCATCAGGTGGATTCTTCATCTCTCTGGATTATCTCAGAGGTCCCTTTGCCTCGTTTCCAAGGTGATCCTTCTAACTGGAGTGCCCGTCACCTACATGTGGGGTGTGCGTCAGGCCCCCAGCTTGTCTCTCTTTTTGTCTTTCCCTGTTCTAGGCCTGGCTTATGCCAGCCAGGAATAACCTTTCTAGATCTGTGCTTATCACATTGTTCTCCTTTTCCAGACTTTCAAGATTTCCCCATTATCTAGAGCCCCACGTCTAACTGTGTCAGCCTACGTGACTCGGCTAGAGTGTGATTTCTCATCATGCCTGCACTCAGCCCTCCCCTGTCTGGAGAGTCTGTCTGCTCTCACTGAGTTTGGTGCTGTTCAGGGTCCTCATCTAGCTCTTTAGTCTGGTTTGTGCACATCAGGTTGGGATGTTAGTGAAACCCCCTTTGAGCAGTAGCCCCAGCAGAAGGAGCAGAGGAGGCAGGGGGACGCTTCATGTTACTGACGACTTCTTGGTCTTGGGACCCATCGTCCACAGTTTCACGCCCACTTTTTCTTCAATGTATTCTCAGATGCAGAGACAGATAGGAGGGTGCATCTTTTATCCACAACCCCAAGTACGGCTACTCCTGTGCCATGTGCTCCTAAGAAGGTGCAGGCTAACGTGTGCCTGCTGCATGGAGCCATTCAAGCAGTGAGGGTGGAATTCAAACTACGTGGGAAAGGCTGGCTGGTGGAGGGCTCTGCCAGGCTTTTTCTAACATTGTCATGCTGCTAAGCTCAGAAGTGGGGCAGAGGTCTCTCCTGTGCATCGGCTGTTCAGGAGCGAGATGCAGACCCAGTGGGCACGCCCAGGCTGCAGAAAGCTCCTCCTGCGGTTCTAACACAAGCTCTGCTGTTTCTCCTCTTGCCCCTCCGCAGACAGCAAGGGTCGTTTCCACCTTTTTGCTATTGTAAATAATCATGCTTACAAACATGGGTATACAAGCATTTTTTGACTCTTTTGTGAGGGGTATCCTTTTACTTTTTATAATTGAGCCATCTTGTCTATTATTTCAGCCAATTTGGCCAAATGATCATTTAATAAATACAGTCGATGCTTGAAAAACCTGGGTTTGAACTGTGTGGGTCCACTTATATGTGGATTTTTTCAGTGTAAATACTACACCACCTATGGTTAGTTGGATCCACGATGCTGAACCATGGATATGGAGGGCCGACTATAAGTTACACGGGGATTTTCCCCACGTTATTCAAGGGTCAACTGTGTAGTATTTTTAATTGGATGGAAAAGTGGATGGGAACTTGGGGTGCAGCCTCCACCCTTGACCAACATGGAGACTGAGGCCTGGGAGGGCCTCCAAGTGAGCCCCTATCTGAGTGTGGCTTCTGTTCACAGGAGATTTGATCCTGGCCCCAACCAGTGACATTCCGAGGAAGGAGGGGGTGAGGTTAAGGAGGAGCATGTTGGCTTTGCACTCAGATGCAGAACGTGCATCGTGGCCATCTGCGGAAGTGACTGACCCTCTCTGAGCCTAGCTTTCAGCACCTGTAAAATACTGCCCATTTTTTTGCGCCCTCATGGGGCGTTGTGTGAAGATAAGGTGAGATGATACAGAAATCAGGATGCAGAGCCATAGTAAAGTAAGCTTTCAGCAAGCTTACACCCAATTAAACATGTGGGTGTAACCCTTTTGTGCTGGATAGAAACAGGTGAAGGGACTAAACCCTTAGCCTCTAGCTTCTCTTTTGGTGCTCTTTCCACCTCAGTATGTTTGGTTTTTTTTTATGTCAGGTTGATTGACATGTGATTTACAGACAGAATATTCTACCCTTCTTAGTGTGCCCTTTGGACACAGGTACACAGTTGTGTGACCACCACCACGGTCAAGATATAGAACATTTCTACCACCCTTTTGCCCTTTGGAGCCATCCTCCTACCTGAAATCCCTGGCAACCACCAATCTATTTTCTGTCCCTATAATTTTGCCTTTTCCAGAATGTCGTGTAAATGCGGTAAGGCAGTACGTAGCCTTTTGAGATTGGCTCCTGTCACTCGGCATAAGGGCTTCGAGACCCATCCGGGTTGCTGTGGGTCAGTAGTGTGTTCCTTTTTACTGCAGAGAAGCATCCCAGTGTATGGAGATACCTATTTGTTTATTCATTCACCCCTTGACAAATATTTGGGTTGTTTCCAGGTTTTGGCAGCTATGAATAGATCTAACATTCATGTATAGGTTTTTATATGAACATTAAGTTTTTACTTCTCTAGGGTAAATACCCAGGAAGGTAATAGTTGGGTATATGTTTAACTTCCTCAGAAATTGCCAAACTGTCCTCAAAAGTGGCCGTACCACTTACATTCACAGCAGCGAGAGTGACAGTGTGGTTGCTATGCATCCTTATTCGCACTTATGGATTTTGTTTGTTTTTAAAAGACATTCTAATAGGTGTGTCCTGGTATCTCAATGTGGCTTTAATCTACATTTCTCTAATGCTAATGTTCTTGTCTGCCTCAGTGCTTCTGATTAACTACAGTAGGCTGTGGAGTGAACAGAGAGAGCATCCACATTATTGCAACTTCCACCCACTCCTCCCCCTTTACACTTGCTTTTTTTTAACTTTTAACTTGTAAGCTCTCTTGTTAATGTGTAATGGTGGGGAAGAAGGAAGCAAGCCGAGTCCCACCTTGCACATGTTTTTGGAAGAAGATAGGTTAATTTTTTTCTGAGAGAACTGACACAGGAGCAAGAGCATTTGGATCTGCTGACATACGGTGAGGAATTGACTTTTGAATGGAAAGGAAAACAGGTCATTTACAGCCATACATGGGAAGTTGCTGTTCTGTTCTGTATCATCTGGTTTAGAGGCTCCCCCACCTCCTGGGCCTGGGGACCATGCCTGTGATACAGATGGCAAATAGGTATGCCTCTGCACTGGGTGTGTACAATCCAGAAAGGGTGACAGTCCTATACGCAGACAAGAAAAGGGGGGGACTTCAATCTTGAATTTTATCATAGCAACTCTTTGTCACTAGGTCTGAGCTCCCCCACAGAATGCACTGAGTCCCAGGTTTCCTCTGACCTGCCCCGTTGGAGGGTGGCTCCACACAACTTCTTGCTCCGTTTCCTCCAGAATAGCTTCCTTGCATCTTAGCCCCAAGGGCTGCTAAATCACATCTCATATCCTGAGACTTTTACCCATTGGCAAATCACCCCACAGGAAGTCAGGGATGAGACAGTCAATCAGATGTGGGTTTAGCGCCCAAACATCAGTAACCCAGCTGATTCTTCAGGCTCCAGATGTTGCCCTCCAGTGCAGCAGCTGTGAGCAGGATGGCCTGGATGTTTTGCTTCTGAGATATTACAAAGCAGAGTTCGGACGATGCTATGGATCTGTGCAGGATAGGTGGGTTGGGAGAGAGGATGGGCAGTGACCCCCAACCCCGGGGGCCCACATGGCCACTTCCAGCCCCGGTGTCCCAGAGGTCATAGGGAATGCCCCCTCTCAGGTCACTGCAGACTTGTCATCTGGCTCCCAGCGCACAGTGCTCAGACAGGGGAGCACCTGGCCTGCACCCCTCACCACACACAACCCACAGGCTCTCAGTCCACTCAGGCACCTCTCCAGCCATTCTGCACTGACTCACTGGCCCGCATCTCTTCTGTGGTCAGTGTGTAAAGCCCAGAGGGTGGAACTGAGATCACCAGGGCCATTTCAATGAGAAGAAACTTAGACTCAGAGAGGGGAAGTAACTTGGTTAAGGCAGTACAGCAGCCAAGCTGGGACTCCAGTCCTGTGACTCCCATTCTGGCCTGCAGTTCCCCTCTGCCTGGGGGCTGAGTGAGTGGGCAGGTACCTGCACAGCTGCCTGTCTCTCGCTGCTGTGTCCAGGCTGCAGAAAGGCAGGGCCTCTAGTCAGCCTGGTTGGGCATGCGGAGGAGCCATGACTAAACTGGGCTATGTGCCACATGCCCTGAGCCTGACCCAAACTGGGAAACAGCTTGCAGGCACAGAGCAGGGCCTTGTCTTTCCCTGGAGACCCCTGGAACCCCAAGCAGCCTCCAGACCTCTCATCCTGCCAAGGCCATCTTTCCCTTCACCCCTCCCCAAACTTCTACTTATCCAAAACACTTTTTAGTGTGGTACCTGGCCAAGCCCCTCCCTCTTCCCTGGGCCCCAAGCAAGCCCTTTTTTGAGTTCAGCCTCCGGTGTGCAGTGCTGTCTACAGACCCAGGGTAGACTCTGCTTTGGCTACCAACTCACAATGGGACCTTGGGCAGGTCATTTCTCTGCTCAAAGCCTTAGTACCATCTGCAGACAAAGGCTGATAGATTTGACATTGCTGGATGGAAGGAAGATTAAGTGAAGGGATGCAGGTAAATGCCCGTACAAAGGAGCCTCCAATAAATGCTGTCCCAGAGCACTGACTTTATTCCCTGAGGGGTCCCATTATTAGCCCATTTCACAATGAGGACACTGAGGCTGGGACAGGTTTTGTCACTTGGTCTAAGCCCATTGGATTCAAACTGGAACAGCCTGGCTCCAGAGTCTGTGCGGGTGCCTGCACCTGTTTACAGAGGTAAGAAGACACTTTTGATAACAAGTGAATTAGAATGGTTTCTTCTTGCCATTCTTTATGCAGCCCTGAGAGGCTACTCCCCATGTCCTTCCTTTTACAAACAAAACCGAAGCAGGCCTACAGAAGGACAGGAGAGGGGATGGCCACAGCTTGACATCTGAGTCATACAACTTCTCCACGGGATTCACGGATCCCATTTTGTTAGAAATTCTTGTTTTTCAAAAATCTGTCTTTTCAAGGGAACATGATTCAAGCGTCTCACTTCAGTAAACATGGCTTCTTAACTTCAGAGGAGATCTGAGGGGCTCTGATATTTCCCGAGTGTCCAGCTGTGTTCCCTAGGAACACATTTTCGCGTCTTGTGACCCAACACTCACTTTGTCTTCTCACCTGCTTATCCTAGAAACGTGGTGTGTTAGCAGGCCCTCTGATTCATTTTATTGAATGAATCGGTTAGTAGCACCTGCTGGTATAGCCCCAAAATGACTTTTATGTAATAGAAACAAGCTTAGCTTGGCTCCAGCCACCATCCTGTGTGTTGGGATGTCTGTGCTGGACTTGGGCTGGCTCTGTTGATGATGGGAATGTCGGTCTGACTGAGACATAATGACTTTCAGAGTCTGGGGAGAATCCAAGTAGAAAAAGAACTTGTTTAGAAGAGGAGTCTGGGCTATATATAGCGAGAGATATGGGTGCCATCAGCATATAGGTTCATTCATTCACTTATTCATGTATATGGTAACAGTTTATTGAGCATCTACTCTGTGCCAACCCCTGATAAAGGTGCAGTGGTCTTCTTGCACAGAGCTAACATTTAGTGGATATGTGGCTCTTAGGGGTAATTAATGCCAGGGAATAGCTGAGATCTTCTACAGTAAACTTTTGAAATGAGAACATGTGGCACCTATCTGAAACCAGAAAGCTGTTGTGGGGAGTCTGGAAGGACACTGAGCCGCAGACAGACAGAAATACATCCAACAAAATATGTAGTGAGATACAACAAAGATGCCATTGTTTTTTTTTCTAATTAAAAAAAAATTTTAATTATATAAGTTTCAGGTGTACAATAGAGTGATTCACAATTTTTAAAGGTCATACTCCATTTATAGTTTTTACAAAATATTGGCTATTTTTCCCGTGTTGTACAATATATCCTTGTAGCTTATTTTATACCTAATAGTTTCTATCTCTTACTCCCCTACCCCTATATTGCCCTTCCCTCCTTCCTGTCCCCACTGGTAACCACTAGTTTGTTCTCTGTATCTGTGAGTCTGCTTCTTTTTTCTTATATTCACTAATTTGTTTTATTTTTTAGATTCTACATATAAGTAATATCATACAGGATTTGCCTTTTTCTGTCTGACTTACTTCACTCAGCACAATTACCTCTAAGTCCATCCATGTTGCTGCAAATGCCAAAATTTCATTCTTTATTTATGGCTGAGTAGTGTTCCATTGTGTATATATATATATCTTCTTTATCCATTCATCTGTTGATGGACACTTAGGTTGCTTCCATATCTTGGCAACTGTAAATGATGCTGCTATGGACATTGGGGTGCATGTATCTTTTTGAATTAGTGGGGTTTTTTTTTTTTTTTGGATATATACCCAGGAGTGGAATTGCTGGGTCATAGGTAGTTCTATTTTTAGTTTTTTGAGAAACCTCCGTACTGTTTTCCACAGTGGCTGCAGCAATTTACATTTCCACCAACAGTGTACGAGGGTTCACTTTTCTCCACATCCAGGCCAACATTTGTTATTTGTGTTCTTTTTGATGATAGCCATTCTGACAGGTGTGAGGTGATATCTCATTTGTGGATTTGATTTGCATTTCCATGACGATTAGTGATGGTGAGCATCTTCTCGTGTGCCTGTTAGATGCCATTGCTTTTTACCCATTAAATCAGCAAGAATTAAAAAATGGTAACTAAGGAAGTGTGGACTCTGGTACATGCTTGATAAGAAGGCTGTACATTGATGAGGTGTTTTGGGAGAAGCTGTTTGGAAATATGTGTCCAGAGCCTAACATTTTTACCTCTCTTTAGACCAAGCTATTTCCTTTTAGGAATGTATTGCAATCTGGTATTTAATCATGAATATATGGAAAGGCTTAGACATGAGGCCTATCATCACAGTGTTGTTTATAGTAGTGAAGCATTGGAAATGACTTAAATGCCTAAATGTAGGGGATTAGTTAAATAAAGGATCAACATGGTTCTCCAGCCACCACACACCATTAAACATGAAGATGTGGAGGATCTCTAACAACGTGGGAAATAGTCACAATACTTTTCTGTGACATAAAAAAAAGTTACGAACTAATTTATGAGGAAAAAAATGGATTGAGAGAAGATATTAGCGATTTTTAAAGGCAACAAGGGATCAGTTTCTAAAATGTACTCTCTCAAAGCAACAGGAAAAAGATAGGCAAGGACAAATAAGCAAAGGTTATGAGCAAGCATTTTTCAGAAGAGGAAATCCAAAAGGCTATGAGTCATATAAAGAGATGCTCAGACTCATTAGTAAGTGAGAGAGAAGCAAATTAAAATGAGGGATCAGGACTTCCCTGGTGGTGCAGTGGTTAAGAATCAGCCTGCCAATGCAGGGGACACGGGTTTGAGCCCTGGTCCGGGAAGATCCCACATGCCGTGGAGCAACTAAGCTCGTGAGCCACAACTACTGAGCCTGCACTCTAGAGCCCGCGAGCCACAACTACTGAGCTCATGTGCCACAACTACTGAAGCCCGCGTGCCTAGAGCCCGCGCTCCACAACAAGAGAAGCCACTGCAATGAGAAGCCCATGCACCACAACGAAGAATAGCCCCTGCTCACTGCAACTAGAGAAAGCCTGCACACAGCAACGAAGACCCAATGCAGCCAAAAAAAAAAAAAAAAAAAAAAAAAATGAGGGATCACTTTACTTCAATCAGATCAGCAAACATTAGAAAGCAGGGTGATGTTAAGCAGGGGTATAGAGAAGATGGTAGAGGAACCTGTGGGGGGAGTGTGGCCTGGTGCCAGCTTTCTGGAGGCATCTTAGTTGATGGTACTTGGTTGAACTGAGAGACATACACCCTTGACTCAGCACTCCCACTCTGGTGTTTATACCCAGAGCCAGTCACATGCAGCCCCATAAGGGGAGTCCCATGGGAATGTCCAGGACAGGATGGAGGGCAGTCTGAGAAGTCTCAGGCAATCTAGCCATCTACTGCGGAGCAAACAAATCAAATAGGCACGTGATGCCCACTGTGTAACACGGAGCAGCGGTTAGAAGAAATGAGGTTGACAAATATAGAGCCACGTGCTTGGGTCTGAGGTCATAATGTTGAGTGAGACAGTAAGCTGAGAAAAGATGCAGAAGGTCGTTTGGGGAACTTAAAATGATGCATTCAGAAATCATGTTCTTGTGCCATGTTTTATAAGGACTCGTGCTATCAGGCAGGTGGGCTGGGTGGGGTGGGGAAGACGGGACTGGGGGATGAAGAGCCAAGGGAAGAATGAATAAACCATCAGTGCTGGAGAAGAACCTGGTCCTGGTCAGGAAAGAGACCATGCTGAGACTGAGAAATGTGAGGCACCCCGCCACCTGTCCCTGAGGGTCACCCCCAAAACGGAAACAAATAAACCCGCACCAAGTCCCAGACAACCAACCAAAAAAAGCAAAAGTACAGATAAAAAGTTTGCTTCAACAATATTATTAAACAGTATATTCGAAGATAAAAGCCTGAATATCAACAGTCATTTTTCTGGATATAGGCCTTGATATTCTTCCTGATATATTTTTTTTTCTTCCCAATTTTCAATGCTGAACATACATGGCTTTTGTATAAGAAAATGACTTCTGGGCTTCCCTGGTGGCGCAGTGGTTGAGAGTCCGCCTGCCGAGGCAGGGGACACGGGTTCGTGCCCCGGTCCGGGAAGATCCCACATGCCGCGGAGCGGCTGGGCCCGTGAGCCATGGCTGCTGGGCCTGCGCGTCCGGAGTCTGTGCTCCACAACGGGAGAGGCCACAACAATGAGAGGCCCACGTACCACCAAAAAAAAAAAAAAAAAAAAGAAAATGACTTCTGCAAATGAAGTCTGAGAGCAGTAAGCATGTGTAATAGAAGAAGAGCCAAGGGACTCATGGAGGTTTGTACCTAAAGGGTGAGAATGTTCCAAAGAGGGAGGACTCATCTGGCCACGTGACCCTCAGTTAACTCCCATTCTAGCCTGCAAGGGGTGTGTGTTTGGGCTAAAAATAAAGCATGACACACCGCCGCAGCTGCTTAGCCCAGAGCAAAACACCGGGAGACCCACCTCCGTGTCCATCTGTCTGTTTGCTGTCCCTTGACTGGTGGCTGTCAGTTGCTGGCAGGATGCCGGGATGGACCCCTATGTGGTGACATCGTGGCCTGGGAAGGCTTCTTTCAGGGAACCTGGACACTCTGGTCCCTGCTGGGAGTTTCTTGCACTCTTGACAAAAAAACAACAGGCAAACCTTTGCTGTTCTGTGAGTCAGTCCTGACATGGCTACAGAGTATGACAATTGAAAAGTCAAGGACACAAATAAAGGTACCTTCTCAAGGTTACCTATCTGGCAAATCAGCCTTTGGCTAGTTTCATGGTGTACGTCCCTATCCTCACGCCTACTGACCCTGGGTCCCCGGCTTGTACACAGTTACTTTTGCGCGCACTAACAGAGAAGTTCTTCTAAGCTAACTTGGGGGTTTAAAGAGTCATTTTGAGGACAAATTCCTCTAAAAATATTGAGTGTGAAGCAAATGTTGCTGAGAATGAAGAACTTACATCCTTTTCATCTCATGTGGTAGAAGGAAGTTAAAATAGAAGATACAGAATTATATGCCTCTACAAATATTGGTGGGACATTTACACATCTATTCTATTTACTCAGCCTTTTTAAAGAGGAGCAGTGTCAGGTAATCAAAAAACAGGCTTTGGTGTTAAAGGCTTGCATTTCAACTGGATGTCTCACTACCCTGGTGCCTTTTGGTTCAGTCAATTTCCTTACTTACATAGAAAAAATAGGAACACCCATCTCTTTTGTGAGAGAGTCTGTGTAAAGAGCCCAGGATGGTGCCTGGCAAACGTTAGATTGTCAATATGAGTCACATCTAAATTGGAATCTCTTTTTTCAGAAGTGTTCCTTATTTTAGTCAGTTTCAGATTCTTAGAGGAACCATCTGCAACAGGAACTGGACTGAATGAGGATGGTACCTTGTCCCACAATCAGTTTCATCAGAAAAGTGTTGTGACAGGACTGTTCATTTTTCTTTCTTGTTCTGAATTCAGATCTGCTCTGCTGAGGCATGGAGGCAAAAGAGGTCTCAGAGGCTGAAGACAGAGCTGAGGATCCAGGTTCTGAAAATAAAGGCCAGCCTGATGTTGCTCAGCCTGATTTCCCACCAGGAGGGCAGACCCCTGGCCCCACTGCCCTCTGGGAGATGCTAGAAAGGAAGTTTCTGGAATACCAGCAGTTGGCCCCCAGGAGCCCAGCTGAACATCAGAAGAGCCTGTTGAATCTTCTCCCACTATTCCTAAAGGTTGGTGTTCTCATTTTTGAAACTTTAGAAAGATGATACAGCGCTCTGGGGACACCTCTGGGATGACTGGAAGCTGGTGTCAGTAGTTTTAATATCATCACAAGTGGTCTCTGACTGGTTGCTTAGAGGAGAGTGTTGTGCTATTTAATAAAGGTAGCAAGCAAGACTCATCTCCAGGGTGAGGATGGGCTTCGAGAGGATGGACAGTTGGCTCTTGAGTACCATTGTCTCTTTAGTTTAAAAAAATGATATTGTTTAACAATGATATTTTCAATCCCAGCTTGGGAGCCAGAGGAGAAACCTGCACCTTTGGGAGCTAGAAAGGCATCTGTGTCCTGACATGTGAGTGGCAGGGTGGCTGGTAACCTCAAACACCAGTAATGCCAACACCAGGGCCTGGGAGAGCCAGAACATAAATTGTGCCACTAATGCAAACTGAGGTGTAATCCATGGGAGCAGCAAAGCAGTGCTCCCTCCCCTGGTTGCAGACACACAAGAGAAGTCCAGCCTGTCCACTGGGCTGGCACTCTGACTAGTGGCAGCTGGTGACAGTTTGGGTACAAGGGGTTTCCTTTATTGTCTTGGAATAAAGCTCCTGCCAGTGAGGTCTGCCTTATAGCTGAAAATATTGAAGTCTAATTGTGGAGCTGGAAATGCATCTTTTTATGAGGACTTAGTTTTTGCTTGACTATTGATTTTGGGTTGTTATTACAAAAACCATGTACCTACATTCAAAGTACAGAGAATAGGAGATACTTTTCACATTTGAAAGTAAACTAGAACAGATGGAGGCTTTGCAGGTTTTTATTGGGAAACCCCTTTGTTAATATGTTTCATCTCACTTATTAACCAGGAATACTTAAGGATTTCCAAAGATGACTCAGAATTTTCTTGGGATCATATTTATAGGATGCATGGAATACTTAAGCATGCCTTTCTGTAAAAAATTGCCAAGTAACTTATTGTCCGTGAATTCATTGTTTTTCTCCATATTTCAGATTCGGATACTCCATCCATCCCATTTCACAGATTGGATAACTAGGGCATGGGGAACATACTGGAAAAGAGGAACTAGATAAGGAGAGAGGGCCAGGTTTCTCCTTCCCAGCCATCCCTGCTCTAATGACCCCAGCTTCTGGGAGGTAGCTTTGTCTCACCCATTTCTCAGATCAAATCTGCCTTATAAAAGGAAAAATGTGAGCATTGCCCCCTCCCCCTCAAATCACTGGGAAGGCATATAGGGTCCAGCCATTGCACTGTATCTTTTCCACCCCTCTGGGCAGCCCCAGCTCTGATGAAAGGACTCTGCATCTGAGAGCCAGGGCTTGATACTTCCTTGCCTCCCTCCAGATTGTTGATTTGAGAATTCATTCGTTTGTTGTACAAATATTTATTGAGCGCCTATACTCTGTTCTAGGGCCTGGTACTATGAAAGTAAGGAAGACAGATAGAGGTTTTACCTGCATCTGTCCAGAGCAGAGGATAACTGACTAGCACCCAGAATGTGTTCTGTTTGGCTTGTAGGGGTTAAAAATGAATTAGTGCCATTTTTTCAAAGCAGAAACTTTTCAGGTGAGACTTAGACTTCAGATTTCTCTTGAAAATGTTTGTAGCTGTAATACCGATAATTGGATGGAGATGGTTAGGGGCACCTCTTTTAAACAGAAGATGGTCTTGGTCTCTCAGTTTACCCTAGTCCCCCACTCCCTAATATCTTTCACCCAACCCATATCACTCATTTATGTTATCTGACCCTGTAGGCATTGACCTCGTGGATAGCAAGCTGTTCCTATTATAACTGAACCTTGGTATTGGTCCATGTTTCCCAAACCCTTTCCTGGTAACAGGAGGAACAATAGCCCTATTGCTGAATACAAGGGCTTTAGAGTCAAACAGTAGGGCTCCAGTCCCAACTCCATTGCTTATTGCATCCTTGAGCAAGCTACTAAATATTACTGAGCCTCAGTTTCCTCATCTGTAAAGTGGAATCAATACCAATTTGCTGGGAGAAGGTGAGGGTGAGATCAGATGAGGATTGTAAAGTCCACAGCACATGGAAAGCAGACATGATCCCCATCACCTTTCCACCAACCTCCTGGAAACTGACTGCACATGTGCAGTTTGAGATCCTGTCACCACGATTCCCCAAACTGCTGACAAAATCTGCTATGTTTTGGATCCCTGGAGCCCACCTCTGATGAACCCTGTAGAGGCAGATTATTACAGGCTTTTTATCATTTTCTTAAAATCTATATCTTTTATTAAGTCCTATACGTTTACAAACCTGTTGTTCGTATTAAGTTCTGACTAATAAACCCTGCCAGAACCACAGCCCTCAGTCTTCTTAATTAAGAGCTGGTGGCAGAAAGGAACATGGGGAAGGTGGGAGGTTTTTGGGGGGTTGTAGTGCAGATAAAATCTGAGCTGTAGATGAAGACTGAGGACAGCCATTGGAATACAAGTCCCTGTGTTAGAAGTCAAGCTTGTAACCACTCTGTTCTGAATTTTATAACCATAAAACAGAACTCCTCAAGGTTGTCTGCAGAGAACCCCTTAGAAATATCAGGACTTAAAAAAAAAAGTCATGCCGTCTCCCATGGCATGTGGCCGATTAACGTCTGATTCCTCCAAACACACAGCAGGGGATGAACTTCTCCCTTATCCTGTCATTGTTTATACATAAATCTGCATCAACTATGAGGCAAACACAAAAGAGGGGCTTGGTTGGTTCTATAGTAAATTCTAGCCCCACTGCCTCCCAAGTTGAAGAAACACTGCAGTTGTTAAGGAGTAAACCCACTCAACATTTTGGTGATTGTCTTGGTGATAAGAAGTCTCAGGGCACTGGAATCCCAGCAGGGAGCTGCCCTGAGGGGATGACTCAGAAATGAAGTTCTCACTGGCATCTGCAGGCTCTCCTCCTCTACCAAGCTCCATCACTCCCTTTCCTAGGTCAAAGCCAGGGCAAGTGGTTACTTTCACTGATGATAGGTAGTAATATTCACCAAGCTCTAACTAACTAAGCCAGGCATTTTGTTCCATGCTTACAAGCCCTTATAATAACCCTGTGAAGTAGGTGCTATTTTTAATCCCAGGTTTTTTTTGTTTGTTTGTTTGTTTTTATCCCAGCTTTATAAATGAGGAAAGGGAGGTTTAGAGATGTCGCATAACTTGGCCAAGGTCAGTCAGCTGTTAGTGGCGAGCGGAACTTAACCTGGGCAGTCCACCCAGGCTCGTGTTGTTAACCATTGCGTTCCCTCGGGCAGTGCTGAGGTTCACAGAACGGAGCGCATCTGGTTTCTTTCCCTATCTCATGACTCACTGGGCAATGGCTTTGCCTGGCTCGTACCTATGTCCCCTTTCATACAAAAAGAATGCCAGCCCCTGCACATGGGCTGTTTGGATAGCTGACTCCAGGATGTTGCAGACAAGGCCAATGACTTCAGAGTAACCACTCTGAAGTAATCAGAGTGCAGAGCAGTGCTTGCAGGAAGGATTCAATTGACTGCTACTCTTTCTCTGCCAAGAGCCTTGGGCTTTGGTCTTTCTAGAACCCTTCCTATTTTAAGATCTTACACCAAGAGAAGAAGGCATTCTGCTAGCAAGCATGGGTAGGTCCTGTTGGCCTTCAGTTGAGTTTGCTTTGGGGGAAAGGGGACCACTTGGGTCCTCTCGTTGCATAGAGATATTGGGTAATAATAGATGGAGAAAACTAGAGCTACAGATGTAGTTGTTGAAGATTGTTCTTAGAATATGTACTTTGAGAGAAAGCAGGCAGCAAGACAGGAAATCCTTAGAAATTAGTGTAAAATTCCTCACTGTCTGGGACAGACAACCTGGGGGGTGGGGCTACATGGGAAAAAAAGGGAATCTGTGGATGTGGTAGATTAGAGATACTGCGGATGGGTTCACACTGCTCCCTTCAAGAGGTGACATCTATGTCCCCTCCCCTTGAATCTGGATGGGTTTGTGATGACTTGACTAATGGAATAGGGCAAAAATGACATGTCTGGGCTCAGGCCTCAAGAGACTTGTAGCCTCTCTCTGTCACTTGAAATACTCATGCTTAGAACCCTGTTTCCATGTTGTGAGGAAGCCCAAGCAGCCCCGAGTAAAAGCCTATGTGGAGAGAAACCAAACCCACTGACCTTGCAGCTGCACTTGCTGCTGAAAGTCAGCACAACTTGCCAGCATGTGAGTGTGCCATGTTGCAAATGGATCTCTTAGCCCTTGTTCGCTGCCCCAGCTGAGTGAAGCAGAGAAAAGCTGTTCCTGTTGAGCCCTGCCCAAATTGCAGATCCATGAGAAAAATAAATGATTGCTGTTATTTTAAGCCACTCAATTTGGGTCCAGTTTGTTATTCAGCAATAGATATTCAGAACAGTAGGTAACATGGACAGGAATCCATTTATTTCCTAGTGTGGAGGGATTGCAATTAACACTAAATCAGTTGTACTTGGAGATGAGTGTATTTGTGTGTGTGTGTGTACATGTGCATGTACACAGGTGTGTATAGCTACTCTTAGGCTAACTGCCTGGCCAATGGTACAGAGTTTATACCATTGGGTGTGGTGAATTATTCTCATACAAACCCAGCATGGACCCAACTGACTATGGAAGAGAGAGAAGTAACATTAAATATAATAATAAGGATGACCAACAGTTATTTCCAAGTGTGGTATCCAGAGGGGATGGTGAGGGTAAATACCCCTTCTTGTCCATCCCTGACTCTAACCCACTTCAGAGTGGGGCCTGCAGGATGGTTTATTTCCTCCTCAGGGGAACAATATTTGTGTTATGTTAGTAAAGTTTTGATGCATCACTTTTTTTTTTTTCTGTTTACAAAGGAGAGAATCAATTGTGTCACATTATCAGCGGGAACTCATGTAAAGTCTCTGAAATGTTTTGAGTTCAGTTAAAGGCCAAACCACCAAACTCTGAGGCAATGAAGAAATAGTAATACTGCAGTCACACTTGAAAACTAACCAGATTCTCTGTCATTCAAAGCTGGGGTTTTCTCCCATCTCCCCTAGAGCTTCTGTCTTCCTTATGCTCTGGAGACCAGAGCATCATTTTCTTTCTCTTTCTTCCATGTGAGGGGACAGCCACGAGGCATGATGGTGCAGTTTAGAAAATATAAGTAAATAAAAGTTTTTAAAAATATTGAGCAATATTCTCCCAGCATGAAAATCCCAGTTTGGGAAAAAAATTAGGTCCTTTCAAAAGCTGCCTTAACTCTTTGGGGCTCCACGGTACCATTCAGTAAATGATTGCCTCTGTGCATCAAACAGCACCCCAGTGGCCTGAAAGAGTTAATGGGGCCTCCAGAAGTAGCCATCATGGTCCCAGGAAGGAGTGTGAGCCTTGGGAGAATCTGGCTGAGCATACAATTACTGTTCAACTCACAGTGGCCCGATTTGCTTTATTGCAGAATGCCTACTGGAGTCCCAATGCTCAAAGATGATCTCGGTGCCTCTGAGTCAACTGCCTGCAAATTGGTCTTTGAGGGGTTTGCCACTGCAGGGAGGAGGCACAGGAATTTGTAAGGAAGATATCATAGCAGATATGATATCAGTCCTGTGGAGGGAAATAATGTTACCACTGAAATTCCCAGCCAGAAGGACTGACTTTATCTCTCCAGAGACTAACCTTTCCAGGTGATAGCTGGTTTCCAGGTGGTAGCCATACATTTCTTAGACATGCACATGCTACTTGGGTATGTGTGAGATAACTCAGCTCTTTACTCTGCTGCTTAACTGGTTCTCTAGGATTACCCTATGGCTCAGCCTCTGTTTCTGTAAAGTGGGAATAATAATAATCCCAATCCCTATGCAGATTAGTGGAAACAACGCATGTCAGTGCTTGGCCCAGCATTTGGCACAAAACCAGCACTCCGCAACACGTTTGGCCATCGTTCTGCACACTGTGGGTCTCATAATCATGTGTTTGCTTATCATATATTTGGTGAAGGTCTACTATGTATAATAGTGTTGAACATTCACCTAGTATTTTTGTAGTTCTAGCTAAGTTCTGATGTACTGCTTTTTTTTTTTTTTTTTTTCTGTACGTGGGCCTCTCACTGTTGTGGCCTCTCCCGTTGCAGGGCATAGGCTCCGGACGCGCAGGCTCAGCAGCCATGGCTCACGGGCCCAGCCGCTCCACGGCATGTGGGATCCTCCCAGACCGGGGCACGAACTCGTGTCCCCTGCATCGGCAGGCGGACTCTCAACCACTGTGCCACCAGGGAAGCCCTGATGTACTGCTTTTTTTATTTACAAAGGAAAGGTGCGACTATGTTCGTTTATAGGGCAGAAAATTTTTAAGTGTTTCAGATACAAAGTTTTGTTCAAATCAAAATACCCAAGTACTCACCACCCATATAAAAGAAATGAAGCATTTCAGATAAACTAAAGCCACCTGTGCATGAATTCTAGCACTCATTCCCCTTCCACCCTCCTCCAATGGTAACTCCCAACCTGCTGAATTATCATGCCCTGTGGGAAGTGATATATAGAGAGACAGCAAGTTAAAGAAGTTTATTACAGTATCATTCTAAAATACCTGTGAGGCTATATGTAAATTATACAGTAATATGGGTATATTTTTATAACCATAAGTAATATTATTGTGTAATTTATGTATAGTCTCACAGGTTTTTGTAGACTCACACTGTAATATACTGTTACAATTTGCTTTTTCTACAACATTCTATTTTGGGGATTTATCCATATTGATACAGCTCTATTTCTTTTTCTTTTTCAGTTCTATAAGATATCCTTATATAGATATGTCACAAATTACTCATTCATTTTCCTACTGATGAACATTGTTTTTCCCAATCAAAAATAACGCTGCATGAATATTTCTTGTTCACGTCTCCTTGTGCATGTGTGCCAGCATTTCTCTAGGGACTATACCAAAGATTGGAATTGGTGGGTTTTTGGATGTGTGCCCCTTTAACTTTATTGGATTACGTTAAATGCTTCTTCAACGAGGTCTTCTAAGTGACACTCCATCATAGAGTATGGGGGTTTCATGGTTCCTCACCTTTATCCACATTTGATATTGTCAGATTTTTCACTTTTACTAACCAGAAAATTATAAAATATCTCCTTGCAGTTATAGTTTGCATTTTCCTGATTATTAGTAATTTGCCATTTATCTTTCAATAAGTTACTTGTTTCATTTGCCCATTTTTTAAAAATCAGATTTTTTTCTTATTAATTTATAGGAGTCTAAATACCAGTCCTTTGTCAGTTATATGCATTGCAGATATTTTCTCCCAATCTGTGGTTTGCCTCCTCATTTTGTATATGGTGTCTTTTCATATAGAGAAGAGTTTTAAAGGTTTTTACTTTTAAACAAATGTAGTAGCTATTGCAAGGAAACATATAGAAAATGATTTCCCTTTGGAAATTTTATGTGTTTCTCACCCCTTCTAGAAGGAGGATCTCAGCTTAAAAAAACTTGGTCAGGCCTTTGGGCAGGAATATAATTTAATATGGCTGCTGAGTGGGAGCAGTAGACAGGAGTCCAGCAAAATTACATTTCATAGAGGCCACTAATTGGCACAGCAGCTTACCTTCCTGGTGGGAACCTGGGATCAGGAATTGCCAGGAACTCAAGTCTGGGGCCGAGGACAGTCACTCCACTCTGTACTCAGCCTGTGACAAGAAGGGAGAACAAAGGGAAAAGGCTTGCATGAAAAGCAGATCTAGGGATAGGATTACTACAGAAACTGGGAGGAAATTTTGAAAAGAGTCTGGCATCCCAAGCAGAACTGTAAAAGACTTCTATTAAACAGTATCCTAAACAATAAGGGGAAAAAGTCTGAGGAAAAAGATGAGCAGATGGGATAGAGATTAAAGGGACAGATAAGAAAGGATTTTAAGGAAATTAAAAAGAAATAGGAGATTAAAAACAATGACAACGACTTGGACTGGGAAAGGATTTCCTAAGCTTGGAACTAAATCCAGAAAGCAAAGGAATGGACTGAGAAATTTCATTTCATAGGAATTTCAGATTTCTGTACAGCAAAACCAAACGATATGAAATTTAAAGATAAAATGACAAATTTGAAAAAATCGAGATAGTACTATAGACCAATGGTTAATGATTTTTATATATAAAGAGATTTTTAAAATAAATAAGAAAATAGTGAAAACTCCAATAGGATAATAGGCTAAGAGTAAAAATGGACAATTCAAGAGGCATGAAAAGCATTCATCCACTCTAGTTATCCAAAGATTGCAATTGAAATGAGATATTTTTCCTTCTACAAGTTTTCTCATTTAAGATGAAAAAGCACCACAGTGCTTAATGTTGGCATGGGTGGAGAGAAATCAGCCCTTTTCCATGGAGCCCTTGGAGGCTAATCTGGTAAATTGTTTCTGGAGAGTGAGTTAGAAGTTAGTAATAGGTACCAAATGACTAAAAAAAGAAAAAAAAAACCCACTCTTTTAATTGAAAATCCCACTTTTTTAATCCTACAATTCCCCTTTTTAGAATTTATCTGAAGGAAATACTTGCATGACTAAAACTAAGATATCTGCATGAGGTTTGACAAGTGTGTAAGAGGAGAATCGGTGAGACACAGCAATTGATGGTGAGGAAGGGGAGGGACGTGGGATGTAGAGAATCACTCTTGGAATTTCCCACTAGGGCAGGTGGGTGCCTGGTAGAGCCATTCACTGAGGCAAGATGCAGCAGGTCTGAGGGGAAGGCAGTGGATTCAGTTATGCGTGTTTGATGTTTTGGGAGCACGAGTTCAGGGGAGACGTCCAGGGGCCAGTTGGAGGTGTTTGGAGCTCAGCAGGAAGTTGAAGAATTCATAGGCACTAGTGTAGGGAGACAGTGGAAGCTGGAGGGTAGGTGATTCAGTGGCCCTCGGATGCACCTGGGAAAGCGAGTTGAGCCATTGGTTTGGACTGGCAGGGAGGGAAGGAGGTGATTCTGATGCCTTACTTTGTAGCTTTGACATCTCTGAGTGAATCCTGCATGTTGCACTTCAGGCCTGGGAACACTCCGTGGGGATCATCTGCTTTCCCAGTCTCCAAAGGCTGGCTGAAGATGTTTCCAACCAACTTGCCCAAGAAATACAGAAGGCACTGGTGGGAAAGCCTGCAGGTAAGAGAAGAGAGGTCCTGGAGAACTTCACAGTAAGCGAAACAGCTCTGTAGACCCCTCCCAGGCCTCCGGCTAAGCCCCTCTCTGCTTTCTAGAGGAGTTAAGAGTAGTGACTTCGAAAGCGCATGGAAGGCCAGGTTCTGCCAGGGAATACCCTGGAGAACAAAGCAAAAGGCTAAAAGAGGGAAGAGAAGAGGGACGTGGGAAAGTCTGCTGCTCCTGGGAGGGACACAAACACACACACATACATACACACACAGACACACAGAAACCAAAGCCAAGCATGTTTCCTGCTGCAGGTCTCCTGACTTGTATCCTTCCACTCAGGGAGCTGGACCCCAGAGGCTGGGCTATGAGACTGAGGGCAGGAGGGAATTCCAGGGGGAAGGAATGGCTTGAGCATGGTGTAGATTGCAGGAATCCCTGTGACAAAAGGGGCTGTGTGATACAGGAAGTGGGGAAAAGACACTGGATTGTGGCAAGTCCAATTGCCGAGGAGCTTGTTATTATTATTTAGCAATAGGGAGCCATTGACGGCTGTTGAACAGGGAGGGTGGTATGATAAAGGCTATCCTCCAAGGAGATTCATGTGGCAGAGTGTGAAATGTTTGGTACAGATGCAGGTGTCATTGTTGGGAGGGCAAGAGGCAGAAGTTCCCTAAAGACGCTAAGGCACATCTCATGGAGAGAGGGGCCCACGTGGAGGGAAGCTGGGTGACCAGGCCACCACACTGCCCTGCTGGTGACCCTTTCTCCCCTCCCCCACACTCTTGCCAGAGCAAGCGCGGGTAGCAGCTGGGCAGTTGCTGCGGTGGAAGGGAGATGCGGATGCAGAGCAGGATGGCTACCTGCTCCTGAAGTCAGTGTACGTGCTCACGGGGACAGATTCGGTAAGTTCCAGGCCCCAGTGGCCCAGCCTGGGTGCTTCTCACCTGTGTGCAGAGGGACGTCCCAGCTCAGGGCAGTGGCATGTCTCAAGGGTGTCTTTATTTTCATGAAACGGATTTATCGTTTTTCCTTCCCTACCTCCCCTCGGATATAGAACGTGGACTTCAGAGTCTGAAATTCATATTCACATCCTGCCTTTTCAGTTGACAAGCTGTGTGTAACCTTGAGCAAATAATCTGACCTCTTTGCATCTCTGTTGTGTTGTTAATTCTAAAATTGGGGATAATAATGCCTTCATTCTAGGGTTAGTGTGAGGATCAACAATGACGGATGTGTATGGACTGTATTTCCTGTGTGTCAGGATGAGGCTGGGCGCATCCCATGCATTGTACTAATGAACCCTCCCCAAACCCTACAGAGTCAGATTACAGTGATGCTGCACTGGTGACAAGAAATAAGGTTCGCCCGTGATATGCAGCTGTAGTCTGTCTGACTCTGTGCTCCGAGCCACTGCTCTTTACTACCTCCTGCTAAATTCAGACTAAAGGAGCAAGGCCTGTAGGCACCTGCCCCGGGCCTCCCCAGAGACGAAAGCGACCGCTCCTCCTTCCCTTCCCACCCAGGCCCCATCCTGGCTGCAGTCATGGCCTCCCACCCTGAAGCAGGGACCTTGAGTGGTTTGCCGATGACTGGTGTCCTCTCAGGCAGAAGCAGTCCCTGGGAGCTGTGGCCAGCAGCAGCAGTGGCTGAGGCCCTGTGCAGGGCAGGCCCAGAGGCTCCTCCATCTAGCGAGGCTGCCTACTGTGAGCGTCCTGGTGCCCAGACTAGGAACAGCAGGGAACCAGGCTGGGGTGGTGGCTGCCCTCTGTCTAATGGTGAACAGAGGTATCAGACAGGCATTTGGAGACAGTGCCAGGAGGTGAGAGAGGAGCACAGCAAACAGTTGTTCACCGGCAGGAGGACCATCTGACTTTTCTTCCATGTAAACTGCCTGGACCACCATCAGGGACAGGGGCCTGGAGCACAGGGTGGGGACTTTTCAGCCCCTGGAGAAGGACTGTTTTCAGTCTGAGTAGTAAAAAGTAACCTAAAGCCTTGGTTTTTGCTGCAAGGAGTCTGCCCCCAAAGCAGTGAGAGAGTAAGCAGTTGGCTTTCTGGGGAGGCAGTGCAGTTTGGAGGACAGGGAGAGCCACCCTGAGTGCAGTAATGCAGGGCCACATGTCCAATATGGGGGCAGACACTACCTGCAGTGGAAGCTTTTAGGGACTAGTGGCCTGCATTGCACTCGTGCTGCTGGCCCAGGCTGTACATTCTTCTTTTCTCTTTTCTAATTTACCCACCATGTCTGTGAGATTAGTCAGTCGGGTGGGAAATTGCATGGACAATATAACTTTTAATAACCACACATGTGCTCTCTCACGGTCATGTATGTGTGGACACACGCATGTAGGGGCTACAGTCACAGTAATCCTGGTGCAGCTGCAGGCACAGCCTGTGAAGAAAGGCCCTGGGAAGCTTCACACTCAGGCTGGTCCCTCTCTGCCAACTCCCTGTCTCCTCTCTGTCTGGCAGCCCTGGGGCTGTTCAGCTGTGGTGTGGCTCTCTGGATTATTGGTCTTCACCTATAGGGCTGTTTTGGTCATGATGAGGTCTTAAATCTGGACGAAGGGATGGAAAGGGCCCTGAGCACGTCCTTAATTCAGTTGCTTGTATTTGTTCTCAACCACCTCTTCCCTACTGAGTTTCCAGTTCCCTCATCAGGAGGAAACCTACCAAAATCAGAGGTGTGAGTGCCAGGAAAGCCCTTGATTTCTGCTCTGCACAGTCCCACCCTCCTGCCCTCCCTCCTTTCCTTCCTTCCTATCATCTATCTATCGTGTAAAAGATATAATGTTTATCGAGCACATAATACACACTTTATATAAACTTAATCTTCACAGCCATCCCAGTGGGCCCTATGATTGCCTCCATTCTTAACTGAGAATGCGTCGCCCAGAGAGAGGAAGTGACTTACCCACGTTCGTGGCTAAAACAGCCGCACTGGCTGACCTCTCTGGTCTGGGTCTGGAGCCGTGCTCTGCCTGGCTCTGCGGCCCTGGGTCACGTCTGCTCTTCCCTTGCAGGAGACGCTGGGCAGAGTTGCTGAATCTGGGCTCCCAGCCCTGCTCCTCCAGTGTCTTTACCTCTTCTTTGTCTTTCCTCTGGAAAAGGATGAGCTTTTTGAGAGTGATGTTCAAGTTCAGAGGATGTTTGTGCAGGTGAGTGGGAGGAGGGCTGGACTCCCCTGGCCGAGACCGAGCTCTGCTTCTCCAACCTCCTTTCATCTCTCTCCCCCTAGTTCTGAAGCTCCTCTATTCTCCTGGAGGGCCCAGCTCACCCCTTTCCCCCAGGTTCTGCAAATGCCGGGGAATCCCACGCATTTGGAAGATGGAGTTTCTCTCCATCTCACTGTATCCTTGTATGGCCCTTGTTCTCTCCCAAGATGGTGTGCTTCTCCTCCCCCACTCGGCCACACCAGCTCCTTGTCCTCCAGTCTGTGTTCTAAGGTCCCGCCGACCCTCCCAGACACCTGGAACCTCCTGTCTCTGGCCCCTGCACCTCTGAGAACAGACATGCTAAGCCCTACTTGCATAACTGTAGCCAACATTTTCTAAGTACTTGCTATGTACCTCCCCTTATGCCATAACCTCACATCTGTCACCTCCCCGAGCCCTCTCTTCCACCACAGGATGTGTGTGGTTTTGTGGTCTAAGGTACGGTGAGTAAACATGAGTCCAGGGTCACAGAGGTGGTGGGTCGGGGCTGGGATTGGAACCCTGGGAATCTAGCTCCTGAGTCTGCTCACAGAAAGGCATTTAACCACTCTGTGCGGTCACCTCCGTCTCTCCTCTCAGAGGCCATCTCAGGCCACTAAGCATCACATGTTATGTCCTCATGTCATTACCCATCTTTCCTATCCTCTCTGACCAGCAGCGACTTTTAACATAACTTCTCACCTCTCTCCCCTGCCCCCTTACTGACAGGTTCTGCTTTCTCAGCTTTTGGGATGCTCCATTCTCCAGAAAACTCCTCCTGCCTCTCTGGTGGGGGGACTGTGTATCTTACTCAGCTTTGTGCCTTGGCCAGGGTCTCGCACAGAGCACGTACTTCGGACCATTTGGGAATTGCCAATGCAGCTGTCCATTGAACATGCACGTCCATATCCCCATCCATTTTAGACCAATTCTCAAGCCAGAATCATCTTAAACAGAGGGTATCTCATGAGTTCTGGCAGATTCCACTTATGGTGGGTTGCCCATAAGCTACATTTATTAGAAATTTAGGTGTCATTTGCCCACACATAAATCATATTTTAAGTGGTGACCAGGACACAGTACTGGGTACTTAAGTCTTTACAGTGTGGTTTCTATGTGCTCTGCAGGGAATTAGTGCAGCCCTGTCTTCCTGGTCCTCTCCATGTATGGACAGAATGTGAGCCACAGTGATACCACATCAGAGTTCCTCAGGGTTTCCTTATTTCATTCCATAAAACATAGAGAACTCCTCTTGGGTTCGTCACTATGCTGGACCCGTGGTGTCTCACAGAGATGACAGAGAGAGAGAAGTTAAATGGGGAGAGCAATCGCGTGAATAAATGATCAGTGTCCAATTTTTTAAGTGCTCTGATGGAAAAGTGAGAGATGTGCTGGGAAGTGAGGACAAGAGTATAAATGGAGGCCCTTCTGAGGAAATGGCATTGAATCTCCCTGGTCTGGGGCAGAGGGTGACCACATATGACCCCATCCTTCCCGCTGAGACATGGAAAATTAGGGAACAAACTCATCACAGGAAGGAAGCTTCCTAACCAGAGTCTCTTTGGCTTTTTTCTTCCAGATGTTGCTCAACATTTGTGGTGAGGCTCAGGGTCTGGAGGGACTTCTCTCTGGAAACGAGCTCCAGTCTCTCGTGATCGCCACGACGTGTCTTCGGGAGCACACCTGCTCCTTTTGGAAGGAGCCCACCTTCTGTGTGCTGAGGGCAATCTCCAAGGCCCAAAACCTTAGCATCATCCAGTACCTGCAGGGTATGACCCTGGGAGACCAGGGCTGGGCTGTGGGCACACTTTCTAGAATAAGACCTTGGGATGCCCTTGCAGCATCCGTATAGATTCCAGGGACCAAAATAGAGATGAACAAACAGGATTTTCACCGATGCCCAACTATGCCTAGTAGGTGACCCTACATTGCTTGGGTCCATTCATGAAAGTGTCTTTATTGTTCATTTTGATGCTCTACTGGAGGAGAGAGGGAAAGGGGAACTCACTTACTACGCACATGCTGTTGAACAGACACTGTGCTGGGCTCATTTGTATGTTACCTCATTTGCTTCTTTGAGATACATATTGATAATTAATGCCATTTTCCAGCAGAGGAAACAGATTGAGTGATAGAAGAATTTGCCAAGGCTCCCCAGCTAGTGAAGAAGAGAATCAAATATTAAACCTGGAGATGCCTGATTCCAGTGCCTTAGGTTCTGCTCTGGGCAGCATGTGTAAGGGTTAAGGACTTAGATTCTGGAACCAGACGGCCTGGGGTGGGGGCTCCAGCTCTGTCCTCCTAGCTGAGTGACCTTGGGCACTTAACTGCTTGGGTGCTTCAGTTTTTTGGGGTTTTTTCTTTGGTACGCGGGCCTCTCACTGTTGTGGCCTCTCCCGTTGCGGAGCACAGGCTCCAGACGCGCAGGCTCAGCGGCCATGGCTCACGGGCCCAGCCGCTCCACGGCATGTGGGATCTTCCCGGACCGGGGCATGAACCTGTGTCCCCTGCATCGGCAGGCGGACTCTCAACCACTGCGCCACCAGGGAAGCCCTGCTTCAGTTTTTTCATCTGTAAAATGGAGATAATAATCCCGTTGATCTCAATGGATTGTTGTGATGCTTCGATGAGTTGGCACATTTGAAGTGCTTAGATAGCGCCTGACACCCAGTGGCTGCCCCATAGGTGTTGGCATCACAGCATCATTACTTGGGTGGGATCAAAGGCAATACCCTGAGGGAATCAATTCCTTTAGCAGTCCCAGGGGCCTCCCTTAGCATCATCTGTCTCCCGAGGACCCAGGTAATGCTGGGAAGCATGGACACTACTGTGGCTTGCGGAATCCTGGGAAAATGTATTAGCCTTTTTTCAGGTGCTGGCCCACCATGGGGCAGGAAGGGAAGCTCTGCAAGGCTAACTCCTAGGGGAAGGTTTTGATGAAAGTCTTCAGCTGACCTCTTCACCCACCATGCACCATTTTTCAGCTCCACCAGCTGAAATGCCTCTTAGAAGCACAACCGTCTATCCCTTGAGTTAACTCTAAGGTGTGGGGTCTTTTTGGGAGAGGTGGGGGTCTGAGCCTGCCAATGTGACCTGCTTGTCCACAAACACTTGCCCTGTGACCTGTCTTCTTTCTGGGGCCTCCTATAATAGATGGTGTCAGCTGGTGAGAGCTGGGAAAGTACAAGCCCACCCACTTACTGTAATTGAGCCCTGGGACAAAACTTCATCCCCAGTTTCAAGATTGAAATTTCCCAGTGAAGCCATGGCCCAGTGGTAATGATGTAGGGCTGAGCTGGGCCTGAGATGCTCAGCAGCCCAGGCACCCCTCACAGACTAGAGTCAGAGACCCCTGAGAAAAGGCTGCCTGCCTTGGTGGCGGGGGTCTCTCACTGCGGTCATTATTCTCAGCTGGAAAAGAAAAATGCCACCGCAGTGAGGAGTTGGCCACAAAAGCACTGTGCCATAGGGGAATGAGTAGTTTCCATGGGTGTATAGGCTGAGGAGAAGGTCAGGAAGTAAGGACTAGCCTGGTGTTTACCTGCCAAGACCACAACTCTCAGTGCTGCCCTGCCTGGCATGCAGAGTTTGGAACTTGTCCTTGTCCTCGCAGGTGAGGGACTGAGAATGCCTTATCTCAAATTCTGGTAGACACTTTTCCTGATCCACTGGTGTGACTTTCCTGGCACTCAGAAGAGGCTTCCCCCAATGAAAGAGCCCTAAAAACAGTGATCCACCCAAATGCAAACCCAGTGACATCTCTCTGCTGACTCCATTCTTTCCCTGGCTTCTCACAGCTCTGGGGTAACCAGTGTGTTCCACAGCAGGCCACATACCAGTGGGGCCTGTCTTCCTCCCCCTCCCTTGTGGACCACACTTCCTGGCTCCAACCCCCTGGAATCTTTAGTAGCTGATACACACCATCTTTTTGCCCTTCATCTTCCCACATGTTCATATATCCTTCCCTACACTTTTCATCAAGCTAATTTCTGCTCAGCATTGCTTCCTTAAGGTCTTCTGTGACACTCAGGTCTTGTGTCTTGCATCTTGTTATTAATGGGCCTGGACTGTCCTGTGTGCTGGGAATTAAGAGCAGAGGGCTTAGAGGCTCCCTTCCACCCCTGTTTCACCTGCTCTCCATCTGGGCCCTCGAGTGTGGCTCTCAGGATGACACTTCTCATGGAGGAGGCTTCTTCTTGATCCAAGAGCCAGCAGAAAAGTGTTTTGAATGAATTGTCATTCACATCTTGATATACAGTGTAAAGGCAGGTGGGGAGGGAATGACCACTGAAGAAAAGCTATTGCCTTTGAATTCAGCAGGGGTGTGTTTCCTTCCTGCAGCCATGGATTGCATCAAGATCTCCCTCCAGAACCTCTCCAGGCTTGCAGACACTCTCCCTGCTCCCGAGGTGAGCGAGGCAGTGAGCCTCGTCTTGGGCTTTGTGAAGGATTCCTACCCCGTCTCCTCTGCTCTGTTCCTGGAGTTTGAGAATGGGGAGGGCTACCCTCTGCTACTCAAAGTGTTACTTCGGTAAGTGGATGTGCTTGGTGGGGAAGAAACAGTGGAAGCCAAGTTCCTCACAATCATTTGCAGTGCTTTGGAGAAAGACAGATATTGGGGCTTCTCAGAATGTTTTCTGAAATACAAATCTCCATAGAGCATGGCCAGAGAGACTTCTTTGCAAAAGTAAATCAACGTGCAGCCGGGTTTGGAGCTACTTCTTTAGGAAACCAATGGGTGATCTCAATAATAGTTTTACCAAGTCCATTTGGTGGCATGTACCACCTGCATGCCTGCTGGCCTAACAGCCACCTGTCAGAATCCACATCCTGTGTTGGAGGGCTTTCTGGGATGGCTGTGACCAGCTCTGCCTATATGCTTGGGGGTTGGAAGTGCCCAAAGATCAACAACTCCAGGACCAGCCCTCTGCCAATGACTGGTAGAAGCTGATGGGTCCATACCCAGCAAATTTGCCCCTTGGGTGGGATAGCTCTACCCTGCCTTCCAGAGTCCCTGGGAGGATTAGAAACAAAAACAATACTCACTCTTGAAATAAGCATGAGGAAGTCTAATAAAGTCCAATTATTTCCCATGATGTCTGTATTGTTGCCATTCTGAAATATCAAATCTCTCATTCTGGGGGTGCTTCTGCCCTGCTGGTGCCCTAAGCTCATGACTTTTGGGGGGTCTGGCCACGGAAAGCAGCCTTCCGGTGAGCAGATGCTGTGGCTCTTCACAGGTTTCTCTTTATTCTAATTGCACGTCCTTAGATCAAGGGCTGAGGCTTGCAAACAGAGTGACTTTTATCCATTCCCTGTGTCTTTTGGTGCTGAACTGGTGGAGACCTTTTGGGTCTTGCCCAGCACTGCGATTTCCATTGCCTCTGTATCCCTGCGAGGAGCACCATGAGCAAACCTGACTGCTCCGTCCAAGACATCCAGGGAGCTGGCCTTGTCTGTTCCCACAGGTATGACGGGCTGACCCAGAGTGAAGTGGACCCCCACCTAGAGGAGCTCCTTGGGCTGGTGGTGTGGCTGACAACCTGTGGGACGTCAGAGCTGAAGGTGTTTGACAGCATCACTTACCCACAGCTGGAAGGCTTCAAGTTCCATCACGAGGCTTCTGGTGGGTCATTGGGTGTCTCTGGGTGCCTGACAGCACTTGGCACTGTGCCCTGACAAGGCAATGCAGGTCATTCCCTGATTCCCTGTGAAGAAACAAACATGTGGCACCTGTCAGTGATACAGTAGGGGCTGATTCTGTCATGCCTTTGGGGAGACTTAAAATCTCTCCTTTATAGATTTTTCCAGATGACCTGGGTGGGACTGAGATGAAATGTTTGCTTTAAAAAGGCAAAGACTCTCTCAGATAATGGAGGGAGCCTGTGGTCTCCATCCCCACCTCTAGTGTGACTTACTTGGTGACATCTGCTTATCTAACAGGGACTGATGGCCCTGAAACAGCCATCCAGGCTCAGAGTCAGTGCTTCCTTAGCTCTACAAGATACTGACTGATTGATTGATGAACTCAATCAACATGTACTGATAATTTCTGTCCAGCAGCCACTCCGCCCCATGCTGGGTACCACCGTGAAGAGGCCAGGTGTCTGCTCCTTAAAAATTCTCTATAGAGACCATCACACAAACCTTGAGCCATAATCTACTCAATAACTGGCTGATAAACAGGCACAGTGGTGACACCAGTGCAGAGAATTAGCTCTGCCTGGGTCAGTCAGGAAACCCTGCAGAGAGGGTCCCATTCAAGAGAAGTTTCAAGGCAAAGGATGGGTCATCCAGGTAGAAAAGAGGGGGAAGAAATATAAAGACAGAAGGTACAGCCTGGGGAAAGAAATGGTGACCAGAAACATCTGGGTGTGTCTGGGGAGATGGACAGAGAGACCTGCGCAGACCAGAGGGTGGAGGCTGCAAAGCTGTGAGACCAGTTTAGGAAAAGCCACTGGATGTGACTCCAGCAGACACACAGGGGAATGGCTGGATTAGAGAGGAGTTTCAGAAACATCTCGAGTGTCTGAAGCACAGAGGGCTGGAGGCGGGGAGTTCTCTGAGGAAGTATCTCCTGGGTAAGAGAGAATGAGACTTAACCTTCTAGCTGAAGAGAAAGGAGGGAGTGGGTTTGGAAGGTGTCTTTAACAGCTTGCCTAGAAATGAAACTGACTTTGCTTAGTAATCTTTAACATCATTTGATTTTAATTAATTGAAACCAATCCTCCAGTCCTGTGCTGCCCGATGGAAATATAATGCGAGCCACATTACGTAATTTTAAATGTTCTAGCAGCAAAATTTTTAAAATTAAGAAGAAACAGGTTATTTTTAATAATATATTTTATTTAACCCAATATATCTAAAATATTACCATCAAAAAATGTGATCGTACAAATAATTGTTAATGACTTTTTTTTGCCTTCTTTTCTTTGTGCTACATCTTGAAAATCTGATGAGTATTTTTACACTCAGGGCACGCCTCAGTTCACAGTGGCCACATTTCAAATGCTTAATTACCCAGCACGTCTTAGACAATGCAACTCTAGCCTTATTCACATCCTGGGCATATGGCTTTTCTGGACTTCTGATAGACATTTACCCACAGGAGCTAGAAAATAGAAACTTTAAATGGTATTTCCCGTGATAATGCAAGCATGTATTTCTAGGCATAGGCAGGAGAAATGATTTGCAGGATTATTTCCTTTTTGCATCTTCAGGGGTGACTGTGAAGAATCTTCAGGCCTTCCAAGTCCTGCAGAATGTTTTCCACAAAGCCAGTGACCCTGTCCTCTGCACCAAAGTCCTGTCATCCATCAGGACCATGTGGGCCTGGAATGCCCGCAACTTCTTCCTGCTGGAGTGGACCCTGCAGCCCATCTCGCAGTTCGTGGAGATCGTGCCCCTGAAGCCGACCCTGGTGCAGATGCACTTCTTCCAGCTGCTGGAGGTCCTGGTGTTTGAGCTGCATTACGTGCCCCATGAGATCCTGCGGAAGGTGCAGCGCCTGATCCAGGAGAGCCCAGAGCCGCTCATCACCCTTGTGGCCTTGCAAACTGTCCTCAGGATCGCTGGCGGGGACCCACTCTTCACTGACATCTTCCGGGACTCGGGGCTCCTGGGCCTGCTGCTAGCCCAGCTACGGAAGCAGGCCAAGATCCTGAGGAAGTCAGGTGCCTTCCAGGATCTTTAGGAGGGGAAGTGGGGAATGGGTGGGGGCCAGTGTTAGCTGGGCCTGGTCTGTGTGCCAGCCCCACCACCCATTAACATAACAGAGAAAGTGAGTGTGCCCATGTCACCTGGTGCCCTGAGAGTCAGAGAGGGTACCCCTGGGCTACATGGCTTCACAGCGCAGGCAGCCTCCCTATTTTCTATAACTTGCCTGATCTTCCCCATGAAGAGGTGGGAGGGATGGGTGTAACTAGAAGCCAACTCATGGGACTAACTCAGGCCTGATGAGTTCTTAGTTTTCAGATACCTCCTGCAGTAGATATTGCCTGAGTGTGTAGGTAGGGAAACAGCAGAAGGACAGGTCCTCAGCAATGCAAAGGGGAAAGGAGGCTCAGAGAGGCTTGAAAGTCCAGGATGGAAGGGTGTGCGGGACATGTCTGGGGTCAGCTGGGATATGGCCACCTTGCTCACATGGTGCTGTCAGGCCCAATGGCCTCCCACCTGGAGCAGGGGTCAGTCACCAGGGCCTTGCTGGCCAGCTTGCCCCTCTAAACCTTGGCCACACTTTTGCATGCCCTGCTGGGCTGTACACCCGTGGCTCCTTGGCAGCACTCCCTCACCCTGCCTCAGGAGCGCGGGCCTGGGATTTCCCTGACTAACCATGCCCCATGTACATACCCTGGATTTTACAACAAGTCTTCCAGGGGATTTTGATGCACTCAAGTTGGAGAACCTCTGATGTAAGGGTTGTAGGGTCACATCTTACAAATTGGGATGCACACTCCTTTATAATGGAAGCATGATATTCGTCTTTCTTTAAGAGGAGAGGAAACTAATGGAATTGGAGATTTGGGGCCATATCACATGTACTTAAAAATGTTTCTTCATTGCTTCTTAAATATGGCAGGAAACAAAGAGTCCAATCCTGGAGTTCAGGATATAGAAAGAGAACTGACTTGTGTGATGCTGAGAACTGTGGTCACGCTTCTGAAAGGATCAGTTCGGAATGCAGGTAAGGATGGTATCAAATTCACCTTGTCACTGGTTGGGAAAACATTAACTATTTCCTGGTGATTTATGTCATTGCTCAAAGGCTATATCCAAGGAATAACCAACACTATCGCTGTGGCTGATGTCCATTCACTGGTTGATGTTCAGTGATCAACAGTAAATTGGTAGACACATCAGTTGACACTTTTTACTGTTTAGGTTGCTAAATAAGGTTGGGAATCAAAGAGTTATCTTAAATTTATGAGACCACAGAAACCCCATCTCCCTCAAGTAAAATCTTTTAATATACTGCTGCACTGACTATAGACACTTTTTTAAAAAAGATTCAAATTGTAAAATACAGGCAAAGAAAGCTCATCATTTTTTTTTTTTTTTTCGGTTCGTGGGCCTCTCACTGTTGTGGCCTCTCCCGTTGTGGAGCACAGGCTCCGGACGTGCAGGCTCAGCAGCCATGGCTCACGGGCCTAGTTGCTCCACAGAATGTGGGATCTTCCCGGACTGGGGCACAAACCTGTGTCTCCTGCATTGGCAGGTGGACTCTCAACCACTGTGCCACCAGGGAAGTCCAAAAGCTCATCATTTTTAAGAGACATAATTTGATGTGCTTTCAGCCCATGATGGATTTAGTAGCTTCATCCATTCAAAAAAAGTTTAGCTTCCTAAGATCATGTGGCTCTCATGCTTAAAAAATATGTGCCTAAAATATAAATGCATGTATATTATACTATGAAGCAGATGCATCAGCAAAGTGACATCAGTGGGTTTGGTGATTTGGTGCATCTTTATCTGAGGCCCTCACAGGTCAACTATACCAAATGTGAATGATTATTTCTTTGTGGTAGAGCATCTCTAATGTTAGACTATAAGAGATTCCCTGGAGGTTCTGGTTAATAGGGAGGTGCATATTCCTAAACTCCCTCCCAGAGATCTAATTATCAGGTCAAGGTAGAGCCTAGTAATCTACTTGTAAACAGGCTTCCAAGGTGATTTCCATGTAAGGGGTACCTGGCCCATAATTGGGGAAATCCTGCCTTATGGAGTTGACCAGCTCAAATCCACGTTATACCATTTGTAAGATCCAGTTACTTCCTAGTTCTTATTCTACATGTGATTACTTCAAAGATCAATCCTGGGGAAGAAATTCTTAGGATTACTTTTAAACAAAAACATACCATTAGCCAAATTTCTTAAATCCTGCCTGCCGCCCACCTTGTCACAAGAAACTACCTACGAGTTAAACATACTCTTAAATTCTGGTTTGCTTTCAATAAGAATTTGGGCAGAGATAAGAGAGAATTGCCATTGGCCCTGGATTAGGGGATTATGTGGAAATAAATGCCAGAGGTATATCCAATTAAAGTTTGTATTACTTACGTCTCTAAAAACAGAAAAGGGGGAAATTGTTTTTCAAAAACAGAATTCTCACTGGAGAAGAAAGCAGTTTTCCTTTTTAATTCTCAGTTCCATAGTTTCTCTCTTCCTCTTCTTATTTTAACAGTAGGAATGGGTTTTGAAAAAAAAATTCTAAGGCATGGAAAAAACACATACACATGTAGCCAAACAAACTTGGAAATTACAAGGAAAAACTTTCCTTGTAATTGAAGCTAAGGTGCCAAGGCCCCCATCGCTCTAGCCCCATACTCTCTGTCTGATCCCCAGTTGTCCTGAAAGACCATGGCATGGTGCCCTTCATCAAGATCTTCCTGGACGATGAGTGCTACCGGGGAGCCTCACTCAGCATCTTGGAGCAGCTCTCAGTCATCAACGCCGAGGAGTACATGAGCATCATTGTGGGCGCTTTGTGCTCGTCCACTCAAGGGGAACTGCAGCTGAAACTGGATCTCCTGAAGGTGATGTCAAGTCCTCCTTTATGATGGGTTTCCCATGGACATGCAGCAGGTGATCGGCATTTGCCCATGCATTCATTCATTTAGTTGGTCACTGTATCATACAGGTAGAGTACTACTGGCTGCTGTAATGAATAAATCCCCCATCCTCAATAGCCTGGCACATTAGAGGTTTCTTTCTTATGTACCGTCCAATCAGTGATCGGGAGGAGTGTCATTCAGGGACAGCAGTCACCTGGGCATCTAATCTAGCCATCAGACAAAGGAAGGGAGAGCAGAGAAAATGGCACACATTCTTTTTCAGGCCTAAAACTGGTGCCTGTTAACTTCTGTCCAAGTTTCTCTGGGCAGGACTCATCTGGATGCAAGACATGCCAGGAAATGGAGTCCCTAGTTGGGCAGCTACTTCCCAGCCACACTGTAAACTATGGAAGTGGAGCCCAAATTGGTGGTGGCCAAGCAGCAGCCTTGTTTACTTGCCCAGCATTTAGTGAGCATCTACCAGTTACCAGGTCTGATGCAGAGTGCTCGGGACACACAGTTGTATGAGATTCAGCCCTTGCCAACTGGTAGCTCGTAGACTAGGGCTAATATTAAGTAAACAATCATGGTGATGCAGCGTGATAATGCCCCAGAGGTTGAAGGCAGGCTGCCACGGGAACAGAGAAGTAGGAGAGACCAATGCTGCCTTACATGTTTGAGGAAGGCTCACAGAGGAGGGAACGTCTGAACTGGGAAGAGGAAGCAAAAGGCAGTCAAAGGCACAGGAACAGTGGTTACAAAGGGAGAAGTAAAACTAGGCTGTCACCTTTGGACAACAAAGAGAAGCATATATTTTTGTTTTTGTAATATTGTTAATAATCATCAAGTTATCTTAAAACAGTTAAAGATGATAATAAACATCACCAGCCTTACAGCTCTCACAATTTTGTTGCTGTTCCTGCTTTTCCATTTCTTTTGTCTTTACGGGCTTATGCCTTAAAAAAAAAAATCCCCTTTCTTTTGTTTATGCTGTTTAAGAGAAGAGCAGATGTAAATGTAAATATCTCCCAAGGAACTGACTTGGGGACCTGTCACGTCTATGTGCAAAAGAACCCCCTATGCAATACACACTCATGTTTCATTATCATGCCACTTTGGATCACTGGTGAATTTTATACAATACGAAGTTGCTCTGACTTCCAAAATTAAACCCTCAACCTTATTTAGCCATGACTATCTCTGTACAAAACCATTTTACCAGTTAGAGAATGGCATTCAGTTTATTTTACCTACTTTATTTCTCAGCAGAGCCAATGTCAGGCACTGATGCAACTGTATTCATGTCTTCTCATGACCTAATCCTGTGGAGTTTGGCATGGCCAATGTGTCATGAGAATCCCATCCAGAAGTGGCATTATGACCATAGTTATCATGTATTTCGCAGATGACAAGAACCAAAACAGCGATTTAATCACAGGGTCAAAAAATCAGTGAAGGTGATGAAACAAAAAAGGAAAGTTAAAGGTCTTTTGAAAGACACTGGAGTCCCATGATTATGGGAAGTAACAAGATTGAGGGGAGCATGTAAAGGGGAGAGTAAGGGAGAGAGATATCAAGAATTAATGACAGTTTACAGCTGAAATGCACCTTAGCTTCATGTGGTCCTATCTTAATATTGGGCAGAGATAGGCCCCAAGAGATTCTAATACTGAATGGTGAAGTTGAGTTTGGATCTTAGACTAGTGATTTAAAATCTGGTGATTTTTCCTCTTCATTTTGCTGTTTGTTGCATTTTTTCTCATATGTCTGTGTTCAGCTTAATTCGCATGAGCCTTATTCTAATAAGGAACAGGGAAGGCAGAGAGCAAGGCAGTTAGGACTTTGGTTTTCTATTGGGTGAATAATTGGAAGCCCTATCTATTTCTGACATTTTCATATTGAAAGTCAAACAGATTCATGGAGAGAAAAGTTTTGGAGAGCAAAAGTGTTTTTGTGTCCATTATAGAAAAGCTCTTTGCTTTGCTCCTGGAAAGTTCATCTTGTTTACTCTAGAGCCCAGAAGCACCTTATTGGAGTGTCAGCCCTTGGGTAATAGGACTGAATTTCTAGACTTAGTAATGTAAAGCCATTATGGTGTTTTACAGATTCAATATCATTTCAGAATCACACTATCAACAGAGCACATCAGGGATGAACACTGTGTAAGCTTATTTAACAGAGTCGTACCCCGCACTCAATGTGCTGTCTTCTCCCTGGGTACCAAGGCACTGCTGGGCAGTTGGGAGGGTGCCCAGAGCCACCATTGTTCTTCCAGGACTAGGGTGATAACACGTTGCAGCTCCCGTGGGTGGTGGGGAAGGATTGGGCCCCAGAGCCTGTTCCAGCCTTGCCCACCACTGGGTCGTGTGAGCAACTAGCCAACGTTTGTTGGAATCTGATGTGGGATCTGCCTTTGTTCTACATCACTTTGGGAACCCCTCGGGAAACAAAGATGTAAAATTAGTTCTTTCTGGCTAGATTTCCTTTTTTGGTAGTTGACAGTGGACTCTGCCCAAAGCACTGTGCCTGCAAAGTGGGTCAGATGTGGGATGAGGTGAAAGTGATGGAGGGTGGGGACCTCAAAGGCAGGACTCCCTGCCCCACCACCCAATAAAGGTTTGTCATCTCTGAAGTGTATTCACATCATGGTGCCACCCTCATTTCCCTTCCCTGAGAATCAGCCAGCTGCTCTGGAGGAGAAAAATCCTCCAGAAACATGTGACTTAAGGCAGTTGCTTCCAAAATTCAGTGGTGCTTCCATACCAATACAGAGGCACATGTGACTTCACCACCTAATTCTGGCAAATGATAACCAAGTTAAAGAATAATGTAAGCAAATGAATTTCCTCTCCATGGCCAGTGGGACCGTGATTGGGTTATGCACAAATTCAGATTGATTTGCTAATATACATTTAGCTGTTCAACTCTGAGCTTAATCGCATTACCTCACCGGTCTTCCAGCATGACACATGGAAAATTATGAGGAATAACAAATAATAGAATGTGAAATAAATCCTGTTAGTCCTAACATAGTTAGCGCTTTGCAGCAGACATCCATTTTATAGATTCAAGCTTGAGGAATACTAACTCAGAGAGGATGACATGGTAACTGAGTTAAGGAGGAGAAAATGTGCTTAACGCTGACCTTTCTTGAAATGTGTCAACCCTAGCCTGATTACTTTGACTTCAGCTGATTAAATTTACTCCCTTCCGTAGACTCTCAAGCCTAGGTGATGCATTATCATGCAAAGTTGAATGACAGTAATGGAGACCCTCCTCCCAGGTCCCCAGTTCCTGACAAATCTTTTCCCGAACTAGTGCAGTATTTATTTTCCTTTATGATAGAAATGTTTCTCTTTAGTTGCTATGAAATTAAGCCTTTGTAATTGGATTTTGGGCTCTTTACTTTATGACTCTGCAAATATGAAATTAACCCCATCCCAAGAAATAATAGAGCAGTCTGAGTTCTAATGAGATTACCCCCATTTTAGATAATGACTCTGAATTTAATAAATCAAACAAAGCAACAATTAAGGTCAGCCATTCCTTTTTTCTCCACCCCTCCCAACAGGAGGAGAAAAGAGCCATCTAGGAATTACAGAAGATAGACCCTCTGAGAGACACAGATCATAAGGAGGACTATTATTGGTTTGCTTTCTTTTTAAAATATCTGCTCTCAACATTCCTTGAATGATGGAGACCTTCTGAGCAATATCTGGTGTCAACTTGGACAACTGGAAGATGGTTTTAGTGGTCATCCAGCACTTAGACAATTGCTTGTAATCTGATTAGTTTTATTTTTTAATTACGCTCTCTTTTTGGTGTTTGTTTTGTCACATGTCACGTGATAAACAGAAGAGCTCCATTCATTCCATTTGCCTTGAACAACCTCATAGTAGTTTTAGGAGCCATTGAAAGCACTCACATAAATCTAGACAGTTTACAGTTTAACAGCTTAAGATTTCCTGATGTCTTGGTGATTTATTTATTTTCCATGGCACGAGTCACATTGAGACAGGTCAAGACAGACAATGCAATGCATGCTGTACCCCACGTTAATGTTCAGCCTTTTGTGTGGATTATCAGTTGGCAGGAAGAAACTACCACCACCACATACACTTCAAGGTTAGAGTTCATTTCCAACTTGATCAAAGAAATAATATTCTGTGCGGAGTGAGTTGCTCACACAAGGCAGGCACAGAGGACTGGCCCCAGTGTCCTGGGGTTGGGGGTGGGGTTTGGGGAAGGCAGCTGTGGTGATGCAGTCTATAAACAGAAAGGCCGTGCCTAGTCTAGAAAGCTCTGTGTTGCTAAACCATACGGGTTTACATTCACCACATGTCACTATTCTGAAGAATCTGCTCTAACAGTCTATATACAATCTTCTCTTTAAGGACCTGTCTACAAATGTCAAACTTTCCTGGGTTTTGAGCCAAATTCAGAAGTACTTAGGTCATATCCTCACCCAGGAGGAGAAAGCAGTTGTCACTGTCTGGTCCTTAATGTTTCATTTTTGCTTCTAGCTTTCAGGCAGTCTGGAAAGCCCATTTCCCTGAAGTCTATCCCACCACTCTCATTTGATCCCCCATTAGTGCATGGCCCCGATGCTGTTTCTTTTAAAGAACAAAATGACAATTCAATTTCCTCACAGTCACCCCCTGAGCTGTGGTGGGTAGTCTTTGAGCTAACCACCATAAGTCATGCATTTTCTTCTCCTATAACTGGGAAAACTGACCCACATTGGTAAGGATGAATCTTTCTACATCACTCTATATGATAATTTGTCCATATTGAACATAATTGTGGCCATTGGCCTTTTATAGATTCTCCAAGTTTCTACAATCTTTGTTTTTAATTTCGTGAAATGTCATTGATGGGGCCGTGGGAGCACTTTAAGCAGCTCCTTGGTCATCATTTCTCTCCATCTTTGAAAGAGTCCTTGCCTGTATACATTTACTTAGTCCTGGCTCATTTTGTGCTTTACTACCCCAAGCTTGGGTTGACTGCCTGCCAAGCACCTCAGGCTTCATGTAGCAGAATATAATATTAGATATCAGAATTTGGGTGTTAGGGGTACACATTATATTGTTTCAGATAAACTCTAGTGTTAGGTTAGGGTTACCAGCATTTTAGAGATAGAGCTGGAAAATTACCTTTGCCCTGCAAAGTGCATGACTTCATATTTCATAGCTACCTGTAACTTTACTGAATTTCTATTTGACTTTCTCTATATGAGAATTTAAAAATCTAATCCCTTCCCTCCTTTTTTCTGACCCACCAGTTTTCTCTTTGTCAATGGACTTTCATGCATTATGCTATAGACTGTCACCCTAAATCATGCATTTAAGACACAGCATCACCCCCTCTCTCTCAAATTGGGAATTTCTTTTTATTTTTTCTCTTTGAAACTTGTTTCAAGCATCCTGAAATTGACTTTAAGTTGTGCCTGCCCGGACAATCCTCTTTCTTGTGTCACTGAACACTAAACATTTGAAAGGACAAAACAATTCAAATCTTCCTCCAGAGTAAAACTACAGGGACTGGCCATTCTCTGGGAAATATGACTAAGAAGCCTGGGTCTTCGATGCAGTCCCATGCAATTTTCATGAATAGGAAATAACTAAATACCAAAAGTTAGAGGCTTTTGATATTTATCTAAAATCATCCATGCATTCTTCACTTTTAGGTGTGAAACTTTAGCACAGAATGAGAACTTCTTAAATGTAGTCCTTCTTTCCTTCCAAAACATTTATTGAATACCTAGTGTATATCATGCACAGGGCTCAATGAATAGTACATTGGAAGTGCTTAGTAAATATTTGATTTTAGAAGGAATTAAAAGTTTGGCTGTCCAGTAAAAATCTGAGCAATCTGTAGAAGGTAGATTGCATATGTATGTTGTAATAGCCTAAACTCCACACACGGTCTATATTATATGCTATATCTATATGTTTCCTTCCATTAGGATTTCTCTTCTCCACCTTAATTTCCTCATATTTTCACACCAGGTTTTAAGTAGATTTGTTTGATTATCTTTCATTTATTAGAAGAATCTGTGCTTGCACAGAGAGGGAGGTAAATAGTAATAAGTTGCTTTATATAGATTTCACTGAGTCTCCTTTTGCAATACAGGAAATGGTTCATTCCATAAGTTTAGCAAATATTTATTAAGTAGGTACTATGTTCCACAGCAGTGAGCAAGCCTGATTTCATGGGACTTCAATGCAGGGGAAGGCTGAGACAATTTTCAAGTAGCTTCAATACAGTGTGGTGAGAGTTTTGATTGGGGATTTAGAGGTGTGAGCACTCAGCCTGGGATGAGAACAAGCTAAGGGTCAGGGAAAGCTTTGTGGAGGGAGATGCATTTAAGTCAAGATACAGGACTGTAAGTCAACCCTATAAAGCAGCATAACCTTTAAGAGCAGCCATGTGAGTGAAGACACTGAGGCACAACCCAAAACTAAAAGTAAGAGGAATGGTACTGACCTCCCAGTGTTTCAGGGTCGCGCAGCGGTAGCTCGCTGTTCCTACGGAGTGGAGCGCAGAAGAGCACCCGGAACGCTTTGGCAGGGATGGGTGGGAGCTCAGCGTTAAAGATCTGCCTCCTCCATCTCACTCACTTGTATCTCATTGGTTTCAGTCTCTGCTCCGGATCCTGGAGACCCCCAAAGGCCGTGCTGCTTTCAGAGTCTCCAGTGGGTTCAATGGGCTGCTGTCCCTGCTCTCTGACCTGGAGGGGTCTCTCCGGGAGCCCCCGCTGCAGACCTGGGGGGCAGTGTCCCCCAGCCAGACCCTGGACCTGGTCCTGCACACCCTCTGTGCTGTGTCTGCAGCACTGCACCTGGACCCCGTCAACGGTGACTTCTTTAGGAGGACCGGGCTGTTTGAGAAGCTGGCAGAGGACCTCTGCTTGCTGGGCTGTTTCGGGGCCCTGGAGGAAGAGGGCGCTCCTCCGCACTCCTGGGAGGACACAAAGGCCAGGCCATTTGCCGATTTGACGAGTGCGGCTTTTTCCTCTGCCAGCCCACTCCCACCCAAGATCCAGAGCTGCCTCCAGATACTCAGCTTCCTGGACAGCATGGCCCGAGGCACCCTCCACCTGTGCAAGGACCTGAAGGACTCCCCGAGGGCGAGGCAGGAGGCGCTTGTGGACGCTCAGAAGGGAGAAGCCGGCAATGACCCCCAGGGAAACTTCAAGCAATGGCCAGACCTGGAGGACAGGTAGAGCTTTGCTGCCTGCTTCCCTAATCTGTCATCAGTGTATCTCTGTCTCCCGAGTCCTACGCAGCCTACGCAAAAACCCCGCGCATGCGTAGTACAAACTGGGTGTGAGGAACCGTCACGTTGTTACTTATTCTTCAGAGTAGGTGTCCCCGCCCGGCGTTGTTCCAGCAAATAGAACGAGACGGAGTTGGATTCAGAAGCAAAGGAAAGCTTTCTTCTTTTATCAGAGAACAGAGAGGTGCCAACTCACTTGCTCTCCTGACAGGCCAGGGGTGGGGCTTCCGTTTAGGGATCTAGAGTGGAGGGGGCGGGGGCGGAGATCGCAGTGCCGGGTGCGGTGTCTCTGCACACAGCTCACCGCCGCCATCTTGAATTGAGTATCGTGTGCAGCGCTTCTGCACACGATCCACGGGCTGCAGTGTCCCGTGCAGCCGTTTCGCACTAGGAACTCCGGTCTGAGGTGCCTGGTGCGGGTCTCTGTGTGCCGTACCCTAGGAGCAAGTGAAACTAGACTAAGCACAGGAGAAGAGGTGAGACCTTATTTTATCACCTAGATTCCATTTTGTTTTTCCTAGGGACCCCAGTGGGCTTTGCTAGTGACAGCAGGACTGTCTTTTGTTTAAATCAAGTTAACTTTGTTTTCAAGTCCCTCTCCCCGTCACCCACCCCCATCCTGAGAACTGGCAGAAAACCAATCCAACTCAATACAGGGCTGGGGGATGCTGTCGGGTCGCAGGAGAACCAGGGATGCTTACCCGATCTTGGAAACTGAGGGCAGAGCTCTGCTGCCCATAGGCTCACTTTCTTCTTTGTCATCTTTGCTGCTCCTGGGAGCTTTGATGCCTGGGCCCAGCCTCCCTGGTATGCCCGGCAGCCTTTGCCTTCCTAGGTCTTATCTCCCCCCACTGCCAGGGCACTGCCAGGGTGTGGGTGAGGTCCTTGACTTGTAAGACAAACAACAGCGTCCTTCCCAATCATGGGACTCTTCCTGTTCTTTCTTGCTGCTTCCATTTCCCCTAACAAGGACAATTTCTCTTACTTCTGCAGGCTCATCTCCTCAAGGACCTCATACTTTGATAAACAACCTTTTGCTTTCATCCCTGTAACACAATTCCATTAAAGCAGGGGAGCACAAAGAACCCTCCACCCCCTTGGAGCGAGAGGGGAAAAACAAAAGAACAAGGCAACAAAATAGTTGGTGTCTTTTTTTCATTCCTCTGAAGCAGCAATGACAAAACACAAATTAATATTTCAGTAAACTATCCTGCCTGCCACCTCTCCAGGTCATCTTGCCTTTAACACCACAGGACACTCTTCTGAAAGACATTGCACGTGTTTCTCCAAAGAGAGCCCCCTTTGGCCAGACGTGTAGGGGGTTGGTGGTGAGGGGGATGGATGTCAGTTCTCCAGCTACCGCAATAATCATATGATTGTTCCTGTTACATTGGTTAATCTGGTAAATCAATTAGTTTTCTCACCTTTCATTTCTTCACAATTTGCTCATGATATAATTATTGCTAGATTTGATTTTTGAAAAGAATTTTTGTTCTTGAGAAAGTTCAACCTTTCACACTCCTTTCTTGACTATTTTTACTATGAAATTTGTGTTACCCTCATAAATTGGGCAGTGTTCCCTCTTCTATTCTCTGGAAGAGTTTATGGAAAGATTACTATTGCTATTCCTTTCTTTTAAAAATTAATTAATTAATTAATTAGCCGCATTGGGTCTTCGTTGCTTTCTCTAGTTGTGGCGAGTGGGGCTACTCTTCGTTGTGGTGTGCAGGCTTCTCATTGCAGTGGCTTCTCTTATTGCTGAGCATGGGCTCTAGGCATGCGAGCTTCAGTAGTTGTGGCTTGCGGGCTCAGTAGTTGTGGCTTGCAGGCTCAGTAGTTGCGGCACACAGGCTTAGTTGCTCCGTGGCATGTGGGATCTTCGCGGACCAGGCTCGAACCTGTATCCCCTGCATTGGCAGGTGGATTCTTAATCACTGTGCCATCAGGGAAGTCCTACTATTTCTGTTCCTTAGCTATGTGATAGAACTTGCCAGTAAAATCTCAGGAGCCTGACGTTTTCTTGAGAGAAGATTTATTCTTTTTTTTTTTTTACCTTTTTAAAAAACAGCTTTATTTTTACATAATTCACACACCATAAAATTCACCCATTTAAAATGTACAATAAATTTTTTTGTATATTCACAGAAATATACAGTCATTACCACAATTGATTAGAACATTTTTATCACACCAAAAGAAACTCCATACCCATTAGCCATTATTTTCCATTTCCCCTGCCCCTACCTCCAGTCCCAGGCAACCACTAATTTACTTTCTGTATTTAGGGACTTGCCTATTCTGGGTATATCATATAAATAGAATCATACAATATGTGATTTTTTTTGTCTCTGGATTCTTTAATTTAGCATAATGTTTTCAAGGTCATCCATGTTGTAGCATGTATCAATACTTCATTCTTTTTATTGACAAATAATTTTCCAGTGTGTATACCACAATTTACTTATACGTTTATCAGCTGATGGACATTTGGATTGTTTTCACTTTGAGGTTATTATGAGTAGTGCTGCTATGAACATTCATGTACAAGTTTTTGTGTAGATACATGTTTACATATCTCTTAGCTAGATACCTAGGAGTGGAGCTGCTAAATCATATGGTAATTCTACGTTTAACATTTTGAGGAACTACCAAATCATTATGCAAAGTGACTGCACCATTTTACATTCTCACTAGCAGTGTGTGAGGGTTTCAGTTTGAATACCTTCTTGCCAACACTTGTTATTATCTTTTTGATTATAGCCCTCCTAGTGAGGGTGATGTGGTATCTTATTGTGGTTTTGATTTGCATTTCCTTGAAGGCTAATGATATTGAGAAGCTTTTCAAGTGCCTGTTGGTTATTTGTGTATCTTCTTTGGACAAATGTCTGTTAGAGTCTTTGCACATTTTTTAAATTGATGTAACATTGGTTTATAACTGTATAAGTTTCATGTGTACAACATTATAATTTGACTTATGTGTATACCATAGTGTTCTCACCACCAAAAACCTTGTTTCCATTCATCACCATACAGTTGATTCTCCTTACCCATTTTGCCCTCCCCCATCCCTCCTTCCCCTCTGGTAACCACTAATCCGTTCATTCTCTGTTATCTATGTGTTTATTTTTGTTTTGTTCTGTTTGTTCATTTATTTTGTATTTTTTATATTGCGTATATGAGTGAAATCATACTGTATTTATCTTTCTCCATCTGACTTATTTCACTTAGCATAATACCCTCAAGGTCCATTCATATTTTTGCAAATGTCAAGATTTCATATTTTTTATGGCTGAGTAGTATTCCATTGTGTGTGTGTGTGTGTGTGTGTGTGTGTGTGACATCTTCTTATCCATTCATCTGTTAATGTGCACTTAGATTGTTTCCATATCTTGGCTATTGTAAATAATGTTGCAATGAACATAGGGGTGCATATATCTTTTTGAATTAGTGTTTTCATAACCTTTGGATAAATACCCAGAAGCAGAATAGTTGGATCATATGGTAGTTCTATTATTAATTTTTGAGGAATCTTCATACTGTTTATTTACATTCCCACCAACAGTGTATGAGGGTTCCTTTTCTCTGCACCCTCACCAGTACTTGTTGTTGCCTGTCTTTTTCATAATAGTCATTCTAACAGGCATGAGGTGATATCTTATTGTGGTTTTGCTTTGCATTTCCCTAATAATTAGTAATGTTGAACATCTTTTCATGTGCCTGTTGGCCATCTGTATGTCATTTTTGGAATCTCTACTTAGATCTCTGTCCATTTAGAAAATTTTTGTTGTTGTTGAGTTGTATGAGGTTTTTTTTAAATTAATTAATTTATTTTTGGCTGCGTTGGGTCTTCGTTGCTGCACGCAGGCTTTCTCTAGTTGCGGCGAGTGGGGGCTACTCGTTGCGCTGTGTGGGCTTCTCATTGTGGTGGCTTCTCTTGCTGTGGAGCACGGGCTCTGGGCGCGCGGGCTTCAGTAGTTGTGGCACATGGGCTTAGTTGCTCCGTGGCATGTGGGATCTTCCCAGACCAGGGATCAAACTTGTGTCCCCTTCATTGGCAGGTGGATTCTTAACCACTGTGCCACAGGGAAGTCCCTGTTTGAGTTCTTTATATATGTTTTGATTACTGTAGCTTTGTAATATAATTTGAAATTAGGGAGTGTGACACCTCCAGCTTTGTTCTTTTTTCTCAGAACTGCTTTGGCTATTCAAGGCCTTCTGGGGTTCCATACAAATTTTAGGACTTTTAAATTCTATTTCTGTGAAAAATGTTGGGATTTTGATAGGGATTGCATTGACTCTGTAGATTGCTTTAGGTAATTATGGACACTTTAACAATGTTAGTTCTTCCACTACTATGTTAAGTAAGAGTGGTGAGAGTGGCATCCTTTTCTTGTTCCTAATCTAAGAGAAGAAGCTTTGTTTCTCACTGTACAGTATGATGTTAGCTGGGTTTGACATATATGTCATTTATGGCCATTATTCATTTTATTCAGAGTTTTATCATAAATGGATGTTGAATCTTGTCAAATGCTTTTTCTGCCTCTATTGAGATGCTCATATGATTTGTATCCTTTTTTTGTTTATGTGATGTATCATATTGATTGATTTGCAAATGTTGACTCACCCTTGCATCCTTAGAATAAATCCCACTTGATCATGGTGTATGATCCTTTTAATGTACTGTTGTATTTGGTTTGCTAATATTTTGTTGAGAATTTTTGCATCTATGTTCATCAGAGACATTGGCCTTTAATTTTCTTTTTTTGTGTTGCTCTTGTCTGGTTTTAGTATCAGGGTAGTGCTGGCCTCATAAAGTGTGTTAGGAAGCATTCCCTTGTCTTCAGTTTTTTGGAAGAGTTTGAGATTCTTTTTTGAATGGTAGAATTCACCACTGAATTTGTCTGGTCCTGGACTTCTGTTTTTTGTGATATTTTTTATTACTGTTTCAATCTCCTTACTAGTGATCAGTTTATTCAGATTTTCTGTTTCTTCATGAATCAGTCTTGGAAAGTTGTGTGATTCTAAGATTTTATCCATTTCTTGTAGGTTGTCCAATTTGTTGGTATATAGCAGTTCAGAGTACTCTCTTAAAATCCTTTGTATTTCTGTGATATCTGTTGTAACTTCTTTTTTGTTTCTGATTTTATTTATTTGAGCCTTCTCTCTCTTTATCTTAGTGAATCTAGCTAAAAGTTTGTCAATTTTGTTTATCTTTTCTAAGAACCATGTCTTAGTTTCATACTATTGTCTTTTTAGTCTCTATTTCATTTATTTCCATTATGGTTGTTATTATTGCCTTCCTTCTACTGACTTTGGGCTTTGTTTGTTTTTCTTTTTCTAGTTCATTAGGTGTAAGTAAGTTTAGATTGTTTTTTGAGATTTTTCTTATTTCTTGAGGTAGGACTGTGTTGCTGTAAACTTCCCTCTTAGAACTGCTTTTACTGCATCACACAGATTTTGATACCGCATATTTGTGGTTTTTCCAGCTTTCTTCTTGTAGTCGATTTCTAGTTTCATACAGGTGTGATTGGAAAAGATGCTTGATATGATTTCATTCTTCTTAAATTTATTGAAATCTGTGTCCCAACATATGGTCTATCCTTGAGAATTTCTATGTGCACCTGAAAAGAATGTGTATTCTGCTGATTTTGGATGGAATGTTCTGTATTCATTTAAGTCCATCTGCTCTAATGTTTCACTTAAGGCCCGTGTTTCCTTGTTGAATTTCTGTCTGAGTAATCTATCCATTGATGTAAGTGGGGTATTAAAGTCCCCTACTATTATTGTGTTGCTGTCAATTTCTCCCCTTAGGTTTGTTAAAATTGCTTTATATATTCTGGTGTTCCTACATTAGGTGCAAATACATTAATAGTTGTTATGTCTGCTTGATGGATTATCCCCTTTATATAATGTCCATCTTTGTCTCTTGTTATCTTTTTTGGCTTGAAGTCTATTTTGTCTGATATGAGTATGGCTACACCTGTTTTTTTTTTTTTTTTTTGGCTGCCATTTGCTTAGAGTATCATTTTCCATATCTTTACTTCTAACCTGTATTTGTCTTTAGAGCTGAGATGAGTCTCCTGGAGACAGCATATAGTTGGGTCTTGTTTTTTAATCTGTTCAGCCACTCTCTGTCTTTTGATTGGTGAATTCAATCCATTTACATTTAGGGTGATTATTGATATATGAAGACTCAGTACTGCCATTTTATCTTTTGTTTTCTGGTTGCTCTGTATTTTCATTGTTTCTTTTTTCTTGATTTCCTGTCATTTTAATTTGGTGGTTTTATATGATATTTTTCTAAGTTTCCTCTTTTTTATGTTTCATTTCTCTGCTCTAGATTTTAGTTTTTTGGTTACCATGAGGTTTGTATAAACTGTCTCATAGATTACATAGTTCTTTTTCTGCTGAAAGCGTCTCATCTTCATTTGCCTATACAGATTTTGTCCTTGTCTTCTTCCCCTTTTATGTTTGTTGCCACAAATTATCCCTTTTTATGTTGTGAGTTTATTACCAAATTGAAGTAGCTATAGTTGCTTTTAATGCTTTTTCCCCCCTTTAACCTTTATGCTATAATTGTTTAACAACTTATTCTGGTGAAGAGTTACAATTTTCTGATTCTGTGTGTTTATTACCTACTCAAAGTGTTTTGTACTTTTGCCTTTTTGTTTCAGGTAGAAGAGCTCCTTTCAACATTTCTTATAAGGCAGGTCTAGTAGTGATGAATTCCCTCAGCTTTTGTTTGTCTGGGAAAGACCCCCAGAAGGATAACTTTGCTGGGTAGAGTATTCTTGGTTGACAGTTTTTATCTTTCAGTGTTTTGAGTATGTCATTTCACTCTCTCCTGGTCTATAGAGTTTCTGCGGAGGAATCTGCTGATAGCCTAACGGGGTAACTTGTAGGTTACTGTCTTTTTTTTTTTCCTGATTGTCTTTAAAATTCTTTATCATTGACTTTTGAGTTTTAATATAATGTGTCTTGGAGAAGATCTTTTTGTATTGAGATAACTGGGTGTTCTGTTAGTTTTGTGGACTTACATATCCAGTTTCTTCCCAGGTTTGGAAAGTTCTCAACTGTTGTTTCTTTAAATAAGCTCTCTTCTCCTTCTGGGATACCCATTATCCTTATGTTGCCTTTTCTAATCAAGTTGGATAGTTCTTGTAGAGTTTCTTTATTAAAAAATCTTATTTCTCTCTCTTCTTCTACCTGAATCATTTCTAGATTTCTAACTTCGAGCTCGCTCATTCTCTCTTCCATATGGTCTGCTCTATTTCCAGTGCTTTCTAATCCATTCTTTATCTCATTTATTGAGTTCTCCAGCTCCAGAATTTCCATTTAGTTCTTTTTTGGAGTTTCAGTCTCTTTGGTAAAGTATTCCTCTGTTTATTAATTTTACTCTTAAGCTCATTGAACTGCTTTTCTGAGTTTTCTTGTAGCTAATTGAATTTCTTCATGACAGCTATTTTGAATTCTCTATCAGTTAGATCACAATCTTCTGTGACTTTAGGTTTTACAGAATTGTTATTTTCTTTTTGTGATACTGTGTTTTCATGGTCCTTGATGAGTTGTTCCTCTGCCGGTGCATTTGAAGGAGCAAACTCCTTTCTTATTTAGGTAAAGTTTTTTTACTTTGATTCTAACAGTTCAAGTTCTTAATTAAAGGCCTTTCTTTTTGTTTTTCAGTAGGTGGTGCTATAGCCCAAGTTTCTGTTTCTCTTGAGTGGCCTCCGGCCATATTCGAGAACCAGCATTTTCCACCCTCCAGCACCTCTGCCAGAGGTGTCTCTGGTGTCCTCATTGCCACTGCTTGTGCCTTGCTGCTGCCAGTGTTGCTGCTGTCACTGGTATTTCCGCCTGGGACACTGGGATGGCAGGCACCTCTACCATGTCTGGGGATACCTGGGTCACGGACACTGCTGCCACAGTGGGGAAGGGGAGAAGCCAGGGTCATGGGCACCTTGGCTGCCTCCAGGGTTGTTGGGTTGGTGGGTGCTGCTGTCATTGGTAGGAGTGGGGGAGGCTGGAGTTGTGGGTGCTGCTTTGGCTGGAGGGACCAGGGTCATGGGTCCTGCCACCGCTGCTGTCCGGCTCCCTGTGGCTATGGGTGCCATTGTGTCTGGGAGGCCTAGGTCTCATGTGCCACCTCTGTTGCTGCTACCAGGTTCCCTGGGGCTGCAGACTCAGCTGCTGTGGCCAGGGGCCAGGATCCCAGCACTGCCTCTGCTAGTCCCTGGTTCTGCCTCCTCTGTGTGTCCCAGTTCACCCACCTTCAGATGTACAGATGTATGGATCTCTCCAGCATCCTGCTGTGTTGGGCAGAGGAAGCTTTCTGGAGTTAGGAATGTTTCACTAGTTGTAGACTGAAGGGGAGAGACAAAGGGAGCTTTTCACACCATAATGGTGTTGATGTCACCTCTGCAAAGATTTATTTTTGTGAGAATAAATTTCAATTTATTCTTGCATGATTCATAGTAAGTTATTTTTCAAGTTTATTGTTCTCATTTTACCTGTTTTAATTTATTGGCATAAGACCATTCACAATATCCTTTAAACTTTTTATTCCTAACACTATCATTTGTGTATTCTTTCTCTTTTGCCTGCAGCACCCCAGCGTTCTTGGCAGAGGTTAATTTATTAGTGTGTCTGTGAACCAGTGTTCAGCTTTTCCTGTCTCATACATGGATTTTCTTTTTCTTTTTTTGTTCTTATTATTTCCTTCCACTTTCTTTGGATTTATTCTAGTATTCTTTTTCTTAATTTAATTGTTACGAGACCAATTTTAAGTCCTCTTTTAAAATATAGATTTCCTTTTAACTATTACTTTAGTTCCATCACACAGGTTTTATTATGTCAAATTTTCAATATAATTTACTGCTAAGTATTTTCTAATTTCCCTTATGACTTACAGGTTTACTCTTGAATCTTATTTGAATTATAAATTTCCAAAGTTAGAGTATTTTTGATCATCTTTTTGTTATTGACTTCTAACTTTGTCATCTTGAAACAAAGTGGACTGTATGGTGCTAATCCTTTGAAATTAGTTGAGCTTGACTTTGTGTCCCCAATGTGGTAAGTTTTCATAAATATTCCTGGGTGCTTGAAAATAATACATATTTCCCAATCGTTAGGTTCAATGCTCTATTTATGTCCTCTAGATGAAATTTGTCAATTGTTCAAATTTTAAGATTGTTGACATATCAACTACTAAGATATGTTAAATATCTTTCATTATAATGGTAGCTTTGTCAATATCTGTTAATTTTTTTAAAATAAATTTATTTATTTATTTATTTATTTTTGGCTGCGTTGGGTCTTCATTGCTGTGCCTCGACTTTCTCTAGTTGCGGAGAGCAGGGGCTACTCTTCGTTGCATTGTGCGGGCTTCTCATTGCGGTGGCTTCTCTTATTGTGGAGCATGGGCTCTAGGCGTGCAGGCTTCAGTAGTTGTGGCGCATGGGCTCATTAGTTGTGGCTTGCAGGCTCTAGAGCACAGGCTCAGTAGTTGGGGCGCATGGGCTTATTTGCTTCGCGGCATGTGGGATCTTCCTGGACCAGGGATTGAATCCATGTCCCCTGCATTGGCAGGCGGATACTTAATCACTGCAGCACCAGGGAAGTCCCAATATCTGTTAGCTTTTGCCTTACATATATCTGAGGCTATTAGAATCACAGACATTTATAATTTTTCCATCATCTAGAGGTATCAAAGTTTTTATCATTATATGATGACCTTCTTAATCTCCATTAGAACATAACAACTTTATCTAATAATAATAAGGCTACACCAGTGTTCTTTTGGTTAGTATGTGCCTGAATTATTCTTTATTCTTTAAGCTTTCTGTGTCCTCATGCTTTAGGTATTTTTCCTGTAAACAGTAAAGAGCTATTTTTTTAAATGTGTATTTTAAACTGAAGTTTCCTTGTTTCTTTGTGTGGTTGATGATTTTTAATTGTGAGTCTTGCTCCAAGATTTTCCTTTTCCCAGACTCCATGCAGCCCATCCTTATTCTGGCCATCCTGCCTTTCTGCAGACACAGCAATGCCTCAGTGAGGCTGCAGCTGCCCTTTGTAGCTAGGCCTTGGTCAGATTCCAGGCCCTTCTCTTCTTGCTTTGTCTTGGGAGAATTCTCTTTCTGAGGTCCCCTGATCTCTCTATTCCAGGGGCAGAGCGTTCTCTGAGGAGGCCTTTGTCTTGGCCATCTGGACAGCATGCAGCTTAACTTAGGATCTCAGTGTTGAACCTTGTTCTACTTATCCTACCAGCTTTTAGAGGGCAGGGAAGTATTTGTCAGCATCAAAAACATTTAGTAAGTGGTATTAGGTGATGAAAAGCAATAGTCACTTGTTGAATGTCTCTGGGGACTGAGCACCAATGACTTATTTTCATTTAATTCCCTCTCAAATTCTAGCATTTTACCAATAAAGAAATGGAGGCTGAGAAAGGATAAGAAACATGGTTGAAAGTTAACACCTAGTAAGTGATGGAGCAAAACTCTGAACTCAGGTCTACCTCCAAAGCCTCTGTGTGTGCTTCTGAGTATCTGTATGTGTGTGTATGTGTGGTGTGTGTATGTGTGTGTGTGTATTTGTCCTGCTTTTTTCTGGATGCTTCCACAGTAATAGTGATGATTTGCTTGTTCTGCCACAATAGACTGAAGTTTAAGGTTTGGGCTCTAACTTGTAGATGGCTTCAGGCCTGATTCTTTACAGATAACTCCTGTGTCAGATGTCATCCTGGTTTCACAATGAATAATTTTTAAATGTACAAGAATCAGATTTCATAAATAGAGCAGTTTTTTGGTCTTTAAAAGAAATACATCAACCTTGACCTTCCCTAATGGTTAGAAAAGAAGAAGTGAAACCCCAGCCTCTCCTGAGAGTGTCTGTGGGGTGAAGGACAAGGCAGTGGGCTGGGCATGGTGGACAGGGTGCTCATCCATGCCCACCACTGACACGTGGCAGCCCCTTGGGCAAGCAACTTGGCTTAGACCTGTCCATACACAGTGGGCTGTGGTGTCCAGAAGGAAGACAGAGGCTGTGGGCCTTAGACTCAGGCCTGTGTGCTCTACATCTTAGTGTTCCTTGGGCCTTTTACTTTATCTCACTGAGCTTTGATTTCCCAATTCAAATGCGGGGATAATAAGAGTATCCACATTGAGGGGTGTTGTGAGGTGAGGACTGGAGATGATAATGGTGTTAGTTAGTTAGATAATGGTCACAGCTGCCATTTACTGAGCACTTGTGTGCCAGATGCTGTGCTTTGCTTTCACAAGCATTAGGTAATCTATGTAACTACGATTAAGTAGCATTTTTCACAAAATAGAAGATATATATTATATAAATCCCAAAATACATAATGAGATTCCCAAGATACAGAATATTTAATCTCTATGAAACATAATACACACACCACCTCCTTCACAGCACGTGTGACACACACACACCCCATGCACACAGCATACACACACACACACGCGTGCACACACACTCTCTCTCGCTACCTGGGAAGGATGTCATCCTTCTAGGCCAGCCAATCCCCAGTGTGGGTCTGGAGAAGGTGGAGAGGGCAGCGGGTCAAGTATTTTTTTTTTATTAATTAATTAATATATTTATTTTTGGCTGTGTTTGCTCTTCATTGCTGCTCACGGGCTTTCTCTAGTTGCTGCGAGCAGGAGCTACTCTTCACTGCGGTGCACGGGCTTCTCATGGCTGTGGCTTCTCATGTTGCAGAGCATGGGCTCTAGGTGCGCAGGCTTCAGTACTTGTGGCTCGCAGGCCCAGTAGTTGTGGCTTGCAGGCTCTAGAGCGCAGGCTCAGTAGTAGTAGCGCACGGGCTTAGTTGTTCCTCAGCATGTGGGATCTTCCCAGACCAGGGCTCGAACCCATGTTCCCTGCATTGGTGGCAGATTCTTAACCACTGCGCAACCAGGGAAGTCCCTCAAGCATTTTTTTTCATCATGGAAGGATATTGAATATTGTCAGATGTTTTTTTCTGTATCAGTTTAGGTGATTGTTTGGTTTTTTTCCTTTGTTTATTAATGTGGTGTATTGTGTTGATTGGGTTTTTTTATGTTGAACCACTCTTGCATTCCTGGGATCTTAATCATGGTATATAATCCTTTAAATATGCTGTTGGATTTGGTTTGCTAGTTTTTTATTGAGGATTTTTGCATGTATACTGATGAGGGATATTGGTCGCTTCTTTTCTTTGTGTGGCTTTAGTATCAGAGTAATAATACAGGCTTCCTTGCTGTTCCCTGAACATGCCAGACATACTCCCGCTCTGGGGGCTTTTGCACTTGCTATTCCCTTTGCTTAAAATGCTTTTCCCCTGGATATCTGCATCCCTTTTTTCAAGTCCACCCAAATGTTACCTTTTCAGACAAGCCCACCCTGCCCCCACAATTAAAATTGTAAATTGTTTCCTTCTTACACCCTAACGCTCTTGATTCTTCCTCTGCTTTAATTTTTTTTTTCAGTAATATTTATCACCTTTCTTCATAATATGTAATTTGCTTATTCATTATTCTATTACATTAATATACTATGTTATAATAGTATATGATATATATTATACAATACTATATATAGTATAGTGTAAATTATATAACAACAATAATTTTTATTATTTATAATTTACCTATTTATTGTGTTTACCTTTACTGTCTCTACCCTTCTTCTCACATATCAGGTATGGGTTTTACTTTGTTTAGTTTATAGATGTATCCAAAATGCCAGGAAAATACTTAGGTCAATAAATACTTGTTCAGTTGAATTGGATAAATTAACACCAAATGTTAGAAGCACCCCTGGCACCTTAGCCATTCTTCAGGGCTGGTGGTGCCAAGAGCAGTCTCACTGTGGGTGGGAAATTCAGTGTTAGAGGCAGGATGTTTGAAAATCAACTGTTTGTGATTTCGGATCAGTCTCGTGACTTTTTCTTTCTTTCTTATTATTATTTTTCCAATTAACATACAGTAAAAGTCCCTTTCTTGGTGTAGAGTTCTTTGGGTTTTAATTCATGTGCAGAGTCATGTGACCATCACCACAATCAGGATACAGGACAAACACCCCCTCAAATAGTTCCTGAATGTTGTCCCTTCATAATGAAACCCTTTCTCAATTCCTAAACCCAGGCACCACTGCTCTATTCCTACAGTTTTGTCTTTGTCAGAATAACATATAAATGCAAGTACAAACGTGTAGTCTTTTGAGGCTAGCTTTTTCAACTCAGCATAAGGCCTTTGAAATCCATCCAATTTGTTGTATCAGTAGTTCATACATTTTTATTGCTGAGTAGTATTCCATTGTACAGATGCAAATATTTTCTCCCAGTCTATGGTTTGTCTTTTTACTTTACTTTTTACTAAAGTGTCGTTTGCAGATTGAAATTTAATGATAAGTTTGCCTATATTTACAAAAAATCCTGCTGGGATTTTGATTGGAATTGCATTTATCTATAGATGAATTTGGGGAGAATTGAAACCTTAACTTTATTGAGTCTTCCAATCTATAAACATAGAATGTTCTTCCATTTGTATATTCAATAGATCTATGATTTTTTAAAAAAATTCAAGGTCTACAGTAGTCAACATACAGAGCCAGCACATTTTTTATTAGATTTATACTTATGTGTTTAATCTTTTCTGGAGCACTATTTTAAAAGGTATTTTAAATATTTCGTTTCCCAATTGTTTACTTCTAGTATATAGGAATATGATTAATTTCTATATGTAACTGTGTATCCAGAGATCATGCTAATTCACGTATTAGTTCTAGGAGTTGTTTTTTTTTTTAATAGATTGCTTGGGATTTTCTATGTAGACAATCATGTTGTCTGTGAATAGTGACAGTTTTATACATTCCTTTCCAATCTGTTGTTCCAGCGTGATGTTGAATAGGAATGGTGAGAGGGGACATCCTTGCCTTGTTCTTAATCTTGAAGAAAAACTCTTCACTCTTTCGCCATCAAATATTATATTAGCTATGGGGTTTTTTTTTTGGTAGATGTCCATTGTCAGGTTATGGATGATTACTTCTGTGTCTATTTTACCCAGAGTTTTTTTATCATGAACAGATGTGGAGTTTAAAAAATGCTTTATCTGCATATAATCATGTTTTTTTCCTTCTCTTTTTAGTTTAATAATATGATGGTTTACATTGGCTGATTTTTGTTTTGTTTTTTTAGCCCTTAATTTTTTAAATTGTGTTTTCCATATCTGAAATATGTTTTTCTTCTTTTTTTTGAATTTTATTTTATTATTTTTAAACAAGGGGTTCTTATGAGTTATCTATTTTATACATATTAGTGTATATATGTCAATCCCAATGTCTCAATCCATACCACCACCACCACCACCCCTGCCGCTTTGCCTCCTTGGTGTCCATAAGTTTGTTCTCTACATCTGTGTCTCTATTTCTGCCTTTCAGACCAGTTCATCTGTACCATTTTTCTAGATTCCACATATATGTGTTAATATACGATATTTGTTTTTCCCTTCTAACTTACGTCACTCTGTATGACAGTCTCTAGGTCCATCCACATCTTTACAAATGACCCAATTTCATTCCTTTTTATGGCTGAGAATATTCCATTGTATATATGTACTACATCTTCTTTATCCATTCGTCTGTCGATGGGCATTTAGGTTGCTTCCATGACCTAGCTATTGTAAAGAGTGCTGCAGTGAACATTGGGGTGCATGTGTCTTTTTGAATTATGGTCTTCTCTGGGTATGTGCCCATTAGTGGGATTGCTGGGTCATATGGTAATTCTATTTTTAGTTTTTTTAAGGAACCTCCATACTGTTCTCCATAGTAGCTGTATCAATTTACATTCCCACCAGCAGTGCAAAAGGGTTCCCTTTTCTCCACACCCTCTCCAGCATTTGTTGTTTGTAGATTTTTTGATGATGGCCATTTTGACTGGTATGAGGTGATACCTTATTGCAGTTTTGATTTACATTTCTCTAATGATTAGTGATGTTGAGCATCCTTTCATGTGTTTGTTGGCAATCTGTATATCTTCTTTGGAGAAATGTCTATTTAGGCCTTCTGCCCATTTTTTGATTGGGTTGTTTGTTTTTTTGATATTGAGCTGCATGAGCTGCTTGTATATTTTGGAGATGAATCCTTTGTCAGTTGCTTCATTTGCAAATATTTTCTCCCATTCTGAGGGTTGTCTTTTTGTCTGGTTTGTGGTTTCCTTTGCTGTGCAAAAGCTTTTAAGTTTCAGTAGGTCCCATTTGTTTTATTTTTGTTTTTATTTCCTTTTCTCTAGGAGGTGGGTCAAAAAGGATCTTGCTGTGATTTATGTCATAGAGTGTTCTGCCTATGTTTCCTCCAAGAGTTTGATAGTGTCTGGCCTTACATTTAAGTCTTTAATCCATTTTGAGTTTATTATTGTGTATGGTGTTAGGGAGTGTTCTAATTTCCTTCTTTTACATGTAACTGTCCAGTTTTCCCAGCACCACTTATTGAAGAGACTGTCTTTTCTCCATTGTATATCCTTGCCTCCTTTGTCGTAGATTAGTTGACCATGGGTGTGTGGGTTTATCTCTGGGCTTTCTATCCTGTTCCATTGATCTGTATTTCTGTTTTTGTGCCAGTACCATACTGTCTTGATTACTGTAGCTTTGTAGTATAGTCTGAAGTCAGGGAGTCTGATTCCTCCAGCTCCAGTTTTTTCCCTCAAGATTGCTTTGGCTATTCAGGGTCTTTTTTGTCTCCATACAAATTTTAAGATTTTTTGTTTTAGCTCTGTAAAAAATGCCATTGGTAATTTGATAGGGATTGCATTGAATCTGTAGATTGCTTTGGGTAGTATAGTCATTTTGGAAATATTGATTCTTCTAATCCAAGAACATGGTATATTGCTCCACCTGTTTGTGTCATCTTTGATTTTTTTCATCAAGTGTCTTACAGTTTTCTGAGTACAGGTCTTTTATTTCCTTAGGTAGCTTTATTCCTAGGTATTTTATTCTTTTTGTTGCAATGGTGAATGGGATTGTTTCCTTAATTTCTCTTTCTGATCTTTCATTGGTAATATATAGGAATGTAAGAGATTTCTGTGCATTAATTTTGTATCCTGCAACTTTACCAAATTCATTGATTAGTTCTAATAGTTTTCTGGTGGCATCTTTAGGATTCTGTATGTATAGTATCACGTCATTTGCAATCAGTGACAGTTTTAATTCTTCTTTTCCAATTTGGATTCCTTTTATTTCTTTTTCTTCTCTGATTGCCATGGCTAGGACTTCCAGAACTATGTTGAATAATAGTGGTGAGAATAGACATCCTTGTCTTGTTCCTGATCTTAGAGGAAATGCTTTCAGTTTTTCACCATTGAGAATGATGTTTGCTGTGTGTTTGTCATATATGGCCTATATTATGTTGAGGTAGTTTCCCTCTATGCCCACTTTCTGGAGAGTTTTTTGTCATAAATGGATGTTGAATTTTGTCAAAAGCTTTTTATGCATCTATTCAGATGATCATATGTTTTTTTTGTTTGCTTGTTTGTTTTTTGCGGTACGCGGGCGTCTCACTGTTCTGGCCTCCCCTGTTGCGGAACACAGGCTCCGGACGCGCAGGCTCAGCGGCCATGGCTCATGGGCCTAGCCGCTCCGCGGCATGTGGGATCTTCCTGGACTGGGGCACGAACCCATGTCCCCTGCATCGGCAGGCGGACTCTCAACCACTGCGCCACCAGGGAAGCCCGATCATATGGTTTTTATTCTTCAATTTGTTAATATGGTGTATCACATTGATTGATTTGCGTATATTGAAGAATTCTTGCATCCCTGGGATAAATCCCACTTGATCATGCTGTATGACCCTTTTAATGTGCTATTGGATTCTGTTTGTTAGTATTTTGTTGAGGATTTTTGCAATTATATTCATCAGTGATACTGGTCTCTAATTTTCTTTTTTTGTAGTATCTTTGTCTGGTTTTGGTATCAGTGTGCTGGTGGCCTCATAGAATGAGTTTGGGAGTGTTCCTTCCTCTGCAATTTTTTGGAAGAGTTTGAGATGGTTGGGTGTTAGCTCTTCTCTAAATGTTTGATAGAATTCACCTGAAGCCACCTGGTGCTGGACTTTTGTTTGTTGAGAGATTTTAAATCACAGTTTCAATTTCATTACTTGTAATTGGTCTGTTCATATTTCCTATTTCTTCCTGGTTCAGTCTTGGAAGGTTATATCTTTCTAAGAATTTGTCCATTTATTCCAGGTTGTCTATTTTATTGGCATAGAGTTGCTTGTAGTAGTCTCTTGTGATGCTTTATATTTCTGTGGTGTCTGTTGTAACTTTTCCTTTTTCATATCTAATTTTATTGATTTGAGTCCTCTCCCTCTTTTTCTTGATGATCTGGCTAATGGTTTATCAATTTTGTTTATCTTCTCAAAGAACCAGCTTTTAGTTTTATTAATCTTTGCTATTGTTTTCTTTGTTTCTATTTCATTTACTTCTGACCTGACCTTTATGATTTCTTTCCTTCTACTAACTTTGGGTTTTGTTTCTTCTTCCTCTGTTTCCTTTAGGTGTAAGGTTAGATTGTCTATTTGAGATTTTTCTTGTTTCTTGAAGTAGGATTGTATTGCTATAAACTTTCCTCTTAGAACTGCTTTTGCTGCATCCCATATGTTTTGGATCATTGTGTTTTCATTGTCATTTGTCTCTAGGTATTTTTGATTTCCTCTTTGATTTCTTCAGTGATCTCTTGGTTATTTAGTAATGTATTGTTTAGCCTCCATGTGTTTGTGTTTTTTACACTTTTTCCATGTAATTTATTTCTAATCTCATAGCGTTGTGGTCGTAAAAGAAGCTAGATATGATTTCAATTTTCTAAAATTTACCAAGGCTTGATTTGTGACCCAAGATGTGATCTGTCCTGGAGAATGTTCCATGTGCACTTGAGAAGAAAGTGTAATCTTCTGTTTTTGGATGGAATGTCCTATAACTATCAATTAAATCTATCTGGTCTATTGTGTCATTTAAAGTTTGTGTTTCCTTATTAATTTTCAGTCTGGATGATCTGTCCATTGGTGTTAGTGAGGTGTTAAAGTCCCCCACTCTTATTGTGTTACTGTCCATTTCCTCTTTTATAGCTGTTAGCATTTGCCTTATGTATTGAGGTGCCCCTGTGTTGGGTGCATATATAATTGTTATGTCTTCTTCTTGGATTGATCCCTTGATCATTATGTAGTGTCCTTCCTTGACTCTTGTAACATGCTTTATTTTAAAGCCTGTTTTATCTGATATGAGTATTGCTACTCCAGCTTTCTTTTGATTTCCATTTTCAAGGAATACCTTTTTCCATCCCCTCACTTTCAGTGTGTATGTGTCCCTAGGTCTGAAGTGGGTCTCTTCTAGACAACATATATATGGGTCTTGTTTTTGTATCCATTCAGTGAGCCCGTGTCTTTTGGTTGGAGCATTTAACCCATTCACATTTAAGGTAATTATCGATATGTATGTTCCTGTTACCATTTTCTTAATTGTTACGGGTTTGTTTTTGTAGGTCCTTTTCTTCTCTTGTGCTTCCCACTTAGAGAAATTCCTTTAGCATTTATTGTAGAGCTGGTTTGGTTGTTCTGAATTATCTTAGCTTTTGCTTTTCTGTAATGTTTTTGATTTCTCCTTTGAATCTGAAAGAGATCGTTGCTGGGTAGAGTAATCTTGGTTTTAGCTTCTTCCCTTTAATCACTTTAAATATATCATGCCACTCCCTTCTGGCTTGTAGAGTTTCTGCTGAGAAATCAGCTGTTAACCTTATGGGAGTTCCCTTGTATGTTATTTGTCATTTTTCTCTTGTTGCTTTTAATAATTTTCTTTGTGTTTAATTTTTGTCAATTTGATTACTATGTTTCTTGGGGTGTTTCTCCTTGGGTTTATCCTGCCTGGGACTCTCTGTGATTCCTGGACTTGGGTGGCTATTTCCTTTCCTATGTTAGGGAAGTTCTCGACTATTCAAAAATTTCCCTGGGTCCTTTCTCTCTCTCTTCTCCTCCTGGGACCCTTTTAATGTTGTCCCAGAGGTCTCCTGGCTGTCTTCATTTCTTTTCTCTTTTTTTTTCTTTACTCTGCTCTGTGGCAGCGAATTCCACTGTTCTGTCTTCCAGGTCACTTATGTGTTCTTCTGTCTCAGTTATTCTGCTATTGATTCCTTCTAGTGTATTTTTCATTTCGGTTATTGTATTGTTCATCTCTGTTCTTTAATTCTTCTTGGTGTTTGTCCTTTAATTCTTCTAGGTCTCTGTTAAACATTTCTTGCATCTTCTTGATCTGTGCCTCCGTTCTGTTTCTGAGGCCCTGGATCATCTTCACTATCATTATTCTGAATTCTTTTGCTGGAAGGTTGTCTATCTCCACTTCATTTAGTTGTTTTTCTGGCGTTTTATGGTGTTCCTTCATCTTGTACATAGTCCTCTGCCTTTTCATTTTGTCTGTCTTTCTGTGACTGTGATTTTCCTTCCACAGCCTGCAGGATTGTAATTTTTCTTGCTTCTGCTATCTGCCCTCTGGTGGATGAGGCTATCTAAGAGGCTTGTGCAAGCTTCCTGATGAGAGGGACTGGTGGTGGGTCGAGCTGGGTGTTGCTCTGGTGGGCAGAGCTCAGTAAAAGTTTAATCTGCTTGTTTGATGATGGGTGGGGCTGAGTTCCCTCCCTGTTGGTTGTTTGGCCTGAGGTGACCCAGCACTGGAGGCTACAGGCTCTTTGGTGGGGCTAATGGGGGACTCTGGGGGCGCTCATGGAGTAGTTCCCAGAGCTTCTGCTGCCAGTGTCCTTGTCCCCGCGGTGAGCCACAGCCACCTCCCGCCTCTGCAGGAGACCCTCCAACACTAGCTGGTAGGTCTGGTTCAGTCTCCAATGGGGTCACTGCTCCTTCCCCCTAGGTCCTGATGCGCACACTACTTTGTGTTTGCCCCCCAAGAGTGGAGTCTCTGTTTCCCCCAGTCCTGTTGAAGTCCTGCAATCAAATCCCGCTAGCCTTCAAAGTCTGATTCTCTGGGAATTCCTCCTCCTGTTGCCAGACCCCCAGGTTGGGAAGCCTGACATGGAGCTCAGAACCTTCACTCCAGTGGGTGGACTTCTGTGTTATAAATGTTCTCCAGTTTGTGAGTCAGCCACCCAGCAGTTATGGGATTTGATTTTATTGTGATTGCGCCCCTCCTGCCATCTCACTGCAGCTTCTTCTTTGACTTTGGATGTGGGGTATCTTTTCTGGTGAGTTCCAGTGTCTTCCTGTCGATGACTGCTCAACAGTTAGTTGTGATTCCGTTGGTCTCACAAGAGGGAGTGAGCACATGTCCTTCTACTCTGCCATCTTGAACCAATTTTCTAGTCCTTAATTTTATTATTTATTTATTTTTTGGCTGCATTGAGTCTTCATTGCTGCGCGCAGGCTTTCTCTAGTTGTGGCAAGTAGGGGCTACTCTTCATTATAGTGCACAGGCTTCTCATTGTGGTGGCTTCTCTTTGTTGTGGAGCATGGGCTCTAGGTATGTGGGCCTCAGTAGTTTTGGCTCGCAGGCTCTAGAGTGCAGGCTCAGTAGTTGTGGCACACGGGCTTAGTTGCTCCATGGCATGTGGGATCTTCCCAGACCAGGGCTCAAACCTGAGTCCCCTGCATTGGCAGGCGGATTTTTAACCACTGTGCCACCAGGGAAGTCCCTGCATTGGCTGATATTTGAATAGTGAACCAGCCTTGCATTTGTGGGATAAGACAAATTGGCCATAGTGCCTTATTTATTTTATATATAGTTATATTTGATTTCCAGTAGTTTATTGAGGATTTTTGCACCTATTTTTCTAAGAGATGTTGGCAGGTAGTTTTCTTTTCTTATACTGGCTTTTTCTGCTATTGATATCAGAGTAATTCTGGTCTCATAAAATGCATTGGGAAGTGTTCTCTTGTATATTTTGAAAGAAGTTGTATAGAATTGGTGTTATTTATCTTTTAAATGTATGGTAGAATTCACCAGTGGAAACATCTGGGGCTGGAGTTTTCTTTGTGGCAAGGTTTTAAACTACATATTCAGTCTTTGTGATAGCTATAAACTGTCCTGGTTATTTATTTCTTCTTGCTTACTTTTGGTAGTTTGTGGCTTTGAGGGAACTGGTCCGTTTTATCTAAGTTGTCAGATTTGTGTGCATAGGTTATTTGTAGTATTTTCTTATCCTTTCTGTGGGGTGTGTAGTGGTATTCTCTCTTTCATTTCTGATGTTGGTAATTTGTGTCTTTTTCTGTCTTTGCTAGCTTAGCGAGTGTTTTTTCAATTTTTAGAACTTTTTCAAACTTCTTCCTGAGCAGTTCTCAAAGTCTTTGGAATGTGGTTTAGGGTCAGATCCACATGTGTGCAGCTCAGAATTGAGCTCAGAGGTTGATACACAACTTAGTGGTTTCACTTTCGTAAGTCTCCTCCTCTTCATCATCTTCCCAACACTTTCTGGCTCTGGGGTCCCTTCCTTCTCCTCTGTCTAGAAAGCTGGAGCTTTAGTTTCTCTGCTCTGCCATGCACATCCCATGATTGCATCTGTCTCTGGGGCCAAGCAGGGAGAGGAAAAAGAGAGACAAAAACATTGGGCATTTTGCCCGACTCTTGGGACCAGAGTTCCTCTGGTCAGAGAGAAGGGTTCCCCTCCCTGAGAATTTCAGATGCCTGCCTGGTCACTGCTGCTGCTGTGCAGTTTCTTGGAGGCTGAGGTGAGAAAGAATGGAAAAACTCAACAAAGAAAATTCCAGGGATTTTCCTCCATGCTCTGGGCCCTTTTGGAGCCTCTTTTCCCACTCCTTAGACTAGAAATAGAGCCTCCTCTTGGAGGCTGTGTCTGTTCTGTCCACACGTGGTGCACGGTTCTTACTCCTTGTAAGCCCATTCTGAGAGATGCTGGAGGGGAAAGCCCCAGGAAACACGTTACCAGTTGCATGGTGCTTTGGGTTTGGTTTCCTGCTTTGCTACCATTTACTTTTCAGAGTCCTCAGAGAGCTGCTCATGGGTTCTATCTGGATTTTTAGTTTAATTCAGTGGGTAAGACAGAGTAGAGTGTGCTTACACCATCTTGAAGGGATCTAGACATTTTCCTTTGTGTGTTTGATATAAAATGAGAGCTTCTCCACCTCCCACATATCTGGAGAGAGGGTAGAGGCCCAGGGAACTAACTTCCGTTAAGCACCTGCTCTGTGCCGGACACTGTGCCTTAGTGCACAGTGGCATTATTCTATGACTCTACGCGGAAAGTATGGCATTGTTAGCTCCATTGTGCAGTTGGGGGAAGTTAGGCTCAGATTAATTAGTTCAAGATCATATAATTAAGTGGTAGGCTGTGGTTATGTATCATGGCCTGTCTTAGAAAGATCCAGAAAGTTCTGTGGAAAGCAGAAGAGAAGGCTTAAGTCTGATGTCCTGCTTCCCTCTCTCTGCAGGACAGATGAAGGTGATGCCGTGATCATGCACCCTGGGATCCTGTGCATCATGGTGAGGCTGCTGCCTCAGTTGTACCACCAAGATCACCCTCAGGTACTTATTGTGAACACATGAGTTTGTCTTTTTCACATGACTGATCTTTTAAGCTCCTCTGGCCAGAGACTCCCTTTCCCTTTTTGCCTTTGCCTCCAGTCCCCTGTATGAACAGAGCCTCCTTCATGAAGTGCCTCCTGCAGGGGAGTATCAGTGGGTCTGAGACCCTTGATTGAGTTCTACCTACCCTTCCATGGCCACTCAAAACAGATTGCTCCTGTTGGTGATGTGACCTTCTAAAAACAACAGCCAAACAAAAACTGAATGAAATGATTTACCTTCATGAGGCAAGTCCCGTATAAGTGCTACATATAGTGCTGGGCGTTGGTGGGACCGGAAGTCCCCTGCTCCCCATTAATTTATCCATTGCTTGGATATTGGCTGTGACCCTGGCTCGGCGCTCTATGTAGGACATGCAGGGCTAACAGGATGAGAACTGAGCACTGTCCAAGGAGCCCACATCTGTGGTGGGGACTGGGAGGTGGTGGTGGGGCAGACAGACTAAGTAAATAAGCTCACAAATGAATATACAATTACAAATTGTCACAAGTGATATTAAGGGAAAACATGGGTGCTGACAGAGAATAATGGGAATGGAAGTGGAGGGGGAAGACCTAATTAAATCTCATTTAGATGAAGGTGTGGATGTCAGGGAAGCCGTCTCTTTGATGGTGACATTTAAGCAGAGCCCTGAAAGATGAGTAGCAATTAAGCGGGTGGGAAGGAGCCTGCTGCAGGTGTCTGGGGTGGGAGCAAAGCGGGAGCACTGGAAGTGTACCCGGTGGGGCAGGCGGAGGAAGGCTGCCGCCCTGACAAGCTGTGGGGTTTTATCCCAAGGGCAACACGAAGTCTCTCTCAAGTGAATGGAGGGGGACATGATCAGGTTTTTGTATTAAAAATCGCTCTTGTTGCATGGAGGGTGGCCTGGGAATGGGGCTGTGTGGAAGAGAATGGGGACAGCAGTTAGGAAGCCATGTCCACAGTCTGGTAACACATGGTGGTAGCTTGATTATGGTGGCGTCTGTGGGAAAGTGTGTAGAGCAAGGAGTCAAGAGACCTATTGGGAGATAGAATCAAGGCCCTGAGATGAACGGGGTGCAAGAAGCGGGAAGAGGGGGCAGTCAAGGTGGCTCTTAGCTCCTGTCCTGGCAGCACTGACGGCCCCACCGTAGCGAGGCGCGCTTGTACCGGTGAAAGCAACAGAACGAGGCAGATTCTCAGGAAGTGCTCTCAATTTAGAGAATATGTTCTCTAGAGGTTCTGAGAAAGAAACTTGAAGTTGAGGAAGCCCTGGAAAATATGCTCTTGAATTAGCAGCAGACGAAAGGAAATTACTTGAATTGAGCAGCTACCATGTACCAGGCACGGTGCCACACCCTTTCACTGATTATTTACCCTCATAGATGTTTGGTGGGGAGTATCATTGTTTCCATTTTAGCCAGTGGGGAAACTGAGTCTCAGACAATGTACATGCCTTTTAAGGATTCTGAGTTGGTGGACCTGGTATTAAATGTGGTCCTACCTGGTGCAGTTCTTATGGTCTTTCCCCTGCACAGCAGGGCTTCTATAGGAGAATGGGGGCTCACGGGGGTGCGGGTCCAGCTTTGTTTTGTCCTGGAGTTAAAAAGGAGGTGATATGTTTTAAGAAGAAATGGTGACTACAGTTGACCCTTGAACAACATGGGGGTTAAGGGTGCTGACCCTCACACAGTGTACTACTCTCTCTGCCTCAAAAACAAAGGAGATGATAAATGACTCACCCAAGGACAGGAAGGTGAAAAAGTTTGGATAGAATCAGGACTCAAATGCTAGTTTTGATTCCACATATTGTGATCTCTAATTGAACATAAACTTTTCCCTACACTCAGGTAAAGATCTGTAAAATGAAAATACAGGTCTTATATTTATTTTTTAAAAATCCATGCATAAGTGGACCTGTACAGTTTAAACCTGTATTGTTCAAGGGTCAACTCTAGGGGTGTTATTAATCATTGAAAATGACAATGGCTTAGTAAAAATATTGCAAATCCTCTGAAATCAGTGAGAAGTGAAGTGGAGAAGCAAAAGCCTTGATGTGTAGGGAAGGGACTGTTTTACTTAGGAAATTCTGTAGAACTAGGTACAGGAGTTAAAAAAGGGCTAACTCAATTCCACATCTGCATGTCTCTTTGTAACTGGAATCCTTTATCTGGTTCCTGATCCTCTGCTGGAAAGTGATGATAAAGTGATTATCAAACCAATGAGTAGGGATGCATCTAATAGTGAAATGGAATGCACTTTATATCTTTCAACATTTATGGAACAGCAGTAGCCTGGGCTAAAATGGGTTTGATTGCTCCTTTAGTTATCTATCGCTGTATTACAAAGTGCTGCCAAGTTAGCAATAATGGTCTCGTTCTTTCTCGTGGTTCTGTGGGTCAGGAGTTTAGACAGGCACTGCAGGGACAGCTTCTGTCTGCTCCACGTGGTATCAGCTGGGCACCAAGATGGGTTCTCCACTCACAGAGCTGGCACCTCACAAGCTGGCTCAAATGGTGAGAGGCTCCTCGGCTGGCCCAACTGGGTCAGATGTCTGGGGCCTTGGTACGGCCTGGCTTCTCCTCCATGTAGCCCTCACCATCTGGCTTCTACCTGTATGCCACCACCTGGATTCTCTAGCAGGCCACATAGCAGCTCAGGGCTCCCAAAAGCACAAAAACAGAAGATGCCGAGCCTTCTGGAGGCTTTTGCCTGGAACAAGCCAGCATTACCTCCATGGCATTCTGTTGGTCAAAGTGAGTCACAGGTTCAGCTTAGACTCAACGAGAAGGGACCTATGTCTCCTTTACTGATGTGAGGGGTGGCTTGCGTGTACAGGAGAGGGGGAATTATTGGGGGCCATCTTTAAAGACCAGCCACCACACTTGCCTTAGGCATCTAACTGACGGATAAAATTATTTGACCCCTAAATCAAATGTCTTCGAGTCATTTGGTTATCTAAAGCCTGGGACCTTACTTTCTTTACCTTAGCATTCACGACAGGTTCTGCCTGGAGCATATTGGAAACTAATACACGTTGAGCATTACTTCTATTCCAGGAACATTAATCAGTGTTCATAACAGCTCATTAAAATGAGAATCTCCCCATTTTGCAGGTGCTTGAAGCTCAGGAGAGTTGTGTAACTTCCTAAAATCATGGAGGTGTTGAGGGGAGATCTAAAACTCACTCCCAGGCTCAAGGTCAAGACGTGTTTGATGAATAGATCTCTCATCTCTGCAGCTCTTGCAGGATGCAAGGTCATGCATCTTGGCGTTGCACACTTTTCCAGGGGCTGTCACCTTATTGTGAGGAAGCTTGGCTTCCTTAGCTGTATTTCATACCCTGCAATGCGCTTGCAGTGAGAACAGCCAAGCCAGTGGTTTGGGTGGTCTTAGCAGTCAAACGGTTGCTGATAAACACGTGGTGCAGAACTCCACCATGAGAATGACTGACGAAGTGATGCAGAGCAGACAGTGGCCTGTCCTTCCGCTTCCTAGTGCATGAAGACTCTGTGGATGAGCCCCAGTTTCAGATAAACACCATGAGTTGTCACATCAGTGTGTGGGGAGGAACTTTCCCTCATCCTGTGATGGTAATTGGTCAAATTAAGTATGCAAATGAGGCTTCCACTTGGTAGGCTACTTTTTCTCTATTCAGGTCACAATAAGTAATTTAGGAAAAGTCTAACTCTCATGCACTCTCTCTCAAATATGCAAATGAAATGTAGTGGTACATCTTCTCAGAAATTTTCTGCAGATGCCAAATCAGCAGCTATTAAAAGTTGGGTAATTACAGTAATTAACTTCTGAAAGGGGGGGGCCGTGGGAAACCTCATAACAACAAACAGAATAGTAAATCAAATGAGAAATGAGAACTGAGACACACACAAGAAAATGCTGAAATGAAACTGACAGAAGGACGGCAGGTTTTGGGGCAGAGAAAGCAGCTGGAAGTTTCAGTAGATGGCAGTGTTACTAAAAAGATGGAGGGGCTTCCCTGGTGGTGCAGTGGTTGAGAGTCCGCCTGCTGATGCAGGGGACACGGGTTCGTGCCCCGGTCCAGGAAGATCCCACATGCCGCGGAGCGGCTGGGCCCATGAGCCATGGCTGCTGAGCCTGCGCGTCTGGAGCCTGCGCGTCCGGAGCCTGTGCTCCGCAATGGGAGAGGCCACAACAGTGACAGGCCCGTGTACCACAAAAAAAAAAAAAAAAAAAAGATGGACTGTGAGTTCCCACTCATCTCCCTTTAGGTGGGCCTGGTGATTCCCAGCATACCTATACTCTTACCCACTTTACATCCCTCAGATACTCTTCCTGCCTTATGGATGAGAAATTAATAGCTTTCCAAGGTACAGATGTCCTTTTAGAAGCAACAACTTAACTACTTACATGGGTTGTCTGGTTTATGTCTAATTGTGGCCACATTAAATTTGTTCTGTTCATGACCAAGAGGGGGTTTTTCCCTCTGCAAAATGCTAGCAGTGTGAGCTGCTCTTGGAAACAAATAATCCAGCTGATTTTTTTTCCTCTTGTATCATCGCCAGTATTAAAATTGGACTATAGGAATTTTATTGTGAATGTTGCTGTACTAAGCACAAGGCAAAAGTGGAGTCCAGCTCAGTTCTATTGGAGCTGAATTGGCCCCTGGAAGAAGTAACTAATTGAGAAGAAAGGCCTTTCTCTTTCTTTCTGGCATGCTCAGCAGCCATGAGGAGCTTGCTGTAGGGACGTGGCTCTGGGCTAGACCTCTGACCAGTAGTGGAGGGCTCTCTTGTCCCAGCACCACTGCACTTCCGTTCATGTCTTAGCAGAGGGTTATTTGCTCTGTGCATGACAATAGGAACTCAGAGGGTGGGAAGTCAGATCCAGTTTCACAGAGGTGGAACTCAGCCTGTGTTGGGGCCACCAATGTGATGTGTTTACTTTTATGAATAATTACGCAGCACCTACTAGGTGCCGCTGGGGATTCAGAGACCAATGTCACAGTAACACACAATCTGAGTTTGAGGGTGGGTACTCAGACGAGTGGAGAAGATAGTTAGATATTCTAACTGTAACAAAGGTTTGCCCACAGGGCCTTGGGGCAGAGGGGAGAGAAAGCCACACAGAGATGGGGACACTGGGCCTTGGGGCAGAGGGGAGAGAAAGCCACACAGAGATGGGGACACTGGAGCTAGACTTTAAAGAAGAGACCTGTCTATGCCAGATCAGGCAGAGGAGAGTGGGACAAGACACTCAGACAACAGAGAGAGGCACACGTGAAGATGCCCATGTGGGGACTTCAAATAGTTCAGTTGGGCGAGGATAGACCATGCGGGTAGAAAGGCAGTAAATGGGGCAGGAGAAGTAGGTTGAAGCCACATCATGAGGGGCCTTGAGTACCGTACACAGGCAGTTGGATTTTATTGGATTACCATCCTTTGTCATTGTTGTCATCATCATCACTGCTGTGTTTAATGAGCACCCACTATATGAGGCTCTGAAGATGACAGATTTTGGTCAAATCTCTCTGCCACTTAACAGAACCATGGGAAATTATCTAACCTCCACGACCCTTAATTTTCTTTGCTGTAGTATGGGGAGAATAATATCATCTTCCTTCTGGCATTATTGTGAGGATCAATTGGAGCAATGCAGGAGCACTTAACATGGCAAGCAGAACATACAAGGCACCATGGGAAACACTTGCTGACTGGTGTAGCTACTGCTATTAGTTGCCAAAACTTTACAAGCATTTTATCATTTGATCTTCATAATAACCTTGCAAGGTAGACATCAGTATTCCCACTTCACAGATGAGGACTTGAAACTTGTAGCACTTAAGTGACAGAGTTAACATCATCGCTAGGTGGGGAATGTGCCTGATGGGAGGCTCCAGGACCTTCTGCCACTGCACCAAGTTGCCTTCCCTGTAGGGAGGTGGTAGCCATGGGTGGGAGGCAGTTGGAAAGCAAGGAAGGACATGATCAGACCTGGGCATTAGAGAGACTGTTGTCTATCATCAGTGTGCACCTCCCCTCACTGTTGGGTGTGTTCCAGATTCTACTGCAATGGAAGCCTCCCACACAGTATGATGGGACAGAAAGAAGATCAGGCTTGGTCTGCATCTGTCAACTGATTTGCACCTCAATTTGGAAAGGGTGCCATTTTCTGGAATTAGCCTGTATTTCAAACACATTGAACTAATCATGTGGGTTTCAAATAGCTAAAAAGTATCAACAGCATTAATAGCCCTGGATAGCATTGTGTAAGGGCAAGCTATTTGAAAAGAGCCATTTCCTTCAAAAAGGAAATTGGCAAAGTAGGAGTCTTGCTTTATTAAATTACAACACATTAGAGTTTTCAAATATGTTGAAATTCTATGTTTCTTCTGCTCTTTCATCCTGACCCCATTCTTCCCCAAATATTTCTATTGTACCTGAGTGGAAAAGTCTCAGATCCTGGTCAAAATCCAAGTGACTTCTTAGGGTAGCCTCTTAAATAGAACAAATAGACATAATCTTGCATGGAGATGAAGAGCATCAAAAGGAAGCTACAGTTGACATAGAATGATGGAGTGGAAGTTAAAGTTGATAGGGTGAGCTCTGGTCCAATTATCTGGCGAGCTTTCCTCCAGTCCTTTACCATCATTATTTCTATGACTTAACATGGGCCACTTCCTGTCTCTGCACCTCAATTTCAGCTACTCAGATTTGGTCTGGATCACAGGGGTTGCAGACACAGTGTCTTGGGGCCAGAGTCATAAAGTAAATGTGTAGGTGTAAACACTAAGGAGTGATGAGACCTGTGGTCATAGGGAAGTGTACTTGCCCTGCCTAGAGGTACTCACATCTAGCTAGGGGGAAACAAGACAAAAGCAAAGCCAAACTACCCCCACCAAATAAAACACTTCTGTAGACCATCAGTTTATGCCCCTTATGAGATACTGAGTTCCCTTCCTTATAATGAGTGCATGACTCAGTGTTAAAATCATGGGCTTTGAAGTAAGACCTGGATTGGGGTGCCAGTTCTGCCACTCACTGGCTGTGTCACCTTAGGAAATTGATGTAACCTCTTCAGTCTCAGTATTCTCATAATAATATTTTCCCATTGAGAAGAGTAGTGGGAAGTATAGTTCGAGTGTACTTAGGACTACCTGGCATGCAGTATGTGCTCTCATACCCCCTACCTTTCTCTTCTGGCTTTGGTACTCGATGTTCCTAGGACTCTGAGGCACAGTATATAAAATTTTAGAAATACAAAGTGGAAGGTAATACATTTTAGGTATATTTCCAGCTGGCATTATACAATTGATAAATTAATTGATAAATACAAATGATAATTAATCAGGAACCTTACTGATACAAGGTAAGAAAAGAAGACTGCAACTAAAAGGGATTAATATTCTGAAAACACTTGCATCCTTTAAGGAAAAGTACTTTCACAAATGCTGTTTCTGTTGACCCCCACCAAAAACATACCAGTGAGGTAGGTATTTTCATTATTCTCATTTTAAAGCTAAGGAAACTGAGGCCCAGAGAAAGTAAATAACTAGCCCAAGTTTCCCATTAGTTAGTGCCAAATCAACATGAGTACCTACTTCTGGGTAGATATTTGTGTGCCCTGTGCCCAGAAGATGAAGGAAGGGTAAATGTCTATTTGGAAGCTCAGAAGCAACACACCGGGGCTGGAGTCACAGAATGCTTGGAAATGGATCTCTTATCTCTACAAGAGACTGTGGACTCTGCAGTCTTGTTTGAGGAATCTTCTCCAGACAATTTTGTGTGGAGATCTGCTAACAACAGCAACAACAACACATCTGTTTAAAAAGTATATCTTAAAAGAGTTGTGTCAGCAATTTACTTTGGCCAAAGCAATAGAGATACTTAGGGTAAGTTAATCCCTCCTTCTCTGAGCTAACCGAGGATGCCCAAGCCACAGCGGGGAAGGGTTCTGGCTGGAAGCTGATGTTGGGTCTCACGGAGCCCACTGCTCACCTGACCTAGCTGTCGTGGAGTGAGGGGGTGTGTGTCCAAGGTGAGGGAAACTCTTCACAGATGTTTCAGGTTCCAGGCTGTGCAGGCATCCTCCTGGATGGATGTTTACAAGCTGGTTTCCCTAGTGATGTCCTCATGCTCCATCTCAGGGCTGACCAAAGGCTCAGGAAAGATCATTTCCCCTGCTGACCTGGCACTGTTTTCGTTATTCTTCAACACTCAGTTGGCACATCACCTTTTCTGACCACCTTCTCTGGTCCAGTGCACCTGCTATTTCCTAGAACACCTTGTGCCCTTGTGCTTGCACTTACTGGGCAGCTATTGTGTTTGAGGCACAGGGATATGTGCTAGGGAAACAAGGATGAGGAGCCATTGTCTCTGGCAACAGTTCACAGTTCTTGGTAAATAGATAGATAGCTTGTCATATTGTGGTGTTTATAATGATTCAAGTGTGGACACAGTGCTAGTTAGGAAGATCAGAAAAGTTTTCTTAGATGAGAGAACGTGTGAATTGTCTCTTTAATAAGTAAGACCTCAGCAAAGGGATGGGATTAGAAAGGACATTCTCAGCTTTGGGCATCAGTCAAAGAGGTTATGGCGTATTCAACAAAGGGTGAGGATGTTACTGGGGTAGAGTACACGGTGGACCAAAGGGGAGGTTGGGAAGTAAAGCTGGAAAGAGACAAATATTTTATTAATATAAGATCCTAGGCTTCTGTAACCGGAAGTATTGGCCATAATATGTATGTAATTCCTAAAAGAAGCAGAAGATTTAAAGCAGGCACCCACATGCATCTTGGTCTTCATTGCAAATCTATACAACTACATCCAGGAAGCCATGCCTTTAGACATGGATTCTACTGATTCAATGGGATTTGGACCCTCTTACACCTAAACCAAGATCACAGACTCCCATGCCTATAAGGCCATGTGGGCACTGCAAACGAGTGTATTAGGCTGGTGGGGGCTGTGCACAATGGAAAGTTTATAAGTTTATATAACGAGAGAGCTAATTCTAAGTAAGCAAAGATAAAAACCACAACGACTTGTCAAATAAAACACATCTTTACCTTGTCAAATAAAACACATCTTTACAAATAAAACACATATTTACCTGTGACATCCCAGAAGAGCAGAGGTCACTTGAAATGTATCATCTCTCTTCCAAAATCATCAAATAAAGAACATTTCAACCAAATTGGAATAAGTGACTAGTCCAAATTTGAGTAGCTCAGTGGAAGTCCCTAGTTCTTTCTATGTGTCTGGGGGAAGCAGATGCTGGTCATCTGATGGTTTTTAGTTAGGACTACATGATTAATGTCCAGAGGACACACTCTGGACTGATGTACTCATAGCCCACGCCTCCTTGGAGGGACCCACCCCACCAACACCCAGCCCTCATTGGGCTCTGGGACCACCATATTAATCTGGACCAGGAGAGAAAGTGGGGGGTGAGAGAGAGATAAAGAAGATTAAACATCCACAGATGGAAAAGGAGAGACTTGAAGACTCAACTGCTAAGTGGAGAAGGCAGAAAACTCCTACAGGCGGCCCCGCACATCTCTCTGTGATAATTTGCCTTGCAGGTCCAGTCTGCTGATGACCCTGAGCGCTTACCACTGAGTCCTAATTGAACCACTATCCCCTTCCTGCATTGGAAGTAATGTGCGTTAGGAAAATCAATCAGTTTGTAGGGGGAGAAACCAGACTGGTTTCCTGCTACTGCTCATATTTTCACTAAAACCCCATTTTACTGGAACCAACATTGAAAAAAACAGCACATTTTATTCAAAACAAAGCAATATTGGTATTGACAGAGCTGCAGCGATAATGAGGACGATCAATTTTCCCTCCTCCATTATGGGGTATTGAGCAATTTTGGAGTAAACTTGTGGCATCATTAGATAAGATCAGCATTTCTATTTCTCCCTTTTGAAAATTTTTTCTTTTTTTCTTTCTTTTTTGCATATTTAGATTTTAAGTATTCCTGCTCTGGTGAGGGGAAAAAAAAAAAGCAAAAACAACAACAAAAAGGAAAGCCAAAAGTCCCCAAAGCAATAAGTGAAGTGCTGGTAATAAAAATTGGAGATTGTAGACATTTCTTTTTAATTCTTATTAATAATACATTGTGTTGTTATTTTTGCATCTTATTTCATGCAGACTGTCTCCCCAACTCTCACCCCAAATTAAAAGACTGCAGTTACCAAATATTCCAAGTTCTGGGAGAGGGAGAGTTCTGGGCAAGAGGGTAGAAGTAGCTTTTCTGTTTTGAGAAGAGTGAAGAAGGAAGGCAGAGGTGCGGGCTCTTTGGATGTAGGAAGGGACACTTAGAGCATTGGAAGAAAGATTTGGGGAAGGGAGTCAGGAGGTTGGGGAGGTTTCTGCATGGAAGAGCGTCTTAAAGTAAAAGACACGGAATTGTTTAGTGCAAATTAGATCTGGCATTTCTTTCTTCTGTTTCTGGTCCCTGTTGGGTTATACATGTCCCTCTAGCATCTCAGGCTGGCTGTGCAGATACCACAGTGACAGGGAAGGAGATTGTCTTCATCCATTCGGGCCACTATAACAAAATACCATAGACCAGGTGGCTTACAAATAACAGAAATTTATTTCTCACAGTTCTGGAGGCTGGCAAGTCCAAGATCATGGTGCTGGCAGATTCGGAGTTTGGTGAGGACCCACTTCCACACTCATGGCACTCTTCTCGCTGTGTCCTCACATGGTGCAAGGGAGGAGGGAACTCTCTGGGGTCTCTTTCCTAAGGCCACTAATCCCATTCATGATGGCTCTGCCCTCAAGACCTAAGCATCTCTCAAAGGCCCCACCTCCAAATACCACCACACTGGGGGTTAGGTTTCAACGTATGAATTTGGTGGGGGGGAACACAAACAGTCCATTGCAGGGACCATGTTCTTTGAGTGATGAGGTCTCTTCTTGACATCAGTGATGTTGACAGAGTGACAAAATCCTACCTGGGAGCAGTCCCCCTGAAAACCATTCTAATGTAGTTTATATTTTAAACTAAAATTGAATAGTCTAAAATTTTAAGTCGAAAATATTACCGAAGATATTGTAATGATGGGAATTTCACTGAATGCCGTCAGTTTGAGGCAGGAGCTATAGGCGTCATGCTTTTAGAAGGCGTGGGAGGATGGGAGGGTGAGCTGTGTGACCCCTTCCTTTTTTTTTTTTTTTTTTTTAATATATTTATTTATTTATTTTTGGCTGCGTTGGGTGTTTGTTGCTCCATGCGGGCTTTCTCTAGTTGCGGCGAGCGGGGGCTACTCTTCTTTGCTGTGCGCGGGCTTCTCATTGCCGTGGCTTCTCTTGTTGCAGAGCACAGGCTCTAGGCATGCAGGCTTCAGGAGTTGTGGTTGTGGCTCATGGGCTCTAGAGCGCAGGCTCAGCAGTTGTGGCACACGGGCTTCATTGCTCCGCGGCATGTGGGATCTTCCCACACCAGGGATCGAACCCGGGCACCCTGCATTGGCAGGCGGATTCTTAACCACTGCACCACCAGGGAAGCCCCACCCCTTCCTTTTAAAAAAAATCTAGAAACTGATGACAAACACTGTAAATATGTTTTACCACACATTGTAATCCTTGAAACACATATGCTACAAAACTGTGTTCACAGCCTGAAGAAGAATGCCATCTTACAAATTTCTATCCCTTAGTGATACAGACATACTCTTGACCATCTCTGGGCAGGGTGGCCTCGAATAACTACATGCACAGGGAGGTAGGTGATGGTAGAGCAAGGTGATTCTGAGTGTTGGGTCCAGAGTCCCAGAGTAAGTGCCTTTATGGTGACTCCTGGCTTTGCATTGGTAGACTAAGCTAGACATAACCTACATCACCATAGATCCCTTTTCTTGAAACCAGAGACTAGGGCCAATGTGTGCAATATGAAAAACAGGCTAAGGTCTCCGCTTGGGTTCCCCAAAGTGGAGCCCGAGAGAGGGCTACAGGTGCATGGGATTTGTGGAGGGAGGGACTCAGAAGAAGGGAGGTGAGGGAAGCAGAGTGGTGCAGGGGAAGGAGCTGAGTGAGGACATGCTATCAGCTGAAGTCTAGCTTCAGCCTGAGCCTACAGGGCGGGGCTCTCAGCATGAATTGCACCACAGAGGCTGAAGGGCATGGCTTCATTGGCTCTAGTCTGGGGGCGATGTATATGTGTTTGTATTTATGTGTGCACACTTTTATGTATGTGTGTACGTGCATGTATGTGTACATGTACACACATGTATGCGTGCATGAACATATATATGGGGGTTACATAGCAGGGCAGCTACAACTTAGGGGAGGTTGACCTCCACAGGAGGGGCAGCTGTGATGTGTACACTAACCTGGAGAAGGAGGTCTGGGTGGAGCCCCCATAGCCTCCACTGCAGGAAAACTCCATTAAGATCTAACTGGTATCCTGGTCATTTCAGAGAATCTTATACAAAATAAAAGAAAATGTGGACAGTCTTAAGAGTTTTTATGAAGAAAATTCCACCCCCCCATTTATATATCCATGGAGGCTGGGAATTCCAGGGGTTTACCCTTTGATGAAGAAAGGAAGATTGTGAAAACAGTGTATTGTATTTGGCTCAATACTGACTGAGCTGATTCTATGCACTCTATCCTATGGGCTTCAAGGACATAAAGATAGTGAAGTGAGTTGAAATCTAGTAAGAGGAAGATAAGAGGCCAGCTGTCTGTGTGTCCGAATGTGCTTAGCACAGAGAGATGGACAAAGGATGAGGGGTGCAGGGAAGGCTTCCCCACTGGAGCCTTGACTTCAGGGGCTTGTATGAGCTGGTGTGGTTTGGTATGTGAAGACGGAGGGGGCTGCAGCTGCCACAGCCAACAGCCTGGGTGGGGCACCTCCTGCAGGCTGGCACTCCCAGGAGGATTCCACCTTCTAGGCTGGGGGCACAAACTCAAACACAGGACTGTTGAGTGAGCGATGCCAGTGGGTAGGGGGTGAGCTGTGGGACCCGCCAGAGGGCATAGCCGCTGCCCAGCTCCCACTGCTTCTCGACAGACACAGGACGGCAAAGCAGCGTCACCAGATCTTTCCACCTTTTGAGAGAGGCCACAAGTCTGGACTTTTACGTGGAATCTCCAGGCTTTTAAATGTTAGCAATTCAGAAACGGTTTAAACGTTGTGTGGGTCAAGCACATGTCTCAGGCTGATGCAGCCTCTCGCTTGCCAGTTTGCAGTCTGTTTTAAGCTGTCTACCTGTTTGGCAGCTCCTGTGAGGAGGCCACATCTGAGAGGCCCAGGACAGACACGGTGCAGTAAGAACAGGCTGTGAGGGCTAGTCTCCTCGCCCCACCACCAACTCAAGGCCTAGTGGGGAGCTTACCAAAGTGGCCCACGAAACATGCCGACCTCCAGGGCTCACTGCTCGCTTTGATTACTCTTAGCTTTCCAAGGAGATCCAGTGCTCCGTGGCCAGTCACATCCAGTCCCTGGTGAAGTCGGAGAAGAACCGTCAGGTCATGTGTGAGGCGGGGATGCTCAGGACCCTTATGACCTCCTGCCACCAGGCTCTGACCACCAGCAGCAGCCCCTTGCACTCGGGGCTCATCAGGATTTTTGAAAAGCTTGCTTCCCAAGCCATTGAACCAGACGTGTTAAGGTACCGTGTGCTGCACGTTAGATGCTGCCAAGCCCCTGGCAGCCATGCGAGTGCACAGTGGGCAGTAGGAGTGCCCCCTCCCCCTTCCCAGCGATGGACACTGCAAGTCCAGGGAGGAGCCTTGGGTCTGCAACAGTGTGAGGCCCGCAGAGCGGACGTAGCCCCTCCCATGGAGCTGATGTTCTCGGGGAGAAGGTTAATAAGCAAAGGGTCCTGCAGACAATACAGAATAGCGCTGGATGGGGTGCTCAGTTCAGAGTGGGAGCTCTGAGGAGCTGGGAGGACCAAAGTCAGGAGATTGGGTATAAAGAGGGGGACTTCAAGGGAGTGGCAGTGGCTGAGGCCTGTGGCCTGTGCAGTTCACCAGACCAGGTGAAGATGCCCTGCTGAGAGGGGTGGAGGCTGTAGGGGCCTGACTGCCACGAGGCTAGACCATAGGGAACTTAACTGGTGCGACGGGCCGCGACTGGGCTCCCTACAAGGACGGGGACAGAGGCAGCACCACTGTGTCCTGTGGGGCCTTCCCACTGCAGCCCCTCCATGAAGCCACATGTTTCCTGGAGAGCCACAGCAGGGAGGAAGGTGCACACGGAGGGGCAGACACAGAAGACAAGAAAGCAGAGGAAAGAAAGGCTCTAGGAGGGAGGTCAGGGTCTCTTAAGTACTTGTGGCCGGGCCACCCTGCCCTAGACAATGTAGGTGTAGGGAGGGTGGTGCCCAGGGCCACAGGCCAGCTGGACCCCTGCTGACACACAGGACCAAGTGCAGGGGGACGGAAGGCAACCCCTCCAGCCAGCAGGCATGGGACCCAGGGGCCAGGCCAGCCTCTTTCCGCCTCTAGCTGTGGGGCTGTCAGACAAGGCCACCGTGCTTAGTTCAGCTGATGAGTCAATTCCATTAGAAACTTAAAAACAAAGTATGACAAAGTTATTTTCCAACAAAACCCTTTTCCTCTCAAGGTCCTCACTGGTTAAGTCAAAAGCACTTAAATTCACCAGCTCTCTGGTCTGAGTGCCAGGTCAGGGATGCCCTGTTTCTGTATGGCCTGAGGAAAGGGTTTCCAGGCAGAGAGAGGAAGGCCTGGAGGGGAGCCAGCAAGCTCTGGGACCTAGGACAGTGCTCAGATGAAGCTGGAGAAAATTTCTGCCTGCAAAATGTCTTCATTTGGTTCTCTTGTTTGTTATGATATTCAGACAGTTTCTAGGTTTCGGAATTGCTCCACCTCCATCGGCTGCAGCGAAAATCCTCAGTTCATCTCACGTACGTGGAGGGGACTCTGGATGCCCAGGTGAGGACAGAGGAAGGAATAGGGGCAGGATAATGGGATTTAAAAGAGAATATGCATTTCTTGTAAGGGATCCCTTACGACATATGGGAAGCAGACAGATTTAAAAATGATTTTGCCTGCTGTTCAGTGGAGCAAATGAGGAAAAAGCAGAAGGATCAGATCAGTGGTCCCCAGATAAAGACCAGATATGGAAGGAGGGAGACCCCTACCCCCATACAAGATGGTGATGATGAGTGTGTACTTGACCCCTTTGGGCCTGGAGCACGGAAACCTTCATGTCACAGCGCGTGCAGGAGTACCCAGCGCTGCCCCTGGACGGAGGAACAGTGTCAGCTTTCTGCACAGCTCACAGCTCAGGGGGAAGTTAGGAGGTCAGGAGGACAAAGCATTGGCCTGGTACCTGGAAAGATGCTGGTCCAGGGAACCAGCTTGGAGAAAAGAAAGACATGGACATGCTGAATATAAGATTGCATAGGACATTGAGGCAAAGAGGCCCAGTTGAAAAGCAAGGATGGAGAGTCAGGCTTGAGCCGGCAGCCAGAGGTGGGAGACAGAGCTTTCGAGGAGACAGCCTGTTGTGAAAGAGAGTGTGGAGCCCAGAGAACCAAGACAAAGCCGCGGTGAGCGACGGCCAATGGGGCAAGCCAGTGACAGCAACAAAAAACCTGTATTGGAAAGGGGTGGGGGCCACGATAGAATTAAAGTGAGAAGAAGTTTCTAGGAGGAGCAGGTTGTCACAATAGTTCCGTGTTATCAAAATCAGCAGAGAGCCCAGGTGGGAGGGCCAGTGGAGGGCCCAGGAGGACACCCTCAGGGTTAGGAACGGCATGGTACTCTGCAGAGCCCTCCTTCAGGGCTGTGGCAGAAATATGGGGGCTATTGTCAGAAGAGGGGCAGAAATGGTTTGAGCAAAGACACAGCTCTTCTCCTGCTTGCTGCCCTAGGGTCACAGGCAGTGGCACCAGTGCCTGCTGAGGGTCCCCTGGACACCAGCCCTTGCTCAGCAGTCACACAGGCCCTCAGGCCCTCAGGGCCATCCCAGGGCTCAACCACCGCCCTTCAGACAGCACTGAGCCTCATCTCCATGACCTCCCCACGCAACCTGCAGCCTCAGAGGGCAGCCCTGGCTCCATCCTTCGTGGAATTTGACATGTCTGTGGAAGGTTATGGGTATGACAGGCTTTCATATACTTGAAATACACTTTATTAATTTCCCAGTGCCTTGGGTGAATTATAATATTGATTACAAAAGTGTAGTTCCTATCGTCTCTCACACTCAGCTGTGGAAAATGTCTGGGTCATGGACACCCTGCCTTCTCAGTGGCTTCTTAGAGGCAGTGTCCCTAGCTGTCTTGGGCCAGGACCCTCTCGTTCCCCTGGTGTGTCTGCATTCTGGACTGCCCTCCCCTCTAGCCTCCAGAGCAGATTCGTTTCTTAGGGTCATGGTGCCAGCATCAGGTGCTTTCTGTCCTTGGGGCCTCATGGTCTAGGAGGGAGTGAGGCCCCTGCAGAAGGACAGAGGGGGAAACCTCACGCCAGAGGTTGGCTTGCGGTTCAATGATCTGAGACACTTTCCTGTTCCAGCTGTTTGTTTATTCCAACCCTGTCTACGGTGATGGGAACCAGCACTGAATACTCGGTCTCTGGAGGGATTGGGACAGGTAGGTGCTTCCCTGGGGGGTTAGCTTGCTGAGGTCCCCTCCCCGATCTGGGAGTAAGTCCTTGGGGAGCCTTGATTTCAGATTTCCACTTGGCATTTCCAGAAAGCGTAAGTCTTCCTCTTGGTCCCGCTTGTCCCGTTGGTCATGCCTGCCTTGGGGCAGGGATGTCCTGTTCTCTGTGCATCCCAAGGGCCCAGCCCATGGCTCTGCACAGAGCGGGGGCTCTGTTAGCACTGATGGGCTCGGTGGGTGAGTTGGTGGCTGATCCTGGCTTTGATGCATTTTGTCAGTGATTGACAGAGGCTGAAATGGACACCTCGCCCCACCTTACGGCTCTCTCTAGAGAGGAATATGAGTTCTGTGTTGATGGCCATCCAGTCTTTGGCTCACGTGGGGATTGACTGGGCCTTGGCATGCTTTGTACAGTGCTGCACTCAGCTGAAAACCAGGCACCCTTGTTAGGAGAGCCAGGTCTGGGTTTCTATGGGAGGGTAGGTGCTGAGGAGCCATTACATTTACGGCCCATCGGCGCAGGGTTCCAAGCCTGATTCTGCCCATTCAGAGAGGGCAGTGGGCCCTGCCTGTTCCGCCAGCGCTGTTACAAGGTAGGAGGGCATGGGTTTCCCTAGAGTGGAATATTCCCCAGGCGAGGCTTAGCCAAGCTAGGCTGGGGTCCTCTGCCCCACGTAGCACATGGCCTAGCTTTAGACCAGCTGACCCGTGGGCCACGTGATGACGGATCTCAGGGGTGTGCCACCTCTCCACTCCCTTGGCAAGGCAGCATGGAATAATAGGTGGGCCAGCATTGGAGAGAGGCTTCGAGGATCTAGGCTCAAGTCCTGGAGGGGATATGACTTATTGCTGCAAGTATGAATAAGGAGACAAGAGCATCCTCCTGCGTGGAGTCATTGTAAAATAGGTGTGAGTTGGGTGGGGCACAGTGCTGGCACACAGTAGGGCCACCCCTGAGCTGAGTCAGAGCCACAGTGAGTCTAGACAGGCTTCCACAGCAGGACAAAGCCTAAGGGCGTGCTTGTGTTCTGACCCCAGGCGCTGCCAGGTCCTTCCCTCCGCCAGGGGGCCTGACCTTTTCCTGCTGGTTCCTGATCAGCAGGCACAGCTCAGTCACGGAGGGCCATCCGCTGCACTTCCTGACCGTGGTACGCCACCTGGCCAGGACCGAGCAGCCCTTCGTCTGCTTCTCCGTCAGCCTCTGCCCAGAAGACCTCTCCTTGGTTGTGTCTACAGAGGAGAAAGAGCTTCAGCCCCTGGGTAAGGTTTCACCCACGCTTCGAGAAGTGTGGCTAAGTCAGCAGCTCTTGGCCCAAGAGCCAGGGGGACTGGCCCTCCCTCAGTTGTACAGGTGGCTGGTCCTGGCTCTGCCTCAAAGAGCTCAGCTCGGCTCTCCAAGCTCACCTGCCTGCGATGGCCTGAACTGGCCTGAGATGGCCAAGGCCAGGGTATTATGGCCACGCCTGTTCTTGTGTGCCCCATTTCATAGTGAGACATTGACACTGGAAGGCCCAGGGTTTGGCTTGGCATCCTTTACACACAGCACAGCTGCCTAGGCTCCTTCCCTCACAGGTATTCGCCACCCTATGTGCATCACTGTGGAGGCAGCAGTCTAGTGAGGGGTAGACCCTGCAGCCTGACTCCTGGGCTTGAACTCTGGCTCTGCAACCTTAGGCAAGTTACCTAACCTCTTTGTGCCTCAGGATGGTAACATGGAAATCACGATAGTGCCTACCTCAGTGCCTGGCACAGAGCAGGAGCTCCAGCAATGACAGCTGCTGTTGTCAGTATTCTATGGCGGGGGAGCTCGGCACTGGCTCCATGGGCACAAGGCCCCCTTCTGCTGGGTTGCTGCTCTCTGACACTGCAGGCGAGATCTGGTGTTTGTGTTCTCTTCCAGATGTCATGGAACCCGAGGATGACCCTGAGCCTTCTGCGGGACGCCAGCTTCGGGTCAGGTGTGGCCAGCTGCTGGCCTGTGGTCGGTGGCACCACCTGGCTGTGGTTGTCACCAAGGAGATGAAAAGGAATTGCACCGTTTCCACCTATCTGGATGGACAGGTCATCGGCTCAGCCAAGGTAAGATGGTTTTCCCCAGCTGTACTTGCCCCCATGGCCATGCCTCCCTGCCACACTACCCTAGAGTGGCCTCAGTTCAGTTCTTTGCTTTCTTTTGGCAGCAGCGTTGGTATCTAATGAAACCCCCTTGCTGTCCAGAACACCTCGCTGAGCTCAGGCATAAAAAGAACATCTTTAGATGATGGTCACACAACCAGGGCAGAAACTAAAACATGGAAATAAGAATAGTCGTGACAGTTATGATGATAAGAATAATCACATGAGAATACAAATCTCCAGAGTGAACAAAACAAGGCTTCTCACATTTTAAGGTGTGAATTCCCCAGGGAGGTCTGAGCAGGACCCAAGGTTCTACTTTTCTAAGAGGCTCTTTGGTGAATCTAATGCAGCCAGCCTGCATGCTACACTTAGCAGCAAGACACAAGGACTTGCAAAGACACCAACATGTCTTGCCAGATTTAGAGTAGGAATGATGAGGAAAGGATGGTCCCCTGCTTAGAGATGGTAATAGAATGTGAACACATAGCTGGAGGAAGCGTCTCGTCACTGTCATTTAGAGACACCTGAGGTCCTAGGGCATAAGGGAGAGGAAGCTGGGAGATGAAGACCTGGCAGGCGTGCTCCAGCGACCACTGTCAGAGGTCCCCAAAGAAGCCGGAGACAGAAGAACCCAGAAGACCACAGAGGGCAGGTGCAGCCAGATTTTCACCCAGGTTCCAGAGACAGCATCTCAACCTAGGCTACATTCTTGAATCTTTTGGGAAGTCTTTTAAAAGTTCTCTTGCATGGGCTATGCCCCAGATTAAATAAAGCAGAATGTCTGTGAGGGGGGTAATTTGGTGATGTTTTCAAAGTTTCCCAAGTGATTCCAATATGAAGCCAGAATGGAGAACTTGAGATTAATAGGGTTTCCCATTTCAATAGTTTGACATTTGGGGCCCGATCATTCTTTGCTGTGGGGTCCTATTCTGTGTATATTAGGACACTTAGCAGCATCTGTGCCCCCACCAAAGATGCTATAGCATCTCCTTCTGCCCAGCTGTGACCACCAAAAATGTCTCTAGACGTTTCCAAATGTCTTGGTGGGGGAGGGCAAAATCACCCAGGTTGAAAATCATTAGGTTAGAACAACCTAAATTCTGTGGAACACCTGAAGATGAATTTGATGCTATCTTCTGGTAAATGTCTTATCAAAAAAAACGGGTAACCAGAAAGATTCACCAGGAGCATGACAAAGGTCCTTCAAAACATAAAGTTAACTTTTTTCTTAAATCATTAACAATTCCTTCCCTCCCTCCCTTCCTTCCCTCATTAAATATTTATTGAACACCTACTAGGTGTTAGGAATTGTCCATGCCTACCAGCCAAATACCTCCAGGAGCATGCATATAGTACAAAACAAGAGTTACATTTATTAAGCTTGCTGTAGCAAGAGACTCCTTACCCCGTTGGGTAATAAGGACTTAGGAGGAGCTAATAGGATTTGGGCTCATTTTAGGTGATTTTTGGGGAGGGTTCGAAGAAGTGGAGGTCAGTCTGTTCTGACTTGGGTGCTGTCAGAAAGGCAATTTGGTGTCTGTGTATGTTCAGAACTTTTTTTCAGGAGGTAGGAGGAATGGGGCAGGGCTTGAGCTGTCAGTGGAGAAGGAGCAGTGGTCACTCACGTTAGCCAGGGTGGAAAGTGTGGTCACATTTGTGGTTTCCCAGTGTCTTTGTTTTTAATCTGTTTAGGCATAATTACAGAGTGGACTAGTTTTGGTCCTCTTCCACAGAATATGTTGGCATTCTGTCTTGTTTCATAGAATAGGTTGTGTTCTGTGAAATAGATCATGTACCTTGAGGCTAAGAGGCTTGTTCTATTGATATCTGGAACTTGCTTGCACCTAGCACAGGACTGGCATACAGAAAGCATGCAATAAACACTTGATGAATTGCACTGAATTTATAGCCGCAAGGAGTAACATGGACTGGCTGATGGTATTGTTTAGTGAATTGGTACATGGATGAACATCCAACCCTGTGGGACCAGCTAAACCAGATTCAGTCAGCAGGGAGGTTGGAAGTGGTATGATGCTATGGGAATATGCCAGAATATGCCATGGAGAATGGCCAAGGGCCAAGTCTGACAGAGTTGACTTTCCAAGATGATTTCAACAATTCCGGCCAGAATCAGCAAGTGAAATTTAATCGGGATAAACATAAAGGTATGTGTTTAGACGCAGGTCACAGTTGGGCAAGAACAGAATGGGCTTTGGTTGGGGATAACCTAGTGAAAGAGCTGTTCTCAAATGTTAGAGCCTTTGGTTTTATTTCCAAGGGAAGTCAAGTTCAACTGTGAAAGGTGGGGAGTGTGTTAACAGCTTGAATTGAGCAAAATGATTTGGGAGCAATCTGAGACATCTTATGTCTATAAATCAATCTGAATAGTGCAGTGAGTATACACCGTAGGAATCTTGAGAAGAAGGGGACAAGGTGGATTGGAGGGGTGGGGCACCTTTGTCAGGTGGGAGAAAAAGTCTCTGCCTAAAAGGATGGGAAAGGGGAGAGAGAGCACAGTAGACCTCACTCTAGGTAGGCTTGACAGCTTGGAAAAACTTGGTTTGTTTTTATTTGAAAATCTTATTTAATTGGTAAGGATAAAAAGAATATTTCTGAAATTATATAACCTCTCATTTAAAAAATATGTATTTATATACATATTCATGTATAATTTTGTAGTCATTATAAAAATAATATAAACACATTTTGAAATAACTGAAAAATAAAGAAGAAAGATTACCTACATTCCTTCTACCTTACCATCATTTATAGTTTCTTTCAGTTTTTATTCCTTTAATAAAATAGTTGTGACTTTATTGTATAAAACATTTTATATACTACTTAGTTAACACTGTCATTTTAAAATGTTTTATCTACATGGGCTATGAAACTATTATTTTTGAATTTCTGATAATCTGTTAACTATTTCTTTTATCGAAATTTTTGAGAAAATTGTAGGCTAACATTTAGTGGTAAGAAAGAGAGGAATCTTGTGTACCTTTCATCCAGTTTACTCCAATGGTAATATCTTGCAAAACTATAGAATATCACAACCAAGATATTGACACTGATACAATCTGCTAATTCATTCAGATTTCCCCAGTTTTACTTGTACCCGTGTGTGTGTATTTAGTTCCATACAATTTTATCACATTTGTATGTTCTTGCATCCACTGCTCCCACCAAGATACAGAACATTTCCATCACCACAAGGGTCTCTTTTGTTGTATTTTTATAACTACCACCACCACCCACCCACACCTGCTCCCAATCCCTGTCCCTAAACTTGGCAACCAGTAAGCTAAAATGTTGTCATTTAAAAGATGTGGTTATATCTGTGGAATCATACAGTATGTGATATTTAGGATTAGATTTTTATTCAGCATAATTCTCTGGAAATTTATCTTAGTTGCTGTATGTGTCAGTAGTTCATCCCTTTTTTATTGCTGAATAGTATTCCATTCACCCATTGAAGGACATCTGAGGTGTTCCCAGTTTTGGGATGTTACAAATAAAGCTGCTATGTACATTTATGTACAGGTTTTTGTGTGAGCTTAAGTCTTTATTTCTCTGGGTTAAATGCCTAAGAGTCTAATTGCTGGGTCCTGTGGTAAGTGCATGTTTAGTTTTATAAGAAACTGCCAAAATATTTTTCCATAGTGACTGTGCCATTTTACATTCCCACCAGCAATGGATGAGTGGTCCCGTTTCTCTGCATTTGGTGATGTCACTCTTTTTTAATTAGCCATTCTGATAGGTGGGTAGTGATGATATCTCTTGTTTTTAGTTTGCATTTCCTTTATGGCTAATGAGATTGAACATCCTCTCATGTGCTTATTTGCAGCTTGTATATCCTCTTTAGTGATGTCTTATGCACGTGTTTCACTCATTTTCTAATTGGATTGTTTGTTTTTTACTGTTGAATTTTAAGAGTTTATCTAAATATTTTAGATACCCGTCCTTTGTTAGATATGTAATTTGTAAATAATTTCTCCTAATCTATAGCTTGCTTTTCATCCTTTTTCATATGGGATTTTGCAGAGCAAAAAAGTATTTCATTTTCTTGTGAGCAGTTACAGTTTCTGCACGTTCTTTGTTAGTGTATAGAATGCAATCGATCTTTGTGTGTTGATCATGTATCCTGTGACCTTGCTGAACTCAGGTATTAGTTCTAGGAAGTATCTTTTTTTTGGTAGATTCTTTGGAATTTGCTACATGGACATACCATCTGCAAATAGAGACAGTTTTATTTCTTCCTTTCTAGTCTGTAATTATTTTTAGTATATAAAACTTAATTAAGGTACCAATATTGGACATTTAAGTTCTTTGTGAAATGACTGGGAAGAAAAAGATGAACCTTTTAGTGGCACTTTATATTTCTTACTAAATTTGTTTCCAAAGGCACAGTGTCAGTTTTTTACTCCCACCAGCATTTTATAAACTGTTCTGTGCACTGTTTCTCAGCTTTGAGAGTTATCTTTGTAATGTTTTTAGATAAAAGAAGTTTTCACTTTGAGAGAAGAAGGTACATCATTTTATATTTTATGTGTTTGTTTGATTAATTCTGAGGTTAAACACCTCCCATCTACATCCCCCCCCCAACCTTTTTATGTTAACAGATGTTGTACATTCAGGCCTTACCAGGACCATTCCTTTCAATGGATCCATCTTCATTTGTGGATGTTTATGGATATATTGCTACCCCTCAAGTTTGGAAACAAAAGTCATTATTAATATGGCGTCTGGGCCCTGCGTACCTCTTCGAAGAAGCCATCTCAATGGAAACTCTGGAAGTTATTAACAAACTTGGCCCAAGATACTGTGGTAACTTCCAAGCTGTGCATGCCCAAGGTATGGGGTGTTTTGATTTATAATGGTCTTGCTGATACTATTTTTTAAATGGACATTCAGTTATTTATAGCTTATTTATAAAGAATACACTCAGCACAGGCTAGTCATTAGGGAAAACCTCTGTAATTGGATCATTACATATTTACAATCCAATAGAAAATGTCAGAAAAGGAAATGACAATCTCCTTTAGATTTCAGTTCCAACACACATAATGGAGGAAAGTGGGTGGGTAATACCATCAGCAAGGAAAGGGGGAAGTGAATGAGATAAATAAGTTACATTCCTTTTAATGAAGAAGCTTTTTAACTAAAGTATAGTGTTGTCTTCAATTATTAAACAGGCAGACAAAACATCCACATTTTCATTATTGATTGTTGGCTGTTCAAGCAGGGAACATAGCTCTCTGTGCTCCGTCAAGTCAAGGGGGTCAGCTCCCATCTGGGAAGAATGATAGATGAATCTATGTATGGAAGCCTTTGTGCATGGTGAAGGGCGATTGAGTGCTGTGGAGTGTTTCTGTCTCCAGGCTCCATGTCTTCTTTGATCTTCATTTCCTCTGGCAAAGGGCACTGGCCAGAACAATGTGAGGAGGTCAGGTCCAGAGCCAAAGTTTCATCAACTCTCTATTCACACGATGCTTCTCAAGTACCACATGTGGCTGTCCTTGACTCAGCGACCTGGGCACTCATGCCAAAGGATGTGTTTACCATGTACATGCAGCTCATTGAAAACCTTAGGGCTTTCGGCCCAGCATTTTGGGAGCGAGGTTACATTCTCGATAGGTGTCTCAAGCTTTAGTAATTTCATACCTGGAATGCCTCTATTTTTATAGTAGGGTTAATATTGTGAGATTTCTCTACAGTTTTCTATGTGTCAGAAATCACAGGGGCAAAACATGTAATATATAACATACAATGTAACAACATATAGCAGCTACAAACATTCCTCAGTGATTACTTCGCCCTGTAGCAGTAGATACTTACTCTTCTGAGGCTTAATTTCCTACTCAGTAAAGTGAGTATAGAAATAACTGAAGATGTGTTATTTTAGGAGAGGACCCTTGTATGGAAGTGATGCCCCTGGTTGCAGAGGAAAGGATTTCCTTTGGCCTTCATATAGCCAGCTCCTCCATCACCAGCGTTGCAGACATCAGAAACGCATACAATGAGGTGGACAGCCGCCTGATTGCCAAAGAGGTACGCCCTCTAACTTCACTTGCTGCTCCGTTTTGGAAGCATGATCTCATGGCTTCCTTCAGCTTTCAGTGATTAAGTGAATACTAATTCACGTTTGTGCATGTGTAGGCAGTTACACACAGGCATGCTTCCCACTTCATTTGTTAAAATATTTCATGACGCCCGCCCATTTGCACCCCTCAAGACTAAACCTCTTATTTCTGAGAAGAAAGTAGGTGCTCTTCATTTTCCTTGGTAGAGCAAGGACAAATGGAATATTTAAAAAGCCTCTGTGACACTGGGAACACTACTGAGCTTCCCTTTTCTGGGTGCTACTAACCCCCCAACATTGCAGAATATTCTTTGAATCACTGTGTTTATGCAAACAGCAAACTTGCAAAACAGCAAGCAGACATGTTTATAGATGAAGATGCCATTAGACTTCCTATTTCCTAATTCCTGCATAAAGAGCTCTTCCTGCATAATTCCTGCATAAAGAGCTCTTTTGCTTACTGCTTACTGCTTACTGCTGATGAATGTGGGCTGCTTTGTTTACGTTCTCTCCACCCTCACAGACAAAAGGCCCCTGCCCTTTACTGAGACGGCAGGATCAGGGGTTAAGTCCTGTTGAGCACCAAAGCTGCGCCTTACCAGCACAGAACTGCTGGAGGAGACCAGGGTCCCTGTCTTCCTGGCCGTCTGAGACCGATGATGCCAGGGCTTGCAGAGCTGGATGACCCTAGATCGGGAAGGAGGCAGCTCTGGCCTTCACAGCACCGTTCCACCTCCAGTGTCCTCAGGTCCTTCCTGCTCTCATCAGCTCCTCACTGTGAGCATTTGTTTACACTAGTGAGCATGCGGGACACTGGTGGCGCAGTTGTATAACCGAAGTTGCTCCCTTATGATTAAGCCAGAGCCTGGGAGGCAGGACAGGGGAACCTGAATTTTGGCTTCAGTCCCTCTGACGTTGGTTCAGTTATTATTCATTCACTGACTTACACTTACGGAGTGCCAGGCCTGGGGGTGCCTGCCCTCCAGGAGCTCATGAACAAGACCTCCTCCTTCCCAGGAAGGTTTCTTGGATTAATTGTTACCAATTTCTCTAGATGAACATTTCAGCCCGCAACAATGCCATTCCTGTGTTCTTGCTAAGAAATTGTGCTAGTCACCTCTCGGGTTCTCTTCGAACCATTGGAGCCGTGGCCACGGGCCAATTAGGTATGAACCTTTACTGCTATTTGGGAAGAAGGGTTGTGGCTGTCATCGCTTGTGCAGCCTGGAATTCTGGAGCGGCAGGCAGGACTGAGAGGGCTGAGGAGCTGGAACAGTGAGGGCAAGAGTTGGGAGTTAATCTCACCAGAGAGTTCGCCTCCCTGCAGAGGTCAGTTCACTTTGCTGCATCTGACAACTGGTCGTGAACTCGCTACTAACTGGGCTGGCGTCTATGCATAATGGAGTGAGTACAGTGGGGCCTCTGAGCAGAGGCAATGGTTGTGGCTGTTTGGGTGAAAACAACAGCCGGCGACTGTTGGTTGCCTTGCAGTCAGGCAAGAGCAAAACCATGAACTGATGCAAGGGTCCAACGTTGCAGATCTAGAGGGCAGACAAGAGCCAGAAGTTGTCAGAGCAGCCAGCAAACTGAGGCTCAGAGGGCAGCTGGCTCATCCGGCACTCTGGACTGAGACGGAGGGTGGAGGTCTGAAATCCCCTGGGCTGTTTCAGCCTTCTGTGACCCAGAAAGGACTCAGCACAGGATTTCTCATTGACCTAAAACTTTCAAAGCCCCTACTTTTCCTCCCAGCCTGTCCTATGCACAGGCCCCCCCGCTGTGAGTAGATGATGTTCCTGACAGCTCTTGCATGGTGCCGAGGGAACTTCCACTGCAGTGAAGCTGTAGTATACTCAGGAATGCCCTTTGTCCCACACAGGGGTAAGGGTGTTCCACTCCAGCCCTGCTGCCAGCAGCCTGGACTTCATCGGTGGCCCCGCCATCCTCCTGGGCCTCATTTCCTTAGCAACGGATGACCACACCTTGTACGCAGCTGTGAAAGTCCTGCACTCGGTCCTGACCAGCAATGTCATGTGTGATCGCCTGATGCAGCTCATCTGTGGGTACCAGGTAATCCCACCCTCACATCTGAGTCTGCAGTGCCCCCCGTGCAAGGAGCTGGCATCCCCGAGGAGCAGGGAGGAGGCTTGCTGGCCCAAGTGGACATTCCCACTAGCATGACTTTTGGAGAAGGGAAACTGAAGGTCCCTGGGTCCTGAGACCAGTGTCGCCAGAGCAGAGGGCCAGGTGACAGCCAGCCAGAGAGGGGCTCTGATCAGGATGGGGATGCTCACCTGTCTGCGGCTGCCGGCACCTTTCACTGATGAATTTAGGAATCATTTGTGGTGCCCCCACTTTGCATCTAGCATGATGGCTAAGAGCCTAGACCATAGAACTAGAATGCTGCGTTTGAATTGAGCCTCTGCCTAACTTACTACTTAACCTTGCCTGAGTCCTGAGTTATTCTCCACCTGCACGATATGATCTATCATATCTCCTGTATCATGGGGTTGCAGTGAGGGCTAGATGATTTAATACAAGTGAAGGGCTTAGAATTATGTCTGGCCCAGAATAAGTGCCCTAGAAATGTTGGCCATCTTTAGTTTTTAATCTCTCTGTGCTTCAGTTCTCCTCTGTGTAAAATGGGAATAATAGCAACACCTATTTTGTAGGATTGTGATAGCTGAGTTAATTTATGCTGAGTGCTTAGACATGTGCCTGCCCAGAGTAACTGCCATGTGTGTGCACTGTGATTGTTATTGCTGTTTACTGTTCATAATGTCAGACGAGTTGTAGACACTGTCCTTCAGGAATGCCCTGCCTGGCTGGGAAGCAGCCAAGAAAGGACTCATGGAGGGCAGGAATAGGGTCAAAGCCTAGATAAGGTCGCTGGGGCATGAAGGCTGCAGTTTCCTCCTGGGCACAGTGGGGGCAGGGGGAGGGCCTCCCTGTCTCTTCGGCCCCCGAGTCAGGGTCTGAGAAGAAAGCTGTATGGTGTCACGTCAGGCACACCCCCCTCACCTGGACTGCTGCCACAGCCAGACAGCAGCCCCTTCCTCCTGCCTCTCCCTCAAGGTCCACTGATGCCAGTCACAGCTCTACATTATAGACCTGATGACACCTCTGCCTCGTGCAAACCCTTCAGACACGTCCGGTCATTGATACAATATCCTAACTCCTAAAGGCCTTTCTAACTGGCTACCAACCTGTCCTTCCAGCCCCACCTCCCACCCGGCCAACGTTTCATACCCTACACTCCTGTGTCCTCAGATCCCGTGTGGTCATGGATTACTAAACACATAGTGTGACCCTGTGTTCCTGTGCCCGCGGTTTGTTGATCATTTTTCCCAGGTACATTCCTTCTTGTTTTCCCAGGTCGAGCTCCAGTGGCAAGGGGGACATCTCCCCTGACCCCTGCACTGCCCGTGTGGTCATCTCCCGGCCTCTGTGGCACTGTGTGTATGCCCAGGTCTAACTGCTCTCATGCAGTGCTGTGATAATCACTCTGCTCATCTCCATCAGACTGTAATGGTCTAAAGCGCCGGGCTTTTCTTGTTCTTTGCCAGTGTATTACTGAGACCAGAAAGGCTCAGTAAATATCTGGGGAATAAATGAATGGGTGTGGCCAGATTTATATCAAAATGCAAGTATTGAGGCTCCTGGTATATAACAGTTTTCTCTGATTATATTGTTAAAGGCAGTAGTAGTGGGATTTGTCCCAGTTCAGCACATGGATGTCCGCTCTGGCTAGGGATTTTAATAATTACTGTGAGCATTTCTAAAAAGGTCCAAAGCAGTTCCTGCTCTCGTGGGTAGACCTAGAAAGATAAAATAAGACGAATACCAAAATAATTTTAGTACAAATCAAATGCAACAAGTATCCGAGATTCTCTTCCAGAGCTACCACAGTCTCCATGACCCAGTGGTTACCCTCCATCTTCCCAGAACCCTGGAGCTCCTAAGAGCTGGGCCCTGCTGTGTTCACTGTTGTCTCCTCGCTGCCCACTGCAGGGCCCGGCACGTCGTGAGTTCTCAGTGGGTGCTTGTCGCATGAATGCAGTGCCTTGGGAGCGTTAATGTGCTCCAGACCTGCCGAGGTGGCCGCATCACACTTGGTAGAGGAGTCACAAAGAGCTTCTTTAAAAAGAAAGGGGATCGGAGAAGGCCTAGAGGACTGGATTGGCTGAGTTTTTCAGAAAGAGATGGTAGAGGCAAAAAGTGGCCCTTGAATGGAATCTATTTACTCAACTCATATTGACTGAGCACCTCCTAAGAGCCAGGCACAGTGTCAGGCTAGGGATACAGATGAATAAATGGGTTTAGTCCCTCCCTCCGTGGAAATTTCTGTCTGACTCAGTCTGTTTATGCTATAAAAGATACCATAGATGAGGTGGCTTAACAGCCACAGAAATTTATTTCTCAGAGTGCTATAGAGTGAGAAATCCAAGACCATGGTGCTGGCAGATTCAGTGTCTGGTGAGGACCTACTTCCTGTTTCATAGACAACCATCTTTCTGCTGTGTCCTCACATGGCAGAAAAGATGAAGGAGCTCTCAGGGGTCTATTTTATAAGGATACTAATCCCACTCACGAGAGCTCCATCCTTATGACCTAATCATCTCCCAAAGGCCCTGCCTCCTAATACCATCATACAGGCAATTAGGTTTCAATATATAAATTTTGAGGAGATACAGTCAGCCTACAACATTGTCTAATGAGGTAGAGAGAAAAATACTATCACGAGACAAGGACTCCCAAATAGTTTGAGTAAAGAACCCATCAGATTCAGAGATTCACTGTAGCTTTACATGTGAAGGCAGAAGAAAAAATTTTAAAACTCCTATGGCTTACAATAGAAATATTTCAAAAATTTATGTATTCAGGGAAAGAGGTAGTGGTAGAGAGGTGGGAAATGACAGGTTTGAGTAAAGAAACAAGATTTTTATTACTATTTTTTTGCCTTCCCTGACTACTCTTTATAAAACAGAACCCTCATCTCCCTCTAGACACATTTTCTTGCTATGTTTCTTCCTAATGTGCATGCCTGTTTGGCATGTTGTATATGTACTTGTTGCCATGTTTGTGGTCTGTTTTGCCCCTAGACACAAGCCCCATGAGGACAGGACTGGGTTTGCTTGTTCAATGTTGCATCCTAAGAGCACATGGTAGACAGTAAGTGTTCAGTAATGATTTTTGGAATGAATCAGTGAATGAAAACAAGGGTCTTTAATTAACTGGCTGGCTCAGGAGTGGATTTAATCATTTTTTAGACGTTTACTCTGTATTCATCTGTTGGTTTGCTGATTGGAGAGCATAACCCTTCCTATCTGTTATTTCTATCAAACTTATTTATCATCCTCTTGTCAGACTAGGTGACATCCAGCCAAGTTTTATAAGATGGATTTTCATAACATGGTAAAGATGGAGGATGGTGTTCTAGATTAACATTATGAACACTTAAGGGATCCAAGATGGGTTCCTCAACATGGCTGGGAGGAAAGTACAATTGCAGGCAGGTGCACAGCCTAGATGGAGACAGAGGGAAGGGTCAGAGCCCCACCACTCCATGGAACATGGATCTTATCTCAGAGGTGACGAGTAACCATTCACAGGCTTAGAACAGGGAAGTGGAATGAATGATGCTTTAGAATGACATTTGACACCTGTGTGGAAGATGGTTTGAAGGGTCAAGATCGGAGACTGGATAGAATCCAACATGATGTGAGACTGCATCCCGGATCTGGGGAGACTTGGAGTCTTTGTGAGCAGTCTTGGCACGTAGCATATGAAAACAGCCAGTGCTGTGCACCCAGAGTGCTGCCGACAGGAAGGAATAAGACATTTGGGACATGCTAAGTGTGAAGTGACTGTGAGACATCAAAGGTAAAATATCAGGTGGGATACCCAGCTCTGGAGTTCAGAAGGGCATGCTTGGTGGGAGGTATAGATGTGAGAGTCATCAATATCATCATGATGGTATTTAATCTAAGGAAATTGATGAAGTAGCCAAAGAAAAGGAGTAGTGAAAGGAGAGAAGAGGACAAAGGAGGAAGCAGTGAGGAACTAACCAGGTAGAGCTTGGAAATATGAAAACCCAACAAGGGAAGTTGAGAGGGAAGAAGGAAGAGAAAACAAAGAAATGCTTTGTCAAAGAATTTGAAAAATAAAGTGTTCTGAGAAGGTGGGCATAGTCAAACAATGCTAGATGCTGATAAATAATGCAGCAAACTAGGGACAGAGAAGTCCCTGTTGGACTTGGCACCTGGGAGTCACTAGTGACCTTTCTAAGGCAGGTGGGCAGGAAGAGGCAGCAACCAGCGGAAGGGGGTTGAGAAGAGAATGTGAAGTGAGGATGTGGAGCCTGAGTGTGTTGATAGTGCTTTCTATTTTTTTAAATTTTTAAAAATCTTTGGCTGCTTTGGGCCCTCGTTGCTGTGCACGGGCTTTCTCTAGTTGCAGCGGGCGGGGGCTACTCTTCGTAGCAGTGCGAGGGCTTCTTATTGCGGTGGCTTCTCTTGTTGCGGAGCACAAGCTCTAGGCACGCGAGCTTCAGTAGTTGCAGCACGCCACGAGGGCTCAGTAGTTGTGGCGCTCGGGCTCTAAGGTGTGCAGGCTTCAGCAGTTGTGGCTTTCAGGCTTAGTCGCTCCACGGCCTGTGGGATCTTCCCAGATCAGAGCTCGAACCCGTGTCCCCTGCATTGGTAGGCAGATTCTTAACCACTGCACCGCCAGGGAAGTCCGATAGTGCTTTCAAGAAGTTTACCTACAAAGAAGAGTAGAGAAATGGGACCCAAACTAGAGGGATTAGGGTTCAAGAGAAGGTTATCTTTAAAAGGAGAACTACTAGGGCATATTTGTCGGGAAGAAAGTGACAGAAGAGGGAAGGATGGATGAAGCTAGGAGAGAAGAGCTATCCCAAGGAGCAGGCGAGGGGTGGGTCCCAGAGGCCAGGTTAATAGAAACCCTGCTTGTGACAGGAAGGAATGCAGTGCAGGCATCTGTGGATCTGATGGTGGGGACATGAGAGTGTTCACGTCTGATGGGTTCTAAATTCTCAGCTGTGCACTGAGTCAGGTGGTAGAGGGAGGGAGGCTGAAGGAGAGAGGAGAAGAGATGAGATCATCATCTTTAGGATGAGGAAAGCCAGCTTACTGAAAAAAGAGTTGGACCGCCAGGCCAAATTGAGTACCAATTTGACATTTGACACTATTAATGTAAAGTGAAACCAGTCAGCCTGAGTGATTTTTCTCAAGCAGCTTTCAGCCATCCTAATTATGTCCTGGTTGGGGAGTGGGGATATGCTGAAGAAGTGACTGGAACAGTCTGAAAAGATATTATTTTCTGATTACAGTAGTCTCAGTCAGTTTGGGCTGCTATAACAGAATACTATAGACTGGGTGGCTTATAAACAACAGAAATTAATTTTCTCACAGTTCTGGAGACTGGGAAGTCCAAGATCAGGGTGCCAGCATGGTCAGGTTGAGTGAGGACTCCCTTTCTGGATTGCAGATGGCCAACTTCTCATTGTATCCTCACATGGCAGAGCAGAGAGAGGAAGAAAGCTCCCTTGTGACTCTTATATAAGGGCACTAATCCCATCTGTGAGGGCTCCACCCTCATGACCTCATCTAATGCTAATTATATCCCAAAAGAGCTGTCTCCAAATACCATCATATTGGGGAATAGGGTTTCAACATGTGAATTTGGGGAGGAACAGACATTCAGTTCATAACAACAAGTGAGACTTCCTAATGACACACTGGAAGAGCGTGTCTGAGAGGACAGGGAGAAGGGTGGACTGTGTCAGATACAGGCGTAGGGAATTGAGTTGTGGATGAGCTGAGCTGAGAATCCAGATGAAGTTGATGAGAACCCAGATGCAAGTGGATGGCGGGTCAGCCTGACTTCTGTGTGACTGAGGTCAGCAGAGACATGAGGCTAGGTGAGGTCCATCTTATTAGTCTCTGAGATGAGTGTGGGCCACTGGGATCCCAGTGCCTCCAACTCGGTATGGTTGCTTGCGTGTTGCCAGTTTCCCAGGGCCTGGCACAGCAGAATGGCCCATCTGTTGGCAGCAGCCTGAAGTGAAGCTGATGTGACTGGGTTCGTGGGCAGGTGGTGGCTTCCTAGTGATATAGCAACATCAGTAGGATGGGTATGAATGTAGGATTCAGTAAAGGAAAATGAGAAAAGTACACAGAAATGTAGAAAGAAACCAGGAGAAGGTGGCATTCTGGAAATGTGTAAGATTCAGGAAGGAGCTGGGGGCCCACAGTGAGAGGTGAAGCCTCAAGTACAGAAAAGTAGACACTGGTGGGGAAGCAGCCACAGAAGTTGGTATATGTTTTCCTTCTGATAACAAGGGAATGGAAGAGGTAGCACCAGAGAGCGGAGCATCTTCAGACTGGGCTGACCAAAGGTGCTGGTAGGAACAAGTGGGTGAGGGAGAAAGAGTGGTGACGATGCATTCATGAGTAAACTGCTTTGTGTTTTAACCTTTGCAGATAATGGCGTTTCTCCTGAGGAAAAAGACCTCTTTCCTAAACCATCGCATTTTTCAGCTGATGCTGTCTGTTGCCGGCACCGCAGAACTGGGCTTTGGGTCCTCTGCTATCACCAACATCGGTGTCTTCCAGCACATCCTCTGCAATTTCGAGGTAAACTGGAGACTGGTCACTAGCCCTAAAGGAACAGGTGTGTGGTGGTACAGAAAGCCTGGAGCTTTCTCTAAACCCAGCAGGTCAGCTTCCTCGATGGTCAAGATGGTGGTGAGAGAGAAAACTGACAAGGCTTTGAAGTTCAGAGGCCTTGGTTAATAATTAACTCCTACCACCAATGGGCTGTGTGGCCTCGGGCACGTCTCTTGACTTCTCTGAGTTTCAGTCTTCTCATGTGTGAAAGGGAGACCATCTCCTCTCCCTCACAGGCTGGTGTGGGAGCCAAATCAGATAGTACCTGGAAAAGGATTTTAAAAGTGTAAGCTTCCATATATAAGAAGGATTTTAAAATATACCAATTCCTTTGGATGGTGCTTTGCTGTTTATAAATGTTCCTTCAAAGGGATGAGTGAGAGATGCTGAGGGCACACCTGAGGCTGAGTGAGGAGTACTGCACAGACCTTTGGGTGGATAGATCCATTCACAAAGCATCGTTTACTGAGTGCCCACGAGGGTCGGGCACTGGTGTGTTCTGGAGACATGGTGATAACCAGGATGCAGCCCCTGCATGCAACGATGGGGCCCAGGACATGACAAAGGTGGTGCTACAATGTGCTGGGTGCCAGTGAGGGAGGCACAGGGCATCTGGGGAGTGGAAGGAGAGGACAGTCAGCTCAGCGGATCTGGGCTCTGGGGCTGAGTTTGACAGAATGTGTTCAATGGGAGAATATTTCAGGTGGAGTGGATGCTATTTGCTTACACGTGGGAATGAGAGCAACCATGGGGATTTGAGAGCAAGGGGCTTGGGGCACCTGTGGGGATGTTGTTGCAGGTAGAGGTGAGGCTGGAGGAGGAGGGAGAGAAGGCAGCGGAGGATGGTAAGCTGCAGGGCGCACGCTTTAGCCGGTACACACTGAAGTCTATGGAAGTATTTTAAAAACTGTTTATTTTAATTAAAAAATAATATGTGCTTGTTATAGAATATTTTAAATTATAGAAAAATGGAAGAAAAACTCCTCTTTCTGAGACCCAGACGACTGTTGTTAACTTTGAATGCATCCCTTTTTTTGTACTTTCTATGCATAACATATGTATTCTTTAAAAATCATAGTCATGATCATAGTGTAGGTATTATTTCTCCCAGCTTCTTTTATGAGCTAATCTTGATACCAGAACCAAAAAAGGATAGTATGGGAAATGAAAAAGTACAGGTCAATCTTACTCATAAATAAAAGCTACAAAAAACCTAAATGAAATACTATCTTAATTGGACCAGGCCAGGATGAACACCCAGACCTGGATCTGCAGATAGATGCAAGGCTTGTGGGGGAATCCAGTAAGGCCTGCGATACGGGCTTCCTGTGCACAACGGGGAAGCAGATATGCACAAATGGCTTTACTACCCTGGTAAACAAGACAGCATGCCTTGGCAGCACTGCTGCCCCTTCCAAAATGCTGCGGCCGTGCTCAGGCAGCTTGGCTCCACGACATCGTTGCCATCAGCCCAGCCCAGGAATGACCCATGCAGGAACCCACCGTGCTCCCACTGCCTGTTCCTGGAACCACCATGGGCACCACCCGTCCCCTCCCTGGATAAACTTACCCCTCAGCTGAGCCAGTGCTTTTTCACTGGGGTTAGGAAAATAGGCAACCAATAAAAACAAGCAAAAAGATGCTAAAAAACCACACTAAAACAAAATGAAATGAAATAAAATTTTAAAAGATTGGGAGGAGAGAATTTCAAAAAGAAGAGTTTCCCCAGCGTCTGCCTACATCAGGCGCAGTAAGGGCAGGGCTGTGTGGGTTGTGTTTGGAGGTCACTGATGGGCCCAGTGAAGAGTAAATGGTGGGGTCAGACATGAGGTGAAGAGCGGGGAGGAGGCGGGAAGGAGACAGTCAGTGGGCTTTTGAAGAAGAAAGAGAGAGAGAAGGAAATAGGAGCGTTTCAGAACTTAGATAGGAGACTTGAGCAGTGAAAAAGGGGTGGTTAAAATACCAGTGTGAGAATCAAACTGACAGGACAAGTCCTTCAAGGAAAGGGAGGGTTTGGAGAACAGAGAGTGGGTTACAGGAGAAGGTGCATGATCCTTGATGACGGGTGTGCAGCAGGGAGGGACAGGAAGTTGAGAAGCTGGAAGGGACAGGACGTCGAAGTCATGCGTGTCTTAGGCTTGTGGTCTCAGAAAAGGCCGCCTCTTTCTGAGAGTGAGGTGGTCCCAGGGGTGGGGAAGAGAACAAAATTTGATATTCAATCAAATTGAAGCCAGACATCTCAATGCAGTCTTTAGTACAGGGGTTATGTGACACAGGATGACAACCACAAGATTCAGTTATGCATGTTTCCCAATATTCAGACAGTTGGTATTATGTAAAATAATTTCTAAAAGAGCTAGGCAGCCTCAAATGTGCTGTGGCAACTTCTTATTGTTCTAAAGCTCTGGAAAAGGAAACGGGGGGAGGGGTATTGTTTTGTGGGAAGGGTAAGGGGTACCACAGGGTTCCTGTCTTACTTTCTCAGCTCTTCCAGCTCCTGACACAGAGCCTGCTGTATCATTTGCTCATGGTTGCCTTCGTGAATGAATGAATGAATTCCAAGTATGCAAAGCTCTTGGCACCCACTTGAGTATGTTGGGATGCCATGTCTGGCTACCCCTACCTCCCTGGTAGCCACATCGATCCACACCAGCTCTTTTAAATGGCAGCTGCCCCACCTCTGTGTATACTGGGCAGTGGCTGTGCTTACAGGAGCTGGAAATCTGTCAGCCTGTTTCTGGCTTAAGCGTAATCCACTTATCTTACTTTGGTTTACTTTGCATTCACTCTTTTAAAAAATGTAATGGATCCTTATTAAGTGCCCACTACATGGCATGTGTGATGCTGGGCCCTGGGGACTGGGGAGGGACAGTCTCTGCCTTCCTGATAAACTTATGTCCACTGAGACTCTTCTGTTTTCCCCAGTAAGTGAAAGGATGGAGCCATGGCCACCTGCTTGGTTCAAGTGAGGTTGATTATTATTATTATTATTATTATTATTTATTATTGGGGTATAATTGTTTAACAGTGGTGTGTTAGTTTCTGCTTTATAACAAAATGAATCAGTTATACATATACATATGTTCCCATATCCCCTCCCTCTTGCGTCTCCCTCCCACCCTCCCTATCCCACCCCTCCAGGCGGTCACAAAGCACCGAGCTGATCTCCCTGTGCTATGCGGCTGCTTCCCACTAGCTATCTACCTTACGAGGTTGATTATTGACCCTCTGGGTCACTGTCTGCAGGAGATGCCTGTAGGGGAGCACAGAGAGGAGGCAAGAGAGTGGGCTTCATGGTCAGATTGACCAGGCTTTGAAGCCAGTCTCTGCCAATTAAAAACTGTGGGGCGCCAGACAAGTTACTCAGTCTCTCTGAGCCTCACTGTTCTTATCTACTAAACGCAGATAATGATATCATTTTAGGACTTTGTATGATGCTTCTTGCCTCAAGCAAATGGTATCATTTGTAAGTGTGAGCTCTTTTTGCTGCTATATGAGTGCACTCTTACAATCCTGCACCTGAACCTTATAGATTCTGGGCCTTAGGAAACATCAGCATTTAGATGAGAAATAGTAGAGCTCTCTAAAGGGAAGTAGAAATGAGACATGAAGGCACACCATCACCTCTGCCCCAGAAGGATGGGGAGCAGCTGCATTTTGTTTACAATGAAGAAAGCAACCCAGTGATAAAGTTCACTGTCAGAATCTCAGTGCACTTCACACCTGCATGTCACGCACAATTGTGTTTACAGGAGATGGGAACATGGGCTGTGCTGCAGGTTCTGTAGATAGGGGAACTGAAGAAACTGCATGCACAAGTTGCTACAGCATAAAACCTGAGAGGTGGGACTCAGCTTCTAATTCCAGTCCTATCACTTGCGGGTGGTGAGGTACCTGTCACTCAGTGGTCTGTCTCAGCCTGTCTTTTCACATCTCTGAATTGGGAGCACTGGTATTTGCCTTGTAGGATCCAATGAAAATGAGATGTTGTTTGGTGTGTGGACACACAGGTTGCAGGGCCCAGGGTGGGACACACGTAGGAGATGGTTAGTGCAGGTGTCCTTGGTTAGAATCTAGACCTACAGTGAAGCTCCAGAGAGCAGCAGAGATGGGGAAGATAGGAATGGTGTTTGCACTTGCCCCTGGGGGAGGTGCCCTCTACTTTCTAGCTGTCAGGAGAGCTAGTCTGATTCCAGAGCTGGTAAGCTGTGTTAGTGATTCCAAGCCAAAGGAGATCACACCCAGCACCGTACCTGCTCACGCTGCCTGGAAACCCTTCTCTCCACACACCTTGGTTTCACTGTGTTTGTTCTGTCTTCTAGCTCTGGATGAATGCTGCGGACAACTTGGAGCACTCCCTCTTTTCCCATCTTGTAGAAATCCTTCAATCACCAAGGTAAGCTGGGCTTTGGCAGCCTGGGGGTACAGTCAAAGGCTTCATGCCAAGAACAGGGACTGAGAGGACAGGACAGCTGGTGGTTCAGCAACCACGGCCTTCTCCCCTCCCAGAGCACTTGGTCCCCAGGTGGTAGCATGTCTGTCTTAGTCTACACAGCTGCTATAATGAAAATACCATAGACTGGGTGGCTTACAAATCACAGAAATTTATTTCTCACAGTTCTGAAGACTGGAAGTCTAAGGTCAAGGCTCTGGCAGATTCAGTGTCCGGTGGGGACCTACTTCCTGGTTCATAGTTGGCTGTCTTCTCACTACAACCTCACATGGCAGAAGGGGTGAGGGAATTCTCTGGGGTCTCTTTTATAAGGGTGCTAATCCCATTCATGAGGGCTCCACTCTCATAACCCAAGCATCTCTCAAAAGCCCCACCTCCAAATACCATCACACTGAGTGTCACTTTTTGAATTATTCAGGGCTCTTTTGATTGCAAGTGGCAGAAATACAACTCAAACCAACTTAAGGAAGGAAGAAAGGGAGGGGAAAAAAGGAAGGTGGAGAAAGAGGAAATTTATTGGCTCATACAGTTGACTGAGGCAGAGCTTCACATGTCTGGATGATGCTCACATTACTTTATCTGAGGTCTGTCCCTCATCTCATCTATGTTTTCTTCTGTGCTAACTTTATTCTGGCTGGGCATCCTCATAGCATGTCCTCTGCTCAGCACAGTCGGAAGGCAGGGCTTCCTTTTCACTCGATAGTCCTAGCAATAGGATGGAGTCTCACGGGGCCATCTTGGGTCATGTGGCCAGGCAGCATGACTTCCCCTCTGGAGCGGGTGGAGGGGAGTTAGAAAGAGGTAATTCCCAAGGAAAACCAGGGATCAGAATATGGGGGAAGGGAGGCAGGAGTGCCAACCTATCAATCCACCTCCTTCCTTACAAATAAAGCCGTTCACACACACCCCCCACCTGCCTCCTCACATATCAGCTCTTCTGGAGATCATTAGGACCTCAGTGTTTTGACTGTATTTGCAGCCATCTTTTCATGCAGCCGTTCATGATGGACTATCTATTATAAACCCACTCCATTCCATAACAGTTCTTAGTGCTAGAAGTTCAGAGAAGGGCAAGACATAGCCCTGTGGTGAAGGAATACAGAAGAGCAGGCTACTCAGTGCTGTGATTAGAAAGAGCACAAAGGACAGTGGGGACTTACAGGTGATGAATGCACATCTTCCCATTGAGCCCATGAGAGCAAGTCACACGCAGAACTGGGCTGGTTCTACCTCTTTTGTGTATCAGAGATGTGGCACTCGGCAGAATTCAACACAGTAGTACTGAAAAGACAGTTCAGGAAGGAGCCATCCACCCAAATTCATTCTCCTCCACCTTTATTTTCTTTCTCACTTTCCACTTTCTTTCTGTACCTGTTGTTTTCTAAGAGACGGACACTCACCCTGGAAGCTGTTTTCTTTGGGGGAGTAGAATTTACTGGAAATTGTATTTGCGATTATCCTAAGGAGGGAGTGCGGAGGCTTGAATTCTGTCTCTCTCCCCCTTTGACTCTCAGCGGCGTGTTCATCCACTTTGTGGTTTGGGGTGGGCAGGAAGACGCACACCCAGATGGGCTCGCGGAGGCCCGCGCTCCGGCTATTGGGAAGTGCTCCGCGGTCACACTCCAGTCTGCTCTCTTTGTTCTGAGTTTTCTGAGACCAGCATTAGTTTTCCCTGAGGCTTGGAATTTAAAAGTCAGTAGCTGGGGTTGTCTTTGAAGGCAGTTTTCAGGGGTGGGGGCGTGAGGGGGTGGAGGGGTGGAAGGGCACCGGGAGGCTCATCCCTGAGCGACTCTGGCACTGGGCAGACACATATTCGATGGGTGTCTGACAGCGTTTTGACGAGTTGCCAAGAGCGCATCGGAGTCAGAGGGCCATGGAGCAAGCCCAGCCGGTGGAACCTTTTTAGCAGAAACACAGCAAATTTGGTTCATTCCAGTAAAAGCTTTTACTGCCTCTCTCCCGGGCTCGCCAGGGAAGGACCCCGGAATGCTGAAGTTGCTCACCAGGCGCGGCTTATTCCCAAGCTCGTCTTCCTCTTCAACGAGCCAGGCCTCGCCCCCTCCAAGATACCCACCATCATTGCCATCCTGGGCTGTCAGCTGAGGGGCCACTTCAGCCTCCAGGACTTGCGCAGGTACTGCGCCAGCTCCCCGGGGGGAAGGGCAGAGCCTCGGGGCTGTTTAAGGAGGGAAGGTAGGCGCCAGCTCTCCGCTGACCATGCTCAGCCCAGCAGCACTGCCCCTTCAATGCAGCAGCAGGTTCTATTTCCTTCGAACCTCCTAGGAGTTTCTCTGTTCAGGGCGGAGAGCTGAAAAAAGGGGTGGGTCCGCTAGACTCCCCAGCAGGCTGTGTGTTCACTGCTCCCTGGTGCTCGGACACACCTCGTGTGCCAAGAACTCCAGAAATTCCGTGAGCACAGGCATCCTCACTGACCAACAGCCCAACATGCCTGCCTTTTGCAGACTTCCCAAAGGATAGTCCCCACTGGCAGGACATTCACCTTTTCTGTCCTCATCCCTGTTTGTTCTGTTGAGCTGGCAGAGCCAGAGTTAGCTGCTCTGATGAATCCTGACAGATCTGAGAAGTCTTTGGAAATATCACATTGATGACAGAATAACGCGATTCCCCTCAAAGCCTCCCTGGAAGCCGCATTTAGGTGGATCACTGTAGAAAACCTTCACGTGTGTGTTTAGGAGACAGGGGCTGAGCCCACATTTGAGCGTGTCCTTCTCTTTCTGTCTTAAGAATCGGGCTGTTTGTTGTGTACACCCTCAAGCCTTCATCGGTGAACGAGAGGCAGATCTGCGTGGACGGAGCCCCGGACCCCTCCGTGTCCGGTGAGAAGACCTTTCCCAGACGCAGCAGGACAACCACTGTGTCCTGAAGGCAGCAGAACGACCCCCATGACGGCCCTGAGAGGAACATGCTGTGGGGCCATTGTGCATGAAAGGCTGAGGGGGAGGAGGGTGAAGGCACCCACAGCCGAGCTGTTGTTCCCACATGGTGGCTTATGAGGTCACAGCTCTATGATTATGGTCACGAATAAACGCAAATTGTATGTGCTTCCTTCACAACCTGGAATGGCTTCCAAGGCCTCCAGGATAACACTCAGTTTCCTGTAGACCAGCAGGTGGGAGCCTTCATGCCCCAGCCCTTGCCTTGCTCCCCTGATGAGCCCCAGCTTCAACACTCTGAAGCACGTACAGGTCCTAATGTGTGACGGTCCGCCCGTCCATCCATGCTCTGCAGGTGCTGTTCCCTCTGCAGGAGTGCCTCCCTTGCCCTGCCCCCACCCCATCTAACCCCGCTAGACCAGCTGTTCCCAGTCCCACAAGCCAAGTTAAGTCATCTCTTCTGTGCTTCTAGAGCCATTACATTTAATCTCATGCAAAGGTCTGTGATTTGTTTCTCTGAGTCTCTCTCTCCCTAACCAGACTCAGAACCGCAGCTACATCGTGTTCCAAATTCCCTCTGCTAGGGCAAATGTGAGGGGGACAACTACTGACTGCTTTGCCCTGGGTCCTCTGTATCTGCTGTGTCCAAGATGGGAGCCTCTAGCTGCACATGGCCATTTAAATTTAAATTCTAATTAATCGAAATGAAATGCAATTAAAAATTCAGTTCCTCAGTCACACTAGCCTTGTCCCAAGTGCTTGATAACCACGTGCGGCTAGTGGTTACTGCACTGGACAGGACAGATAGAGAACACTTTTACCGCAAAAGATTCTCTTAGATAGTGTTACTCAGTCCAGATAAATTATCTCTTATCCTTAGACCAAGCCTGAAAAGTAGGAATTACTTTTCCCATTTTACAGATGAGGAAACGGAGGCTCAGAGAGATTAGGACCTTAATGAGAGATGGGGCCAGAATCCAAATAGAAGGGACTCTGACTCCGGTTCTCCAAGCTGCCTCATGCTATTTCTACAGCATGGTGGGTGTGCCCCAAATTGGTGGTAAAATAACTGGCTAACCAAAGGGAAGCATGAATGGATAATGAGACAACAGTATACTGTTTTGTCAACCCTTTTTCTCATAGGGACTCCACACTAAAACTTTTATCTCACTAAACATCTTCTATTAAGACAATATTTACATGGCCTTCAGGGTTATAATAACACTTCAGAAGTAAAGTTTCTTCTTCCGTTGGATCCATATACCTCTTGCTACAATTCAAGCTCTATTTTTAGTGCAACATAGACATGCCAAAGGTCTAGCCTAGGAACAAATTGAGAGCAGGAACTCAGATCAAGGATCATAATCTTCACTTCTTTGCCCCCAGTGCCTTGCATAATGCCCAGCATGTAGTAGGTGCTCAGGAAATGTTGCAGCCTATGATAATTTAAAAAATTCCTCTGCTGGAAGGAGAATTTGACCTTATCATTTTTAGGATTTTTTGTTTTGGTGGGGGATGGGGAATGGGGAGCATCAAAAACATCTCTAGTTAAAGGGAACTTTAGGAACATTTCCTGAAATTCTTTTTAAGCATTGCATGGAAATCTAGAACTGAAAGCCAAAATTTCTAGTCCCATCCATGTCTCAACTCCTGGGAGAACTAAGCATTTGGTAAATACGATTGCTTACTGCAGCAAATATTGTCTCTTTACATCCGTTTTTTCTCAAATCTGAATTTTCTTTTTTGTAGCTGGAAGTCAAACATCTGGAAGGACAATCTGGCTCAGAAACCAGTTGCTGGAGATGCTGCTCAGTGTAATATCTTCTTCCCGACTTCATCTGTCCTCTGAGTAAGTAGCTCCAGAAAGAGTGATTTGGCATGAGGCTGCTTCATACAGGGTGCATATTAAAACCTTTTCTTAATGAAAAGTTTAGCATCTCTGAGTTGGTTTTCTGCAATGTGTTCTCTGCACTAGTCAGAAAGAAAATTATATTTTCTCCACCCAATAAAGCAAACCTTGCCCTAAGATATTCTGATGCAAATGTTAAATGGGCATGAGTAACTCAAAACAGATTTGGTGTAATTACAATAAACGCTTTTTGTCACCATTGCTATAGTGTCATTGTTATTGTTTTGGCGGTTGTGATAATTACCGATTTTGATGTCCTATACTTGGCAGACAATAGAATGGAGAAATGGTTAGCCTAAATAACATCTATCAAGGAAAAGGCTTGCCAAATTCTTCTGCTATTTACTGTTATTTAGCTATTTTTCCAAGTTGGAAAAAGAAGTATCTGCCTTCAATTAACTTTCAAAAACAACGTGTAATCATAAAATTCCATGAACTCTCTCCGACTGCCTGTTTTATCTCAGCTCTGGAGTCATTAATTCAAGAACTATTTGTTGAGTATCTCCTGTGTGCCAGACACCGTTCCTCCCTCTGAGAATGCAGTGCTGAGTAAGACAGTCCGGATCCTTATTACTCTCACTGAGTTGACATTTTAGTGTGTACGTGTGTTTGGGGCAGGGAAGAATCAGGATGGGGAGTTACCCCTCAGTAAAACGGCCTTTCAAATAGTGCTTAAAAAGTCTTTACGTGTCTAGAATCAAAGCATGGTAGAACTGGAAGATGCCTTGGAGATGAGCTAGTCCCTTCCTTTTCACTTTTTTGAAAAGGAATGTAGTGTAGTGCTTAAGCACCTGGACTCTGACAGCCAGACCTCCTGGGTTCAAATCCCAGCTCTGTCCCCCAGGGACCTCGGGGAGGTTACCTAAGCCTCCCCTCTGTGCCTCTCTTCTACTCATCTTTATGAGGATTAAGATAGTAGCTGGCATAGATGGAAATTATTATGTGGATAGCTCTGAGCATGGTGCCTGGGATACTATAAATACTCCATCAGCTAACCACTGTCACCATCACCACCACCATTCTCATTACCATCATCATCACTACCACCAACATCCTCCTCCTCATCATCATCATAATGAAGGAAGATGACCAGAGCTCGTCAAGAGCTCTGCCAAAGTCATCCCATTAGCAAACGGAGACATGACTAGAAGAGAAGATGGATGGTCTCTTGACTCCTAGTTCTAGTGGCCACGCCCTCACCATGCCTCATCTGGCAGCTCGTGCTGAGAACACTGCCCGGCCAGGATGGATCCTTCCCTGGCTCTCACGAGGCTGAGTCCTTTGCTGAACCATTGCCCCTGAGGATTGGCTTCCCATCTCCCTGCCCTCCCTTTCCCTCTAGCAAGTCTGTATTCTCTAGACTCATCGTTTTAAAATTCATTTTTGAAAGTGACAGTTAGACATGTATTTTTTTGCCTAAGCCAATAAAGGTGCATAAATATTGGACTATTCCATTTAGATTAGTTTTGAACTAAAGTGTGTTTAAGAAGGGAGTTCAGTAACCATTATGTGTTTTATGTGACTGCATTGATGTAATTAGATGGTGGCCATTCAGACACCGTGTAGGCATGAATATTAGTGAATAGGGCTATCAAAGGGCCTGCATATTTTTACATCTATTGGTACATAGTTTCCAACTGCTTTCAAAAGCTTTGGCCAACTTACACTTCAGCCATTAATAGGCAAATTCATCTATTTCACAGCAACCTTGCCAGCATTTTATTTTACCGATCTTTTAAAATATAGCATGTACTTTGCTAAGTGATGTCCAGATATTAAACTTAACTTGCCGTTTTTAGGTGACTAGTGAAGCTGAACGTTATTTGAATTTTCTGGACATGTCATTTGCTTATGGGCTGAGAGGTAATTTATAGCATTTATTGACCCCCTTCCCCCCGCAGGACAAAGGAAGAGATGTTTCTGAACCTGGGGCCCGATTGGTTCCTGCTATTCGTGCAGGGCCATGTGCACCCCAGCACAGTGGTGCTGGGATTGAAGCTGCTGCTGCACTTTTTGTCAAACCCCTCCCTCCGCGGGCGATTTAAAGATGGCCTGTCTGCGGGGTCCTGGGTGGAACGCAGCTCTGAGGGCGTGGACATCCTGATGGGTGAGTGTGTGGTCATCTCCAGGAGGCAGGGTGCCCCCTGTGGTCTGTGAGTGAGGACCTGCCAGGACTTGCTTGGGGCTTTCACAGCTCCGTGCTGTAGGATCACCTTGACCCTGACCCCTTCCCTCCCATCAGCCCCAGCCCCCTCTGACTTCCTTTTTAGGATCCCACCATGGCCTCACTGCTCTTCAGATGCTGGGGATTTCTTCCCATTCCTCAAAGCCTCCTTAGCTCTTTCCCTCTTCTTGGGATGCTTCCCCAACCCTCAGTACCGGCATGGCTCTCCTGTTTGATGTGGATTCATCCTTCAGCTCTTGATTCAAATGTTACTTCCTCTAGGAGAGAAGTCCCGTATGGATTAGGGCACCTCTTATACTCTCTCTTTTTTTTTCCATAGTGCTTATCATCGTTTATACATATTTATTTAGGTATTTAATTCTGTAAAGTCTGTCCCTCCCACCACATTGTAAGTAGTTGATAAAGGCCTGGGGTTCTGTGTATTTTGTCAGAACACTATGTTCTTATTGCCTAATACAAAAAGGTCTTATTGCCTCTAGGGTGGTAGGCACCAAATAAGCATCTGGTTTTGAACGAATGAATGAGCATGTCAGGAATAGGAAAAATTCTTGTTGAGTACTTTCTTGTGCTCTAGTATGTGTGACATGTATTTCCATCTGGCATCTCTGTGGGATGGGTGGGTGGTAGGGGATTCCTTTCTGCGCCCAATTCTCACCTTGACCAGAAGCAACAGCAAGTTTTCTCAGTTGGATTTTGTGCCCCTCCCCCTCATAATAGATAACCTGAAGAGCCACCCTCCCACGCCTGACCAGAGCCCCTGCGTGCTTCCTGGGTTCCAAGTCTTGAGTGACTTTCTGGCCCACCATGTTCATATTCCGGAAGTCTACCTCATCGTGTCCACCTTCTTCCTACAAACACCACTTACAGAGCTGATGGACGGGCCCAAAGTAGGTTCTTGGGGTTCCTGGGATGGAGTGACACACTTGGCTTTCTGATTCTGTATGACCAAGGCAGGTCCCTAAGACTCCCCTCCCCTTCCTCCATGTTTTTCCAGCTTTCGTCCTGACCTACTTCCTTCCCTAGCAGTCCCACCCCTGGCTAGCTTTTCAAATACCCTTCACTTCTTCAGCCTCTGCCTGTCATGTCCCTCCCAGCAGGTCTCTGTTTTTATCAGTTCCTCTTTTAAGTCTTTCTCCTTCTGGGCACAGCTAGAGAAATCACATGATGGCGGGGGCCACACGGGGAGGTGAATTGCTCCCATAACAGACATAGAGCCTCAGTTTATGTCCTCCAAAGAAACATGTCCCTTTACCTTAGTAATGCCCCTGCTATTCCCCAGCATTCTAGTGTGACCCTTACATGCCCCGAGCCTTCTGGCCCACAGACGCCCTTTGCTCAGATGACTTATGTCATGGTAGGAGTAGAGGCCCCCATGAAGGGGGCATTGCCTCAGGACCCCACCCTCCACCACTTGTATGTTCCATGACCCTCTTTATCACCTTCTCTCCACTGTTGCTGGAAGGGCAGCTTTTCAGGGCTGGTCTGGATTCCTTCCACTCCTTTCTTGAGTGACCTCACCCCTTATCATCCCTTCTTCTATATATTTCGGCATCTCTTTCTACTGACTCTTTCCTCATAGACCATAAGTATGATAAATTATGTCCCACCTAAAACCAGAAGCTGCCCCCTTGACTCACACTCTTGACCAGCTCCTGTCCTGTTTATCACTCTCCTATTTTTCCTTGGCCAATTTTCTCCAAAGAGGAGCATACACTCACTGTATATACCTTCTCACCAGCCTCTCGTTCACTAACTCACCGACTTGTACCAAATCCAAGGCTTCACTGGCTCCTGTTCCTGTGGGATCACGTTCAGAGTCCCCCAGCCAGCATCAAGACCCTTCCTGATTGGATGTCTCACTTGTCTCCCCAGCCCAGCTTCCTTTCTCGCTGGCCCTTTGTGCTGTGATCCTCCTGAGTCACCTCCCCAGTAAGACCAGCTTCTTTGTCCTTGCCTGCCCTGGGCCTTTAATGAGCCCTTTCTCCCACCATCACCTGCCTGGAAAGGTGTCTTCCCTCAATTCTCAGCTCAGATGCCACCTCCTGCTTAGACTCCCTAGACAACAGTAACCATTCCTCTTTGGGCCTCATCAAGCATTCACCTTTGCCTTATATGTCACCAGCACATTTACATCTGCTTCTCTCCTTAGATACTGAGCACCTCAAAAATAGACCCTGCCTCTTACTCACCTTCCTGGGCACCTGACAGACAGACTCAGAAATTGTTTTTTGGTCTTAATAGAGTTGAGTTAAACCACACTGAATTGACAGGGGTGGAGGGGCACCTCTTTGCAAATAGAGGGCTAAAAAATTCACCTCTCGTACATCCTTATATTTGACCTATCTCAATCTTGATATATGCTAATAGTATTAGAGATCACACTTCAAAATAAAGTTCTTAATATGCTGTGCTAAGTTAATCAAAACCCTATATTTTAATTTTTCCAAGACTGTATTGCAGGAAACAAACATTTGCTGAATGTCAGGACCCGTGATAGATGTTTTACATATTTTATTTTCCTTGATATTTATAACAATCCCATGGGGCAGTTAATGTAATTTTCATTACACAGAGAAGGAAACTGAACTGCCAAGAGGCTGAATAGCTTGTGTAAGCCCAGTTTTTTAAGAGGCAAAGTCAGATCATCCTGCTTGTCAGCCCCATGTTCTCTCTGTTGCGCTCTGCAGTTGCCCTAAAGCCCTTGAATTTGTCACATTTTCTATAATCTCATTTATAAAAATTCATTACAATTGATTGGGAGATTGAGTATTTGTGATGTCAGACCAAAAGAACTAAATTCGATACCAGTTGCTGGTGGGTCTTCAGCACCATCTTGGAGGTGTGCATTTCCCTTATACCCCATTAGTGGGCTGAAGCTCCCTGAATGGGCCAGCCACCTGGGCTGCTACTGTGCTGTTTTGCCTTTCCCACTGGGGCCCCTGGGAAATGCCATGTGCTGGCTGGAAAGGCGGTCGGTCCCCTTGCTGCATAGCCACAGGTCTCTTTACATCCCTTGCCTCCTCTTTCAGGACAGCCTGGATGCCATGCTTCAGTGGCTCTTGCATAAGCACCACAGGGAAGAAGTCCTCCGGGCTGGGCTGTGCACTGAAGGTGCCCTGCTGCTCCTGGAGATGTTGAAAGCCACCATGAGCCAGGTGAGACCCATTCCCCACATGCCGAGATGGGGTTCTGACGGGAAGACAAGCTCAGAAAAGTCAACCTTGATTTTTCCCAGCAGCTTCCCAGTAGTGCTGATAATTTGCAGGTATTATTCAGAAATCTTGATAGAAGAGGCAAGGTGATAACTTAGGTGCTCAATGGGAAGCCCAACCTAATTGTCCCCAGTGGAGTTTATGGGCTCTTGCCAGAAGACATCTGTTTTCCATTTGTTTAAACATTTGACTTTCTTCACTGGGAGATTTAACGACTCCAGTCAAAGGGAACATTTCTGAGCAACTGCTTTAAATCGGGAGCTTCAGGGACCCTGTGGAGGGGGAAAAGGGGTCTCTGCCCTCAAGGAGCTCACCTCTACCAGGACAGGTGGGCCTCTCGAGTGAGGGACCCATGAGGTAGAGAGACCTGTCTTAGAGAAGACAGATGCCCGCCTGCTACAGACATGACATGGAGAGCCTTTGATTCAGGCCTTCAAGGTCCACCTTGAAGGTGGATGGAGAGGTTATTTTAGACCTGGAGGCAAAGGCCACGTGCCCTGTGAGCAGGAGTAATTGAGAGCCAGGTAACAAGAACACCCACGAGAGGCTGAAAATTTCTGGCTTCATTCTATAGACTCTAAAGGCAACTGGAGGTTTGAGATGTGTGGGGAAACCTAATTGCTTCTGTAAAATGATGCATGATTACCTTTAAAATCTAAATAAGAAAAAGAGTAGAAAGTAAAAATAACCTGAAATCACTCCCATCCAGAGGTGTAACCACTGTGAACTTTAGTGGAATATCCTTCCAGACACCTCTCTAAGAGTATACCATATCCTTAGAGGATCAGACCATATAAATTTCCTTTGCCTTTTTTTCTCAACATTTTGTTGGTAATCATCTATATTTGAAGATGGAAATTTTTGTTGCTTCTCGGAATGTTTGTTGTTATCAAAAGACTGTAATGAACTTTCTCGAGCAGACATCTTTTCCCTCTAGTTTGATGACCTCCTTAGTGTAAATTCCAGGATGTGGGATAGTGGGTCAAGGTGTACTTCATGCATTCTTTTTCTCAGGAAGGTTGCAGTAGACATTATACATGTACATTCCTCCTAACACACATCCCACCGTCCTCCATAGATGGGCTTGGCCCAGTCCTCACAGCCTCAATGACATGGCCAAACTGATGAAGTTGAGTTCTTTTGCATTTATTATCACTGAGATTGATAGCATTTTCATATGCTTATTAACCATATCTACTTATTTTACTGTGAATTGCATGTTTCACCTTTTGCCAACTTTTCTGTGTGTGTGTTGATAATGCTTGGAAAGTATAGATCAAACTTTTTGCTCTTTTTAAAAACAGGAATGTATTTAATTTTTATTAAATACTCTTTTAGCATATAATTAGATGATCAGATGGGTTTTTCTTTTAAACATTTACCTCTGATGAATTATATCAATAGATTTCCTTGCATTCTCGCAAAGATCTCACTTTGTCACTCTTCTTATCCATTTAGCATACTTCCTTATTCTGCTTGTAAATATTTAATTTATGATTTTGAATTCATATTTATAAATGATATTATGTTGTGGTTTTCTTTATGTTATATGTTGTCAGGTTTTGATATCAGCATTATGCTAGCTTTACTAAAAAAAGACTTCTCTCCTTGCTTTTTGTTCAAGATGATGTTAAATTCATGACTCATATTATTTAAATTGTTCCTATGAAACTTCTTGGGCCTGAATTTTTTCCATTATTGCCTTGCTTAGGCTTTTAAATGTCTCCTTCACCTAGTTTAGGTAATTGGTAGTTTTAAAAATCTTCCCATTTATTCAGTTTGCACGAATGGTCTCCTTTAATTCATTTAATTTTCTCTGTGGTTATTTCCCTCTTCTTCTTAATTTGTAAATCCATGCTCTCTCTTCACTTCTCCCATTACTTAAGGAGCTGAGGACTTGTGGATTTGTAAGGAACCAACTTTGGATATATTTATCATTCCCCTCATTTTTTTCTGGCTAGTTCTAAAATTTTGATATGTGACATCTTAATTTTTTGTTGTTTTCTAGAGTTTCTGTGATTGCAGATTTAAAGACCTTTTTGATTCATCCTTTTCAGTGTCCATGTAGTTGAATTTTTTGTTTTCTTTTATTGTTGTTATTCATTTCCAGTTTAGTTTTGTCCTAGTCAGGACATGTGATCTTTACACTTTCCATCTTTGGGAAACTTATTCTTGGTTCCCTTGTAGACCTAATGTGCAACTAATGTAGGGATGCCTGAAAAAAATGCATATTTTCTGTTTGCACCATAGAGAGTTTGTTACCTTTTTAAATCAATGTTATTTAGAAAGAGCAAACCAAAAGAATAACATGAAAGCATTTAAAATAAAGAAAATACATAGTATGCTGAGGGAAGTAAGAAAATAAGGCCAAACATTTACTTTATAATAGCAAACATAAAATGGTTAACTGTCATATAACAGACGTGACCCTTAAACTGGGTCAAAAAACAAGACCCAGTCTTCTGAAATCTAACAAACATATAACAAAAGCAAAGTCACTGGAAGATTATTTTGGTTCATTGAAGATATCTGCCATGAAAGCATCATTTACCAAATATGGTAGACAAGCATCAAAATCTAAAAGGCAAAAACCGGAAGGATAGGAGAAAAAGGTCAGAAATATAATTGTAGTGAATAATGCTAACATATCTTTCTCAAACAGTCTATTTTATTTTGCTTGGAACTTTACTTCGTTTGCTATTATTCCCTTGCACAGTGTAACCATAGATTTGTTTGCCTGTTCTTGAACTTAATATCAGTGGAATCCTATAGTATGTACTCTTTTGCTTCTGGCTTCTTTTACTCATCATTATGTATGCTAGTAGTTCATTCTTTTTTTTTTTTTTTTAAACATCTTTATTGGAGTATAATTGCTTTACAATGTTGTGTTAGTTTCTGCAAAGTGACAAACAAAGTGCATCATCTGTATGTATACACATATCCCGATATCCCCTCCCTCTTGCCTCTCCCTCCCACCCTCCCTATCCCACCCCTCTAGGTGGTCACAAAGCACCGAGCTGATCTCCCTACGCTATGCGGCTACTTCCCACTAGCTATCTATTTTACATTTGGTAGTGTATATATGTCAATGCCACTCTCTCACATCGTCCCAGCTTCCCTTTCCCCTTCCCTGTGTCCTCAAGTCCATTCTCTACACTTGGGTCTTTATTTCTGTCCTGCCCCTAGGTTCTTCAGAACCATTTTTTTTTTTTTAGATTCCATATATATGTGTTAGCATATTGTTTTTGTTTTTCTCTTTCTGACTTACTTCACTCTGTATGACAGACTCTGTGTCCATCCACCTCACTACAGATAACTCAATTTCGTTTCTTTTTATGGCTGAGTAATATTCCATTGTATATATGTGCCTCTTCTTTATCCATTCATCTGTCGATGGACACCTAGCTTGCTTCCATGTCCTGGCTATTGTAACTAGTGCTGCAATGAACATTGTGGTACATGACTCTTCTTGAATTATGGTTTATTCAGGGTGTATGCCCAGTAGCGGGATTGCTGGGTCATATGGTAGTTCTATTTTTAGTTTTTTAAGGAACCTCCATACTGTTCTCCATAGTGGCTGTATCAATTTACATTCCCACCAACAGTGCAAGAGGGTTCCCTTTTCTCCACACACTCTCCAGCATTGACTGTAGATTTTTTTTTTTTTTTTTTTTGAGGTACGCGGGCCTCCCACTGTTGTGGCCTCTCCTGTTGTGGAGCACAGGCTCCGGACGCGCAGGCCCAGCGGCCATGGCTCACGGGCCCAGCCGCTCCGCGGCATGCGGGCTCCCCCCAGACCTGGGCACGAACCCGTGTCCCCTGCATCGGCAGGCGGACTCCCAACCACTGCGCCACCAGGGAAGCCCCTGACTGTAGATTTTTTGATGATGGCCATTCTGACCGGTGTGAGATGATACCTCATTGTAGTTTTGATTTGCATTTCTCTAATGATTAGTGACGTTGAGCATCCTTTCATGTGTTTTTTGGCAGTCTGTATATCTTTGTTGGAAAAATGTCTATTCAGGTCTCCTGCCCATTTCTGGATTGGGTTCTTTGTTTTTTTGATATTGAGCTGCATGAGCTGCTTGTATATTTTGGAGATGAATCCTTTGTCAGTTTCATTTGCAAATATTCTCTCCCATTCTGAGGGTTGTCTTTTCGTCTTCTTTATGGTTTCCTTTGCTGTGCACAAGCTTTTAAGTTTCAGTAAGTCCCATTTGTTTTATTTTTGTTTTTATTTCCATTTCTCTAGGAGGTGAGTCAAAAAGGATCTCACTGGATTTATGTCATGGAGTGTTCTGCCTATGTTTTCCTCTAAGGGTTTTATAGTGTCTGGCCTTACATTTAGGTCTTTAATGCATTTTGAATTGATTTTTGTGTATGGTGTTAGGGAGTGTTCTAGTTTCATTCTTTTACATATAACTATCAAGTTTTCCCAGCACCACTTATTGAAGAGGCTGTCTTTTCTCCACTGTATATTCTTGCCTCCTTTATCAAAGATAAGGTGACCATATGTGCGTGGGTTTATCTCTGGGCTTTCTATCCTATTCCAGTGGTCTATATTTCTGTTTTTGTGCCACTACCATACTGCCTTGATTACTGTAGCTTTGTGGTATAGTCTGAAGTCAGAGCGCCTGATTCCTCCAGCTCCGTTTTTCTTTCTCAAGATTGCTTTGGCTATTTGAGGTCTTTTTTGTTTGCATACAAACTGTGAAATTTTTATTCTAGTTCTGTGAAAAATGCCAGTGGTAGTTTGATAGGGATTGCATTGAATCTGTAGATTGCTTTGGGTAGTATAGTCATTTTCACAATGTTGATTCTTCCATTCCAGAACATGGTATATCTCTCCATCTGTTTGTATCATCTTTAATTTCTTTCATCAGTGTCTTATAGTTTTCTGCATACAGGTCTTTTGTCTCCTTAGGTAGGTTTATTCCTAGCTATTTTATTCTTTTTGTTGCAATGGTAAATGGGAGTGTTTCCTTAATTTCTCTTTCAGATTTTTCATCATTAGTGTATAGGAATGCAAGAGATTTCTGTGCATTAATTTTGTATCCTGCTACTTTACCAAATTCATTGATTAGCTCTTGTAGTTTTCTGGTAGCATCTTTAGGATTCTCTATGTATAGTATCCTGTCATCTGCAAATAGAGACAGTTTTACTTCTTCTTTGCCGTTTTGGATTCCTTTTGTTTCTTTTTCTTCTCTGATTACCATGGCTAAAACTTCCAAAACTATGTTGAATAATAATGGTGAGAGTGGACAACCTTGTCTTTTTCCTGATCTTAGTGGAAATGGTTTTAGTTTTTCACCATTGAGAACAATTGTTGGCTGTGGGTTTGTCATATATGGCCTTTATTATGTTGAGGTAAGCTCCCTCTATGCCTACTTTCTGGAGGGTTTTTATCATAAATGGGTGTTGAATTTTGTCGAAAGCTTTTTCTGCATCTATTGAGATGATCATATGGTTTTTTTTGTGTGTGTGTGGTACGCGGGTCTCTCACTGTTGTGGTCTCTCCCGTTGCGGAGCACAGGCTCCGGACGCGCAGGCTCAGCGGCCATGGCTCACGGGCCCAGCTGCTCCGCGGCATGTGGGATCTTCCCGGACCGGGTCACAAACCTGTGTCCCCTGCATCGGCAGGCGGACTGTCAACCCCTGCACCACCAGGGAAGCCCGATCATATGATTTTAATCCTTCAGTTTGTTAATATGGTGTATCACATTGATTTGCGCATATTGAAGAATCCTTGCCTTCCTGGGATAAACCCCACTTGATCATGGTGTATGATCCTTTTCGTGTGCTGTTGGATTCTGTTTGCTAGTGTTTTGTTGTGGATTTTTGCATCTATGCTCCTCAGTGATATTGGCCTGTAGTTTTCTTTTTTGGTGACATCTTTGTCTGGTTTTGGTATCAAGGTGATGGTGGCCTCGTAGAATGAGTTTGGGAAGTGTTCTTCCCTCTGCTATATTTTGGAAGAGTTTGAGAAGGATAGATGTTAGCTCTTCTCTAAATGTTTGATAGAATTGGCCTGTGAAGCCATCTGGTCCTAGGCTTTTGTTTGTTGGAAGATTTTTAGTCACAGTTTCAATTTCAGTGCTTGTGATTGGTCTGTTTATATTGGTCTGTCTCCTTGGTTCAGTCTCTGAAGGTTGTGCTTTTCTAAGAATTTGTCCATTTCTTCCAGGTTGTCCATTTTATTGGCATATAGTTAGTTGCTTGTAGTAATCTCTCATGAACTTTTGTATTTCTGCAGTGTCAGTTGTTACTTCTCTTTTTTCATTTCTAATTCTGTTGATTTGAGTCTTTTCCCTTTTTTTTTTGATGAGTCTGGCTAATGGTTTATCAATTTTTTTATCTTCTCAAAGAACCAACTTTTAGTTTTATTGATCTTTGCTGTTGTGTCCTTCATTTCTTTTTCATTTATTTCTGATCTGATTTTTATAATTTCTTTCTTTCTGCTAACTTTGGGGTGTGTTTTTTCTTCTTTCTCTAATTGCTTTAGGTGTACGTTTACGTTGTTTATCTGAGATTTTTATTGTTTCTTGAGGTAGGATTGTATTGCTATAAACTTCCCTTTTAGAACTGCTTTTGCTGCATCCCATAGGTTTTGGGTCATCGTGTTTTCATTGTCATTTGTTTCTAGGTATTTTTTGATTTCCTCTTTGATTTCTTCAGTGATCTCTCAGTTATTTAGTAGTGTATTGTTTAGCCTCCATGTGTTTGTATTTTTTACAGCTTTGTTTCTGTAATTGATATCTAGTCTTATAGCATTGTGGTCAGAAAAGATACTTGATACGATTTCAATTTTTTTAAATTTACCAAGGCTTGATATGTGACCAAAGATATGATCTATCCTGGAGAATGCTGCATGAGCACTTGAGAAGAAAGTGTATTCTGTTGTTTATGGATGGAATGTCCTATAAATGTCAATTAAGTCCATCTTGTTTAATGCGTATTTAAAGCTTGTGTTTCCTTATTATTTTCATTTTGGATGATTTGTCCATTGGTGAAAGTGGGGTGTTAAAAAGTCCCCTACTATGACTGTGTTACTGTGGATTTCCCCTTTTATGGCTGTTAGCATTTGCCTTATGTATTCAGGTGCTCCTATGTTTGGTGCATAAATATTTTCAATTGTTATATCTTCTTCTTGGATCGATCCCATGTAGTGTCCTTCTATGTCTCTTGTAATAGTCTTTATTGTAAAGTCTATTTTGTCTGATAGGAGAATTGCTACTCCAGCTTTCTTTTGATTTCCATTTGCATGCAATATCTTTTTCCATCCTCTCACTTTCAGTCTGTGTGTGTCCCTAGGTCTGAAGTGGGTCTCTTGCAGATAGCATATATACGGGTCTTGTTTTTGTATCCATTCAGCCAGTCTGTGTCTCTTGGTTGGAGCATTTAATCCATTTACATTTAAGGTAGTTATCGATATGTATGTTCCTGTTACCATTTTCTTAATTGTTTTGTGTTTGTTATTGTAGGTCTTTTCCTTCACTTGTTTTTCCTGCCTAGAGAAGTTCCTTGTTGTAAAGCTGGTTTGGTGGTGCTGAATTCTCTTAGCTTTTTCTTGTCTGTAAAATTTTTAATTTCTCCATCGAATCTGAATGAGATCCTTGCCAGGTAGAGTAATCTTGGTTGTAGGTTTTTCCCTTTCATCACTGTAAATATATCCTGCCACTCCCTTCTGGCTTGCAGAGTTTCTGCTGAAAGATCAGCTGTTAACCTTATGGGGATTCCCTTGTATGTTATTTGTGGCTTTTCCCTTGCTGCTTTTAAGATTTTTTCCTTTGTATTTAATTTTTGATAGTTAGATTAATATGTGTCTTGGCGTGATTCTTCCTGGATTTATCCAGTATGGGACTCTCTGCGATTCCTGGACTTGATGGACTATTTGCTTTCCCATATTAGGGAAGTTTTCAACTATAATCTCTTCAAATATTTTCTCAGTCCCTTTCTTTTTCTCTTCTTCTTCTGGAACCCCTATAATTCGAATGTTGGTGCATTTAATGTCCCAGAGGTCTCTGAGACTGTCCTCAATTCTTTTCACTCTTTTTTCTTTATTCTGCTCTGTGGTAGTTATTTCCACTATTTTATCTTCCAGGTCATTTATCCGTTCTTCTGCCTCAGTTATTCTGTTATTGTTTCCTTCTAGAGAATTTTTAATTTTATTTATTGTGTTGTTCATCACTGTTTGCTCTTTAGTTCTTCTAGGTCCTTATTAAACGTTTCTTGTATTTTCTCCATTCTATTTCCAAGATTTTGGATCATCTTTACTGTCATTACTCTGAATTCTTTTTCAGGTACACTGCCTATTTCCTCTTCATTTGTTTGGTCATTGGTTTTTACTTTGCTCCTTCATCTGCTGCATATTTCTCTGTCTTCTCATTTTGCTTAACTTACTGTGTTTGGTGTCTCCTTTTCACAGGCTGCAGGTTTGTAGTTCTCATTGTTTTTGGTGTCTGCCCCCAGTGGGTTATGTTGGTTCAGTGGGTTGTGTAGGCTTCCTGGTGGCGGGGACTGGTGCCTGTGTTCTGGTGGTTGAGGCTGGATCTTGTCCTTCTGGTGGGCAGGACCCTGTCCAGTGGTGTGTTTTGGGGTGTCTGTGATCTTATTATGATTTTAGACAGGCTTTCTGCTAATGGGTGGGGTTGTGTTCCTGTCTTACTAGTTGTTTGGCATGTGGTGTCCAGCAGTGGAGCTTGCTGGTTGTTGAGTGCAGCTGGGTCTTAGCATTGAGACGGAGATCTCTGGGAGAGCACTCACCAGTTGATATTACGTGGGGCCGGGAGGTCTCCTGTGGTTCTGTGTCCTGAACTCAGCTCTCCCACCTTAGAGGCTCAGGCCTGACACCCGGCTGGAGCACCAAGACCTTGTCAGCCACATGGCTCAGAAGAGAATGGAGGAAAAAAAAAAGAAAGAAAAATAAATAAATAAATAAATAAATAAAATAAAGTTATTAAAATAAAAAATTATTAAAATAAAAAAATTTAAAAGTAATTTTAAAAAAAGCAGAGCAACCAAACCAATAAACAAATCCACCAAGGATAACAAGCAATAAAAACTGTACTAAGATAAACATAAAAATCAGTAACTAGTCTGTCACATACAGCAAACCCCAAGTCTACAGTTGCTCCCAAAGTCCATCTCCTCATTTTGGGGTGATTCATTGTCTATTCAGGTATTCCACAGATGCAGGGTACATCAGTTGATTGTGGAGATTTAATCTGCTGCTCCTGAGGCTGCTGGGAGAGATTCCCCTTTCTTTTCTTTGTTCGCACAGCTCCTGGGGTTCAGCTTTGGATTTGGCCCACCTCTGTGTGTAGGTCGCCTGAGGGCGTCTGTTCTTTGCCCAGACAGGAGGGGGTTAAAGGAGCAGCTGATTAGGGGGCTCTGGCTCACTTAGGCTGGGGTGAGGGAGGGTTATGGAATGTGGGGTGAGCCTGTGGCGGCATAGGCCGGAGTGACGTTGCAACAGCCCGAGGCGCATTGTGTGTTCTCCCGGGGAAGTTGTCCCTGGATCACGGGACCCTGGCAGTGGCGGGCTGCACAGGCTCCCGGGAGGAGAGGTGTGGACAGTGACCTGTGCTCACACACAGGTTTCTTGGTGGCGGCAGCAGCAGCCTTAGCATCTCATGCCCGTCTCTGGAGTCCGCGCTGTTAGCCGCAGCTCACTCCTGTCTCTGGAGCTCGTTTAGGTGGAGTTCTGAATCCCCTCTCCTCGCGCACCCCAAAACAATGGTCTCTTGATTCTTAGGCAGTTCCAGACTTTTTCCCAGACTCCCTCCTGGCTAGCTGTAGCACACTAGCCCCCTTCAGGCTGTGTTCACACAGCCAACCCCAGTCCTCTCCCTGGGATCTGACCTCCGAAGCCGAAGCCTCAGGTCCCAGCTCCCACCCGCCCCAGCGGGTGAGCAGACAAGCCTCTCAGGCTGGTGAGTGCTGGCCAGCACCAATCCTCCATGCGGGAATATCTCTGCTTTGCCCTCTGCACCCCTGTTGCTGCACTCTCTGTGACTCCGAAGCTTCCCCCCTCTGCCCACTCCCTGTTTCCACCAGTGAAGGGGCTTCCTAGTGTGTGGAAGCTTTTCCTCCTTCACAGCTCCCGCCCAGAGGTGCAGGTCCCCTCCTGTGCCTATTCTTTTGCCTCTGTTTTTTTCCTTTTTCTTTTGTCCTACCCAAGTACGTGGGGAGTTTCTTGCCTTTTGGGAAGTCTAATGTCTTCTGCCAGCATTCAATAGGTGTTTTGTAGGAGTTGTTCCACATATGTATGTATTTTTGATGTATTTGTGGTGAGGAAGTTGATCTCCATGCATGTCTTACTACCCCACCATCTTGGTTCATTCTTTTTTATTGTTCAGTAGTATTTTATTGTGATAATGGATCACTATTTATATATTCATTCTGGGTTGTTTCCATTTGGAAATATTATGAATAAAGCTGCTATGTACATGTCTTCTGGTGGACATACATACTTCTTTCTGTAGGAAATATACGCAGGGTGAAGTTGTGGGTTATAATCTTTACACATGATTTGTTTTAGTAGATATTGCCAAATAGTTCTCCAAAGTGAAGTGCCAATTTACACTCACCAGCTCTTATTCTGGGAAGGTTCTAGTTGCTCCTGGTCCTTGTCAATATTTAACATTGTCGTCTTGTAGATGTTAGCGATTCTGCTATGTGCACCTATCCTTGGGAGCAGACAGCATTCTCTCCCTTGTGCAAATGTAGACATTGAAGCTGTGGAGGTTAACTCACTCAGGCAGGGTTCCAGAGCGAGGGCACGGTGGAGGCACGTGTGTCCAGCATTAGCATTTCATTCCAGGGCACTACCTTGCCTAAGAACCTTCAGGGGATGTCTGTTTCTTAGTACCTCAAATCCAAATTCTTCCAAAAGTCCAAGTCCTGTATATCTGACCTTATCTCCCAGCTTCCTCTGTATTTACCCTGTGCTAATCACTGTGAAAATAAGCCTGAAGCACTAAAATGTCTCACTTAATCCTCATGACAGCCTTATGAAATAGGTCATATTATGATCCTTGTTTTGCAGAGTTGGGACTGGAGGTGTAGGGGGATTAAGAAAGTGGTGCAAAACCACACTGTTAGTAAGCAGCAGAGGCAGCATTCAAACCAGGCCAACTAGCTCCAGAAAAAGCTCTCTGAACTCTGACTTCTGGTCCTCCCTCTAAATCTAATATCGTGCTGTATGAACCTGGTGGAGAAGCCAGGTGCAGGTGACTTCAGAAGCAGGTTTCCTCTGCCTGCCTGCTCAGCTCATACCAAACCCTCACAGGATCTCGGAAAGGAGATTTTTTTTTTTTTTTTTTTTGCGGTACGCAGGCTTCTCACTGTTGTGGCCTCTCCCGTTGTGGAGCACAGGCTCCGGACGTGCAGGCTTAGCGGCCATGGCTCACGGGCCTAGCCGCTCCGCGGCATGTGGGATCTTCCCGGACCGGGGCATGAACCCGTGTCCCCTGCATCGGCAGGCGGACTCCCAACCACTGCACCACCAGGGAAGCCCGGAAATGAGATTTTACACCTCTCTCTAGTTGTCCCATACGTATTGCCTTTCTTCAGTTAGGTTTGAGTTCTCTAGAATGAGACTTAGTTCCAGACATTTGGTACCTATTTGGTAAACAGGACATGCGAACTCATGCACACAAGGCCAGGACTCGAGGCAGGCTGGTTGGGAAATGAGGAAGCCGCGGTGGGAGGGGCTGGGGATGAGGAACTGGCAAGAGGAAGACCCGTCGTCACCTATAACATCCACAGGAGTAGGCTGAGGGTCATTCAGTCTAGTTGTTGGCGTGGCTACGTAGGGAATGACCCTGATATTAAGGTTGCTCAATTTTCAAGTTCCAGGCTGTCCATCCAGGACAGAGAAGGACCTCAGGCAGCAGCTGGACACACTGAGGCTAGAGTTAGTGTCCAGAAAGAGTGACTGGGCACAGCTGGTTAAGGGAGCTGGGCTCCAGCAAGGCGCTAGTGTGCAGCCACAATGGAGGCTCAGCCATGTGGCCAAGACCAGGTTATGGTTTGAGGCAAACAGGTGCCTGGGTCCCCTCAGGGTACTGGGTATCACTTCAGTGCAACATAATCTATTCCAGAGCCCTGACTGGTGCGGAAGGGGCTCCTCAAGCCCTGGCAGCCTTGGACAGGGTTTGTCCAGGGTCTGTAACTGGGAGCATTAGCATTGAGCTGGGGAAGGCTGGCGTCAACCCTAATTGGCAAGTTCCTTGAGCACAGAGGCCATGTCACACCACATAGAGGCAGTATGGGGAAGGCAGTCAGACGTTATAGCCAGGTTGCCTGGGTTCAACTCCTGGCTCTGCCCCTTATCTGCTGGTTGAACGTTAACATGCTACTTAACCTCTCTGTGTCTTTGTCTTCCCATCTGTAAAATAGGGGTAAATATAAAACGTGCCTCAGAGGGTTGTTGTGAGGTGAGAAGAGGAATTTGTGTGAAGCCCTTAGAGCAAGCCTGCACATATTAAACCCTTCCTCAATTGATGACCAGTATCCTGTTCTAATCCACAGTTTTAGGTGTCTTGCAGTAAGGTGTCTTGTTGAGAGTCTCAGAAAGGTCATCTCCCTAGATTTCAAACCTTCTGGTTCCTATGCAGCCCCAAGTCATGCTCCCATGCACCTCCTCTCATGAAGTGTGTCCCTGATCAGCCCTCAACAGGTTCTGGAGACAGCGCCTGGGAACAGACATTCCCAGCCAGCGTGCTGCAGTTCCTTGGCCTCGTGCACAGCACCTACCCCCAGGATCCGGCCTGGCGGGCCCCAGAGTTCCTCCAGACCTTGGCTGCAGTCACCTTCCCCCTGGGAACCCATCAGGTAGGACATGCCTCTGCCCTACCACGGTGAGAGCGGGGGCGAGCGTCATCACCCTTCAAAGGCAAAGGACAAAATTCCTCCCCACCCCTCCCCAAATTAAAATACATTTAAGGCAACTTAGCTGAAACCTTAAGTAAACAACTTGGGTAATTTTCCTTCTCTTTATGAGATGATGCTTCAGGTCATTTTTGGCTCTGAGAGTCAATAAGTTTTTGACTTGTCAGGAATCTCAGTAATGAGAAATTTGATGGTAGATCAATTCCAATTTTATATGGAATACCCACACATTGATGATCATATGAAACAACAGATTCCACCCCAGGAAACCTGCGGCCGGTGCCCCAGCCGGGGGAGGGGTGGAACTGTCACAGTGTCCCATCTTCTTTGCAGCACACTTGTCCTGTTTACAGGCCACAGCATCTTTCAATCAGAGGGTTTGCCAAGGCCCAGCTGGGAGCGCAGAGGGACCAACTGGGTCTTGAGGACAAAGTGTGGGTGTGGGGGTAGAGAGGGCGCTACAGGAAGAGATGTGAGTGAGTCTGAGAGCAAGAGCCAGTCCCAGCCGAGCAGGGGACTCAGTGGGCTAAGAGCATCGGGGACTTGAGAGGAGTGGGTGAGGACAGGCGTGAAGGCAGGTGCAGGAGGAGGAAGAGCAGAAATCTGCTCATGCCCCGCCGTGATAGAATAGGAGGTGCGACCCAGCCAGGGGGAGTGAATTAGCCACGCCTGTCTACAAATCAGTACCTGTAGCCAAAGGAACACGCTAGGCATGTTGGTAAGTAGAGGGTCTGGAAGCCATGCCAAGCACAGTGAGGTCAGGTAATATTTGCTCTGTAATTATTTGCTAAATGACCAAGTGAATGAACCTGCTCTTGTAGCTCTTCTTTTCTAGAAATGTATCCATGGTGCCAGCCTCCATCTCCTGAGCACCTGCAACAGCCCTGAGCCTGGTGCTTCACATCCCCTAACATACCCTGATGCAGGAGGTGTTAAAGGGGAAGGGGAGATTCAGGGAGGTGAAGCGGCACAGACTGGTTTCCTCCCGGTTTAGTGGGACGATGAGACCCATCTCACAAAAGAGTTGAGGAGATGAAACATGCCACAGCTTATGTGATTAATAAGGGACAGAACCAAGATTTACACCTCAGTCTCTCACCCCAAAGCCCATGTCCTTTCCATCGGTCAGTTTAAAATAACATTAAATGACTTAATAAAATCGGAGTATTTAGTTTTAATAAAAAGACAAAATGTAAAGACTAGAAGATTTGCAAAAAGATAAAATAGTTTGATGGGTTAATATCAACTAAAGCAACATACTAGAAAAGTAAGTAAAAAAAGATGCAATGAAGAGCGAAGGAAGGCACTGTGAGCAGCACTGAAGGGGGTGGGGGATGGGACCCCCACCCAGAGGCCAGGCAGGCAACCCTACAGACTGCCCCTCACCATTCCCCCCACCTGGAGCGGGCTGGGCCCTGGAGTCAACGGCCTGACCTTCTCAGCCCAGATCCCCACCTCAGCCCCTCGCCTACAGGCCAGGCTCGCCATCTGCTGAGTCAGGGTTCCAGCCGGCTGCCCACCAGGAGCCACAGAGCACACTCTGACCCAGGGCTCTGCCTCCCCACGCTCAGTAGTTCCTGCCTGAGGGAGGGCCTGGCCCAGAGTCACCTCCCAGCCTACTGTGGATGAGACAGGCCCCAGTTCCAGAGCTCTTATCCCCATAGCTCCTTGCCTTGTTTCAGCTCCAAGTCGGCTCCAAAAGGCCTTTGTTGCACAGAACACATGACAGACTTTCTGCATGCAAAAGGCTGGTGGCCAAAAGGGTTTCTATTTGCTATGATTTTATATGGCATCTTTCCAGTCAAGGCCGCATGGCGCTAATTAATGCAGTCATCACCTCCCTAGGTGCTGTTAAATTCATTTTATGGCTTAATTAAGAATTGCTGCATTAATTTTATGAATGAGCCAAGGGAGAAACCAACAGACAAACTTGAATGAAAAGTTCATGGGCTAGGAGTCAGGCATCCCTGGCCGTGTGTCCTTGGGCGTGTCATTTGGCCTCCCAGCATCTCCATGTCTTCCAGGATGTATCTGGGCTAATGACCCCCATCTCATTTATCTCCCAATATTTTTATAAATGTAAAACTGAGAAAGTGAAGGCCAAGGCACTTCAGGGACTTGGACGCCAGGACTGGCTGAAGTCCTACTTCTCTTCCCACCTGAAGGTCCTATCTGTCAACATCAGCAGAGCCTGGCAGGCAGTAAAGGTGAGGGCCCCACAGGAAGGTGGGAACCAGCTATCTTGACTGTACACCAGGGTCAGGCATTGCTACATGCACTATTTCTCACTGCATCCTCACACATCTTTGTGTGTTCCTTTCCATCACTACTATTTGACTGATGGGGAGCTGTGGCACCGAGGAGGGAAGTGCTTTGCACGGGATACATCCTGGGCTTCCTCGCTGAGCACTGCAGGTCTCTCTTGCTCTGTGCCCAGCTTCTGTCCACACTCCCACCCATCTGGAGTTCGGAGGCCACAGCAGGCCATCTTTGAGCCCTGGGACTCTGGGCGAGCTGCCTACCTCCTCGAAGCCTCAGTTTCCTTACACGTTAATGGGTTTGATGAGAATCCCACCATGCACACCTCAGAGGTGGATGTGAGAGTGCTTTGAGGCAGGGTAGGCCGCTCATGTTGGGGTTGTCTTGTCTTTGAGGGGGCCGTGACTGAGTCTACCCAGGACACCAGCAGTCCTGAGGCTGAGCCTGAAGGCAACAGCACTGAGGAGGGTCTGCAGGCTCCTGCTGAGTCACATCCCACCCGGAAGCAGCTGAGGGAATTCATGCAGCTACTCTTGAGGGATCTCTTGCTTGGGGCTCCCAACCCCAAGCAGTGGCAGCCGCTGGAGGTGCTCCTGGAGGTGGGTTGGAAAGGGTGTCATTGGGCTCTGTGCTGTGGGAGGGCATGGGCACCGGGAGGGTATGGGCACCATGAGGGCAGGGTGTGCCCAGGGAGACCTGAGGGCTGATCTCTTGAGAGAGCTCATCCAGGCCTGTCCATGCCAGTTGGCTGGTGGTCAGGAACCTCTCCTGGCACTGCAGTGATTGGTGGGAGGGCGTCCCCCGGAAACCACAGGCCCCGGCAGAGCAGGGAGCTCACCAAGCAGCAAGTCAATAGATGAATGAGGGCAGGTCTTAGCCAGGTTTCTAGAAGCAGAGCCTGAGGCAGTGATTTTGTGGAAGTACTTTTTGGGGGGCGGTGCTCTCAGGAAAGCAGAGAAGGGATGCAGAGGAGAACAGGGGAGAACCTAGCCAGGATGTGGTCTCAGCAGTAGCCTGGATCAGAGCAGTAGTGTGCTATCTGCATCCCAGAGGTGGCCCCACCTTAAGGCACCTGACAGGTGGTCATTGGCTGTGGGCCCCCCACCCCTTGCCTCCTTGCCCTAGGAAGTAGGCATTGCTTCCCGGTTGAGGCAGTTTGGTCAGCAGAGGACAGTGCCCCAGAGAAGGGGCAGTTGTGAGCTGTTGGCAGCCCAAACTCCCAGCAGTGGCAGTATTAGCATATGGGCCAGGCAGAGGGACCTGGTGGGCACTGAGTGGACATCGTGGCCATGTGGCTGCTGTCTTAGTCCAGGGTTTACTTCCAGGCTTCTCCAGACAATGCCACCGGCCAACAGAAGCGAGACTTTCAATCTGAGGTCTTGCTTTCCACCATGGAAATATTTCACGTGATGAGTGGAGGTCAGGCACCAATGCTTAGAGGTGAGTGGGGGTGGATGACTTGCTCCTCCTGTTCATGACACAAAGCTGCTGACAGCTGAGCAGCACAGTCACAATCCCGCCAGCCACTGACCCCAGGACTCTAGAGGAAGTCTAGGCTGCAGGACTGTAGGGTGCTTTAGGAACCACAGGAAGATGCCCTCCACCTGTTCTTGTTGTTCACAACAAGAGCTCAGTGACCTTGCTCGGAGACCCCAGGGATGGCATACTTACTACTTTGCATGTCACCCCTGCCATTGTTGGGTCAGTCAGAGATGTAAAGTCCTATTTTCTGAGTCAAAATCAGTTCGCCTCTAGCTTCAGTAGAATTTTCTTCTTCCTATGAGGGGAGTCAAGATGTCAACTTGAATTTAACATTCTTCTGCTCACCTATGCCTGGGCACAGCAGATGTTTCTTAAATGAATGAACCTGGGTGAAGACGCTGCCATTGCCCCTAAGAAGTTCAAACTGAAACTTCATTCAGAACATTTGGTTCCGAGGCAGCTGTACCTTCCCGACAAGATTAAACAAGAGTTCTTTCTGTGGTTCTTGAGTCATGGAATCCTTAGTGATACAGCTCATCTTCTGGACTCCTCTTGCCCCACAGTGCAGAAGCCCTGACTTTTCTGAGGTATCTGGTTTCTGGGGTATCTGAAGTGTGGTAGGGTAGTGGAGTGATGAAAAGCGTGAGCTTGGTAGCCCAGTTCTGAGCATGGCTCTGTCACTGGACAGTGGTGTTACTCCGGGCAGGTGCCTGGCCCTGTGAGTGAGGAGGATAGTCATGGCTAACTTAGAGTGTTGCTTTAAAGATTAACTGAGATCGTTGCATCCATGTCTGAGCACAACGCCTGCTGTGTTGGTGAGCACAGATAGATGACCCGACCTTACAGCTTCATCCTCTGCCCAAATAACAGCAGGGCCTTGGGTCACCATGACAGCCTTCCCATTACCCTATGCCTTAAATTCTCACCCACTCTTCTTCCAAATGGCCACTGGAAGAAATACTGCTCTATACTTGCCTCCTCCCCATTTGGTTTATATCACTGATTGTTCAAGATTGATTTACTTTGAATAAATGTGTGTTCATTGGGCACCTATTGTATATAAGACCCCATTTTTGGAGCAACAGAGTACACGCAGGGTTACAGTGGGCTGTACAGAAGTGAGTAAGATGTGGTTGGTTACCAAGAGGGGCTTGGAGATTGTTGTGGAGAGAAGGCAGTTTAGACCGATGATTTCTCAGCCTTGGTCTGTCACCCTCCCCCAACCCCCAGGTACTAGAGAGCCTCAGCCAAATGCAGAAGCTGCTGCTGCTCCTTCACTTGCCAGCATCTCCCACTTCATCCAGAAGCTGGTGGAGAAGCTGTACAGTGGAATGTTCTCAGCAGACCCCAGGCACATCCTTCTCTTCATCACGGAGCACATAATGTTGGTAAGAACCTCAGGTTGGCCCTGGTGGTAAGGCTTCTGCTGACCCACCAGGTATCTGTATGACACTGCTGGCTGCTGTCCACTTGGTTCATATTGACCTGCTTTCCTTCCTGGAAATAGAATCTGAGATGGGTGGGAGGAAGGAGGAGGACCGTTACCGCCCAGGTTAATACCTAGTAGATGTTGAGCACCCTGCAGTGTTCTCACCTTGGGCCACCTGAGATCCATCTCGGTGATTAGGGGCCACAGCCCCCTGCACAGACACCTCCTAGACTCTGCACACCCCTCTTTGGGTCTTTACTGTGAATGTTGGTTTAATCTTAATTATTGTTATTCCTCATCAACAAAGGGCGAAAAAGGTCTTTATCTCCAAAAGTTCCATTTCATTTTCTTCTATAAAATCCACCTCCATTTGTCATATTTGGGCCTTCTTGAATTTGAAGAAAGAGTCTATTTTTTCCTGGTCCTGTTTTTCTCGCATGTGCTTTCCCTGTCTCTCTCTCTCTTTCTCCATCTACATACATACCTATGCATGCCGGTGCATGCCTGTAGATACACCTAGATGTAAGTATGTGTGTGCACATGTGTACACATTCTTCATTGTACACAGGCATATGCAAAGACTCAAACAATCTCAAAATTCTAGAGTTGAACCCTTTTTTTGGTCCTTCCTTCTCATTTCATTCTGGAAACCTTTCCTGACAAGTGGCCATTCACTGTTTCCTTGAACCATCCTTGTGTGAGGAGCTCTCAATGGTACAAGGGGGTTCCAGTCAGCAGGACACCTGTGATTGTTGGGAAGCGCTTTCTCTTACCAAGCAGAAATCTGACTCCAGCAGCTCCTGCCTGCAGCTCTCAGTGCATTCTCTGTGGCAGAATCCAGGAGAGCCCCTCTCTTTCCTCTTCATGCCTCGTAGAGACAATGACATCAGTGCCCCCAGCACCCTTCTGTCTGTGGAGTCCCCTGCAGACCCCAGGACTGGGCCTTGACACAGTTCCTAGATTGATAGTCAGTCTGGCTGATGCACAGTTCTAGGCAACCTGAAAAGAATGTATTCAGAGGTTTCTTCAAGAATAACTCCTAGAGGGAGAAATATCCCTTGTCAGCTCTGAGGGGATTAAAATCAGACTCTTGGGAGCTCGTGTTGAAAATGAGAGTAGCCACTGAGCTCCTGGCTTAGCGAGTTTGGGCTGCTATTACAGAGAACCATAGACTGGGTGACTTAGCAGCAAACATTTACTTCTCGGGGTTCTAGAGGCTAGGAAGTCCAAGATCAAGGTGCCAGCAGATCTGTTGTCTGGTGAGGCTCTCTTTCTGGTTTTAGAGAGGGTCATCTTTTCATTGTATCCTCAACATGATGGAGAGAGTGAGGAAGCAAACTCTCACTTATCTCTTCCTATAAGGGCACTAATCCCATCATAAGAGCTCCATCCCCATGACCTAATTACCTCCAAGAGACCCCATCTCCAAATATATCACACTGGGGGACTAGGGTTTCAACATATGAATTTTGGGGTGACACTAACATTCAATCTATAGCAGCTCCCCAACGGTCTAAGCAAATACTCAGAGCTAATATTCAAAGAGCTGGTGCCTCCTGGGGCTGATATGTCTTCAGCAGGATGCCAGGCCCAAGGACTCTCACCGCCCACATCTACCATTCTTCTCTCCTGCTCGCTGCCTGTGACTCGCACACCTCTTAACCTCAGTTTGAAAGATGTGACCCATCTGTAGAGTAGGAGAGGATGATGATAAAAACATGAACCCCGGGCTTCCCTGGTGGCGCAGTGGTTGAGAGTCTGCCTGCCGATGCAGGGGACACGGGTTCGTGCCCCGGTCCGGGGAGATCCCACATGCCACGGAGCGGCTGGGCCCAAGAGCCATGGCCTCTGAGCCTGCGCGTCTGGAGCCTGTGCTCTGCAACGGGAGAGGCCACAACAGTGAGAGGCCCACGTACCGCAAAAAAAAAAAAAAAAAAAAAAAAAAAAACCATGAACCCCAAATTCCAGCAGATTTAAATAAAACTTAATTAGTATAAAGACTTGCATTACCTATGAGATTTGAAGAGAGCAATCTGTAACTAACAAATGAACTTTCTAATAGACTGAAACATTTTGCACATAATTTTTGTTCTATGGAATCTTTTCAATGAAGCCAAACAGATGGATGGCTTCAGTGTTAAGGCCACAAATCAGGACCTTCTGCCTTCCCCCTCTAAATCTGTCATGAACTAAAATCCATTGGATGCACATCTCCTTTAGAAGATATAGTAGTTAACAGCATGGCTCACGTGTCTGGTGTGGGTTTGACTCTTGCTGACCACCTACCTCTCCTACCTCTCAGACTCTCAGCCTTCTTATCCCTAAGGTGGGATAATCTTAGTGTCTGCTTTACGACATTATGATGTTTAAATGAGGCAATATATGTAAACATATGCAAACAAATGCAAAAATGCTTAGCATGATAACTGGAATACTGTAACAATCTATACCTGATAACTAGTATTAATAACATTTTTTAAAACTAGACCCTATTAATAGCATGTTCTTATATACTGAATGTCAACCATGTTACCAGTATTTCAGAAATCTCTGGTCCCCATGTCTACTTTACATAATATGACTGTGGTAAACTTTTAATTTTTTAACACCAATTTTTGGTAAATTTAAACGTTTGAATTCCCTTTATTGGTCATCCACTTAAATAGAGGCTCCAAGGTTGAGGAAGGTAGTCCTTTTTGATTTTAGAAATGTCACTTTTTGAAATACAGAAAAGAATCTGAGATTGTATCATTTTCACAGTTAACTGGGTTGGTATCTAAACTTCAAAGTGTTCACAAGTATGTGTCTGTGTGTGTTTATTTTATGACACAGGTCATCGAGAACGCCTCTGCTCAGAGGGAAGCTGTCATCGGTGCTCTATACAGCAGTTTAAATAAAGTCATTCTTTATTGCCTCTCCAAGCCCCAGCAGTCCCTCTCCGAATGCCTCAGCCTTCTCAACATCCTGGGCTTTCTTCAGGAACACTGGGACATTATCTTTGCCACCTATAATTCTAACGCCAGCTTCCTCATGTGTCTCATGCATTGTCTTCTGCTGCTCAGTGCAAGAAGGTTAGAGCTGCCCACTTGTCTCCTTGCTTGCCAGTGATCAATGCAGGAAAGAAAGCTTTAGAGGACACTCGATTGAAGTCGATCAATTATAGATGATACAATCCTTTTGTTTATCTGGTTGTCCAAATTATGTGCAATATTTGATAATATGGTAAGTAGTCCTCAAACCTGTCCATGTGACTGAACAGCTAGGAGCATCATGAAATAATAATTTAACATATTTCCATAATTCTCAGGCTGTAAGATACTTCATTGATTTAATTTGGGTGGGGAGAGGCAGGCAGAAAACTCCAACATTAAATACATACATTGATTTTATGATGCAGCCAGGTTTCAGAAATACTCACTTTTGATAAATGAAATCTTAGAATGGGAAAATATATAATAAATTAAATCATGCAAGCCAGGAATAATTTTGCTTGCAGGGAAAAAAAAACAAAACGAAGAAACCACACATACACAGACACACACAATTTGTGATATAAAATGACATCCATAAGCATCCTTGTATAAGAAATACTAATACAAATCTATTAAATTATTAAATAAAGCTATTTAAATCCCTTTCCTGAAGTTCAAAGTTTGAAAACGTTAGATTTTTCTGTGTATGTGCACTTTCTCTCTCTCTCTCTGTGGTAGTAGGTATATATCATACATCATGTGTGCCTTGGCATTATACTGCCTAAGAATATTATCTCTTATTAATAGAACCATGTTGAGGAAGAGAGGACTATGAGATATTACACTTTACTCTTGTCCTTTTCTCAGTTGTGTTTATCCCAGTACAAATTTGATTACTTGAAAAAAAGTCCCCCAAATCCTGTTGAGTTGACTATTGAACGTTACAAACCACGAGTTGACTTGTCTAAAAACACTCTGGGAAGCACTGGAAAACACTCCTAGCCCAGAGGAGGTATTTGCCTTTTTATTTGTTTGAAATAAAATAATCCATTTTCAGTGTATGGATTAAATTGGGGAAGTGCTTCTTTCTTTTCTGTATTTCAAGAATTAGGCCCTATCCATACTGGAAGCATGGGTAAGAGGAGCAGAATGCCAGCTGATTTGTGTGCTTGAAGTTCTGCCCTCCCCTCTGTATAGCAAAGCGGCCTCCGAAGTCCAAAGGGACTTTATTCTGGAAATTTCAAGAATGGACATCCTTATATGCTGGTTATTTTTTCATTTCCTTGTTTGTCATTTTTGGTTCAATCCACAAACTCGTACTGAGTGTCTGTTCTGCTTGGTTGGGTGAGGGGCCCAGAGAAGAGGGTACTTGGACATGAACACGGCCAGGAGCTCTGGAGCACATGGTCCATGGGGAACCACTTCACCCCACTTAGAACCAGCTGCCTGATGTGTAGGGTTCCAGCAGAGTATAAATGCGGGGCTCTTATTCAAAAATTACTAAGCATTTCAAGATGGTGACAGCAGAGCCCAAGCATGGGACCCTTCTGAGTTCGGACCATACATAGCTGCACAGGTCACAGGCCCATGAAGCTGGCCCCGGCCCCATTCCATGAGGGATGAGATTAGTGCCAAGCAAAGGCAGAGTTCAGTGCAAAAAGAAATGACCAGTTCTCATGATGGATAAACCAGGAGAGGTTGAGGAGGTCTGTTTGGGAGCATAGATTGGATTTAATAAGATAGGGACAAAGAGAAGATGTTTTTCTTTTTTTCTAAAATGCTTTTGTATAATACCTGTCATGGAAGTTGTCATACGTGTTTGCTTTAACTTGATTAGACAAGTTTTCTTCATATTGATATGTACTGAGGTTGCAAGATAATTATTTGTGATAAAGAACAATGGAATGATCTCAAAGAAACTGGAGTTCATAGTGAACAATCTCTTGTCTACTAGTTATCCAGAAGGATTTGGATTGGAACCCAAGCATAGAATGACTCCTTATCATCAAGTCTTTCTTTCTCCAAATGAAGAAGTGAGAGAAAAAAGAGAAGACTTTCCAAGCTTGAGCAATGGTACATTTTATTTGTTGTTTATTTTGGGGGGAGTAGAAGATGGTGGTAACTGCTAGGGTTGCATTCTTCAGTTTTTTCTTCCTAAGATAAGGAAGCAAATATTACTAAGATTCTTAAAAGACAGAAGACGTCCTAGGAAATCCTAGAACAATGTAGTAATACAGCAAGGTAACCTGATAGAGAATAAAATTGGAATGGTCTTTGTATACAAGAAATAGAATGGATGGGTGTATGGATGGATGGATGGATAGATGAGGAGAAAGCTCTGTGAGACTTGGTGAGACTAAGGACTTGGTGTACTAAAATACTAGAGAACCTCACTATAAGTTGATTTCACTTCTCAGCTGGTCTCTTGACTTTTCCTTTGGACCACTAGATGTGGAAACTGGTGTGCCATATCACTCAGTTCAAGCCATTACCTATCTATCTCAGCTTTCTTCTCTAGAAAATGGGAATAGAGTAAAGAAGCTCATTACTTTATGAGATTTCTGGCTTAATGGAGTTTATTCTTGGATACGATAATATCAAATCAAGTTAAAAGGATGGCAGTTTGTGGAAAAAAAAAAAGGCAGCAAGATCCATGTGTCTGAGAGATTTCTCCCTCTTGATGCAGGAAGCCTCAGCAGACCTTCTTCCACCACTTTAGTTTGCCAGCTATGCCACTTATCTTGTGATATCTTGTGACGCCAGGTGGTAGGCACAAGGATCCTTATTTTCTGGTCAGATAGGTGCCCAAAGCCAGTGCTCAAAAATCTTGTGTGTTTAGAGTTTACTGTCTTGCAGTGTTAATTACAACATGAACATTTGCGTTTTGGGATTTAACTAGTAGAGTGGACTGAGCAATGTCCATCCCCCTAGGGTGAGAAAAACAAACTGTAGAGGCTGGTACCAAAGAGCAGACTCAGTGACCCAAGATCAGAGGGAAGTTAGGCACAATTCAGGGGATTATGTTTATGGGGTATAGCAGGTAGAACTGGCTTGGTAAGTTCGTCTGTCTCTCTGCAAATCCAGGGCACTGAGGTGGGTAGGTAGTTGGAAGCATGATTCAGTGCCAGGAGAGAGGACTGGCTTGGTTCCTGGGCCCCTGGGCACAGTCTTGGGTTCAGTGTCTATTCCCCTGAGGGGCCAACATAAAAGTCAAGGTTGGAAGGAGCTCTTTTGGGGGGAGCTATTTTGTTACCTAGAGCTTACACAAGGTTTCTCTCTGTTTGGTATATAACTGAATAGGGGTCATGTGAAACAGGCAGGACTTGGTGGTAGAGGTCGGGGAGAGGCCAGCTCACAGGGATGTTGGTAGCATTGTTATCAGTCCTGCATCTCCACGTACTGACTGCTATCTGGCTGGAGTTTGCAAAGCTGGGGTAATGTTCAAGAATGATGCACATAAAAACAACCATGATATGCCATCTCCTGGCTGTCTCTGGGAGAAGCACTGAGGCTGTCCTGATTGTGTGATGTACTCTCTCCATTAGTCCAGCACAACATCCAGAAGACTGTTCAGACTCTCTGGCAGCAGCTCGTGGCACAGAGACGGCAGGAGCTGGAGGATAACTTCAAGACTGATCTTTCTGTGAAACCTGGAGAGAGTGAAGTGAAGATTGAGGAGGTCACCCCACTCTGGGAAGAGATGATGCTCAAGGCCTGGCAGCATTACCTAGGTCTCTGTCCACTTGGCTTCAGGGAATGGAACCTCTGAGTCTCATAGAACCAGGCTCCCCCAGGGTTTCACTCAGGGCCCAAAGCCTTTTACACCAGACCTTGTGTCTCATCCCTCTGGTGGATGGGATTTATATCACTGAAGCGTCATGAATCTTTGCTCACAAAGAATGAATGCTGCTTTGCATCTTGGTGAAAGGAAGGCCAGAGGTTCCAACCAAGCAGCAGATTCTAGTAATCTCTCAGAGGGAAGGGCCACCATGTCAGAGCTCTAGCCTGGGCTCTGGAACTTAGGGTGCTAGGTCCTGCCCTGATATTTACCTACCAGGTTTGAAACCTTGCGCCAAGTTATGCAGTGACCTGGAGCCTCAGGTTATTCATGTTCCAAGTAAAACTCTTCATCCCAAAGATATTAACCTCCCTTGCATTCTACAAGTGACTCAACATTTTTACTCTATTAGCCAATGCAGCTGTAGGAATAATGGTTAAGTTTCTTTTTAAAGAGGTCATTACTCTCCAGTTATGGCTCATATATTGTTTTAAGTCTTTCAGCATCACGAAGTTCACAGTAATTCAAACCTGTAGCCTGGGCCATTTTCCTTACTGGAGGCAGACACACTGGGCTTGTGCCCCCTGGCTTGCCCTTTGAAAGCCAAGCCAGCTGTAGAAATAGTGTGTGTTTGTTTCCCTCTTAACTTCACCTCTGATGGTCTTTGCCTCTCTGTCGCCAGCATCTGAAAAGAAGTCACTGGCCAGTCGCTCAAGTGTCAGACACCACAGCAAAGTCCCTTCGTGGAGTGGAAGCTTGTCCTCAGCCATGAGGCTGATGCCCGGGCGGCAGACCAAGAACCCTGAGTGCAAAGCAGAGGTGAGCCCAGACCCCTTTTCCTTAGAGAACATCAGGAATTCGCTTCAAACCCGCATGTATCATGTCCTCTCTCTCTGTTGTCACTGGATGTAATCTAACTCCATGTTCTTCTGAGCATTTACGGGTAATGCATATGGCTTCCCAGTTGAGGCTACATCTGTGGGAGTCAGGTCTTAGGTTAGCTTTAACCAGAAGCGAATATGGGCTCCACTTGAGTGCCAAGAGCAGCTGTTCCTTTTGGCATTAAAACCCAAACCAATCGTTGTTCCCATTCTCTTTTTGAGTCAGGTGTACTCAGAGAGCCGTAACCCATAGCTCAGCAGGAGCTGGGTGTGTGGGCGCAGCAAAGGGGGACAGAAGTGTTGGTGTCATTGTTGGGAGACATGGTGGTGGATCCTCTCGACCATGTGGGGTTGAGCTGTTAGGGTTTTCTAGTCCATGCCTCTAAAGCTGCATATCAAACCATCCTAAAACTCGGTAACACTGACAATGATGTTTTTGTGATTGTGGATGCCGTGGTGAGGAATCTGGAGCACAGCAGGGGTTGGGGGTGTCTCAGTTCCCTGATGTCTGGGGCCTCGGCTGGGATCATTGGAAAGCTCACTTACTCACACATCTGGGGGTTGCTGCTGGCCCTAGTCTGAGACCTTAGCTGGGGATGTTGGCCGCAGCATCTACACATGGCTTCTCCATGTGTCTTGAGCTTCCTTACAACCTGGTGGCTGGGTTTTAAGGGATAAATTTCCATAGGGAGGGAGAAGGGGAGAGAGAAAAATGGAGAGAGACAGAGAGAGAGAGAGAGGTGGAGGCCACATTGCCTTCCATGACCCAGCTTTGGAAACCATGCAGCATCACCTCTGCTGCAGTCCTTCTTGGTCCAGAAAGGCACAGAGTTCTGCCCAGGTTCATGGGGAGGGCAATAGACTTTACATCCTGGTAGGGAAGTGACAAGGTTCTTCAAGAGCCCATAGTCCTGGAAATATTGCTGAGGCTCTCCTTGGAAAATACAGTCTGTCATATATTCTAATGATGTGGTCACCGACTTACCTTCAGAGGCAGAAGGTGGTCATTCAATAGGCATGGCCTTAGGCCCAAGAGACCTTGGTTTGTGATTCACTTAACTCCCCTGAGTCTTTATTTCCTGACTTGCGCAATGGGTCAAATAACTGTGGGAAACTGTGGGAAGGGATTTCCCAGGGAGTGGGGTAGACGGTTGACAGACACATTACACAATTCAAACTCTGCCCGTGTAACTTTGGAGATTGAGGTTCACTCCAAATCCCACGTGCTCAGAATCTGGGCCCTGCTGCCACCATAGGTCTGTTGTCCACTGTGGTCAGTGTTTGATGGGGAGAAGAGAGGATACTGGGAGAAGAGAGGAGTGAAGGGCTGCCTGTAAGTGCCCAGACTGCCAGGAGAAGGGGCTTTCTTCTTTCCAAGGTTCAGGAGCAATAGGCTTCAGGACAGATGGAGAAAGAGCCTGAAGACAGAATGAAAGACAGGAAGTGAAATTGACTAGGCTGGCCGGCCCCCTGGTCTTCAGAGCTGAGGGCAGGCTGTGTCTTCAGTGCATTGGCTTGTGGAAGACACTACTCATTAAATTTGTCCACAGACTTACTGGCTGACTGAATGAATAACTGAGATCTCGTGCCAGTGACATCACACAGCTATTATTAGTCCCATTTTATAGATGTGAAATAGAATCTGAAAGAAAAAGTCAAGGTCTTTGAAGCCAGGAAGTGGCAGAGTGGAGACAGGATCTTCATTCATAGTCCCTGCACTTCTGAGCACACCCTTAGGCAACTGCAAAACCTCTCAGAGCCTCAATTCCTGAGTTTACAGCTGGGAATGTACTCTGTTTACACTGGACTATGTGGAAGCACTTGGAAAGTGCAAGTGCTTTACAAGATTCCTATATAGCCCTCTCTGCCAAGGGCAAGACAAGACCATCTCACACTTGGTACAGCTGCACCTAGCACTGGAAGCAGGAGCATCCCCACTTGTGCCCAAGCACTTGCTCCTGACCAGTGCCATTTGTGGCAGGAGGGGTCCAGCCCCTCTTCCCTGGGCTTCCCTGGAGCATCTACTCCTTGACCAAGTTAGCATTGTTCCCAGGAGGTCAGGTCAGTCTGGCTGGGCAGCTGTGGAAGGGACAGCTGAGACACTGGGCATGGACATGCATTTTATGGGAACCCCTGTGGCTATTGATGCTGTGTCTAGCCAGTGGCACCCCCCACCCCCCGCAAGGTCACTGGCACTGGCACAGTTCAGTGCCTCCGAGTCCTGGAGAGATTTGTTGAGAAACAGCCCATCTGAAAGAAGTTTGAGTAAACAGCAATGTATGGGGCCATGTAGGTTTACAGATGGCTTATAACAGTTTGCTCTTGGCTCACATCGAGAGATCTGGAAGAAGGAATACTTGAAGTTGTCTGTCTTTGGTGAAGGCGAGCTGCTGAAGATGTTGTCTTCTACATCAGTTGAGGTCTCATCCATCCATCCATTTATTCATTCATTCAACAAATTTTATTAAGTGCTTATTCTGTACCTTGCTGTAAGTACTGAGGTTACAGAAGAGAGGAAAACTGACATATTTTCTGCTTTCATGGAGACTGCATTCTAGGAGGTGAAGATAGACAATAAAAAGATAAATACATTTGTAAATGTTGAGGTGCTAATTGCAATAAGGAAAAGTGGAGCAGGATAAGTGGGAGAGGGTGATGAGAGAGGTTCTGGGCCACTTAGATGGAGGTGGCCAGAAGCCCTCTCTGGCAGGGAGGTGTGAGAGCAGAGAAATAAGGAAGGACAGGAGCCTTGTGACTCTCCAGGAAAGAGTGATCAGGCAGGGAGGACCACTGGGCAAAGGCACAGAGGCAGGAGTGTGCTGGGGGTTATAGGGCAGCAAAGGCCAGTGTGGTTGGACTACAGTGGGGAGAGGACAACCTTGGGGGACGTCTCCCTCAGCTGTTAACACCAGGAAGGACTGTGCTTTTCCACAGCAACTCAAACAGCAGAACTTCTGACACCATTATGTTTTCCTCTTTCATTTGGGCACTTGGAAGCCAGAGAGATAAGCATGGCCCAAGTGGTGAAACTGCACATGCCTAGTGGGATAAATTTCTGCAAAACACGTGTACACACCCACACGTATCTCTCCCTGGCCTCTTCCTTCCTCACTGAGCCCCATTTTACCTCCAACCTGATTTATGTATCTTTTCTCCAGCTTATATACTGTCTTGTGGAATTTTAAAAGACAAATTATTTTTGAAACAAAGTGGACTATGCTTTAATTAAAAAAAAAAAAGCTGCGTCTTTACTGAGCAACATCTCCTACCAGTAACTCAGTCTGGGCTGGGCACAGTGCCTGGTACATAGAAGGTTCTTAAAGAACGTGTAGGGAGCTGCACGGAGCACCCCCCACCCCCGCTTTCTGTGGGATGAAACTCACTAGCCTTCAGAGCCCGCATCCATCACTCATCCACGCGAGATGCCTTTGTTGCTAACAGAAGGCACAACTTCTCAGGTACATATGTACACTGTGATGTCATAGGATAAGAGCATCAACTATTTGCCCTGGGGTCTGTTTAATTATTTTTAAAAATTAATTTTGATTATTACAGCTGATTACACCTCGGTGAGCAATGTAATTGATATTTTCTAATGTATCCCAAGGAACATTTTGTATAACACGCTTTTTGTTGTTGAAGGTTAAAGACTCTGTTATTGGTTTTTCCCTAAATATGCCCACATCATTAGTCCCTCCAGTGAGAAGGTCGCCATCTGGAAAAAGCAGCATGGAGACATTATTCAGGCACAAGTGCATGAAATTGGTGTTTCTGCATCTTCTGTCTCTCTTCTGGAAAGAAGGGGCTTGTAATTAAAGGAGTTGGGTTTGGAGGAAACATTATTCATTTGGTGTTATTCCTTATCATGTCAGTGGCTGACAGCTCTATAGCACTGATAAATTGTTCCTTGGAGTGAGACACACGATGTACGATTCCTCCTGCCTTTTACCTATCTTCATTTTCAGTAGAAAATGTTTTCTTCTTGGCAGGTGAGCTGAACTTTGAGGCAAGGCTGATATATAGATGTTATTTCTTCCTTTTCTCCCCCTGACTCCCATCACAGTCCCTTCTGGGATCAAAGCGTGAAGTCATCGTCTCTACCAGGGTAAAGGCTGTGGGTGTCAGCCTGTGGGACAGAGGTTGGGACCTTGGGCTCCCTTAGGGTTACCACAGGACAACTCAGGGTGTCCAGGAAGCCACTTCATCATGCCTCCTTCAGCTTGGAGGGATCCAGAGCACACACTCTCGCCAGCCATCCCTCTTCACAGCAGTAGGAGCGGCTTTGCTCATCCGCTCAGCTTCAAACTTTCTTGTTTAAAAACAAGTTGAAAAAACATCAACAACCAGTGTTTGTTTCCTAGTTTTAGCAGACACACCTTGGCAATGTATGATGTTAATGTCATGGGAAACCAGGTGAGGGCTGACAGGAGCAGGAGTTCTGTGTGGTATCTTTATTATTTTTCTGTGGATCCAAAATTATTCCAGAACATAAAGTGTGTCACCCTCTGTTTTTTTTTTTTTTTTCCAAACATCAGCAAACAGAAAATGGGCACATGGGACATAGGAGCCAGAAGTCCGGTGGGAAGGGGTTGTGAGGCCTGTGAGCAGGGGGATGGGCAAAGCAGCTGCAGGTGGCAGGATGGGCATGGAGGCAGGTCAGGGCGGCACTGGGGCCCATAGGTCAGGGGTTAAGCAGGGGAATGGCACATTTCTGTTTGTATAGGTTAGATTGGAGTTTAGGGTTCTTGAGGGAGTGGACAAGCTGGGGGCTGTAGCATCATTCAGGTGGGAGATGATGGAGGCAAGGCAGTGGTTGGAGCAGTGGAAACCAAAGAATACACAAGAGAAAGTGTTTAATCAAGGCTGGTGTGAGCAAAAAAAAAAAAAAAAAAATGAGGGCCACCAAAGACAGAGGCTCTAGCTCTGGGGCTCTTAAATCAGGCCACGAGAAGAGTGTGTGCCCAGGTGTAGGAGCTGTGGTAGGTGTGTGATTCAGATGGTTCTGTGGGGCTCTGCAGAGAATGGGGACCAGAGGGTGGATGCTGAGAGTACAGGGCCACCTCTACCCTGTAAGGAGGTGGGACCCCCTCTGGGGCGGGGGGCACACAGCCACCTGACCCAGGTCTTGTTCTGCAAAGTATGAGCTAGATTTCACCCCACCTTCCTTGTGTGTGGACAGCTGTTCATGCAGGGGCCATGTGTGCCTCACCTGAGCAAACTTAGAGGGTTTATAGAGGAGCAAGAGCCGGTGGAGCAGGGCCGGGTTCTGTGTCTGCCACGTTTCCATGGCCTTTGGAGATAACTGAGCAAGCTTCCAGTTGCTGTCTTCAAAGCCATACATTAGAATGTTGACATGGCCCATGTAGGGAAGCCAGGGCCAGGTGAGAATTAACAGAAGGGGATGAGAAGGCACCCAAAGCCAGAGGGTCGCACACTGCAGTTGCTAAAATACCAAAGACAGGTTTCTGCAAGAATTTTATGTCTGCCCTGGCAAGAATACGAAAGCACTAAACATTTACTCCAAGGCCCCATGAGGTCCTTTAAGGGCTGCCCTGTGGGCGAGGCCCCCACCCACCCAGACGCACAAGAGCCTCCTGCAAAACCAGCAGTGCCCATGCCTGGGGGCCTTGACGATCTCAGAGACTGGACACTTGTGTGGGCAGGATGACCGTGGACCTGCCACTGGGTACTTCCTTGAATGTGTGCCCAGGCCCACTATCACTCACCCGCAGCCACGGAGCAGCACTGCCCCTGGTGGAGGATGAGATGCTGGCTGAGACCAGCCATGGGGTGACAGCTAGACTAAAAGCAGCCTTGGCTCAGGTCCCTGGTGAGGAAAATGACATTTTTGACCATCTACTCTGAGAACTTTACCCATTATCTCTTTTAAAAATCATTGTGGATATTTTCAAACAGATATAGAAGTAGGGAAAATAAAAAATGAATCCCCATGTATCTATCCATCACTTCCACAAATTTCAATTCTTGGCCAATCTTGTCTCTTCTCTATCCCTACCCGCTTTCTCCCTCTGCACAGAATAATTATGAAGCAGCATCCCAGACATCATATCATTTCATGTGTAAATGTTCCTGTATACTTATTTTCTCTTTAAAGACGTCATGGAACCCAAATAAAAATTGCAGGGGAAGCAAGCATGCAGAATTGGAAGGCTTGAGCAGTCACTGTGGGAGTGATCAAGCTGCTCTTGGTCTTGCTTTCTGGCGTGTTTGCATTGGTCTCCTGCTGCTGAGAGATTTTGGTCTTGCTGAGGCTGAAGGTGCAGTGAGTCCGTGAGAATCCCACTCCCCTGTTTCAGGAAGGAAGTTGAGGTCTGATGGGACACAATGCTTTCCAGTTCAGTGTTTTGGTGTTTTGGCACCTCTGTGTCCAGGGGTGAACAGCCCTTGAGGTGGAAGCCTCAGATTTCACTCACCTGGGCAAAAGGCTCATGAGTCAGGAGCACCCCAGGGCTAAGAAGAGTTTTTTGAAAATAGAAAAGAATGGGCTTTGAAATGAAGGGGAAGTAAGTGGTGGAGTTGAGAGGACCAGCCAAGGAAGTCAAAAAGCAGCTATGAAAACGGAAGTTAGAATTCCCAGAGATGTTCTACTGTAAAAGAGTTATAATCAAAAATCTTTAAGAAGGTATAGGAAATTTTAAAAATCTGAAATTTAGAAGGTCATCACAGGGACTATTTTTACTTAAACTTGTAAATTCAACATGATGTTGGGCAAGAAAGAAAAAGACTTTCCCAGGAGATGAATGTGCCTTTAAGAGAGCTGTTTGGAAGCAGGTAGCCTAAATTTTGGGGAAAATGAAGATGCATGAGAACTTCTAAAATTGAAGGGGTGAGAGGACCCAGAGATTGGTGAGGTCTTGATAATACGTCCTCGCTGTAGGGCAGGAGGGCAGAAAGACAGCTTGTGTCAGCAAATCAAGGGAGGAGCGGGGCCGGAGGGACAAACGATTGCAAACCATGGAGAAAAGAGTGATGATTCAGAAAACCTGCAAACACGGACTTTATGAGAAATCGCAATGCTGTGTTGTTAGAAAACCCAGTAGTGCTCTGTGGGGGGAAACGTCTTGTGAGCCAGTAATTAAATGGGACTCTCTATTAGAGGAATAAAACCACTCAGAAACGAATGAAAGTATAATTTTTAAAAAAGACTTTGTAAAGTATAAATCCCTCTACTGACGTGAGCATTGTTACTGAGATCTTGTACTAAATGGAATCTTGGTTTTCTTAATTGTGGTGGGCGAGGCTGCCAATGACACTTTCCCTTGATGCTTTTCCCAAGATTACTGACCCTAAAAATAATGCCACTCTCCCCAGCCTGGCCTCAGAGCTCTTCATGGTGTGTCTGGACTAGGATTACTTCCAGAAGGGATTTCCATTACGCTCTGGTTGTGGTGGTATTCGAATGCAAGAAAGAAAAAAACGGTGAAGTCCAGTATCTTATTTCTTAAACCTCTGAAGTTTCCTTCTTCACTTCAACTGAAAGTAAAGTCTGTATATCATGTATCATAGCCCTTGGTCATGCAGACAGCTGTTTTCCAACACCATATGCAGAATGGAGCTTCCCAGGGCAGCAAAGCATCCTGGTGGTGGAGGTGAGAACACAGCACTGTAGGGTCATAGAAATGCAGCGAGGCCAGGGCAACGGGTGTGTGTGTGTGTGTGTGTGTGTGTGTGTGTGTGAATTAGCCCTTTAGGTTTTCTTCCAGTGTTCTGGGCACTCAACCAGGACACTCCCTCTCATTATCTCTCTTCTTTACACACACACCCACACATCCCATTCTTAAAGCAATTTATATTAGAGCCCAAAGGAAGGACATGGTTTGAACCAGAAACTCCATACCACAACTGACTATGGACTGGAGGTCCCTACAGCAGGGGATTTGAAACAGCAGCCCCGTCACCAACACAATGTTAGTATCCACAATGAGGGGGAAGGACAATATCGGGCTGATGGAAACAGTGGCTTTTCTTTTTCCATTTTAAGAGGCTTAAACATTACTAGGCTATCACAAGCCCTTGTTGCAGGAGTTTGAAAAATAGAAGTAAATGAACAAAGCAAACACTGATACCTTTAATGATGTTTCTTTACCAAGTGCATCATTTGTGAGACAGCTTTATCTTCATAATAGAAGGATAATTAACATCACTAATTATCTAATTAAGTTCATTAAGCATCCACCAACAGCGCACCGTGAAGTTGACATTATGTTCTACTGTCAACAAATGCTTTTGATTTCTCAGGAAGTAATTAAAATGTAAATTAGCATGCGATTATATGCAGAGGGGAAGTTTTGAATCAAATACTCATTTCAAAACTGCTTAGAGCAAGATAGTTTTTGGTTTTTTTCCTTCAGTAAAGCAGACATTTTGCTATTAATGGTATATATTAAAGTTGCCATTTGTTGTTCAGTGTTTGAATCATTGCGAGGTTATAGTGCTGTATGACAGAGCTTTTAGTTGATATATTTGCTATTGTGCTTTGTGCTTATTTGATCATTTTATTTAGCATGTGTGTTTGTGTCCTTTGTGTTGAACAATTTCACAACCAATTTTTTTTCTGAAAACTCTCTGTAACTTAAATTCTCTAGCTGAGCTGGCCCTTTAAAGGCATTTTAGGTCAAATCTTTCAATGTATTCTTTCCATCAGGTTAGGCTCAGGGAATATCATCAGTTACTTGCTCAGAGCAGGTGTCCCTACACACACAGGAAAGATGGAAGCTGCCCAGATCAGACTTGTGGTCCAGCCGTCCTGGGTTGCAAGTTCACATTTTTCTGCTTTCTTAGGGCAGCCCCCTGGTTTCTGATGAATTATTATAACTGGAATGGGCGTGTTGTAGTTCTAGATACAGTAACGTCATCGGGTTAGAACCCTTCCTGAAACATCACAGTCTCTAGACATTTTCTGGAAAAGAGGCTCCCAAGACAGAAGCCACCATGCCCAAAGCCCAAAGCTTTCCTTCTTCAAACAGTCCTAATGGAACCCTGGAATGCCCATCCTTTATTAAAGCTTACAGTTTACTGCAAGATCTCAACGCTTGTGGTGCCACCTCTGCCATCTTCTCCCTTGAAGACACTGGGTCATTTGAGCATCTAGCTGATGTCACCTGTTCAGTGAGGAGGAAAATGTTCTGCTCATGATATTGAACCTCTTCAGTCACTTCTTGGATAATATTTTTCAGGGATGGATTTAGCTGGTGCCAGATCCAGGCCCCTAAGTTATGTGGGGACAAGATTTCAGATACATGCAGAGAGAAATACAGTGGCCTAAGAGAGACTGTCTCTTGTCCTCTTGAGAGGACCAATGTCAGGGCTTGGCCATGAGTAGAGTCTGCAGAACCACTAGCTACTCATCACTGTGGGTGCAGACGTCGCTGTAGTCCAAGCAGAGGAGAGGCTTGTGTCCTGGGGTGGGTGGGGGCAGACATCATTGCACAATGACCGGTGGTGGATTGAGGCCAGCTGGACTGTGGTGAGCAGTGGCACCACTCCGAAAAACTCACCTGCACGGGGCCAGGGCTCTGCATAGAGAAGAGCAGTTTAAGGTGGACCCTGACTTTTGTCCAAGCTCTGCTGGCAAGCTGTGAGCTCTGGTGTGGTCTGCATTGATCTGGGAGAAGGGCACCGTCTGTCCAGAGGGGACTCCTTTTTCCAATTCATGCAAAGGACAGTGGCTAGGCTAGCAGAGACCCTGACCTGACCAGGGGATCCTTCTGCTAAAATTGCATAACAGTGACCCTCTCCTAATGTGCAGCAAGTACCTACCTCAACTAGCACATAGAATTTCTCTACCAGAATTTTCTTCTCAACTGTGTACTCTTTTTAAAAAAAATTTTTATTGGAGTGTAGTTGATTTGCAATGTTGTGTTAGTTTCAGGTGTACAGAAAAAGTGACTCAGTTATACATATACATATATCCGCTCTTTTTTAGATTCTCTTCTCATGTAGATCATTATGGAGTATTGAGTAGAGTTCCCGGTTCTATACAGTAGGTCCTTGTGGATTGTTTACTTTCTGTATAGTTGTGCATGTCTGTCAATCCCAGTCTCCCAGTTTATCCCTCCCCCCTTACCCCCTGGTAACCATAAGTTTGTTTTCTACATCTGTGACTCTATTTCTGTTTTGTAAATAGGTTCATTTGTACCATTTTGTTTTTAGATTCCACATATAAGCGATATCATATATTTGTCTTTCTCTGTCTGACTTCCTTCACTTAGTATGACAATCTCTAGATCCATCTGTGTTGCTGCAAATGGCATTACTTCATTCTTTCTTATGGCTAAGTAATATTCCATTTTATATATGTCAACTGTTTACTCTTAAAACTTAACGTGGTCTACACTATCATGACTTATTAAGGGTGCAAAGTCCGCACAATAAACGCATATTTAATACTGACAGTAACTCAGTTCATCCCATGGCTGGCTCATGGTCCTGCCTCCTGCTGGTCGCCATAACTGACACTAAGGGATGGCTCCACCACAGTGCTCCACAAAAGCACAGGTGCCACTCAGCCACCTTGGAGCAGCCCAAAGCCACCTCTCTGAGTGTACTTTTGGTCATTCAGCCTCACAAGAAGTGGGGTTACAGTTGTTTTGGGAAGCAAGATGATAGCTTGAAACCTCTCCAAGAGAGCAGGCATTGGGGTTATGGAAGTTCCACAAGTCAATGGAATATTCTCAACATAAGGTCACGACCACTGCCCATTGAAAGGCACATCGAATCTAACTCATCTTTTGAAAAGTTGTTAGGGCTGAATGTTCAGTTTCTTCTCCAAAGACAGAAACATCTAGTCTGAAAAGGTTAGAAAAGTTTAACTAGATCTTCTCACCTCCTTCTGCTAGTTATTTACTGATTTTCTTTCCTTTCTCTTCTATAGTATTTTATTTTATTACAAAATCAGGCTGTGTTTGTATACCCTATATTATGGCTGTCACTGAGGGATATTTCAAAGTAACTCCAGGTCCAAGTCTTCAACTCAACCCACAGTGTTTTAAGGTACATAAATTACTTCATCATATGCAATTCAACAACATATGAATTTATTGAAGACATAGCAGTCCTAAGATTATAGAGATGAGTAACACATGACCTTATATTTAAAGAATCCTTGTAGTCTGGTTATTTATCTCCCTAGCTAGATTATATTGTATCTAAGAAGAATTACAGTAGCTGGGTTTCTGGGAAAAAAAATGTGTATAGGTCAATATTTTGTAAATTAAAACCGATTTGAAATTAATTTAGGAACTTGGCAACTTAAAGAAATCTGGGTTGAATCCTTTTGAAAACTGAATACAGTCCTTTACTTTGAAGGCCTATTATATCCAGGAATCTATTTTGAGGTTCAGGTTTTTATAGATTAGATTTCCTAATGTGAGGTATACCCGCATTCCAAAAACTAATGTTGTGGTTGGGTACGGTATCATCATTCCAGGAAAGGCCTTCAGTTTTTAAAAATTGTGACTTATGGCTAGGGAAAACACATTTTTTGATTGCTTATTTCTCTAAATTTGAATATTGAAAACTTAAACGTATCCATTGATGCAAAAACGCTTTAGAGTTCACAAGACAGAAATGTCCCAAACTATATAAATGATAAAACGGCAGATGGTCCTGGAGTGGAGAATCAGTCTTGGGCCCTCCCAAGGCACTGCTGCCATTCACAACCACTAGGTCCTCACTCCCAGATCGGCCACGAGGCGCCTGCCGCGTAAGTTACAGTCGTGTTCTCGTCCTGGGACCCATCTATTATGAGAAACCATTTTGGTTAATTAAAAAAGTCTCAGAACAGAAGTTCTGAAATTTTCTTCTCTCTGCTGTTGTCAATGGGGGTTGGTGCAAACTTGGCTCTAGGCCTGGCACAGAAGGGAGGAGGGCATGAACCTGGAGGAAAGAGTGAAGACAGCCAAAGAGAGTGTGGCAGTCCAGGCCTGGGGGCCTGGGAGGCCGCTCATGGGTCCTTGGGTGCTAGTGTATCTACTAGTACAATTAGGAGTGATAGAAGGAGTAGCTGAGCTTGAGTGTCCGATCAGTTCTTTTCTTTTTTTTTTTTAACATCTTTATTGGAGTATAATTGCTTTACAATGGTGTGTTAGTTTCTGCTTTATAACAAAGTGAATCAGTTATACATATACATATGTTCCCATATCTCTTCCCTCTTGCATATCCCTCCCTCCCACCCTCCCTATCCTACCCCTCTAGGTAGTCATAAAGCACGGAGCTGATCTCCCTGTGCTATTGTGGCTGCTTCCCACTAGCTATCGATTTTACCTTTGGTAGTGTATATATGTCCATGCCACTCTCTCACTTCATCCAGCTTACCCTTCCCCCTCCCTGTATCCTCAACTCCATTCTCTAGTAGGTCTGCATCTTTATTCCCTTCTTGCCCCTAGGTTCTTCTGACCTTTTTTTTTTTTTTTTAGATTCCATATATATGTGTTAGCATACTGTATTTGTTTTTCTCTTTCTGACTTACTTCACTCTGTATGACAGACTCTAGGTCCATCCACCTCACTACAAATAACTCAGTTTCTTGTAAATGGTTCCTGACTCATGGACTTCTATGTCTGGGATCTGCTATATGGGTTGGGGGACAGATGAGGCATCTGCTCTCAGTTTGGGGAAATAGACTGTAAGCAAAAGGGAATAGATGAGAAAATATTAGCTATTGTGACATAATCTGAAGGCAATAGATGATATGCTGGAGACTGACTTGTGATTGCCATAGGTTGGAAGTGATAATAAAGCTGAGAGGGAAGAGTAGCCATTGGGCACCTGGCGAATGAAAACTCCCTAAAAGGACTCAGCTAGGGCCAGGGATCAACGGTGGGAAGGAGTTCGTATATTTGAGAACAGAGGGAGATCCTTATAAGTGGAGCGCAGAGATCAAACACGGGAGTGGTCCAGGAGGAGAGCAGCAGGGGCCAGTTGTCAAGTGCCATTCCAGTTCTCTAGGGCAGGGGTCCCCAACCCCCAGGCCTGCGGGCTGCACAGCAGGAGGTGAGCGGTGGGCGGTTCCCCATCACTCGCCTTACAGCCTGAACCATCCCCCACCACCCCTGGTCCGTGGAAAAACTGTCTTCCACAAAACCGGTCCCTGGTGTCAGAAAGGTTGGGGACCACTGCCTAGGGCATCAGAAAATACATCTATGTCTGTGACTCCATCTGCATATGTATCTCTACCCCCACCCCTCTGTCATCTACTAAACACCCAGTTCTGCTCTGGACATTCCCTCTTTTGACATTCCGTGCACACTCATTGACTTCCTACC